>NC_079496.1:2545854-4945854 GCF_030052815.1 Hevea brasiliensis | reverse complement strand
GCTTATTACCATCATCAAAGCAACATATTTTGACCTTTACCTACCTTTTTTACCTTTGTTAGAAAGCTCTTTTGATGGTGGATTTGAGTCTACAACCATCTAATCCAAGTACATTTACAGGACAGCGAAGACAACACTTAAACATGTTTTATATTCAACTCTGGACATGTTTCCAACAATTTACCAACATGTTTCCTCATGTCCCTTAAAGATGGAAAAAAATTCTGAATTTTTTTCCCAACAGGTGAATTCTGATATCTCATTTTGGCAGAGAAAAAAATTTAGAAACCAATTACAGTTAGGTGCTAGTCTTGTACGCAGAAAATAATAATTTTAACAGCCAGCTGAAAAAGTTGTCAACACTTACTAGGATTGTTTGTCAACCGGCTAAGCAGCCCAAATTCCAAGGTCAAAGTCCCCCCACCAGCAGTTGATGTTATCTAAATGAACAAAAATTGGAATTTTAAAAGACACCCAAATGTTAACAGGTAAGAGTTACATGACAACATGTAGTTTCTAAGGAGATCAACATATAACAATATTTAATTCACATGGAATATTGATCACAAATTAGTCACTAACAATTAATCAAATTGCAATTAAATTGATAACAAAACATGTAGCATTAATATACATTGCAAGTAACTGCTTGACAAGTTGTCACACTACAAGTGGAGAAACATACTAGCAATTGTCCCAAGCTTATAAAAGTTTGTTCAGGAAAAAGATTTATCAAAATTTTGCATCTAAAAAGAAGAGCAAGCCTGTACCTTGCTTTCATGTTCATCAACTCCATGCAACAGATTGACAGACCCAAATGGAATTCCTGCAATCCATCATCACTTAAATTGGAGAAAATAGGCAAGAACATATGAACTTTGAAGGCCAATATTTGAAATTTGTAAATTTTTAGCAATCAAAAGTATGAGGTAATAGTAAGCAATGCTCCAGAAAGGAAAGTTAAAAACTACAAAACACTTTCTCTAAAGCCAAATTCAAGAAGCCAATAAGGCAGGAGCTCTCTTTAAATATATTACTAAAACTACACACACACACACACACATCTCAACAATTTGATTGACAAAGATCACAAGGCATGTAGTGCAAAAAAATTCAATATTCAGCAACCATACCTGTTGGAGTGTCAAATGCAGGCAGGATTCTCCAAGCAAGATCCTCAGCTAAGTCCAGCAATTGATTGTCATATGATGGGATTCTCATACCCTGCAACCAACAGATGGAATCATGGAAAATGATTCTATTGCCAAATCCAAAATGTCATAGTTGATCAAGCAGTCTATCATAATTTACAAGTAGTTTCAACTCAGAAATAGGAGTTCCCATCTATATAAAGGAGTGCGAGTATGCTTGTGTGATACGTAAGCAGCATTTTAAAAAGATTTAGATTATGAACTTTCTCCTGAACAAGAATTCAAATTGCATATGAAATGCATAATTATCTTAATATAAATGCCAATCAAATTTCATCAGATACACCGCACAGATTCACATTCATGCTCTACCAAGAATGAAATTGCAGGGACAAAAAGAAAACATGAAGGTAAATATTAGAAGTACCGTAGCATAATCACTTGCAATAAGATGAGCAGAGAGTAAACCTCCAAGGACCCGAATGGTAGTCTCAAAGACAGATACTGTTTTATTCTGCAAACATCATACAAGAAACTCCAAAGCTTAGATTGAATAACAACCTGTAAAAACTAAAATAATGTCTAGAGTCTAGACTTCAAATAAATAGTCAATTACTTGATTGACAAAATCATTTCAAGTAAAATAATAAAGGACACACATAATGAACTACATAAGGCACAGGCACATGTAACTATGCTCCCACTTGCTTGCACACAGACCAGCTCAAGAAAAAGGTTTTGTTTAAGGGGGAAAATGCGGAATATGAGTAAATAAAGTAAACTGAAGAACAAATCAACAAAATAAACTTTTCATCCCAGTGACACATCTGAAAACTTAATTGGTTCATAACTCTTTGCATGTGATCTTTCTAGAAACAATTATTGTGAATGAAGCGATTCAAGAAGACATCTAAAGTAAATAAATAAATAAAATTGGAAAAAAACTAAACCATCAACAATAGTAAGAACCACAACTTCTTATAATCCTGCTTCAAGATGACATATAAATAGGTTCCAGGAGATTGCAATGGACGCTAAATATATATTGGAATGGGACAATCCTAGAGTATAATAAGATTGCATAGATAGCACATGAACAACAATATTGAAATTGTAAGATATTGAAAATTTTAGGTCACAGAAGAAAGACCAGCTAATGAGAGAGAAGGCTAGGGTTTTCATGGTGTTGTTGAAGATGATATTTGGATGCCTAACCAACTAATAACAGCACAAAAGTCAATATTGAGCTTCCAATTAAACTGTTAATCCTTCAGAATTATTTTAAAATGTGAGCTCAAAGCAAAAAAGAAAAAAGAAGCTTACTCACTATATCAAACCGAAGGTTTTTACCAATCCATTCAACAGAGGAAGTGAATCGCTCTCGGTCACCAAGTAGAGCCAGTGTATCCAAGGCGTCAATCTGTAACAGAGTCAGAATTGTAATATCACGCCAAAGTTTTGATACAATAACTCAAATATTAAGAAACAAAAGCAACCATCTAACTGACCAGCGTCAATGCATATCCACCTAGTGTATCTTCTCCTTCACATGATAGAGGTCTTAATTCGTCAAGTGGAAAAGCATGTTCCATGTATCCATCAAAAGCATGATAAAACATTTCACGAACCTACACCATAAAAATAAATTTATCACCTAAGAAAAACATACCACAAGCTCAATGCCACAGTTGGACGGATAAATGTTTTTTTTTTTTTTTTCTAACATTAAAATTAAACAGAAAGGCGCATATAAAAGCAATAGCAGATCCAGCGTATAAACAGACATTAGAAAAAGAAAATGAACAGACAAATCACAAATGGCATATCATATGAAGAAACAGTGAATCCATCGTAAGTAAAGGGTTAACGATTGATATAAACAATGAAAGATTGAATTTGATACCTCGTCCCGGAGAAGTTTGGCTTCGAGAGAAGTGACGCCATCAGCGAGGGCTCTGGGAATGAAGAGGAGGTTGTGGTTGGCAGATAGTATTAAGAGTAAAACCAAGAATTCAATCCATCGTTTCAAAGGTCTTTCCATTTGAGTCCTCTCGTCTCACGGCCAACACCAACATCCGCCTCTTTTGCGTAGATTTAAGAATTAAGATTAAAGAGTGAAACTCTTTCAACAGTTGACAGCTATTTGCACCGCCGCTACCCTGTTTTGCTGGGAAAGCTAAATTCTGTCCAAACTCAGCCGTTAAGCATATAACACGATCCGACCCCCTTAACAAAAGATAACATTTGTTTTTTTTATTTAACAGAAGCTCAATTAAAAAAATAATAATAGATAGACTTTTTTTTTTTTTTACAGACTATTTAATAAAATATCATTTATAAATATTAGTAAAAAATAAATTAAAAAACTTGAACTTTAAGAAAATATTTTATTACTATGACCATTTTTATCAATAATTTTCGTTAAATTTTTTATTCTTTTAAAGGAGCTACCCGTTAAAATTTACATGCGTTTTGTATTTTTTTTTTTTAAATTATTGTATTTAATTGGCTTGGACTAATCAAGTGGATCTAATGATTTAGGCAGCGTAAAAGTTCTGATCCTATTACGTTCAGCCTGCCTTGAATAGGTTTATTCGCAGATATTAATGTGATATTAAATATTTTCAGGACCGCAAAATTTTGAGTTTCAATCTTACTAAATAAAAAAATTATTACACTAATATAAATCATAAAATGTAATAAATAAATAAAAAAAGGAAATGTTGGCACTCAAAAGGCTTTTATGGCCTCCAATTTTCTCTTAAATTTCTTTGTAAAACTGAAAATTTTATGGTTAACACCAGATAATTGTCGGGGTCAATAAGCAAATAAATAACATTTTTTGTATCTTTGACTTGCATGATAATCAAATATATGTGAATCTTTTTCGCATAACAAAAGCATGTAAGAAATGATTGGTTTACATTTATCACAAGGAATTTTTGGCCCCTGCTAGGACCACTGAATATCATTCATGAAACTATACATCCATCATCTCCACATAATCATTGAAGTTTGAGGACTCCAAAGCCAGGCCTCAGAACTTGAGGAAACGTATGAAATTGTGGATTACTCTAGCCTCCATGCTCAACTCAAACTTAATGCTGCAACAATATACTTGAGAATTTCACTACGGGTCAACTTCAAGATTTATGCAATAATTAAAAAGAACAAAACAATGCCATCATGCCACTAAGCACACCATAAGTGCTAAACTTCAGCCAGTGACAGCCAATTCTCAAAACCCAAATCCAGATTCCTTGTCTGAATTGATGCTTGATTATTAAGAAAAACAACATTCACGTCTATAGAGCTCGAAAAAAAAAAAATAAATAAAAGGAAAGACTTCTCATTTGTAAATCAATATCATGAAATAATGGCAAATCATGAGTGCTGGACCTTTTTATCCCTCTGAACAAAGTAATTTTACCTGCCTCATGGAAGTCTCAAAAATCATTCTGAAAAGATACTAAATAGGAAAAGAGAATGAGAAGTCCATGCTAATGAGAAAGACTTTATACAAGCAACTGTTGAAAGAATTCTCACATAAACCTAGCACCTTTGTAGGGATTTGTTGAAATGATAGTTCCAGAGAGCAATAGGTACAGACTTCTGACTATCTACCCACAAAAAATGAAAAATGTTTGATGGTTAAAACAGAACCATAAATATTTCATTATTGTCTTGTGATAATAGACTTCAATCGGTTATGGTGAAGTTAAATAAATGTTGAGTTCATCCAATTCATGCCTGCAAATGAAGGAGAAAACAAATTATCATACAGCAAAAAGTAAAATATCACAGCAAAGAATACAAACCACCACACATATTATCACACAATATTCAGTGAGCAACATGCTAAGATCGACTTTCTAATTATCGCTATTGACAGGAGCCATGATCATTGAGATGAATTAGCATTTCAACAAATATGAATGACACAGATGGCAAAAGTGCAATGCGAGGAAAAATATATTAAAAGAAAATACCAAAAATATTTGAATGGGGTACAATTAATTTAAAAAATATACCTGTTGCTTTTTCTTCTTTGGCCTCCTCTTCCTTCGGGGCTTGTGAGCATCAGAATTAGAACTTAGATTACTACTATGACCTGTCCTTGTATTTGAAGACCCCCCCGCCTTAGAAGAAGATCCACTTCTGCTACTTGATGTATTGCTGGATGTAGAAATTTCAGACCTCTCCATCCATGAATTTTTGCTTGATGATGCCCCAAACCTCAATTGAGCATGCACTGAATTTGAAAGAGAGTTGCTAGAAGGCCGAGGAGGAGGCATTAGAGCTCTAGCAGACATCTGCCTCTGCATGAGACAAGTTAAAGTAAGAAAACAGATTAAGAAAAACTTAGAAATAGTCATTAGTTGTACAGGGTTTTGAATGAGAACGCCATATTCAGATTAGAAAGGTGACCTGGTTCCTTTCATCACTGGACATACCAGATGCTGCTTTGCCAGAAGTACTAGAAGCATGTTCCCTGAAAAATAAATGATATTTAAATATGCACATTTTATGATGTAAAACAATTTACAGGCTCATAAACAAAGATGGTACAGAAACGGGCTAATCACATGTCAGCATGTTTACATAATTCTCTGGACCTTAATCTGTTAGTACAAGTGATTAGTGAAAAGTGAAAACAAAGACCAAGTTTGAATGCAGACCCAACAATAAGAGGGGAAAAAAGGAATTCTTGAAACCTCCATCCTCAGCTCACAATTGCAAGACATACCTTGTACTTTTATCAGTCCATTCATCATCTGCGTCTGCTTCATCACTTGAAGTTCCAGTTAAGAAGAAATCATCTTCACTCAAATCCAAAAGCCCATCATCCTCACTACCTGTCTCTGCAAAGTAAGTCCAAAATAAGACATCAATATTGTTGGCAGTAACAAACATTCTAACAAAATATTAAGATAAGAATATGTTAGCAGTGAAATAACATTATGAAAAGTGTATATTACATTATACAGCCTTTACTCTTAGGAAAGAATTATTTGGTGTTGCTTTTAACCTATGTCAGTTTTAACCAAATTTCTACGCTTTAGAAAGTCCATTTACCCCAACAATAAGAGAAGAACTAAAAGCACAGTCCACAGAGCAGTTCCACGGCTTTTACTCAAGACCTCACTTTTAGAACAAGTACTACAGGGAGCGAGGGAGGGAAGGGAAGAGAGGAAAAGGGAGAAGGGAGAGGGGGGGGAGGGGGGGGGGGGGGGAGAGAGAGAGAAGGAGAGGGGGTGGTGGTTGGGAGTTGGTGCTGATAATGGACTTAAAAGTGTAAGCATCTTTTGCACTGAAGTGCATAAACTTCACATAACACAAATAAAAAGTGCATCGAAGAGCCCAAGAGAACTATGATTAACATGAATGTATTTATACTATACCATCAACTCAATCCCAAATTCCCTATAAAATACAAGTAGACGGACTAATTAAAATATATTAACTATGTCTAGCAAGAATAAACCAATTCCATATAATCTCCACATCATTGAGGATCATTCAACCTTTTTCTCCCTAATAAACCACAATAACACAGAAAAGAATTCTTTTTGGTACCTGACCTCGAGCTACTGAATAGCATCTACTGCTAGAGGTCAGGAATTAGTTTAGTATGATCCACTCCTTCTAAAGCCCAGAATATAAGACAAAATTAATCTACATATCAGTCATGCATGGATTTGAAAAAGATTGAGGTGCACAGTCCACCACATTCCATGTTGTTTATCAACAGCATAGGAAAAACCGGCGCTCTCCATCTAATAATTACAGCTTATTGCTCATTGACTATGGAGGAATGTTATTTGTATTTTTGTCAAAATATTTATCTGATTTCTTTAAGATGATTCATTATGATTGTCCCTCAAACAGGACACAACTAACCTCAGATTTCTGGGAAATCCACTGTGAACACTTTTTATCAACATAAAGGCATAATAGCAAAAGAAATAAGTTTAAGTTTGCATAGAACATTAACCCGAAAAAGTTCTGGTGGAAGTAGAAGAAAGAAGATACCTTCCAAATCCTTCCCACTAGCTGCAGCAGCACTTAAGTTGGCTTTAATCTGTTTACGCAATCCATTTCTCCTATCAACTATGTTCGAATCGTCACCTCCATTAAACAAAGATACATATTTCTCACTCTTGGGAAAAAACTGCAATTGAAAACATTTAAAAAAATATTAGCTTGCAGTAGATTTTATAATTATTTATTTTATTCCCAAAAAGAAACATAATGCCATGTACAATTGCTTGGCGACTTCTCCTAAAGAACTTTGGGTTCAAATGAATAACAGAATCTATGGGAAAGCTTTACCAATTAGAAATTTAGTATGACCGCATGGTCCACATCTTCAATGTTAAGTAGGCTTTGCACAAAAATCCAGTACAACACTCATGGGAACTTATAATTTCAAAACATAATCTATTTAAAAGACTGCAAATACAAATTTCATGAACAATGCACCACAAAAATAAAATAAATAAATAAAAAAAAGAACGGCAAACATATAAAGCACACGATATTATAACAGCTTACCCTAACATATTCAAGATCTTCTTTCAATTTAGAAAGCTGTTCCGCAATCTCTACATCCTGCGCCTGACCAGATGAAGCTCGTTGCACTTTCTCCAGGCGCCTAATTCTTCTTTCTATCTTTCTTCTCTCTGAACAATGGAAGTGTGGCTCAACCACAGTACTTGTCTCCGATGCAAATGAGAATTAAAGCATACAACAAAGTATGCGCAATTGTGCAAAATTCTACTATAAAATATGCAAATTAACTTACCGAAAAACTTTATCTTCCTATCTTGCAAGAATATTTTGCGTTCCAATGCCAGACGTGTATGAATCTCCTGTTGTTTCTGAAGTCCTTCTAACTTCTTTTCTTGCGCCTCTCTGACTTCTGGAGGAAGTTCCTAGCGTGAATTAATACTCACATTTTAGCATTGAAACACAATACAATGACCCCAGCCCTCTCACCACCAGTGCAACCCCCACACACCCCCCCCCCCCCCCCACCCCCCCTTCTTCTCTTTGCCCAGGAAGAAAAAGAAAAACATGGCACAAAAATTCTGCAGCAGTAACCATTACAAACGTGAATTCCAGTCCACTAATTGATAAAAGATAATAATTAAAAGTAAAAAAAAATGTCGATTGAACACAAAACCCTAACTCTAGCAAATAGAAATTCGACCCTTTTTTTCTGGGTTTATTGTACGGGAGCTAAAAAAAGGAAAGCAGTATTTCGCGGAAAAAGGATTAATTGCAGGGTACCTTGCGGAGCATACGCTCGATAGAGCGAATCTGGTTCTTAAGAGACACAGACTTGGGCTTTGACTTCTTCTCTACTCCTATTCCCTTGGATCGCCGCCCCAGATGAGGCTTCCGTTCGGCGACCCTGCGCTTCCCGTAAGCACCATGGGCCATCCCTTCCTGAATTCACTATCAGGTGCTTTCCGTAGATTAGCACCAGACACAGAAAAAGATAAAAGGCAAAAGACAATGTTTTGATGCTATGCCTGGGTGGTGAGTTATGGTAATATTTAAGATCCGCCTGTGTAGCCCTGGCGGATGTAAATTTTGAGTTCACCTCTCTCCCTTTTATTCTGCCCTTTTACACTGTTTGTCTCGAGGGAAATAGATAGAAAAAGTAAGTATTTTTTTTTCTTTTATTTGTATAATAATTAAAAAGAAAAAAAAAATAATTTTAAATTTTAATTATTTTAAATTTTTTTAAAATAAAAAAATTACTTCAAACGAAAAGAAATAAAAAAATATTAAAATTTAAAAATTATGAATATATTTTTAAAAAAATTACAAATATATTTCTAACAATATATAAATAAGTAGTAAAACCTAAATAATAAAAATATAACAGTAAAAATTAATATACAAGGCACCTTTTTATTTTATTGGGAATTGTGCCCAAAATAATGAAATAAAATAATATAAAGGATTATTGCACTAAGAGGAAAAAAATTGTTATTCAGAAGATAATCATGTATTCTGATACTCATACTCCAACATGACAATTATAAGAAACACAAGAAAATGCTGTACAATGCAGAGAAAAAAAATTTTGATATTTATATTTACTTTTTATTAACTTTAAATATGAAAATTATAAATAGTTGTTAATTTAGACTTGATTGTAATTAATTTAATTGTGAAGAGAGGGCTGCAATTAAAAAAAGTTTATTCTAAAATTATAATTATGATTAAATCTCAATGATTTTAATATAATTTTTCCTAGTTTAACCAATTGTGACACAGCTTAATGCCTAATTTAATTTATTTTTAATTTAATGTCTTAATTAGTTTAAAATTTTTAATTTAGTTTAAAAATAATGAAAATGAAATTTTAATTAAAAATTAATAAATATATTTTTATATAAATCAAGAAATTTTGATTAAAAATTTTATTTTTTTAACTTAATTAAGTTTAAATTAAAAATTTTATGTTAATTTAAATAAAAAATTAAGAATAAGTTAAATTGTATATCTTCAATATATACACAGTGAAATTAACTACTTTAGCCGAAATCCTATAACCCTACCGATATTTAATTCACGTTCACAGGAGAACACTGCGACGCATGAGCTTGAAAACTTTCATGCAAATGGATAACTCTTATTAGTGACTGATGAATTGAGGTGGTAAATTTTAATTTCATTCCAATTGATTTAATTTATTTATAATTTATTTTAATATGTAAAGATTTAAAATAACTCAAATTCAAATATTAATCCAATAATATGATTTCATTGGTTCAACGCCAACTCATTCTAAATTAAGGTAACTAATATGAACTTTAATATAAAAATTTAATTGATAAATTAATATATCTACTTGAGATAATATACAATTTATAAATTAATTTAACTTCTTCTTATATAACAATTAGATGAGTAACCCGAAATAACTCTAAAACCTGCATAGAAAAACCCGAGATTCAACCCGACTCATGTGCCCAGTATGCCACCCCCATTTATAAATTCACCGCATTACAAGAAACAAAAAATTATAATGCAGCATGTGCTATCCAGACAAGGCTTTAAACACTCATGAACCACCGTGTGCTCCTGCTAAAATAGCGCCATGAAAATTTACTCAAATGTCTGTGAAGCTAAGAAAATTGGAAGATTATTGTATGCTCTTGAAGTGCATACTTTAGTATAAGACCGACTCACTATTCATTAATTTAAGGAATAAATATAACTACGTATTTATAAGCAACACTATCTTTTAGTGCTCCAACTCCATATTATAATTTTCCAAGAAAATTTGCAAATTTTCTCTGTTTCATCTTGTTCAGCTAGATCCATTGTTTTGAAGCTATGAAACAATATGTTGTTCAATGTCTTGTGATCGTGCCTAGAAGTTCATATTACTTTACATAATAAAAAAACATAAATCTCAAACTGAACATTCAACAGCTGTAGTTCCTTTGGTGAGAAATCTACAAATTGCAAAACTATCATGACTCAGTTATAAATAAACAATCCTCTGTCAAAACTTTCAATGAACCCATCTTTCATGATATCTTACTGTTATTGACAAATTATATTCCAGAATTTCTACCTGAACTTATATTAGAAAGCCCCAATAACGACTAAAAGAAATGAATGGGGCAACAATAGATGACGACTGAAGTTTACAAGTCGTAGATGATAGGTTGTTCTCCTTCAAGCTCAGATATAACAATTAACCTGTCCGTCATTCCAAGTGAGAGGGGCTCGGACTTAGGAATCGGATTAATAACCTGGAAAAGCGAGGCATGAATAAGATGTCTGGATCATGTTTGCGTAATTTATCAAATCTAGATGCTAATAACCTTCTCACTAACCTATACCTTTTTATTATCTTTGACATAGCCTATAGCAACCTCTCGCCGCAAAAATGCCCTTTCAGAAAGTTCAAAGAATGAAGGAGTCTCTCCCTCCTTCATATAGAGGCTAATATCCTGGCAAACACATGAAGTAAATTAGGGTAAAATGGGGCTATATATGTATTTTCAAGGAATGCCAATGTCATTAGTTATCCATTCATCATTGGCAGCACGACCAATTGATCATATTCAAAGAAAAAAGGGGGAAAAGTACAAAAAAGTACCTTGTTGTTTCGAGTTTTGACACTTTCAGATCTGTGTTTTAAAGTTTGTCAAAACGTGTATTCTGTGGTCAGCACAGTTACAATGAATGGGCCACATTCTGTGCCACCATTACTAGGTGCTGACATGGCAAAGCCCAGTCAATCATTTTTTTTTTCTATTACTGAATTATGTAAAATTTAAAAAAATGATTAGTTGGTTGGGTGTTGCCACATCAACATCTGGTAACGCTGCACCGGGCTTGGCACAATAGTGCTAATGGTACCAACCGTAGGGTATATTTTTGACAAATCTAAAACAACCATTGCAAAATCACATATTACTCTTTTATGTTTCTCCCAAAAAAAAAGAAAAAAAAAAACTATAGTCATGCTTCATTCTGTCATTTTAGTCTACAAATTTTTTTTTGGATTTTATCCACTTAGACATTAGACAAAATGCCAGATCACCACCAGAAAGAATGATCCCATCATAACCAATTAACCTAGAAAATTCAGTTCTCCCATGAATTGATAGCAGCACACACTTTGCAGCCCAATTCCAAATTACTACGAATTTAAGAAAAGGTTCCCTAAGCTGCCGTAACACATGCAGGTGAACATGCCTATGGATAATTAATTATTAACCACCCAATTATTCTCAGGCTGAAGAATATTAAAAGCAACACACTATCTTAGAAAAAAACATATATTTTACCTTAACATAAATTTCATCACCCTCTGCATTCAGAATGTCTTTCCACACCTCATTCAGTTCACTGTTCTCTGCCACTGTCATGCAAACAACTAATTAATCTAAAAATTTAACGCTGCAATTGTAGAAATGCTATAATAGCAAGCAAAGTATATTGATTACCTTGAGCTGTGACAAGGCTCATTATTTCCTCTGCTGCTATATAAGTCAGGGATGGCTTGATTCTTGTAATCTGAAGGGATTGCACAAATTATTAAATATAAATGTAAAATCATGATGTTCTAGTCAAAGAGAACTGATCAAGTCTGTTGAGGGAGGGCTTTACTTGTTTTCCTAATTTCGAGTCAACAATCTCTGCAACTAGATTTTGTACCTGAAAAACAGTTCATAATTATCTTAATTCTCTTTTCATCCAAAACACAAATTTATTATCACTGATATTCTTGGATCAGCTGAGATTGAAAGCTAATCTTTAGAAGTAGAAACCAAGGATCCATATTGCTCAAGCTTTTTTTAGCAAAATAATATTCACCTGCACGCCAAGTTTATTGCAGATGTTTTCAGCAAGAAGAAGAGAGAATGCGGATTGCTTATCTGCCCTGGATGAATCTGAAGAGAGAATAATTAATGCAAGGTTACCTTCAATCTAATAAAGCATCAAATATTGTTACCTCTAAGGAGCCATTCATCAAGTATTGTTACCTCCGAGAAGACATTCTCTATCTGATATTACAGCAATCGACAATGGAATATCTTCACCTTTCTTAAACGAACTTTGAATGTTGATAATGGTTTCCTTTAAGGCATCATAATCCATGGGATTTCCAATCTGCAGCTTCAAAAAGGCGATAAGGGATCAGAGTGAAAGGAAACAAAGCCTTTGAAGAAACAGACATAAAGAAAATGCGGTTAAGGTCTATTCTCTGGTTGACTAAATCAGACAGTACCCTGTGGGAAACTCGGATGTTTTTCAGTTTGCCTAGACCAGCGCCATCGCTTGCCTTTTTCCTGTCAGCTAATGGTACATCTGATAAAATTTCCTGCATTATATACATTGAGTTGCTGACTCTAAACGTTATAACAGTATACGTTTACGTTTGATCCACAAAGTTAAAGCATGCGATATGTGAAAACAAATTTAGGGTTCCAAAATGTTCCAAGAAATAATGCATTAATTTATTGGTGATGAGAGAAAAAAATTCCATACAAATATCTTTTCCCTAATTGCCAAGGAAAAAAGGAAGAAGAAGAAGAAAGAAAACAAAGAAATTGCAGAAAGTTATGGTTTGAAGTTTCTAAGTGTATTGGCAGTGAACAAATTTAGTCATATTCAGCAAGGAATAATCAACAGTGCAGTGACGCCATTTTGGTAACAACTGGGAAAGCCCAGCCAACTGGAGGAACACCAGGATGCATTTGCATTATAGGTTGAATCGACACCTATAATAAACTGCATCAAGTTTAACATACCTTAGTCAAAGTTTCTTAAGAGGAAAAATGAATTTCTATTTTATGTTTATTAATGGCATTTTCAGCTTGTATTTAATCAGAAGAAAGGGAATGGGACAGTAAAAGTACACAAAAAGAATAAGCATGATTATCAGACTTTAAAAAAAATTCTAACGACAAAGGGTTAGTTCTAGTTGCTTTTTTAAAAAAAAAAAATTGAAATCCCAATTTAAAAAACCTGCTCAGTCAAAAATCTCAAAAGAATGACCTGGACTAAAGTTAAGGCATTCGAGAGAGAGAGAGAGAGAGAGAGAGAGAGGGCGATGAAAATTGATAACTTTAGTTGCACATGGGGACATATTCCAGCTAAGAACATATTTTTTCGTCCTTTTCTCTGATCTAACTGACAATGGGACCTGAAGGTATCCCTTCTCAGATAATCTTAAGGGAATTTGCATAATAATAAATTGCACTTCATGCATTCTTGAGGAAGACAATATGGAGACATACTTTTAATTCTCAAGCAAAGCAAGCAACTAGAGAAAAAAAAGTTTTTTTGGAAGAGAACTTCTGCATCCATTGCAATAGATCAGCCAAAATTTTCCAATGACCATAATTGAGGAGCAGGTATGATCTGAGCTAAGAAGTATGAAGATTCCAAAGAATATAAGAGCATACCAATATGCTTCCTGGTCCAAGATAATTATCATATTCTTCAATCATTTCTACAACATCTGGGCGCCATCCAAGTAAAAGTATACATTCTTTTGGTCCAAGAGACAAATCTGATGCCTGCACTGACAAAAAAAACAATCATACATGCTTACACATAATCCCAGGCATGTCATTTGAGAAATTCTTGCTCCTAATAGACACCTTAGACCCTGATTTTTTGGGACGTTTTACAATATTTTTGAGCCGTGTTTTTATCAATTCTATGGTGTAATTTATATCGTCATTATCATCTCCAACTTTCAGACTTTGCAAAGAAGTTCCTTCTTTCAAAATGGTAGAAGATGCAATTTCAGGTTTCCTTCTCCGATGAACAGGTCCAATGAACAAAATCTGCATGAGGAAATTGAAATTAAAGAATGCAAAATAAGATCAAGAAGGGAGTATAATCAACTCAACAGCATGAGAAAAGCAGCACAATTCAACAAATACAATGACGAGCAATCATATCTTTCCTCGAAAAGAAGTAGGTTGAAACTGGTCAGCATCTCAGACTCTAGTCACTTGCTTCTTGCTATTTATTCAAATTACATGTCTAACTTGATTGTGTCTCAAAGTTATGGTTCTAAAATTTGAAATTAATACGAGCAAGGATGACAGTTCACAAAATCCATAGCATCTACATACTTTGTCACTTTTCTGAAGGATTTCATCATCATTTGGGTGGAAATATATCTTTTTGTTCCTGTAAAGACCACAAACAACTACCTGAAAAGACATCCATTTGGGGAAAAAAATAAATATACATATCAGATTGCATGGAAGTTTTCTTCTAACAGAAATTTATTCAGCCGATAGCTTTACCCCATGAAATCCGCGTCTCAGTTGCCTATACTTAATTCCTGCTAGATCAGGGAAACTGCAAAGATTAAAAACATTTTCTGCAAGAAGTAAACGCGATGCAAGTTAGTGTTTTGGTAGAAATTATAGCATTTCGATGATGAAAAAGAATCTCAGTCGGGAAAGAAGAAAATAGGTTGAAGAAGACAATTGTGAAGATATTATTTTGAATAAGCAAAAACATAACAGATCTGACAACAAATGCAGATGCAATTTTCAGGTGTTAACATTGGATATGTCTTACAAGCATAAAAACTAACTGATACAGGACATTCTACTAGAGATTGTAGATCTCCATATTTTATGAAGAAATTTAGGAAATTTAGATAAGAAGTAGTATTTTACTTATTTAGGAGTTTGTGATGATTTAGTATTCCTAATTAGTGTCGGTTTAGTATTCATTATTTCGGGATATTATAAATACCTGTGCAATCTAGCCATTTTAGTAGAGCTAATATTATTGACAATTGATAATTAATAAAATTTGAGAGTTTATTTCTTATCCCCTTTGAGTGTTCGTTGTGGTTCTACACCACTAAACTTGCTAACAACCATCATAATTTAAAGCAACCAAAAACTGCACATGGGTGCACAGTTCAAGTGTTGGCTGGTTGGTACTGCTTTGTTTTGCGAAGGCAGAACAAACTAACACCCAAACTGAGCAGACCAAGCGCAAGACATGTTGAGAGTGAAACTGTAATAAATAGAACATAATAAGTGTGCAACTTGTTTGGGACAAGTAACACTAAAACTTCATAGAGCCGAAAGGGAAGCAGCATTTTGAAGCAAAAGACCTAATCCAGATCAAATCTAAATGTTATCGGATTAAGAAATTATAGTACTATTCCTTTGGCACGCTTTTATTATTCTAAAATCAAGTAAAGCCAAATGCAAATCAACTCTGTGTGGGTGTGTATCTGTATTTATTACTTTAAAATTAAGCAAGGAACATGAAAGGAATTCTCTGTCTCTGTGTCTCAAGTCTTATCTCTCTCTCAAAAACATAGAGAAGCAAACAATACTGGCAATTAAAATTCAAATGGAAAATTCATATGGTACTTCGATAATTAAGCAAATGTCTGTAGATTTTTATCAGCCCCTTTTGGCGAGAGCACTGAACGAATAATTTGGATGCAACGTTTTCCACTGGCTCTACTTTCACTCCAGAAATTGACTTTAAGAGTTCACTTGTATTGGAGTTTGAGACCTGTATTTTTTAAAACTGACATCATATCCAACTTGACATCATACAGAATAAACCTCATTATATAATTTCCTGAAGAACCATGACTAGTTTATGTACCTCAACGATGGTAGGGACAGATTCCATCTTTGTAATAGGTTGAAGAGCTAGCACAGATAGAAATGCATTGGTATCAACTTCGTACCTAATCAATTGAAGATCTGAAATCATTATCCTTTTAACCTAGTAATCATATTTCTATCATGACGAAGCAACTTTTGATATTCTTGTAACTACCACCAGATGGTTCTCTCACTGACAAACAAGAAGTTTCCTGAAAAATTATATAGTACTGTATAAATAAATAAATAATAGAATATCCTTCAAATGTTTCTTTCTAGTTCTTACCGATCCCCCTTTGTTGTTGGCAATATAATTATGGCACGTGCTTTATTGGCAGCAGCTCTTTCAAATGATTTTGTTAGGCTAAGGCTGCAACTGTAGAAATGAAACTCAAAATGTTAAGAACTAGAGGCAAACAAATCGTCAACAAAATCCAAAATTCAATTTCAGTTAATGTGTTCTAGTTGTTTAACTTCACAAATGATGATGTTGATAGTTGATCCATGTAATGGCACAAGCAACAAGATATTGACACAAAAATAAATACCCGCATACAATAGAAAACCCTCGTTTTGGGTTGCCGAGCGAAAACACTAAGTAGTTATTGAGTTAGTAAAACATTTTACATTAAACAAGTTACCATACAGTCTATAGAATCGATCAAAATCAATAGACATTATCTCACATGCATGATTATAATTAGCATCAATCTGAACTTTTTGGAATACACATTATGATGCTTCGTGCTTAGGATATATTTGTCCCTCTCTATTATGAAGCATACAGAAGGTGAGTCCACAAAAGAAAAGGGAAACTATTTCTAGTTGACTACAAGAACCCTGAATACCAACATCAGATCCTTTTGTATCTAGGAACTCCTAGTCAAAGGAAAACAGGGAAATGGACTTTGCAGGAAAGAAGCCCCTCTCCCAGAAAAGAGAAAGCAACTCCTATTTAATGAAATGCTCCTATCCAAATGGCAAAGCAATTAGACTGTAGCCAAGGTAGGTACCTCACCTAACCAAGGGACAGTACCGAATCAATGAAGAAGAATATATGCATGAAAATCTTGGGGAAAGAAAAGGGAAGTCCTATTAGATTCTACTGCAAGTTGCAGAAAACAATAAAGACATACCTCTTAGGAAGGACATCAATATGGCTAAGATCTTTGGCAAAATTGTCAGCTAGCTTATCTATCTGCTTCCTTGGAAGATCAGACATAAGAAGAATTCTTTGCCTCCTGTAAAGACGAACACAAGATAAATCAAAGGAAACAGAAGATGAGCACACAGCACAGACATAGAACAAGTGATTCAGCATAAGAGCCAATTACCTAGCTGTAGCAGTACCTAAGCGAACAGCAAACTCATGATACATATTTAGCTGCTTAAGTATGAAATTCAGTTTACTGTTTACTCCACAAATAATAATATGATCCGTCTCAAGTACTTGCATTTGTGCACCTTCCCTAAGCCTTTGCATGTTAGTCTGTCCAAGCCCAAGTGATAGTCCTAAGGATACCATTTAAATATAAGTAAGATTTAGTGAGTAGTTCTTGTTCCAGTAGTTTACCCTGAACTCCTCTGACATTGTACTCAATAACCGAGAGTAGAACAGTATGCCCCAGATGGCTAGAAGAAAGCCAATAACACGTTCAACACGTGTTCTTTGCTGCAGTTTCACATGAAATGAAGTTCTTTAGCCACAAAAAACATAAATTAGCAGTTATGGAACGGGAGATAAAATTTCAAGTGAATGGCACTATGATATTCATGAGACATCAGTACACCTTTAGATGAGTAGATGATGAACACAGACATGCCCAAGCTTCCCAAAAGCAGTCCTCCAGAGACTGCTTACTTCCTCTGTGTCATTGAACACAGCAATACCCAGATCAGCAAACAATAAAGAGAACATATGCAACAAAAGTCAATTAAAAGAAGAACCAATAAACCAGCACAAGAGATGAATAGTTTCAAATTAAAATACAATAGTTTTTACATCGCCTAATGATATTAGTACATATATAATCAAACTAAAGCTAAAAAGATCCTCTCAAACTCGTATGCAAATAGTAAGTGGCAAATATGAGACAATGTATCTGTTGACACATGCACACACACAAAGTTGCACATATACATGCAGACCTTACAATTCCCCTTATGGGAAGTAGTAAAAACGCTCGTATATCACAGTATTTTACAGAAACAGCAGTAGATAGATTACCTAAACTTGAAAAAAAGGAAACCACCAATGACAACAAATGAGAAGCAAGCCACAAGGAGCACTATAAAGAACCTACAAAAAACAAGGAGATTTTACGCAGATATTCATCAGGTACATGAAAAACAAAGAAATTAGCAAAGCAACAGCATCAGTTATGTGCTAACAAGAAAACAACAAGTTCCTGGCATAAAGAGATCCAGAATCTTCAATACCTTTTATAGTTTGTTGGAATTTAGACTAACAAGAAGTCAAGAAATTAAATAGACAATTTAAGTGTACTCTATAAGTTTTTCCTGCGAGGCTTTGTACTACTACTTTAGGTATATTTGTACAAAGGTTGGTTTTTTACCTTAAAGATCAACAATGCACTTATCTACAAAGCTAAATTACACAGTCAAACCCAAAAGCCTTTGACATAAAAATCTAGGCCATCAAACATTACGTTATAATTATAACACAAGAAATTGCCATTGATTACACAGCAGCCTAGTTTTCTGCAAATTGTTAACAATAGGATTAACGATATTACAACAGAATACTAAAACAATATGACATTAAAAGAGATTGAGATCCCTGATTTTGGAATCATAATTAGAGTCTATGATGTTACATTTCTACTCAATGAGAGAAAATGCATATTTCATTTTTCATTTAAGTGTTAACTCTAGTTACATCAAGAAATTTGACACAAGCATCTTCTTACCAATTAGCAGATTTAATGATGCAGAGTCATGAATCAACAAAGAAAGTCATTGCTTCACTTACGTTGCCACATTTCTTTCCAGTTGGATATTGAAGAGATAGATTAAACGTGCTAGGCTCCACCGAAGATCTTGAAAGAGAGGGAAGGATACATCCAGCCCAAGAGGCGTGGGTTTGCTCAAGGAATTAGATACACAAGCAAAAGGTGAACTTATAACTCCAAAAGTCAAATCCAAAGAGGGGGATAAATCTTGAACCATCATTATCAATGAATTTACAAAATTTAATTGCATTAATCTGAATATGTAATATGATGAAATAGATCCAATTATGAGTTCAGCTCCATAAGTCTGCACATAAAGTGAATTGCATCAACTTATATACTACAACTTACAACTAAAAACACACAATCATCCACAATCAATTTAAGCAAGAGAGGTATGCTTGAGTATGACTTCTGATAATTTTTTTAAGAACTCCAGAGATACGCTAAAAGGAAAAACCATGAACCAAATATATCAATACTATCTAGAACACAAATACAGCATGTTATAGGTACCAGTTCCCGTATTCAAGTTAAAAAACAAGAAGCAAACTAGGAAATTCAGACGAAACATCCATATCCAAAGTTTTTCACATCAGGTTCTGTTCACTTAATTCTCACCCGAGCACCACTATTTTGCCTCGTTCTAAAGAACCTGGGATCTGAATCATCTATGTTATCCTTGTAAGCGGTACAAATCATCTTATCCCCCAGCCTCTGAGAACTGGCCTTCCAATTTCCTGTAAAAATAATATTAGGAAACATACCTCAGCACTAGATGTACAGCTATCTGCAGAGTACTTTTGAGATATACCCACCACTACCAGGTTGAATTAAACACAGAAATAATATAAAAAATGAGTAAGGCTTCTGTGTATTGCTTCACAGAGGAACCACATAACAGGCAAAAAAATATACGCATGACATGGGTCATGGTTGCCTTGGCATGTGTTTAATCCTTCATTGAACCATATTAATAAGGGCTTCAGGGGTGGTGGTGGTTGGGGGGGATGGGGGGGTGGTCATTGCAAACCATGATGCCTAATTAGCCAATGCATACCATGCATCGGTAATCTGGACAAGTAATTCCATCATCTAGCATAATGGAAGTAACGAGTATCAAGAATTTGATGGTAAAATCACATAAAAGAACAATTAAGAATATCTAATCGAAACTTCCATGAAGCTCGGCGGGGGACAAGCAAATGCAAAGTTTATTTGATTTGCTAAGAATAAAAACTAACTTAAAAACTTATAGAAGTGCCTGTTACAATGTGGGCCTACTTAACATGATATCACCCTGAGCCGGCAGGTCGTTCCTAGAAAACTCATGAAAAAGGGTTGAAAAGGGTTCACATACAATATTAATCAACTCTAACTTCTCCAGCTCCAAACCACCACTTTTAATCTGAAAGCTAATGAAGTGTAATATAGTTGAGTTTAGTTGGATTTTAAAGATAATTGTCTTATTTACAATTGCTTTGCTGTTGTGATTCCCAATCTCCCTCTCCCATGCATGGAGTCTATCTAGAGCATAATGAAATGCACATCATGACATAAGAACCCCTTTATCTTTTGGATCTAAGATGTGAAATCTCCATCTTCGTTTAAAAAAATTAAAAAAAAAAAAACCTACCATTATCAATCAAGTAAAGTTTACTGCTTCTAACTCACCACCAAAGTGTATTCTGAAATTCCGTGCATTTAAAGCAGAAGACTCGATCCACCAAAATTGGTTTGGCAATGATTTCCTGTTGAACTATAACATCAGCCTAAAACTTATAGCTGCCATTGTTGTACAACAACAAGCATTGACAAAATAACTAAACATAATATTTCCCTTCTATTACATACTTCATTTATATATATAACTGACAGTAACAATAGCATCCCTAATGTTAGCTGATGAAACTTCAGCAATGTAAAGCAGTTAAGTTATCCCTATATGCAAAAACAGAACAGAATATACTTGGAACGGTTGAATTTTAGATTTCTTGGAAAAATTATAAACACTAAGGAGAAAAAGCACCAAAACAGACTCACCTAGAAGTCCATACCTCATATACTGATTAAGCGAGACACCATTGTCAACAAACTAATACATGATTGGTAAATCGTCAACAAACTAATATATGATTGGTAAATGCCACAAATGCTTGAACAAGACCACATGCTCCTCTTGGGAAACACGTAAACTCAAGAAATTACAGTTTATAAAAGACTTCAAAAAAGCAGTTAGGAAGATAAGTTGGAGACATATTCATCGCAGAAAAAACCAGAACCCAGTACTATATAGTATGCAGTTTAGCTCCTCTCCAAAAAAAAAGTAGTTGGCTCGAGGAAAATTGTCAATCTCAACAACCAAGAAATTAATAATCAAATTTCATTTTCTACATGAGAGGTTCCATTAAGCAAGATTGTACATATTTTATTTGTTCAAGCACTGGAAGAGAAGCAAGTTCCTATAAGTATTGCAAATTTGCAATCCAAGAAAGAATCATGAGAGGAGATTGATGCACACCTTTTTCCATTTAACAAACAAATAAAAACAGTTAAAGAAAACCTTGCTGAAATACAACCCCAATTGCCCGTACGTAGAACAAAATTTAATTAACAAAAGCCGTAATTGGGTTAGATTTCACTCTTAGCTCCTTTTCCTCAAAATTAAAATGTTAAAATGCAAAGCAACAAATGACTTCTCAAACGCATAGGCCTAATATGTCCTCAAAAATTAAATAAGGATAGCTAAGCAAAAGTCCATGCAACTCGATAAATTGACGAGGCATAAAATTTATTATTGGACAAATTTAGAGTAATGCGTGCTCTAACAATGAGAGGCACTGAACATGAAGAAGTAATTACCACTTTCTGGAAGAAGAAGAAATAAGATTTAGTCTCGGGACTCGAGGCGGTGATATCCATGGCTGAGAGCTCTGCAACTGGCTAAGAAACATCCCTTTTCTTCTTCTTCTTCTTCTTCTCCTGTCTCTGAATCTCTATGTGTTTGAAGAAAATACGGAGAGGAAAATGAGAGGATTGTTGGTGGACCCTTCTCGTAAACGGAGCTAAAAGAGATGCACTGGCAAAAGAAATGGAAAGGAAGTGTTCTTTTTGTTGAATATTAGTAGTCCAGCCTGACCACTAATCACTGATCTGAGAGAGTTTGCATTAGGGGACCACAGAACCATCGATCATTTAATATTCATATTGTTTCGTGCAAGAAAATGCTCAAAAGTGCGATTTCCTTTTTTTCTTTTTTCTGTTTTTTTTTTTTATTACTTCCTTTTGCTAGATCGGTTCGCTGACGTGGCATTGCCCACTGGATTAAATGAAAATTAATTTAAATCCTTAGCAACCATGAATTAAAAAAATCATCCAATATAAATTAAAGTTAGTATAAAAATAAATTTAATAGTCGTTAAGTTAAATAATTATATTAAAATTTTTAAATATAATTATATTTAATTATATGATAAACTATTATCAGTAATGAATATTTTGATAAAAACATGTTAGTAAAATAAAATTATGAAAGTATTTTAAATTTTAATTTATATTATAGTATTGCCAATCAAAATTATGTTTTTATAAATTATCATTGATATAAGATTTTATGCAATTTTTTAAAGTACCATGATTTTAATATTTCATTTTTTATGTAAAATTACTTTTTTATTTTATTAACAAAATATTCTTTATGAATAAAATATAACACACCAATATATATATATATATATATATATATATATATATATATATATATATATATGAGTTAATTATTTAAATAATATAATTTTAAAATTATTTTATTAAAAGAATGTGAAATTTAAACTATTTATTAAAATAATGTGATGTTATAGAATTCACTAATTGAAAAACGATTTCATGTTTAAGTACCTAAATTAAAAAATTATCAATTCAAGTATGATTTTCATGCCTTTGTATCAGTGCGGCAAACCAATATTACTTACCAGACTATCAGTCAAACTGGTAGTTTTATATATCATTACATTAACTGACACTCTCAATTTTTGATGCTAAAACTGTTATTTTATTTGATATCTTCAGAAGCAAATTTCAAAGTTGTTTATATCTTTTTGTGTTATGCTTATAAAAATTATAAATACAAAATTTTAATTAGAATTTATGTGTTATATTTATTAAGTTGTTGCATTTTTTTCTTAATATATTGAAAATAAAATATATTTCATAAATAAGTAATTATAGTTAGAAAGTAAATTTTTTTCTTGTGTATAGATGGTTGTGACATATATGATTATGAAGATTTTGAAAGACACATTTGCTTATGTGTTAATTAAAAAATATGAAAAAAAAATATATAAAATTAGACTGAGTAAGTTGCAAGGGTTGGTAGCAGTGGCAGATTGAAAGTATAAAATGATGGGCTAATTGACATCTCTTTGACTCTCATAAATTTAATTATTAATATCTCTTTTTGATAAAATTTAAAATTAGTTGAGATTAAAAAAAAAAACATTTTGTGCATTTAAAAGTTTATTTACTTTTAAAATTTAATTGTAATTTTTTTAATAATTAACTTTATCAAGATAAAATAATATAATTGTATGTGTAATAAATTAATAAATGACTTTAGTTAATTTTTTAATAATATTTTATTTTTTTAATAATATTTTATTATTTATTTTTTATATATTGACTCCAAAAAAAATTCTAAATTTGCTACTAATTGGTGAAACATGCCAATCATTTTAACAATTTATTATAATAAATAATAAATATTGATTATAAAATAAATTTTTTAAGTGAATAAATTCTCTGCATTTTATACGTTTCAAAGTTCTAATATAATTCTAATGCGTGCTTAAAAAAACGTCATTTCAATTAATATTTACATAAATAATCTATCACATTTTAAAAATGCTAATTTGACTGATAATTTTGTATAACGCTGACATTTGATAATGACATGCAGATTTTTGACGCAAGCATGCTGACTTTGACACATGGTAATATTATTGCCAGTAAAATTATTTTTTAAATTGACAATTTTATGATTATTAGTTAAACAATGAAATTAATTTTTCAATTGACATTTTTACAAGTAAACACTATATTTATAAATAGTTTCAAATTCACATTATTTTGATAAAATATTTTTAAAAACACATTATTTAAGTAATTAATCTTTTCTCTCTCTCTATATATATATATATATATATTGTTTTTTTTTTTAAGATTATTGTGAAAAAAATTACACATACACAAAATTTAACATGATTTGGCGTAAGCCTACTCTATGAACAATTCTACTATTAAAGAAAAATAATTACAACCACTAATTATTTTTCTCACTTTCAAAATCAATCAAACAAAACTCACAGAATTCAACACACCTCTTTATTTTGTGGACTCTCTATAATACATTTCATATAATGGTCAATCAACTATACATATATATAAGCCACTAAAATCTAGTCATTTTAAGACTCTAATTATTAAACTTCATAATTTAAATTCTACTAAACTTGCTAAACTAATTATAATTCCTAAATTAATTATACTTTCTAATTCCTAAATTAATTATAATTTATAATTCCAATTGGAGTTTGACTCTAACAATTTCTACCTCAAAGTTAAATAGAATTAGTCTTCACAATTTCTGCAAAAGTCAATTTTATCTTGGGTACTTCTTTGCACTCCTGATTATTGATATTACCTCTTACTCCCACTTGCATTCTTCTAATCAATGTGCTTCCTTCTAGTTTATAGAGATTTTTTGTACCAATCTTCTCACCCTTCGTGATCACAAGAGTACCTCAGCTAACTCTCATGATTCTACTATGAATCGAACATCCATAACCCAAGGAATCCGACTTACCCAAGGAAGTTAAATTACTTTCAAATTTGAAAACATACCTCACTTCATCAAACATTTTTATTTAATCACCATGTAGCTTGATCTTCACTCTTCCAACACCTGCAACTTCCATATTGTTCCCATTGGCTAGCTTTACTTTTTTTCCTTCCTTATCTTCAATCACATCAAACCACTCATTCTTTGAGCAAATATAGAATAGGCAAGCAGAATCTATTAATCACTCATATTATAATGGATCTTTTGTCTTTTCCTTATCATCATCCGCATTCAAACATTCTCCATCAATACCATCGTTCATTGCAATTGCAGCAGTTTCTTCTTTTTATTTTTCACAACTCTTCTTGAATTATTTAAACTCTACAAGATCTTCTTTCATCTTCATACAATGGTATTGAATGTGACCCTTCTCATGACAGTAGTAGCATTCTCTATCTTCATGGTTTACTAGTGATCTCAAACTCAATTTACTATTCCTTCTCCAATTGTTTTCCACGTGAATTGCTTCTACTATAACTATAACCAGCAACAAAAGCTCCACCTTTATTGCTACTATCTGTCTTCTTAAACTTCTCATCATTCAAGATAACTGCAGTAACCTTCTCCACCTTCAAAGTCTCTATTCCAACTGTTAGGGCTGTCATCAAGCTTTTATAGGATTGTGGGAGAGAGGTTAAAAGCAATAGGGCTTTATCTTCTTCATCAACTTTCACACAAACACTAGTCAATTAGATAATTAATTTATTAAAAACATTAAGATGATCCCTCACATTAGTACCTTCATCCATTCTGAGTTGATACAACTCATTTTTTAAGTACAAACGATTTGTGAGTGATTTTGACGTGTACAAGTTCTTAAATTTCTTCCATAAAACAAATGGCGAAGTCTCATCAAAGACATTGTACTTCACATTTGGGAGTAACGTCAATCTAATCATACTCATAGCTCATTGTTGAAGCTCCTTCCAATCATCATCTTTCATAGTAGCTGGTTACTTCTTGTTCAATGCTTTAATTAATTTTTGTTGTACAAGGCATCTTTTACGGTGTTTTGCCACAAACTAAAATTATTTTTCCCATCGAAATGCTCTACCTCAAATTTTATATTCACTATCTTTGACATCTCAATCCACAGTTCTAATATCGCTTGTTGTGAAAAAAATCACACCCACACAAAATAAAGAATACAAAATTTAACATGATTCGACGTAAGCCTACTCCACCAACAAATCTACTATTAAAGAAAAATAATTACAACTACTAATTATTTTATTCACTCTCAAAATCACTCAAATAGACTCACGAAATTCAACACACCTCTCCACTTTGTGAGCTCTTTGCAATACATTTTATATAATGGCCAATCAACTACACACATATATAGGCCACTAAAATCTAGTCCTTTTAGAACTATAATTATTAAATTTTATAATTTGAATTCTACTAATGTAACACTCCTATTTGCATAGCCTGGTACATTTTACTGTACCGGTCACCGGACAATTAAGGGAATTAGAACCATGTCTAAGACACATAGATAAGCATTGAATTGAAATAAATAGTGACTACCTGATGGGTAAGTATAAATATGAAAAACAAAACATAAAATGTTAGATGAGCTGGGAGTCACAGTGATGGGTGACCTTCCCGGGAAGTGACTGCGAGGTCAGTCTTAACCCGAATTTTGAACCGAAAAATGTGAAGCCGCGATCCTTAGGACTATTGCGAACACAGTGAAAAAGAGAAAATCACAAAAAAAAATTGTTAAGCAGGTCAAATAATTAGGTCAGAGATCAGGAAGGAATATCGAATAACTTGCAAACCGAATCGAACCAACAAGGAGCAATTTGATCAATTCACCTCTAGAGCTGACTCCTGATCTAACTGTCCAATAAAATGGAAGAAATGATAAATTCAAAATAGAGAATTAAATTAAAGAAGAATATAAAAATGGAAGAAATAGAAAAAGAAAAGAAAAAAAGTGGATTATCACATCATCTTACCTCATGCATGATGCAATAATTTATAAATTTTAAAATTTGATATTAGGGGATAATTATAACTTAAAAGACAATTAAAATAAAATGAAAATCAATTTTTTTACTTGGTCTTCTTCAAGTGCCGTAGCCTTCTTCCTCACCTCTCTCTCTCTCTTTCCATTTCCACCTCCATTAAAGCTTGAATACAAGCTTAATTTCACTTAACAAAACCCTAAATTCCCCAAAATTAATTCATAAAAACTTGTTATCTTCACTTGATAAGGCATTAGAAGAAGAAAAGAAAAGAAGAAAAGGAAGAAAGTGAAGAATTGAAAGTCAAGTGGAGGTTGGTAATTTAAGTTGAAAATTTTAGTTTATTATTTGTGTGTTTAGCTCAATTAACCTATAACTCAACTTAAAAATCAAAAGAAAACACCTATGGGGGATTGATTGGGATTTTGGCCAGCCAAAGGTGGAGTTGGAATTGAATGAATTTGATGCATTTGAATGGTTGTTTAGGTTGAATTATGTATGTAGACCATGGATATATATTTTGATTTCATTAGATATTAAATTTATGTAATTAGGGTTCTTGAGCATGTGAAAAATTGGAGAAAAATTGAAAAATTGGTCAATTAATGCAATTGACCTTAGTTGAGTTGAGAAATTACCAATTGGGACCATTTGTGGTGTGTGTGAATTGGTAGAACCAAATTGTAATTCGGATTGGTTAGTGTTCATATTCTGGCTGCTTGACATAAGTCCCTTTTAGGGATTAAAACTGAAAATTTATCAACCCAATTGGTGTGTGGGTAATTGGGAATGAAAACAGACACATAATAGCACATTTTTCATTTAGGAATCATGCTCAGAAAATGACCATAATATAGTGAACAATTAGGTCAAACCCGGGTGTAGTGCACTGCTACTGTACCAAAATGACCAAATAAACAGTGTATGTTCATTTGGCCATAACTTGGGCTATACATGTCCAAATGACCTGATTTTTGTGGCATTGGAAAGGTATGACATAACATTACAACTTTTATGAAGAAAACCAATCCAAATTCTGCCCGTAACTAAGTCATTTTGCCACCCAAAATTAGTAATCCAAAACTACCATAACCAAATTAAGTGCCCAGAAATCTGGGTTAAACCAATCCGGTCAGCTATGTTCAAATGACCATATCTTGGGCTACAAAAATCTAAATTGAGTGATTCAAAAAGAGAAGTAAAGTTAAGACAATAAGGAACAAGTTTTATGCAGAACACTTTGTCAAATTCCCACAGCAACATGACCAATGGAGCAGTACAAAATAGGACATCAAAACTGCAAATTTTAAAATTGTACCTAAGAGACTTAAAATTTGAAGAAACAATTAAAACCAACAAATTAGGCACCCAAAATGTGGTATGTGGGCATAATTTGATTTCTCATACCCATTAAGTATAAGAAAGTCAACATTTTGACTTGAATAGTATCATGAATAATAATCCTGAAATGAAAAATTTTAAGAGCGTTAGTTTAAGTATATTGAGGCTATAATTGAGCATATATGAATTAATTATTGGATTATTGTGAAATAAGAAACTGAAACATTATCAATTGTGTGTTTCAGCTGAAAAAGATCCGGAAGGCACAAAGGACTGAGTCAAGGTCTAGAGGCGACTCACGTCAGCTTTGTGCACAATAAATCTATGTAATTATTTTCCAATTGAAAATTTGAATTGCTATTCTTTAATCGCTGTGTTATTTATGAATTATGTTGCTACTTTATGACTGCAAAAATGACTTTGAAATTTATTTGGGATCTCTCATAAATTATTGGAAATAATTGTTTAAATTGATTTTGGATTCACACTTAGCATGACAGTATCACATTATTCCTCCTCTATTTATGGGGTTGAGATCGTTTATTTTCCTCTATCTCTGACTTACCAGTTGAGGTCGAGATTAGATGACTACTCATTAGTTAGCTAGCCATCTCCCTCATTGATTTCAATTAGTGAGGTTGCAGATCGCTTTGTCGTGGTGTACAACACGACATTGATCGAAAATTTTGTATCATGGCTTAAGTTTTGTATGGATTGGCAACACTTTGTTTATTAAATTGTTTGACCAAATTTGTGCTAAAAGATGCTTTAAAAAAATCGTGGAATATGATTGTAAAATTTTTGAACTGTGAATTATTCATAAATATTTTATATTATGCCTTTACATTTTATTGTGCATCACTGAGTATTTTTATACTCAGCCATAGCTTCTTTTGCAGTCACAGATAGAGGCAAGGAAAAAGTAGCAGAGTGAGCTGCTGATTGTGAGGACTACCCAGAGACTTTTGTACAGGTATTTGATTATACCCTTGTAATTTCTTAATGTAAATAATTTTGTAGTCATATGTACTTTTGTAACTGAGTTGTCTTTGGGATTTAACTGCAAATGTGAATTTCTTATTTTGAATGCAATGTGCATAGCTTATTTTGAACTATTGAGATAAAATTTTATTTTGAACTGTGGAGATTAGATGGATTTGTGTTGATTGAATGATTTGGTGGTTGAGATTTGACGAAGTGCTATTATTTGAAGTGTTTTTTCACAGGTAAATTTTTTATTTTTCTCAATTACTGTCGATACTCTGTCGAAATTTTTCCAGAATTTGCGGAAAAATAAAATAGACAACAATTTTAACTAACTTTTAATATTGAATTAAATGTTTTTAGTTCATACAAAAAATGCTCACCATTTTCAAAAATTAAGAAAATGGTTTTAAAATCCTTTGTAGTATACTTAATGGGTTATCGGTAAGTGAAATTCGGTAGTCATTAAATATACTACGAGATCATGTTATGCCTTACAGAGGGATAAGGTGTGACAACTAAATTCCATAAACTAATTATACTTTATAAATCAATTATGCTTCCTAATTCTAGTTAGACTTTGACTCTAATAATTATAAAATTTCTCCATGCAAGTGTGTTGATAAGTGCGCGTCCCCGAGTTAGCCAAGCAATCGTTTCCGCAAGAATGCAATTGCAAATCTCCATTCACCCATCATTCCTTCTGGACTCTGTTGTGACCTTGTGGGTAATTGTAAGAGCAAGCGCTATGATGATTTTAATTTGTAAAAATGCAGTCGTTTTTATTGATAAATTGTTTGTTTTTTAATTGATTATTTGCTTACTTAAAAATGGTTCTTTCTTCTGTCTGAAATAAAAAATGATTATTTTTAATTAAGTTAATGTATAAAAAATAATATTTTGATTAATAATATATTGTTTGCAATATATATTATATTTATTATCATTTTTAATAATATAACTTTAAGTTTTATCTTTTAAATATATAAGATAAAATTATAAATTCATCACAACTTCCTTTCTTCTCTTTATTTTTCAACTCTTTTAAAAAAAAAATTATTTTCATTTTTGTCTTTTAATTTTTTTTTCATCCAAATACAAGAGAATAAAATAACAAAGGGATATTCCTGATTTTTTTTCCCTAAAAAGTTTCCCAAACATAGTGTAAAGACAAGGCAAGGAGAAAGGGGGAATTGGGAAGGGTGGTGGGCCTCTGTCTCAATAAGAAGTAGAACCGTCAAAGGGGAGGGTCGGGTTAGGTGAGTCGGAGGCCAAAGAAAAGAAGGAAGAGTTTAAAGGAGGATGAGGAGCCCATGTGGTGAAAGTGATGGCGATGATGATGATAGGAAGGACAAAAAAAATAAAATTTATATTAGGTGCCCTATGTTTAAAATTAAATATATAAAGGTCTAAAATTATATATATATATATATATATATATATATATATATATATATATATATATATATATAAAACTGCAGTGCACAGATGTTCATCAGCAGCACATGCAACCCAGACAGGAGTTGACAAGGTTACCCTGTCAACGCCTTTACAAGGTAGATCCACAGAAAATTTGTCCAAAAATACTAATTCATCAAATATTTATAAGATTAGAATATGGTTTGAAAAAAAATGAATATATCCATCAATATACTCTGATAATAGGCGAATAATTTCTGAATCATTAAAAAAAAAGTGAATAATTTCTGCAATATATTGGTCTTCTAAGGCAGCAACTATCGCACGCATCAGCTACCATTCAGTGGTGTACGACAAGTCGCACCAGTCTATAAAAATTAAAGTTCCACTCTTGACCAACTGGTAATAACTCGACAAGTCGGATAGTGCATAATTTTTTGACACGTAATAACGAACATGGCATCTATTAAAAACAACTTCGTACGTGTTGCCTTTTGATCGGTCTTGCTTACAGGATGAACACAGACGCTGAATAGTGGGAGATAGGCATTTAGCTTCAGTGTGCAGCCAAGCCAATCACAGTCTCGTGGGACGCTCTGCTGCCCACGCCCCCAAATGTGAGGGCGAAAGTTCCGAATCCGAATCCATCTATATTGAATTTATCAATTTTTCTCAATTTTAATTTGCATGAGGCGTGAATGGAAATATATAATTTTTATTTCGAATTTTCATAATTTATTTTACATAATAATATATTATTATTTTTTATTTAAAAAATTTATATTTATATATATATTATAATAAAAAATAAATAAATATATTATTAAAATAATATATTTTTAATTATATTTTATTTTTTAATAAATAAATTTATATTATATATTAATAAATTAAAATAAAAAAAAAAAAATTCAGAGGGAAATTCATCCCTTTACATTCTAACCCAAACTCCAATGGAAGCGAGATAGGAAGAACGATCCCTTACCCTTACTCGCCTGTTGACATTCAAACAAATGTGGCAACATTTTACGTTCTACCCAATGGCAAAACTTTTCCAAAGAACCTAATAGAATTAAAATATTTATATTTAATTATTTTAAAATTATTTTATATTTTTATACACTTAAAATATATTATACTAAATTATTATGCTTGAAAAATAATAATAATAATAATTTTATCAAGTTCAATGCATATTATACATTAATTTACTAAAAAAGTGGATAAAATATATTTTAAATAAATTAAAAATAAATAAAATAATAAATTTTTATGTTAAATTGAGAATGATTGATAAATACAAATATTTATTAAATATTTTAATATGAGATAATAAATAATATTTAATTGTAATTTATACTTACTATAATGAGATTTATAATTTTTTATATTAATTTTAAATATACTTTTAAAATAATTTTAAATAAAAAAAAATCTAAAGGGTGGGAGCCATGGGCTTGGGCGGCCAAGGCCCATCTAGTCTCCATGTAGTTTCGCCCTTAGCTTTACCATAATTTCTTCTGAAAAAAATATTATTTTTTCATTTTCATTAAAAAAATAGAGTAAGACTGGAAACTTTTCTGCGGAAAACATGATGGAGGCAAATTTTTTTAATACAAATAATCATAAATTAAAACATAAAGATTAAATATAATTTCAATAATATATAATTTTTATTAAAGTTATAATATTTAAATATATAAAAACAAATTAATTTTTAATAAAAATAATATATTATTATTCAAAATTGAGAGACTGATCACTTTCTGTTTTGTCTTACGCAGTATCGAAATTGAGACAATGGTTACACATATAATATAATAGTTTTCGAGCCTGAATTCAAAGTCCGACTTAGATCTAATTAAGCTTTTTTTGACTCCACTTGAACTCAATTCTGATTATGATCTCTATCTATAAAACTTTATTCTTGTTATTTTTTTCCTGTATGACTTATTATTAGGGTGAGCATTTAATTAATTAATTTAAATCAAAATAATTTTTTATAATTAAATTTTTAATAACTAAACCAAAACTATGATAAAATTGAATATAACAAAACTAAAAGAAAATAATATTTATTTATATTAAATAAATAAATATTTAAAATGTATATTTATAATCATTTTTATTTATAAAAAATATGATTTATGATTAATAAAATAATAATTGAGAATAAAAATTATTAATAAAAATTTGATTATTTTAGGTAATTCAATTATAAGTTAAATACGATCGAATTGATAATAAAAATTTAAAAAAATATATAATTACTAACTATATTAAATTAAACTGAATTTATTATTATTAAAATATATTAAATTAAAAATAATCATAAAACTAATTAATCAATATGCTATTTATTTATTAGAAGTAATTTTTATATGTTCAAAACATCCTGATGGATAAAAGTTCATTATCACTTAACAAACACAGGTAAAATATATATATATATATATATTTTATATATTCATTTTATCATAAGGTACTTACAAATATAATAGGATTTTTTTAGTATGAGACGACATTTTATCTTTGAGAATACTTATAATTATTTTTGCTATTATATAAAAATATTATATTATTATATTTTAAAAAATAATTAATAAATACTTAATTTAATTTTAACCAACATATAATTATTAAAAATTTTAATACAAATTAAATAATTATTAACTTAAAATTAAAAATTTTGTTATAAATTTTAAAATATATTATTAAAATAAAAATAAATAAACCGTGCAACACGAGAAAACGCGAGTTATATATATACATATCTCGAAAATATCTACAGATGGGAATCTCCAAATGGCAACGCGATACCTGACGGCCAATTGCATGAGAAGCCGTAATTGGCCTTTCTGCGCGAATTTTATTCCGAAGTTGCTCCCTCTCTTTTTATCTCATCACTCCCTCACTGTCACTGCCCCGCTTAAAGCTCCCATTCCTTTCTTCACGTAAGCAATCCATTTCTTCCTCTTCCTTGCATTGCGTTCGATCTGTTATCTGGAACTTGTTTGAGTTTAGGTAAAATCTCTATTTTAATATTTTTTTTTATTTCAATCCTTTTTCATTGTTGACTTTTTTTTTTTAATTGATTTTCTTGTTGGTGATGGATATCGGTAAAAAGAACTTCTAAATGCTACCTTAACGGAGAGTTGAATTTCATATATTATTCAAGCGAAAATTAGAGCTGGGTTTACTTTCATATACAAGAAAGACTCTTAATAGTTGGTTAGAATCCTAAGAACTGTATTGAATATGTTTGTTCTTGTGTCAGCTGGTAATGTTGTGTCTATTAGTTTCAACTTCTACTCACTGGGATGTGTTCTTTGTTTATTATTTGGGAAATTTTATCTGCCATATTTTGTTTGAAGGAGAAGTTGATTCTTAATTACTTTATTCTGATCTAAGCAAATCTTTCTTGTATGCTTCTGTTACGCTTTCTTTACTACGAATTGATGGTTTTGTTTCTGATTGAGAAATTGAGTTTTGGTTATTTTCTGTCTGTTGAGTTTATTTCTTCTTGATTTGCAGTAAAATATCTTTTGCCATTTCAGCCATGGATGCTTCAAAAGATGCTTCGCCAAAGGAATTGCCACTGGGGTTGGATGCTAGTACTGAGGAAGAGTATGCTTCACAGTCCAAGCTGCTTCAAGAGTTCACAAGTATCTCCAGTATTGACAAGGCGTGGACTTTTAAGTCTAACAGCGGTATGACTTGTGATTTTCTAACTTTGCATTTCTCCTCTGTTACATTCTTTTTCTGTCATTAATTATTTAGACACAAAACATTTGGTGCAGGAATGGGCTCCCAGGCAATGTTTTCAATTAGCCAGGCAAATCTTTTGGCTAACAAAAGGAGGAAATTCATTCTATCAGCTATAATTTCAAAAGAAAGTAGCAGTTTTGTGAACTTTCAGTGGGCCCAGTTTCCAATTGAAATGGGAGGTGTGTCTACAATAGTTCCATCACCATCAGGTTCAAAGCTTCTTGTAGTTCGGAATCCTGAAAATGAATCTCCAACTCGATTTGAAATCTGGAGCCAAGGTCAGGTAGAAAAGGAATTCCACATCCCACAATCTGTTCATGGTTCAGTATATACTGATGGATGGTAAGTGATTATGCGAATCTAGTTTTTCCTTTGGTGGCTTCATTGAGTATTTAGTGCTGGGCTGGTGGAATTTTCCTTTTACATGTACATGCCTTTTGGTTGTATAAGTCGGTCTATTTTAAGGGGAGTGTTTGTTTCACCTGTTGGGTGCTGTGTGCTGCTGATAGCTAAATTAGAGTGTTTAGTAAGTTTAAAAAAACAAAGCTTATAGCTAATGAGCAGTTTGTATATTTTTAGATTTGTTTCTCATCAGCAATAACTGATTTGATTTTATTTTTTATTTTGACTATATTGTCCTTTTTTATTTAACTCGAAAATTAATATTATTAATATTTTTATATTTTTCATTTATAATTAACGTATTTTAATTAACGTATTTTAACTTTGTTAAAATATTTTTTATTAATAACATAAAATATAAAATATTTATTTATTTCTGAAAACTTAAAATTGATTATAAGCTTTTTCTTTATCAATAATAATAATTACTTTACTATTTTATCTATATTTTTAATGTTATTTAATTATTTTTTAAAAAAATTTAATTATTTTCTTATTTCAATAATGAAATAAATGATATAATATAATAGATTAATAATTATATATTTATTTTAATAATATAATAAATGATATAATATATTAATTTAATAATTGTATATTTAATTTAATAATAAAATAAATAATAAAATAAATTTATAATTTTATATTTAATTCAATAATAAAATAAATTATATAATATATACTCTTATTGGTCATTTCATACATCAACAACAACAGCTAAATATAGTTTTACCAAACGCTTAACATAAATCAGCTATCATCAGTTACCAACTATCAGCTATTAGCTAACAGTGGCTAACAGTTATCAGCTGTATTCAACAGTTAAACCAAACAGACACTAAGTATTACAACTGCTGAAATGAACTACTGATAGCAATGTAGCATTGGCTGTGGTTGTAGTATATTAGTGGTACTTCTTGGTTGATATATTTTCACACGTCTTTGGTATGGAACCTCAAAATATTGAATAATTTTTTATTTTATAGGTTTGAGGGAATATCTTGGAACTCTGATGAAACTCTCGTTGCTTATGTTGCTGAGGAACCATCTCCCTCCAAGCCTGTGTTCAGTGATCTGGGCTACAAAAAGTGCAGTGCTTCCACAGATAAGGACAGTGGTAGCTGGAAAGGTCAAGGGGAATGGGAGGAAGATTGGGGAGAGACCTATGCAGGGAAAAGGCAGCCTGCTCTCTTTGTCATTAGCATCAGCAGGTGTTGTTCTTCTAGTCTTTGTTGTCCTTGGTACAGTGATAAGGTAAAATATCATTTTTCTTTGGATGTCCAATCATAATTTGTACTTGCCTTATGTTGCAACAGTGGAGACGTACAACCTATTAAAGGAATTGCAAAGTCTTTGAGTGTTGGACAAGTTGTGTGGGCTCCATCAACTGAAGGATCGAATCAGTATTTAGTTTTTGTGGGTTGGTCATCAGATCCAAGAAAGCTTGGCATAAAATACTGCTACAATAGGCCCTGTGCATTGTATGCAGTTCAAGCACCAGTTTATAAATCAGAGGCTAATGCATTTGAATTCAAGTGTGTCCTTTTTTTATAGTGCTTATGTTATTTATTATACATTTTCTTCCTGTGAATAATTTCATTTAGAGGTTGAGTATTCTAACTGTGATATGTATCTAATTTTTTATTTCTTTCAATCTTCCAGAGGTAGTCCTATTAAAGGCTCATGTGTGCTCAACCTAACTCAAAGCATAAGTAGTGCCTTCTATCCATTGTTCAGGTATGCCCACTCAGATGCTTGGTTTTGGGGATTCATTATAGGCTATAAACCTGATCTTTTCAATCAATTTCAGTGTGTCACCCTTGCAGTGCGCTCCTTCAAGTGTTGAAAATTTTTTTTTAGGAGTATCTGTAGCTGCAGCCTGCAGCAAATATATATTTTCTTGGAAAATTGAATGTCTTCTGAATCCTAGACTGGACACATCTTTTCAGTTTGAAATGCGACATCATCCTTCTTATATATAAATATAATGGACTTATGTTGTTTTCCAGTTCCTCTTTGGGATTAGTTTTTGGATCAGTTATAGTTTGACATAGTACTCTTGTTACTCTCTCTTTTTCTCTCTCTCCCTCTCTTCCGCTTTCTCCCCATTGTATTCTAAGCAAACAGATTTTCATGGGAATTCTGCCTTGATTTATAGTTAACTAACTCTTCCTACAATTGGTCTTTTAGAGAATGAGCATCGGCATAACTTTGAGGTTAAATACTTGAATCATTTCTTTCATGTGTGTGTGTGTTGCAAAGTGCTCTTGTGCATAGTTGTGCAGGTGTATTGATTCTTGTTAAGTGGTTATTTGTTGAAAGATTATGTGAAATCTGGCTTGGCTAACTCTAAAGTGTTGGCATATCAGCTAATCATCAATGCTGTCCCTATATCCTTCATTACCATTTAACACCCCTGTGGTTAATTGGAAAATGTAAGATATTTTATAACTTGCAAATATAATCTACGTACAATTTAAACAGTATTATTCTAGCAGATTGCATATTTGTATGTTCATCATGCTTATGTGTGTTCTTCATATCCATTCTATATGGAAGGTTCCTTATGTTTTTGTTTGCAAAGCATTCAGATGCATTAAGAAAACTCCATAAAATATAAATTTGGCCAACACCCTCATAGCTGATCACATTATTATGATGTGAATGTGAATTTTTCATATCCAGTCCAGACGGAAGCTTCCTTGTGTTTTTGTCTGCCAAAAGTTCTGTAGATTCTGGTGCGCATTCAGCAACAAATTCACTTCACAAAATTGATTGGCCAGTTAATGGACAGTTGAGCGCACCTGCAAAAATTTTTGATGTGGTGAGCTCTTCACAGTGTTATCTTTCAATCTAAATTTGTTGAATTCTGTTGGGCAAGTTTAAAATTATTCATTTCATGTGTAACTGCTTGGTTTCTTATGCATTTGTGAGAGAGTTACAAACATTGACACCTTTGTGAATGTTTAGTCAAGCACATAAATGGCTACAATGGGCCCGTGTATGAGCTCACATAACAAAATAATCAGAACCAGATTTTTTTTTTTTTTTTGGCTTGTGCTTTCTATATTTACAGATTTGGTAGGGAAAGATTGGGTTGTTTTTCTGGGATGTTAAATGTGCTATATTTATAACTAGAAATTTGCCTATGTTGATCATTGATATCAATATTAATCAACAAGATCATTGATGATCAAACAGTACCAAATTCACAGATCATAGAACTTCATTCTCCCTGAAATTGTGCAATGAATATAAATCAAGCTCTGTTGAATTCTTTGTTAGAGTGAACATGTGGTCAAAAGCAGCAAACTGATAAGGACAGAGGTGATGCGACATTGAGATGCTGGTAGTCATTGGATATATTAGAAAAATGATCATTTAAGTGAATGACAAAGAAAACAATCTTAAATCATCGATTGGCAGACATAAATAGAGAATTTGTCCTTTTTTTTAACAAAAGGCAAAAAAAAAAAAAAATTATTCAATATAACTATAGAAGTCGATAATGTCATATGTTTCTTCTCTTCGACTTCTCTCAACCTTTTGTTATCATAATTATTGTCTAGTTATACTGAGAATTTTCTTCTATAATTCTTGCAGATTCCTGTTGTGCAGTGCTCAGAGGATGGTTGTTTCCCTGGACTTTATTGTTCAGAATTCCTTAGGAATCCATGGCTTTCTGATGGATCCACTATGATTTTATCTTCAGTGTGGGGCAGCAGTCAAGTTTTACTTTCTGTGAATGTGTTAAGGTAAATTCTAATAGTCATCCATCTCTTTTCATGGGCATGATTTTTATAATCTTGTTCCTATTTGATTCATGATATGATTATCAAATTACAGTGGGGATGTAAAATGCATTAGTCCTACTGACTCAAAGTTTTCTTGGAATCTTCATGCTCTGGATGGGGACAACATTATTGCTGGTAAAACCCAATGCTGTAATCTATCATTTGAAAGTGAAGAGAGTTGAAATAAAAGATTTCATTTTTTTGTCCTTATGCCAGTATCTAGCAGTCCAGTTGATTTGCCTGGGATCAGGTATGGTTGTCTTGTTGAAAAGGCAACTAGAAATACTACATGGAATTGGTTAGATATATTGAGCCCAATATTTAGATGCTCTGAGAAGGTATGTATTACTGGGCTTTTCTATGATATGCTAATTTTGCTTGTCAGTCTATAGATTATCATTTTTAATGTCAGAGCCTCTTCTTGGTACAGGTGAGATCCTTGCTCTCTTCTCGGCAGTTTGATATACTGAAGATCCCAGTCAAGGATGTTTCCAGTTGCCTGACAAAAGGTACAATATGCAATATGAGTTTTGTATTCAAATCAACAGGCACAAGACAAATATCCCTTTTCGGACACATACTAATTACAGTCTAATTCCTACAGCCTTCAGACTAAATTATGTCTCCCTATGAATTATGATAATAGTACTTAGTGTCTAGTACGCATGTGCTTTTCGTAATCATAGCATTTTTGTAAAGGTGTGCTGTTGAGATAAAATTCCCTTGAGAAGAAGAAATGAAGAAAGAAACAAAGATATTGCTTTGTGTATATTTGTCCATTGATGGCATGTATGGTGGGATGTTTATCACAGATTTTTTTTGTGAAAGCAAGTTAGGTACTGAAATAGTGTAATATGGATCTTACTGATGATTTTCAGTTTATCTCTGAACATTGTTTCAGGGAAAAGTATGGTGAATATTTGTCAAATTCATTGAATTGCTCAACATAAAAGAAAAGATAATGGTGTTTCTGCAACTCAAGCTGATTTTACATGAAACACAACACTGGAATTTTTCCTTCATATTTTGAACACCTGCTTCTTAAATTCTAGCATTTTCCTTGATTATCAGTCCATCTAGCACCAAATTTGATGAACAGGTTTTATAAAGTAAAATATAAATTACGTTTCATATGTGAGGATATGAATTATATGCATCCTATGTTTCAATTATAGCTCCTTCTATGTTGATGAAATTTATTGGAGACCTGTTTATGTGAATTTCTTCTCAGGCTCTAGCAAACCTTTTGAAGCTATATTTGTGTCCTCCAATTCTAAGAAGAACGGTGTTTGTGATCCGCTAATAGTAATGCTTCATGGAGGCCCACATTCTGCATCATTGTCAAGCTTCTCAAAGTCTCTGGCATTTCTATCTTCAATTGGTTATAGCTTATTGATTGTAAATTACAGGTTAGAGAAAGCTTCAAACTTATCATTTTTAAGTTTAATCAGAATAATCTTCAAGCTTATTCGTATGCTGTACTGTGCTGAATCACATTCTATTGTGATCCAGTTGAGGCTGTTTTGCCTGTATAAATGAAATTTCAGTGTGCATTGATCTTCTTTCAAGCATTTTTCTAACACTCTGATTGATCTCAGAGGTTCAATAGGATTTGGCGAGGAAGCATTGCAATCTCTTCCAGGAAAAATCGGATCCCAGGTGCTTGCTCTGGATCTAGTTTGCCATGCATGCTTAATAATGTGATTTGATTTTGTTTAAGTTGAAGATGAGGCTTCTTTGTATCTGATTAGATTTTAATTCCTTAAAAGAGTCCTCTTTTCTCCTGTGGTTTCTCCACTTCACTCTTTATCTTTTTCTTCTCTCCTATTTATCTTTCTTTAGTTTTTTTTTTTTCTCCATTGTTCTTATTCTTGTACAAGTAATATCGCCAAGATAAAAAAAACTGCATCCCTGAACAACTTTAACACTTTATTTTTTTATCTAGTAAAGCCCATATTTATATGTTTAAATGATATAACAGAGTTTATACTAAAGCATTTCATGTGCACTAACATGAGCTCTTTATCCACAGGATGTTAGTGATGTACTCACTGCTATAGATCATGTCATTGACATGGGTCTTGCTAGCCCCTCTAGCATAGCTGTGCTTGGTGGTTCCCATGGTGGCTTTCTCACCACACACTTAATTGGCCAGGTGCTCTGTTTTCTACCATGATATTTGCGTTGTGTCCTAATGATGGTCAATTGTCTTTAGTAGACTGGATGATAAGGTTTGTAATATTAAATGGATGTCTTAACGGAGGAAATTTCTTCTTAACTTTCCACAGGCACCTGATAAGTTTGTTGCAGCAGCTGCGAGAAATCCTGTCTGTAATCTTTCATCAATGGTTGGTACAACAGATATTCCTGATTGGTGCTATGTGGAAACTTATGGGATTGATGGGAAAAATAAATTCACGGAAGCACCTTCAGCTGAGGACCTGGGTCTATTTCACAGCAAGTCCCCTATATCACACATTGGAAAGGTACCCTAGAAGAGTTTTCAAGCATAATGTTTTATATGCTGATTCTGGGGCTTCCAATAGAAGCACTAAGGAAAAAAAGCAGTACATGTTCTGATCCAAATAAAATGAACTAAAAAAATCTTATCAAACACGTATGGCTGCATTTCTAACTGTGAAAATTAATGATGCAAGAATGGTTATTCAATGTTGCTGGACAACTTGAGAGGCTATTGTATCTGGATTCCCAATAATGCATGTGCATGCTACTTGTTCGTGGGCAGTTGCGCCAATTGGCAATTATGCCTATGCATGCAAACGCCATTGGTAGAAGCAGTTTGCATGAGGATTTTGTGCTTTTGGTAGATCATATATGGTTTTAGAACAAAATGTGTAGCGAAGGAAAACAAAAAGGTCAAGAATAAATTCATGTTTCTTTGCAAGGAAAAACAAATTTCTTTAGTTATTGACATAGCCTGGATTATTAGAGTGTTTGACCTTTGGTCAGCTGAAGTTGCTGCAATAATAATGGACTTGCATTCTACAGCCTCGAATTATACATCCTGGCAAATATATCTGTTGCATAGTGGGACTGGGCGTTCATACTTTGAAGATCTTTGCTGTTGAACCATGTTTTTGATGATTTGTGCAGGTCAAAACACCGACAATCTTTCTTATAGGTGCTCAGGATCTCCGCGTTCCAATGTCTAATGTGTTGCAAGTAAGATATTTAACCTTTCAATATATGATCAATAATATACAAGTTATTTTAGTTTTTATGGCAGTGACAACTGTTTTCAGACCATGGAATGATGACGTGATTGAAAATCTGAGACATGAATTGGTGGGAATTTTCTGGATGTAATATTATAATAAATAATTCACAAAATTAATTTAATTTGATGTTTGGAATGTGCAGTATGCACGGGCACTGAAAGAGAGAGGAGTAGAGGTCAAAATCCTCATGTTTCCCAATGATGTTCATGGAATTGATAGGTAAAATGAGGATTAAATGCTTTTCTTGCATATTTCAAAATTCATTAACGTTTCAGATGAAGCTTGATGCATCTTCCTTTTTCTGCAGACCTCAGTCAGACTTTGAAAGCTTCCTCAACATAGGGGTGTGGTTCAAAAAATACTGTAAATGAACATTTCAGATTGGAATAATGCCTGTGGATTCCAAATGCATTATTAATCTTAAAGAAATTTGAAGAACAAATCCACTTGTAAAACCTTGATATGGAGGTTGTCCTCGGTGCTCCAATCCGCCATGGGACATTATCATTCTGAATATTTATAAATGTATCTTTACCTCTTTTTTAGCATTTAAATGGCACATTTTTTTATTTTCTATTAATCATGTTTGCAAATGATATATGATATGCTGCACTGTGATGTTAAATGCGTCAAATTAAAAAAAAAAAAAAACTAAAAACTGCAAGTCAGTGGAATATTTAAAATTGTAAATATTTGAAATTTTAATTAAAAATTTTAATAAAATTGAATTATTATTGTTACGTATATTGAATAAAAAATAAAAAATTTGTAGGGTATTTTCCAGTTGTCACATTTGTATTCGAATGGACTAATTAAGAGATTATATTATAAGTTATTATTCGATCATAATACAAATAATTTAAAATTTTAACTGCAATGATGAATATTTCAAAATTTTTAATTTTTATTTTTAATAAATTTTATGATTAAAAATAATAATAAAAAATTCACGTAACTAACCTTAATTAATTTGGAATTAAGGTTTGATTATTATTATTTTTATATTGAAAATGAAAAGTAATACCATTAAAGATCAGAAATCTAAATCTGCAATTGCAGCAGTTCCTCCGTCCAAATGAATTCAATACCATGCTATGATAAAAAGCGCGACTAAATGCACTATCCTATTATTATTATTATTATTATTATTATTATTATTATTATTATTATTATTATTATTGCATTTTAAAACTACAAAAAATAAAAATAAATATACAGATTTTTAAAATTATTAAAACACATGAAATAAAAAATGCTCTAAGTCCCAGATAATTAGATACCAATGCCATCTGTAACGGTTCGGAAGTTCGGGCTAGAACTCCCGTCCCGTGACACATCGCATGGAGATTGCAGGGTGTGAATCGTCAGCGAAGGTTCCTTTAGACATCCTCTGGAGACGTGAAGAGTTCCCGAAAAGGATCGTGATAAACTTGGCTTCAGCAAGCGGGTTTTGGACAACAGCTCAAAAAACCGCGAGGATGCACTTCAAGTTTCAACAAAAAGAGTTTCGGGGCTAAATTGAATTGGGTGAACGGTAATGGTTCTGTTAACGAATTGCACTGTACGTGTTTGACGAAATGGGTAAATTATGGCGGCAATTTTGCATGCCTTGGATACAATTAAAGACTTAAACGAGGCATGGGAAGATTCACTAGATAACAGAGTGAGGAGCATAATTTTGAAGGAGCAGTCTATAGTTGGGAGAGAGCCATGGAGATTTTTAAGTGGTTTAAAAGAAAAGGTTGTTATGAGTTGAATATGATCTTTATAACATCATGATTAGGATTCTTGGCAAGGAGCGGCAATGTAGCCACCTCCAATGTTTGTGCAAGGAAATGAATATTAGAAAATTTTCGCCTATCGATTTTACATATGGTACACTGATTGATGTTTATAGAAACGGTGGCCTTAAGGGAGAGGCACTTCTTTGGATTCAGAATATGAATAGAACCTGAAGAAGTAACAATGGGGATTGTTGTGCAAATGTTCAAGAAGGCAGGGCAGTTTCAGAAGGCCGAGGAGTTTTTCAAGAATTGATTTGCATGAATCTTTGAAGCATGTGAGTGTTGGGCACTGAAAGAGTGGTAGTATGCATCCAAGATAAGAGTTGCAGAGATGAGAATGTTAAGGTGGATGAGTAGGCTTAGTTGAGTTGAGTTGAGTAATCTTTGAAGCATGGAGGAATCAGGAAAGCAAGTTCTGAAGTGGAGACTGATGCACGAGTAAATGTTTCTTTGAGCTCATACACGTACAATACATTGATAGACACCAAAGACAAAGCTGGGCAGCTTAAAGAAACATCTGAGACTTTTGCAGAGATGCTTAGAAAAGGGATTGCGCCAACAACAGTGACTTTCAATACATAATTCACATTTGTGGTAATGATGGCCAGCTTGAGGAAGTGGCTTTGTTTATGCTGAGGACGGAGGAGCTTCGATGCCCAACAGATGCAAAGACATACAATATTATCATTTCTCTTCATGGTAAGCACAATAATGTAAACATGGCAGCTAACTACTTTAAAAGGATGAAGGAAGATCATTTACAGCCAGGCCAGACCTTCTGAGTTACTGCACCCTGCTACATGTATTCTCAATAAGGCATATGATCACTGATGCAGAAGATATGGTTTCAGAGATGGATGAAAAGGGTTTAGAGGTTGATGAGTATACACAATCAATTCTGACTTAGAATGTACCTAGAAACTTGGATGCTTGAGAAGTCATGGTTATGGTTCAGGAGGTTTCATCTTATAAGAATAGGACTTCTGAGTGTTATTCTGCCAACATTGATCCATATGGGGAGCATGCAAATATTTTGGAAGCTGCTAAAGTTTTTTCATGCTGCCAAGATCAGAATAAGCTTACTGTCCTGGACTTCAATGTGACGATCAAAGCATATGGTTTAGTAAAGAATTATGATAAAGCATGTGACTTGTTTGATAGCATTTTTAGTTGTGGTGTGGTTCCAGATAAATGTAGCTTTAGTTCTCTCATACAGATTTTGGCAGTTCTGAGCTACCCGACAAAGCAAAATACTACTGAAGAAAATGCAAGAGGCAGGACTGGTTAGTGGTTGCATTCAATATTGTGCTGTGATCTCAAGCTTTGTGAAATTAGGTAGACTGAAAATGGCAGAGGAGCTATATAAGGAGACGATTGGCTTTGATGGGAAGGCAGAAGTTATAGTTTATGGTGTCTGGATAAATGCTTTTGCTGACGCTGGAAGTGTTAAAAAAGCCATCACTTATGTTGATGCAATGAAAAGGGCAGGTTTGCCTGGAAATACAGTCCTATACAATTCCTTGATCAAACTCTATACCAAACTTGGTACTTGAGAGAAGCACAGTAAACATACAAACTGCTCCAATCATCAGATAATCCTGATGCATATTATTCAAATTGAATGACAGATCTCTACAGCAAGCAATATATGGTCAAACAAGCAAAAGAGATTTTTGCCAGCATGAAGAGAAAAGAGATGCAAATGAATTTACTTTTGCAATGATGTTATGCATGTATAAAAGACTTGGAGGTTTGAAGAAGCCATTCAAGTTGAAAATATATGGGAGAACTGGGAGTTCTGACTGATTTGTTAAGCTTCGATAACGTGCTTGGGCTGTGTTCGTGGTGGATGGCAGATTCAAAGTGGCCGCAGTGGGAACTTTGAAGGAAATGGTGGAAGATGCTATACAACCTGACGATTGTGCATTCAAATCTCTTGGAATTGTCTTAGTGAAATGTGGAATATCAAAGCAGGCCATTGGCAAGCTGGAAACAACAAGAAGGATCTTAACGGTGGTTTGCAGGCACGGTTGATGGCTCTCTCAAAGGTAGATGTTGATGATGAGATTGGTGATATGTAATTAAAAATGTCAGCAAAGTACAAGTGGAAAAACTAGGTGGTAGATTATGCTCCTTTCCTTCTCTTTTCATTTTTGGTATTGACTAACGGGAATTAAGCTGATGAGTAAATTGTGAATGACCTGTATTTCTCTGTAATATAATTGCCTAGATGAATCTGTTTCATAAAGTGTCTTCATAAAAATATAGAATTGCCTTGATGTATCATTTTAGTTGAGACGTTGAGGACGATTAGTTGATTTTATATGTCAGTTGAATCTCACAATTTATAGTGTAGCTAACACAATAAAATCAAAAATTGATGTCAAACATAGCTTATTCAGTTACTGAACATGAGTTTGCAGTCATGTATACATAGGTTGTGATTTTGTGTCATGCCAAATCAAAGAACACAGACGAAAATCAAATCTCAATCAAACTAAATTAATACTGCATTTACAAGCTTAGAATAAGAAGGATCACGATCCAATCTAGCTATTATAATTAACACTAAAGATCTAGGCTGAAACTACAGAATTGTCCCACGTACAATGATCAGCCAGCGTTCAACCATTTTCCATCAGAGCATCCTCCCATATGCTTTCAGGAAAATACATACATCCTCCTCTTTTCACATAGCATCATTATGCCATTGAAGAACAACATCTTGAAGCCCATCCTTCAATTTCCCCCACTGAACCTCCTCAAATTCCACCCCATCACCCCCCACCACCTTCACTTCCACCACCAATAAGTTCTCTGATATTTCCAACATCTCCAACATCAAAACGACCCTTCCTTTTCCCAACCCAATTGCCCCACCCTTTCCTTCCTCAACTCTATATCCTAATCTCCCACCAACCTCTCTCAGTCTCTCCGCTATTCTCTCCACCGTCTCCCTTGAAGTAAATCTCTTCTCTCTCCTACCTTTAACCTCAAAAAGGCCGGATAGATCCAACCCCGAAGATAAAGATATTATATCAAACGCATTAACACTTCTAGTATCAAATTTACAATATTTTGTGTGTTCCAATTCGAACATGCTACTTTGAGTTGGTAATTCATAATTCTTCAGGAACCAAGAATGATTCATTAGTCCTACTATGCTCATTCTTGTCGTGGGATTTGGGTCAAGAAGCTGAGTTATAATAGATTTAGCTGGTTTTGAGATAGAAGAAGGTATTTGATATTCTCTTCGATGAATTTTCTTGTACATGGCTGCAAGATTCGTATCATCGAAGGGTAGCTGTGCTGATAGTAGAAAGAACAGAATTACTCCGCAAGACCACGCATCCGCCTTCGCACCGTCGTATCCCCGCCGCGCCATCACCTCTGGAGCAGTGAAAGCTGGGGTCCCACAAGCCGTCTGAAGGACATCGCCATTCTGCGCCTTGGCCAAGGCCGAGAGACCGAAATCAGATACTTTTAGATTACCATTCTCGTCGAGGAGGAGATTTTGCGGCTTGACATCGCGGTGAGCGACGCCGTTCTGGTGGCAAAAATGAAGAGCCGACACGAGCTGTTGAAAGTAGCGGCGAGCCTTGGATTCCTTGAGTTTACCACGGTGGAGAACCTTGGAGAAGAGCTCGCCACCCAAGGCAAGGTCCATGACTAGGTAGATTTTGGTCCTGGTGGCCATGACTTCATGGATTTTAAGAATATTAGGATGGTGCTGGAGGCGGCGCATGGCGGAAATCTCGCATATTATCCGAGGTTCCATGGCATCGTCCACCGTGCGTGTTTTGTCGATAATCTTTATAGCAACGAGCTTGTTATCAGTCAGAGAACGAGCTGCGTAAACCTTGGCGAAGCTGCCGCGGCCCAGCAATTTACCGAGTTCATACCTGTTGAGAAGGGTGGCGGGGATGTTGGAGGAGGTGGTTCTCAAAGGGAGAGGCGGTGGCTGAGCCCGTCGTGGTTCCATGGCCCAAGGGCGGCTAGAGGTGGCTGAAGGTGGCGGGGAAGCCCAAGAGGCTGCACGGGACAGGTTATTTTAGTTTGGAGTGGTGGCTTTTATAAGAGGGGGAGCAGTCGCTTGTTGGCCTGTAGGCTTGATTCTGGTGGCTATATTTTTTCGGTTCCCAAATTACCCTTTTAGTTTTGATTGTGGTTGTAGAATCTACGATGGAAATCAGTGATTCATTAGCTGTATTTATTATTTACGCGTTTTTATAACAGAGTTAAATTTATATATAAATAAAAAATACAGATAAAATAGTATTTAATTTAATTTATAAATTAAAAAAATATTTAAATCAAAATAAAAATTACAAGATGATTTTTTTTTATTTATTTTAAAATGATTTTTTATTGAATAAAAAATATATTATCTTATTAATTTTTAAAAATATTAATACTATTCAAATTCTAATTATTTAAAAATATTATTTACTTTTTTTTATATTTTAAGATATTAATTTATATTACATACAAATTTGTGAAGAAGGAAGAAACATTTTTTTTACTGAATTTATTTTTTATTATTTAAAAGTATTTATAATTATATTTTTTATTATTTATTATTATTTTAAAATTTATATAAATTTAAAATTTTTAAAATTTAAAATTTAATTATATATATATATAAAATTTAATTAGAAAGAAAATATTATTTTTAAATTATGAAATTTAAATATGTGTAATTAAAAATTATATTAAAAATATAAAAAATATAACATAATTACAAAAATATAAAAAATGTTTAACCTTTTCCTATCATTAAGGCTGTGAATTGGGGGTAGAAGACCAACAAGGAAGAAAGATGCAAAAGATGAATGCACGACATGAAAGATTGTCACTGAAAGGAACCAGCACTTCCCCAAATCACAATTAATGATCATAATAACTATGATGCCAAAGAATTAAATAAAATCAAGTTGCCTAATCACCGTCCGTTCCCCTCCAAAGATATTCTAAAAAAATTACGCTTTCTCTGTGTTTTGTTGTGATCTAACGAAAAAGAAGGCCACTTTCTGTCTTTTTTTTCCCTCGTGTTTCCTGCCAAATTGTGTGGTTAAGGAGAATATGCAAAGGCATCAAATCATCAAGAAATCCAACTGGCCATCACTTGCCTGATTTTTCTCTGATAGTTACAGGTTTCTGTAGAAGCCAACTTGCCCATTCCAAGTCCAAGCAGCCACCTGGAAAAAACCAAAAAAAGCCTACTTTAGTAATTTCCAGGGAATTTTCACGGGTAGTGCACTTTGTAGTTGTACCTTTTGACCTTGCAGTCGAAAATGGAGAAGTTGTTGACTTGAGGGATGTTTTAGTAATTTTGGTTACTCCGAAGTCACCGACGGTTGCAGTCTCACCATTTGGTTGGTGGCGTGAGCTATGATGTCGGATGTCGCATTCTTTGTCATGTTCTTCTCCTTTGGTCGTTGCATCACTTGTGTCTGAGTTGGACGGCTGGTGTTGTGCCACGTCAAATATCGGTGACCCGTCCCTGTTAACATTTTTAATCATGCTTCGGTAACAAATCACGCTGATTCTAATCAAATTTAATTACATATAAAGTTTAAAAAATCCTAACATTTATTTTTTTTCATTTCATATAAATAAAAGTATAAAATATGCATACTATAAATATAAATTGCTCTTTTTATTAATTTAATTCGATTAAATCTTTATTTTAAAATTTAAAATTACTCTTTTTATCAAATCAAAATTAATCTTAAGACTTTATTTATTTTAAAATATAATTTATATATATATATAAAAATATAAAAAATATTTTTAAATAAAATATTTTTTTTATAAATATATTTTTCATTGAAAGATATATCTGAAGGAGCAAGTATTATTGTGCTCACAATGGGAGGAAACACAGGAGATTTTTCGATCTCAATTGTATTACATCAAGGATCAGCTATAAGCCCTTAACTTTTTACATTAGTTTTAGATGAATTGACGAAACATATACAAGAGAGTATTCCTTGGTCATGATGTTTACGGACGATATTGTTCTGATAGATGAGACACGAAAAAGAGTCAATAGAATGCCAGAGCTTTTGAGAAGTACTCTAGAGTCAAAGGGCTTTAACTTAAGTTGAACGAAAACAGAATACATGCATTGCAAGTTCAGTGAAGGCCAAACTGATGATAGAGAATGAGTTAGTTTGGATGGAGTGATACTGTCCCAAAGTAATCACTTTAAATATCTCGGTTCAGTCCTTCAAGTAGATTGGGGATGTGAGGAAGATGTTAGTCATAGGATTAAAGTCGGAAGGTTGAAGTGGAGACGTGCCACGGGAGTTTTATGTGATCGCAAGATTCCTAATAAGTTGAAGGAAAAATTTTACGGTACAACCATATGACTGGCTATGTTATATGGTAGTGAGTGTTGGGCACTGAAAGAGTCATATGCATCTAAGATAAGAGTTACAAAGATGAGAATGTTAAGGTGGATGAGTGGTCATACTATACTAGATAAAGTCCGTAATGAGAGTATTAGAGAAAAGGTAGGAGTGGTGCCAATTGAGGATAAGTTGAGAGAAGGGAGATTGAGGTGATTTGGTCATGTGAAACGTAGACATATGGAGGCTCTAGTTAGACAAGTAGAGCACATTAAGTTAGATGATAGAAAGAAAAAAAAAATAGGTAGACTTAAATTGACTTGGAAGAGAGTAGTACAACATAACCTATAAGCATTACATATTTTTGAGAATTTAACCCAAAATCGTTTAGAGTGGAGAAAGTGAATCCATATAGCCGACCCTAAATTTTTGGGATAAAGACTTAGTTGAGTTGAATTGAGTTATAAAAATATTTTTCATCATTTAATTATAATGTTAAATTAATAGAATGTAATATATATATTTCATGTCAGTATTTTCACATTTTAATAAAATTATTAAAATTTAAAAAATAAAAAATAATTCTTTTTTTTAAAGAAAGCTTTTTTTTTATAAAAAATATTTTTTATTGATATATTTTTGAGTGCATTAAGCATTAAAAAATTTAAAAAATATTTTTTGAAAAACAAGCAAACTGTAAGAAAAATTAAATTTGAAATTTAATAAACTCACATTTTTAGACTTTGAAACAAAATTTTTTATATATCAAGCATAATTTTTCTTTTCTTTTTCTGGTAAGGTGAGATGCACCAATCTCTAGATGCATGAATTATAGCAGATGAGAATTAGACCATGCTTTTGAAATAGAATCACAACTTTAATTTTTTCTTTTTTAAATAAAAAGGGTACAATTGAAAAAATATACATATATATATGATCCCACTTTGTTATTTGCATTTGAGAAGCGAAACCCAATTTACCATTTGGCATGGACCCATGGTTTTGAATGAAGTGCCCATAGGCCATATCAGTTGCTTTACCACAATGATGTTGAAATACAATTACTCAATTAAATAGAAATGGATCTTTATTATTTATTGTCATTGATTATGAATGATTCATTGAGGTTTCCTAAGAGACACATTGTTTTGTGGAGGGGGCCATTTCAGCCACTAACTTAGATATATTATTACACATAATGTCAAATTCTTAATAATTAGTTAAGGGAATTGGACTTTGCCTCTACTAACCCTAATTATTAATTAATTTGTTAATAACTCCAATGCTGACAAACCCATAATCGCCTCAATTCATACAAGTTACTCTTCAATTTGTAATTAATCAAATTTTTTACAATTAACATATTTTATATAATATTCGTTTATTTTTATTTATTGCATTTAAGTTTTATACAATATTAAAAAAATAATATCATATATTTTAATTATTTATATTTTTTTTAAATAGTTTGTTAAAAGGGAGAAATAAAAAAAAATGGTTACATATATATAACCAACCCAAGCAAAAGAATCTCCATGTGGAGTTGATGACTATATATAACACATTATTAGTTAAATAATTGGAGTTTTGTAGTGAGAATTAGGCAGGCCACTATACAAGAATATACCATTCACCAGCAAGAATTAAACAAATTGGTTATTGACTATTTCAGGTATAATTAAAACAATACTTATTAAATAATATCGTAAATATTATCTAATTAATAAAATAGCTTATGATAAATTAAAAAAATAATCAGTGCTCAATTAGTTGGCTAAAGAATGCAATTCAATGTGTAAATTATATATTATTATTAGATGGAAACTATACATGATTTTTTTTTTTTTGAATTGCAAACTATGCATGATTGGATGTATTGGTTTGCCTGTCCAAATAATATCTCCACACAGTGTAAGAAAATCTAAACTTAAAAGGTAAAATAACCTACAGCATGGCAATTTAATTAATGTATGAAAAATTAATGTAATGCTTTTATAACCATAGCTTTTAACCATAGCAATTAGCAACTTGTCAATAATTGTTAGGCTGATTGGATGGCTTATCCACTTGGACCAGTAACAAGACACCGTTAGATATTATCTGCCTTGTTGGACAAATATAGAAAAAGCTATAGATTTTGCATGTCATTATCATATATACTATTGACATGTTAATAATAGACCAATAGGAACAAACAAGATTATATTTACAAAACCAAGAAAAATAATAAGAGTATGATGGGGAATGTACTAAAATAATTTGACCATTGCCTTATGAATAGGGAATAGAGCCACTTTGAAGCCAAACGGTATTACTGTCCATTAGAATTGTGAATTAGATGCCCGTTGGCACATAGATTTTCTCAAATTATATCATCTGGATAAAAGTTATTGAAACAAACTTATCTGACAAACACTTATTGATTGGATTTGATTTTTATCAGCAAGCTCAAAAGCTTTCAGATTTTACTCACAAGATCAATTTTTTTTTAAGTAGGAAAATTAGAATTTAATATATAAAATAGAAATATAGCTAATTAACTATGTTTATATATTTTGTGTAATAATTAGGTAACATCAAAGTTTAATATATATATATATACTCCTATGATTTGATGTGGAGCAAATATTCCACATCGCTTGAATATCTGACGTCAGCTTAGCTTATATACTAACTGAGTACTTCTAACTCATAAGTCGGCTTTTGGGTTAAGTCCAAAGGCTTAAGTGGTATTAGAGCCAAGGTTAGCATGAGTCTGCAGCCTTTAAAGAACTTATGAATGACATAGAGTCTCAAAGATAGGTAGGGAGACTACACCAAATATGAGTTACCAAACACCTCAACCTGCCTCTATTCTTGTTACCCAACCTTCTCATTCTGAATTAATAAATCTTATCTTTTCTCTTTCTCTATCCTCTCCTTGTCGAAGGACACTCTCTTCTATAATTGATAACCTGGTAGAGATATCTACTCTTCTAGAAAGAGTCCAAGCATCAAAATCTCTTCTCCCTCTTCTTAGCCCATATAATGTCTATAGTAGACTTGGTTCCCTTACTAGAAGTATTAGTTCTGTCCTTGCATCACAAAGATCACTTCCAAAGGAATATGTCAAAGCTTCTAAAATGGATCAATGTAGCCTCCAATCTACAATAGCTGAACAGTATGTAACCCTTGAAATTCCTGGTACTCTGGTTCCCACTTGGAGAATGCAAGGATATTCACATCTCCACTTTGGAGCAATCACATTAATGCTTAGCCTCTATGGTAGACGTAACCTTCTAGTAACTGCCCATGTCTCTGTTAGATACTCAATTCCTTCATTATGAACATGTTGTTGTTGGAATATGTCTAACTACACTCCATGCTAGAAGTGTGGTCTTGACTTTATTTCCAAATTACAATATGTCACTAAGAGATCTGAATCTTTGCACCACTTTGAAAGTCCAAGACCAAATTATTGGAGCAGAACAAGTTACTTTCTCTACGATAGCCACCTTGCATCATTATATTATTTACAGGCTTCAAGACCATGCGGTTGATTTGTCCCAACCGAGTGTTTCTAATGAAGCTCTTCTTATCTTAGTTGATAGTGAAACAATCCTAAAACTTGTTTAGATTTCTCGATAGATACCACGGGAAAAACTCGAACAGCTTATTCCTCGAGTAACGCTGACAAATTATGAAAGAATTCATTCTAACTCTAGATTTATCTAGTCTACAGAGTCATCCTTTCATCGACAGTAAGATGGCACTATTCGAACTACATTTCAGCCTCCTTGGAGTTCTACAAGCACTCCCCCTATCTTTCAGTCACTTATGATTACTTCTGTTGATGAGAACCAAGAAGATATCCCTTTCCATTCTATAACTATATAAGGACATTACGTCTATCCTAAAAAGATAGATGACCATTTTCTTTGGGATACTCCTAGATCAGGTATGTGTAATCCTGACTGTGACTGTAAAAATGAAGATTGGGAAGGAGATAATGATCATCCTTTAGCTCTAAAACATTGAAAAAAACTATAGCGCCATTCTCATTCTTAGTGCAGACACTATAAGCCCAGAAGAGACTCATCTCTTGATTATAGCCCATGGATTGGGATAAGAAAAGAAATTCAGCAAAGAAACCCTTTGCCCATCTATGAGATGGCCCTAAAAATACTGAGGAAAGAAAGAGCCAAAGAAGGAAAGTTGAACTCACCTCTATCACCTCCTCCGGTGCTACTCCTTATAACTCCGTGTATGATGTGCTCACAAGAATCATATGAAGAAAATTTTCCTCCCTTACGGCATGAGATTGATCCTACCACGGGAATTGCCTCCAGACCTTTTATCAAACATCCTACTATATATGCAGAAGGAAAACCTACATCTTTCACACCTACTAAAGAAGTCCTCAATTGGCAGACTCAAAATGCAAAAGCTCAAAATTGTTTTCAAGAGAAATTGATTCAAAGATTAATTTGTTAGTGAGCCAAACTCAATTAACAAAAACTAAGGTTGACTCCCTGACCCTACAAGTCAATACCTTTGTCACACCTTACCCCTCTGTAAGGCATAACATGATCCCGTAGAATACTTAATGAACTACCGAACTTCACATACTGATAACTCATTAAGTACCCTACAAGGGATTTTAAAACAATTTTCTTACATTTTGGAAGTGGTGAGCATTTTGGTAGGAATTAAAAAGCATTTATTCAAAGTTTAAATACTAGAAAAGATTTTTTTCCATTTTAATTTTGCCACAAATTTTATAAAAATTTTGACAGAGTTCCGTTTGTAATCGGAGAAAACAGTTCTTCAAATACCTGAGAAAAACACTTCCAAAAATTTTTCACGACTCCCAACCTCCAATAAACCTCAAATCAACTCAATTCAATTCACTTCAAAATAATTCCACAATTTAATCAAAATTTATCATCACAAAATATTTAATAATTTCATTCACATGGCATAAAGTATGAAATTTCCAAGTACAAACATTAATTTACAAAAGGAAATCTAAAAATAATATTATTACAATTTATTTTACAACTGCTCAACTTTACATTGATACATACAACATTCCTATATTTACATCAAAATTAACTATAAGGGTATAAAATAATACCCGTACAAACAGACCGATGTAGTTCTCAAGTCAATAGCAGCTTACTCTGCTGCTTTCTCCTTGCTCTTATCTGCGACAGCAAAATAAGCTATCGCTGAGTATAAAAATACTCAGTGGTGCACAATAAAAATTTGAAATATAATACATAAATCATTCATTGATGAAACACAATTTAAATATTTCTCAATCACATTTCACAAATTATTAAAGCTCATAATAACATAATTTAGTCAAATAATTTAATAAACACAGTGTTGTCAAAATCATATACAACTTAAGCCATGACACAAAATTTCCGATCAATGCCGTGTTGTACACCACGACAAAGCAATCTACAACCCCATTAATCGAAATCAATGAGGGAGGCGGCTAGCTAGCTAATGAGTACTCATCCGATCTCAACCTCAACTGGCAAGCCAGAGAGGGAGGAAAATAAACGATCTCAACCCCATAAATGGAGGAGGAATAATGTGATACTGTCATGCTAAGTGTGAACACAAAATCAATTCAAAGCAATTTATTCAAATAATTTATGAAAAATCTGGTCAATTTTCAAAGTCATATTCACAATCATAAATGGCAACACAATTCATAATTAACTCAAAAAAAATCAAAATTTCAAGAATCATATATTTTAACAAAAATTACTGTGCACAGACCTGACGTGAGTCGCCTCTAGGCCTTGACTCAGTCTCTCCGAGCTTCCAAGTCTTTTTCAGCTGAAACACACAGTTTTATAGTGTTTCAGTACCATATCTTAGCATAAATCCAAAAATAAATTTAACTTCACTTTTACCTAGTTTTAATGTGCTAAATTCGACATTCTCGAAGTTTTTGTGTTTCGGGTTACTATTCACTACACTATTCAAGTCAAATTGTTGACTTTCTAAGACTTAATAGGTATGGAAACTCGAACTTCACCCACATACCACATTTTGGTCATTAAATTTATTACTTTTGGTCATTTTCTCAAAGCTTAAGTCCTTTAGGCAAAATTGCCAAATTTTCAGTTTTGGTGTCCCTAGTTACACTGTTCCATTGGTCATTATACTGTTGGAATTTGGCAAAACTTTCTTCATAGAAAATGTTCCTTATTGTCTTAAGTTTATTCTCCTTTTTGAATCACTCCAATTGGAGTTTTGTAGCTCAAGTTATGGCCATTTGAACCATGGCGGCCGGATTGTAAACAACCCAGATTTTCTGGGCAAATTTGGTGCTGGCAGTTTTGGGTCACCAACTTGGGGTGGCCAAATGACTTGGTTGCTGGCAGAATTTGAGTTTGTGTTCTTCATAAAAGTTTTAGGTCTATATCTCATCTAACCACTGGTAAAATTTCAGGTCATTTGGACCTGTCTAACTCGAGTTATGACCAAATGAACAAACACTATTCATTTGGTCAATTTGTACAGGGCAGCCTGCACTTATCCAACTTTGGTCAATTTGTTCACTAGGTTTTAGTCACTTTTTGGGCATGGTTTCTAAATGAAAATTGTGTCATTTTATGTCTATTTTCATCCCCAATTGGTGCCATATCAATTGGACTTGTAAAATTTCATTTTTGGTCCTTCAAAGTTGACTTGGTCATGCTGCCAGCAGCATGACTACACTCCCTCCGAAATTGATTTTTATTCCAACCATTCCAACACAACTCATGTGGTCCCAAATGACCATTTTTAACTTCACAATAGGTCAAACATATCATTTACCCATTTCTCCAAATTTTTGCCTCAAAACCCTAGGTCTCCAAACCTTAACCACACTAATTTGTTGCATTTAATTACATTTAAGCATTTCAACCTTACTACCACTTTCATACAAGTTTACTAACACATTTAATTCATTCAAAATACATCATACTCTCATACATCCATGGCTGGCCGAAATTTCAGTTTGGTCCTCCCCACATATTTTTATTTCATTACATTAGTTTCTAAATTCATTTAAGTAACTAAACATGCACTTAAAGCAGAAAATTAAAAATTAGCATACTAACCTTTTTTAGGACTCCAAATCTCTATCTTTTGTTCTTCTTTCTTCTTTCAATCTTCTTCTTGAGTTGAGATAATAAGCTCTAGTGAGGTTTGTTAGTAGTATGCCCTAGAGCATATCATTTAGTATGTATCTTGTACATATTTTATTAATAAATGGCATTTCCACTTCTCTGTTTATATAATATATTTATGTGTAATAGAAAAGGTCCATTGATATTTTGTTAGAAATATTATTCTTAAGTTGTTAAGAATATGAGTGACAATATTTCTAGCACAAAGTATCATAAATAGGTTCACAATCGAGGATACTTCATAATAAGGACATGACTTATCCAGAAAGATTGTATTCATGTTTGTTCCCAAGTTATTTATATGAGATATAAATAAGATGGAATGGTGAGTCTCATGCCATATAACAAACATGATAGGCACTTATAAATGATAAGTAGGCCGAACCAGTGACACTTATGACAAGCACATGGAGTTTACTCTTGTCAATGTTTTGTCATAAATCATATCAGTGCATATAATCTTTAGACCTGAGATAGCACAGTTATCTTGTATATAGGTAGTTTGAGTTTGATACTGCTTTCATACTTGTACTGTGTATGGGTATATGGGCATGTGTTGGCTCTTGCTAGTTATATATGGAGGTAGGTGTTGATCAAGATGGAACCTGTTCCTCTAAGTAAATAGAGATAAAATCCTATGTTCATTTAATTGTTCTTGATGTTTCAAGTTCCTGGCCAGGACAGATAGATTTATTCAGAAAAGAGTTTCTGATGAGAAAATCTTTTTAATCAAGAACTGGAATTAAAAGAGAACATAATATTCATAGCAAATGGAGTTTAACATAAACCATGACTCCAGCTTGAGTTGGGATTTTATAACAGAGAGATTCTAGTGCATGGTAACATATGATTATAGGTTCATTTAAGGTAAACCTTATTACTAATTGGGTGGCCATGGCATGCTATGCTAGGTGTTAACCATGGTCTATGAGGTTCATAAAATGATTTAGAGAAATCATTTATGATAAGAAAGAGTTCTAATGATATTAAGAGTTGATATCATGTCTCATTGCCAATTAGTGATGAGCCTAGTAAGTCACACACATACATAAGTTATCACCTATTTAAATATGATTTAATTAATTAATTAAAGAGTTTAATTGATTAATTAAATAGATTTGGTTTGCAATTAAATTGCAAAGTCCCTAGCATGACTTGAAACCAAATATAGATTATTGGATGTGTAGTATAAATTAAATTTATATTTAAAGTGTTTAAATATGAATTTAATTGATGAGAAATTAATTAATAGAGATTAATTAATTAATTTATATTTGATATAAATTAATTAGAAGAAGAAAATAATTATTTTGGGTTAAGAACTCAAAATTAAGACACATGGGCATTTTGGTCATTTCACAGTGTGACACGTGGCACCATGAGATGGTGACACATGGGATTACACATAAGCTTGCCAAATGTTTTTTTAATCATGTAAGATGATTAAAATCAAGATTAAATATAGGTTTGACACTTGGCACAATGTGATTGGGTCACTTAAACCTAGAGCTAATCAAAAGGTGACATGTGGCTAGGGTTTAATGTGTTAAACTAGCTATTTAAGTGTGGTTATGAAAAGAAAAAAATAACCAGCAGCCACACTCCTTTGTCACGCCACTTTGAGGGTTTTTATCTCTTCTTCTTCATCTCTTATCAATTCAAAGAGATTAGCCATCAATCTCTTGAATTAAGAACACTACAAATTGTTTCTAGTGTCCTGTTTACATCTTTAATCTCTTAAAAGGCAGAACTTGATTTTCTAATTAATAGAAAAAGCTTTAGAAGCTATTCAAGGGCTGCCATAGGTGTTCTTGGTGTGGACAAGCTAGAGGGACAACATCCGTGTCCTCAAGACGAATCTCAAAGCGCGAGACATTGCGATGCATCAAGAGATTAGTGTAATCGTTCTTGATTGAATCTAGGGTTCTAAAATTAATCTGATTAATTTTAAAATCTTAAATGGCAAATACAGATCCAAAAAACATATTAAAAGAGTTTTAATATGTTGTTTATCATTGAAATCAAATAGATAAAAATAAATCTTGCATGATGCATGTGACCCTAGGTGAAAATTTTTGAATTCAATAGTATAAACTTGTGTTTTTCACGCTTCTGTTCCTTCAATTGGTTTCAGAGCCACTATATTTGCCATTTAGATTGTTGATTATATGATTTAATTGTGTGATTTGATCATGAGATGATTGATTCATTGCTGGTTGGATCAAGAGGTGTGGCGGCACACATGGTGAAGCCACCATTGGTGGCGGCAACAATGGTTCCATGGGTGGTTCAAGGTTTGGCTTTTAATTATGCAATTGTTGTATAAACTAAGGCCTATTCTTTGACTAATTAAAGTGTTTAATTAGTAGTTTTAATCACACAATTAAATTATGATTCAAATCAGAATTTTAAAAATTGTTTGAATGTGATTCAAATCTGAATTTTAAAAGTTGTTTGAATGTGATTCAAATCTGAATTTTTAAAGTTGTTTGAATCATATTTAAATCTGATTTTTTAAAATTGATTCAATAAAATTCAGATCTGATTTTTTAAAAAATATTTGAATGTGATTCAAATCTGATTTTTTAAAAAAATATTTGAATGTGATTCAAATCTGAATTTTTGAAGTTGTTTGAATGTGATTCAAATCTGAATTTTTAAATTTGTTTGAATGAGATTCAAATCTGAATTTTTAAATTTATTTGAATCATATTCAAATCTGGATTTTTAAGTTGAATATGAGATATTCAATTTAATTTAAGTATGTATGTTTTATTTAATTGTTAAATAGTGATATGCATGATGGATGATCATGGACTATAAAAGACCAATGTGATTGGATTTATTTCTTTTATGTTTCTTTGGGATTGTAAATTAATTAATTTATTTTAATTTATTTTGGGCATGTATTATTAAGTTTGTAATATTTTTGGGTTGTAATTTCATTTATTTAAGTTCTTGTAAATTCGCCTTGGTATGCTAAGGATTACTATGTAATATTGGATTGCAAGAAGTTCAAGAAGGTCAAGAGTATTGGTGGGACCAGTGGGAGGAATTCAAGATCAAGTGTTGATTATGTACTCCTTCAGCAACTCTTGTAAAATGAATGAATGAAATGCACCTAGGAATGCCCTGATTCAATTCTTGGTGGCTCAGAATTGAATCTCTTAGAAAGTCCATGATCATACCATATTTACTGCTTATCCATGAATGCATGAGATGTATGGGAATGTATGCAATTATATGATATATGCATGCTAAATGGATAATGTGCAAAGTGAGACCTTAATAGTAAATAGAATGACAATAAAATCTTCCAAACAAATGATTAAGTTGGAAATGCTATAATTAAAGTAATTATAACATAGGCCCTCCATTGGGGCAATTATTTTAAGAAATTTTAAATAGTTGCATAAGATGCAATTTATTTAAGAGATTTTCTTAAGAATAATTGTTAAGCATGAGATGTTGTAAATATGTAAATGGTTTAGTGGCCAATATTGGATGTACCTGAGGACATTAAAATTATTTGCATAATTACTGGTTCAATGGGATCAACTTAACTAATGCAAGATAAGTCAATAATGGATGTACCTGAGATTTTGAGCATTAGGGGCTAGGTAAAAGATTGAACCTCACATGAGATGTGATGGGCAAAGAGTTGCTCACTATAGTTTATTGTAATTCCAATAATGGATGTACCTGAGGATGATCAATAGAATTATAAGAATTCAATCACCCACTAGAAATCCATCCAACTAGGATTTCCGTTTTCTACTTTGGAAGTGTAGGATTCGCTAAGTTAGTGGGAGGACCAATTTGATTAAAAGACCATAATCATTTTGGTTAATTACATGATACATTAACTAATTAATCTGATTATTTTCTGCAGTTAATTTTCTGATAAAAATGAGCACAAAACAACCACCACCATCCAATATCCTTGCAAGCATACTTGATCACAATAGGTTGACAGGACCTAATCATGCGATTGGCTAAGAAATTTGAAACTTGTCTTGAACCTTGAACATATAGGATATGTTCTAGATTCAAATGTTCCTAGTCCCTTATCTCCAGAGGCCACACAAGAGGAACATGAAACTTTGGACAAGTGGAAGGAGCATGATATGAGAGCTAAGTGTTACATGCTTGCTTCCATGAGTAATGAGTTACAGAAGCAACATGAGAACATGCAGAGTGCGAGTGAGATCCTCCTTCACCTACAAGAGTTGTATGGTGAGCACAGCAGGAATGCTAGGTATGAGATATCTAGACAAACTATTCCGTATGAGGAAGTCCGAGGAATGTAATGTTGGGGATCATGTCCACAAGATGATTCGGATGATTGAGCAGTTGGAACATCTTGACTTTAACATGGATTTCCAACTACAGACGGATTTGATCCTTCAGTCCCTTCCTGAGTCTTTTGGGAATTTTGTGACAAATTTCCATATGACTAAACAGGAATGCACCTTAGCTGGTTTACTCAACATGCTGGTTATTGCCCAAAAGAATATGCCAGGCAATAAAGGAAAAGTGGTAGCTTTGGTTGCATCTTCTTCTACTGGAAAGTCCAACAAAAAGAAGGGCAATAAGAAAAAGAAACCTCAGATTCCTGGTCCTTCTAAGAAAATAGCTAAACAGAAAAGGAAGACTAAAGCTGATGAAGGCAAAGGAAAGTGTTTCCACTGCCAACAGGAAAGTGTTTCCAATGCCAGTAAAAAAGTGTTTCCACTGGCCAGAGTATAGCAATCTAAATGAATGCGATGCCATGGTGAAAACCAACTCAAGTTTAAAATATATTTGGCACTTAAGGTTATGTCATGTTGCAGAAGATAGGATTGCAAAATTGGAGAAAATGGGGAGTCGATCCTCATTTGGCTTTGGGCCTACTCGAACTTGTGTATCTTGGCTTCAGTCTAAAATGACTAGATCACCCTTTGTTGGACAGGCTAAGAGTGAAAATATTTTGGATCTAATACATAGTGATGTATGTGGTCCATTTAAAGAAATGGCTAGAGGGGGCTTTCATTATTTTATTACCTTTACTGATGATAAATCAAGGTTTGGGTATTTGTATTTGATGAAATACAAACATGAATCTTTTGAAAAGTTCAAAGAATTTAAATCTGAAGTAGAAAATCAAACAGGAAAGAATATTAAAGCTCTTCGATCAGATCGTGGAGGTGAATATTTGAGTACTGAATTTGATGAATACTTGAGAGAGCATGGCATTGTTTCTCAGCTGACTCCTCCAGGAACGCCACAGCTGAACCACAGCTGAATGGTGTATCTGAAAGGAGAAATCGTACCCTATTGGATATGGTACGTAGTATGATGAGCTATACTGATATGCCAATCTCCTTTTGGGGATTTGCATTAGAATCAGCTTTGTATATTCTGAATAGGATTCCATCAAAATCAGTTTCTTCCACACCTTATGAGATATGGCATGGAAGAAAACCAAGTCTTAAGCATGTTAAGATTTGGGGTTGTCCAGCTTATATCAAAAAGCTGAACATTGATAAATTGGAGACCAGATCAGAAAAAGGTCGATTTGTTGGATATCCAAAAGATAGTTTTGGATATTATTTTTATTTGCCTACTTCACAAAAGGTTGTTATAAGTAGAGATGCCACATTTCTTGAACAACGGTTTGTTCAAAAAGGAGGCAAAGGAAGGCAAATAGAGTTAGAATAGGAGAATTCTGACCAAGCAACAGATCAGATGGATATAGATCCATCTAGTCAACCTATACCCGTTGATGAAACATCTACAGTTGTTCCTCGTAGAACAACCAGGGTATCTCACCCACCAGTGAGATATGGTTTTCTTCATGAAGAAGAACAAGAGTTGTCTACTCGTGAAGAAGTAGATCATGGAGATGATCCACTTACCTATGAAGAAGCTATATCAGATATAGACTCTTCAAAATGGATTGATGCTATGAAATCCGAGATTGATTCCATGTATAAGAATCAAGTTTGGGATCTTGTTGACCCACCTGAAGGTATTGTACCTATAGGGAACAAATGGGTTTTCAAGAAGAAAATTGGTTCTGATGGAAAGGTAGAGACCTATAAGGCAAGGCTAGTAGCGAAAGGGTTTCGCCAAAGGCAAGGAATAGACTATGAGGAGACTTTCTCGCCTGTTGCCATGCTTAAATCAATTAGGATTTTATTAGCAATAGCTGCGTACTATGATTATGAGATTTAGCAGATGGATGTCAAAACAGCTTTTCTCAATGGATACATTGAAAAAAACATTTTCATGGAACAACCTAAGGGTTTTGAATCCCAAAATGGTTCCAAGGTATGCAAGCTAAAGCGATCCATTTATGGGTTGAAACAAGCTTCGAGGAGTTGGAACATCCGTTTTGATGAAGCCATTAAATCCTTTGGTTTTATCAAAAATGAGGATGAGCCATGTGTATATAAGAAGGTTAGTGACAGTGCTATCACTTTCCTTGTCTTATATGTGGATGACATACTGTTGATGGGTAATGACACAGGTATGTTGACTACTATAAAGGTATGGTTGTCAAATACATTCTCCATGAAAGACTTAGGGGAGGCAACCTATATTCTTGGGATTCGCATCTATAGAGATAAAGCGAAACGAATAATTGGTTTATCCCAAAGTCTATACTTGGAAAAGGTGTTAAAGAGGTTTAACATGCTTGATTCCAAGAGAGGATTGTTACCAGTGAGACATGGTATCCATCTTTCTAAAGAGATGTCTCCAAAGACACCTGAAGAAAGAGATAAGATGGCCAGGATTCCATGTGCTTCGGCTATTGGAAGTTTAATGTATGCAATGTTGTGTACTAGGCCAGATATCGCATATGCTGTTAGTTTGACTAGCAGGTATCAATCCAATCCAGGTTTGGAACATCGATAGTCACAAGAATATTCTTAAGTACTTGAGAAGAACTAAGGATTTATTCTTGATTTATGGAGGTGGAGACTTGCAATTGGATGGTTATACTGATTCTGATTTCCAATCAGATATCGATGATAGAAAGTCTACCTCTGGATATGTGTTCATTTGTAATGGAGGTGTAGTCAGTTGGAAGAGTTCCAAACAGAGCACATCGCAGATTCCACTACGAGGTCGAGTATATTGTTGCATCGAATCTTTGCAAAGGAAGCTGTTTTGATTAAAAAGTTCGTGACAGAACTTACAGTAGTTCCTTCCATTGAGTCAGCAGTTCCATTACACTGTGACAACAATGGAGTAGTCATACAAGCTAAGGAACTAAGGTCTCACCCAAAATCCAAACACATAGAAAGGCACTACCACATTATCAGAGATATAGTTGGGCAAGGCGATTTAGCCATGCAGAAAATAGCATCAGCTGAAAATCCAGCTGATCCATTCACTAAGCCTATGTCACAGACTCAGTTAGACCGACATCTTGAGAAGATAGGTCTAAGATATTGTAATGAATGGCTCTAGTGCTAGTGGGAGATTGTTAGTAGTATGCCCTAGAGCATATCATTTAGTATGTATCTTGTACATATTTTATTAATAAATGGCATTTCCACTTTTCTGTTTATATAATATATTTATGTGTAATAGAAAAGGTCCATTGATATTTTGTTAGAAATATTATTCTTAAGTTGTTAAGAATATGAGTGACAATATTTCTAGCACAAAGTATCATAAATAGGTTCACAATCGAGGATACTTCATAATAAGGACATGACTTATCCAGAAAGATTGTATTCATGTTTGTTCCCAAGTTATTTATATGAGATATAAATAAGATGGAATGGTGAGTCTCATGCCATATAACAAACATGATAGGCACTTATAAATGATAAGTAGGCCGAACGGTGACACTTATGACAAGCACATGGAGTTTACTCTTGTCAATGTTTTGTCATAAATCATATCGATGCATATAATCTTTAGACCTGAGATAGCACAGTTATCTTGTATATAGGTAGTTTGAGTTTGATACTGCTTTCATACTTGTACTGTGTATGGGTATATGGGCATGTGTTGGCTCCTGTTAGTTATATATGGAGGTAGGTGTTGATCAAGATGGAATCTGTTCCTCTAAGTAAATAGAGATAAAATCCTATGTTCATTTAATTGTTCTTGATGTTTCAAGTTCCTGGCCAGGACAGATAGATTTATTCAGAAAAGAGTTTCTGATGAGAAAATCTTTTAATCAAGAACTGAAATTAAAAGAGAACATAATATTCATAGCAAATGGAGTTTGACATAAACCATGACTCCAGCTTGAGTTGGGATTTTATGTAGAGAGATTCTAGTGCATGGTAACATATGATTATAGGTTCATTTAAGGTAAACCTTATTACTAATTGGGTGGTCATGGCATGCTATGCTAGGTGTTAACCATGGTCTATGAGGTTCATAAAATGATTTAGAGAAATCATTTATGGTAAGAAAGAGTTCTAATGATATTAAGAGTTGATATCATGTCTCATTGCCAATTAGTGATGAGCCTAGTAAGTCACACACATACATAAGTTATCACCTATTTAAATATGATTTAATTAATTAATTAAAGAGTTTAATTGATTAATTAAATTGGTTTGGTTTGCAATTAAATTGCAAAGTCCCTAGCATGACTTGAAATCAAATCTAGATTATTGGATGTGTAGTATAAATTAAATTTATATTTAAAGTGTTTAAATATGAATTTAATTGATGAGAAATTAATTAATAGAGATTAATTAATTAATTTATATTTGATATAAATTAATTAGAAGAAGAAAATAATTATTTTGGGTTAAGAACTCAAAATTAAGACACATGGGCATTTTGGTCATTTCACAGTGTGACACGTGGCACCATGAGATGGTGACACATGGGATTACACATAAGCTTGCCAAATGTTTTTTTAATCATGTAAGATGATTAAAATCAAGATTAAATATAGGTTTGACACTTGGCACAATGTGATTGGGTCACTTAAACCTAGAGCTAATCAAAAGGTGACATGTGGCTAGGGTTTAATGTGTTAACCTAGCTATTTAAGTGTGGTTATGAAAAGAAAAAATAACCAGCAGCCACACTCCTTTGTCACGCCACTTTGAGGGTTTTTATCTCTTCTTCTTCATCTCTTATCAATTCAAAGAGATTAGCCATCAATCTCTTGAATTAAGAACACTACAAATTGTTTCTAGTGTCCTGTTTACATCTTTAATCTCTTAAAAGCGTAACTTGATTTTCTAATTAATAGAAAAAGCTTTAGAAGCTATTCAAGGGCTGCCATAGGTGTTCTTGGTGTGGACAAGCTAGAGGGACAACATCTGGTGTCCTCAAGACGAATCTCAAAGCGCAGACATTGCGATTGCATCAAGAGGTTAGTGTAATCGTTCTTGATTAAATCTAGGGTTCTAAAATTAATCTGATTAATTTTAAAATCTTAAATGGCAAATACAGATCCAAAAAACATATTAAAAGAGTTTTAATATGTTGTTTATCATTGAAATCAAATAGATAAAAATAAATCTTGCATGATGCATGTGACCCTAGGTGAAAATTTTTGAATTCAATGGTATAAACTTGTGTTTTTCACGCTTCCGTTCCTTCAAGGTTTTTATGGGAGTTATTAAGGTTGAGTAAAGAAAATTAAGCTTAAGTGTAAGCTTAAATGGAGAAATTTCATGGAGGAATTAGGGAGAGAGTGAGGCGGCAATGGGAGTAGGAAGATGACTCTAGATTTTTTTTTTCTTTCCTTTTCTTTTATCTATTTAAGCTTATGGAAGACCATAAATTCTAATTAAACAAAATTTTAATTAAAATACTTATAGCATTATGCATGATGTCATCTCCCTATACCTTTTTCTTTTTCTCTTTTTTTTTTATTAGTTCTTTATTTTAATTCTCGATTCCGAAATTTTCTTTTTTTCGATTTTATTTGACAGTTAGGTCAGGAGTCAGCTCTCGGGGTCGATTGACCAAATTGCCCCTCGCCGGTTCATCCCGGTTTGTAAATAATCCAATATTTCTTCCGGCTCTCTGACCTAATTATTTGACTGTCTTAATAGTTCTTTTTCGTGATTTTCTCTTTTCCACTGTGTTCATAAGGGTCCTAAGGACCGCAGCGTCACATTTTACGGTTCGAAATTTGAGTTTAAAACGACTTCGTAGTCATTCCCGAGAAGGTCATCCATCGCTGTGACTCTCGGCTCGTTTAACTTCTTATGTTCTGTTTTTCTTATTTATACTTAACTAATTGAACATTACTAATTATTTGTGTTTATGGTTTATTTAGTTGTCTTAAGTACAGTTCTAATCCCCTTAATTGTCTGGACCGACACCGGTCACCGGAACAGTGAAATATACCAGGCTATACAAATAGGGGTGTTACAACCTTACATGTTGAGCTTCAGCCTCAGACCACTCAACTTGATAAAGATCTTAGGACACTTATTCAATAGAAAAAATTTGGCCATAAATTTGACCAAAAGGAATCAAAGATTAAGAAATTAAAAGCTCAAATTGCACATATTGAAGTTGACCTTACATTTAAAAGACAGACATCTCTTTTATAGCCTTCTTCTACTCTCTTAAATCAAAATCCTTTTATTGCCCCTCCTGCTAGTACTTCATACTCTATGTCTCCATTTCACACCTTAATTCTTACTAGACCATTTTATCAACAACCATTTTTCTCTCCTCCTTCTAGGACTCATCCTTCTTCCTCAACTGCTCAGCCTACACGTAATCTCTCCTCTTCTGAATCTATGGAAGAAGATAAACTGAAGCCTAAACCCAAAAAGGACAAACAGCACATGTATCCTAAATCCCCTCTTCAGCAAATGGCCTATCCAGCTTCATCATCATCCTCTAAAGATGAAGAATCCTCTTCTACCTCTGATTCTGAAATAAATATAGCATGCATAACCAACTTACTCATAGCAACCTCCGCAGGTTCTAATGAAGGAGTTACAGAACCTCAGGTTGAACATCCGCTTGAAACAGAATTTATAGAAACAACAGGTGTTGTTCATACCAAACCGGCCGCTATACCTTAGTTCACTCTTAATGATATCCCTTCTTCAAAATGGAGAGATCGTCTCACAGAGTTTAGAGCATGGTTAGATGTTCATATGCTTAAGCTTGATGCTAATCTGCTGGAAGTCTTGAAAGAATTTTCCTTTCGAGCAATTGGCTCTCTACAAGAGTGATTTTCCACTGTCAAAGAATATAGATTGCTTCAATTTTATCAGTTGACTATACTAGGTGCAATCAATGTTCTATATCAAGAATTCATTAGTGATGCTTCTTTATATAACAAAAAAATGAAACAAGAATTCTTTGAAATGAGATGCTATTCATTGAGGCGAAAAGATATTGAAAGATACTACCAAAGGATGTCGCAATGGTATTATTTGCTGAATGAGTATAATGATGTTAACTTGCAGTATACATACATAGCCTCTTTACCAAAACAACTCCAACCTAAATTACAGAGATTAATTTTGGCCACCCATCGAGAAGTTGCACAAATCACCCTAGGAGAAATTTACTAGATGACATTGGCAACCTTAGATAAGATGTATGACTGATAAAATTTTTTCATGAGATGATGGGAAATAACAAGTCTTTGCGATAAGCATGTGAGAAGTCTCACTCTCGATCAAGTACAAAAACAAGAACTGCACTTGCCACACAAAAAAGAAATCTCATCACTATAAATATTTCAAACTCAAGTATAGAAAATACAAGGGCAAAAAAAAGAGCTAGTCATTCTGATTTTTCAAATGAAGATCAGCTCATAGCAAAAATAAGAAGTCTAACAGATGTTATATTTATGGGAAAAAGAGGCATTATGTAAAAAACTATCCCTAAAATCCTAAGAAGGTAGCCAAGCTAATCCAACAAATTCATCAAAGCACCCATCTAGATTTAGAAAATGCTGATGTTGAATCCTTATTCTCAGAACAAGATGTTGCTGATGGAGAAACTATCTTTACTCTCGAAGCTATATCAATGGACAGTGAAGACTCCTCAAGATTAATAAGTTCTAATGATGATTTTGACTATGCAGCCATTAGTACTTTGCAGCCTTGTTATTATGCTCTACTTTCTATCCCTATCCCTCTAGTGCACATTCATGTTTTGCCTTCCAAGTGTGACAGACCTATCCTTGTTATCAGATTTATTGATTATGGAGCACATAAAGCCATGGTGAACCCAGCTATCCTTCCTAATGAAGCATGGATTTTCCATCCAGAGTATTTTCGTGTTGTAGATGGTAAAATATTCAAGACAAAGCTAATTACCAAAAAACCCATAGGAATATAGTTTTTCCTTGACTGTATTATATGAACAAAAGTCATTAGCACAAATCTTCCAGACAAAGATTTGTTGATTGGGTTTGATATTTATCAATAGGCACAGAAGTTGTAGATCCTCCCCACAGGATTAAAATTCAAAAGAAACTTCAAGCTTTTTACCACAATTCCAAATATGTTTTCATTATCTGCTCCTCTTGATTTTGAATAACACTGGGATTTACTCCTCCAGTCCTGTGCAGACTCTCATGCAGAATTCACTCATCCTCAGCCATTGTGGAAAAATAAGAATTTCTTTATAAAGCTTCCCTTTAAATTGAATGAAGATATTAATCTTACAAAGGCATCTTATCTAGGCATGACTCTATCAGACCTTGCACTGGCTCAGATAGAATGTCAATAATTACTTCAATAAGGCCTCATTGAACATACTAGCTCAATATAGGCATGTTAAGCTTTTTTATGTAGAAAAACGATCAGAAATGCTTGGAGGTAAAAAGTGGTTCACAATAGAATACAAACTCCTAAATCATTTTCTTCAAGATGATAAGTTCCCACTGCTCAAAATGAGCTCTTTGTTCACTTACCTTCATGAAGCCCACATTTTTTCAAAATTTGATTTGAATGGAGGATTTTGGTAGCTTGGAATTGATCCTGCAGATAGACGTAAGACGACATTCTATATTCCTAACGCCCAATACCAATGGATAGTTATGCCCTTTAGGCTCAAAGGAGCATACTCGCTATTTCAAAAGGCCATTGTCCGAATATTTAAGCCCATCCTACGCAGTGCACTTATCTATATTGATGACATCCTACTCTTCTCAAAGGATGTTCAGGCCCATAAGGAACTTTGGCCCCAATTCTAGTCCTTGGTCTATCATTATGGTATAATACTTTCAGAGAAAAAGAGCTACATGGCCCAATCTGATATTGAGTTTTTAGGCATGGAATTTGAAAATGAAAGATGCCAGCCTAGTTTGCACATTGCTCAGGAATTGCTAAAGTTTCCTATTAAGAATCTGACAATAAAGTCCAACAGTTTCTTAGCATATCAATTATTCAAGAGACTTTATTTCTCATGCCTCAAAGCATACCGGTTAGCTTTCTAAGATGCTAAAGAAACAGGCCCCCCCTTAATAAATGAGCAAACAATAGCTGGCCAAGCACTTAAGTGGATAGCTCAGAATCCATCTCCTTTAAAGATTCCCAGTATAGGAAAAAGGATACTCCAAACTGATGCCAGCAATGAATATTGGGGAGTTATCTTGATTGAAGAAATTAATGGATAGAAACATATTTGCGGACATGCTAGCGGACAATTCAAAAAATCTGAAAAGCATTACCACACAGTTTACAAGGAGATCTTAGCTATTAAAAATGACATTAAAAAATTTAAGTTTCACCTCATAGGTCATTGTTTGTTGATCATAATGGACAATTCGTCCTTTCCTAGGATCTTTAACTTCAAAAATAGAAGTCTTCTTGAACCATAATTGCTGAGACTAAAAGATTGGTTATCCAAGCATAAATACATAGTCTAGCACATCAAAGGGAAATATAACCTCATACCTAATCTCCTCACCAGGCCACAAACCATCCACATTATCTCCTCTATCAACTCCTTTCCATTAATCTACATGATAAGCTCTTTTAAAAAGTCCTCTAGCACTCCTAATTACTAGATTCCTCCACTTGACAGTTTCCTCTAGGTGTCACCCATCCATGACCTTATCCCAAATCCAAGCCTATGCAAAAAATAATCTGTTTCATTTCCAGAATCTAATCCATGTCCTTAGAGGCATTAACGAGTCCACCTCCATGTTTTTTCCTAAAGCATCATTTCTCACCTATTTTGCACTAAATCCTAGTACAAACCTCATACTTAAGGAAATTTGGTTCTTATGGTGTATGACGGTTCTCTATGCCATAACATTTGAAGTACTTGTCATTGGCCTCTATGATTTTCTCAATAATGGTGATAATCAAATGTCCCTATTATGGCACTTCCTGGAATAGTTCTACCTTGTCTCCTCTTAGAGACATAATTTACACAAAATCATTGAAATCAACAGAGTATGGGAAATGTCTCCTGCACACACAACCAGAGTTCACTCTCTGTTCATTCTTCATCAACCATTTTTTAGGAACCCTGAAGGATTCCTTTGGTCTCAAAACTCTTAGTATAAATGGAAAACTTATGAAGGTACTATCACCAATGTCCAACAAATGGCAGACATAAGATCTGAGTTAAACATCCACCTCTGTGCGATAAATAATTATCAACCCAAAAGGAAAATGATCAATTGTACCTCTCTTGGACCTAAGCCACAAGATGTTGAACAGACCAAAACTGCTAAAGTATGGCCACTACCTAAGCTAAATTCCTCTTTACACTTAGCTTTAAATCCTTTAGTCCTGACTATACTCATCTACTCTATCAAGATTTCTAAGATCCTATGGATGTGGGACAACAGGAAGCCATCCAAGATGCTGCCCCTCCAAAGTTTGAAAAAGGACAAGGCCCCTGGTACAAGTATTTATATGGAGATATTGGGTTTGATGACTCAAACTATGATAATTATAACCGGAGCCCTTGTCAAAACTCCATGTAACTGCTTCAACGTTGGATGCTCTTTAGATGCTTTCACATGATCATCTCCAGTGGGTTTGCTTTAGTCTATAAGCTTCACTCAGTGTCTATACTAAAAGTTAAAGGTGTATATAATAATAATAATGTCAGTTTACTTTAAGTCATGTGAAAAGGCAATAGGGCCCTGCTGTCTACTATTTATGTTTAGATTTTCCTACCCTCTTCTCCTATATAAAAGAGGGTCTGTAATATGGGAGGATCATCAGAAAATCAATAAACCTTTCAGTTTGTTTCTCTATCTATGGCTTTATGAAAATATTCTCTCTCCCGAAATTCTAAGAACTTATGCTATTCTTGGGTTCTTCCTAGCATGAGTATGCTCTACACTTGTCTCATTAGAGGATTTGTGTATCAAAAAATGCGTAAGTCATGATCAATTACTACGGTCCCCTTATTCTGACAAGGCTAACGAAAAGGCTTAAGTTATTGGCTTTATTTAAGTGATAGATTGGTGAATTAAAATTACATTTTTTTAAAAAAATTAAAATTACTATTTTAAATATGTCTAATTTAAAAAATTGATTTATCTAGTATATATATAAAAGAGATAAATCAATTTATAATTTAAATTTTAAAATCAGCCATTATTAAAAACCTTTTTTTTTTTCACCACGCGTTGTTTTTCCATAGAGTTGGTGAAACAATTTTATCCCAAATCTAAAATATTAGCATGACAAAAATATTATAACATTTTCTCTATGTATGCTATAATCTTCTCTGAGCTTTCACTTTAAGAAACTATTTTCTTTGTTATTTTATAATATTAATAAATTCATTCTTATATTTTTTTGAAGTTTCATAAAAATTTTATTTACAGATAATTTTCTTTGAAAATATTTTTTCTTATAATACATTTTTTAGTTAATTGTACTGTCATTGAATTCAAATTCATAGTTTTGAAATTAATTACACCCAATACTTTTTAGGCTGTGGTTCTGGACTTCCGTTATTGGGCCTGTGTATCCAGAAGGGTTCAGGGCTAGCCCAAATGCCTTATCTCTCTAGATTCTAGAGATGAGAGATCTTCCTGCCGGGTGAGATTCTGGGTAAGCAGGATTTTTCTCGGGAAAATGTCATCGCTGGGAACATCAAAGGGGATTTTGGAGATCGCCAAGTTCGGTGTGTATGTGACCGTTCCCATCTTTCTTATGTACGCTTTCGCCAACAATACCAAGAATATCCAGAAATTCATGGGCAATGTACTCTCTCTCCCTCTCTCTCTCTCTTTCTGGTCATATCTATTTCGAAATTGATTATTTTGTTTGTGGAGAGTGCTATCTAGATCTGGGTTCGGGAAGTTTTTTGAGGTTATCGCATCTCTAATTATGTTTCGTTCATTTAGTTTTTATTAGGGTTTAATGAATATTAAAAAATTAGGGTTTAATGATTGATTAATCGTGCTGGAGGAATTATAAACATCAATTAATGGTATTTTGTTGTGGTTCAGGTATTTGTGCTTGAGATTACTGTTGAAATTTCAATAATTTTTTGTAATCTGAAAAAACATATGAAAGACACTTAAGAACTTAAGTGACAACGTTATTTGGTTATTGAAGGCATTGTTGTTCGATGAGATCACAGAAAGGATTATGGTGCTAAACCAAGTCATATCTGATGGAACTGGCTCCTAGTGAACTTCCTTGCAGAGGAAAATTACACTGAATGGGGATGTAGTGTATATGGAGAAGAGGCTGAATTCCCAATCTTGAGCTCTCCAATTTGTTTGATACTGTTGGGATATGTTCTGAGTGAAATTGTTTGAGGTCTTATTGTTTACTTTTTGGAAGTTGGTTTTGGTGTTTGATATTTCATAACAATTTTCCTTGTGAGTAGAATGGGCTTCAGTATCAACTTTTAGCGTCTAACTTGTTTTAGGGCAGTAACCAATATGCGTTATCTAAATTAGGCAATCAGATTTAGGATGAATGGATAATATGCTCATATCTTGTTTTCTCTCTTGAATGTTGTTTGTTATTGATTTTATTTGCAGTGTAACCTTTTTTTTTTTTTCTTTTTTTTATTTGACTTGAGCTTTTAAATCTTGAGGCCCTGATTTTTTTTTTTTTTTTATAAAAAAATTTTCCTGATTTAATTTTGTATCCTCAGTTTGATCTATTAACTAATGAGCTCTTGATTCTGTTTTGGCATGAAGCGTTCATACATAGTTTATCCCGCAGAGGCACCAAGGCCTCCATCACCAGAGGAGCTAAGGGAGATGGCACGAGAATTAGCTCGTGAGAGGAACAATCGTTGATATTAGCGAATTTTACATCCTTTCAGTTGTGGTAAATGTTCGTACCTCTAAACCATATATTATGTAAACTGAAGATGTATACTTTATGGATCTCCTTCCAAGGAGTAAATAATTTGTCTTGTTTGGAGAATGCTCAAGTGGGTTTTGTTCCTAGTCTTTGGCATGGGTGATGCACATTCTTTATGCTGGTAAAGGCGTAAAGCTTAAGGATTAGTTGGTTACCTTTCAATGTATATGTTGTTGACAAAGATCTGGACCCCTCTCCTGCTTGACTCCCATTTGTCGAGTTACGGTATCACCCCAACTGGAAGGGATATGCACAGCCCCTCTACCCCCAACCCTACCGTAGTCACCACCATATGTTGTTTTCAAAGCATCAGAAGGTGTACAAGTGTTGATTTTTGGTTGAATCAGAAAGATTGCTTTGCTAGTATGCATGCATTCGTTTCAACTGCCATTTTAGTGTTGAAATATCATCCATTTGGTGGATGAAATAATTTCCTATTATCTGAAAAGTGCCTATTTATATTATAATTAATGCGTTAATGGCGCTTTGGCTGATGATCATTTCAGTTGCTGGGTGACTCCTTCACAGAAGAAAATTATGCATGGGATACTTCGATTAATGAACATCGTATTATTCAGATCAAATATTTTAGACAAAAAGAAAGAAGAAAAGGAAAACAATCAAATCGTAATAAAAAGCAAAAAGGAGTTTTTTTCAAGGACAGGAAGTATTTTTAGAGCAATAAGTCATGAAATGCTAGGGCTCCTGCCTGACGACGTCCTGATTAAGATACCTTTAGGAAAAGGTACTAATAATTTGGATCTGCCAATGTAGGGAAATATTTGTAATGTCGTTCAGAATAAGAACTTCTGTTTTAATCTGTATTTAAATTCATTTGATAATAAATTAAAGAGGTTTTTTTTTTTTGTCAATAAATACAAATTTTTTAAAATTTCTTAAAATAACAAAAGTGAAATGACCATAAAAGTTGAAAAATTGTAACTAATTGCAACTATCCCAGCCATTGATTCCTATAAAATAGCCTATAATTGGCCTAAATAGAAAGAAGAAAAATTGTGAGGGAGAGGTTTGGTGTGGACAAGATAATATGGTATTGTGTACGGTGCAAATATCAAACCCAAATGGCAAAACTGCAGAGGGAGAAGGAGGGCCATTCTCCACGCATCCATGAGATGTGATGTGCAGCACTTTGAAGGCAAAAGGTGTAAATGCTACTCATCAATTTGGTGGGTATTATTTGGTTAGAAGTTTGAGCATTAAAGAGGGATGGTTAGGTTTGTTAATTAATTGAGCACGCAAGGCATACACACAAGGCCACATGACTTAATTCATTGGAATGAAAAGGTCAATGGCAGCGGCTGTCTTCCCCGTATATCAGTGGTTTTCATATCTGTTACTTCGCACCTGTACATGGTCCTTCGCTATTCCACAACTGCCCTTTCCTTTTCTGCTTAAAATAACAATTCATTAGGGAATAATTTATAATTATGTAATTATAATAATTTAATTCATGAAATTAATAATTTTTCATGTAAATATTAATATAGTTAATACTAAATAAAGATGAACAATTTCCCTAACCCATTTTCTTTTCTTGCATGCCTTGTCTTGTTTTGTTTCTTGATAGTATTAGTAACATTCAAGTTTCAATCGCCCAAGTAAACCAACAATCTTTTTTTTATTTTGTGTAGTTCACCAACATGGGTTACAATTGAAACGCTTGGCATTCAGAGGATTTATCATGCATATAAGATTGGAATATTGGATAGGACTCATAGGATGGGAGTGGCAAAGTGGGAAATACTGAGGTAAAAGTAGGTCAAATATATAAAACAAAAACATGTGGGCTGCAAAATCCCGCTCTTTTTCCGGTCGGCAAATTCAATGCATGGCGGGTTAATTAACAATTAAAGGTTCGTTGGGGTAGTTGCATCCTCCCCATCCCTGCTTGCCTAATTATTAGGTGTACTAAGAGTATTAAAAATAATATTCTCATAAATTCTTCTTATTTTTTATTGTATAGAAAGTGAGTCCTTCTTAATAATTACTCCCCTCCCTTACCTCTCTCTTTCTCCAGATTCACACTCTTTATATTCCCATAGCACCTCCCTCCCTCCCTCCCTCTTCACATCACAACCCTGCTCTTTTCTTATTCTTCATTAGCTCTCTCCTTCGCTCTGGGTTTTCTTTATTCTTCGTCCAAATCCTCATAATAATCAAAGATTCCAACTCCTTCCATTTGGTGGAAGTTACAGTGTATTGAGTACCTTTTGTTTCTTTTTTTTGTCAATAATGGCAGAGGAACTTAGACGAAACCCGAAACCTGAATCAGTTTCGGAAGATGCTCAGCCTGAAATAAAGAGAAACAACTTGCCAAATTTTCTCCTATCAGTTAGACTCAAATATGTGAAACTAGGTTACCATTATTTAATCTCCAATGCCATGTATCTGGTGCTCATTCCACTTCTGGGTGTTGCCTCTGCTCATCTTTCGACTCTTACAATCCAAGACTTAGTTCAGCTATGGAACCACCTAGAGTTTAATTTTGTCTCTGTAACACTGTGTTCTGGTCTTATAGTTTTCTTGGCTACTCTTTACTTCATGAGCCGCCCAAGAAAAGTGTACTTGGTAAATTTTGCTTGTTACAAGCCAGAAGCAGCTCGCATATGCACGAGAGAAACTTTCATGGAGAGATCAGCGCTGGCTGAGAGCTTCACCGAAGAGAACTTGGCCTTTCAAAAGAAGATCCTGGAGAGGTCCGGGTTGGGGCAAAAGACTTACTTGCCTGAGGCTGTGATGAGGGTTCCACCAAACCCGTGCATGGCAGAGGCAAGGAAGGAGGCTGAGACTGTGATGTTCAGCGCAATCGATGAGCTCTTGGCCAAAACTGGGGTTAAAGCCAAGGATATAGGGATCCTTATTGTAAACTGTAGCTTGTTCAATCCAACGCCGTCTCTCTCTGCCATGATAGTAAATCACTACAGGCTAAGAGGGAACATAATGAGTTATAACCTTGGTGGTATGGGCTGCAGTGCTGGGCTTATTTCCATCGACCTTGCCAAACAGCTTTTACAGGTAATTTATTGACAGATTGTTGATTTTTTTTTTCTCTATTTGGATGGATATTATTATTATTGTTTTGGATAAATTCAACCGTTGTTTTCTATATGTTGAGGATACAAAATTACAAGGACAAACTATGGTGACTACATGCATCGTGATGGGAAATTAGGACTTTTGTTCACATGCACACAGCTGGTATAAGGGTATACCCACCCTTATTAATTGATATGTTTAGAAAATTTTATTATATGCAAGCTTATTTATTTTATGCAGGGACGGGAGTTGTAACCAAATTTAAAAGGAAAAGCTTGTATTTCAACCATTAATGCTACACCCCCATGCACAGCTGCCTGAGTTAACTATGGTAGCTTTCATTTGATTCACATCATCTGGAGAAAATAATATATTTTTATAAAATATTTATTTAGAACAATCGAATGAATTGAAAATATAACATATATATTTACATATAAAATAATTAAAATTTTCAATTTATGATAAATAAGTATTGTTATTTTTATAGCACTGTTATACTTTTGGGCACGTGAATAATTGAGTGATCATATCAGGTTCACCCCAACTCCTATGCTCTAGTGGTGAGTATGGAGAACATCACTCTCAATTGGTACTTTGGCAACGACCGATCAATGCTTGTCTCAAACTGCCTCTTCCGAATGGGTGGTGCCGCCATCCTTCTCTCCAACCGAGCATCAGATGGTCGCCGCTCCAAGTATCAACTCATCCACACAGTTCGTACTCATAAAGGTTCAGATGATAAATGTTACAATTGTGTGTTCCAGAAAGAGGATGAAGGTGAACGCAGGAGAATTGGTGTTTCGCTTTCTAAAGACCTTATGGCTGTTGCTGGAGAAGCCCTTAAGACCAATATCACAACTCTAGGGCCATTAGTCCTTCCAATGTCAGAGCAGCTCTTATTTTTTGCAACTTTAGTGGCGAGAAAGGTCTTTAAAATGAAGATCAAACCATACATTCCAGATTTCAAGTTGGCTTTTGAGCACTTCTGCATCCATGCAGGAGGAAGAGCTGTTTTAGATGAGCTAGAGAAAAATCTTGATCTTACTGATTGGCACATGGAGCCTTCAAGAATGACTCTTTATAGGTTTGGTAACACTTCAAGCAGTTCTTTATGGTATGAATTGGCTTACTCTGAAGCCAAGGGGAGAATCAGGAAGGGTGATAGAACATGGCAGATTGCATTTGGTTCAGGATTCAAGTGTAACAGTGCTGTGTGGCGTGCATTGAAGACAATCAATCCAGCCAAAGAAAAGGACCCTTGGATGGATGAAATTGATGAATTTCCTGTTCATGTGCCTAAGGTGGTGTCCATTAATTCATCTTGAAGCTCCATCGATCCATTTAATCATCCTTCCTAGCAGCGAGATTGTGTTTTTAGTTTAATTAGCATTTGGTTGATATATATGCATGAAAACAAGGTGATTTTTTTTTTTCCCTGATATTGTTAATGGATCCAAGCATTTGTAGGAGGATTACAAGCCCAACGAAATTAAAATTTGTCAAATAAAAAATACTTGATAAATACATTAGTGTACTATATATAGTTATATTTTGCAACAACCTCAATCTTGATTCAAGACTCAGTGCATGCCATGGATGCTTGGAAAATTTTTTTTGCTATTCCTCGCGCATAAATAAATTAATTAATGTAATACAATAGCAAAGTGATGCAACGCTTCTAGCTGCTGGTGGTCGATTGTGAATTTATAATCTTTTCAATATTCTACAATATTCCCAATAATAGGACTGTGCACATAGAAAATTTTTTTTGTGGGATTAAAATATAAAAATAAATAAAAAATATTAAGAAATTAAAAATATAATATTAATATCTTTTATTAATATTATTAAATATAAATGTAGAAAGGGAAATATTGATTTTATTAAAAATATATTTATTTTTTAAATTAATTATAATTATATTTTTATTGTTTAAATTAATTTTATTATTTATATAAAATTTAAAATTCTTAATTTTAGTATTTATATAAATTTAAAATTTTTAATCTTATTTATATTTGACTTTAATTAAATATAAAATTTTATAAGAAATAATTAATTAAAATAAAAAATAAAATGAAAATAAAAAATATAATTATTTTATAATAAATGGCAATAAAAATGTAAAAAAAATCTGCAAGTAATGCATGAAAAAACATAAAATTTTATATATACTCACAGTTGGATTGTTCAACTTATACATGTTGGTTAATTTAGGGGTGATTTAGTTTAATTGAGGTTCAATGGAGCATTTTCCCATCTCTGTTAGTGTAGTTATATATAATTGTCATAAAATATTAAATCATGAGTCTATATAACATATAAATAATATATAATATATGTTGAAAAAAAATTAATATCTCTAAATAAATAATTAAAAGTCATTTATTAATTTATTATATATACAATTATATCATTTTATCTTGATATTTGTTATTGACAATAGAATTTTAAAAATAAATAAACTTTTAAATACACATCATATTTTTTGTCTTAATTAATTTTAAATATTATAAAAATATTTTTAATAATTAAATTTATGAAAAATTAATATATATAAATCATGTATATATAAAAAATATTTTCAAGATGACCCAATTGACCCATTTTTGTGTGTATATATATATATCTCTAAATAAAAAATAATTAAATTTAATAATTAAGTATTTATTTTATAATATATAAACTTCAAATCATCTATTAAATGAGTAATATGTTTTAAGTCGGTTCACATTAAAACACACATCGTATTCAAAATTTTCGGTGAGATATCTTATAAAAGTGTGATCCAATAATATTTTAAGATTTTATATAATATAAAACGTTTACCAGCAACACAAGGAAAAACTGATAAGAAATTCCATTTCTTTCTTATGTAGTCTTCACCAACTCAAGCCATAGCTAGGGCAAGTAGTGATGAATTGTGAAATAAGTTAGAGGTAGAGTGCAAGAATCCATGATTAATAATGGAGTCAAAAGAGATTGTGTATACCCACATGGCCATTTATCTTTTCTTGATGAAGACATGCAATTTTGGAGTGTTTTAACTAATATACATTTAAGATAAATAATATTAAAAATCTTAGTTAATAGTATATTTTATGACTTTTTTATTTATTTGATCTAATTGAATTTATATTTAAAATAGCATAATTTTAAAGAAAATTTTAATATTATTAAAAAAAAAAGAGATTATATAAAATAATAAGATTATTGTAATACTTAATTCAGTAATAATAGTGTCATTCTCAATAGAATGAATAAATCAAATATTACTCTATTTTATTAAGATGAATTTAAATTTAGAAAATAATATTTATATTTAAATATGATTAAATTTAAATTTTATATGTTAGGTATTCATTACCTATATTTATTTATATAAATCATTAATTAACATTATATTTTAAATATTTTACAAGATTATTAAATTTTTAAAAAATAAAAGATTAATTAAAATATAATATTATATAGAATTAATTCAAGTAATTTATAATAAATTTTAATTTAGTTTGTGATTACTTCACATATTAAAAATATTAATAAATTTGTGTTCAAATATATAATAATTTTCATGAATATCATATCATTGTAATTTCTAATCCCAAAACCATAAGATCTTAAACATGAATTTGGATTCAATTTAAATTGACACAAAATAAATAAAATAAAATAAAAACACATTGAATGAGATAAATTCTGTTAAAGAACAGGAATATTTTCCATATATATATATATATATATATATATATATATATATATATATATATATATGATAATTTAAAATAATGAAAATACCAATTCATAATCTGAGTATATTTTTAAAACTTCTACGGGAGAGAGATTATGAAAGATATACAACTACCCAGATGAATAATTAGTAGTTGTTGGATTTGAGAACAGGATCAAACAATCTTCAGTCTAGTAGTTGAAATGATGGTTTGCAATCCTAGTCCTAAAGATTTGTTTATCCAAACTGTTCTATTTAGCTTCCCTGCAATAAATAAAAGACATGCAAATCTTAAAGGCCCATTTCACAAAAATGGGCTACGACTCATAGGCAACCTGTACGTCGACCATGAACATAAACTCAGAGCTTGGTTAAGTCTAGTAGTTCTTGAAATTAAGAGAGGACAATTAAAAAAAATATATATATACAAGGGTATGTTTGAATAATAATAATAATAAGAATAATTCGATTGAATTTTATTTCATCATTCTCATATTTGCACATTTTAAAATTATTAGAATTGAATTTTTTTAATTAAAAAATATATTAAAATAAATGAATTTTTATAAAAAAAATACATGATTTTATAAAAATTCAATTTATTTAATAATATTTTTATTAAATATTCAAAATATATTTACTTAAATTATATTGATTTTTTTTATAAATAAGGATAAAATATGAAAATAATTAAATACATCCATTTTCCTTATTAATTATTTCAAACAAAATAATTTAAATGAATTTTATTATTTAAAAAATATTTCAAATACATGAATTTTCTTACAAACTCATTTGAATTAAATATTTTTAATAGAATTAAATTCTATTATAAAAATCATTTCAAACAGTGATAACTTTAACACATATATATATATATATATGGGGAGAATGGAAGAATAATAAATTAAGGGTGGATTTATTTTCACAACTAAAATAGTTAATGTCACAATTTTTTAAATGCAATTTTAGTTGTTTGACTTAATTGTCCCTATAAAATGTCATCCATAAAAATTAATATAATTTTCTATTATATTAAGTACAAAAAAGTAGCATCTCTCTATCTTTGCACTCTAACTAATTATATCCATGATAAATTAATTAAACAACATTAATTTCATATTCCATAAATAGAAATGTTTCATCATGTATTATATGGATGGATGTTTTTATATAATCTCTTTTAAATGTGTATAAAGAATTTGAAATTTTTATTTTTTTTATTATTTTCTTTCATTTTTTTCTCATTTTGATAAATAATGAATGCTGTGCAAATTTTTTTATAGAGTTTACAGTTAATTATAACTATTATCTTAAAATAATAATTTATTGATGCATTTTCGGAAAAAAAATTTTACAAAATCATAATTTAGAGATTTTATGAAAGATAAAATAGAAAAGAAAAAAGATCTTGAAAAAAGAGAAAATATATTAGAAATTAATTGAAAATATTACGCTTTACATAGAAAAAAGATTTTAAAAGAGATTTATTTTAATGTGGAAGAAAAATAAAAACGTAAATAGTGAGATTTTTTTATAATTATAGAAAAATGAAAAAATAAATTAAAAATTAAATAGATACCAAATTAAAATTTTATTTATCAAATGTGAATAGTTAATTAATTTATGAAGGAAAAAAATATATTTATAATAATAATAATAATAATACCATGTTTATAATTTAGTTCCAAAATTTGAATATTGATCAAGAAGGTGAGAAATAAACATATTTACATTTACCAATTGTGCTAATAACTCTTAATTAGGATTTATGTATGAAATTATTTTATTACAATCAAATATAAAACTTTACGTTTTAACCAATGAAGAATTTTTGAGGGAGTATTTTATGTGAGCGACAAATGATAATCATTTATAATAAGCTGATTGAGCTTGTTTCTTTTTCCATTCCTTGAGAATTAGAGGATATTATTTCATGATATCAAAGCTTTATTGATACCTTATCCTTCTATCCCTTGTATTTCTGTTGCTAGAAATGCTAATAGCTGTGCAGACTGTGTAGCTAAGAGGGTTCGCTTGGGCTGTCTTGCAGCTGGGTGTACTGCTAATCCCCCTACTCCATTACTGGATATAAGGATATTATGTGTTTGTTTGTTTGATTCATGAATGGTAGCAAAATCTTTCTGTTAAAAAAAAAAAAAAGCAAAGGAAACTATAAATTTTTGTCACTTCGATATATAAAGATTGTAACAAGGACAGTATATATCCTCCTGAAAGATTGTATATGTATATATAGATTGTAACAGGAGGATATCCTGAAAGATTGTTTGATTTCACTGTCAATTTGCAAGTCATGGACTTTTTCAATATTAACCATTATCATATGGCAACATCCGGGGAGGTTTTTCTGCTGCTCCATCTCCGGCTAAACAGTCGGCACGCAACACATCCGGGGAGGTTTTTCAATAAATAAATAAATAACGATGTTCGTTTTCTGATGATGTTTTATGAATTTTGTAATATAAATTAGACATTAGAAAAGTGACTTCATAATTTTTTTTTCAATATTTTATCATGTTAAATTATTAATAAACACAAAGTTCAATTAGAAATTCCTCCTTTTTATTTTCTCTTTTAAGTGGTCATCACTAATCTTTCCAGCTCTTTTCTTTTTTAACTTTTTTTTTTTAATAATTTCAAGAATTGTGTGTGTTTGGAATCATAATTCAATCCAAACTATTATTAATAGATATTGGGTAAATAAATTCTGAAATTTATTAACTCCTTGTTAGTGTTTTGTTGCTTTTCTCTATTTTAATAGAATTATTCCTCTTATTGAGATTTTAATTGTTGTATACATTATTATAAACTCTCAAATACAAGTTAGTTTCCATTAATATTTCAATTCAAGTTATATATTAAAATTTCTTTTCTTACAAAATAAATTAATTTATATATTTATCTATTATTAATAAATTATTTTTTATATTTCAAAGTAATATTTTTATTGTTCATATAATAATATTTGAAATATTTATTAAAATTATTTTCTAATAATAATAATAATAATACATTATGGCTGTCATATGTGTAATATAGTTGTGTTTAATTGTTTTGTCTTAAATAAATAAGAGCAGACAGTCTAACCACCAGACTTATCATTCTAAGTAAGTACATAATAGAAGAATTCAGAAAGTTGCAATTTTTTTTTTAGGCATATGATCTTTTATTAATTTAAAAAGGCTTGGGATCCAATTACAATAGAGTCCAACAAACAAATTTCTCAAGCTAAGCTCACAAAAGGTTAGGCCCAAACAACATAAAAACCCTAATTTGCAAAAGGGTCTACTTCCTAAAATCCTTGACCTGACAGAAATGAGAAGCAGCTACCTGCTCACTATAGCCCTATTCATTTTTGGTCGCTTAAAAAGATGCCTAGAGCCATTTTGGCTACGAGAAATAGTAGATCTCCCAACTCTTGATGCCAAAGATGACATAAGAAAGCACTAAAGATCAAATCGCTAACACAATCTTCTCACTAGCTTCAAGGAAAACCGATAGTTGACGAAACCTTAGGCCTAGGAGCCAAGCTCCCTGAAGCTTTGCATCGACGCCACAACAAGTGAGTTTGGTATCCCATTTGCACATTTTGGGCCGATCTACTGCATCATATCCCGCAAGTTACCACACCAGACGATTGGTTCCATGTCAGATCATAAATATGAAACCACACCGACGCAGAAAGCAATGAAAGCTCTAAACCTTACAAATTGAGCAAATCTACATACAAAAATCTTCCCTTATATGCCACAAATCTGCAACAATAACACAAAGGAGTAAACTCATTCAAAGCAAAGACATGCAATGGAAAAAACATATGATCACAATACAAGGGCAGCGTATAGAACCCTCGCCATTCACCACTTACTGCCCCCTTTGATGAAAGTCTGTTTACACCCCTATCCGCTTGTAGGAAAGGAGACTTACTAACTAGGGAGGGGGAGGTGGCCTCCCTCCACTCGGAGAGGTAAAGGAAAGCCACCAAGCGCGGGCAGAACACCAAGACCTGGCCTTAAAATGAAACCCTCAAATGAGAGAAAAAGAGATCTTCTTCTCCTTTACTTTTAGAAAAAAACAATTTCTAAAATCATTTACATTTGTAAAGCCAATAAATGCATGCATGCACATATTATAGACTTTTAAAGGGTGTTGCTCCCAATCTACTCCGGCATTTGCATTTTGTAATGTCATGAGACCCTCTTAAGAAAATGAGTCAGACTTAACCAGCTCCTAAAAGCTAGTTCAAGGGGGAAGAAGTGTCAAGGCCCTTATAAGCTGCACATTACCTCAATCCCAAACTAATGTGGAATATTAAAACACCCCCTCACGCCTAAGGCCAAACAACTGGAGCATGAAACACTAATTAGAGGCCCAACATTGGATGGAGAAGCTTTGATACCATATTAAGAAAATTGGCCGGGCTTAACTTACTCTCAAAAGCTAGTTCAAGCGGGAAGAAGTGCCAAGACTTTATAAGGGGCACATTAACTCTATTCACATTAACTCTATTTCAAACTAATGTGAAATATTAAAAAGCATGTGAAAACTCACAGAGATGTTCAAGAATCTCATTTTTTTGTCTTCATATTATATTACTCTAATGAGTTGTGATCTATGTAGAGGTGGCAATCTGTGTTGTGTCATGTCTAAATGGGTCGTGTCTCATTCTAACACGATACGATTATACTCAACTCGAACACAATTCATTTATTAAACATGTCACATGACACGACCTATATAACTCATTTAATGACCCATTTATGAAATAAATCATCTAAATAAATTATATGACACAACTCATGTAACCCGTTTAATGATTCGTATGACCTGTTTATTTAAAAAATTTGAGCAGGTTGCAAGAGAAGGGATAGGACTTGAACTTGAGTCTATCCAATGTTCATATAATTAATGACCGACTGCATTATACTTCAACTTTATATATGATCTTATATATATATGTGTGTGTGAATAACATTCATTAAATTATTATATAAGTTAAATTAAAATTATATTATAAATAATTAGTGATGTCAATAATTTATTTTATTAATGTATTTATAGAAATTATTTTTTAATCAATACAAAATTTTTATTGAATTTGTTCCTTTATTTTTATTCTTAAAACAAATAAAATTTTGTTTTTAAATATTAACATCCTTCAAAAGAAATTTAAAATCAATATATAATTTTATTTTCTTAACCTCATATAATCTATTCATATACAAATTGAGTAGTTATAATAAAATCAGTTATAATGTTTGATTTAAAATTTTTTCTTTTAGTTCATTATGTAATTTGTTTACTCTCTCTCTATATAATTATGGTATTAATCAAGAATTTAGATTTTCTTTTAATATTAAGTGTTTCATAAAAATAATAAGAAAATATAAATTATAAAATATTGATAGTAAAATTATATTTTTAATTATAAACAAAAGGGCCATAGCAGATTTAAATAGACCAAAATAAAATGGATTAAACTATGAATTCGATTAAATAATTCGATTGTTGCACCTTTTATCAGGTTAAGTTGATCAATCTGATTAAATCCTTATTTTTAACGTGTTTGTTTACGTTAAACCCAAATCCATTTAACTACATATCGATTCATATCTTGTAATCTATCAATGTTCAAAATTGCCAGCTCTAGTACTATCTGTAAATGCCAAATGAAAAAACGAAAATGACTTGAATCTAAAAGTTTGCCATGTGAAGGTTTTTTCCATACATGTGACGGCACGGCAGTATGCCTGTTGACAAAATTTCTTAATTTAAAATTATAGGTTTTTAACATATTCCTATTTAAATGTCTTAAATTAATTGTTTTATTAAAATATAAAATCATTTATAAATATATAATCCAAGAAACATAAATTTAAAATTTCAGTTATTATAAATATATATATATATAATATTTAAATATATTATAAACATATAATCTTAATTAATATATAAAAATTATAATCATTAATTTTTAATAAAAAATAATCAATTATATTTTGATAGTAATGAATCAAGTTGTAAAAGAATTTTCTATGTAGAAAGTGCAATTGAATACACTATAGGAACACAAAATTGTATGTGGTTTACAAAACAAAAAACATTTAAGGACAAAAAAACTAATTGTGATTCAGTATATTACTTAATGTTATATCTAAACCGCTTCTAATATCATCTATTCAAACTCATTATTAATATATAATCTTTAATTTTTGTTAAATTAGAAAGTAGAATTAATTTATAATTATGCCTTAATTAACATTTCTGAAAAGAATTGCTTGCATTTGTTTTAAAGTGAAGTAAAAAAAAAAAAAAGTGAAGTAATTTCCAATGGTGGGTAATGAATGGGGCGTCGCAGTAGCACTCCTGGTGGGGAAGACCGATATTTCTTATTTTTGGGTTTGGGCAAAATGAGAGCCCAAATATTAAATAATGTTGGATTTCGACCCTTTACTGTCCCAAAATACGAGAGCCCAGGTTTACGACACCCTGTTATTATCATTCAACTGTGATCAATTGATATTCTTAAAAAAGCTAGTGTTGTTGATCACATTACACTTGGAAAACGATTGCAACAAGAAATTGACAAAATATAAATAATCCAATAAAACAAAATTATGATACTACATATGACTAACTGAAACCTAGATGTCTGAATAAATTTACAAGATCTATGCGTCAATACACGACGTTCTTGCGAGTTGGAGATAGATGATCTTTGTAATGCAGGCTTTTAATCACATGCCCCAAACACCACGTGCTGCTGTGAATTTGTTGTTTGGTCTAGATGTCAGCTCATACAAGATCCTTCCAAATGTATCAGAATATCTGCTATCTGAGAAGAGAATATCTGCAAATGCATTCTCACAAGCAAGCAGCAAGGCCCTGTTCTGGGGCTCAGAGACCAGGCTCTCCAGTATCATTGCTGCTTTCCTGCAAACTTCAGGCACTGGATGTGGTGTCTTGATCACCTTCAATAGCCGATCAACAGCCCTGAATTTGATAAATTTTTCAGAGAAAACTGTCATGTCATTACATCAATAAATATTAACAATAAAATCCCATGCTATAAAGTTTTTCCTTGAATGATTTGTAATTTATGAAACAAAAAAGAACATCACCATCGCTCGCTAGCAAGCTTCAATCTGCAATCCATATTAACTTCTGCAAGGTTATAGAGTGCACCAACAGCTGCTGCTTGTGCATCTAATGCCTGTATGCTCATAAGATCTACCAAACGCTTATGTATCTGCATTATGCATTTGACACCACATTACAATTTCATGCAAATTAGATATATGAAAAAAACAATGCCAGTTGAGCAATATCAACCTGAGGAACAAAGGGAAGAAGGAACAGTTCATTGTCAGGATTTATTATCATCCGCCCCAGTAATCCTGCAGCAGCACAGTGCCAAGCTTTAATGGTAGAACCTAGCATCCCCATGATAGCCTGGACTGCAAGTTTCTCTCTGTTCAACAAAAGCAATTAGCAAACATATCAACCCCATGTTGTAATCGGAAGTATGTGTGCTTTAAAAGCAAACTAAAATAAGATTTCTCACGTTATTTTGATGTAAGATGGTTTTGCTGAGCTGAAAATTCCAAGATCAAGCAATGAAGCCAAATTTACTATTGTCTCAAGGGCATTTGTAACAAGTTCCTCATCCTCTGTCAATATATTTTACCAGCATTTAACAAAAAAGTAGGAAAATTAAATACCCCATTTTGATTTTTAATGAATTAATCCAAGCCCAAAAAGAAATAAAAAGAGAGAACAATTCATCTCTGTTGCCAGAAAAAAAAAAAAATTCATCATCTGGAGATTCAAGAATAACAATTTCTGACTGTTTCACTTCACAACCATTTCACATGTGACACATAAGAACAATGGGAAGATTTTACCATTTTCCCTTAGGGAAAACCGCAAGTATATAATCCACTAGTATGCAACTACAAAACCAAAGACCTTAACTTTATAGTAGGGTTTGGGAAAATATGTCACAGCAGATGGCATTCTTCCCATTCAATATCATCGTGGTCTTAGCATATAAGCCAAAGGATTTTCCATGAGGCTTCTCCTCAGACTGAGCTTGGGTCAGGCATAGCCATTGTAAACCCACATAAGAAGAATTGCATATGTTGTATGCCAGAGTACAACAATGTTAGCCTCTATAAATATGAATCCTACGAAAATGACCCTACACAAAGCTGGGTGGAGGAAAAGTATCCATTCAGCTAATCTCAACCAGCTTGGAAATAAAGACTTCGAGTCCAACAAGAATAACATCAAATGAAATAATCATAGAATCTATTAAGGAGCAACTGCACATCAAACCATTATTACCCTTTTGTAAGCTTCTTACCGGTAATATGATCTTCTATACATTGGAATACAGTTTCCAAGCAATGCCGATGTTGAGCCCTGGCATGAAGGAGAAATTGCGTATGATATTTGAAGCAGCCACTGCGCACTGCTGCTTTTCTGCTCGCCCCTCCTCATCCAAATTAAATGGTCCATCCTCATTAAACCACCACTCTGAAGGACTTTGGCTGCATTCTTCTGCCATAAAGCTTCAGTTACAGAAGAACCTGACCCCAATCTGCCACAGCCAGACATACATTATCCTTATTCATTGTTATCCAAGCCAAACTTTTCATGTATGTCAAAAAAAGTATGCCATACTAACACAGAATGGGTGGTGAGATTATTGCTTGATCCTAATGCCTTGTATCCGTTACCAAATCCTGTAACCATAGAATTAGCACCTAATGTTCTAACCCTATCAGTCCTGATGAGATCTGCAGGATGTGCTATATCGCGCCAGTCATCTATCTGTTTCAGTTAAACACATTAATAATTTCATTAACCCAATTTGCAACAATAACCGGAATACATCTAACTTTCATATAGGAGTTGTTTGGTTCAAATGAATTCAACAAAATTTTGTAGATTTCAATTGAATTCCATATATCATGTATTTGGTTTATAAAAAGTTTAGAATTGAATTCCGTGGAATTGGTTATTGTAGAAAGAGATGATTCTTATTGATTTCAATTAATCTGTACAATGGTATATATATACAATTAATTCCTATAATTGTGTTCTACTAATTAGGAAGAAATCCTAAATAAGAAATCCTAAATAGGAATACAGAATACAAAATATACAGAAAAATAATATAGTGATTGACTTTCCATAACATAGTGATTGACTTTCCATAACACTCCCCCTCAAGTTGGAGCATAGATGTTAATCATGCCCAACTTGTTACAAATGTAGTCAATCCTAGCTCCATTCAGAGCTTTTGTGAAAATATCTCCTAACTGCTCTCCAGTTTTGATGTGTCCTGTTGAGATGATCTGTTGTTGAATCTTTTCACGAATAAAGTGACAATCAATCTCAATATGTTTGGTTCGCTCATGAAACACCGGATTAGAAGCAATATAAAGAGCAGCTTGATTATCACACCACAATTTCACAGGCAGGGAGGTCTTAAAACCTGTCTCATCTTGTAATTGAAGTATCCACATTACCTCACATACTGATTGTGCCATGGCTCTGTATTCGGATTCGAGACTAGATCGAGAAACTACACTCGCTTCTTGCTTCTCCAAGACACCAAATTTCCTCCAATAAAAACGCAATATCCAAAGAGTTGACCTCCTATCAACCTTAGATCCACCCGATCGGCATCGAAAAACATTCAACATTCAAATGCCCATGATTACCATATAGCAAACCTCTTCTGGAGCGCCCTTGGATAACACAAGATTTGTTCCAAGGCTTCCCAATAAGCAATAGCTTGGGGAAGACATAAACCGACTTACCACACTAACGGCATAAGCAATGTCGGGGACGAGTGATCAGAATGTAGTTCAATTTTCCTACCAATCTCTCTGTATCTCTCTGGATCTTCAAACAACTCACTATCCCCGCTACTTGATTGTAAAGTTGGAGTCATTGGTGCGCTACAAGGCTTAGCACCTAATTTTCTTGTCTCTGTCAATAGATCGATGACATATTTTCTTTGAAACAAGAAAATACCCTTTTTACTTCTCATAACTTCGATACCCAAAAAAAACTTTAACAATCCCAAGTCTTTTGTCTGAAGCTGAGTTTGGAGGAAGGTTTTAAGAGATGAAATACCTGCAGAGTCACTCCCAGTTATGACAATGTCATCCAAATAGACTACCAAGAGAATTAGACCAGCCTCAGATTGCCTATAAAATACTGAGTGATCACACTTACTCTTTTGCATACCAAATTCTGTCTTTGCTTCACTGAATCTCCCAAACCATGCCCTAGGACTTTGTTTCAAGCCATAAAGAGACTTTCGAAGCCTACAAACTTTACCTAACTCCCCCTGAGCAACAAACCCAGGTGGTTGCTCCATATACACCTCCTCCTGAAGATCACCATGAAGGAAAGCATTCTTGATATCCAATTGATACAGGGGCCAATCATATGTAGTCATAAAGAGATAAACAAGCGAATAGAAGTAAGTTTAGCTACAGGAGAAAAAGTATCAGAGTAATCAACCCCATATGTCTGAGCATATCCTTTTGCTACAAGGTGTGCTTTTAACCTAGCCACAGAACCATCAGGATTTACCTTTACTGTATATACCCATTTACAACCAATAGCTTTCTTACCAGTGGGTAAAGGCAATAGTTCCCATGTACCATTAGCATCTAAAGCCTCCATTTTCTCTTTCATAGCATCACACCAGCCAGGATGAGACAGTGCCTCATTAACAGTATTAGGGATAGTAACAGAGTCTAAAGATGTAACAAAACACCGAGAACAAGAAGACAATTGATTATAAGAAACAAAAGAAGAGATAGGGTAAGTACATGAACGTTTACCTTTACGAAGAGCAATGGGTAAGTCTAGATCAGAATCATGATCGATGAGTGCAGGATCTCCCAATGAAGTAGGCGATAGAGGATCTGAGTCGAGAATCTCCAATCTCTGGAATAAACATGAACAACGGGAGGTCGAGTAGGTCTAGAGACGAAGGAAGGCAGTGTGGGAGAGTACTAGACATTGGTTGGACAGTATATATTAAGAGATCATCCTCCTCCCCCTGACTCTCATACACAGATGATGGAGGAAAAAATGGAGTGGACTTAAAAAATGTGACATCTGCAGAAACAAGATAACGATTAAGAGTAGGAGAGAAACAACGATACCCTTTTTGGAGCCGGGAGTACCCAAGGAAGACACATTTGAGAGATTTTGGATCCAATTTAGTAACCTGTGGACGAACATCACGCACAAAACAGGTACAACCAAAAATACGAGGTTCAATAGGGAACAAAGATTTTGTAGGAAACAAAGTAGTATAAGGAATATCCCCATTAAGGACAGAAGACGGCATACGATTGATCAAAAAACATGCCGTGGAAACTGCATCCGCCCAAAAGTGTTTAGGTACTTTCATCTGAAAAAGAAGAACATGAGTTACCTCAAGAAGATGACGATTTTTTCTTTCGGCCACGCCATTTTGGGATGGGGTATCCACACAGGAAGACTGATGAAGAATGCCATTTTGTGTTATATAAGGCTGAAATTGTGCTGAAAAGTATTCTTTGGCATTGTCACTTCTTAATATGCGCACAGAAATATTAAATTGAGTTTTGATTTCATTACAAAAGGCACAAAAGATAGAAAACAACTCAGAACGATTTTTCATTAAATATAACCAGGTAACACGAGAGTAATCATCAACAAAAGTAACAAAATAACGAAATCCAGTTTTAGATGTAACAGAACAAGGACCCCAAACATCAGAATGAACTACCTCAAAAGGAGATGAAGCCCGTTTATTGACTCTAGACACAGAAGGCAAACGATGATGTTTTGCAAACTGACACGACTCACATTCTAGTACTGATAAAGACTGAAATTGAGGACACAGCTTCTTCATGGTAGACAAAGAAGGATGACCCAATCTACAATGAGCTTCAAGAGGTGTTAAGGTACTGGAGCAAACAAGCCACCGGGGTACATGATTTTCCAGAATGTAGAGACCACCTGACTCGCGTCCTCTACTAATAATCTGCTTCGTCGTAAGATCCTGAAACAAACACTGGTCAGGAAAAAAGGAAACAAAACAATTTAAGGTATGAGTAAGTTTACTAACAGAAAGTAGATTAAAAGAGAATTTTGGTAGACACAAAACAGAAGACAAAGAAATTGACGAAGTCAGGTTCGCAGTTCCAGAACCCATGATACAAGAAGTAGTACCATGAGATATAGTAACTGTTGAGGTAGTGAGATTAGACTGAAAAGCAGATAGAAGACTAGAATTACCTGTCATGTGATCTGTCGCACCAGAATCAATAACCCATTTGGATGAAGAAGACACAAGGCATGTAGTAGATTTACCTGACTCAGTGATAGCGATGTGAGAGGCGCTAGGCTTTAGAGATGCCTGATACTTGGAAAATTGTGCAAAATCCACTGCAGATACCAAAAAAGTTTTCTCAGAGGAAGATACAGGAAAAGTCTCTCCTGCCAAATATGCCATCTGTGATACTTGAATAAACCTCTGAAGTTGCGGACAAATATATTTTGTTAGGCCAGGCTCATGGCAATAATAACAAATGACTCCTCTTGAGTCCCGATTAGAACTAGCCTCTCCATTACGCTGATTACTTACATTGCTGTAATTACTCCTCTACTTCCTCTTCTATTACCCTGTTGTCCATTTGGATTACTGCTAATAAGAGCACTACTGACAGGCTGTGAAGTTGAGTACTCTCTGTACGAAGGACCCGTGTGAACGTTTCATGCAAAGAGGAAATCTCGATCGAGAGAATCGAGATTTAGCGATCTCATACTCAAGGAAGGCACGCAAGAAAACTCATAATGACCGATTGCTCCCGTTGGGCTTGCTGAACTTTCACATCAGGACTAAAAGGCAACAATACATTAAGGTCCTCATATACCCGTTTAAAATCCATAAAATAAGCCGTGAGAGACTTATCCTTTTTCTCAGCAAGGTAGAATGCCTTACAAACATCATAAATCGGGAGATATTCCCTTTACGAATCTGAGAAAATCTAAGTAATCCATCAATTCCTTAACAAATTCACGGTGATTAATTAAACTAATTACCTCACTATGAATCAAGTTAGAACAAGTGCAAAAACAATCGAGCATCCTCCCTTAGCCAAGTTTGTCGTGTATCATCGGTGGGTGGATCTTTAGTAAGGTGATCATCCTTATTAATGCTACGCAAATAGACCCTACGATCTTACTCCACTCCTGTAATTCGAACCATTAAGTTTGTGTTCCGTGATCTTAGTCATCAGGAATCACATCGTAAATAATATTCTTATTGTGCCATTTGTTGAGACAAAGAAAACTAACCAAACGCTAATCCAAAGTGCTTATAGCAGCAAAATAACCCAAAATCACAAATCAAGCAAATACGAAATAGGATCGAGAGCCAAACCTCGAAGTCCTTTAATGGTTATCTTGGATCGTGCAACAAAGACACGGTGGTGGAATGAGGGGTTGAGACGCAGCCTTGCAATGTTGATCGGGGTTGAAAGCGGCGGTCGGCGACCAAGGTCTCTCCTGAGCTGGGTAGTGAGAACAAATAGTCACCCTAGATTGATGATTTGCTCTGATACCATGTAGAAAGAGATGATTCTTATTGATTTCAATTAATCTGTACAAGGGTATATATATACAATTAATTCCTATAATTGTGTTCTACTAATTAGGAAGAAATCCTAAATAAGAAATCCTAAATAGGAATACAGAATACAAAATATACAGAAAAATAATATAGTGATTGACTTTCCATAACATAGTGATTGACTTTCCATAACAGTTATAACCAAAACTAATTCCTATAAAATTTTATGGAATTTGACTTTGAAATGAATCCCACAGATTTAAGATAACAAAACTTTTACGGCCAAAATGCCCATATATTTCTCACAAACACAACTTCTCTCCTTCCGCTCTCTCCGCCCTTCCCCCAGCCAACCCAAACACACCCCCCGAAAAACCCCCAATCCCCCACCCCCCAAGCCAACCTTTCATCTCTCTCACACTCTCCCCTACCTTTCTCCCCCTCTCTTTCCTACCTTTCTACCACTCTGCAATTAGGTGATGAATTTGTTAATTGTTAAAAATTTTATTAAATATAAGATTTTTTTATTATTGAGGGTAGTTTAGGAAATACGTATAAATGAAATTCAATTACGAAATTATATCATTTTAAGTTTGGTCATACCGTGGAGTTCATTTTCTAATGAATTCTAACTAGAATTCACTGTTTGTAGTTGATTTGAACCAAGCATCATGTTAATAACTTCTTAATTTTAACAAGACTGCATTGCAGAACATCCCATATGCCACATGTGCATAATTTTCTTCATATAGAAAAAGTTAATTTCATTACCCACTTATGTAATTTCAACTCAAACCACAGAAAACACCTATTATGCAATAAATACCAAAAACCTTCACCATCTTGATGTTCACATAGTTAAAAGAATTGATGGATAAGATTTACATACAACTTGGAGAAGAGCATCGAGCAAGCCAGGGATTTTAGCCAGAGAATCTTTTCGCATGTCTTCCTTTTCTTTGAAAGAGAGCATTGTAAGAGTGTTCAATGCCCATATCAATTCGCTCTTTAACCCACTTTGAAGAGCCAAAACTATTCTCTTATTATTTTGATCTGAAGACAAAAATATCACATAACAGTGATTGTTAGTTAACACAGAAGTGTACTCAAATGGCTGCGTAGGTTCTGTTATTTGATAGACCAGCCTACAAAGGAGGTGTGAACTTGAAGCGATGGGCCAAGGAGATTGGACGGAGCCATGGTGTGGCCGCCGGAGGAGGCGGAGGCGACGTTGCTGCTTGTGCTGCCGAATGGGCGGCCCCTCTTGGCCGCTTGCGCGGTCGCGCCACCAGCCGAGCCAGCAGACTTGCTCTGGTCCCCCTTCTGCATTAGAGTCCGGTAGGCCTTGCTTGGCTGTGCCGCTGTGGCGATTTGGTAATTACGGATGTCCTTTAGGTATTTTGCGACCCGGATCCGAGAAGACCCCATACGGCATACGCCATATTTAAATGGCCTGGGCTCTGGACTTTATGCGTTGTTGTAACTGGTCCACCCGACCGGACTATTATTGATTTTGGAATTAAAGAGTACATCGGGTCCGAGTTTTCATTTTAATCAATTATGGGCTAAATTACATTTTAATTTTTATATTTTATTATTATTAATATTTTTATTTCTTTATTTAAAAAATAAGTTAAAATTTTTTTATAGTTTTGTTTCATTAAATAATTTATTTTTTAGTCTATTTTTAATCCATTTAAAATATCTTTTAAAACCAACAATTGTAAAGTTTTTTTTTTAATAAATGAGTAAACATATTAAGAATAACAAAATTTAAAGATAAAATAATAATTTTATCAAAAATTTTTTTTATCTCATTTGACTTGTTTGAATGAAGGAATATGTTGAAATATGCTTTAAAATATGAATAAAAGAATTAAAGTATTTGGTAAAATCAAATCTTATGAATGATTTAATTTATTTTTTAAAACTAGGTAAATATAAAAAAATATTAATAATGAAAATTTTATAAAATGGTAATTTATTTTTAATTATAATCATAATAATAAATTACTAAATTTTAAATTAAAAATAAAAAAATAAATATATGATATTAATAATTAAATTTGAATGAAAAAAAGCGTAATAGCAAATATAGAAAATTGTATAGCTTCCTACAACACTTTCACTTCACAAAATAAATTAAATATACATTTAAAGCGATAATACAAGGTTTGGCTATATGTAATAATAACAATAACAACAATTATATCAAATTTTGTGAATCTCTATTTTTAATCTTTTTATTTGTTTAGAGAAAGAATTTTCTCTAGTTTTCTCAAGTTTCAGTTTTCATCTCTTTCTTTGATCAAAGTCGAAGACTCATTTTCAATGGGTTTCCTTAACTCTCTGGACAAGGGAAATCCTTCTTACACTAGAAGGGTGGATTGTTTCCTTCCCCACCTTTTTTGAAATAGTTGTAGATGATAGAGTATATCTGGTGTAGATAATCATATATTTATCTTCATGTATTTATCCTCATGTATTTATCCTTGTAACAAACTCCAATTGTGTAACAACTAGATGAGGTTGGGTATAGGTCTGCCACCTCCACAGTCCGTGTATATATATTATCATTTAACAATAGTAAATGACAAGGTTGATCTATACTTTACATGGTATCTGAGCCATCTGACCATGGCAGACTTTTCTTCTTCTTAAGCTTTGGTTTCTAGCACCAACATTGTTATCTCCTCTCTTTCTACACCACCTGTCGCAATAGATTTTGCGGTCGCCTGGACGATCACTCACCGAAGTGGGAAAAAGTGAGGAGTCGCCACCTTAGTTTTGAGGGAAACTAAAGAAAACCATTTGAGAAGTTAAATTAAAAATGAAACCACTTCAAAACAGAGATTCTAAGTTCGGGGTCCGTAAACGGGTGGGGAAGGTGTTAGGCACCCCACCTCGTCCCTTAATAAGGGTAAGTAGATTTAATTCTGCGTCCTTTATAAATTAGTTAGGAGGGCTTAGACGGCAATGTTAATCCTTTTGGTAAAAGGAATATTTGATTTTTCACTAAATTTGGATCACCCAGATACATAAGTAAATGAGACAACCTTAGTGAACGGGTGTGAGAATCGGATAAGAACTCTCCTCCGATCTCTTTTAAGTTGTTTATTAAAATTTTGAGGGGAGACCGGATAAGAACCCTCCTCCGATCTCTTTTAAGTTATTTATTAAAATTTTGAGGGGAGACCGGATAAGAACCCTCCTCCGATCTCCTTTAGAGTTATTTATTAATGTTTTGAGTTGAGACCGGATAAGAACTCTCCTCCGATCCCTATTTAATGTTTATTAAAATTTTGAAGGGAGACCGGATAAGAACTCTCCTCCGATCTCTTTTTACGTTTATTAAAATTTTGGATTGAGACCGGATAAGAACTCTCTTCCGATCTCTTTCAGATTAACAGGAGCCTGGAAGGGATTTCTCCGATCTCCCGGATTTTTAATTTCAACTACATGACATAAGAACCTAAAGCTAAGGATTCTGGCGTTCTAAGATGCTGGGGATAAGGCTTCTCGATACCTTTTGACTAGATAGGGAAAACTAGACTTGATTTACCGACCTTCCATGCGTTCATTTTACCAATATCTATTAATGACCGATCTACTCTGTTTCGTTTACTTTGGTCTTATTCCACTTTATGACATCTTTGTCGAATTCTTTATTTCGTCGGCCTAATAGTTTGGCTATCTTCTGACGTGTTATTCATGTTCTCTTTTAAAAGAGACCCTAAGTTGCAGTTACCTACGTTTACCCAACCACTTACATACTACTAGGAGTTAGAAAACTTGCTTTCAAAAAGATGAAGATTAATAAAAATGAACTGATCACTAAATAGATGATTTGGGAGTGTCATTCTTTGGGGATCGTTTGTGCAAAAATAGTCTTGAAGAAAGTTGCAGATGTAAGAAGAACACAGGAAAATGCAGAAAGTAAATGCAGACACTCGATAAAACAGTGGTATGAGCTCTTACAGTAACATTCTTTGGGGATCGTTTGTGCAAAAGTAGAAAGTCACAGATGTGAGAAGAACAAAGAAAATGCGGAAAGTAAATGTAAGCACTTAATAAAACAGTAGTATGAGCTCTTACCTGTAAGGAGCCAAATCTACTAAAATAACTATGGGGTGTCAAATAGTGACAAGGCAACGGATTGATTGGCCTGAGGGGTGGTGTTCCTCGTGAACTAGAGGGTGCTTAGCTAAAATGCGATCAGATCAAGATGAAAAGAACCGAGTGGAATGAAGTTGAGCTTGGACAATGAAAACAGAGATGATAAAAGGCAGAAAGTGAGAGTGTGACCAGATAATGAACGAACTGGAAATGTAGAGTTCCAGTATTCAGAATCTTTTCAAGAAAAACACTTCAGAAAACTAGTTTCAAAAGTCTTTTTGATTGACACTTCTAAGTAGCAGAGTAGCAAACTAAATGAAATTTCAGAGTTCCTCTGCTATAATAACAGCCTCTTGTCTATTTTTGCCCGTCCCTTGAACAGTTTTTATGCAGGTATTTATAGGAATCGGGTGCTCTTCGTGAAGGGTCAGGATTTATTTGAGGGAGATGGAGGGTCGAGATTTCGAAGGACATGATCGGAGGTTCAGGAATTAAAGAGAATCAAAATGAATGGTTGAGATCACTCTTCATAATATTTGTCCTTTTCTTCTTTCCATTTGACGGTCCTAAATTTCCTTGTCCGGAATGATCCGAGGGCTAAGAGCGAAAGACGCTGGTATTGTCGTCTTCTCTCTTGATCTAAGGGTTCCGGGTTTGTCCTTACAAGTGGGATCAACGGTGGAGATTGGGATGTACAGGACTGTCATGACATACCCTGGCACCTGTCAGCATTGCGGGCGATTCTTAGGCGTGCGGTGAGATCTCGTCTGCAACGCCTTAACTACCTCGGCTCTGATTCGGCACGGTTATTGGAATTTGTCTTATTCTTTTGCCTACCGATCCCTCCTCTTCTCGATCTCTTTCACATGTTCTTTCCGACCTTTCATGCTGGTCTCCCACCTTCCGATCTACTATTCGATCTTTTCCCTTCTTCAGTCGGTCTGGTCAAAGTATTAATTGTCCCTCGATTCGGCGTTAAGCCGTTTTACGCTTCGACAATAAATGCTCATTTTCCCTATATATACTCCTTCGACAGAGACATTTCTTTCATCGATTTTCCTCTCTTCTTTTCTTACTTTCCTGTTCTAGTTGCTCGGTGGAAGTTCGCTATAATCGTGGCTTTGATCTTTTTCCGATGGACTTCTTTACTCACCGACTGAAAATTTACGATCCCGGTGATCGAATGACCTTAACTGACGATGGTGAGAGGACTGGATTTGACCGATCTGTATTGCGGACCTTGGTTGTACCGATCTCGAGTCGCTCAACTGAGTTCATTTGGTTTCTCATCACATTGAGTGTTCCGACAGCAGTTTTCCTCCACATTGGGTGTTCCGACAGCGGGTCGGTTTCGGGTGGTAACATCGGTGACGATGTCTCTCATCTTCATGGGAGTCATAGTCACCCCATCTGAGCTGCACATCTATCCGATGTCAACAGTGGCCTCTCTGGTCAAACACGTCTTTTGATTCAGCCACGAGACTAGGCTTTGACATAGGCCTTTTAGATAGGATGTTCCACCGATCTCTAGAGATCGCCCAAATGATGTAATCCTAAAATGTAATCAGATCTCTAGAGATCGCCCAAATGATGTAGTTAGACCTTTATCATAATCCGATCCCTAGAGATCGCCCAAATGATGTATTTTATTTTCAATGCAATCCGATCTCTAGAGATCACAGAAATGATGTGATCCAATGTTAGTGTAATCCGATCCCTAGAGATCGCCCAAATGATGTAATCCGATCTTTTGAAAATAAAGACTTTATTTTATCGGTTATCATCTTATTATTTTTGCATTAATTATTTTCCAATCTCTAATATGATTATCCGATCTGGTTCTTTACCTGAATGACACTTAACTGATCCTTTATTCAAAATATTTAACTTATTATGCCGATCTCCAATTAACCGATCTCAGAACATTCGGATATTTGAGAGAAGTGTCAGAACAGCTGTCGAGTCCCACCAATCGATGTGCTACCTAGAACCTCGCGAGCATTAAATGCTCGGACTAGTATAAATAGGGGTGGGAGGGTTAGCCAGTTGTTCTCTCATTCCATTTTCAATCCCCTGCTCACAACCTCGAAGTTCTCTCGTTTTCTCAAATTCTTCCGACGCCGATCAGACTCCGGTAAGGGCTTTGATCCTCTTTTTAGTTTAAATTCTTTGTTTCTTTTGAAAATGAGCGGTGCCGAAGGTCAGAGAGCGGCGAGCCCTCCTTCCATTCAGTTCTCGTGGTCATCGTCTGATGAAGAAGAGGCGATCGCCAAGCGTTCAACAAGAACCTCCCAGGGCCTCCGCTCCAACTCGGGGGCGGGTCATACCATCAAGGCTCGCACCTTCTTCAGGGAGAGAGACTCTCCCTATAGACGAGCTACCGTCGGTTCTTCGAGAATCCGATCTGCAATCGTTTAGCCAAGAATATAACATTCGGCCTGATTCGTACGAGCTAATCAAGTGCCACGGCGATCTTCGTGTCGATCACTCCTTTGAAGAGAATGACATGGTTATGGTGTACGAGGAACAGTTAAAGGCCGGTCTGAGGTTCTCTCTAGACGATTTCTATAAGAAGGTCCTAAAACTTCACCGAGCATGCATTGTTCAAATTCACCCCAACTCGTGGCGGATCTTGGTAGCCTTCCGAGGTCTATGCCGAGCTAAGGGAATCAGACCTACGGCTAAGGTGTTCGCCGAGCTGCACAGACTAACTCGCCGAAAGGATGACGAACACTGGTTCTTTCAGGCGAAGCCTCATTGCGGGCTCTTTTCCGATCTGCCCTCATCCCTTAAGAATTGGAAGAACCGTTTCTTCATTCTGAGGAGCAAAGATCCGAGCTGCTTTGAGGACTTCCCCCGTAGCTGGTGGTACCAGGGGCCCTTGCTTCCGAAGCACATTACCCTGAGTCAGGAGGAAAGTTTAATAGTGATGGATCTGAAGAGTCAGGCCGCCACTCAAAAGTATTCTTGTTTGGATGCGGTGATCGCCGAAATTTGCACCATTGGACTATTCAATTGCTCACCGGCCAAGACCGCGAACTTCCGCTCTCTGACCTCGGCATTGGTATTTTCTATATCTCAGTTCTCACGACCTTAGCGATCTCACTAACCTTTTCTTTGTGCAGGTATGGCGGGTGGTGAGGGTTCTAGGAAGCGGAAGAAGGAAAGAGAGATCTCCCGGAAAGTAAAGGAGATGAAGCGTTCGGAAATGCTTCGAACACCCAGTCATGAGCCTGGGGAGATACAAAGAGACCCGCCTCAACCTTCGGGTCCGCCTCGAAGTGTCCGATCTCCTCCTAGAACGGAAGAGCAGCCTCCACCTCTCCCAATTGTTCCAAGCACAGAAAGGGGGCCTACTCAAGCTTCTGGGAGGACCTCTTCTCGTGGCGCTCAAATACTGATCGACTCCTTGAAGAATAACCGGACTGTTAGAGAGAACCCCGATTTTGCCAAAGTCCTGGGGTCTACCATCTTCTTTCAGGAGGATCGGGACAGGCTATCCCGGAATGGTCTCGATGATATCTTGACTCGATCCATGAGCCTAAACGTAGAGTGTCTGGTGAACCAGACCATGGTTCGGGAAAAGATTCAGCGTCTGGGTAAGGAGATCGGGAAGAAGAATGAGGAAGTGGCTTCCCTCCGATCCCAACTCTCATCCGCTCGGGATTATATATCTCAAGTCGAGGGACGGGCAAAGTTCCATGAAGACAGGCTGGCCGAACAGAATCATATTTTGGCTGAGAGGGACCGTGCTCTTGGGGAAGTCCAGGCGCTTCACGCCAACGAAGCCGCTCAGGTCGCTCAACTTATAGAGGAACTCAAGGAGAAAGACGAGGAGCTTAAGGCGAAGGATGAGGAGCTTAAGGAGAAAGACGAAGAGATGGTGACAGGGATAGCCGGAGCCTATGTGAATGCTCACAAGGACCTCTTGGCCGAACTCCAGAAGCGCTACCCTGAAGAGGACTTCTCCTGGATGGCCGACCTGGCTCCTGAGGGCGACGATGAGGACAGTGAGGAGGAAGCCGAGGGTGAGAGAGAGAGTGAGCAGAATGTAAATCAGGCTGGGGGTGATCCCCCAGCCGAATAACTTGTACAAATTATGAAATGAAATGGAATGCCTCTTTGTTCAATGAATGGTTGTGATCGGAAAATTTTAAACCATTGTTTGTCTGAGTATTTGATTGTATGAGCACAGCAAGACAAAAATGCAATTATTAATCTAAGTATAAGAGATCGGAAAGCACAATAAGCATGAGATCAGTGGGGAAGAAATGCTGAACGAGACTTGATTAAAATTGAAAATTTAACTTGAAAACTTAAGATCGGAACCCTCGTTAAATCGAACCAAAACCTTAGCTCTTAATCTTCCGAAAAGGAGATCGGCAATAAAACTGGTAAGAAAAGATCTAATGCTAGTTCACTTCATTTATCAACAGAGATCAGGGATATACCCGACGGGTCCGGAAATTCGCCAGCGGGTTTGAGAGATCGGTAAATGATTTGAGAGATCGGCAGGGCTTTAACGAATGTTAGGACTTAGTATTGATTCAATTCCTTTTAAGGAGAGTTCGGAAATATGGTCATCTGGTAAAGAAAAATGAAGAGAAGTCGGAAATGTCATTGGCTGGCCCAGGGAGACCTAGTGCTGGGGATCGGTTTCAAAGTCTTGTTGATTTTGGGGATCGGCCAAAATATGGTGTCGACACCACCAAATGTTGCTCAGTTCATCTCTGCGAAATTAAATTCCTCAAACTATGTCCTTTGGAAAGCACAGTTGGTGCCATTACTACATGGGTACAATTTGTCTCGTTATATCTCTGACAGTGCCACTCCGCCATCCCAATTTCTTGAAGATAATAAGCCTAATCCTGAGTATGATCTCTGGTTTCGGCAAGACCAGATGGTCCTGAGTTGGTTGTTCTCCTCTGTTTCTGATACTATTCTACCATAGATTGTTGGCAGTACGACTGCAAAAGCAGCCTGGACGAAACTTGCTCCATATATTCCTTTGGTTCTAAAACTCAAATTCTTCAACTTCGGAAATAGCTCAAGCATTTATCTCGGGGCACTGATTCAATTAATAGTTACATGCGGTGAGCCAGGACACTCGCTGATCAGCTTGCAGCTCTTTAAGCACCTGTGTCTGATGACACTCTAGTTAATGACATTCTTGAAGGGTTAGGCAGTGAGTACCATCCCTTTATTCGGGCCATTGAGGCTCAGAATGTTCCAATTGAATATGATGATCTTTATGCTTTGTTGTTGAGTGAAGAAACTCAACTAAAAATGGAGGCGCTAGCTGTATCCTTTTCAATTCCACCATCGGCACATGTGGCCACAAAGACACCACATCAACATGGTGGCAGGTCTCAAGTTTGTGGTCGAAGCAATAATCCACCTTATGGTACCAACTCTTCCTCTACTGCACAAGTGTTACCTAATATTATTTGTCATAATTGTCGTGGTCATGGCCACATTGCAAGGCAGTGTCCTTCGCCAAAGCTCAGTCATAATAGCAACACTGGACAAACTAAGCCAACCACATACCTAGCCTCATCATCTAACAATCCTTCCATGGCTCAATGGATAATTGACTCTGGCACTAACCATCATCTCACTAATGAAACGGGGAATGTTTCCAATCTCACTCCTTATCAGGGCTCTGACGAAATTCTTGTTGGAAATGGTAATACCTTCCCTATTACCCACACTGGTACATCACGAATTTCTCTTAATAATCGTTCTTTTACTCTTCATAATATTCTTTGTTCGCCTACAATTACTCGTAATTTGCTTTCTGTTCACTCTTTTACTTCACATAATAATGTCTCAATTGAGTTTTTCCCTGATCTGTTTGTCATCAAGGATATCCCCATGAGGCAGGTCTTATACACAGGCCGGAGTAATGGGGGCCTTTACACCATGCCGCTTTCTTTGAATCCTATCAAGCCTGAAGCACACATTGTGGAACTTAGCACATGGCATGCAGGTCTCGGTCATGCTAATGATCGTGTTGTCCATCGTGTTCTGTCCAGTCAGAGTCTTTCTTTTATTAAGAATAAGTCCTTCGTTGTTCCGTGTCATGCTTGTAATGTCAATAAAATTCATAAGTTGCCATTTGTTAATTCAGTTTCTGTTATCAATAAACTACTTGAATTGATTTATTCTGACATTTGGGGCCCAACTCCTATTGCATCTGTGGATGGATTTCGTTACTATGTTATCTTTTTTTATCACCATAGTAAATATACCTAGATCTATTTTATGAGGAGAAAGTCTGATGTTCTGAATATTTTTATCCAATTTAAACACTTGGTTGAAAAATATTTTGCTCTTCCCATCAAATGTTTTCAGGCCGATTGGGGCGGAGAGTACCAAGCACTTACCAATTATTTGCGTGAACATGGAATTAGCCAACACATCTCTTGTCCCCATACCCCTAAACAAATGGTTGTGCAGAAAGAAAGCACAGACATATCATTGAAACAAGTCGTATTTTACTTACTCATGCCTCTATTCCCTTGCATTATTGGACTTATGCATTTGAGTGTGTTGTCTATACACTTAACAGATCACCTTTTGACCAAAAAAAGCCTCATTCTCGATTTGAACTATTATTTTGTAGCCCTCCAAATTATAACGATATGCTCATTTTTTGTAGTCTCTGCTACCCATGGCTCAAGCCCTATTCTCCTCATAAGTTGGCACCTCGCTCTACCAAATGTGTCTTTCTTGGTTATAGTAAAGTTCATTAAGGGTATTACTGTTTAAATTTATCTACTAAAAAAATTCTTGTCTCACGCCATGTTATTTTCCATGAACAGATTTTTCCATTCAAAAGTGTTGATGATGCAAGTGCCAATAAATCAACTACGTCCACTACTGCTCCATATGCACCTCTTCCACCTCTTTTGTTGATGCCACAACCTGTACCTGTATCACCATCTCCCCAAGATGGTATACTCGGTCCTCCACTAGCTCAATTATCTCTACAGCCCACTAATGCAGTATCCACCCCAACTCCAATGACACATAGTCCCTTGGCCCACCCTCAGCACAGTCACATCACACCATGTGCATCCACTCTCCCACATAGCCCACCTACTTCCACTCAACCTCATAATACTTCCATATATGCTGATACTCAAAGCCCACACTCACCTTATCATCTCCACTGACCTCATCAACAAGGTCTCACCAACCCCCATAATCAACCATCTGTTCCACTTAAAACTCATCCAATGGTGACACGATCTCAAACAGGGAATATTAAACCAAAGATCTTTGCCACTACTATAGTTGCCCAAGCTATTCCTACATGCTATTCCCAGGCTATGAAATATGAACAATGGCGTGATGCAATGCAGTCTGAAATAAGCTCCAATTCAAACGGGTACGTGGGAATTGGTACCACGAGAAGATGCCCAGAATATTGTTGGTTGCAAATGGGTCTTCTGCATCAAACATAGACCATATGGTTCCATTGAAAAGTACAAAGCTCGAATAATTGCTAAGGGCTACCATCAAAGGCCAGGCATTGACTTCTTTGAACTTTTTCTCCGGTAGTAAAGTCTACTACTATTAGAATTATTTTGTCTTATGCAATTACACGGGTGGAATATCAAACAATTAGATGTTTCAAATGCTTTCTTACATGGCAAACTTGATGACCTGGTCTTTATGGATCAACCTCCTGGTTTTACTGATCCCGATAAACTGTATGTCGGTTACATCGCTCTCTGTATGGCCTTCGTCAAGCTCCACGTCAATGGCACAAGTGCTTGTCTAATGCACTTCTTAAAAATGGTTTTAAGTCATCTACTGCAGATACATCCTTATTTTCTTATACGAATGGTGGGACACAAGCTTTCTGTCTTATTTATGTGGATGATATCATCCTAACTAGGAGTGATAATACTCATTTACAGCACCTTGTTGCATCTCTGCAACTAGAGTTTCAATTAAAAGATTTGGGTCCATTAGATTATTTCTTGGGTATTGAAGCTCATCATACAAAAATGGATTTATTACTTACACAAACAAAGTACATTGAGGATTTGTTACACAAAGCCAATATGACCACATGCAAAAGCTTATCTACACCAGCCACACCGAATGAGAAATTACAAGCAGTTAGTGTTGAATCTGCACTTGATATCACTCTCTACCGCACCATAGTTGGTGCTTTGCAATATTTGAATATCACCAGACCTGACATTGCCTTCTCGGTCCACAAAGCTTCTCAATATGTTCATTCTCCCAAAATGCAGCATTGGGTGCAGTAAAACATATTTTACATTATTTGAAGGGCACACAAGGGTATGGGCTGCTCCTTAATCCTTCTTCTAATCTTGATATTCATGCTTATAGTGATGCGGATTGGGCATCCAATCTAGACGATAGAAAATCAACAAGTGGCTATGCGATATATATGGGGGAGTAATCTAATTTCATGGCAGTCTAAGAAACAACCTACGGTAGCGCATTCATCTACTGAAGCAGAATATCGCTCCATTGGTGCTGCAACTGCTGAACTAACTTGGATTCAAACTCTGCTTCGTGAGTTGTCCATTTTATCTCCACAAATTCCTACTATGTGGTGTGATAATGTAGGTGCCACCTACCTCACAACTAATCCCATCTTCCATTCTCGCATGAAACAGTTGAAGTGGACTATCATTTTGTGCAAGACACGGTGGCTAATAAAGACCTGCAAGTTCCCTACATATCTTCTAAGGATTAAGTTGCAGATGTGCTGACCAAGCCTCTTCCAAGCAGTAGACATGCTGATTTGCTGATAAGACTCACAATTCTAACCTCACCTGGTTAGATTTGCAGGGCGGTGATAGAATATATCTCGTGTAAATAATCATATATTTATCTTTATGTATTTATCCTCATGTATTTATCCTTGTAATAAACTCCAACTGTGTAACAACTAGATAAGGTTGGGTATAGGTCTGCCACCTCCACAATCCATGTATATATATTATCATTTAACAACAGTAAATGATAAGGTTGATCTATACTTTACGGTAGATATTTCTTTTGACCTCTTTATTTTGGTTGTGCAGATCCAGAGCTTCATGAGAGGGATTCTAAATTTGGTAATCCATGTTCTTTGGTTTTTTGGGTATGACGTGGTTGGGTGCAAGTTTCGACGTTGGAAGCAAATCCAAAGGGAGACGTCTCCGATGGTCAAGAGCCTGCATTTTAGTTGTTGTTGCTAGTGCTCCATGGCTAGAGTAGATTAAGATGTCTTGGGCTCTATCTCTCCTCTCCCAAGTTGTCGAGTGATTTCCTGCTAATTAACATTGAGCAAGTTTTCTATTCGGTGTTTAGAGTGGAGACTAGGATTTCTGTTGTCTAGGGTACTGGGCCTTTGGATTTCATTTGTAATTAGGCCTTCCACCTTGAATTTGTAACTTGCCCGTTTTTAACGTTAATACAAACCCATTTATAGTTTAAATAAATGTTAGGTATCATGATTTATGCAGAATTAATAATCGGTTGATTGGCTTGACCTCCCTTTGGCCGTGCCAAAAACTGTTTTACTGCAGTTTATCCGGCTTTAATTTCATTTCATTTCATTCTTTTATGTTTTTTTTTTTTTCTCCATGTTCAATCCACTCCATGGTTTATGAAAAAGCTTAGACAGTGAGGAGATCAGACCGCAGACTCAGATTTTTTAGCACTTTGCGCAAACTGAAATTTCCTAGTAAATGGTCATAACTCTTCATCTGTTTCTGTGGCGGCCTTGAATTATAGAATATGTGGAACATGCAATTAAATTTTCTGTTATGATCATTTTCTTTGGTAGCCATCACCTCTGCTTTCTCTGTAAATATCAATTTATAAAAATCAGGTTTACACGAGTATATATCACAAATGTTGCATGATCGTCCCTGAATTTCAAGTTGGTGGAGGGAGAATGAATGTCTGCAAGCAGGGAGCTCGCCATATTACTAAATAGTTACAAAAGCTTAAACCATCTTAAGCAAATTCACTCATTCCTCATCACTCGTGGTCACTCACGGGACACCTTCTTCTTTACCAAACTTCTCCGTTCCCTCACTCTCAATCATGGCTGCCATCTCCTCTACGCTTCACTCCTCTTCCACCACATGGAAACAACCAGAATCTACCTATGGAATACCATTATCGGAGGCTTCTCTGTCAGCCCCCAACCTGTAATGTCTCTTGATTTCTATACGAGAATGCGCCGAAATGGCGTCGATCCGGATAACCACACATTTCCTTTGCTTCTCAAGTCGTTTTTACATTTGAAAAACGAAAACCCATTTCCGATTTACGCTCACATTGTCAAGTTCGGACTGGATTTAAACAATTTCGTGAGAAATTCTCTTATCACTGTTTTTGCTAACTGTGGACATACTGGTTTTGCACGCCAAATGTTTGATGAGAGTGAACACAAGGATGTTGTTACTTGGACTGCAATGATTGACGGATATGCTAGAAATGGTTTTCCCATCGAAGGATTAAAATGTTTCAAGCAGATGATGTTATTGGGTGTGAAGGTTGATGAGGTGACTGTTGTAAGTGCTCTTAGCGCAGCCGGGATGACTAATAATGTTTGGTTTGGTAGATGTGTTCATGGGCTTTATATACAACCGGTAAGAGTGAAATGGGATGTTTATGTTGGTAGTGCTCTTGTGGATATGTACTCAAAATGTGGTTATTGCGATGACGCTCGTAAAGTTTTTGATGAAATGCCTGTAAAAAATGTTGTTTCTTGGAGTGCGATGATAGCCGGTTATGTCCAATGTAATAGGTTCAAAGATGCGCTACTTCTCTTTCAAGACATGCTAATGGCTGATTGCAGACCTAACCAAACTACTTTAACTAGTGTTCTTACCGCTTCTGCCCAACTGGGCGCATTGGATCAAGGTAGGTGGGTGCATGAGTATATACATAGGAATTCGTTAGAGATGAACTCAATTATTGCGACAGCCTTAGTAGATATGTATGCGAAGTGCGGCTGTGTTGGTGAGGCAATGCTAGTTTTCGAGAAATTGCCTATAAAGAATATCTACTCTTGGACAGCCATGATTAATGGTTTGGCAATGCATGGGGATGCCTTGAGCTCCTTGAATCTCTTCTGCCGTATGTTAAGTAGTGGTGTTCAACCAAACGGAGTTACCTTCATCGGTGTTCTCAGTGCCTGTGCTCATGGTTGTCTTGTAAACGAGGGATGTGAATTGTTTGAGCTGATGAAGCACAGATATCATGTGGAGCCAAACATTGATCACTATGGTTGCATGATTGATATACTAGGTCGGGCAGGGTACTTGGAGGAAGCAAGAAAGTTGATAGAAGAGATGCCAATGGAGCCTTCTCCTGGTGTATGGGGAACTCTATTTGGTGCCTGTATGATTCACAAGGCCTTTGACCTAGGGGAATACATAGGTAACCTTCTAATCAGGCTTCAGCCAAATCATAATGGTCGGTATGCACTTTTGGCAAACATGTACTCAGCAAATTATAGATGGGATGATGCTGCATATGTGAGGAAGATTATGAAAGGGAAAGGCGTTGAGAAGAGACCAGGATTTAGCTGGATAGAAGTGAACGGTTCAATTCATGAATTCGTTGCCTTTGATGGATCTCATTCTGTGACCACTGATTTGTATGAGATGTTAGACAATATCTTGGTTCAGTTGAAGGTCGCTGATTATCTTCCAGAGACCATGCTATATGATGGGGGTTAATACTTACCACACCACATGTTTTCCAGCATTTTGAGATGATCCCTGGACTCTTATCACATTGACCCAGGATCACTTCTTGATCTTTATTGTACAAGTCAAATATGCTAGGAAAAAAAAATCTTGATGTGAAAGTTGCTGTCTTTGCAATAAATTATTGGTATGCTTATCCTTGTAGAACTTACGTTGTCAATTTTCACGACACATCTAAAGGTATTAAAGATTTCTGTGTTAATATTGTTTATCAATTCTGGATATGTTTCCGACTTAGATTGCATTTTACCTATGATCACCCTTTTGTTTCAATTTACAACTACTTCAGAACTTGCATGAGTTGCACAAGAAAATGATATGTATCATATTTGATATGGTAGTTTTATTATTCTGCTGTTCACAGAATTTTCCTCGTCAGTTATTATTCTATTCCTATTCAATATAAAGCAAATGGAATAGTGGTACGAGTATGTGCAGTGAAGACGATGTGCCCATGTGGTTTTGGCCCTGAAAAAAGTGGAAAGGTAAGTCCATTGTGGTGCGACATGCTTTGGAGTTTAGCTTCCAACTCTTTTCTGAATCAGAATGATTAGGTTGGGCTTGATTCAGAACTTGGCCTAGCAAGCCGTTTGAAATATTTTACAGGCCAGCCTTTTTAAAAGGTCTGACAGCCCTCGGCCCCACATGGCACTGGGGAGCCTTGGAAGCACGAACAACATTACTCTTATTAATCCTCCATCAAACAAATTTTTGGAATGGGGAGAGGCATGAGATAGATGACATTATTAATATTAGAACCTTTCATGTTGGAATATAGAAAGGATGATTGTTTATTGGGAAAGTTTTTTTCGGAGGGGTCGAGAGCCTCACAGTCGCAGACATGATGGATCACTAGAACATGCATGGTTTATAAAATAGAATGTTGGATTTTTAGATTCTTGCACATTATAATGGCGTCGGACAATTATTTGAGTAAATCCATTTGCAGAGTTTCTAAGATCAGAAAAATCAAATTCTTGTACAGGAAAAAAAAAAACTAACTAAAACACAAAGCATCTCAATTAAAAGAATTATTGTGTGAATTGAAAGTACTAAAAGATAGTGTTTTCATAAAATTAAAAAATTAATTTTTGAGATGGATCCTTGTATTCAAATAGATGATGCACGTGTATCGAATATACTGAATCTCTCAATTGATTAGATTTACATAGTTTTGATGAAATTTCATAAATTTATTTACTATCATTATCGTTCAACCTACTCAAGCCAATGATAAAGTCAAAATTTTATTTTATTAAAAGTAAGGATACAAATATATAAAGTTTTTTAATTTACTGGGTATTTCTCTATGTCTATTTTACAATTCCTTTTAAGGTTGATAATTATTTCTCTTAACAATATAATTTTTTTCAAAGATCAAACTTAAAATTTCAATTTAAAAATTAATATGCCTTATTATTGTATCCGACGCTTATTACTCGTAACGGCTTAAAGTTAAAATATATTTATATGTAAAAATGAAATATATGGATTCATATTAAATGCGAAATATAATAATATAAATTAACAATGATGAAACTTAAAATTAGAATTTTTAATCTTAAATACATCATTTTTATAGTTTTATCATTAGATTAAGGCCTCATTAATTAGAATTGAAATTGGACATTAAAAATTTTTACATGATTTGCAATTCCCACTAATCTTGGGATTGACTCTAAAATATTTGTTTGAAAATTCATTTATCATTGGCTAATCATTGACTATTACATTGATAATTAGTTATTATTTTCCTTTCATGATCTTTGGGTTCATGTTTGAAGGAGAGGCGGATAGATTTAGGAAGCTTTTATTTTATATATATATATATATACACCCGCATACCAAACTTTGGAGAAATATAGGAACCCAACATTGATTTTTTTTTTTTTTTTTTCACTCTTGGTTGGTGGTTAGGGCCAACCAATTGCTGTTAGCATCTTTGATTTCAACAGTGGTAGCTCCTCAAACTCATAAAAAAAAAAAAATTCTTAATTAAAACAATGTTTTTTCTTGTACATTCAAAACTTTTGGAAACAGAATTAAATTTAAATTCTATTTAGCAAAAAACAAAAACCAACTTGGCGTTATATTTTGGTTTTTTTTTTTCTCTCCAAAACGTATAATTTCATAATTGTATTCTGTAGTATTTGAAATTGAGACCTTCTGATTAAGGCATCATGACTTATATAAATTCTATGATAGAGAAATATAATATACTATTGGTAAGGTCCTCTTATTTATATGTTTAACAAGTGGTTTGCATTATTGATTTAGCGATTTCTGATGCACATTATCAATATTATTATGTGCCAAAATCACATTGCTAGATATGATTCTCCTTTCTCCTATGGATGAATAGTTCAGCTTTCTAAAATGAGGCTTCTGCATTATGGAACTTTTGGATTGAGGGAAAAAGAAATACTGATTGAAGGATCAGGTAATGATCCAATCTTAGCCTATTGTGGCACTGAAACTATATTGAATGGTTTTCTTTGTAAAGCAAAGCCATAAGAGGAAGTCCATCTTTTGAGTGACATAACTCTAGCTTGGGCAATGGCATATTCTGTTAGGGTTTTGAATATCCTTCTAATATTCATCAACTGTATTATCTGGAATGCATTTTGGGTTCAGTATTAAAACTAACAACTCAAAAAGAAAAGAAAATTTAATTTTCTTGGATTTCATTTAATCCTTAACAAGGATTTGATACAGCACTGAAATACTGCAAATTTCATTTATTTTGGCAGTGTCATCAATATCTTCTTCTGCAATTTCTTCAGCTATCACGTAGCTGAAATGCAGCAATCTCATAGTAATAAACTTAGTCAGTGATCAGCAGCAGATTTTTATCAGTTTTCCCTTTTTTTCTAATGGGTTTTTATTGTTGATCTCTTCCCAAAATAGTTCTGCAAGCTGTCCTTACATGGAGTTTTACTTGGGATTCTCAAAATTAAGATCAAAATAAGGCTGAGTGAAATAAATGCTAACAAGTAATGACATTTTACTTGATCTTCGTTCAGTGGAAGCAGTGAAGTTTGCCATTTTCATGGGGTATTGAATAAAAGGTGATGGTCCATATGAAAGACAAGTGGTTTGCTTATGGTGGGGGATGAAAAGTGACAACAAATGACCTAAAGAGCTTGTTTGGTTGAAATCCATTCCACAAAAATTCTGTATAACTTAATTAATTCTATATTTTGTGTATTTATTTATTTTTTTAAATGACTATAACTAAAATCAATTATTATCAAAATTGATGACATTTGAAATAAATTCCTCAAAATTTACATAGAACTAAAATGCCCTTATTAAGAAATTCTTATTAATTATTCATCTTAATTTTCATATACTCAAATGCTGAAATTATTCATTTTAAAATTTGACATTGATAATTAATGTGATCAATAGAATTTACTATACTCAATAAGTACCATTAGTTAATTAAAATAATTAACAGTGACCCAAATCTTTAAGGAAAAATGACTTAGTAGCATTGATATTATTCTTAAATTCTTATGAGATATGTGAATTTATTTTATATTTATTATTACATTAATTAATTTATATATTTGTTAATCGTCATTATAAGGTCTAAGTTTTTTTGAATTCTTTAAAAAATTATAATTTTTTTAATTTTACTCTTTTAAGTAATTTTTGAAATAAAAACAAATAAATTTTAAATTATAAAATTATACCAAACATGAATTATTTAAAATTCAATCGAATTATGTATTTTAAATTATGTCATACTAAACAATGAAATTCATTTTAAATTAATTCCAAAATTTGTAAGAGAATCCAACCAAACATTGTGAAAAACTTCATTAAATGGATAAATGTGAGTGGTTGTTTGTTCCTTTTCTTGATCATGTTCCCTTAGAATGCAAACATTCAACATGCAATGATGGGGTCTTAGGTTTCCTCACATGGAGACCTTTTTATGTGCATTTTCTCTTTATCCATTTCAATGTTAATGCAATTTTCATCTGGTCAATCAGATGTGTGATTATATATGATATTTAAACAAGCATAAACATTGATCTAAATTTCTAAATCAATGAATTCTTATTTTCAATATTTATATGTAGTAGTGTTGTTTGATTGAGTGATTGAATATCAATATTTAATTTTTAAATTTTTAATTATTTATTTGAGATATTTGATAAACACAACTTTTGAGTCAATTTTTTAAAAAATTAATGACTTAAAATTTATAATTGTACCATTAAAAAATTAAAATTTTGTTAATTATTGATTATCCATTATATCTAATAGTTATTTATAAATTGTCAATAATTGTTTTTTTTTAAATATTTTTTAAAATTAAATCAAATTGAATTAAATTAATAAAAAATTATAAAAATAAAAGTAGAAATTAATTGACATGATTTATTATTTAAATTGAATTGAATTATCACATTAAATTAATTTAATCAATTATTTCAATTAAAATTAAATAGTAAATTTCATAGAAATAGTAAATTTCACATTATTATAAAGAATTATGGCCTAATTTAATAATCATGGGGCATCATCTATAAGCTTTTCTTGAGAATTTTAGTGCATTCAAGTGAAAGAAAAAAAGGAAAGGTAAAAAAACAGAAAAGAAAAGAGAAGGGAAATGGAGCAAAAGAGGACCACATGGCACAAAGAGTCCATGTCATATTGGATAAAATACTTTGAATAAAGTAGGACTTGTGGGCAGACATGTTAAATCCTGATTGGATAGGCTATAGTGTCCCACATTTTTATTGTTTCAACACTTTCATCTCATTTCACATCTTAATGATAAATCACAAACCACATTATCTTCCTAAAAAGAATATTTACTTTTCCATAAATCAACAACTTTACTTTTTTTTATCAAATTGTTTTTTTTTTCTTTTTAATTACAATTGAGCTCACATAAAACATAGGAATATTCCTTTATTTTATGGATAAAAAATTCTTTAAAAATTTGAAATTATAAAAAAACACAAATGATTATTTAAATTTTAATCAAAATTAAATAAAAAATAAATATATTAATAAATAAAATAAATTTTTAAATATTTACTGTTAATTTATACACATTAATATTAAATTACATTTTTAAATAGTTCTAAAGATATATTTTTCTATAGCAATTTAATGTATTTAAAATTTTAAAAAAAAATTTAAGACTATTTTTAATATAATTAAATTTTAATTATCAAGACGTAGAATTTTCACTACCATTAATAACTAAACTGATCTTATTAATATAAACTGAAATTAAAAAAAAAAGGGCATTTTATTATTAAATTACTAATAGAATGGTTAAAATAAATAGCATGTAGGAGTCGCAGAAAGGGTGAGTGCGGGTACAGCGTAGTTAAGATGAGGGGCAGCACTTGGAAGCCCAATTTCGAATTGCATTATGAATGCTCTGATTTCGTGAAGGCTAGGCAACCTCAGTAAATCAAATTTACACCTCACAAGCAATCTCCATACCCATTTCTCAGAGAGAGCGTAGGCGGTGGGTTGCTTTCATAAAGCAATTATTATTATTACTATTATTATTATTATTATTTAGTAAATAATTATTATTTCCAAGATTATTATTATTATTATTATTATTATTTAGCATTGGGAAATTTTGCTTTTATTATTGTAGGAGAAAGAGACCCCACCATCAGTCCCATCACCCAAAAAATAAGAAATTGACAGTGACCCCACAACACTCATTCGTTCTCGCCTTACAGAACTTTGCAACCCATCTAACTGTGTAAATAAGCTGATACGAGCTTTGAAATGGAAGAAATAAGTTTTTAAACATTAAAATAAAAATATAAGAAAATCAATAATTAATATAATATTAAAATTAATAATTCATAAATTTTATTAATATCAAATATACTGAAACCACTTTGAAAAAGATGATTTTTATTAATTCAGTTTAAAAAATAAAATTTTAAAATTTAGATTCCATTTATTTAAAAAAAATTATTTAAAAAAATATTTTTTATAAAAATTAATTTTTAAAAATATTTTTTATAAAAATATTTATTATTATTTATTTATAATATTAAATTAATTATAATATTTTATATGCATATAAATATATTTATAATTTTAATAAGATTATTAAAATTTAAAAAATAAAAAATAATTTTTTTTAAAATAAAAGTTATTTTTTTAATTAAAAAATATTGTTTATTAATTAATTTTTAAAATATTTTAAATATAAAAAACTATAAAAAAAATAGTTTTTTAAAACAAACGAAATATTAAAGTGATTTTGTAATGGAATTGAATTACATCTTTGGATATTTTTTTTTAAAGTGGTCAATTACCTCTTTGGACTTTGACTCTATTTTAATTTCCTGACCTGCCAGATTTTAATTTCGTACTTGGAATTCAATGGCTTATCCATTGTTCTGCAATACATCGCGACCAAAATTATATCAATTTAATTTTGGAAGATTTTTTTTTTTAAAATATTAATTCGCCTATCAAATTACGAAAATATCCAAATAAGCCTAAAAGATAAAAGCACCCCTAGAATGATGAGATCACATTTTACAATTTACACGTTAATCCACTAAAAAAAAAAGAAAAATATTAGCAGGCAGTTTGAGCCTTAGGATGTAATCACTCGTAAACTAGGTTACTTAGTATAACACCTTTTTACCATGTAATAATCCATAAACAAAATGATTCTATATGCGCCAAAAACAATGGAAATGAAATGATCTAATTGAGAATAGTGGTTAGTCTCCGATGGACCAATGGTTGTGTGGTCAAAGGCCAGCGGAGGGTCAAAATTATCACCTCTTTACTTTCAACCTACGTTTATCTGGCACGTGTTAGAGCATCTTCGTAATCGAATACTATTATTCGTATACTCAATCAAATTCAGAAAATAAGAAAAAAAAAAAAAAGAAAATTTTAATTTCAAGGCCATTGAATGAATTCACGAGGCGAAGTTAAGGAGGTAAAAGGGGCGTTTTCGGTATTCCAAGAAACCAAAAAAAAAAATTCACAAGTGTGTGTACCAAAAAGCTTTACAAAAACGTAAAAAAAGAGAAGGGAATATCACGCCCTTCGAATGAAGGTTTTTGCCTCCTCATCACGGCGTTCGAGACTCCACGAGCCACTTCCGTCGTCCACAACACCACCTCTTCTTCCTCTACCTTTTTTTTTTCTCGGGGAAATAAGAAATTCAATTTTATAAAAATTCAATAAAGTAATGGGCCTCAAAAGATGAGAAAATTAAGAAAGGAAATCTTCATCTTCCTTTGTTCCCCTCAAGCGAAACACAACCTCAAAAAATTAAAATATTTTTTTAAAATAATAAATCTACACCGCTTCAATTGAGGGAAACGAGAACTTTCTCAGGTGTTCTATAATCTTCTGAATTTCCATATTTCAGAAAAATTTACTTATTTAAATATACTTATTTTCATTTTTTTTTCTATTTATATAAAATTTTTTTTTTACAATGATGATAGATTCCCTGCTGCTAAACTTCCTCTGGCTCTGCCTATTACAACACCCTTGCAAGCTTAGGATTTAAAAATAGGAGGGAAAACAGAGGTCGTACCGGCACCACTATCCGATGATATATTTCACTTATATATATATATATTATATCTGGAAATTAAAAGAGGAAAAAAAAAAGAAAAAAAATCCAAAATTTTTTTTATGCTTTCTCTTTGAGCAGAGAAGCTAATCCAGTCACCATCCTCGCTCCTTTATCTACACTCTTCGGTTTGACTGCCGGCGGCTGCCAGGTGGCGGAGTCCACTTTCACTTTCTCATCTTCGTCGGAAATTTTCTTCGGCGATGATGAATCAGGGTCCAACTCTGCTGTTTTTTCACCAAAAATCAGCTCGAGTTCTCCACAGTCGTCACTAATCTCCGTCGCAACCAAACACTCGTCTTTCTCGCTATCGGATTTTGTGTTTGGAATGGTTTCGTTTTGCCTAGTGAAAGAAGAGAGCCATTTAGCACGCATGTACTCGGCTCTTCTCCACGGAGGAAAGTGCATGCCTTTCTTCTTCAAGCTCTGCTTCGCAGCCTCCGATACGATTGATACGATCTGGCCTAGCCGATCCGTTTTTCCGACGAAGATGTACGGTAGTGATTGAAGGATTGCCCTGTAGGCTCCAGTTGATCGAGCTATTTCGAACTCCGATCTGAAGTCAATATCGATCAAAAGTCTCTCTCCTTCTATGTTCACATCTACATACTCATATTCACCTGATTACCAAATTAAGCGAAAAAAACAATTTCAGAATTTTCCCTTCAAATTTTTAAGTCGAAATAAAGAGTGTTTGTGAAAGAGAGAAACGTACCGGCAGGGTGAGAGGGGGATTTATCCCATTTGGATTTGCAAATGGAGGAATCGTAGCCGAGAGATGATAATCCATCGGCTACGATCTTTCTCAAATCGTCCTTTTGCTTGTGATTCTTGTTCTTCTCGACGATCATCGCAGTATCAGCTAGGAGGTTTCTTTCGTGAACAGTGGCACAGGGAGTCAAACTCTGTTTTTAACACGCAGACAATACACATTTGTTTAGCCTTTTGACCTTCAAGGAGTTGTATAGCTTCAAAGTGAAAAGGGCAGAATGCTCTTAAATTGGAACTTGGAAGAGCTTGAGCGATATTTACCTTAAGAATATCGGAGGCATCGCCAGATGATCCATTGCTGATCGATTCCCCAAAGCCACCACCACCAAATATATCAAATTCATCATCGGAGCTGTCGTTAATGTTCCCATTAAAGCAATTGCATCGGTGACGGCCGCGAAACGGCTTCTCGTTGCTCTCCTCGATGTAATTCTGCACCATTTTAGCCAAACATACTGAGCTCGGCTCAAACTCCGTCCCGGCACCTCCTCCGTCCTTGGTCCCATACTGTGCTTCACCAACGCTTGGCTTTTCGACCGAGGAAATTCTCAACACACCGGGGAATTGCCGGTCAAACAGCCTCTTCAGACGCGATTTCAACACCGGCTTCACCGGTTCGGCCCTCGCCGGAACCGTTGTCTGACAGTCAATATCTATGGGTTGGATCTTCATAGGAAAAGGCATAACAGCTCTGAAGATATAGAAAAAGAGAAGACCCGATCCTAAATATTGAAGGATAGAAGTTAAAATGGATTGAATGCTCTGGTTTAAGCTCTGCGTGTCAGTTCTGCTCAATATTCAGAGCTCTCTCAAATACGTGGATTGCACAGACTCGCAGATTTGCAGCAGAGTGACTAATCAATTGCTTCTTCTGGTCCTGATTCTTCCAGTAAATTTACAAAACCCATGAACTAGACAATTAAAAAAATCAATGCCACAGGCTAACAATCAAATTCTTGCACATTTTACTCCCTCCAATAAGCCACAACGGTAACGCCTTACCTTAGGAAGAAAAAGCAACAAAAAAAAAAAACCTCAAAATTGGAACCCTCAACAGGATCACCACACCCAATCAAAAAGCCTCAGAAAATTTTGATCTAATCCCATGCACAAAATTTCTGTGCAAGCAAAATCCGGTACCTTCCCTCCATGATTAGAAAAATCGAATAACTTAGAAGCTATGCAATAGAAAATTATGCCTTTCAGCTTAGGGTCTTTTCGTGGCGGGGTTGATCGGAAGCACGGGCATTGCGTATAGAAGCAGAAAATGCAGTCGCAGGAATACCCATGTCTCCGGCGAGATTCTAATCGCCGGCGCGGCGAAACAGAGAAGGAAATTGAGGAAAGAGGAAGAGGGGGAGAAAAAAAAGAACTTTCTTGTGCTGGGGGTAGGCGATTAGGTGTTTTTTGGGTAGAGAGTGGAGACTGGAGACGCTGGAATTGTAAGTGGATGAGCTTAGGCTTTTATAGGTGAAACGGCGTTGGCCAAGCTGACTAGTGACTAGGCATAGAATTGCCACCTGGATTAGGACATGGCAAATTTTATCCTCATCTCGCAGTTTGCTAACATGGCACGAGGCAGCACCCGAGAAATTAGTTTGATTGTGGAGCTTGTATGCATATGCCACGTGCCGGCACTTGAATTCGTGGGCACTCTCGATTGGCTAATTTTTATGGAGAAATTACGAAGTTGACCTCCCACTACGGTTCTGCGGTTGGGGTCTTTGTGGTGTGGAGATACGTGAAACAGTAGTGGATGATTCGTGGGGCAAATTTGAAATTTGAACGGAGGGCTGAGGGGTGAAAGGGGTGGTGGTGAAAAGTGAAAAGTGAAAAGTGCATGAGGTGGATGCCTTACATTGAGTGACACGTATCGGCCGCTGCAGTATCAGTTGCTTTTTTTTTTAATAAAAAAAAGGAAATTGGAAAAATTTAAGATGAGGTTATTTTGGACCGTGCGATTAGTAGAGTAAAAAATTGGAAAGATATATCTCACTGAAGTTCTCGGTCCAATATAATGTGAAATTATATATATATATATATAATGTATAAATTAAAAAATAAAATAGTTATGAATTTACAATCTAAATTCTTAAAATTGAGTTGATTAAGTATACTTTGAAATCAAACCAGTAAAGTATGTTGATTATTTAACAGCATCGTGAGTTCCACTTGTCACTTGAAGGCCAAGTCTAGCTCCCTAGCTAATTTTTTTTTTTTTTTTATAAAAGCTGCCTATGTAATTTATGCAAAACTCACCGTATATGGTTTAAACAAAAATATTTAACCCTTAGCAATATGTTGAGATTTTTTTATGCTAAGAAAGGAAAATAAAAGTTGTCTGTCTGCATACTCAATTTAGGTCTCCATTATCTTCTGAAGAAAAACATAGGTCTCCATTATATAACACTAAACACACTTGGGTCAGTGTTTTTAAACCTGTACTAAATTGATCGGTCAGTCTTTTTAAACTTGTCCTAAATTGATAGGCTAGATTGATGAATCAATAAATCTGTCACTACCCAACCTATGGGCCGGACCGGCACTAGGACCTGGGCCAGCCTAAAGCCCCCGAGGCCCGTAGTAAGCCTTAACTATTCATTAACCCAACTCTAAGGCCCATTTGGGCCCAATATCAAGAAAACAAACGGACAGAGTCCGGCCATAAAATGGACTTTCCAACGGGGAGTTTTCGACTCACCCGACCTGTAAACACAATAAACAATCCATTGGGGAGCTCAGCTCACCCTCCACATACTCATCAACATAATAATAAATTGGAGCTCAGCTCCCTCATCTAATCCATCAAACAGACTTAAAATATTAAGTTTACAGGTCCAACATGAATATAATATTACAGACCAATTTCAAATAATTACTGCTAACACATGCGGAAATTCTGGGAGTAATTAAAATTACACAATATTGATAAACAACCTGCGAAGTAAAAAGGCAGGTTAACCCAGAACAAAATATCCTCCTGTGGCCTGTAAAAATTTTTGAACAGGAGTGAGCGTTCGACTCAGAGAGTAAAATATCAATCTTAACTATAATCTCTATAACTATCTGAAACTAATGCAACCTGTAGAGTGAAATGCAACATACACAACATTTTCATATCATAACATCAAAAAGGTAATTTGGAGCACTCACACACCCTGTAGTATCAATCATAACATATGGGAGCTGATCCCCTATACAGCTCTCTTAAATCCAACCTGGTGCCAGCGAATTACTCAAGCTCGGACTTCCACTTAATAACCAAATCGAGGGTCCCGAATTACTCAGCCGTGACTACCCTCGAAGGAACAGGTCCCAATTACTCAAGCCGTGACTACCCCGTCCTATCCATAGTCCACACCACATCACACGCACGCCAACGCACGCACACTGCTCCAAATTACCACAACAACATCCATGGTACATCAACAGTTATGAATGCAACATAAATCGTGCCTAGAGTTTAACTACATAAATATATGCATATAAGTGATGCATGGGCATGCTTGAACATATAATAATATCGAAATTACAATTAAAATTAATATTCTACTCACAGACTTGACGGCAATCACTGTGGCGGCTGGGCGGAGGAAGAAGGCTGTCCCGGCTCACTTGACAATTACATTACATCTATTTAATAAATTTGACTCAATACAAACAAAGAAAAAGATCAAGTACGTCCTAAGTCGTGCCGAAAATCCGGCAGAGTCTCCCCTATACCTAGGACCTACCCAACCTGCAAAAGGGCAAAAAAACGCACTTCTATATTCACAATCCATATATCAACAGTTCAATCATATCACACAGCCCCTCCTGGGCCCATCAAATCAATCATCCATCACAATACGCAAAATTTCAATTTAGTCCTTATTATTGATCATTTTTGCAAAAACTGCCCAAACAAGCTCTAAAAATTATAAAACTTTGCCCCGCGGTCCTTAGCAATATTACTAAGCTATTGCAAAAAGAATCGTAATTTTCTAAGCTACCACGAATATTTTATGGATTTTTAATCCTATTTAAGCACTAGAAAATTACGAAAAAACAAGGTTCGGGTTTACCTTTGCCGATTCCGACTTCGAACGCTCGACGTCGACAATGGGGCTAGCCAAAACCTCGGTCCAATTCGAGACTTTTCCCAGAACAGTCCGTTCGCCCGAAATTTGCGAACTTGGCCAATCGCCGAATTTCCGCGAATCGAGGATACCTACACGAAGCCCATAATAATATATAAAAAATCAGGGGTGTTACATTCTTCCCCCCTTACAGAAAATTCGTCCTCGAATTTTACACAAGGCAGAATAAAGTACATGATTACACATTGAACAGATAAGGGTACTTGCTACGTATGTCCCGTTCTGACTCCCAGGTGCACTCTTCCACTGACTGGCTCCTCCATAAAACCTTAACCATAGGGATCTGTTTTGATCTTAGCTGTCTCACTTGGTAGTCCACTATGGCTACAGGTTGCTCCTCAAATGTCAAGTTCTCCTTTAGTTCTATTACATCCGACTGTAGTACATGAGAAGGATCGGGAATGTATTTCCTGAGAATGGAAATGTGAAACATGGGATGAACGTGAGAAAGGTTGGGTGGTAGCTCCAACCGGTAGGCAACTGCTCCAACTCTATCAGTAACCTCAAAAGGTCCAATATACCGAGCTGCCAACTTGCCCTTCTTTCCAAATCTCACGACTCCCTTCATTGGAGAAACCTTCAGGAATACATAGTCGCCCACTGCAAACTCTACATCCCTCCGTCTGGGGTCTGCATAACTCTTTTGCCTACTGAAAGCTGTTTTCAATCGTTCCCTGATTAAAGGAACTATCTCTGAAGTGTACTACACTAGGTCTACATCATGCACCCTCGCTTCTCCCATTTCTGTCCAACACAGAGGAGACCTACACTTTCTTCCATATAGTGCCTCATAGGGTGGCATCCCTATGCTGGAGTGATAACTGTTGTTGTAGGCAAACTCCACCAAAGCTAGCTGCTCATCCCATTGACCTCCAAAATCCAAAACACTCATGCGAAGCATGTCTTCCAGTGTTTGGATTGTCCTTTCGGACTGTCCGTCTGTCTGAGGGTGGAAAGCCGTACTGAAGTTCAACTGTGTGCCAAGTGCCTCCTGCAACTTTCTCCAAAACCGAGAAGTGAACTGGGGCCCTCTGTCAGATATTATGGAAGCCGGAACTCCATGCAATCTGACTATTTCTCGAATGTAGAGCCGGGCATACTGTGCCACAGAGTAGGTAGTCTTTACAGGCAAAAAGTGAGCTGATTTGGTCAGACGGTCTACAATTACCCATATCGAGTCATATCCTCGCGTGGTACGAGGCAACCCAGTCACAAAATCCATAGTGATCATTTCCCACTTCCATTCTGGGATAGGGAGCTCTTGCGACTTCACGACGGTCTCTGGTGTTCAAACTTCACCTTCTGACAAGTCAAGCACTTGGACACAAAGTCTGCTATGTCTCTCTTCATGCCATTCCACCAGTAGCTATCTTTCACATCATGATACATTTTGGTGGAACCTGGGTGGACACTGTAAAGTGTGTAGTGTGCCTCTCGCATGATTTCATTCCTGAGGTTGTCCACATCGGGCACACATATCCTAGAACCATGCACTAGGGCGCCATCATTGGCAAATCCAAACTCACCACCTTCACCTTCTTTGTACTCTTTCTATGATCTTCATCAATTGTTGGTCTCTGCCGGGAAACTCTAACTGTGTCCCTCAAGTCCGCCTCACTGAAAAGTGAGCCAATAATACCCCCTCATCTGAAAGATCTAGGATTAAACCTTGATCCATCAACTCATGTACTTCCTGAATCAACGGTCTCTTCTCTGCTGAAATGTGCGCCAAACTGCCAGAAGATTTCCTGCTCAAAGCATCTGCTACAACATTGGCCTTCCCAGGGTGGTACTGGATGGTGCAATCATAGTCTTTCAGAAGCTCCATCCATCTCCTCTGTCAAGTTTAAATCCTCTGTTGGAAGATGTACTTCAAACTCTTATGGTCGGTGTATATCTCGCACACTTCACCATACGATAGTGTCTCCGGATCTTGGCAAAGACTACACCGCCATTTCCAAATCATGGGTGGGGTAGTTACGCTCATGCCTCTTCACCGCCTTGAAGCATAAGCCACTACCTTTCCATTATGCATCATAACACACCCAAGGCCAACTCTGGAGGCGTCACAATACACGGTGTATCCTTCACCACTCACAGGTAGTGCCAACACAGGGGCAGTGGTTAGACACTCCTTATCCTCATCATTATAACTGACTCTATCGAGCTCTCTTCCTGTCCTTTGCATCTTATCCACTTCCCTTTTTCTATTTTTGGTATTATTGGTATCTTTTCAACCTGCTGTACTTATTCCTTAATTTTAGTCCTATCTCATCCTTACACCTTTTCCTTCAAAGATGTCTATCCCATCATCAACTTTAACTTTCTTTTTATTTCTTAGTCTTATCTTGATTATTAGTTTCATTACTTCAAGAATTCTAACCCTATGATTTACTCCTACCAAAGACATTCTTCACCTTATGTAACACTTATAATTACCCATAGAAAATTTTTCTTGTATCCCCTTTTTCCAACTTAACTATCGAACATTATCATTCCCTACCAGCCTTAGTAGGAAATTGCTTATCTGGATGAATATGAGCCCCATAAACTATAAGTTCCATCCGAACTAACACTGTAGGAAATATGTGTCATGCCTTAATTCCAAACAAGATACTTCACGTGTTCATTCTCCTTAATATAATCATATATCGCCCATAGCTTTCTAAACTTCAACCTCAAATTACCCATCAGCAACAATTTCATCTATTGAAACTCATCCATAAATAGTACTTCATCTAGCTCATAGTTTAAAATAATGCAAGCCTTAGTAGCTAACTCAATTTAACTCACACATTACTCGATCGTCCTTTCATACTTAACACTAGGTATGCACTTCTGTCATTCTCATATCAGAAATTGTATATGAATTGGTGCCTATCAAAATCTCAAATAACTAGGTCTCCTTGCCTCGACTCGCTCCTTATATAACGCTCTGGAATCAAAAACACGAGCTAAACTTGAAAAGAAAGGAAAATATCCTTTTATATTCAACTACGCCGATTGTCCATATAATAACGTTTAACCTATGTTTCTTAGTCTTTCTCTTCAAATTTCATCATCTCCTAGCACAATTGTGCTCTACCTATAAGGTATCATCTGCATGAACCCTTTACTGTACCATCGTCCTTCCTGACATAATATTTTATAATTTATTAATTTTACTTATACTCGACCTATGATTCATATCCATCATCGTTTATATTGTGCCCTTAACCCTTGTTGAATCCTGAAAGATTTCTCTCGCTAATAGATTCTTTCAACACTAATTTCACCCTTATCTATGGTCATTAATTTGATCCTTAAACTTTCTAGTGATTTATTACCATCCATACTTGTCACTTTTTATTCTACCCCTACTGTTGCTCTGTCGTTATTGCTTCACTGCAAAGTGATTATATTGATCACACTAAAAAGGTTTGCCTGACATTCATAACGAACCTCTAACTACCTTCTCACTATCTCAAAAGTCTAACCTAAAACCTATGTGTCATTATCTATCATTCTTTTCCTCTCATCATACCTATTTGATCCCTTAGACTGACTTTTATTCAACTTACTGCTTACTAACTTCTCTTTCTCTACCTATTTAGGTAGTCCGCAATACCATCGCACACCTTCTAACATTTACTCATTATTATTGTATTCCATACCTCCATCACTTTTCTCATTAATGTGGTCCCATTTTGGATTTTCCATCCTTGTCATTCTCCTTGCCAAGAATAACACTTAGCCTATCCTATATCTTAACTTTGTTCCTTTTATTATGCGCTCTTTAGGTTGTCCTTTCATTTATTTCCTTTGTCTTACCCAAAATAGAACTTGACTATTCTATCCTGGTTCCATTCTTCTTCCTAACATAACAATTGTACTTGCTAACTATCTCTGTCAGAGTCTCTATCGCGTTATCATATGTCTGTGCTACTCAGATTTGGTCCTTTGACCACTCTAGCTAGTACTCCCACTGGCACTTAGATTATATTGCATCTGTAATCAATTATCCCAATTTTCATTCTACACTTTCTCTATCTACTGGCTTTCTGTGATTTATCTTCGCTAATTTATTACTCTTAACACTATTATAACTAGATTTTACTACTGTTTGAACAATATGAAGTCAGAAAGGAACTCAGGAAATTGCAGTCATACCTTTATCGTATGATTTCTATTCTTATCCTTTAGCTTACATAATACCCTTACTACCTCGAGAACTGATTCTGCAGTAATTTTATTTATTTGTTATTATTATTATTATTTTCCATGTTTACTCAACTAGCCAAAACTTAAGATTCCGGGTACCCAAACCCGTCATCCAATTCAAAGGATTTACATCCATCATGATCTGATTATATATGATTCCTATAATGGAACTTGTATCATCTGCAGGATACCCCAGCCAACTACTCTCTACCACACTCTACAGTCCCATCTGGGGCACTATTTGGTTGGTCACCATTATTAGTAATAACTTTCGATCCCTTCTGAAAAGATAGGACTACACCCTAACTTGCTGCATCAAAGGTACTACATTTACCACCTTGCCCAAACCATGTCAAATTAATGACTCTCCTATCATATCATATCTCTGTGAATCATCAATTCATAGTTTCGACCTTCCCTAGGTAGTAGGGTTGCACTTTACACCTTGCTAATACACACAAGGTATTCTATTCTCACTAAGTTCTAAGCAAAACGCTCATCGCTCGCAAAAACCATCCAAAATTCCATACCGAAGACTAGATGGTCTCACTCTATAGGTATCAACTTTACTTTGCAACTAGTCCGAAACCTCTGGTCTGATGGCAACTCTTACTGTAACTCTAGTTCATGCTAGGGTAACTGAGTCACTAACTCTAGTTACCACCCAACTATGACCTTTCGATATTCTAGCTCTAGACTCTTAACCAGGAGTTCCCAACTCCTCTGCAGATATAAAACTCTGTTCTGGCATAATTGTACCAAAACAGAAGCCATCCGCAAACACCCTCATTATGGAGCACCACGGGGATGCACGCAGCTCTATACAATAATCTCATGTCGGTACTGTAATCTGCAGCTTACAGAGCAGACATCGAGAACATTGTATAGTTACTACGATACGTCCGGACCCACTAGGCCTCCTAATTTCTTATCTCTCTCGAATCTTCTATTATCATAAACTTATTCTGATGGGGTCATCCACTGATGACTGCCTGCAGTGGTATCCTCATCCTTATCTAGGGCAACTGTACTTTCAAGACTCACGTTTATGTACTCGTGCCTTGCACGAAATGGGCACACCATTTAAACCCATACAGACAGAAACATAGCATTTCTTGGAGTACGTATCCTCATGATGGACCTCACATGTCTACTAACTCTATTTCACATTTCTGTGTACTCCACGAAAATCAAGACACTAACTGAGGTAATCTTATATTTCCCGAGGTATAACGTAGAATCTAGAAACAAAGAATTACAGGAAAAGACGAAACAGAATCCTATACTCCGCATGTGACTCCTAGTAGACTCTTCCCAACACTTAGATAATTTTTCCCTATGAATCTGGAGCCTAAGCTCTGATACCACATTTGTCACGACCCAACCTATGGGCCGGACCGGCACTAGGACCTGGGCCAGCCTAAAGCCCCCGAGGCCCGTAGTAAGCCTTAACTATTCATTAACCCAACTCTAAGGCCCATTTGGGCCCAATATCAAGAAAACAAACGGACAGAGTCCGGCCATAAAATGGACTTTCCAACGGGGAGTTTTCGACTCACCCGACCTGTAAACACAATAAACAATCCATTGGGGAGCTCAGCTCACCCTCCACATACTCATCAACATAATAATAAATGGGAGCTCAGCTCCCTCATCCAATCCATCAAACAGACTTAAAATATTAAGTTTACAGGTCCAACATGAATATAATATTACAGACCAATTTCAAATAATTACTGCTAACACATGCGGAAATTCTAGGAGTAATTAAAATTACACAATATTGATAAACAACTCTAAGTAAAAAGGCGAGTTAACCTAACAAAATATCCTCCTGTGGCTGTAAAATTTTTGAACAGAGTGAGCGTCGACTCGAGAGAGTAAAATATCAATCTTAACTATAATCTCTATAACTATCTCAAACTAATGCAACCTTTGTAGAGTGAAATGCAACATACACAACATTTTCACATCATAACATCAAAAGGTAATTTGGAGCACTCACACACTGTAGTATCAATCATAACATATGGGAGTGATCCCTATACGACTTTCTTAAATCCAACTGGTGCGGTAATTACTCAAGCTCGGACTTCCACTTAATAACCAAATCGAGGGTCCCAGCGAATTACTCAAGCCGTGACTACCCCTCGAAGGATCGGGTCCCAGCGAATTACTCAAGCCGTGACTGCCCCGTCCTATCCATAGTCCACACCACATCACACGCACGCCAACGCACGCACACTGCTCCAAATTACCACAACAACATCCATGGTACATCAACAGTTATGAATGCAACATAAATCGTGCCTAGAGTTTAACTACATAAATATATGCATATAAGTGATGCATGGGCATGCTTGAACATATAATAATATCGAAATTACAATTAAAATTAATATTCTACTCACGGTGACATCAATCATGTGGCGGTGGGCGGAGGAAGAAGGTCCTGGCTCACCTGACAATTACATTACATCTATTTAATAAATTTGACTCAATACAAACAAAGAAAAAGATCAAGTACGTCCTAAGTCGTGCCGAAAATCCGGCAGAGTCTCCCCTATACCTAGGACCTACCCAACCTGCAAAAGGGCAAAAAAACGCACTTCTATATTCACAATCCATATATCAACAGTTCAATCATATCACACAGCCCCTCCTGGGCCCATCAAATCAATCATCCATCACAATACGCAAAATTTCAATTTAGTCCTTATTATTGATCATTTTTGCAAAAACTGCCCAAACAAGCTCTAAAAATTATAAAACTTTGCCCCGCGGTCCTTAGCAATATTACTAAGCTATTGCAAAAAGAATCGTAATTTTCTAAGCTACCACGAATATTTTATGGATTTTTAATCCTATTTAAGCACTAGAAAATTACGAAAAAACAAGGTTCGGGTTTACCTTTGCCGATTCCGACTTCGGGAACGCGCTCGGGACGTCTGACAATGGGGGGCTAGCCAAAACCTCGGTCCAATTCGGAGACTTTTCCGGTAACGGGTCTGTCTGGCCCGAAATTTGCAGACCCGGTCAACTGTCGAATTTCCGCGAATCGAGGATACCTACACGAAGCCCATAATAATATATAAAAAATCAGGGGTGTTACAAAATCAAATTTTAAATTAATTTAAATTTATAATTCAATTATATAAAAAAATAATTGGGTATGATCTCATCAATTTAATCGATAGAATTAGTGAACTAATGTGATTCAATCAGTGACCTGATTAGACCGATCAATAGAGCAAGGCTTCTTTTAAATGTTGACAAGGAAGATTGAATTCAAGACTTTGTAAAAAGTCTTTAAAGCCATAACTAATTGAGCTACTTAAAAGTATTGAAAATAGTAATAGTATTGTTTAAAATTAAATATTTTTATATAAAATTTAAAAATATTATTAAAACTTATGTAAATATAATTTAATAAATATTAAAATTTTAATTTTAAATAATAAAAATTTAATTAATAATTGTTACATTTAATTAATTTTTATATATTAATTATTTTTTTAATGACAACTTATTTATTAAATTATTAATCCACTAATTGAATCGGTAACCTATCAACCTGGTCTCTTAATCAAGTTAATCTTTGAATCAGATTTAATAATAATAATAATAATCCAGTGGTTAACGAAAATTATATCATTTTCCAGTCATATTGCTTGATATAATCTATATTCAATTATTGGGTTAGCAACTATGCAGAAGCAAAATAAAATAAAGGGATGAAGCATTATTGAGAATATAAAACCAAATGGTACATTATGTAACTGTTGAACTCAGCAAGAAACAATTATATTTATATATATATATATTTGTTGGTGGGGTTTACTGATATTATTTAGAAGGCTCCACAGTTGCATTATGATACTGACCCTCTTTTTATTTTTATTATTATGAAATATTTACTAGACGGTACACACATAGGACAAAACACACAACTTAAAGAATCACTGTGCATCATTAATCGCATATATATTAAGCTTCTTGGTGCATATTTAATCATTAAGTATCCATTATAGGTGCAACCTATGCTTTTAAACCTTCATTATGCTGTTTTTTCTTCAATATTTTAAATAATTCTTAAAATTAATTAAAAATATTTATTTTTTATTTAAAAATATAAAAAATTAAACATTTTTATTATCTCACGAAGGTTTAAAATAAAATATTTATATTATATATAAGATTTTGATAAATCTCTTCTACTTGAATTAACTTTTGAAATAGAGTTAGGCTCGATTATAAAATTATTAATTTAATAATAAATAATTTTTTTTAATTTTTTTTAATTATAAATTATTGAATTTTAATTTGCCAGAGGTTGAATGTGAAAAAAATAAAAAAAAAATAAAAGGGTAATATGATGCTTTCTTAAGCTTACCAAATGAAAAGAAATATCCATGGAAATATAATTGGTGTTGTAGTAGCAGTCCAAAGAAGGCACCTAAAATGGCATTATTTGCTTTGGACAATAATGATAAATTCGTATAGAGTCACTTGACTTGACCCTTGAAATTGATTTGATTCAGAGTTTTATGAAATTAATTTTTATAAATGTCTATTTTATTTTATTTTTTTATTAAAAAAATAAAAGTGAAAGATGCTTATGTTGTTCAGTAGTCAGGGAGGGATCAGTTTGAGACTTGGTCAATATGTAAATCCCTCAAAAAAATCCCCACTTGAGACAAAATTTAGATTAATTACTATATATAATTTCATATATATATATATATATATATATATATATATATATATATATATATATATATATTTGAGAAATTGGTTCACAAGCACAGTCAAAATAAATTCATAAAGTCTTCACTGGATACATAAATTATTGAAATTTAATTGAAATACAATTGCATTAGCATAAATTTTAAACTGAAGAGAAATACCAAAAAGTAAAAGTCATTATATAAGTAAATCTTTGTCAAATACTAATTGAACTTTTTGACCAAAGCTACTCCACTAAGAATATAAATGTGTGTGATGAAAAAAGAAAGTGAAATTTTAATAATTACATTGATTACATCAAAACCTTAATTAAAGTTAATCTCGTTCATACCAAATAAGGTGCTGTTAAACCATGATTAGTCAACAGTTCAAACCAATTGGACCGTTAGGTCTATAGCCATTATAATGTGAAAAATGAAATAAAACCTTTTTCTTTCTTTAAAACCAAAAAAGGTAAGCTTTTTACTAGGGTGAAACAGAGTTAATTAAGATTAATAGTAATAATGAGGAAAGTGGATGAGTCTTCATTTGCAAGCATGTCTCTAGTCATTGTCCACACAAATAAAGGGACATGGAATAGAATTATAGATGGGGACAAGAAATGTGGTGATTTTTTCACATACATTCTATAGAAATTGCATTAGCCTTGGCTTAGGCAAAATGGGATTCATAAATTAAAGTGAAGGTTCTTTTTTTTTTAATTATTTTTTTCTCTTAGGTCCATTAGATGAGATCTAAACAGCAAAATTCCATTATTCTTGGGCAAGTAAAGAGCTACACAAAGTCTAAAATAGAAATACTTACACAGTATCTATTTTCCACCAGCATTAGCTGCCTGCTATATGTGCATACATTTTTGGCATTGTGAAGTACCATTTACATCTTTAATTTTTCTTATTTAATGCATGGAATGATTAAAATGCAAAGATTAATTAAAATTAGTGAAAGCAAAATCATGCCCACTGGATTTATTAGAGAGAAATCTCAGATTTGTCCATAATATATTGGGCTTATTTTGCTCTTTTGTGTTACAACTTTAATGTAGCAATACCATTGATTACACTTTAGTGAACTTCTTTTGATGATGTCTATTGAAATTATTGAGTCTCTTTAAATAAATAAAATGTAGCTCATGATTATTATTATTATTATTTTTAACCTCTTTAAGAACTTTATTTTTTGGAACATGGGCTTGTTATTAGCTTTTGGAGACTCATATGCTTTATATTTACAATGTATTACTTTTGATGACTTGAGGAAAAGTTTCTGACTTTAAGAAATTTTCTGTTGGATGAAAGACTTTAAGGGTTGTAATAGGAGGTCCTACCTTCATAATTATATTTGGAATATGAGCATTTTAGTGCCTTGAAACCCTAATCTTAACCTTTTCTTTGTACTTAATTCCAAGAAACCTAGCTATATCCTAACCCTCTTATATAACTTTCCTTTTAATTAACCAAAAATTTCTAATAATTAATATTCATTTCTATTAATTCTTTTAAATATCAAGTGTACTTACTAACTTCCCTTTTTATATTTGCGCGTTTTGCACAGTTTTTCATTAATTTAAAGTAAGATCTTATTCATAAAGTTTTATTTTAATTATTACCCAAAAATAAATTCAATTAAAGTCATAGAAATTGATTCAAAGTGCCATCTAGTTTCATAATTTTTTGAGATATTTTAGTTAAACTTTTATGTCTTCTATGATTGAAGGAGTGAAAGCGTGATTATTAGGCATTATAACCTTAAATTTCAAAAATTATTTCTAAGGTTACATACACTATACAAAGTGTCTTATGAACCTAATTAATTTTCAATGCCCAATTGCATACTAAAACATATTTTAGCATGCATTAAAATTTATTTACCATTAAATATTATGAATTAACATTTAATTCAATTAAACCCTAACTAAAAGAGAGATTTTTAGGTACTAACCTCTTAATGCACAATTGATGTAATCTTAAGATGCTCTTAGGACCACAAATATTGTCCCTCTAGTTTTTCCACCACAAGTACACACTAAAGTAGCAATGGCAGCCCCTAGATTGGCTTCTCAAGCCTTGTCAACCAATTTTGAGATGGGGTTTATGCTTTGTAAAGGTTGTATGAATGTATTGGGTGTTAGAAACACTTTCTAATAATTTAATTCAAGAGGAAATCCAAGTTTTTCTCTTTGAATCAATTGAGAAATTGAAGAGAAGAATAAAACTCCATGTTGCAGTCCAACATGAAGAGAGGAAGAGGTGAGTCGCTAATTTTTCATTATAATCTCTCTTTGTATACTTAGGTTAAACTCTAACTTCTTTGCCACATGTCACCACAAGATCCCATCTTCTTATTATTTGATTTAATCCTATGAAGTCATGTGTCAAGCTCCATTTAAATCATAACATATGGTCTTTCATCACAGGAAGACAAGTGGCAAGATCATATGGTGCCATGTGTCATCATCTCATGGTGCTACATGTTGAAAAGACCAATTTACCCTTACTCTTTAATTTGAGTTCTCAACCCAAAATTATAGTTTCTCCTCTTTAAATCAATTTATATCAAATATAAATTAATTAATAAATTAATCTCCATTAATTAATTTCTCATAATTAAATTCATATTTAATCAAATTAAATATAAATTTAATTTATACTATACATCCAATAACCTATATTTGGTTTCAAGTCATGCTAGGGACTTTACAATCTTATTGCAAATCAAACCGTTTTAATTAACTAATTAAACTCTTTAATTAATCAATTAAATCACATTTTAAATGGTGATTAGCTTGTGTAGATGTATAACTTACTAGGCTCATTACTTATTGACAATAAGAAATGATATTAACTCTTAATATCATTAGAACTCTTTCTTACCGTAAATGATTTCTCTAAATCATTTCAGGCATCTCATAGACCATGGTTAACATCCAGCATAGTATGACATAGCCACCCAATCAGTAATAAGGAATACTTTAAATGAACCTTTAATCATATATTACCATGCACTAGAATCTCTCCATTATAAAATTCCAATTCGAGTTAGAGTCATGGTTAATGTCACATCCCATTTGCTATGAACATTATGTTCTCTTTTAATTCCAGTTCTTGATTAATTAGATTTTCTTATAAGAAACTCTTTTCTGACTAAATCTGTTTGTCCTGGCCAGGAACTTGAAACATCAAGAATAATTAAATGAACATAGGATTTTATCCCTATTTACTTAGGGTAACGGATTCCTTCTTGATCAACACCTATCTCCATATATAACTAGTAAGAGCCAAATGTAGGAGTGTGGGCGTGAGGCGAAATATCATCCACTAGAATTATATAAAATGCACCAGGTAATACCCAAGAAAGATGGTGGAGTCACAATGGTCTCACTTAAGTACCACCTCCTTAGACAACATTTCCTAGACATGCACTTTATACAATCCTAATAGAATCAAACCACTGGTAAGTACCGTCTTCCCATAACACTACCACGATACTAAACATTTATGCCACGATGGCATAAATAAACAGGAGTAGCCACCCGAGTAATAACCGGGACATATTCAGTGTTTCTTTCGAGGGTCATGGATGACAACTTACTTCTTGCAGAGTTTCCACAACCGTCATTACTATAGCCCAATGTCTAGGTTCGGGATAGTGGGTACGTAAGGGGAAGGTGTTAGACACCCCTTACGCCTGGTCTAACCTCATTAATTCGAGTGCCAGTCCTCTACTAATATTTCTAGAAGTCTTGTTTATTATTCCTTTATTGAACTTTATCCTAAAAAAGGCGATTCTAATCCTACACACGCAAGTAATTCACAAAAGGATTTTTGTTTACACACAATTTTCATGCACAAGTAATTCCTATCTATGGGGTTGCTAATTAATTAAATGATATTTATCAGATGACTAAAATTAATTTATTATTGAGAATTTACAAATAAATTTAATTTCAAATAACTCTATGTTTCTATTTAACCTAATTAATTAATTTTTTCTAAGTTACCCTAAGGATAATTGAACTAAATTAATTATGTACATGTGTAATTTATTCTAATATCACATAAGGCCCAAACAATCACAACCTAATAAAGATTTCTAACATGTAAATTTATTTTATAATTACCAAGTATTAAATTAAATTTATTTTAAATGCCAATGTTAGTTTAATTTACAAACAAGATTAATTTTAATTTACAAAATATTTATTTAAATTAATTACATGCAAATGTCAGTTAAATTAAAAACAAAGTTAATTTTAATTTACCAAATAAAAATCCTATTATTACTATAATTTTATACCAATAGTTATTCTAAGAATTTAGGATTACTTACTTGTTAGTAATTGCAGTTGCCATTAGGGCAAGCTACCCTTAAAAAATGTTCTTCTCTTCTAGTATGGCAATGATATCCCTAGCTTACTCCCGTTTAGCTCCATGTAAGCTCCACGCAAATGCCCTCTTTGATACTTACCTCAGAGCTACTTACCAATTTTGTTTGTAATAAAAAATAAAGAAACTAAAGAAAATAAGAAAATATTAATAACAATTTACATTAGATTCTAACTCTAGTATCCTAAAGGGTTAATATTCCTAATTAGTTACAACTACCTAAGGGTCCATATCTTCTAACATATTCCAAATACTTCATAATACTTCTTGAATTAAAAAAAAAGCAAAAAAAAAATAGATCAAATATCAATTGGAACCCAAGAAAATACAAGAACATGCATAAACATATAATTTCTAAATTCTGGCAAATTGACAGTATCAAGAAATTTGATTTTTAAAAAATAGTTAGACAAGCCTAAAAATCATTAAAAAATTACACAAGATAGCCAAAACATCATACAATATCATAAAATTTATAAATCAAAGAAAACCCTAGCCGAATAGTCTACACAAATCATAATTTTTTCCAGTAACAAAATCACACTACCTTTTTGTAAAATTCATAACTCACCAACCATAACATATATGAATGTGAAACTAATTGAAAAAGATTCACAAGATTCTAAACTTAATTTTAGACACCAGATTTACACAAAAATACTAAGAAATAAGAGAGATATGGGCTCCATAAGTAGGGTATCCTGCAAATCGGATTTTACAGGAACCCTAATTTCAAGCAGCCATAACTTATAAAATATTAAAGCCTTTTTAGTGATTCTTGAGCCTAAAATTAATATAATTTCGTGTAGAATATGAATATAATTTTTATAAATGTTTTACAGATTTAGAAAATAACGAAAAATAATAAAAATACGCAAGACAGAAAACTGAACATGTGTAGAGTTGTGTATCCCCTCAAATTAAACATGATAACATGATCTATATGAATATCTAAAATAAATTAAAAACAAAGAACATAGAATTAAACATTACATGACATAGATCTTGAAAAGAAAATAAAAGAACTAACATTTAAGAAATATCGCTAGAAAGAAAGAAGAATTAAAAGAATTTTGGCTATTCATTTTTTTTTTTGTCTTCTCCACCTCCTTCTTTTCTTTTTTTTTGTCTTCTCCTCCTCCTCTTTTTTTTTTTTTTTCTTTTTTTTTTTTTTCCAGTAGGGTATTTATAGGGTTTTGGAAGAGAGGTGTGATAGGGTGATAAAGTTCAGATAACTTAAATAGCTAGGATTGCAGAATTTGGGTGAGACTGAGAAATAGATGAGGTGTTTCAACCAATAGGGAGTGAGAAAGAGGTGTGGTAGGGTTTGAAGTCATAGTATGATAAGGTTCAGATAACTTAAAAAACTAGGATTGTGGAATTTGGGTGAGACTGGGATATGGGTGAGGTGTTCCAATCAATAGGAAGAGAGGGAAAAAGGGTGGCACCAATAGGGAGTGAGAAAGAGAGTGGTGCCAAAGGGAGAGAGAGCGTTTGTATAGGCGAGGGATAGAGAAAAAAATAATTTCTTATTTTAATTTTCAAATAATAAATTAAATGGGTCCTATTTAAAATTCCTAACTATGCTTTCTTAGGCCCATGGCGCCCAATTAAACTCAATTAGGTCCATTTAAGAACTACTCATATTAAATTTAAACAAAAACAAAATTTTATTTAAATTAAATTAATTTCTCAAAAAATATATTATTATTAATTTTTTTCAAGATCATGCCACGGAATTAATAATTTAGTTCCATGCCTTTAATTATATCTTACAGTCATATAATTTTTATCATCGGGTTTCTCACAACCTTAATGCACATACTCATTACAAAATAAGGGTCTACAGTTTGCCCCCCACTTTGGCGAAAGTTGAAATCAATGCGAAAGCATTGTTGAAGTTTCGTCAAAGTGAAACTCAATCTTCTAATAACTATGAAACATTGGCTATACGGATCGAGTACATCTTGCTCGGTCGACATACTCTATGTTATGAGACTAGCTACGGTCTCATAACCGTGATAGCTGTTTCACATGAAAATTGAGTGCATCTTGCTCTGCCGATACACTCTGAGTTATGAGACTAGCTACGGTCTCATAATAGTGATAACTGTGTCATGTGAAAATCGAATGCATCTTGCTCTGTTGATACACTCTGCATCATGAGACTAGCTACGGTCTCATGATAATGGCAACTCTGTGATTTGAAATATTATGGATTCGTATTTAGGACTGTGGTCCCAAACTACCTACGTATCCTCCTCCCTATCCTGAGGAATATTCAAACCCACTCGTAGTTCGACACTTGAAACTATGGTGATGCATGTTCTTCTACGCCTTACACACCTATAGTGACATGTTGAAGCGTGTTCTTCTACGCCTTACACAACCTTGCCATATGCCCTAAACAACGTCTAAGGACTTACAAAAAAATATCTGTCATGAAATGTTGTGGGTTCGTATTTAGGACTGCAGTCCTAAACTACCTACGTATCCCCCTTATTATCCTTAGGAAGAATTAGACCCCCTCATAGTCCGACACTTGAAACTGTGGTGATGCATGTTCTTCTACGCCTTACACACCTACAGGTGACATGTTGATGTGTGTTCTTCTACGCCTTACACAACTATGCCATATGCCCTAAACAACGTCTAAGGACTTACCAAAAAATATTTATTATGAAATGTTGTGGGTTCGTATTTAGGACCGTAGTCCTAAACTACCTACGTATCCCCCTCGCTATCCTGAGGAAGAATCAGACCCCCTCATAGTTCGACACTTGAAACTGTGGTGATGTATGTTCTTCTACGCCTTACACGCCTACAGGTGACATGTTGATGCGTGTTCTTCTACTTCTTACACAACTATGCCATATGCCCCTAACAATGTCTAAGGACTTACTAAAAAATATCCATTTCATGATTTGAAAAAATTGGGATGACTGGGTCTCAGAACTCTTTTTGTGATTTTTGTGCTTCTTGTATGCTACTTCCTATCATAGGCATGCTAATTTTGCTAGAGATTCTAAAAAAACTTAGTCCTCTAAGGGACCTTTTTTTGTAAAAACTTTCTTATAACCTCAAAATTTTTGAGAAGAACTGTTCACCAAAAAAGTCTTCCTTAAGGTTACAATACAATTTCCCTCTGATTTTTCTTTTTCTTCTCTCCCCCATGCTTCATTATTCTACAATTATTTCAAAACCTTTTCTGCCTTGACTTCTTTCTCTTCCATGAACTCAATTCTTTGTGCCCTAACTTTTGCCTGAAATGCTCTTTCGAGTTTTCATTTCAGCGGGCTGGCTCTAACTTTTGCCTAAGCAGCCCTTTCGGGTTTTCCACTTAGCGAGTTCTCTTTTTTTTCTTTTCTTTTTCTTGTTCTTTTTTCTCTTTTTTTTTTTTTTTGGAAATTAGACAATCACCAGGATATTCATATCAAGCACCATTCTATCATGCTCACAAGATAATAGGTTAAATCAAAACAATGCAGTTCAATTACTTAATCTTTTGATGTATCCTTTAAGACACAAACATTCACAATCATAATTGAATAAACCCTATTCCTGGTTAATGCAATAAAAACTTCTTTATTTATTCAGGTGCACCATTACTCCCTCTTACATTTAGTTTTACCAAATTTCAAACCTTCCAAAGTTAGAAATAGGCATTATAACCTGCCGAATGGCCTTTTTAGGTTTTCCATCCAGATCTTCTCTCATCTCTCCTTTTGCCTAAATCACCTATTATAGGTTTTTGATCTAGCATTTTTTTTCTTTTCTTTTTTTTTTCTTTGACCCTTACTTTTGCCTAGATCGCTATTTGTAGGTTTTTAGCCTAGCGGGCCTATCTCACATAAAGTACCATTTAAGCCTGTCTAAATTGACTGGTTCTTGAAATTCATTCTCATCCAGGTCTGATATTCTTACAGTGGTAAGATCTTTTTGACTATGTATGGACCATCCTAGCTTGGGTTAGACTTTCCTCTTAAATCAAAAGGGATGGGCCAAGCTTGTTTCAAAACCATGTCTCCATCTTTGATCTTTCTTGGCTTCACCTTTTTATTAAATGCCCTAGCTGTCTTCCTCTGATAAGCCTGCATATGATACAAGGCTCACATTCTCTTAGTTCTTCATATCTCTTATAGGTCCACTCATTTTTTAGGATTTTAGCTTTTAGCATCACTCTTAAGGATCTGACCTCTTGCTTGATGGATAGCATTGCTTTAGTCCCATACACTAAAGAGAATAGGGTTGCCCACGTGGATGTCCTTACAGTACTACGATAATCTTAAAGAACATAAGGGAGTTTTTCAAGCCAATCCTTATATGTTTTGAACATTTGTTCTTAACTAGAACCTTTCCATTCATATGGGGATCATACATTCCTGCATGTACTTTTTTCATTATTTGCTTAGTCTTTTTTTTCTATCACACATAAGAGTTTGTAAAATTACCCCCAGTTAAAGTAAGTTGAGTGACTAATCTACGATTTGTTGCTCTATCTCTTTTATTGGCTAATTGCGAGTATTCTCTCACTTCCAAAGATCTCCTTATATCTTCATACCATTTTCCTTCTCTCTCTAGGTCCACATGTGCTACCACTAATCCTTCATAGCATGAAATTTTACTCCTCATTGGGATAACTAGCTAAGTCAACTTTTGATCATTTTTTTCCTATGGGGACACTAGCTTGGCTTGGGAATAGGCCATCTAATTTTAAGCTCGAGGCGTGTGCTTCTTGGTACTTTGTAACAAGGTTATAAATTTATCTCTTTCATCTTGGGTTAAATCTTCAGCTAACTTAATGTCATTAGGATTATTTGGTGTACCCAAATTAATAAAGATCGATTTTGATGCATTAATAGAAACTGATTCTAAATGATTATGAATGCCATGCATATGCCTATTAGAATAAACATTAAATAAGTAAGCAAAAGGACTAGTCATATTAGTAATTTTTGCCTCAAAATCTTCATCAAGTACATCAGAAATGGAAACATCAGTATAACTAGTGTGAGCATTACAAAAGACAAACTCAAACTTAGGAGTGTAACTTTAGGTTCTTGGCTTCCATGCAGTCTTTAGATCAATTGTGCTGATTTTTTGCTCTAATTTTTTCACATGTGGTAACCCCTAATCATATGTCAAGGTAATTGCATCCTCTTTCAAGAACTTAGGAGGCTTTGGCTCTTCTTCATCTTTTGTTGGCTTATAGCCCAAACCATAACTCGTGATCTACCTCTTCATCTCAAGAAAAGTCACCAGACCATCCATACTTTCTCCTAGGCCTATGTTAAGAAAAAACTTCATCCCTTTCTTAATAGTAGTCACTTTTATATCCAATTAGTTTTCATAGATCCCAACAACTTGAAAATCAGACATTAGTGAAACTGAACCATCTAGTTGTAATGCAACTATCTTCTCATCAGAATCAGTCCACACATCCAAAGGACCCTCATCACAACTAGAATTATCACAAATGTCAACAATCATTATAAACTGAGATTCATTAGGCTTTTGGATGGGTTGGATAGGTTCATTGGGTTTTGGATGGGTTAGATAAAGTCAATAATTCTGTTAGGGTTATTTAGGGTGATGGAGATTATGTAAAGACCTGGTGTAGGTAGAAATTTTGGTTAGACATGGGGTTAGTGTGGGTTTTTTTTGGTTGATTTTCTGGGTTAATTATCCTTTTAGCATCAATTAGGTCTTAGATATCATGCTTAAGTTGAAAGCATCAGTCGGTGTCATGACTGTGGGCTTGGTAAAACTAGTAATATTGGTTGATATCATAGCTAGGTGGGAGTGGATTTGGTAGTGGCTTGGGTGCTAAGAGCTGTAAGAGGTCTTGAGCTTTGAGACGCTCCAAAACTTCGGATAAGGGTTGGCTGAATTGGAAAAATCTCCTAGGGGTGTGAGACATAATTTGAACCTCAAATTGGCCTACCTCGGGGCCTCTTTCTAAAGTTGACCACAATTTTCTCTTATAGCTCAAACATCTTGGTGTTCAATATTTCATCAAGCATGGCCATAGTTTCTTCCATCTTAAGTAGTGCAGGTGAAATCCTTACTAGTCTCTTCCCTTCCCTAACCCAAGTGACCTGATTTAAAGTCTCTTTGGTGTGTTTTGAGGCTATATTTGCTCAAAAAAAATAAGATTTAAGGGTTAACCTAAGCATTTTATGTACATGAATGCAATGCATGAATGAACCTTTTTTTTCTTTTTTTGCCTTTATTTTTACAAAACCAAAACTGAACCATACCAATAGAACCAAAACTGAACCAAAACCAGACCATATAAACTGAACTAAAATCGAACCAAAGACTGAATCAAAATTAAAAAAAAAATCTCAAGAACTGAATCTTTGCCTTCTTATACCTTCAACTCTCATGCGCAGTGCTAGGCTACGGTACACTGGACACACCAACAGGGGGTGGTCCAGGACGATCCTCCCCTCACAAACAAATAATTTATATCCTTAAAGTTTAAACATAAGTAAGCATCCTCTTGCTTAACATGGGTTTTGAAATGGACTTGGGCCTATGCACACATTAGGCCTATGCATAGGCTTAGGTTCATCTCAACTACCACTAGAACTTATAGTTTGAATAGTAAGGTTATAAATCTAGCACAACAAAAATCTACGGAGTACTTAGGATTGAAATCTATGGCTCATGGGTTTCATCGGGTAGGAAAAGGGTCACCCATGCGAGAGCTTATCCATTAAGCACAACGGCCGGAGCTGTGGCTCTTTTATATAGTCGAAGGTACGGGCATGGGGTGCTAGCATTCACCAATTCGTTATAGCTCGAGTAGAACCATGGTCTCCTTGGCTAGTACTAATGGGGCTAAAAGGGTAAGGGTGATCCGTGTGATAGTGTAGTGCAATGCAAAAAGTTTAACAGATGAATAATATTAGACTAATAGAAACATGTTGGAGTAACTATCCATTTAGTCCCCAGTGGAGTTGCCAAACTGTAAGAGCGTGGGCGTGAGGCTAAATATCATCCACTAGAATTATATAAAATGCACCAGGTAATGCTCAGAAAAGATGGTGGAGTCACAATGGTCTCACTTAAGTATCACCTCCTTAGACAGCATTTCCTAGACATGCACTTTATACAATCCTAATAGAATCAAACTACTGGTAAGTACCATCTTCCCATAACACTACCACGATACTAAATATTTATGCCACGAAGGTATAGATAGATAGAAGTCGCCACCCAGATAATAACCGGGACATATTCAGTGTTTCTTCCCAGAGTCATGGATGGCAACCTACTCCTTGCAGAGTTTTCACAACCATCATTACCATAGCCCAATGTCTATATTCGAGATAGTGGGTGCGTAAAGGGAAGGTGTTAGGCATCCCTTACGCCTGGTCTAACCTCGTTATTTCTAGTGTCAGTCCTCTACTAATATTTTTAGAAGTCTTGTTTATTATTCCTTTATTAAACTTTATCCTAAAAAATGTGATTCTAATCCTACACACGCAAGTAATTCACAAAAGGGTTGTTGCTTACACACAATTTTCATGCACAAGTAATTCCTAGCTATGGGGTTGCTAATTATTTAAATGATATTTATCAGATGACTAAAATTAATTTATTATTGAGAATTTAATTTACAAATAAATTCAATTTCAAATAATCCTACATTTCTATTTAACCTAATTAATTAATTTTTACCAAGTTACCCTAAGGATAATTGAACTAAGTTAATTATGTACATGTGTAATTTATTTTAATATCACATAAGGCCCAAACAATCATAACCTAATAAAGATTTCTAACATGCAAATTTATTTTATAATTACCAAGTATTAAATTAAATTTATTTTACATATCAATGTTAGTTTAATTTACAAATAATATTAATTTTAATTTATAAATATTTATTTAAATTAATTACATGCAAACGTCAGTTAATTTTAATTTACCAAATAAAAATCCTATTATTACTATAATTTCATACAAATGGTTATTCTAGGAATTTGGAATTACTTACTTGTTAGTAATTGTAGTTGCCAATGGGGCAAGCTACCCTTAAAAAAGGGTCTTCTCTTCTAGTATGGCAATGATATCCCTGGCTTACTCTCGTTTAGCTCCATGTAAGATCCACGCAAATGCCCTCTTTGGTATTTACCTCAGGGCTACTTATCAATTTTGTTTGTAATAAAAAATAAAGAAACTAAAGAAAATAAGAAAATATTAATAACAATTTACATTGGATTCTAACTCTAGTATCCTAAAGGGTTAAGATTCCTAATTAGTTACAACTACCTAAGAGTCCACATCTTCTAACATATTCCAAACACTTCATAATACTTCTTAAATTAAAAAAAAAAACACAACAAAATAGATCAAATATCAATTGGAACTTAAGAAAATACAAGAACATGCATAAACATATAATTTCTAAATTCTGGCAGATTGACAGTAGCAAGAAATTTGATTTATGAAAAATAGTTAGATAAGCCTAAAACTCATGAAAAAATTACACAAGATAGCCAAAACATCATACAACATCATAAAATTTATAACCCAAAGAAAACCCTAGTCGAATGGTCTACACAAATCATAACTTTTTCAAGTAACAGAATCACACTACCTTTTTATAAAATTTATAACTCACCAACCATAACAGATATGAATGCGAAACTAATTGGAAAAGATTCACAAGATTCCAAACTTAATTTTAGACACCAAATTTACACAAAAATACTAAGAAACAAGAGAGATATGGGTTACACAAATCGGGTATCTAGTAAATCAGATTTTACAGGAACCCTAACTTCAAGTAGCCATAACTTATAAAATATTAAAGCCTTTTTAGTGATTCTTGAGCCTAAAATTAATATAATTTCGTGTAGAATATGAATATAATTTTTACAAATTTTTTACAGATTCAAAAAATAACGAAAAATAATAAAAATACGAGAGACAGAAAACTGAATATGTGCAGAGTTGTGTATCCCCTCAAATTAAACATGATTACATGATCTATATGAACATATAAAATAAATTAAAAATAAAGAACATAGAATTAAATATTACACGGCATAGATATTGAAAAGAAAATAAAAGAACTAACCTTTAAGAAATATCGCTAGAAAGAAAGAAGAACTAAAAGAATTTTGGCTATTCCTCTCTTTAATTTTTTTTCTTTTTTTTTTCTTGTCTTCTCCTCCTCCTTTTTTTTTTTCTTTTTTTCTCTAGTAGGGTATTTATAGGGTTTTGGGAGAGAGGTGTGATAGGGTGATAAAGTTCAGATAACTTAAATAACTATAATTGCAGGATTTGGGTGAGACTGAGATATGGATGGGGTGTTTCAACCAATAGGAAGAGAGGGGAAGGAGAAGGCACCAATAGCTAGTGAGGAAGAGGTGTGGTAGGGTTTGAAATCCTAGTGTGATAAGGTTCAGATAACTTAAATAACTGAGATTGAGGAATTTGAGTGAAACTAGGATATGGGTGAGGTGTTCCAACCAATAGGAAGAGAGGGAAAGATGATGGCACTAATAGGGAGTGAGAAAGAGAGTGAGGCCAAAGGGGGAGAGAGCATTTGTATAAGAGAGGGATAGAGAAAAAGATATTTTCTTATTTTAATTTTTGAAAAATAAATTAAATGGGTCATATTTAATATTTCTAATTAGGCGTTCTTAGGCCCATTGCTCCCAATTAAACTCAATTAGGTCCATTTAATAACTATCCATATTAAATTTAAACAAAACAAAATTTTATTTAAATTAAATTAATTTCCCAAAAAACATATTATTATTTTTTTTTTCAAAATCATGCCACAGAATTAATAATTTAGTTTCATACCTTCAATTATGTCTTACAGTCATACAATTTTTTCATAATCGGGTTTCTCACGGCCTCAATGCACATACTCATCACAAAATAAGAGTATACACCAACACATGCCTATATACCCATACACAGTACAACTATGAAAGCAGTATCAAATTCAAATCACCATTATACAAGATAACTGTGTTATCTCAGGTCTAAAGATTATATGCACTGATATGATATATGACAATGCATTGACAAGAGTAAACTCCATGTGCTTGTCATATGCGTCACTGGTTCGATCTAGTTATCATGTATAAGTGTCTATCATGTTTGTTATGTGGCATGAGCTCACCACTCCACCTTATTTATATCTCATATAAATACCTTGGAAACAAACATGATTACAATATTTCTAGATAAGTCATGTCTTTTGTGAAGTATCCTCGATTGTGAACCAATTTATGATATTTTCTGCTAGAAATACTGTCACTCATATTCTTAACAACTTAAGAATAAAATTTCTAACAAAATATCAATGGACTTTTTCTATTACACATAAATATATTATATAAACAGAAAAGTGAAATTTCCTTTTTTAATAAAATATGTACAAGATACATACAAAATGATATGCTATATGGCATACTACTAATACTATGACGCTGTTCAGCAATAACTTTTAAAATAGTATTTAGTATTTTGACTACGGTTAAAACACCATCTCTCATATTTATATTATTTAGTGACATAATATTTATAATAATATTTAGAAGTTGAGTGAGTGGTCTATGAAAAGCTACTCTTTCTAGTTTTTAGAGTTTGAGAGAGTGTTTTGACTAGGATCAATAAGATGATACCACTATTCTTATGTTTAACAACTAATCCAACAATTATTTTTACCAAACATTTTAGTTTTAAAGCACTATATAAATAGTTAACTATTAATGATTAATATCTAACAGTTACTAACTAATAAAATAACTAATAGCTCTTAAAACTTTATAACTTTATATAAAAGGGTAGGGTTGGAATCGTAATTTGTTAATTAATGGAAAAGCAAATGTTAACTAAATAAAAATTGAGAAGTGAGGTAGAATTGGAATTTTTTTTTTTTTTTTTTTTTTTTTACATATATATTAGATAAAGAAGAAAAAAGAAAAGAGAAACACAAGCTTGCTTTGTTAAGGCATAAAGGAAATTAATGAAAAAAGAGAGGCAAGAGTGGGGCATGTAAGAGTAAAGTTGATGATTGTCATTTTCAAATCAAGTCCATAGAATTTTATTACAGATGATGATGAAGAAGAAGGCCTATAAAAATGAGGTGTTAATGGAGATGAAGTGGTCCTTCTCTTCTGCCTTCAATCCATCCTTGATATATATATATACTTGCTGGTAGATGGAAGGAGACGGGTTTCATCTCTCATCCATGTGCAATGCAGACCCCATAATCACACTATTTCCCATTACATTTGCCCCACTATAGCTGCTACTTGCTATATTAGTTTCGTCATTTTCAAAAACCTAGTTTCTTATCCTAGTGACTTTTTGGAAAAAAAAAAAAAAAAAAAACTTAGTCGAAGATAAATAAATTTAAAATTATACTTTTTAATTAAAGTTAAATAAGTTATTATCTGATAAAAATATTATTTTTAATTCTTAAATATTAAAAATTATTTATTATTTTCAATTAAAACAAAGAATACGATAAATAAAAATTAGTTAATATTAAAATTATTATATTTAATATTTATTATTAAAAATAAAGAAAATAATATTTTATTTTTTTATAAAAAAAATTATTCAATTATTATTTAATTCAAAATTTAATTTTGAATTTATTTAAAATAGAATGAAAATACAAGAGTTTATTTTATTTTTTTTCCATTTTTGGATATATCACACTCTATTCTTAATTTACACTCTATTCTTTCGCCTCCTCCCAATGAAAATGGAAATTCATTTGGGTCTGATTAATTGGGGCAACCCTATCTCCCACCCATCTAAATTCACAAAAGTAATAAAGGTGAATTGTTTTTGGTCAAATATAGCTCAATTGAAATTCATATTATTTTGGGCGTTTGAACTTTTGAGTCCCATTAAATAAATTTAGATAAAGAAATTTCAATGAAAAGGAAAATCTATTGATCTCACCCTATTTTATTGAGAATTACCTTTCAACTTTAATACTCTTAACTATTGATTTAGAATGTTTAATAAATACCAATTTTTATTTAATTTTTTTAATGTCAATGATCAATAATTTAAAATTATAACTGTGTTGTAAAATATTAAAATTTTCAATTATGGCCCTTTAATTATAAATGACTACACTTGTTGAATTGAATAAACTCTTTATCATTAAGAACGTAATGAATATTTATTATATGTATAAAAAATTAAATTAACTTTTAATATTTAGAGCATAATTTTAATTTAATTAAATTTTTACAAAATTCTAATTTTCAACAAGGGTATATGTTGAGTAGTTGAAATGAAGAACTTATTGGTTTGTGAATGTTTACAAAAACAAAAGGGCAAAGGGCCAAAACTTAGGTGACCATCCTAAATTAAAAAGCTACCCTATACTTCAAAGGAGGAGAAAAAGAAGGTATAAACTACATAACCACTGGAACCAAATATGGGCAAACGTCACAAGTATTGACATTGTCATTGCCTTTGCTCCTTCGCAAATGACCCCATTTGTTGGCCTACCTAACCCTTAAATTTATTAAAAAAAAAAAAAAAAAAAAAACTAGTCAAAATCTATCTCCATCTCACCTTAAAATTATGCAATTGACAATTAATTAACATTTTGTGCCCTTGATCATATATATATATATATATATCATATTAATTGACCCACTTTAATATGTACAACAATTAGATTCTTTTAATCTCTTATCATATGCTCTTGTTTATTTTCCGCATAGATTTATGCCATGCTTTGCTTTGCCTTGTTATTGCCTATATTCTTTAGCTCGTTGATAAAGTCTTAAAAAAAAAAAAACTTTTAAATTCTCAATTATAAATAAAATTCTTAAATTATGAAATTAGCATTCAATCATTAAATTATTATCTCAATTGCAACATAATCTTTTTTTTTTCTTAACCAAATATCGTATAACGAATATTCACTTGTTTTGAACTAAAAAAGGCCCATTGATTCATAAAATGGTGAATAATCAAATGCAAAATCCAAATTCATGGCCTTAGATTTATCGTCAGTGGTAAGGAGCTGCTGCATTGTGGATTATTTTTCTTATTTAATAAAAGATAATACCTGTTTGGTTGTATCAATCACAACAAAGTCGGTGTCTCAACAATTCCCCTTTTTTTTTTTTAATTTAACAAATTATTATTTTTTTTTTCAAATATTTTTTAATGAGGATGATTATTGATGAGGACATAAAGATGTTTGATAAAGAAACCTAAAATATGAAATGATGGGCATGTCTTTTCCCTTGAACACCAAAACCCACTTCTTTTGTGAGTATTGTGGTTGGATTCTTGTTTTAGGTTTTCATTGTTTATAAGGGCAAATCCAAATTATACATCAATCTTATATTGTTCTCTCCATTTGTTCCTTATCAATGAGGTTTAGGTCACTATAAAAATAATAATAATAATAATTGCATAGCTCAACTGTTTCATGATGCCCTTTTTAATGTGTGAGTTGAAGTAGTCCAAGTTGATAAGATATTGGGCCACCTGTGGGGCTTCTAGGGTTGGACCCATTTATGACATGACGTATTCACATATCCAAAACCTAACAATTTTTCCCCCTACCCTACTGTATAAAAATACAGGTTTGTAGGGAGTAAAAGATAGGAAACATCACTCTTGTGAATTTTCCACTTTTCCTAGTTAGCTCATACAATTCATCCCCCTATTTTATACAATGGGTTCTGTTGTAAGAAATATAAATATTATTTTTTACTGTTTAATATAAAAAGATAATCAGGGCAAAATTTCTCTATCAAAAAACATCTCCACCATTTGAATATTAAAGATGGGAAAATGAACGTCAAGTAAAATCAATGGAAACCAAATCAATGAGCTGTTATCCAGTCTTTCATTTCATGTCCTCTTATTATTGACCTTTTCTCATTTGGATTGACAATGGAGCATCAAAACTGGAGCCCATTGAATTATATAATGGAACTATGATGATTTTTAACTTCGAAAAAAAAAATATATTTTTTAAATATAGTAATTTAAATTATTAAAAATAATTTTAATTAAAATATAATATATTTAATTATAAAAAGCATCTGTGGTCACAGAGATTTGCTAATTAAAATGAGTTCTCATTTCTCTAGTTTTTTTTTTTATTTTTAATTTTATAAATATGAAGTCAAATTATCGGATTATCCCTCTTGATATTTTTCCAAAAAAAAAAAAGAAGAGATCATCCTCGTAATCATTTTTTTTAACGTTTTGTTACAACTTGACAATGATACAAATGTAATTTTCAAGCTGCAATAAATGGAAATCTGCGTTGAATTTCTGCTCTTCTGATTTTCAAATATTTTATGGACTCAGATTCTATTTATACAAGCCCATGTTTGCTTCTTTTCCTGAAATTAAATTAATCAAGAGTTAAATTTCAAATTCTGTTCTTGATGCTGTTCCCCTGGCTCTGCGCTTCTGCTTTGAAGGAGGCCTGCCCAACTATTAAAGGTACCCATAACTTATCAAATCGCTGCATCCCAACCAAGCAAATGACTGTACAATTGGGCATATCAAAAGTGCACAGACAATAACAAATCCTTAAGGTCATTAAAGATAAAATCAGTAGAACTAGCTAGCTGCGACCATTTCTGGAATGCCTGAACCATGAACATATGATTTTCACAGGAGAAAAATCAGTCTTCAGATCCTAGTCCAAATCCCAATCATGGAAGTGAGTTAAACAAAAGGTGAAGGGCTCTCCTTGATTGTGAAAAGAAAAAAGAACAACTATTTTGCATGAGTAATTAATTCCTTGGTAATCAGAGTTTAGCAATTGAAAGGATGAACAAAGATGAGTAAGTGCCATGGAACAACAATATAGCTTAAATAATCTGCCAACAGTGTTTGTAGATTATTCTTGGTCTAAGCATTTGTGGAAAAGTCGAGTTGCTAAACAACAAAATACTACAAGAGTACATTGTTCCTAATTACAGCTCTATCTCCATTGGTACATTTTGCAATATATCACTCTCACTCTAAACAATAAAGTCGCCGTTCACCAGCCAAAAAGTCTCAGTTGCTCAAGTGGAATCTAATCCAAGTTTTGCTGCAGTACGGCAATAAGAGTATTCCAGCAGTAACCAAATTGTAGAACCAGTCCACATATCAAATAATATAGATAAAACAGTCTAACAGGCAACAACAATTTAAAATGAAATCTAAGGAACATTCATGACTTGGATGGACTGTAGCATGTCTGAAACAGCTATAACAAGGTCACCTGATTTGATCATTCCTCTAGCCTTGAGCAAGGAGAAGGTTTTATTAAGGTTGCTTTCCATATCATCTGAAAAGCTCAGGCGGAAAGGTATCAGGCCCCACTGTAGGTTCAGGCGTCTCCTTACAGATGCTGAGGTTGTGAAAGCAAAGATTGGACAGTCAGGTCGGCAACGAGACAAGAGAGATGCCATGTGACCATTCTTTGTATAGACAAAAAGAGCATCCACCGCCAAATTGTTAGCTGCAAAATCACAAAACTTACTGCATCATGACCATCATTTTAGGAACATATGCACATACAAACAGTGCCTTTAATTTTTAGGTTTCGGAGTACTCCTACAATCATTGCACTAGCCAATAAATAAATGCAATAGTAGATCCAATTTATATTACTCGGCCTTTTGGCCACGAAAACATTATAATTAGAGCTTTTGGCAATTTATAAATGCAGAACTGAAGGTGCTTGTACAAAGAAATCACAGCTTGAAATCCGAATAGCAGGATACAGAAATTTCTTCTCAGTGACTCATGTAGAAAGTGCCCCAGGTTTTTAAAGGAATATACACCAAGTCAAACAGTCTGATTCAGTTCAAAAAATTCTCTCCAAACTAGACCAAACCAAACATTGCATACCTCTAACTTCTACGCTGGAAATAAATCATTTAATCATAAAAAGAATTCACTAGATCCATCAATTGATATCTAGAATTGAAACCAAAGAACGCTTACCCATCTTGGCAGCAGAGTTGCAAATCTCTTCAGAAATACAGTCGGAAAATGCAGATCCTACAGCCGGTAGTTCCATAGCTTGATGGCGTTTCTCTTCTCTCCACCACTTCTCAATTCTTACACTGACACTTCTGAGAACAGCCAATGCCTTCTCTGGGTACTGGCCCATGGCTGACTCACCAGAGAGCATCAAAGCATCAGCCCGCTGCCTAACTGCTTCAGAAACATCAGCTACTTCAGCTCTGGTGGGTGTAGGGTATTCAATCATAGATTCAAGTAATTGAGAGGCAACAATGACTGGCTTATTTAGCTGCCTGCAGAGCTGCACGATTTTTTGCTGGGCCGATGGGACCTGTTCCAACGGTATCTGCGCACCCAGATCTCCTCTTGCTACCATAGCTCCATCTGATGCTTGAATGATCTCCTCTAAGTTTTTCAACGAGTCAACACTCTCTATCTTTGCAATGAGAGCTATGTCACTGCATCAGAAAATAAAAATCTATTAACTCCAAAAAGATTGTCACTGGTGCTAACCATTTATGAATGCAACTAATAGCAAAACACATACAACATATGAAATCATACTATTTTCAGTTAAAACATTTTTAAGTTGTAACTCTCAATGGCAAAGACAGATTGGTTTGATATAATGATTGTAATGACATGCAAGCAATACATCACCACATAAACAGATACATGACATAATAAAATGCTCAAATAATTCAACTCGTAACGATAAGCTAACTGGCGACCAAGTATCGAGTCAAAATCAAAACAAGGCAATTGATTAGATTCAAACACAAGTGGAAAATTTAATATAAAGTGTCAAATGTGCTTACGTGTCACGAGACCGTGCAGCAATGTAGCTTTTGAGATGATTAATCACTTCAGCAGACTTGACAAATGATATTGCAATAAAATCAACACCCTCTGAGATGCCAAAATCGATGTCTATCCAATCCTGGGAATATAGAAGAGTTGAGCATGAGAAGATAAGAAATGTTTCAAATTTTGCAAAAGAGATTATAGAAGAATTTAATGCAGCACAAACAAGTGATGTGGCATGCATGCCATTGGAAGTTTATGTAAATAATACCATAATAATGCATATGCCTGTACACATCTGCACATACAACTGGTTTAGCCATGTAAACTCATCCACTCATAGGAGGCATCATTTATTTTCCAAAGCTTAATCAACCACAGTCAAGTCTGAAACTGACATCCAGCCCACGTTGAATTAAAATAAAAAAGCCAACCCATAAGTTCTAATTGAAGTACAGTACTACAGTTAACATATTTTCGTAATCTTTTCTATAATTATAAACAGCATTAAGATCAACTACCATCTGATATTGAAATGATGATTTGCAGAAGCTTAACTACTAATGAAATGATGCGCATAAATGGATCATCCCATGATGGCATTTGGCATAAAGGGGAAAATTCAGATAGAAAGTCGATGAAAGTAAAGTTTCTTAAAATGAATAGAGAGAAGAAAGCTATTTATAAATCCCAAAATATAATGGAATGACGTTTCTCTTTAGAAGATTTTCCCTTCCAAAATCACCATGCTTTGGCAGGCGTATCCTGCTTTGCATAATTTATTTCCCTCATATATATAGACTAGAAGAAGAATAGAATTTCAATTTTGAGAATACATGACAAAAGCTTGAGTTAACAAGAAAATTCCATCCAGCAGAAAACATTATAACCTAAGAACATAAAAAGGCACTTAAATTGTGAAAACTAATCTAAGGAAAGAGAAAACATTTAAACCAGTGAAAGGGGAAAAAGATTGAGGTATCATCAAAATAAGATTCTACCCTTAAAGGAGAAAAAAATTTGAATGCCACATCCAGTAACAATATCTTGCTATCATCAATATTTGAATGGCATTGGTGAGACTTGACTTCTGGCCAAAAAATAAAATAAAGAACACTAACATAAGATCACCTTAAATCTTAATACCTCCTATGAATAATCACTTAGCATCAGTGGCAAAGCCAAGAGTTTGGGTCAATGGGGTCAAAAGAAATGGTCTAACTAATTAAAAATTTTAGCTATAATAATTTCCCCTACACTTAAAATTAGAAAAATAATTAAACAAACTAAACTAATTAATATGAATAAGAGAAATGGAAAAAAAATTAATTTTTTTAAAAATAAATTTAATTTAACTTTTAGGAATTGACTTGGCTTTTTTTAAAAGAAAAAAATTTATTCTTTAATATTAGCAGTTTTGGGAACTTAATAAGTTAAAAATTAAAAAAAAAATAACTTTCTTTTGGGTAAAATTCAAATGGCTTAAAAGCCCATGCAAATGAAGGAAGTCTTCCTAAATTGCCTTCTTTTTTCTTTCCCTAAATTTTGATTGGAATTTGACTTTTATTTAGCTATCTTTTAAGAAAAATAAAATTGAGTGGGATCATTTTTTCTATTACTAGATTTTAGAGGGGTCATAATAAATTTATGTGATAATGATATCGCTGGTGTCCAAACTTTTTTAAAATTTGACAATTCAATGTCTTAACCTTTTTTTTTCCCTATCAATCAAGTGTTTGAATGGAGAATTATTTTAATTAAGAGCAGTTAGCCTGAGTCACTTGCTGGAATATCATTATGGACAAATTTACCCCTATAAATGGTATTATCCTTCCCTTTTCCACCCTATATATCTCTCCCACTTCTTCCTTTCTCTCTCCATTGCCTTCTTCCTTTTTTTAATAAAAATATAATTTCTTCTCTTTTTTACCTCCACCAATATAAAAAAAAAAATTACAAATTAGGAATTACAGCAGTCATAATCATCACTTGATTAATTTTTTCCTTAAATATTTTTTTTACCCACAACATGCTTAAAATTCACACTTTTCACTCTTTTTTTTTTTTTCACTTTTCTGCATTCTTTTGGTAGCATAACAAGATTTTAACTTTATTCTCATTTTCTTCAAAACCAAATAATTTTAATAGAAATTTAATTGTTTGTAGAGTTTGGGATTTTAAATACTTGGGTGTATGACTTATATATGTAGTTTATTTTTGGTAAAAAAAAAGGAAAAATTAAATTTTGTTAGGAAAAAAGGTAATGGAGCAAGAAAGAGAAGGGAAAAAAGAGATAAATAAGGTGGAAGGGTGAGTGATACTGTTTATAGGGGTAAAATGGTCCATTTTGATTTTCCAACAGGTAAATCTGATTAGATGCACTTAATTAAAACAAATTTTAAAAAAATTTCTCTGTTTAGAAACTTGATTGATAGGGAAAAAAAAGTTTAGACGCTCAAATTTGGAAAGTTCAGATGCCATTGATATATTTATCCCTTAATTTTTAAATAGGGTAAAAATATGAATTTCTCTGAATATTTATATATAATTTATACAAGGTAAATCCGCCCCAGCTTAGCATTCTCTTGTTTGTATTTAATCTTAAAGACTAGTAAACTATCATAATTTTGAGATATAAACACTATTTAATCCCAAGGATACATTGGGAAAGCCTTCATTAAGCCTTTCTACTGGATTGAAGATACTTGACTATCACTATTTGTATAATATAATTCAAGGTCAGCAAGAGATATTAATATTTACTTATATAAAAGGCAGGGATAAAGACGGTATGGGGAAGGGTAGGAGAAGATGCACCAACCTTAGAGGATATTGTGGGGAGCATAGCATTACGTTCTCGCACTAGACTCCCATCCCTCCAGAAAGTCAAATTAGCCCGTGGCAGTAACAGTCCAGGATCAGTACATCGACACTTTACATCTGGACCAATTTTCTCAATCACCTCAAACCGTACCATCCCACCATCCACAAGGAGTTCATCCCCAACTTGCACATCTGTATCACATGAATTACTGGCTTAAGATTACTTACGAATTAATATGTGCATCAACAACAACAGAAAAGAAAAAGCAGAAGAAGCCATTTCTCATAAAAAAAAAAAAAAAAAAAATTCAAGCAAAGGATTATGTTATGAAAATTACCCTCAGCAAAACCATCATAGTTCACGTTGATAGTGCGCTCTGGACGAGGTGAGTCAAAGGCTCTGACACTAAAAGTCCAAATTTCACCATCCTGCACTTGCAGAGAAACATAGCACAATAAATTCCAAACTTGTGAACAAGAACCTGCCTAAATTAAGCAAGATTTGTGTTGCACAAGCATTTGAGAATGATCCATCACAATGCTAGATTTTGATAGCAGAACCTAATGATTAATTAGGACTTAACTTCTATCAGCAAGGTAATGCCATCTGTCCAAGTGGAAACTAATGATAGTAATGCTGAATATATTTCATTTGAAAAGTATTCCTCCCATGCTCAATGCCAATTCAGAAAAAAACACAGTAATGTTTTATTCAACAACAATGATAAGGCATCAAGTTAAATAAGGTTTACATTCAAACGCAGGTGTTGGCCAAACATGCCTTTCTATACAATGCATCTATAGATGCTAGCGAATGTGAGGAAAAAGGAAACAATCTCAACCAGTAACAGTTGACACGACATGAAAACCACCACAATGAACCAAGTAACAAATAACACAATTCCTAATTAAGGAACTGATCGCAGGCCTTCATCATAATATTTATATTCATAGCTTCCATTGACTGAAATCAAAGCAATTCGATTGAGTTATGCCCCTCTTTATGTATTACTATACAAAATACAACAAGAACATAAAACAATAACAATAATTTGGAAATCAATACGGTATAAAGTAATTGATACTCAAATAACATACACAAACTAAAGAGCCTCAATGGAATTACACGCGCAAGTAGACACCAAAAGAAATGCAATCTTTGAGTCTAAAACTCACCTCAGCTTTGGCAGAGGAAGCTCCACCGAGATCGCCCATGTGAATCTCACTTCCTTCAGTATCCATCATAATAGCCACAGCAAATCCCTTCTCCTCATTAAGTCTCCTAACTCGCTCAATGACGCTCTTGTGCCACTCGCGGGTTCCGTGACACATATTAATCCTCGCCATGTTCATGCCCCCAACTGCCAGTGCCTGCAGCTGCTCGAAGCTACATGTGGCCGGACCGATCGTGCAAACAAGCTTCGTCCTCCTGGTGCTCCTAAACCCATTCTCCTTCAATTCAGCCTCCGTCACCGCATCCACCTCAATCGAACTCACATCGGCCACTGCCAAGGAAGTATACTCCGGCGCCAAGACGCCGCCTCCTGTACCATTACTAGAAACCAATACTTGAGATGACGGCGCAGAGTTGGGATCTGATGAAGCGGAGGCCCTGACGGAGATAGATTTGGGAGCAAAATTCACCGGCAACCGAAAATTGGAGGCAGGGAGAGGTGGTTTAGTGAGAGGCTGCTTAGGGAAAGTGAGGTTTGGGGAGCGAGTTGTTGGAGTGAAGAAATGGAGAGACTGTGACATGGTTACCGGGAAATGCAAGGAACGGTGACCACGTCGCTGAGAAAGAACAAGGAAGACAGAGTTTGGGGAGTTGAAATGCGAAGTATAGATAAAAGGGTGGAGCTTTGCTTTTAGAGAGCAAGAGGCGGATAGAACGAGAAATGAAGCGTTAGTGAGCTTTGTAGAAGTCGCCAAGCAGCCAGCGAAAAACCAAACAGGCCTTTAAGACTTGGAAGCGTCGAGGTGTTAGAAGGGTAATTTTATCTTTTTTTTTTCAATATAATTAATAAATGTAAAAATCTCTCAACTCTTTAAGGTGAAAAGAAAATGAATTAAATTATTTTTAATTGACTAATATATTAATATATATACACTTGCATTAGGGTTTGTATTTAAAAGATAAGAAATTAAATTTAAAATTATGAGAAAATTAATAAAAATGGATTTATGTAGTTTTTATTTTTGGATGATTCTGATATTGAAGTATAAATAGTGCATGAGAATGAGATATTTGTGGCAGTGGACAAGGAAAGGTTTTCATTTTCTATTTTATGGTGCGGGACTTCTTCTGGATTCGAAGGATGTTGATATTAATGCTGTGAGAATATTCTACTAGGCTACAGTAGAAGTTGGAGAACATAACCCACAGGAGATGAGGGCAAGCTGAAAGTTGTTTAGAAAAATAGGGTCAGGCTTCTTTAGGTAATCAAATTTATCACGTAAACAAAAATATAATTATTTTCTCATATTTCAACATATTTATGTTATTATCATTTTTTAAAAAAATTATAAATGCATTTTACTTAAAAGAAAATATATTTTTTAAAATAATGAAAAATGAAATTTAATTTTTTTAAACATAAACTCAAATTAAAATGTCAAAATAGTAGAAAAATAAATTATAAAATATATTAGTGTAATAAAAAAACAATTAATTAATTATTTAAAAGAATAATGTTACATTATTGTGAGCGAATGCATGGAACTGCCATGGTTGCTGGGGCTGACGTGGTAACACACTCATCACCACAGTTGGCATGCAACTGCCAACGTGTCACCTGCAGCAGCGCTCTCTCCATGGTCCACATCTCTCTCCATTCAAGAAAAAAGAAGGGAAATCGTTAATTATTTCATTCTCTATTCTGAAACTTCGCAAACAGATCGCAGAGTCTATCTATAACACGAAATTAATCTAATCTTTGTGACTGGGTCTGCTTTCTTTTGCATTTGGGTCCTCTCACCCGCACCCGTCTCCATCCTTCATCATCGTCGTATCCTTTCTTTATCTCAAATCCCTTAATCAAAGGTTCGATTTTTTTTAATTTTTTTTTTCTAGTATCAGATATAGATATGTACTCCCACCTCCGATCCTTCACTAATTGGATTCTATTTTGTTTGATAACGCTGTTTTTGATATTATCACAACAAATATGACAGGCCCCCCATTTAAAAAAAAAAATATGATTTGATGAGTTAATTGAAATTGGCATAATCTTTTTTGATGTGTGATTAGGTGTTCGTGAAATAGAAGATGGGGGCGTTTATATCGAAGTTTTGGTTCATGTTGTTTCCTGCAAAGGAGTACAAGATTGTCGTGGTTGGGTTAGATAATGCAGGCAAGACTACCACGCTTTACAAGTTGCACTTAGGGGAGGTTGTCACTACTCACCCAACTGTTGGCAGTAATGTTGAGGAGCTTGTTTACAAGAACATTCGATTTGAGGTTCCCTTTCTTTTTCGGCTTCTTTATTTCACCTCCTTTAGTATTGGGTTTTCTTGTTTAGCATTCATAGAATGTAAACCTATATCTATTTGTATTTAATTATCCGGTTCTTGATATTACCGTATGTAAAGTCTCATTAGCTTCGGGGGAAAACAGTTTTGACTTCTGAAATAGAGCTGAAATAATCTGCGGTAATTTAGATTAATGTAGGAGCTAGTTGTTTAGTCAAAATTTAATGCCATTTTAGATGAGCCCTTCAATTCTATAAACTGAACATTTATATGGTAGCTATGCAACTGAATAGGATAAATTAATTTCAAAATCTGGCATCTTTGCATTTGAGTGTGTTTCAGATTAGGGTGCCCGTGATGCCATCATGCTGGCATGTACATCATTAATCTATCCCACCCATTCAACCACCTGAACTGATGCCTAAGGGTTATGTCTTCTAATTGTTGTTACTTATATTTGTTGGTCTGACATTGTCCAGAAGCTGGGAAATATGCTAAGATAGAAAACAGAAGCATCATTTGCTTAGACTGGCAATTTAGAAAGTATTCAATCACCTGGGTTTTTCAAAGAAAATTTTCAGTTACCTATCTCTGAAAGAGCTTGTAGTCATCTGTCATCAGTTATTCCCTGTATCAAAGTGCTGTGTAGATAACTTTTGCTAGAAAACTTGGCTATGTTTAGTCATTATGTGTTCAAAATTTGAGAAAAATGGCTTATGGTAAGGGTTAATAATATTGTCACTGTCAGACACTCATGCTAGGAAGTCAAAGGGTAGGACCAATAGATAGTTTCATGATGCAATTTATCATATGGCTGAATGAGGAAGGAATCAAGGGTCCAAGTATCATTATATGCAAATTCTCATATGGCTGGATGAGTGGGAATCAGGGGTCTGGAACCCCTAAATGGATGTAAACCTTTTTGGAAAAGATTCCATCCTCCTACATCTTCCATAGATCTGGCTTCTAGTTGGTTCAACTAGTCGTTTAGATGTCAGTTTCCCATTAGCCATGAGCAAATATACATATGAAGGAGATATTTATCATTTCCATAAGATGAGGCCAGTTTTGTAAAAACTTTTCCTTTTCTCGTATGGTTAAATAAGTGGGGAATCCGGGTCCAAGAGCCCCTAAATGGATGTAGCCTTGTGGTGCCAGGGCGTGGAAAGTATTCAATCATCTTTTCATAAATCAGGCCTCTTGTTGGCCCAACCAGCTTTAGATTCAGTTTCTTGGTAGCAGTTCTACCATGAGCAACTGTTCATATGAAGGCCATAAAGTAGGGAGTGATTTTAGTGAAACTCTTCATAATTTCTTACTGTTAAACAAAAATTTTTGGTAATTATTTTGGGTTCATGTAAATGGAGAGAGAGTTTTTGTTGAGGAGAGAGAGAGGGGGGGGGGGGGGGGGGGGTGAGTGTGGTTTAAACCGTTGACCACTTCCATTTTCTTGATAATTATGAAACACAGCTTTCCTTGAGTCTCCTAGGAATTCTAAGAAGACTTTCTTGATAATTATCTTCTTCCAGGTATTAGGATCTCACATTTTTTTTATTTACCTAATACTCTCTTGGGCCCTTGGCCCTCTGAATTTTGTTGGGTCAGGAGCTGTGAAATAAGATTTTTTTTTCTAGCTTCATTACTCAGTCATTAGTTCAGAAAGAAAATCACAGCAGTAGGGCTATTTATAACAGAACATTCCATTTCCAACTAAGTGCATAGAACACATTTATTGATTTAATGAAGGTTTTCAAAAACAAAAATCGGAATTGCTAGCAAATCCATTATGCAAGATGATATTGATGGGAAAAGATGGTTTTCTATTTTCTTTGTTCGATCTTTTATGTTTGCTGTTGACTACCAGACTGTGGAGTTCAGGAAATTATATAGTGCAGCTGTCAGGCTTAGAAATGAAGGATGTTATTTGGTAGCAAATTACTGGTTCTGTGGGAAGCTAGTGAATGCAGCTTTATGTTCTGATAAAACTCAGAATTTTGGATTTTGCAGTGTATTTATTGACTGGAGGAATGCTTTCTCCTGTATGATTGGTTGCAAAGTAGTATATGGAAACTTGAATTCATTAAAAAAATGGATAACAGGTTCCAGACATGGAAGAGTTGACTGTTATTCTTGGTGACTGTTCTGTGTATCATATGTTGTTTTTGGAGCTACCCTGAATAATTTGATTTTCCTGCTTTGATTATCTGGTTAAATAGATTGTATTCCAAATATGCTGAACCACCATTCATGGTAATTGTTAAAAATTATTCCATGCATCTTCTTCTTTGGCACCACTTATATGCGAGGGGGGATAAAATCTAAGAGTCATATGTAAATGTGGTATGTTTTCACCCCTCAAAATCAAACTTTGTGGACCAGGTTTGATTTCAGCTGAATTTAAGGCATGGAAAGTTTGTTCTTTGTAGAATAGCACTTTTTTGAGTTTCTTCTTTTGATCGACTCTGTTAAACCTTCTTGCTTTATCAAATGTTAGTGGCATTATGCTGATGATACTGTAGTTTTCATATGATGTTACAATGTGAACCTAAGTTTGTCTGCTTTTATCATCAGGTTTGGGATCTTGGGGGACAAGATAGACTCAGGACATCATGGGCAACATATTATCGGGGAACTCATGCTGTCATTGTGGTGATAGACAGCACAGATAGAGCTAGAATCTCTATTATGAAGGATGAACTTTTCAGATTGCTTGGACATGAGGACCTACAACATTCTGTTATACTTGTCTTTGCAAATAAACAAGACCTCAAGGATGCCATGACCCCAGCTGAAATTACTGATGCTCTTTCTCTTCACAGTATAAAGAATCATGATTGGCACATCCAAGCCTGCTGTGCACTTACAGGTGAAGGTCTGTATGATGGCCTAGGGTGGATTGCCCAGCGAGTTACTGGCAAGGCACCAAGTTGAAGAGAAAACGGAGTAAAGGGAAAAGAAGAGAAGGTTTATTTTTCAAATATTGATGGGCTTGAAAGATGATTTAAACAGAAGTATCATTGTGTACTATCTAACTATACTCGTTAACATTGCTGTAGATTGTACCGTACATTTGAATTTGCGATGTGTTGCACAATGAAGCATTTCATTATAAATTTGAAAATGAAGAAAATATTGCTATAAAACTATTATTTTCTACAAAATGAAGCATTATGTTAAACATGTGCCAATGACAAAGCACTGCTGAAAAATGTTGCATGTCTATAAGTTGAAGTCTCCGCCAACGATTAACAATCGAACTCGTACTGCTTGAACTCAGCCATCAGCATCAGAGAATCCAACATCTGCAACCTTTCGATTCTTGCGGACCTTCAAACCATCGATCCCATGATGGGTTTAGAGGGCCATTTGTTCTGTCACACCACAATAAAAAGGTACTTAGAAATGTCTAAAGTCATGGAAAAGTCTTGAAAATCGATGCAGAGAAAAAAAAAATCACAAATGGGCATTTACATTGGCAGTAGTGGATCTGGTCTTGTGTCCACGTTCATCAGCATTCTGATGCATACAAAGCAAAAAAGCTTTCAAATAAAAATGTATTCATAAATAACAATTGGCATCAATTGAAAACTCGATTACTGGATATTAGAAGTTTAAGCACTATGCGCATCTCTCTCTTATTATTATTATTATTTGTTTAACTTACTCCTTGCATGCAGCTGAGGCATTTTCCATCTTATCAAGCTGTTCCAACTCTTCCTGTGAATATCATTCGAAAAAAGAATTCCCATCAATAGTCTTAATCATGCATTTATAGCAATCAAGGTAGGATATCAGATAATTGATGACAAAGCATTTCCTGATAGTAATGATGTTAAATTACAAACCCTAATAAAAAAATGTAGTTCAATAGAAAGCACTAAGAATTCTTCAAATACTAAATGCGGCTTGTTATAAAGTGGACATTAGTTTTTAATGTAACGTGAATATATTCCATTTGGTCATGATAGATGCATGGGAAGATTCTGAAACTGGTTTTCTAGATGAGGTATTAATAAAAGTAAGCAAATATACATACTTTCTCAAAGATTTCATATGAAACATTTCTTACCTGCCATCATGTATACCTGCAATCAATTTGCAAGTAGAGATAAAAATTTGGATGCATTCGTCACACCTCATGTTATGGATTCAAATGATATTGAGTTGTATAGAAACAATCAGAGCCTTATAAAAACCAACTTACAAGGAAATCTTCATACATGGTCATCCCCATCACCAGGGCAGCAAAAAATAAAAGAAAAAATACTGCTGATATGGAAATGGAATTATGTGAAAGCTTGAGAAGTATACTTAGTGTCCTCTATCTCTCTCATGTATGCATGTACACTTGTACAGAATGGAAGATGGAGTCTGCATGTTAAATCACTGGGAAATGATGTCCAATGGCTTCCAAGTAGAGACAGTTTGTTGTGAACATTTTCAATGATTGGCACAAACTTAACGTTCAGAAAAGTTCTCCCAGCAGTTTCGCAGCCAAAAAGACAATCCCAATATAAATGGGAAATTTCAAGTAGTTTCAGAAATATTTGAGAAACCAACAAGTAACATTGTTCAAACAAATACATGTCTAGTTGCAAGTTTTGGACTGTTCCTGAAAATATAGGTTTTGTGCAATGTAATTTTTGTAGCTAGCCACTTTGATTTTTGTTATCTAATAGCAACATAAAGCATGATCAATTTATTTTATTGCTGAAATTTATGCAAGAATAGGCACCTTGAAAAAAGCTAGGCAGGAATAGTTCAGTCATGTTCATACTAAATTATTGCAAACAAGAAACTGTAGAAAGAGCTACAGATCCATAAGCAGGTTTTATTTATTTATTTTTGGAGGGGATGGATGGGGTTGCAGTTGGCAGGGGAGGAAAGGGCTGTAACAAGTTGCAATAATTCAATTGCTAACTGGAAGCTTAACATGAAATTGTGCATCTAACTTGTGAAAGCAGGACCTTGTGTGCATCCAAACTAGGAAATGTTATGCTTGGCATAGCTGTCTGACATACAGCAAATACCACAGTTGTAATTCTAATTGGCTCTAAATTCAAAGGATAAAATGTAGCAAAGCTATTACTTTTGCTACAGCCTGCTTACAACGGAATGACTTCAATCTAACAGAAAAAATAAGCAACTGACTGTATTACTATAAATTGGAAAAGTAAATGATTGGGACTTGGAAACGAAAGCATTGAAATTCGCTTCGAATGCTTGAACGAGAAAATAGCAACCCTACTCTTAATTTTGCAAGTCAATTCTCACAGTGATCTATTATCCAGATAACCAACTGATGATTAGTGGAATGCAGCAATCAACTAAACAACACCCAATTGCTCACACAAGTCTGGTAAATTACCAATCTCTTAGAAATAAGCAGAAAAATATTTATTTTGGTGGGGGAGCAAAATCACATTTCGATTCATAGCTAGGAAGGTTCAGCATTGAGAGCTTGAGATATAGGAATTCAATACCAATAAAAGTTGAGCAATTCTTTTGTTTTTCTCATCCTAAGAAGAAACCCAGTTAAGATTTCTAATCCTCATATAAGATATGCTAGTGCAATCAAACAACAACAAAAATATAACCAGAGAGAGAGAGAAAAAAAAAAAAGATAAATAAAAAGAACTAACCTCCAAAAATCTAGCTTCTTGCTCAAGCCGCTTGACCTCTGCTTGTATCCTATGTTTTCCTCTGGTATCAGTAGCAGATGGCAAAGAGTTGACACGTTGGGTTATCGGACCCGAAGAATCGGACCTATCCGATTGCATCTCTTTTGACAAAACAGTAATAGAAAAAGCCCTAGCTTTAGCTTAGCTTCCCCCTTTTGACAAACAAGAAAGAAACAAAAGTTGCATCACAAGAAAGATGGCATTAGAGAGGAAAATAAGAGTGACCCAGAAATCTGTATGGACCCCATGTACTTGGAACTAACTGTTCTCTTCCATTAAAGTAGAAACAAAAAGGATCCGTTCAAGAACCCAAAGTAAGAAGAACTGACAGAGAGGTGGAAGGTTACTGTTGTTTGTTTGGCGTTTTGTGAAGCTTTTAATCAAATGAGGGACAGAGAGAGAAATTTTATTCTTGGTGTGTTGTATCAAATCTTGAACTCTTTTTCTCTTTCGTTTTCTGTTTTTTTAGTCTACAGTGTTCTCTACCTTCTACGCCTTTCATCCACGCGAGACCTCGCCATAGGGGCAAACTTGACATTTTGAATTCAATCTGCAAGTTGAATTCGAATTTGCCGGATTCAATTAATTTTGTTTTAATGGACATAAAATTTAAAATAAATTAAAAAATAAAAAAATGAATTAAACATTAATTTAATTATTTATATAACATAATTTAAAATTAATTTTTAAATCTAATTTAAAATAATTCATAAACTAATCTAATTTTAATTTAAATTTTTTATTATAATAATAACTTAAATAAACTCCAGAAGGCATCGTATTATGTGAATTATATACATATATATTTTTTCAATATTAAATTGTTTTAGGCAAAGTCCTACCCCATTAAATTTTTCCTATATTAACATTTTTTCATAAACAATGAAAGAATAGGGTTCCATATCATGCAATTCCACTAATAACTTTTCTATGATATTGATGACTAACTCCACTAGCAGCCAGCAAACTATATATATTTTTGTCCTTAATTAAGAGCACCGAACTACTTTCTTGACCCTGTGGGGTAGGAAACTTGCGCGACTTACATAAAGACGATAGATTTTAATTATGTCAGTGAATTTCGGTCAATTCTAAATATCAGTAGTCTACTCAAATTAATAAAATAAAATAAAAAACCCGAAATCTCCCCAACCAAGCAAACAACACGGGGCAGTAAGGCCCAGCTTCGCCTTGGGCTTAAAAGAGTTACATGTGCACGATGGACAAAATTATCATTACGTGTCAGTTTCTGAATTAAAATAAATGCAAATAATACGTGACTAAATGTCAGCGGTGCCACGCACTTAAACGTGTTGTTAGATATGCATATTCTCCTCGTACACGTGTACTCGATGCACAGGCTGCTAACGCACCGCCAAAGACTGCTAGATTTTAACACACCAAGGAGGCTGGTGGAGGCAAAAATGTTCAGCCAGCCTTTTGGCTAAAGTCACGCCAAACCGGTCACTTTTGGCTACAGTACCAGGATAGCGAGCTTTCATCGCACTACAGCCGCCAGATATGCGCAGTTTTTTCAAGACTGAGGCAACTACTCTACCTGAGGAGGTGGCTGGTCCCCCTCCATTGCGTAAGCGGGTCAATCCGTTACCCTACGAAGATTGATCAAACCCAATCGAACTATAGACTTATGAGATAGTTAAAGAGCACAATTGATGAGAATGAAAAGTTTGGTAGACACTTTTATAAATGTGAAAAGGTAGAGGTGGGTGTGACCTCTGAGACACACTGATATCTTCTCTTGTAAGAGGTCACTTTGTTCATAATGCTCTTTAAGGGAGTGTGACTAGTTGGCCACTTGTGAGTACAGTCAGGCACAACTAGTTATTAAGTTTGGTGTAAAAGCTCTCCACCATCCCTGGGGTCACTGGCGCAAGGGCGTGACTCTAAGTGAGCTCCCTATGTACTCATTGTATTAGGCGGCGGGCATCTTGCTCTCGTGAGATAGGAGCTCGGTGTCTCCATGAAGAAGGAGCTTCATGGATACTACAAGGCCGAGGGGCTTGTTGTAACACTCTTATTTGCATGGCCTGGTATATTTTACTGTTTCGGTGACAAATGTCGATCTTGATAATTGAAGGGATTAGAACCACACTTAAGACAATTAGATAAGCCCTGAACACAAATAATTAGTAATTGTCAATTGGTTAAGTATAAATAAGAAAAACATAATATGAGAAGTTAAATAAGCCGAGAGTCACAGCGATGGGTGACCTTCTCGGGAAGGATTGCGAAGTCGATTTAAACTCAAATTTTGAACCGTAAAATGTGACACGGCGGTCCTTAGAACTATTGCGAACATAGTGGAAAAGAGAAAATCACGAAAAAAAATTGTTAAGCCGATCAAATAATTAGGTCAGGGATCCGAAAGAAATATTGAATTATTATAAATCGGGTAGACCCGGCGAGTGGCAATTTGGTTAATTGACCCCGAGAGCTGACTCCTGACCTAACTGTCAAATAAAATCGGAGAAAAGAAAATTTCAGAATCAGGAATTAAATTAAAGAACTAATGGTAAAATAAATAGAAAAAAAAAAGAGAAAAAGGAAAAGTGAAAAGTGATGACATCATGCATGATGCAATAAACACTAAATTTCACCATAAATCATTTAATTTTCTTGAAGAAAAATTATAAGCAAACCTTGGAAAGAAGGTTAAAGGAGAAAGAAAGAAGAAAAAGTTGAGGGAATTGAAGATTGAAAAGCTTCATTCAAGGTTAGTAGCTAAACTTAGAATTTATAGTTTAATTATTGTATTTATAGCTTAACTAACTTAGAATTATGCTTAAAATAAAATGAAAATAATTGTTAGAGGACTAGAAGTAATTTTGGCCAGCTAAGGTTTGATGTGAATATACATGTATTTTGATGGAATTAAAATTGTATCTAAGCTTGATTAAGTTGAGGAAGTATGTTATATATGTTGAATTGGTTAAATGTAACAAATTATGTGAATTAGGGTTTGGACCTAAGGTTTTGGAAGCCAAAAATTTGAGAAATGATTAAATGGTATGTTTGATCTTGTTTGAGATGGAAAATGGTCATTTGTGACCAATTGATGTATGTTGGAAGTATTAGAATTAGGTTTAGATTCGGATTGGATGTGGGCAGTATGCAGGCAGCATAACCAAGGTCCCTTTCAGGGACCAAAACTGAAAATTTACAAGTCCAATTGGTGTGAGGCCAATTGAAATAAAACTAGACACAAAATGACACATTTTTCATTTAGGAATCATGCCCAAAAAGTGACTAAAACCTAGTGAACAAATTGGTCAAATCCGGACGTAGGCAATCTGACCTGTACAAAAATGACCAAATAAATAGTGTTTATTCATTTAGCCATAACTTGGGCTAGGCCGGTCTAAATGACCTAAAATTTTACCAGTGGAAAACTGAGATATAGACCTAAAACTTTCATGAAGAACACAAACCCAAATTATGCCCTTAACCAAGTTATTTGGCCACCCAAAGTTGGTGACCTAAAACTACCAGAACCAATTTGGTGCCCAGAAATCTGGGTTAAGTCCAATCCGGCAGCCATAATTCAAATGGCTATAACTTGAGCTGCAAAACTCCAAATGGAGTGATTCAAAAAGGAGAATAAATTTAAGACAATAAGGAATAATTTCTATGAAGAAAACTTAGCCAAATTCTAACAGTAACATGACCAATAGAATAGTGCAACTTAAGACACCAAAAATGAAAATTTGTAATTTTGCTTAAAAGACATAAGTTTTGAGAAAACAACCAAAACCAATAAAATTGGTGACCAAAATGTGGTATGTGAGGATAGTTAGAGTTCTCATACCTTTTAAGTATAAGAAAGTCAATATTTTGACTTGAATAGTACCATGAATAGTAACCTTAATATGAAAATTTGCAAGAATGTAAGTTTAAATATATTGGAATTAGTTATTGGAGTTGTTATGAAGTAAAGATACTGAAACACTATAAATTTTGTGTTTCAGCTGAAAAAGACTCGGAAGGTCTAAGAAACTGAGTCAAGGCCTAGAGGCGACTCACGTCAGATTTGTGCACAATAAACCTTATTTGAGCATTTTGTCATTGAAAAATTGATTTGGTATAATTTATGAAAATTTGGTGTTAATCATAAATTGTGTTGCCACTTTGTGAATGAAACTATGACTTTGGAAATTTTTCGGATTTCTCATGAATTATTTGAATAAAATGTTTGAAATAGATTTTTGAGTCACACTTAGCATGACAGTGCCTTATTATTCCTCCTGCATTTATGGGGTGAGATCGATTATTTTTCCTCTCTCTCTGGTTTACCAATTGAGGTTGTAGATCGAATGAGTACTCATTAGCTATGTAGCCACCTCCCTCATTGATTAAGATTAGTAGGGTTGTAAATCGCTTTGTCGTGGTTGAAGGAGCGGAAGCGTGAAAAACACAAGTTTATACCATTGAATTCAAAAATTTTCACCTAGGGCCACATGCACCATGCAAGATTTATTTTTATCTATTTGATTTCAATGATAAACAACATATTAAAACTCTTTTAATATGTTTTTGGATCTGTATTTGCCATTTAAGATTTTAAAATTAATCAGATTAATTTTAGAACCCTAGATTAAATCAAGAACAATTACACTAACCTCTTGATGTCTTTGCAGCGTATGCGCCTTTGAGATTCGTCTTGAGGACACGGATGTTGTCCCTCTAGCTTGTCCACACCAAGAACACCTATGGCAGCCCTTGAACAGCTTCTAAAGCCTTTTCTATTAATTAGAAATTCAAGTTCTGCCTTTTAAGAGATTAGAGATGCAAACAGGACACTAGAAACAATTTCTAGTGTTCTTAATTCAAGAGATTGATGGCTAATCTCTTTGAATTGATGAGAGATGAAGAGAAATAGCTGGAGAGGCTCAAAGTGGCGTGACAATAGAGAGGAGAGGCTGCTGGTTATTTTTTTCTTTTCATAACCACACTTAAATAGCTAGGTTAACACATTAAACCCTAGCCACATGTCACCTTTTGATTAGCTCTAGGTTTAAGTGACCCAATCACATTGTGCCAAGTGTCAAACCTATATTTAATCTTGATTTTAATCATCTTACATGATTAAAAAACATTTGGCAAGCTTATGTGTAATCCCATGTGTCACCATCTCATGGTGCCACGTGTCACACTGCAAAATGACCAAAATGCCCCTGTGTCTTAATTTTGAGTTCTCAACCCAAAATAATTATTTTCTTCTTCTAATTAATTTATATCAAATATAAATTAATTAATTAATCTCTATTAATTAATTTCTCATCAATTAAATTCATATTTAAACACTTTAAATATAAATTTAATTTATACTACACATCCAATAATCTAGATTTGGTTTCAAGTCATGCTAGGGACTTTGCAATTTTATTGCAAACCAAATCTATTTAATTAATCAATTAAACTCTTTAATTAATTAATTAAATCATATTTAAATAGGTGATAACTTGTGTATGTGTGTGACTTACTAGGCTCATCACTAATTGGCAATGAGACATGATATCAACTCTTAATATCATCGAACTCTTTCTTACCATAAATGATTTCTCTAAATCATTTTATGAACCTCATAGACCATGGTTAACACCTAGCATAGCATGCCATGGCCACCCAATTAGTAATAAGGTTTACCTTAAATGAACCTATAATCATATGTTACCATGCACTAGAATCTCTCCATTACAAAATCCCAACTCAAGGAGTCATGGTTTATGTCAAACTCCATTTGCTATGAATCTTATGTTCTCTTTTAATTCCAGTTCTTGATTAAAAGATTTTTCTCATCGAAACTCTTTCGAATAAATCTATCTGTCTGGCCAGAACTTGAAACATCAAGAACAATTAAATGAACATAGGATTTTATCTCTATTTACTTAGAGGAACAGATTCCTTCTTGATCAACACCTACCTCCATATATAACTAGCAGGAGCCAACACATGCCCATATACCCATACATAGTACAAGTATGAAAGCAGTATCAAACTCAAACTACCTATATACAAGATAATCGTGCTATCTCAGTCTAAAGATTATATGCACTGATATGATTTATGACAAAACATTGACAAGAGTAAACTCCATGTGCTTGTCATAAGTGTCACTGGTTCGGCCTACTTATCATTTATAAGTGCCTATCATGTTTGTTATATGGCATGAGACTCACCATTCCATCTTATTTATATCTCATATAAATAACTTGGGAACAAACATGAATACAATCTTTCTGGATAAGTCATGTCCTTATTATGAAGTATCCTCGATTGTGAACCTATTTATGATACTTTGTGCTAGAAATATTGTCACTCATATTCTTAACAACTTAAGAATAATATTTCTAACAAAATATCAATGGACCTTTTCTATTACACATAAATATATTATGTAAACGGAAAAGTGGAAATGCCTTTTATTAATAAAATATGTACAGGATACATACTAAATGATATGCTCTAGGGCATACTACTAACAATCTCCCACTAGCACTAGAGCCATTCATTACAATACCTTAGACCCATCTTCTCAAGATGTCAGTCTAACTGAGTCTGTGACATAGGCTTAGTGAATGGATCAGCTGGATTTTTCAGCTGATGTTATTTTTCTGCATGGCTATATCGCCTTGCCCAACTATATCTCTGATAATGTGGTAGTGCTTTTCTATGTGTTTGGATTTTGGGTGAGACCTTGGTTCCTTAGCCTGTATGACTGCTCCATTGTTGTCACAGTGTAGTGGAACTGCTGACTTAATGGAAGGAATTACTATAAGTTCTGTCACGAACTTCTTTATCCAAACAGCTTCCTTTGCAGCATCTGATGCGAGAATATACTCGACCTCGATGAGTGGAATCTGCAGTCGTGCTCTGTTTGGAACTCTTCCAACTGACTGCACCTCCATTACAAATGAACACATATCCAGAGGTAGACTTTCTATCATCGATATCTGATTGGAAATCAGAATCAGTATAACCATCCAATTGCAAGTCTCCACCTCCATAAATCAAGAATAAATCCTTAGTTCTTCTTAAGTACTTAAGAATATTCTTGACAGCTATCCAGTGTTCCAAACCTGGATTGGATTGATACCTGCTAGTCAAACTAACAACATATGCGATATCCGCCTAGTACACAACATTGCATACATTAAACTTCCAATAGCCAAGCATACGGAATCTCGCCATCTTATCTCTTTCTTGAGATGTCTTTGGAGACATCTCTTTAGAAAGATGGATACCATGTCTCACTGGTAACAATCCTCTCTTGGAATCAAGCATGTTAAACCTCTTTAACACCTTTTCCAAGTATAGACTTTGGGATAAACCTATTATTCTTTTCGCTCTATCTCTATAGATGCGAATCCCAAGAATATAGGTTGCCTCCCCTAAGTCTTTCATGGAGAATGTATTTGACAACCATACCTTTATAGTCGTCAACATACCTGTGTCATTACCCATCAACAGTATGTCATCTACATATAAGACAAGGAAAGTGATAGCACTGTCACTAACCTTCTTATATACACATGGCTCATCCTCATTTTTGATAAAACCAAAAGATTTAATGGCTTCATCAAAACGGATGTTCCAACTCCTCGAAGCTTGTTTCAACCCATAAATGGATCGCTTTAGCTTGCATACCTTGGAACCATCTTGGGATTGAAATCCCCTAGGTTTTTCCATGAAAATGTTTTCTTCAATGTATCCATTAAGAAAAGTTGTTTTGACATCCATCCGCCAAATCTCATAATCATAGTATGCAGCTATTGCTAATAAAATCCTAATTGATTTAAGTATGGCAACAAAGTAGAAAGTCTCCTCATAGTCTATTCCTTGCCTTTGGCGAAACCCTTTCGCTACTAGCCTTGCCTTATAGGTCTCTACCTTTCCATCAGAACCAATTTTCTTCTTGAAAACCCATTTGTTCCCTATAGGTACAATACCTTCAGGTGGGTCAACAAGATCCAAAACTTGATTCTTATACATGGAATCAATCTCAGATTTCATAGCATCAATCCATTTTGAAGAGTCTATATCTGATATAGCTTCTTCATAGGTAAGTGGATCATCTCCATGATCTACTTCTTCATGAGTAGACAACTCTTGTTCTTCTTCATGAAGAAAACCATATCTCACTGGTGGGTGAGATACCCTGGTTGTTCTACGAGGAACAGCTGTAGATGTTTCATCAATGGGTATAGGTTGACTAGATGGATCTATATCCATCTGATCTGTTGGTTGGTCAGAATTCTCCAATTCTAACTCTATTTGCCTTCCTTTGCCTCCTTCTTGAACAAACTGTTGTTCAAGAAATGTGGCATCTCTACTTATCACAACCTTTTGTGAAGTAGGCAAATAAAAATAATATCCAAAACTATCTTTTGGATATCCAACAAATCGACCTCTTTCTGATCTGGTCTCCAATTTATCAGTGTTCAGCTTTTTGATATAAGCTGGACAACCCCAAATCTTAACATGCTTAAGACTTGGTTTTCTTCCATGCCATATCTCATAAGGTGTGGAAGAAACTGATTTTGATGGAATCCTATTCAGAATATACAAAGCTGATTCTAATGCAAATCCCCAAAAGAAGATTGGCATATCAGTATAGCTCATCATACTACGTACCATATCCAATAGGGTATGATTTCTCCTTTCAGATGCACCATTCAGCTGTGGCGTTCCTGGAGGAGTCAGCTGAGAAACAATGCCATGCTCTCTCAAGTATTCATCAAATTCAGTACTCAAATATTCACCTCCACGATCTGATCGAAGAACTTTAATATTCTTTCCTGTTTGATTTTCTACTTCAGATTTAAATTCTTTGAACTTTTCAAAAGATTCATGTTTGTATTTCATCAAATACAAATACCCAAACCTTGATTTATCATCAGTAAAGGTAATAAAATAATGAAAACCCCCTCTAGCCATTTCTTTAAATGGACCACATACATCACTATGTATTAGCTCCAAAATATTTTCAGCTCTTAGCCCTTGTCCAACAAAGGGTGATCTAGTCATTTTGCCCTGAAGGCAAGATTCACAAGTTGGAGTAGGCTCAGAACCCAATGAGGATAGAATCCCCATTTTCTCCAGTTTTGCAATCCTATCTTCTGCAACATGACATAACCTTAAGTGCCAAAAATATTTTGAACTTGAGTTGGTTTTCACCATGGCATTGCATTCATTTAGATTGCTATACTCTAGCCAGTGGAAACACTTTCTTACTGGCAATGGAAACACTTTCCTGTTGGCAGTGGAAACACTTTCCTGTTGGCAGTGGAGACACTTTCCTTTGCCTTTATCAACTTTAATCTTCCTTTCTGTTAGCTATTTTCTTGGAAGGACCAGGAATCTGAGATTTCTTTTTCTTATTGCGCTTCTTCTTGTTGGACTTTCCAGCAGAAGAAGATGCAACCAAAGCTACCTCTTTTCCTTTATTGCCTGGCATATTGTTTTGGGCAATAACCAGCATGTTGAGTAAACCAGCTAAGGTGCATTCCTGTTTAGTCATATAGAAATTTGTCACAAAATTCCCAAAAGACTCAAGAAGGATCAAGGATCAAATCATGCAGTAGTTGGAAATCCATGTTGAAGTCAAGATGTTCCAACCGCTCAATCACCGAATCATCTTGTGGACATGATCCCCAACATTCGTCCCTTAAACATCCTCATACGGAATAAGCTGCTAGATATCTCATACCTAGCATTCCTGCTGTGCTCACCATACAACTCTTGTAGGTGAAGGAGGATCTCTACTCGCACTCTGCATGTTCTCATGTTGCTTCTGTAACTCATTACTCATGGAAGCAAGCATGTAACACTTAGCTCTCATATCATGCTCCTTCCACTTGTCCAAAGTTTCATGTTCCTCTTAAGTGGCCTCTGGAGGTAAGGGACCAGGAACATTTGAATCTAGAACATATCCTATATGTTCAAGGTTCAAGACAAGTTTCAAATTTCTTAGCCAATCAGAGAGATTAGGTCCTGTCAACCTATTGCGATCAAGTATGCTTGCAAGGATATTGGATGGTGGTGGTTGTTCTGTGCTCATTATTATCTGAAATTTAATTGCAGAAATAACCAGATTAATTAGTAAATGTATCATGTAATTAACCAAATATGATTATGGTCTTTTAATCAAATTGGTCCTCCCACTAACTTAGCGAATCCTACACTTCCAAAGTAGAAAACTGAAATCCTAGTTGGATGGATTTCTAGTGGGTGATTGAATTCTTATAATTCTATTGATCATCCTCAGGTACATCCATTATTGGAATTACAATAAACTATAAGTGAGCAACTCCTTGCCCATCACATCTCATGTGAGGTTCAATCCTTTACCTAGCCCCTAATGCTCAAAATCTCAGGTACATCCATTATTGACTTATCTTGCATTAGTTAAGTTGATCCCATTGAGCCAGTAATTATGCAAATAATTTTAATGTCCTCAGGTACATCCAATATTGGCCACCAAACCATTTACATATTTACAACATCTCATGCTTAACAATTATTCTTAAGAAAATCTCTTAAATTAATTGCATCTCATGCAACTATTTAAAATTTCTTAAAATAATTGCCCCAATGGAGGGCTTATGTTATAATTACTTTAATTATAGCATTTCCAACTTAATCATTTGTTTGGAAGATTTTATAGCCATCCTAAATACTATTAAGGTCTCACTTTGCACATTATCCATTTAGCATGCATATATCATATAATTGCATACATTCCCATACATCTCATGCATTCATGGATAAGCAGTAAATATGGTATGATCATGGACTTTCTAAGGGATTCAATTCTGAGCCACCAAGAATTGAATCAGGGCATTCCTAGGTGCATTTCATTCATTCATTCATTTTACAAGAGTTGCTGAAGGAGTACATAATCAACACTTGATATTGAATTCCTCCCACTGGTCCCACCAATGCTCTTGACCTCCTTGAACTTCTTGCAATCCAATATTACATAGTAATCCTTGGCATACCAAGGCGAATTTACAAGAACTTAAATAAATGAAATTACAACCCAAAAATATTACAAACTTAATAATACATGCCCAAAATAAATTAAAATAAATTAATTAATTTACAATCCCAAAGAAACATAAAAGAAATAAATCCAATCACATTGGTCTTTTATAGTCCATGATCATCCATCATGCATATCACTATTTAACAATTAAATAAAACATACATACTTAAATTAAATTGAATATCTCATATTCAACTTAAAAATCCAGATTTGAATATGATTCAAATAAATTTAAAAATTCAGATTTGAATCACATTCAAACAACTTCAAAAATTCAGATTTGAATCACATTCAAACATTTTTTAAAAAATCAGATTTGAATCACATTCAAATATTTCTTAAAAAATCAGATCTGAATTTTATTGAATCAATTTTAAAAAATCAGATTTAAATATGATTCAAACAACTTTAAAAATTCAGATTTGAATCACATTCAAACAACTTTTAAAATTCAGATTTGAATCACATTCAAACAATTTTTAAAATTCTGATTTGAATCATAATTTAATTGTGTGATTAAAACAACTAATTAAACACTTTAATTAGTCAAATAATAGGCCTTAGATCATACAACAATTACAGAATTAAAAGCCAAACCTTGAACCACCCATGGAACCATTGTTGCCGCCAACAATGGTGGCTTCACCATGTGTGACGCCACATCTCATGATCCAACCAGCAATGAATCTCTTGATCTCATGATCAAACACACAATTAAATTATATAATCAACAATCTAAATGGCAAATATAGTGGCTCTGATACCAATTGAAGGAGCGGAAGCGTGAAAAACACAAGTTTATACCATTGAATTCAAAAATTTTCACCTAGGGCCACATGCACCATGCAAGATTTATTTTTATCTATTTGATTTCAATGATAAACAACATATTAAAACTCTTTTAATATGTTTTTGGATCTGTATTTGCCATTTAAGATTTTAAAATTAATCAGATTAATTTTAGAACCCTAGATTAAATCAAGAACAATTACACTAACCTCTTGATGTCTTTGCAGTGTCTGCGCCTTTGAGATTCGTCTTCAGGACACCAGATGTTGTCCCTCTAGCTTGTCCACACCAAGAACACCTATGGCAGCCCTTGAACAGCTTCTAAAGCCTTTTCTATTAATTAGAAATTCAAGTTCTGCCTTTTAAGAGATTAGAGATGCAAACAGGACACTAGAAACAATTTCTAGTGTTCTTAATTCAAGAGATTGATGGCTAATCTCTTTGAATTGATGAGAGATGAAGAGAAATAGCTGGAGAGGCTCAAAGTGGCGTGACAATTGAGAGGAGAGGCTGCTGGTTATTTTTCTTTTCATAACCACACTTAAATAGCTAGGTTAACACATTAAACCCTAGCCACATGTCACCTTTTGATTAGCTCTAGGTTTAAGTGACCCAATCACATTGTGCCAAGTGTCAAACCTATATTTAATCTTGATTTTAATCATCTTACATGATTAAAAACATTTGGCAAGCTTATGTGTAATCCCATGTGTCACCATCTCATGGTGCCACGTGTCACACTGCAAAATGACCAAAATGCCTGTGTCTTAATTTTGAGTTCTCAACCCAAAATAATTATTTTCTTCTTCTAATTAATTTATATCAAATATAAATTAATTAATTAATCTCTATTAATTAATTTCTCATCAATTAAATTCATATTTAAACACTTTAAATATAAATTTAATTTATACTACACATCCAATAATCTAGATTTGGTTTCAAGTCATGCTAGGGACTTTGCAATTTTATTGCAAACCAAATCTATTTAATTAATCAATTAAACTCTTTAATTAATTAATTAAATCATATTTAAATAGGTGATAACTTGTGTATGTGTGTGACTTACTAGGCTCATCACTAATTGGCAATGAGACATGATATCAACTCTTAATATCATCGTAACTCTTTCTTACCATAAATGATTTCTCTAAATCATTTTATGAACCTCATAGACCATGGTTAACACCTAGCATAGCATGCCATGGCCACCCAATTAGTAATAAGGTTTACCTTAAATGAACCTATAATCATATGTTACCATGCACTAGAATCTCTCTGTTACAAAATCCCAACTCAAGCTGGAGTCATGGTTTATGTCAAACTCCATTTGCTATGAATCTTATGTTCTCTTTTAATTCCAGTTCTTGATTAAAAGATTTTTCTCATCAGAAACTCTTTTCTGAATAAATCTATCTGTCTGCCAGAACTTGAAACATCAAGAACAATTAAATGAACATAGGATTTTATCTCTATTTACTTAGAGGAACAGATTCCTTCTTGATCAACACCTACCTCCATATATAACTAGCAGGAGCCAACACATGCCCATATACCCATACATAGTACAAGTATGAAAGCAGTATCAAACTCAAACTACCTATATACAAGATAATCGTGCTATCTCGTGTCTAAAGATTATATGCACTGATATGATTTATGACAAAACATTGACAAGAGTAAACTCCATGTGCTTGTCATAAGTGTCACTGGTTCGGCCTACTTATCATTTATAAGTGCCTATCATGTTTGTTATATGGCATGAGACTCACCATTCCATCTTATTTATATCTCATATAAATAACTTGGGAACAAACATGAATACAATCTTTCTGGATAAGTCATGTCCTTATTATGAAGTATCCTCGATTGTGAACCTATTTATGATACTTTGTGCTAGAAATATTGTCACTCATATTCTTAACAACTTAAGAATAATATTTCTAACAAAATATCAATGGACCTTTTCTATTACACATAAATATATTATGTAAACGGAAAAGTGGAAATGCCTTTTATTAATAAAATATGTACAGGATACATACTAAATGATATGCTCTAGGGCATACTACTAACAGTGGTGTACAATACGACATTGATCGAAAATTTTGTGTCATAGCTTAAGTTGTGTATGAATTGGCAACACTATGTTTATTAAATTGTTTGATCAAAATTGTGCTATAATGAGTTTTGATAATTTGTGAAATGTAATTGTGAAATATTTAAATTGTGATTTATCGATGAATGTTTTATGTACTGCATTTCAAATTTTTATTGTGTACCATTGAGTATTTTTATACTCAGCGATAGCTTATTTTGCTATCGCAGATAGGAGCAAGAAAAAAGCAGAGTAAGCTGCTGAACTGGAAAAGCCTTCACTGATTTTGTACGGGTATTATTTTATACTCAATGTAATTTAGTTTGATGTAAATAAATATTGTTCATATGTATTAATGTAAAGTTAAGCAGTTGTATTTATAAATTGTAATAATATTATTTTTGAATTTTATATCTGTAAATAAAACTTGTGAATGTAAATTAGCTTTATTGAATGCAATGTTGATCGAATTATTTTGAAATAGTTTGATTTGAGAAATTTGAGTTGATTTGGGATGGGAGTTGTGGAAAATTTTATTGGAAGCGTTTTTCTCAGCTATTTTAAAAACTGTTTTTTCAAAACACAGATGACACTCTGCCAAAATTTTTATAAAATTTGTTGAAAAATAAAATGGAACAAAAATTTTAAGTAGTTTTAAAACTTTGAATAAATAATTTTAATTCCTACCAAAATGCTTACCACTTCCAAAATGTAAGAAAATGGTTTTAAAATCCCTTGTAGGATACTTAATGAGTTATTAGTAAGTGAAATTTGATAGTTCATTAGGTATTCTACGGGATCATGTCATGCCTTACAGAGGGGTGAGGTGTGACACTTGTAGTGCGCGTGTCTCCTAGGCCCTAGGTTTCTATATAAAGCCGACGATGCTGCACGGTATAGGGCCAATGATGTTGCTCGGTATAGGGGAATAAATATTATACCTTGGCTTGGGTTCAGCCATACGGTCGAATGATGCTTATTGCTATGCTTTCTGTTGATGCTTGAGGATATACACGATGAGGGGCGACATCATGCTATAAAGAATAGTGATATTCAGTTTCTATGTTAAATATGCTAAACGACCCTCGATAAGTAGATTTGAGATCCTCTATAAGAGGAAAAGCCCTTGAATACGAGTAGGCTGGCCTAGATTGGGTGGAAGTCTAGGTGCGACACAAGACTACTATTCCGGCCAGGATGTGGCCCCGTGACAGTTAGTATCAAAGTAAGGTCAGTGCTTGCAATGGATAATAATCCATACCTCTCTTGAGGAACCTTTGGTTGTACAATGCATACGAGATACAAAAATAAATGGAAACGATGAAAAGCGATGGTTGTTAAATAAAACGATCAAAGCTAATCGTGTGTTCACATCGAGAAAGGGTGAGAGGAACATATAACCCTAAAAAACCCTCAAATGGGTGAAGGACATAATGTCCTCCTTAGAAATATATTGTGGCATGTAAAATGAATATGTGATATAATATGCGAGTGAGTATTCTTGATGTTATTGAGTCCTTAAGAGGTGGTTTGCTAGAGTGCAGTACACCAATTAAGGATTATCAATATAAAAGGATGCTAACGTGGGCAAAATAGGGTGCGAAATTAGCAAATGACATTCGCCAAGCAAGCAACATAATTTGAGACTTTGGTCAGACAAAAATGAGATGATCGATATTGAGAAAAATTAAAAAGATATGGGATGAATTATGTTCCCAGAACCATTGAGATGGTGAATGACCCTTGTCGGGTGATGAGATACAATACTCAAGATTGCTTAAAAGACTATGAAAGTCTTTGAGATGAGTGGGGACGAGTAAGCCCCAAGGATTGATAAGATGATTGTGAATTCTTAATAGACTGTGAAAGTCTTTCGAGATATGGGATGTGCTATCCCTAAGAGATTATGGAACTGATGGCTTATCTCATTGAGATGGTGTCTTATCCTAATTGAGTTAAGAGCTGGAATAATCGAGAACTACTTATTAGCTAGGAAAGCCTTCAAAATACCTTAATGGATTGCTAAGCCCATAAAGTATTTTGTGCGGGTCAAGAGATGGGAAATTTGAGATAGCTTAATGGTTATGAGAACCTTCGGAATGATGGGTTGAAATACCCTAATCGATATTGAGACGGTTGTTTTCTCCCCTAGAGAATAACCATTGCGGTTGGCTATTATAACCTTTAAATGAAGGATGGGACATGTATAGAGTTCCTCGAGATAAGAATGTTGCTATTCTATGAATAACATAGAAAGTGAAACTGTTGCTAGAGTGCAACTTGAGATGAGACGGTCATTGCTTGCCATTGATGGCAAGTCCAGATTATGCATAGATTCTATTGAATCCTATTTAATTACGAGGCGATAGTTGCTAAGAGCTGCTGAGGCTAAAATCAGCTATGAGATGAATTCGGAAAAGGGATAGGTGGATCCCAAATCATATTGCGTAGAAATTGAATTGGCTTACGATAGGCCTATAAAGGGTAAGAAACCCAAGATCGTCGATAGGCGGTAGCATTAAGAGATGGGTGTACGAACAATGGGTGTGCAGTAGGAAATGAGGGCAAAACTAGCATGAGCAATGACTTCCATGAGCATAATGCAAGTTCTAGAGGGAAACATGGTGATACACGAATTCGGTAATGTGTAAGTTTCTCTATTCATTTACATGACGACTATGTTGTTCATTATTAGCAGCCATAATATTATATTATAGCTTCGAAATTTAATACAATTACTTCCTTATGCTTGAGTTTATGTATAACACTATTATTTTGTGTTGTGATTATTTTGTGAGGTACATTACGATGGTGCAACCATAAGGCAAAGCCCCAAGAATAACTTAGCAAAGGCTCAATGATATTCATGCAGAGGCGTGTTCATCACAATACAGAGAAATGAAGCATCGGAGGAACCATCACAAAATGAGCCATAAAGAATTAAGTGGAGGGGAGTATGCAGATGATTGAATAGATCCATCAAAGCGAGAACTCGCTGGAATGCAATACCATGACAACAACAGCGGTAGTCGACAGGGTCATCGACTGTCTAAGTGGGGGAGGATGTTACAAGGAAGAAGATGGTAATGTCATTATTAATCAAGCGGGGCAGCTATTCCATCATTGATCGAGTGGGGCAGCTATGCCACAGTCATAACATGAGGAGGATATGAAGAATGTGTATGAAGACGGGCACAAGTTGATATAAAGATACATAAAAGAATCATGAGATCAATATGTGAGAACCAGACATGATGAATGATATGAAGAGGCACAAGATGTTTGGGAGAGCTTTGTTCAACAAAAGGCAAAAAAAAGATGACAAGAGCTGTGCGGGGAAAATCGATGAGGACATCGATTGTCTAAGTGGAGGAGAATGTAAGGGGGCCAGCCCGTTACCCTATAAAGATTGGCCTAACCTAGCCGAGCTGTAGGCCTATAAGATGGTTAAAGGGCACAATTGATGAGAATGAGAAGTTTGACGGACACTTTTATAAATATGGAAAAGTATAGTGGAGTGTAACCACTGAGACATATTGATGTCTCCTCCTGCTAGAGGTCACTTTGTTCCTAATGCTCTTTAGGAGGGTGTGACTAGTTGGCCATTGGTGAGCACAGTTGGGCCCAACTAGTTACTAAGTTTGCTGTAAAGCTCTCCATCATCTCCAGGATCACTGGTGCAAGGGCGTGACTCTAAGTGAGCTCCCTACGTACTCATTGTACTAGACGGCGGGTATCGTGCTCTTGTGAGATAGGAGCTTAGTGTCTCCATGAAGAAGGAGCTTCATGGACACTACAAGGCCGAGGGGCTTGTAGTGCGCTTGTCTCCTAGGCTCGAGGTTTCTATATAAAGCCGACGATGCTGCTCGGTATAGGGCCAATGATGATGCTCGGTATAGGGGAACAAATATTATACCTTGGCTTGGGTTCAGCTATACGGTCGGATGATGCTTATTGCTATGCTTTAGGTTGATGCTTGAGGATGTACACGATGAGGGGCGACATCATGCTACAAAGAATATTGATATTCGGTTTCCATGTTAAATATGCTAAACGACCCTCTCGATAAGTAGATTTGAGATCCTTTATAAGAGAAAAAGTCATTGAATACGAGTAGACTGGCCTAGATTGGGTGGAAGTCTAGGCGTTGCACGAGACTACTATCCGGGTCAAGATGTGGCCCCATGACACATTGAGCTCGGGACCGAACCTAGGATGGGATTTTCCGCGTCCACCTATTTTCGTCGCCTCCAGCTCCTGACATTCTAATGCCGAAAGATGAAATCGCGCCACCACCATCTATACTGCCGGATATGCTGACATCTATCGACCCTTTTTGTTCGGTTTTCTTCTAGGGAATATAGTATAATAATTTAGATATGATCTTGTTTGGCATTAAAATTTAAAAACTGAAATTATTTTTTTTAAAATAAAAATATTATTTTTAACACTATTAAAAAATAATTAAAAAATTATTTTATTATTTTAATATTTTTATAATTAAAATTATTAAATTTAATTTTTAATTAATTTTTATTAATTTTTAATTAATATATTTAAAAAAAATAATTTTCTCAACATCAATTTTGAGGATAATACTAAATGGGCCTTAATCTGTTGAGTTATTTTCAATTTAACATTGATACAGCATATGATCCTGTAATTAAGAATAAATTATCACGAGTAATCACTCTTTTTGTTAATTATTGAACTCTTCTAGAAATGTTTATTATTAATTGATATTTAGTTAATTTTTTTTAATGAATAACATAATTTGTTTGAACATAAAAGAATTAATTTGTTCTTAATTATTTTTTTTAAAACAAATTTAGTAAAAGAGATTCTTCAATTGAAGTCAGAGCCAGAGATTGATGCGGCTGATTAAGTCTTTGACATTTCTCTTTTCTTTATACTGTTTTGGTCATTTTTCCACTTTTTTTGAAAGGAAAAATGCCAGGGTTTTCCAGATCCCGTGAAATTTACAGCTAATGAATCAGAAATTCAATTCAATAATTTAAATGGGAAGGAAAATAGGAGAGGAATGCACTCGACACGTGCCTTCCGAGACCCCACAGGATTCTCCCATCTGTTATTATTATGCCGCGTGTCAGTGAACCCATATCTGTCTACCCCAACTTTTAATTTTCAAATTAAAATCGTAATCGTCACAAACGAAAAAACAGTTATTTTCCGTTAAACGTGAACCAAACAATACATAGTATCTCCACTTTCCTCTAATCACAAGCAAATCACCTCTTTCTCTTTCACTTTCTAAAAAAAAACAAAAAGAAGAGAGAAGAAAAAAAAAAAAAAAAAAGAGAAAATCGAAACGATAGATTACGCTTCACTCAATCAAGCGCTAACTTCGAGAGCTAACTCCAGAAAAGAAAATAAATTAAAATCCACCGCCGCTCGCTCACTTCCAAGTCCCATATCTCGCTGATCACACGACGTCCGTGTTTCTTTCAAACCAAAATGGCGTCCAAACTCGGCGCTTGCTCACGCGCAACCACACGCTATGCTCATTTCCAGAAAACTGGGAAACCCCTGTTTTTACCTCTGGAACAATCCCTATTCGCCGATAAATCGAGAACCAGGATCGTTGGAAGCTCGAGAATTAGGGCTTCGAATGATGGGAACTCGTACCTGGACATGTGGAAGAACGCCGTCGATCGCGACAAGAAGACTGTTGAGTTCCAAAGAATCACTGAAAGAGTGTCCGGAACCGACAATGGTAATGATGCTGATAATGATGGTGGTTGGAACATGAATTTGGAGAAGAAAAGCGAAGATTTTAAGAAGATTTTGGATGTTTCCAAGGAGGAGAGGGACCGCACTCAGCGAATGCAGGTCATTGATCGGGCCGCGGCAGCGATTGCGGCTGCTCGTGCCATACTGAAGGATAGGCAGTCTGGAAATGATAAGGCAAATGACGACGGAGCTAGTAGCAATTTAACCCGTGAACGCGGAGGCGGAGCGGAAAATAATCAAGACGGTAAAATGGTTATTTATTTACTTTATTTTGAGCTTTATATATTTGAATTGTTTCGGCCATCTCGGGATTTAATGGATTGGGATTTTGTGAAGGATCTTTAATTTTTGGGAAGTGGGAATTTTTACCTGTTAGTACATACGCTCTGATTTGTGTTTTCTGTTCTGTTATTAAAAATCATAATTAATGCTATTACTCTGAAAGCTTAATAAATCTCAAATTATCAAACTATTAGAGAGAGAGAGAGACAGAGACAGAGACAGAGACAGAGAGAGCATTTGTAATAATTCAAAACTTGGAGTCATTGAGTAAAGCACTTCTGCATACTGCATCATGAATTACTGAGTTAGTAAACAAGTGACAACATTTGTTTGCCAATATTCCTTGCATATGATAGTTGCCTTGATACAATTCTTTTGTGGGTTGGAAAGGCGGATGTGAGAGTGGCAGTTCTGAAATTTTTTAACATTTAGACGATCACTTTGTTTCAGTCACATTCACTAGACAGTGATTTTTGCAATGTTATAAGTTGAAGTCCTTCAGATTTTAATCTCTTTTATTATGCAGCTTTAAATAATGGAAGCGTTTTTCCCTCTCCATCTGAGACTTCTGGAAATGGAGTACCTGGGCCAGATTTTTGGTCTTGGACACCTCCTCCTGGTACTGAGAAGACTCAATATGACGCTGACTTGTTGGAAGCTAAAAGATCTTTGATATCTCCTATTTTGGCAAGCCCTGTGGCAATGAAAGAGCGATGTTTGGATTTTCTCAATATTCCACTTGAAAGTAAACTCTCAGAGAGTAGCTCCAACCCTCCTATTCCTCCTTTGCAATCACTGATGGAGGTTAAAAAAGAAGAGGTCTCCATATCTAGTCCTGATATGCCTTCTCTAAAAGAGGAAGAGCAAGAACTTAATCTTTTATTTCATGCACATGAACTGGAAGCGGCTTATGTTCTTGATGAAGTTGACGATGAATTTTCTGGAGTAGATCCAAATGGATCGAGGTGGTGGAAGGAGACAGGAATTGAGCAAAGACCTGATGGTGTTATTTGCAGGTGGACTATGACCAGGGGTGCTAGTGCTGACCAAGATGTTGAGTGGCAAGAGAAGTTTTGGGAAGCTTCTGATGAGTTTGGTTATAAGGAACTTGGTTCAGAGAAATCAGGAAGAGATGCTACTGGAAATGTATGGCGTGAGTATTGGAGAGAATCAATGTGGCAGGTTAGTAGGTTTGTTTTGATGAATTGCACTTACTTTCTGTTTGCTTCCTACATACTGGATTCTGTAATGTAGGTTATTCAAATTGGGCTAGACAATTTATCAAAATGGAAATTGTATAATAATGAACACCTTAGCAACTTAGATTGGCCCATCCGTTCGTTGCTTAGTCAAGAGCTTATGGAATGATTGTTAAGGTTGGTAATAGTGTTTGTTAATAAGTGCTTAATACTTCTTTAATCCCAATTGATTGTTTGTTGTAGTGCCAACAGCCAAAGTCTTTGCATTGTAAGATATAAAGTGCTTCATGCATGATTAAAAAAAAAAGTCTCCAGCAACAGTAGAAGTGTTTAGCTGTTTCAATTTTTAACTGAGATTCTGATTAATGATTTTCTCTTGGTTTGATTGGATAAGAAAAAAAAGTAAAGGGCAAACACATTTTGCTTTTTTATGAAGAGTACCTTGTTGCTATGTCAAAAGCCGCATAATTAGCTTGTATTGCACTGGTATCTTTTATCTTTTGTTTTTTTCGAATCAAAACTTGTCCATGGGAGATCAAGAAAATTCTACTATAAACATTCAAGCGAATAGCGTGTTAGCCCAAATACGCATTTCTCTAGTTTAATCTTGCAATGCTGTGTTTGCATTAAAAAAAATGATGTATATGAGTATAAATTCTTATTGTCTATTTGATGCTTGCAGGAATCTGGGCTTATGCATATGGAGAAAACTGCAGACAAGTGGGGGAAGAATGGAAGAGGTGATGAGTGGAAAGAGGAATGGTGGGAACATTATGATGCCTCCAACCAAGCTGAGAAATGGGCACATAAGTGGTGCACTGTTGACCCAACCACACGGCTTGAGGCTGGTCATGCTCATGTATGGCATGAAAGGTACCAAATTCCATATAGATTGGATAATATTTGCAGTCTTCTGTTATCCTTGAGAACTTACTGTAATCAACTGTAATATCACTTTGGACATGGACTAACTAATCAAATATCCTTTCCAACTCAAAGTAGATTCTATTGCAAATATATGAATAGATTCAGACATCTTAATGCTAACTCTGGGACAAAGATTTCTAGTGCACACGGAAGTCACAGAATCTCAGCAGTTCTGAAATTCTGTACTGTTATTTGGACCTCGCATTTAAGTTTGTACAAAATTAGTTGGATAATTTTATTAGGAATCTTGGAATATTACTGTTCTCATGGAGTCTAACTTGCATTATAGTTGAGTTATTTCAATGTATGTGCTATAATGTTATATCCAGTCTGTAAGAGATACAGGGTATGCAGAAAGTGATGGTTTTATTCACACTTCTCCTATGTTATACGTACAGCAACATGTGTTTGCTATTCTGAAATGGTTCAAAAAACACTTGAGTTTATACTAGGCTTCCAGTAATGTCATATTCTTGAAAGATGGGTCTTTAGAACCAGTATTTCTTAATAAAACCTTTGCAGCTAATTATACTTGTGTATGTTCATATGCATATGTGTTTTTAATTTTGGCTTTTTCTTTTTTTTTTTTTGAGAATTTTAGTTGATATCTTGCGTTACCTGGTGCAGGTGGGGTGAGAAGTATGATGGACATGGTGGCACCATAAAATACACTGACAAATGGGCTGAGCGATGTGAGGGTGATTGCTGGACAAAGTGGGGTGATAAATGGGATGAACATTTTGATCCAAATGGTCGCGGTGTCAAGCAAGGGGAGACGTGGTGGGAAGGTAAGCAAGGAGAACGGTGGAATCGCACTTGGGGTGAGCGCCATAATTGTTCTGGATGGGTTCACAAGTATGGAAAGAGCAGCAGTGGGGAGCACTGGGACACACACGTGGCGCAGGAGACATGGTACGAGAGATTCCCACATTTCGGTTTCTATCACTGCTTTGATAACTCAATCCAGCTCCGGGAAGTTCCAAAGCCGTCTGACCGTCATGAAGTTCTGAAGCCATCTGACCTACATTAAGCATAAATTTTGTGTTTTCTTCTATATGTTTTATCATCCATTACTTTTCTGCCTTCATTAATTTATAATTCCTTGCAGACTGAACTAGTATTGCACATAAGTCACAGAAACCCTTTTTCATGAATTGCATCATATTTTCTTTTGTCAAAATAGCACAATCTAGTATTGCATTTTCTCATTGAAATCTTTTTGTCCTGTGTCCTCTAAATTCCAATATATTTATTTGCAAATTAATTTCTGAAACAGATTTCATTTTGTCATCTGCCCTAGTAAATTAGAGTAGGCGGGCATTGAGTTATGCTTATGGCTGATCTATAGTTGAATCCAGTATTTTGAAAGGTGTGGGATGATTTGTTAGGGCATAGGTTTATTTACCAATGTCAGTGCAAAAATTGCATGCGGTCTGCTAGAGGTGATGGTTTGTACTTGATGAATGTACCTGAAAAACAATTTCAGAAATACCATATTTGGAAAAGGTGACCAAATTTTAGAAGATAAAACCTTGAATCACCTTTGCTAGCGTGTTATGCATGCGATAGGGAAGTTCATAAATTGCTTTGTTAATTGTCTAGAAGAATGGGCTATAAAATTGAAATTACAAGTACACTAGTATCTTCTAATCGGAAAATTTTATAGTGCATCGAGAGCATATAAATTTAGTATTAAACGGGGAATGTCGGTCCTATTACAAAACATAATTTAGTGTATATATACACCTGGTATATCTAAGAATTTTCCACATCATACTTTATAGTTAACCTTAAGCATTGAGCCAGCGCTTACGTGAATAGAGATTCTATCCGGCATTTTGGTTTTCTCTGCATCCCAACCAGACAATGCATTTGATTTCAACACACTTGTCATGATTCTCATCTTAAGCCCTTTTTCCCCAGTCAACACCAGCATCCCAATCACTGGGCCTCTCAGTTTCTTCCTGAGGTTTCATTGAAGGGGCATCAGTCGCTTGAGTTTTCCTTGTTCCCCAACCAGACCAAGCGTTTGTCTCATCTCCATTTTTCTCAGTACTTTCACTGACATTCGTCCGTCAAGCAGCTGCAGTATCCCAACTGCTGGACAGGTCAGATTTTTCTGGTACTTTCATTGCAGGGAGATCAGATGCTTCCATTTTCCTTGTTCCCCAACCAGACCAAATGTTTGTCTCATTTGCATTATTTTCTATCTTTTCATCTGCAATTACCTGCCAAGTAGCTGCAATATCCCAACCACTGGACTTTGTTAGATTCATTAGCAGTGTCTTCAAAGATGGGCTTACCAGAACCAAAATTGTGCTCTGGAGACAGGTTCCAGTCAATTTCATCCTTCAAGATTAAGATCATCAGCTTCTGTACCTAAGCAGGCAGTAACTGATTCTTCTCCATTTGCAGAACTTCTCACCATATTTAAAAATTCATGCACGTGAATTCTACCATCTTGATTAAAACAGGCCTGGAAAAGAGAAATGATGACATTGAAATGACACATGGAAAATAATTGCGAAGTGTAACCTGTCACTGGCAATTCTATAACAGCTTTCGGAGAGAATTGTGAATGGAAACCCATACCTCCTTCTGGTCCCAGAGCAAATCAAATCGTGATCCTCTACCAACTGCCACACGCTTACCCCACGAATAAGATGCAATATGCTGGATAAAGTATCCACATGGCATGTCTCTGCAACTCTCTGAATTTTCATGGGTTCTGTCAGCCATAAACAAGGATGATCATTTTGGCAAATTGATATAAATACCTTTCAAGGGACTATAAAATAATATAGAGAGTCCCATTACAAAACATGATTTCTTGATTTTTGATTAGTTGAGTATAAATATTTTAGACACCTAGTTTCTAAGAATTTTCCGTGCTGAATAATCCCTCCTTTTAATTATACATCATACTCATGGTTAAGTTTAAGCACTAAGCCAACACTTGAATGGTCTAAATGCTTGCTTGAACTCGAATTTTTGTCTTTTTAAAAAAATTTTATTTTGTCCAAAGTTAAAAGATACACGTATTATCAAGCTAAATTTGTTGAGTGCTTACTTTATAAAATGAATGTTGGGTTCAAATCTTCATACACTTTGACATCAAAATTTATAATAAGTTAACATGCAAGAGAATTGATACAGCAATTTTATGACGAAAACACTAGATCAGGGGTCATGCATAACCAGTGGCATTTCCTTTTGTCCACTTTCTCAGCTTCATGCATAATAAGTGAACACATAAAAGAAACTGCCTATAAAAGAAGTAGCTTTGGGTTTAAAACCATATGCACTTTACAAAAGCAAAATGAACTAAACCAACCATGAGAGCTATCAAAGGCTATGTGGCTTTATTCCTGCTATTAATATTGGGCATGGGTGAAGCTTGTCTTGGAATAAAAATTGGGGAAAGATACAATGTGTACATTATCAACGACTTGAACCAAGACGTGTTGAATGTTCATTGCAAATCCAAAGATGACGATCTGGGTGCCCATAAATTACAAGTTAAAGAGAAATTCCACTTCACTTTTCGAGTGAATTTATGGGGAACGACACTGTTTTGGTGCAATTTCAACTGGGGTAATAATATCAACCATGGAGGTGGTTACCGCATCTTTTGGTACAAGGATGATCTTCTTCGTAAATGTGGTTACAAAGAAAAAGAGTGCACCTGGTCAGCAAGAAACAGTGGTATATACTTGAAGAATGTCCCTGAAAACCAGTTTCAAATATTTTATGAATGGCAATGGTAATTAATGGCTTGAATCTAGTTAAAAACAGCCCTACCCAATTTCTCCATTGTTATTCATTGGGTTAGTATTTGATAAAATGCTTTAGCTATATATATATATATTCAGAGATCTCTCCCACTGAATATTCAGAGATTTGATGATCCAACCTTAAAATTTGAGGGCATTACTTCTTCATAATATATGTGGAGTGTCATATGTTAAATTTTTTTTTTCTCTCTTATTTAAATAAATAAATAAGAAAGCTTCTTAGTTAACGAGTTTACCGAGCCAAGAGTATTAGAAAATGTCTTAATTATCAAGTAGATTCGACCAAGAGCATCGATGAAACTGTTACCATTGATATTGAATATATATATATATATATATATATATATATATATATATATATATATATATATATATATATATATAAACATGTAACCAACCTTTATTACAGACAGATGCTTAAAATACTGTATTTAATTTTTTTTTTTCAACATTTACATTGTTATTATTATTAATATCATTAATTTAATAATTAAATAGTTATTTTATAATATAAAAAATTTTCAATGGTGGAAAGAATTATGGAGATTAGACATCAAAATCTGTGTACTGTATTAATTACTAATAGAAAATCATTCTATTTCGAAAAAGCATAAGGATAAATAGGTCCATGCATGTATTTTATTGTATTTCCCTCATGCAGAGGCAAAATAAGATATCTTGCTAGCTTTTATTTATTTATTTATTTAAATATTACACTTATAGCATGAGGTATTCTAGGATAAGCTTTCACTTACTGAAGTAAAGTCCTCCCCAGATGATCTTAACGGCTAGCTCCTTTATTAATATTGCCAATCATAATATTTTTCATACTTGTTTGCAAAAAAATTCATCAAGTATATAGCATCGTCTCTTGCAGACCAAATGCAATTTTTGTAATTACATTTGCGAGCGAGCCCTTTTCCATACCAGAACACCTTGTAACCACCGCCTCTACCATTACCCCAATTGAAATTGCACCAGAAAAGTGTTGTTCCAAACAGGTTGACGCGAAAACTGAAATGAAATTCAGTGTTAACTGGCAGTGCATGGGGACCCAAATCATCGTCTTTAGATTTACAATGCAAATTGAGGATGTTGTTGGTCAAGTTATTCACAATATGAACATGATACTTTGGGAATATACCTTTGACGGCATGGCAAGGCCAAGGCTCGCTCGCAATCAAAGCTAATACAAGTAGGAGGGCCAACTGGTTGCTTAAAGGTCTCATCATTCTACCTCCAATCAATTATGCATGCTATGGTTTTCCCGGCTGATACTGTTCGTTATTTTTATAGAGCTTTTACAGTACCTTTCCCTACCGTTTCTCCTACCTATATAGTTTTCTGTACGTTTGATCTTGGACAAATATTGGTGAAGGGCAACAGTGAGATCATACATAATCACTCTTCCAGTTAGATACGTTTGAGCCACAAATAAAATTGGTGCATGCCAATTTCGTTGCAAAATCTTATTCAGAAGAATTTAATTTGCAGCCAAAATTCATGAGAGCTTTTAGCAAATACAGGGTCATCTTATTCCTTCTTGCCTTTGCTGTTACGATATGCAATGAAGCCAATACCATGCATAAATTATCAATACCTTGAACACGATAAGTACAACAATAACCTCCTCAAGCTGCAAATTTAAAGACGATAATATATCTAGGTGACCCTTATGCTTTTGGGGTGGTGGTGCAAATTCAACTTGAGAAACAATTATGGAGGAGGTTAGAGGTTATCACATCTGGTAGGCAAGTGTTAAAATGATTGAGGAATGCATTTAAATTGAGTGACTGGCGAAGGTAATGACTCGTGAGGCTCAAACTGCCTTAATCTGCTCAATTGTCCTATTTTTTCTTTTGATATTTTGACAATTTTTAAAGGGGATGGAGGTTCTCTGGTTTTATTCTTGATCTCATATACTATGAGATAAACACTTGATTATTAGGCCATCAAGAGAGAGCTTGATTGTGTTCCTCCATTTTTTAGGATTAGAAATGTCTCGAGTTTGAGTCACTTGTTTTAATCTACTTAATAATAATCATATGAGAAAGAAGGAGAGCTATCTTCTACTAGTCCACCAATTGTTATGCAGCCCATTGTACCTTCATTAAATAAAAAAAACTTAATCACTACATTAATATTTATCATGATTTTAATTATCAATATGAAATCTATCTATCGTGTTAATTTCTAATATAAAATTACTTAATTCTAGTAAATAATTAATAAATTAATTAAAACACATTCAATTATTTATACAACATATAAATACCATAAAATTATTATTATTATTATTATTATTATTATCCATAATTAAATTTATTTCGAACTTAAACTCTAAGGGGAAACCTACAATTGCTGCAATTAAATTAGGAAATCAACATTTGAGAAGACAAAACTGAAATGATCCACAAACCCATATTTTAATTTTTAATTAGAATTAAATGAGTAAAAAAAAAGACCTAGTCCACGATTTCTTAAAAAATCTGCACTGTAAAAAAAATAATTATTTCATATAATTCTATATGCAATAATTATATATATAAAATAAATAAAATTTAATTATTAATTATAATAATTCTCTCATAAAATTCATTATAATCAAAAGTGATGTGCCATTGCATTAAATTAACAAATGCGATGGGCTTGGTTTCGGGGTGGTCTTCTAATATAATCAAATGCGTCAATGTGGGCCGATTCTCCAAGCTCAGCTCAAATTTATTTACTTTCAGTAATTTCGGCCATTTTCTTTTCCTAGGATTGGTCAAGTCAAAGGACCTTTTCAATTTCTACCGATCTCCACTCAAACACATTTATTTGCTTTTGAAGCTTCAAAGTCCAACTCTTGGACCATGACTCCCGTGAATTCTATCTAGAATAATATTTAATCAATATTAAATTTATATTTTTTATTATTAATATATTATATTAAATTTCATATTAAATTATATATATATATAAAAGAAGGAGGAGAAGAAAAGCCAAAGGGGCATTTGATGTTGTTTGGTTGTTTGGAAAGAGCATTAAAGAGAAAACGCGTCGACAGCGAGTCACACATCAATTCCAATCTTCATTTATGACTCAAGGTTGTCACTTCATTAAATGTTTCTCCATTGCTACTCCTACTACTTACTTACTAATCGCTTTAATTTATATAAATTATTATTTGATATATTTGTTTAATACTACCTCCCAGACGTTTCCATGGCGGCACAAAATAGTTTGGGTTGCAAATATAATATTTTCTCATATTTGGATCACAATCTAATCCATTAATTCTAATGTCTTTCATTCTATAATGTTTGTATTCTTAAATATAGGGATTGCATTGCACTCAGTCGACTAATGGAGTACAATTGGCTATAGCTGGTGCAGTTTTCTACTAGTCTTGTGCGATTAAGTTTTGAGATAGTGCAAATTGTTAAATTTCTATATATATACCTAATTGAGATTTACTAAGGATAATGAAATAAGTAATGGGATTATGCAATTTTAACTATTAATTATGTATTATATTATATAAAATATGTCAAATTTATATTAGTTCAATTATATTTACCACTTCACTTTCCTTTTTTTCCTTTTCTTATAAAAATATTATAATATTAATATAAAATAATTACAATATCTACGGTATAACATATAATAGAGATGATAATGGATAATATATTTATAAAGATCGCTTTATTTAAATTTGATTAATATTTTTAATATTTAAATTTATCTTAAATTTGATTAAAAATTATTTTTATTATTTAAATTTAATTATTATTATCATTATTAGAAATAAATATAATTTATAAAAAAACTATAAATATTGTTAAAAAAAATATAGTTTATATTTAATTAATTATTTAAATAATAAATATTTAATATAAAAAATTTAAATTTAATATAGATATTATTTTTAAAAATTTAAATTTATTTCAAATTGGACCGCATACCGTTTCAACCTAGTTATATTGAATTTCAAAAATATTGAAGGAGTCATCATTGTATGTGCACATCACTCGTCTGCTCACGGCGCTAGGATTACGAACCGTAATAAAATAAGAGAGGCATAAAAATCTTGCTGTGAGAACACCGAAGAGCAACAAGTCTCTCTCATCTCATCTCGTGCAAGCAAGACACAGCGCAGCGTGGGTTTTGGTTAAGACTTAAGGCCTTTCCTCTTCGTTTACTCTTTGAATGCTCTTTGTCTCCTAAACATCAAACCCTTACAGCTGTCCTATATTTTCATCAATTATATTATTATTCACATCTCTATACACTATTGACTTCAACAATTTAATTTTTCTTTTATAAAGATAAATATAATTATATATAGCATGCAGATGCAGATGCAGAGCAGAGGGAAATGAAAGGGTCAGAGTTCAAGAGAGAGAGTTTGATTCTTTCTTCTTAGATAAAAAAAAAAATTATAATTATATATAATTCTTTTATCATATAGTATATTATTAAAAAAAATTAAATAAAAAAAAAATTCACTACACTTACCACCACATTGGAATTCTACATAAACCCAGCTAAGATTGAGCTATACTTGCTCTCCTTCTCTCTCTCTCTCTTTCTCTCTCTCTCAAGAACTTGAAGAATTGAATTTGAAGATTCAAGAAATGGCAGACGCACTCACTGAGGAACAGATTGTTGAGTTTAAAGAAGCCTTCTGTCTGTTCGACAAGGATGGAGATGGTCAGTTGATATCTAATTTTCTGCTCTGTTTTCTTATTATATATATTCTGTTTGTTTCTATTCTTATAATTAATTGATATAAGTTGAATTTCACGTTAGGATGCATTACTGTGGAGGAATTGGCGACGGTGATTAAGTCTTTGGATCAAAATCCGACTGAAGAAGAACTCCAGGACATGATTAGTGAAGTGGATGCTGATGGAAATGGCACTATTGAATTTGCTGAATTCTTGACCTTAATGGCCAAAAAAATGAAGGTAATATTCAACATTCTCACATAAATTATTTACAACACAGGCACTCCATTGTGAATCCCTCATCTCTTCTTCCTTTTTCTATTGAACAGGAGACTGATGCAGAGGAAGAACTTAAAGAGGCTTTCAAAGTGTTTGACAAGGATCAGAATGGGTATATTTCAGCTAATGAGGTAATTACTTTCTTTAAAAATTATAATCTACCCTTATTTTTTAGAGATTCAAAACATGCCTACTTGGTTGACAACTGTACTTCTGTCTCTCCTTTTTGTGGAGGGTTAGCGTTGACAAAATTCCGACGTCCAATAATAATAATAATAATCATAATAAAACTATTATTATATATGAACAAGTCTACCACGTGTAATTATTTCAAATGCTTAGAATTTATTTATTTATTTTGATGTAGTAGTTTAACATTAATTGACACGTAAGCTGTACCATTCTGCATGCAATGAACATCGACCAATTTGATACGAGACAATGCATTGGGGTTAAATGGGGTTTGATTATTATTTAATTTACCAAAGGGAATCTAACTAAATTAATTAAAAATAAATAATTTGCTGTGTGTTTGTTTGTTTGTTCATGTGTAGCTGAGGCATGTCATGATCAATTTAGGGGAAAAGCTAACCGATGAAGAGGTGGAGCAGATGATTAAGGAGGCTGATTTGGATGGTGATGGCCAAGTTAATTACGATGAATTTGTTAAAATGATGATGACTGTGGATTAAAATTAAAATTAATTCGTTCATTTTTCTACCAAATTAAAGTGCTCCAAAAAAACAATTAAGCGTTTGTATTGTCTCTTCCCGTTTGTTGTTGTATTAGGCATGTCGAAATTATTTTGTCAATGATCATAACGTAGAATGACTTGAATATTCACCATTTAATTTCATTCAAATTGTGAATTGCATTCCTTCATTTGTTCAAGTTATTTTTTATTCACAGAAATAAGGTTGAATACATTACAACGAAAATTCTCCACCAGCCAACTTTAATTCATTGACACTCCTCACAACTTCAGATTATAAGGTCTAAAATTTGGACACTAATCAAAATAAATAAATAAATAGGGAAAATGATCCATCTCAAAGAAGGAACATGTATAGATGTAGAAATTTCTACAACTTTTGTGGTTTCTAAAGTGGACCTTGGGAAAAAGGGCCAATGGTCGGCCCCCAGCCTTTTTAATTTTCCAATGAACTTTGTTTTTCCCTCTTTCCTTTTGAAAAAGTGAGCATTAGCCCCATCTCACCGTCACCATCTTTTCCCTTTTGACCATCACTATTCTTTTCCTTCAAAATAATTTGATAGCATTCCACGGTGTTCTCTTCTAATACTATTTTCTTTAAAAATTAAATTTAAATTCTTCTCTTAAAAAAAATAATAGACTTTACTATTATATTCAATACTAATTAATTATAATTTTTAAATTTTATTAAATTTATGACCAATATATTTTACGATTCGACTTTAAAAATACAGACGGAGACATAAAATTATAAACTAGTCCTCAACTTTAAGTTATTATTTCATCCCTGTACTTTATCATCATAATTAATAATTCGATCTCTATAGTTTGTAACTTAATGATTGAGTCTATAACATTTAATTTTATCAATAATATAATTTAATAATGTTGTGGAAATATGTAATTCTCATAATCCATGTTTTAGTTGTGATTGGATTGGGTTAAATTTGCTTTCAAACCAATCCAACCCGACATGTATTAGTTGAAATTGGTTTGTAGTAAACTGACTCAACCTCAATGTAGAAATAAGTCGGTTCATATCGAGTCAAATTTGGGTTATTTCATTTTGCACAACGCAATGAACCAATAATATGTACACAAAACTTTATAGTTTAAAACCATGAGATTTGATAATTTTCCATTTTTGTTCATGTTGTAAAAGTTTTGAAAATTTAGTTACATTTCAAATTCAATTAATCAAGCACCATCCCTTCTTTTTTTTTTTTTTTTTTTTTTGAAATGCCCGTTCCATTTATTTAGTGACAATGAAGCCATGATCTTCAATAGACTTTGCTAGAAGTCAATCTTTTGGTTCCACTCGCAACAATATTCAAGAATATAATTCTGTTCAATAGAAAAAAACCTGAAAGAAGTGTACCTAAATTTTGCTTTGTCACCATTGAGGAATTTTGTCAAACAGCTATTGATCTAAACTCCGTGTCCCATACAAACCCATCAACATGCACCAATTAATTACTAAAGCTCAACCCCAAATTTTCTTTAAGATGAAAAAGAGCAAATGGATTCACCTTGTTGAGAATATTTGGAGACGAGCAGTGTTGGCATTTGATGGTTTTATGATGATGAAATGGAGAAGAGTGATTTTTGGTCAGAGGGTGGAAGATGTTGAGGTTAGGCTATGAAACTGGAGAAAAGAGTTTGGATGCAATTTAAAATTTTAGGAAAAGTTTAGAAGAGATGCTGCAGGAAACAAAACAAAAGGTATAAAAAAAATATCACCAGAAACCCTAAGTTAAACAGCAATAAATGAATGGAGATTGAAAGGAATATCAGTCACTAGTAACCAAGGCTAATTATTAGACATATCCGGATCTTTAAAAAATAGTGCTCATCTCTCACAGAAAAGTAACATTTCCTATAAATAAAGAAAGAGAGTAAGAGAGTGAATTCCACATGATTGTGAGAGATGGCTCATAGAAAACTTAACTCACCCAAACACCCAAAAACTCCCAGGGGTTTTGAACTCAACTCAACCCAACCCGATCAACACAATTCCACAACTGTGTTCCTATGGTTTCTCAATTTATCTCTCTCCTTATCTCTCCACCTTTTGCTTCGCAACTCATTAATGAAAATAAACTACAAATGCTTACTCACTCATCCAAATTTTAAACAATAAAAAATAATAATTAATTATAATAAATTGTAGAAATTATCTTAATTTAAATTATCCAATGACTAAAGAACATCATTGTCAAGGGATAAAAAGTTTAGATAATAAAATGTAATTTCTACGGATTAAAAAGCATAATCATTTATTTTTATTTATGTAATTTTAGAGTTTGATAGTTCAACATAGTAATATTTTCTTCTATTACATCTCATCCCTAATGCTCTTTAGGAGGAGTGACTAGTTGATCACTATCGAGCAATAAATGTAACTAGCCACTGACATAGTGAGTCTCTGCCCCTCTACTCCTTGTAGTGTCCCTTCCCTCTTGCCTACAAGTGATATGTGGACTGCCAATTCAATTGCATTGATTATGCTATATGAATAAAAGAAGTTGCCGTTCATGATATATTTATGTCCATTATTTATTATACTTGAGATATTTAATTATATACAATGCCTGTGATGTTTTAAATATATATAAACAGTGTTGATATACACTTCGAAAAATGGGTGATAAAGTTGAGTTATAATTTGCTATAGAAAAATGTTTGATTGGTTGAAAGGAAGTGTGCTTGGGGATGTCACTCAATTGCTACATGGCCCCTGCCAGGAAAAACCAACCTGTTGACTAGTAATTTCCAAAGCAGATCACCTTTCACATTGTTCACATCTTCCTCATGGATCAGATGCACACACAAGTTGTTTTCAGGCCGGCAGGGCCGTCCCCCCTCTCTCTCTCTCTCTCTCTCTCTCTCTCTCTCTCTATATATATATATATATATATATATATAATTATCGATTTCTACATTAAATTGAATGTCGGTCATTCTTTTCTATCAGGAAGATGGCGATTCCACCAAGTGAGATTCCAGTGCTTAATGCTGGAGATTAAAACTCAAATTAACCATGACAGCTCCTTTTAAAATCTTTTAAAGCATCAAAAAAAAAGTGAGATTTAAATTTTGCATTCAAATTATCTGTATTAGAAAGTTTTAAGTAACAAATTGCTTTCTATTTCAATTTTATTAAAAAAAAATGCTCTAATAATATAATATACTTCCCATTTGTTTCTATTGTCTTATTTCATAAAAACACAAAAAATCTTGAAATTTTTAAAATAAATCTCAATTCTCAAGTGACATTGTATTTTCAATGGAATAAACAAATGATACAATCAAAGGCAGCAAAAGCTGCCCATTTTTTACAATATATTCTGCAGAACTTCCAATATGTCTCCAGCAAACAACAAAATAAATTATACATCAAGAGATTCAACTAATAAGAAATTGCATCAAAATACAATGCAGGGCTGTAGAAGTTTAGAACAAGTATAGACAGGAAATAACATAAAGCAATTAATGACAGTTACAGAAGTTATACTCGCTCTTTCTTGGTTTCTCTCAAATATGCTAAACCAATCAACAGTCTACTTGGAATTGGAAAGGGAAGCCAACCGAAACAAATTCAAAATGCCAAACTGTAAAACTGGTAACTTAGATCTTAAGCTGTTTAATTAATCACAGTTGTGCAACACATGCAGTTTGTGAAGAGGGATGACCTGCGCTTGTGCTTCTCTTTATTTTTTGGAGGCGTTGACGAGATTTCTTTAGCAGAAGACGAGTTCCAAGAATCCTTGGTTGTCTTTTTTGCAGCACCGTGGTCCTCTTTTTTCTTTGGTATAACTACAACATGAGCCTCCTCATCTTCTTTCAGGAAGCCTAGGAATGGTTTTCTTGACTTCTCAGAATCACTTCTTTCCAGAGTAATCACTTTCTCTTCCATTGGCATTGCGTCATACTTGAATGATTCTTGACCATATTGAGCTTGTGGAAGTGAGTTCCGAAGGCTTACATCTGCCTGCCTTGATAAGTCTTCAACCGCATTCTTATCCTGATAAAGCAGTGGAGTCTGATCAGATTCTTCACTCCTTGCTTCTCTTCGGAGATCAAGATTGAAGCTTGGAGATTTCCGCATCTCTGCATGAATGTTCAAGTTATCAGGAATTGATTGAGTGCTGAACATTCCTGCAGTTTCCTGAGGCTCATAACCGCCCATTGCGAGGAGTGATGTTTCCACCTTTGCACATTGTTCACTTGACTGACTTGCTGAAGCTGATGATTCGGCTTGTGCGGCCTGTGCCACTCCCTCCAGAACTGTTGTGTTGTAATGTGGAGATACTTGTTGTGGTTTCTCCATTCCTAACTGCACAACAGAGGCTGTGCTTTCTACAGTTGAACTTGGAGATTTTTCCACCTCTGCTTGAATCAAGTTTTCAGGAATTGGTTCAGTGTTCACCCTCTCTGCGTTTTCTTGTGCCTCAATACCATCCCTTGCAAAGGCATATGTATCATTTTTTTCATGTTGCTCACTGGAATGATTTGCTGAAGCTGAAGATATAGTTTCTGTAACCATCTCAGGGCCTGCTGTGACATGGGGCAAAACTTCTTCCACAGGTTTCTCAACTGCAGAGACCAAGGAATGGAAGTTGGAAGATGCTGTAGCAATGAACTCACTGCTGCTCTCAGGTTTCGGTTCCAATGTTGACTCAGTGCTATCTTGGACATCCTCAGGTTTCTTAACAGTTTCCTGTTGTTGATGCTCAGATTGGAATAGAGATGCTGGAGTACACGACATATGCTCTTCTGCTGGTGCACATGGAGCTTCTGTTTTCTCCTTTGTCTCCACAATTTGCTTCTTTGCAGGGTCGTCTTCCTCGGCTTTGCAATCTACTGCTTCCTCTTCATTTTTTGTGACTGGCAACTCTGCTGCAACTGTTGCCAATTCAGGAAACATTATCTTTTCTTCATATGCCTCATCAGTTTTGTTAACTCCTGATTCCTCTTCATTTATTTTTCTATTTGCAAGGGATGACTTGCCCGCAATTATTCCAAGTTCATGAATCATCCCAATCTTTCCTTCAAATTCCTCACAATTTTCTTCAGGAGCCTCCTTCTGTTCGTCAGAATCCTCAACAACCTTCACCTCCTCAACTTGGCAGTTCCCATTGATAGCATCATCATTAGCAGTTAATGCCTCAGGCCTAAAATCTTCTGACTCCTCTTCATTGTTTTTGCCATTTGCAATGGATAACTTGGCTGCAGTTATTCCAAGTTCATGAACGATCACTTGCTTTCCTTCAGATCCATTACAATGTTCTTCAGAACACTCATTCTGGTTGTCAGATTCAACAAGAACCTTTGCCTCCTCAACTTGGCAGTTCCCATTGTTAGCAGCATCAGGTAGGCAATCTCCTGATTCCTCTTCATTGCTTTTGGTATTTGCAATGGATGAGATGGCTGCAAATATGCCAAGCTCATGTGCTATCTTTCCTTCAGAACCCTTGCAATTTTCTTCAGAAGCCTCATTCTGGTTGTCAGATTCCTCAACAACCTTCACTTCTTCAGTTTCGCAGTTTCCATTGCCAGCAGCATCATGAATGTTCAAGTTATCAGGAATTGATTGCGTGCTGAACATTCCTGCACTTTCCTGAGGCTCATAACCGCCCCTTGCGAGGACTGATGTTTCCACCTTTCCACATTGTTCACTTGACTGACTTGCTGAAGCTGATGATTCGGCTTGTGAGGCCTGCGCGACTCCCTCCAGAACTGTTGTGTTGTAATGTGGAGATTCTTGTTGTGGTTTCTCCATTCCTAACTGCACAACAGAGGCTGTGCTTTCTACAGTTGAACTTGGAGATTTTTCCACCTCTGCTTGAATCAAGTTTTCAGGAATTGGTTCAGTGTTCACCCTCTCTGCGTTTTCTTGTGCCTCAATACCATCCCTTGCAAAGGCATATGTTTCATTTTTTTCATGTTGCTCACTGGAATGATTTGCTGAAGCTGAAGATATAGTTTCTGTAACCATCTCAGGGCCTGCTGTGGCATGGGGCAAAACTTCTTCCACAGGTTTCTCAACGGCAGAGACCAAGGAATGGAAGTTGGAAGATGCTGTAGAAATGAACTCACTGCTGCTCTCAGGTTTCGGTTCCAATGTTGACTCAGTGCTATCTTGGACATCCTCAGATTTCTTAACAGTTTCCTGTTGTTGATGCTCAGATTGGAATAGAGATGCTGGAGTACACGACATATGCTCTTCTGCTGGTGCACATGGAGCTTCTGTTTTCTCCTTTGTCTCCACAATTTGCTTCTCTGCAGGTTCGTCTTCCTCGGCTTTGCAATCTACTGCTTCCTCTTCATTTTTTGTGACTGGCAATTCTGCTGCAACTGTTGCCAATTCAGGAAACATTATCTTTTCTTCATATGCCTCATCAGTTTTGTTAACTCCTGATTCCTCTTCATTTATTTTTCCATTTGCAAGGGATGACTTGCCCGCAATTATTCCAAGTTCATGAATCATCCCAATCTTTCCTTCAAATTCCTCAAAATTTTCTTCAGGAGCCTCCTTTTGTTCGTCAGAATCCTCAACAACCTTCACCTCCTCAACTTGGCAGTTCCCATTGATAGCATCATCATTAGCAGTTAATGCCTCACGCCTAAAATCTTCTGACTCCTCTTCATTGTTTTTGCCATTTGCAATGGATAACTTGGCTGCAGTTATTCCAAGTTCATGAACCATCACTTGCTTTCCTTCAGATCCATTACAATTTTCTTCAGAACACTCATTCTGGTTGTCAGATTCAACAAGAACCTTTGCCTCCTCAACTTGGCAGTTCCCATTGTTAGCAGCATCATGAGTAGTATATGCCTCAGGTAGGCAATCTCCTGATTCCTCTTCATTGCTTTTGGTATTTGCAATGGATGACTGGGCTGCAAATATGCCAAGCTCATGTGCTATCTTTCCTTCAGAACCCTTGCAATTTTCTTCAGAAGCCTCATTCTGGTTGTCAGATTCCTCAACAACCTTCACTTCTTCAGTTTCGCAGTTTCCATTGCCAGCAGCATAATGAGCAGTAATAAGAGAACCACCTATCTCAATGTTCTTGCAGTTAAGCCCTGTCAAAGAATCAGTTTGCGATGCATTTGCCTTGTTTTCTTCACTTGTCAATTCTTTTCCTATTAATTTAGTCTCGTGAGAGAAAACCATACATTTGTCTTCAGGTGGGGAGACTTCTAAATGGGAGTTTAGTGAATCAGCCACCAAATTGGCTTCTAGTTTTGACTCCAAGGAAAGAATACCATTACAATTCTTCTTACTGGCTAATTCGCCATCATATTTCTCTCCAACGTCACATAGAAGATCTGACGAAACCATTATAGTTTTGCCAAAAATATTCCCATCCTCATTTCCAACATCTTCAAATTCATATTTGCCGGGCTTCTCATTTTCCTGAGATGCCATTTCTTTCACTAGCAACTCATTCCTTTTTCTCTCCACATCTACATTAGTACCAGAAACAATAGTTCCTTCCAGGTTGTCAGATATGTGTGTATCTAACTGGTGACCAGTCTCTTTGCTATTGTATGCAGTACTTGATCCTAGGACATCAGCAATTCCTCTCAGTGAATCATTTCTATCTTCTTGTTGATGAGCATCAACTTTTGTATATTCATGTTGATCAGAATTTGGTTCCGCAGAATCTTCAGATTCCATATCACCTGCTGAGGATATTGCAACAGAAATTGGTTTTGGAATATTCTCTGTCTCTGTTCATAGGAAACCAAAATAAAAAAGATCTTAAAGTTGGCTTTACTATGTTTACAACGCCTACTGTAAATATATGTTACTTCTGCTTCTTGCTATGGACAATTCTATTTAAGCAACTGTAAAAGTGAAATACAGATGTACTAAGCTGAATAAGAATGAGTTTTAGTCAATTTAATTGATTATGCTTACCTTTCTTGAAGGAACTCTGCTTCTCAATCTGATTATTGCTTATTTCCAAAACATTCTCCGACAATGTTGGGTTCTTGTGATCTTCCAATTCCATCGGCAAAGAGACTGCACGTTGAATATCTCTATCGTTGCCACCTTCTTCATTTGATTTCTTTTCAGCTTCTGCAGATTCAACAGAAGGATTAACTTCAGTCTCTTCTTGACCGACAAAAGCAGAAAAGCCTCGGTTAAATATAGATACATCTATCAACCAACAGATTTCAAATATTCAATTCAGCTCAAGCAAAGCCTTACTGCCAACAGTCAACATGTGTATACACACATTAAACTTGTATGTACTATATTGAGAAACTGCAAACCTGTTCCATCGGATATCTGGTTATCAACAGGAGGTTCTCCTGCTTCCGTTGGATCATCAGAGGCTAACCCTGTCTCTTTCCGATTATAATCTTTACTTCCAGTTGTCGGAACCGCATAATTTTCTCCTTTTACTTCACCATTATGAAAAGGTTCTTCCAAAGATTTCCCCTGAGCTCCAGGGGTTGTGTTATCCTCTTCTGGATTGGTACATTAGCATCAGAAAACAGATAAGCATTCATGTTGTTGAAGTACAAGGCTAAGCAAAGAAAAAAGTCATACCTCGCAATCCAGATGTGTTGTTGTTGCCCATCTCTCCCATGTTCAATTTGCCAAATCCTGCAATATAAATTAAATGCAGATGTAAAGATCAGAACTCGCAATCGTCAACTGTGATGGCAAGTCTTTTATTGGCGGTATATGAATTAAAGGGAGTTGAGTTCAAATTAAAAATCTACAAGTCTGAAAATTAATTACATACCATGTTGACGATGATGATGATTATTTTCACATGCCTTTAGCTATAGCAATATGAGTACAGCTTGATCTCTGTGAGACTTCCAGAGTAGTATTACTCAAAGAAAATGGCTCTGTGAGACTTCCAGAGTGGTATTACTCAAATAAAGTGGCTAACTTCACTTACATTGCTTAAAGCACAAGCCTCAATTTGGGTCACATGTCAACCAAACTGATACATCACCTAAAAGCAGTGGCACATTTAATCCTTCTCTTCTATTATTACTTATTTAGCTACCATCGATACTTGACTAGAAACCCGACAACACTGGAGATAAATCTAAGTGTCGTTGAGCTAAAACTCATTAGTATCTTTTCTTTTTCCGTGACATTAACATTCTATGTATCAGAAATTCTATGGTCTACAGGTGACATGGCTAACTAATTAAAGTGCAATGTCGGCAACTCAAAGTGTGCTCTTGTGTAGCCCATCAGTGGCCTGCTCTCATGATTACTCTGAATTCTTGAGTATTATCTAGGGTCAGCCCAACAGCCTTTCCAGTAAGCTAATTACTTATGTGCCGCCGCAACTCTTATGCAGTACTTAAGATTTTGTGGTGTGAACTCCGTTAAACCCTGAAGGCTGAAGGGTATATGGTGCCTCGGGTTGATAAATTTTGTAGTGACACCTTTTAGTCCCAAAAAACATGTTGGAGCCCTGTTGCTTTTTTCCAAGTTAAAATTAGTTGGTTGGTTGATGAAAATCTTAAGTTTTCAGGTGATCTTGAGCTAGCATGCGTGGAAAATCATGGAAAAAGTTTCCTTCTATCATTAATTACCTCCATAAATTAGACGTGAGCGTTCAGATTCCCCATATAAAATTATCAAGGAAAGCCCCACATGACTGGCCCAAATGTTACAGGGTCATAGAAAGAATCCAATATAGAATTTGGCTAATTATGATTTAGTCCACTTTCAACTCAGAAGATCTCCATTATCCGATCATTATGTTTCTAATCAACGTTTTAAATCAATGGTTTTGCCTGAGGCCACATGTAATGACTTGAGGGCTGTATGCAGAAGCAGACTGCTAGAAATTCTTTCTCCAGTATGGGGTATAGAATATAAATACAGAATAATGGGCGTCTGTTAAGGCTGTGAACAGGTGGGTCTGGCATTCAAGATTTCCTGGTCCTAAAGTTTATTCTACTTTGAGGGTGGGCAGGGGCACGGATTTGTTTAAGGCGAACCACATTATTACTGTGTGTATTTCTTTGGAAAACTCAACCTTTGCGCAAGGTCAAAAGTTGGCAATTTGGACCCTCTTCTTTCTTTTTATAATTTGATTGAGAGGAATATGCAAAAAAGCTGGTGGAAATCCACCATAAAACTTTCCTTTTCTTCTTTTAACGAAAATATTTAGCCGCTGAAATGATGATGCCACATTCTTTCCATCTGGATTAGTGCCTTTCCTACCAATTTATCTGGTGATGTTTGATGGATTAATCAATGAATACACTAGATTAATTATGAGTTTATCACTAAAAATTGGAATTTAAAGCCATTAGACTAGTTCGTTCAATAAGAGTTCAAATCCATTCACACCCCGAGCCCCTTCCGTCTGAAAATTTTAAAAAGATAATGGAAGAGACCCGATGATGGGCTACAAATTGGAACTAAGCATAAGATGGAACCCAACCTGGTAGTAATCAAGACCAAATGCTCATTTCTTGGGCTAAATGGAGAAGGCACTCGTCATTTCGCTAAATCATTTTTTTTTTTTTTAGTGTTTTCAAGTTATTCTCTGAGAAGGAAAAATTATTCAATAATCTCGACTTCTCGTTAAATATACCATTATTGATAATTATATAGAATTCATTTTTCTTATTTTATAAAGACTCACCTTTTTATAAGTGAATAAGTGAAAAAACTTTACATTGTATTTTACAATTTCTTTATGAAAGAACATGAATTATTATAAAATTTAATGAATTTCTTGCTTATTCATTTGCTTTATTCTTTTTCCACATTCATGAGAGAAATTTCCTAAGGAATAATATGAATATATTTTCCTTTGAAGTTGAGCTAAGCATGTGATTCCAATCTTATCGTTTGGTGAATATCATGATTATTCCAACTATGTATTGACGTTTTACCAAAAAGGAGATCATCGATTACTGTTTAAACTTGACAAACCTTATCATCCTATTTTATTTCTTTTAAATTTCATTAAATCTATTAAGCTAAGCCCTCCTTAAGAATGGTTTATGTGGCATATTTAAGGGAGTTTAACTTGCTAAATGCTTTTTTTTTTTCTATGTAGCCATTAATGTTTAAAAAAAAATCCAAATATTTTTATTGAAATTAATAATTTTATAAATGTTTTAATATAATTTTTTAAAATGGAGGGATAACAACAACTAATCTGAAATTTTATTTCACATTTGATTGGTGAAATATATTTAAAAAATAATAAAATAATTAAAGTATTTGATAAAATTAAATTATAAAAGTATTTTTATTTATTTTTTAAAATAAAAGAAACAAAAATATTAATAACAAAAGTTAAAATTTAAAAATGAAATTAAATAATAATCAATCCAACTTTGTGGGGATTAAGATCCTCGTAAACGTTGAACATAGATGACCAATGCCTAACATGCCATCTCTCCCTCCTTAATTTCGTGTTCCATGCAAATCGAAGCGTCACATGGTTGCCATTAGACTAGTGTTGTAGTGGCGAAGTAATTAGTACACGTCCCATCCTACGCAAAAGTGTTGTAGTGGCGAAGTAATTTGTCATTGATCCATTTTCAATGCTTATTAGCGATGAGTGTTTATTAGATAAATAAATCTGTCATTAGTTTCAAAATTAGTGACGAAGTTATTGATTGCACATACATTAGTTAGTAGTGAATTAACGATAAATTTATCGTTAATCTATTGCTAAGTTATATTATTAACTTTAAATTTGGCAACTAATTCATAAAATGACTGCTAAAAGTGTTAATGTTTTTTTTTTTAATTAATAAATTATTATTTTCTATAAACAACTAAATTTTATTAATAAAATAAAAGTTAGAAAAAATTTATAACATGATCTGCTGACTAAATTTGGCTAAGAGGCCAATCTAAATACACATAAACTCAAAATCCAAAAAAGCAAATCAAAAGGACCCAATAATAACTGTAGGGATGCTCTCGTGATTCTGGCTCCATTTAGTTTTAGACAAATTTGAGGGCAGTCTATATTTAATCTATATAATCTATATTTATATTTATATAAATATAATAGAACTGATGTCTAAAATAAGTTTATGTCTTATTGTCATGTAATTTTTTAATATTAATGCCACTTAGCATAATAGGAGAGTCACATTAAGAATTTTTCCTTTTTTCTTTATTTTCTTAGACTTTTTATTTATTTCATTCATTAAAAAATTTATGACAATAGTTATAATTTAATTAATACTAAAAATATCGAGTTATAATTATAAATTATATAAATCAAATGTCACACATCAAAAATTAAATTAGGCATCTCCTAATATAAATAGAATATACAATGTAAAATTAAAATTTTTTCTCAAACCTAAATAGTATAAAAAAAATGATGAATAATTTGTACAAATATCACTAAAGTAATCTTCATCTTATAAAAATTTATTTATATATATTTAATTGACATCTTATTTTTATTCTTTATTTTCATTTTCAATTGATATATATATTTATTTTCTTTATGTTTTGATGGTTGCTTTTATAAATATTTCTTAAAACATTTTCAATAAATTAAACATAAATATAGGAAACACTATATAGCCATAATATATCAATAATTAATGATAATACCTGCACAATGTACAGCCAAAAGCCTAGCTGTCAAAATAAAATCAATGAAAAAGTATCATTAAGTTTGTCCACAATTATGTGGAACTGATTACCAATTCAGATTGATTTCAATTTCGATTAAATTTTAGGTTCAATTCAATTTGATTTAAGCTAATTCAGCAGTTGAATTTTTTATTTTAAAAAAAAGAGAGAAAATAATAATTTGAATCTGATCAGATTTAACTCGATTCTAGTCTGATTCAAAAAAAAAAAATGATTCTTCTATTTGAACATGTAGAACTTTGGTTCAATTCTAATATGGATTAAATTTGTTTGATTTTGGTATGATTCCAAATTTGAATTAGATTATGGCTATTTCTACAGTTATGCAGTGGATCAAGGCTCTGTTTGGAATTATATTTGAGACATTAAAATGATGTTTTAAAAAGGTCTATTGAATAGAAAATGGCAAACATTTTTGCCAAATGTTGTAATTTTTGGATAAATATAATTTTGAAGAAAAAAATGTTTATGTTAAAATTATTTTATTGTAGATAATAAAATGAACCTAAATAATGGTTTAACACCCTGAAATCTATATTTTGCTATTACAGATTTTGAGATTTTGTTATGATTGCTTGCAATTTCAAGACATGTTGTCGAAAATTAGAACATATGAATATAATTATCGATTGGCAAAAATATTTAATTTTTCTGTCCAATTAATTTTTTTAAAAATACTATTTTAAATGTTATGAAAAAATTATTGAATTATTTTGAAACTGCTATAACTAAAACAAATCAAATTTAACTTTAAACTAAGCTTTACTCTATAATAACTATTTCAGTAGCAGCTGCTTTTAACTTGAGGCAAATATTTTTCATGTTTACTGGAATGTTAAAAACAAGGCATGGACTCATTAGGTGGATATTGGCTCTAATCAGCCTGAATAAATAACAAATGGATATAATTTTCCAAGAAGGGGCTGAAATGCAGAAGCAATTTCCTTACCAAGTTGCCAACAATTCAACTCTTCTCCCTTTTTAAATCATGAGCTTCAACTGCAAAACATCCGGGATCAACGATTATGAGAACTCATCCAGCGAAGTGAAACCTCAATCTCATCGCACTCAAGTCATTACCTGATCTGTCCATATAAGCTTCTTTTCCATTAATAATCTTTCCGACTCCTTATAGTATTGTCTCCTTGTTCAAAGTCCTTGCCTAGTTTCCCCTCTGCAGCTTTGTTATACTCAATATTAATGCAAGCGGTAACTATTTCAAATCAAGCAAGTACAATTGAGCTTGCAAAAAGGAAAAATAATGACCAGTTTTGAAAATATGATGGGGTCTCTAGTATTGCATCTGCTATTAAAACGGACATAGAAGCAAGCATCAATGGCAGCCCTCAGGGCGTTGCTCACCGACGATTCCAATGAAGTATAAGAAATCGCCAACAAAGAGCTTCTTCAACTTTGTGGTGGAATCTTTTACAGATCTTACCATTGCCATTCTTTTAGGCTGTGTAGCTCTTTTTTTTGGTTTTGGAATCAAAGAGCAAGTTCTAAAGGAAGGTTGGTATGGTGGTGGAAGCATTGTTGTTGCTGTGTTTCTTGTCATCATTGTCTCTGTTAGCTGTAAGCAATTGCATGCATAATAGACAATTTAAGAAGTTATCCAAAGTCAGCAACTATGTCCTAATTGACTCTTTGATTCCAAACCCTAGAGAAAGAACTGACTTTTGATAATTTATCCAAAGTCAGCAACAATCAAAGAATCAAAGCTATCTCTTGGGTTTGGAATCAAAGAATCAAATTGGATATTGTTGCTGACTTTAAATAACTTATCAAATTGTCTATTTTACCTGTAATTGCATACAACAGATGTGATACACTTTACCTATCTACAGTGTAGTCGAGTAAAGCGTGTCACATTCGGTGCCGGAGCACCCTATCTTATCATGTCTTGTTCATTATAATTTTAAGCTTCAAAGAAAATATGTGGTAAATTTTTTTTTATCACAAATTATTTCTATGGAAACTCGGGCAGAGCCTCTTCTGTTTTATTAGCATCTGGCGGGTTCCACTATTCACCTGTTGAAAATAATTTCATATCTATCTCACATTTACATATACATCATGTATTCATATATTTTGCTCATATCCATTTCAAGTAAATATACTTCATTCCATTCATATGAAATTCATCTACAATAATTTACAATAGCAAAATTGAATTACATATCTCAAAAAGATTTACGTCATTAACTTATATACAATAAACAAAATGCAAAACTAAATATACATGGGCCCTACCAAAACTACTCTGCTGAGGTGACTAGCAGACACTGTCAGATCTGATCAAATCTCTATCAGGGCACTACTGCTGCGGCTGCTGCTGTGGCTGTGCTTGATCTCCAGTACCTACGCGATGGAAAACCAACGCACTAACGAATTGCTTAATGATGCATAACTTTAAAGAAAAGCAATTAAATAAGTAAAATAATAATTATAGGCAAATTTCATAAATTCTAAGTCTTTACAAATTTATTTGACTTTGGGGTCCATTTATTTATCAAGAGTGATGCATAACTTTAAAGAAAAGCAATTAAATAAGTAAAATAATAATTATAGGCAAATTTCATAAATTCTAAGTCTTTACAAATTTATTTGACTTTGGGGTCAATTTATTTATCAGGATCTTATCTGTACATTTATTTCATTTTCAGTATCTTTAAAATCATATCAGTGCCCAAGTAACCTATAACAAACTATAAAGCCTAGATACACGAGAGTATACTGGTTAGACAATCATATGTCTACCTTGTATACAACTGTCATGTCAGGCACAAGGCCAGTGGGCAGACTTCCAAAGCCAGAAATGAAATTAGACTTAATGGCCAACGGGCAGGTATATAGCCTGTAGAACAATTACATTAGACATATTTTGTCGATTAATGATTATTCATGTAGGCAGTACTGCTATCTGTAGCCTCTAATTGGTATACCAATCGATCCAAACTATATATATAAGCTTAGGTTTACTTTGGGCAATTAAGCATTATCAATTACTTATTAGAGATTTCATGTCAAGTTGTAGTGGGAAAGTGGGTCCCACATCCCTATTTCATGTAATTCAGTGTTTAGCAATATATTAGGGTTAAAACCCTGCCATAAAATAGTTTATCTTATGAACATTTCTTTAGGTTCAGTTTTAATGTCTTAACTTTACCTATCAATTTGATTACCTTATGGCCACTGTTTGGCCATACTTCATTCATGGAAGTTGTTCCTCTATGTCTTATCTTATTTTCCCTTTTTGAATAATGTCATTTGGATTTCTGAAACTCAAGTTATGGTCAAATAATCATAACTGGTTCATTTTCTAATTTTGACTCTTTAACAAGGCAGGTTTTGAAGTTATATTTTACCAATTTAATTGGACATGTTGTAGCCACATTTAGGCCTAGTTTTCTTCATAGAGTTTATTGTCCTATGTCTTATAGTCACTTAGAATTTTGGATTGCGATTTTTCAAGTTTTTTAGAATTACTTATAGCCAAATCACTGGACTGGACTCAAGTACCCTGTGCCAACAGGATCCCAGTTCAGGTCAGTGGCTTTGACTCAACTTTTGGGATTCTTACATTTATAATTTGAGGAAAATGTCTAAAATAAAGTTGGAGCTCTATTTCCTAGGTTTCCAGGACAATATGGCTAATCCCAATTGGAGTTTCCTGATGAAAGTTATGACTAGAAGACTGTTCTAGAGTCAAATGATCACTTAGATAATTTCCAGAACTTGCATACTAACTTGACCTAGCCAATTGATCTAATTCCCTTGATTCCTGGGTTTTGGTCATAATACCGATATTGTAGATTGATGTCTTATGAACATTTTGCCACTAGTTTCATTGCATTTGGATTTCTGTAGACTAAGCTATGGCCTCTTTGCCAAAACTAGTCAAGTAAGCCTATGTCTAGCATTTTCTGGGTAATATGATTCTGGGCAGTTTTGTGACTTAACTTGGGCTAACAATTTGAATTGGTTTAAGGCATTTCTAGGCTCTGTGGTCTTCATGAAAGTTGTAGTTCTATATCTAAGCTTTCCAATGGTATAAAATTCAGGTTATTTGGACCTGTCTATAGGGAGTTATGGCCAAATGAATTTGTACTGTTCATTTGGTCATTTTTCTAGATTCATCATTTGGTCATCCGAATTAGGACAACAATTTAGTTAAGTTCTGGACAAAATTTAGGCATGATTTCTTCATAAAAAATGGAGCATTTTAGGTCTAGTTTCATCTCCAATTGGCCTTATACCAATTGAAGCAACAAAAATTCAGTCATGGCTCAAAATATACACTGGATTTTTTAAGTCTCAACCTGCATGGAAAAGTACACTTTCAAATTTCATTTTCTCTAACTCCCAAACTACAAATTGGCATTCATGGCACTTCTAATATCATCAATTCATCTCAACACAATGAAATTCCAGCAATAACACAAAGTCTCCAATAGTTAAACCAAAACCCTAACTCCAATTTGTCAACCATAACATACACATGCAATCAATTTCTCACACATATAACTTCATATACATATCTATTAACATCATCAAACACCATTTACATGCAAGAAAACATTAAACTCCTATATTTTCAAAGCTGCCGAAATCTAGGGTTCTAAATCACTAATCATTTTTTTCCAATTTCATGTCAAACACACTCATTTCAACCTCAATTCAAGGTTTAACAAGGAAAGGAGAAGAAAACTTGCACTAACCTTTAATGGCAGCTTCTCAAACTTATAAAAAAACTTCAAAATTTCTTTTTTCCCTCGTTGCCTATAAACTTCCCAAGGTGTGGGGATGAATTTTAATGAAGGGACTTTGAGTTTTATGTTGAGAATTGGAAGGGATGTTAAGCTTGGAAGATGAACATTCATGGAGGAAAGAATGAGAGATGGTTTGGCCAAGGTGAGGAGGAAATGAGGAAGATGATGTTTTGAGTGGTTGAGTTTGTCATCTTGTGTCTATTTATACCCCACTACAATTTTTAATTATTGATTATTATAACTAAAGTTCCAACATTTCTAATAATTCCCCTTATGTTTCCTTTAATTACATTGCATATAATTTTATGTTTTTCATGAAATTTTCAAAATTTAAATATCACTCATTTTAATGAATATTTAGGTCAAAAAGTCGATTATAGGTGTCAAATGACCAAAATGGGTTGAAAGCTTATGTATTTATTGGTGCGCCACTGGTTTTAATCATTTGCCTAGATGTTGAAAGTTTAATTTTCTCCATTTAATTATAAATTCTTTGCTCCATTCAATGGGTTTGTTCTTCGTTGGTAAAAAAAAAAATAAATAAAAAAAATCCTGTCACATTCAAAGTTTTGATGGAGACTATTATTAGTAAATTGAGTTAAACAACTACATCTAAGTTTCCTTGCAAGTTAGGAAAAGGAAATACAAAAACTTTATTTATTTAAGTGTAATACATGATGTCACTGATGAAACGTCATGTAGTGAACTTGTTTTACAAGTTCAACGGTGTTGCACTGTGGACTGCTATACAAAAATATCTATTTACTTTTATTGAACTTTCAAATTGAGTAAGATTTTGGTTTGATTTCGAGTTGGAATGGGTTTCGATTCATGGTCAGGGAAATTTTAACTGAATCGAGGTGGATCGATTCCCCACAATTTCGGTCTCTCGTGATTCTAGTTCCATTTAGTTTTAGACAAATTTGAGGGCAGTCTATATTTAATCTATATAATCTATATTTATATTTATATATATATAATAAAACTGAAGTCTAAAATAAGTTTATGTCATAATATTGTCATGTAATTTTTTAATATTAATGCCACTTGGCATAATAGGAGAGTCACATTAAGAATTTTTCTTTTTTTCTTAATTTTCTTAGACTTTTTATTTATCTCGTTCATTTAAAAAATTTATGACAACAATTATAATTTAATTAATACTAAAAAAATTGAGTTATAATTATAAATTATATAAACCAAATGTCATGCATCAAAAATTAAATTAAGCATCTCCTAATGCAAATAGAAGATACAACGTATAATTAAAATTTTTTCTCAAACCTAAATAGTATTTTAGTAACCAAGGCATTAGAAAAAAAAAAAGAACAATTTGTACAAATATCATTAAAGTAATCTTCTTATTATAAGAATTTATTTATATATATTTTATTGACATCTTATTTTAATTCTTAATTTTTATTTTCAATTGATATATATTTATTTTCTTTATATTTTGATGGTTGCTTTTATAAATATTTCTTAAAACATTTTCAATAAATTAAACATAAATATAGGAAACACTATATAGCCATAATATATCAATAATTAATGATAATACCCGCACAATGTGCAGCCAAAAGCCTAGCTGTCAAAATAAAATCAATGAAAAAGTATCATTAAGTTTGTCCACAATTATGTGGAACTGATTATCAATTCAGATTGATTTCAATTTCGATTAAATTTTAGGTTCAATTTAATTTGATTTAAGCTAATTCAACAGTTGAATTTTTTATTTAAAAAAAAGGAAGAAAATAATAATTTGAATCTAATCAGATTTAACTCGATTCTGGTCTGATTCAAAAAAAAAAAAGGTTCTTCTAGTTGAACACGTAGAACTTTGGTTCAATTCTAATATGGATTAAATTTGTTTGATCTTAGTGTGATTTCAAATTTGAATTAGATTATGGCTATTTCTACAGTTATGCAGTGGATTAAGGCTCTGTTTGGAATTATATTTGAGACATTAAAATGATGTTTTAAAAAGGTCTATTGAATAGAAAATGGCAAACATTTTTGCCAAACGTTGTAATTTTTGGATCAAATATAATTTTGAAGAAAAAAATATTTATGTTAAAAGTATTTTATTGTAGATAATAAAATGAACCTAAATAACAATTTAACACCCAGAAATCTACATTTTGCTACTACAGATTTTGAGATTTTGTTATGATTGCTTATAATTTTAAGATATGTTGTCGAAAATTAGAACATATGAATATAATTATCGATTAGTAAAAATATTTAATTTTTTTGTTTAATTAATTTTTTTAAAAATATTATTTTAAATGCTATGAAAAAATTATTGAATTATTTTGAAACTGCTATAACTAAAACAAATCAAATTTAACTTTAAACTAAGCTTTACTCTATAATAACTAGAATATTTCAATAGTAGCTGCTTTTAACTTGAGGCAAATATTTTTCATGTTTACTGGAATGTTAAAAACAAGGCATGGAATCATTAGGTGGATATTGGCTCTAATCAGCCTGAATAAATAACAAATGGATATAATTTTCCAGGAAGGGGCTGAAATGCAGAAGCAATTTTCTTACCAAGTTGCCAACAATTCAACTCTTCTCCCTTTTTAAATCATGAGCTTCAACTGCAAAACACCCGGGATCAACGATTATGAGAACTCATCCAGCGAAGTGAAACCTCAGTCTCATCGCACTCAAGCCATTACCTGATCTGTCCATATAAGCTTCTTTTCCATTAATAATCTTTTCGACTCCTTATAGTATTGTCTCCTTGTTCAAAGTCCTTGCCTAGTTTCCCCTCTGCATCTTTTGTTATACTCAATATTAATGTAGGCAGCAACTGCTTCAAATCAAGCAAGTACAATTGAGCTTGCAAAAAGGAAAAATCTTGACCAATTTCGAAAATATGGTGGGGTCTCTGGTATTGCATCTGCTATTGAAATGAACATAGAAGCAGGCATCAATGGCAGCCCTCAGGGCGTTGCTCACTGACGATTCCAACGAAGTATAAGAAACCACCAACAAAGAGCTTCTTCTACTTTGTGGTGGAATCTTTTACGGATCTTACCATTGCCATTCTTTTAGGCTGTGCAGCTCTTTCTTTTGGTTTTGGAATCAAAGAGCAAGTTCTAAAGGAAAGTTGGTATGATGGTGGAAGCATTGTTGTTGCTGTGTTTCTTGTCATCGTTGTCTCTGCTAGCTGTAAACAATTGCAGGCATAATAGACAATTTAAGAAGTTATCCAAAGTCGGCAACTATATCCTAATTGACTCTTTGATTCCAAACCCTAGAGAAAGAACTGACTTTTGATAATTTATCCAAAGTCAGCAACAATCAAAGAATCAAAGCTATCTCTTGGGTTTGGAATCAAAGAATCAAATTGGATATTGTTGCTGACTTTAGATAACTTATCAAATTGTCTATTTTACCTGTAATTGTATACAGCAGATGTGATACACCTTACCTATCTACAGTGTAGCTAAGTAAAGCGTGTCACATTCGGTACCGGAGCACCCTATCTTATAATGTCCTATTCATTATAATTTTAAGCTTCAAAGAAAACATGTGGTAAATTTTTTTTTTATCACAAATTATTTCTGTGGAAACTCGGGTAGAGCCTCTTCTGTTTTATTAGCATCTGGCGGGTTCCACTATTCACCTGTTAAAAATTATTTCATATCTATCTCACATTTACATATACATCATGTATTCATATATTTTGCTCATATCCATTTCAAGTAAATATACTTCATTCCATTCGTATGAAATTCATCTATGATAATTTACAATAGCAAAATTGAATTACATATCTCAAAAAGATTTACATCATTTACTTATATACAATAAACAAAATGCAAAACTAAATATACATGGGCCCTACCAAAACTACACTGCTGAGGTGACTAATGCACATCGCCGATCTGATCAAATCTCTGTCGGGCACTCTTGCTACATTTCTTTGTGGCTATGCTTGATCTCCAGTACCTACGCGATGGAAAACCAACGAGCTAAGCGAATTGCTTAGTGATGCATAACTTTAAAGAAAAACAATTAAATAAGTAAAATAATAATTATAGGCAAATTTCATAAATTCTAAGTCTTTACAAATTTTTTTAACTTTGGGGTTAATTTATTTATCAGGAGTGATGCATAACTTTAAAGAAAAGCAAATAAATAAGTAAAATAATAATTATAGGAAAATTTCATAAATTGTAAGTCTTTATAAATTTATTTGACTTTGGGGTTAATTTATTTATCAGGATCTTATCTGTACATTTATTTTATTTTCAGTATCTTTAAAATCATATCAGTGCCCAAGTAACCTATAACAGACTATAAAGCCAGGATACATGGGAGTATACTGGTTAGACAACCATATATCTACCCTGTATACAACTGTCATGTCAGGCACAAGGCTAACGGGCAGACTTCCAAAGCCAGAAATGAAATTAGGCTCAATGGCCAACGGGCAGGCATATAGCCTGTAGAACAATCATATCAGACATATTTTATCGATTAATGATTATTCATGTAGGCAATACTGCTATCTGCAGTCTTTAATTGGTATACCAATCGATCCAAACTATATATATAAGCTTAGGTTTACTTTGGGCAATTAAGCATGATCAATTACTTATTAGAGATTTCATGTCAAGTTGTAGTGGGAAAGTGGGTCCCACATACCTATTTCATGTAATTCAGTGTTTAGCAATATATTAGGGTTAAAACCCTGCCATAAAATAGTTTATCTTGTGAACCTTTCTTTAGGTTCAGTTTTAATGTCTTAAATTTACCTATCAATTTTACCACTTTATGGCAACTGTTTGGCCATACTTCCTTCATGGAAGTTGTTCCTCTATGTCTTGTCTTATTTTCCCTTTTTGAATTATGTCATTTGGATTTCTGGAACTCAAGTTATAGTCAAATAACCATAACTGGTTCATTTCCTAATTCTGACTCTTTAACAAGGCAGGTTTTGAAGTTATACTTTACCAATTTAATTGGACATATTGTAGTCACATTTAGGCCTAATGTTTTTCATAGAGTTTGTTGTCCTATGTCTTATAGTCACTTAAAATTTTGGATTGCAATTTTTCAAGTTTTTTAGAATTACTTATAGCCAAATCACTGGCCTGGACTCAAGTACCCTATGCCAACAGGATCCCAGTTCAGGTCAGTGGCTTTGACTCAACTTTTGGGATTTTTACATTTATAATTTGAGGAAAATGTCTAAAATAAAGTTGGAGCTCTATTTTTTAGGTTTCTAGGACAATATGGCTGATCCCAATTGGAGTTTCTTGGTGAAAGATATGACTAGAAGACTGTTCTGGAGTCAAATGGTCACTTAGACAATTTCAAGAATTTGCATACTAATTTGACCTAGCCAATTGACCTAATTTCCTTGATTCCTGGGTTTTGGTCATAATACCAATATTGTAGATTGATGTCTTATGAACATTTTGCCACTGGTTTCATTGCATTTAGATTTCTGTAGACCAAGTTATGGCCTCCTTGCCAAAACTGGTCAAGTAAGCCTATGTCTAGCAATTTATGGGCAATATGATTATGGGCAGTTTTGTGACTTAACTTGGGCCAACAATTTGAATTGGTTTAAGGCATTTCTAGACTCTGTGGTCTTCATAAAAGTTGTAGTTATATATCTAAGATTTCCAATGGTATAAAATTCAAGTCATTTGGACCTGTCTAGAGGAAGTTATGGCCAAATGAATGTGTACTGTTCATTTGGTCATTTTTCTAGATTCATCATTTGGTCATCCGGATTAGGACAACAATTTAGTTAAGTTCTGGACAGAATTTAGGCATAGTTTCTTCATAAAAAATGGAGCACTTTAGGTATAGTTTCATCTCCAATTGGCCTTATACCAATTGAAGCAATAAAAATTCAGTTATGGCTCAAAATATACACTGGATTTTTCAAGTCTCAACCTGCATGGAAAAGTACACTTCCAAATTTTATTTCCTCCAACTCCCAAACTACAAATTGACATTCATGGCACTTCTAATATCATCAATTCATCTCAACACAATCAAATTCCAGCAATAACACAAAGTCTCCAATAGTTAAACCAAAACCCTAACTCTAATTTGTCAACCACAACATACATATGCAATCAATTTCTCACATATATAACTTCATATACATATCTATTAACATCATCAAACACCATTTACATGCATTAAAACATTAAACTCCTATATTTTCAAAGCTGTCGAAATCTAGGGTTCTAAATTACTAATCATTTTCTTTCAATTTCATGTCAAACACACTCATTTCAACCTCAATTCAAGGTTTAACAAGGAAAGGAGAAGAAAACTTGCACTAACCTTTAATGGCAGCTTCTCAAACTTATAAAAAAACTTCAAAATTTCTTTTTTCCCTTACTGCCTATAGATTTCCCAAGGTGTCGGGATGAATTTTAATGAAGGGACTTAGAGTTTTATGTTGAGAATTGGAAGGGACTTAGAGTTTTATACCCCACTACAATTTTTAATTATTGATTATAATAACTAAAGTTCCAACATTTCTAATAATACCCCTTATGTTTCCTTTAATTATATTGCATATAATTTTATGTTTTTCATGAAATTTTTAAAATTTAAATATCACTTATTTGAATGGATATTTTGGTCAAAAATCGACTCTAAGTGTCAAATGACCAAAATGGATTGGAACCTTATGTATTTCTTGGTGTGCCACTGGTTTTAATCATTTGCCTATATGTTGAAAGCTTAATTTTCTCCATTTAATTATAAATTCTTTGCTCCATTCAATGGGTTTGTTCTTCGTTGGTAAAAAAAAATAAAAAAAAAAAAATCCTGTCACATTCAAAGTTTTGATGGAGACTATTATTAGTAAATTGATTTAAACAACTACGTCTAAGTTTCCTTGCAGGTTAGGAAAAGGAAATACAAAAACTTTATTTATTTAAGTGTAATGCATGATGTCACTGACGAAACGTCATGTAGTGAACTTGTTTTACAAGTTCAATGGTGTTGCACTGTGGTCTGCTATCCACAAATATCTATTTACTTTTATTGAACTTTCAAATTGAGTAAGATTTTGGTTTGATTTCTAGTTGGAATGGGTTTCGATTCATGGTCAGGGAAATTTAAACTGAATCGAGGTGGATCGATTCCCCACAATTTTGGTCTCTCGTGATTCTAGTTCCATTTAGTTTTAGACAAATTTGAGGGCAGTCTATATTTAATCTATATAATCTATATTTATATTTATATAAATATAATAAAACTGAAGTCCAAAATAAGTTTATGTCATATTGTCATGTAATTTTTTAATATTAATGCCACTTGGCATAATAAGAGAGTCACATTAAGAATTTTTCTTTTTTTCTTTTTTTTTTCTTAAACTTTTTATTTATCTCATTCATTTAAAAAATTTATGACAACAGTTATAATTTAATTAATACTAAAAATATTGAGTTATAATTATAAATTATATAAATCAAATGTCACACATCAAAAATTAAATTAGACATTTCCGAATGCAAATAGAAGATATAATGTATAATTAAGATTTTTTCTCAAACCTAAATAGTATTTTAGTAACCAAGACATTAGAAAAAAAAAATGATGAATAATTTGTACAAATATCACTAAAGTAATCTTCATCTTATAAAAATTTATTTATATATATTTTATTGGCATCTTATTTTTATTCTTAATTTTTATTTTCAATTGATATATATTTATTTTCTTTATATTTTGATGGTTGCTTTTATAAATATTTCTTAAAACATTTTCAATAAATTAAACATAAATATTGGAAACACTATATAACCATAATATATAATAATTAATGATAATACCCGGACAATGTACAGCCAAAAGCCTAGCTGTCAAAATAAAATCAATGAAAAAGTATCATTAAGTTTGTCCACAATTATGTGGAACTGATTATCAATTCAGATTGATTTCAATTTCGATTAAATTTTAGGTTGAATTCAATTTGATTTAAGCTAATTCAACAGTTGAATTTTTTATTTAAAAAAAAGGGAGAAAATAATAATTTAAATCTGATCAGATTTAATTGGATTCTAATCTGATTCAAAAAAAAAAATGATTCTTCTATTTGAACATGTAGAACTTTGGTTCAATTCTAATATGGATTAAATTTGTTTGATTTTAGTGTGATTTCAAATTTGAATTAGATATGGCTATTTCTACAGTTATGCAGTGGATTAAGGCTCTGTTTGGAATTATATTTGAGACATTAAAATGATGTTTTAAAAAGGTCTATTGAATAGAAAATGGCAAACATTTTTGCCAAATGTTGTAATTTTTGGATAAATATAATTTTGAAGAAAAAAAATGTTTATGTTAAAATTATTTTATTGTAGATAATAAAATGAACCTAAATAATGGTTTAACACTCTGAAATCTACATTTTGCTACTACAGATTTTGAGATTTTGTTATGTTTGCTTATAATTTTAAGATATGTTGTCAAAAATTAGAATATATGAATATAATTATTGATTAGCAAAAATATTTAATTTTTTTGTCCAATTAATTTTTTTAAAATATTATTTTAAATGCTATGAAAAAATTATTGAATTATTTGGAAAGTGCTATAACTAAAACAAATCAAATTTAACTTTAAACTAAGCTTTACTCTATAATAATTGTTTCAGTAGCAGCTGCTTTTAACTTGAGGCAAATATTTTTCATGTTTAATGGAATGTTGAAAACAAGGCATGGAATCATTAGGTGGATATTGGCTCTAATCAGCCTGAATAAATAACAAATGGATATAATTTTTCAGGAAGGGGCTGAAATGCAGAAGCAATTTCCTTACCAAGTTGCCAACAATTCAACTCTTCTCCCTTTTTAAATCATGAGCTTCAACTGCAAAACTCAACGATTATGAGAACTCATCCAGCGAAGTGAAACCTCAGTCTCATCGCACTCAAGTCATTACCTGATCTGTCAATATAAGCTTCTTTTCCATTAATAATCTTTTCGACTCTTTATAGTATTGTCTCCTTGTTCAAAGTCCTTGCCTAGTTTCCCCTCTGCATCTTTTATTATACTCAATATTAATGCAGGCGGTATGTAATGCCACTCATCCGTCTACGGTGTAGCTGAGTAAGGCGTGCTATATTTAGTGTCGAAGCACCTTGTCCTTTCTTATTGTGTACAAAATTAATTTAATTATCTATTTAATTATATTATCTTACGTGTATTAAATTTTTTTTTATCCCATTTCATTTTCATGGAGACTCAGACAGAGTCTCCTCTGTTTTATTAGTGCATGGCGAGTTTCCTTATTTACCTGTTAATAACAATTTATACCCATTTCATCACATCATTTCTCATTACTCATATCAATTTTCAACAAACAAACTTTCATTTCATTCATATAACATTACATACAATAATGTATAATTATTTACAATCCCAAATTTAATTACATATCTCAACATAATTTACAACATCTACTTATGTACAGTGATCCAAAATACAAAATTTAAATACACATGAGCCCTACCCAAAATGAACTGGTGAGGTGACACCGACCCTGTAGCAGATCTGATCCTCTTTATTTGTACTCTCCTACTATTGCTACGGCTGCTGGTGCTCTCATGTACCTACGCGATGGAAAAACTAAAGCGCTAAACATTTCTGCTTAATGGTACAATAATTTGAAATAAAAATAATAAAATAATTGAAATAATTGTCCATATAAAATTTACTAAATTTTTGAATTAATTACATATTTAAGAAACTTTGGAAGCAATAGATTATCGAGATCTTTTTATTCATATATTTGATATTCAGTCTTATTAAATCCATGACAGTAATCTCTTCATGTACTTATTTAAATTTAAGATATGTTACTCATATCTGTGCCCAAGTAATCTATGACAGACTATAAAGTATGGATACACGGGAGTATACTAGTTAGACATCCGTATGTCTATCTAGTATGCAACAATTATGTCAGACATTAGGCCAGCGGGCATGCATAAGCCAGTAATAATAATAATAGGCACTATGGCCATCGAGCAAGCATAAAGCCAGTAGAACAACCATTTCAGACATATGTTGTCTGTCAATGATTATTCATGTGGGCAGTACTGCAATCTGTAGTCCCTAATTAGTGTACCAATCGATCAAAGCTATATAAATAAGTCTAGGTATACTCTGGATAAAATAATGTTATTTAATACTCATAATTTCATTGATTCATGTCATTTTCATGCTTAGCAAGTTATTGTAATTTATTTCATCTCATATGTCAAATCATATTAGGAACCTTTCTCAAGGTCCAGGTTTAGTATCTTAGATTCACCTAGCAATTTGGCCAAGATTTGGCCCTTATTTGGCTACACTTCCTTCATAGAAGTTATTCCTCTATGTCTTGTCTTTGTTTTCTCTTTTGAATCATGTCATTTGAAATTTTAGAACTCAAGTTATGGTCAAATAACCATAACTAGTTCATTTCCTAATTTGGTTCCTTAAATAGGCAGATTTTAGAGTTACAATTTACCTAATTAATTGAATATGTTACAGCCAAAATTAGGCCTAGTGTTCTTCATAGAAATTGTTACCCTATGTCTTATGGTCATTAAAAAATTTAAATTACAATTTTTCAAGTTTTGTAGAATTAATTATGACCAAATCACTGGCCTAGACTCAGGTACCCTGTGTCTTCAGGGTCCAAGTTCAGGTCAGTAGTTTTGACTCAAGTTTTAGGGTCCTTTTGTTCATAATTTGAGGATAATGTCTAAAACAAAGTTGGAGCCCTATTTCTTAGGGTTCTAGATCAGTATGGTTCATCCTAATTAGAGTTTCCTAGTGAAAGATATACTATAAAAACTATAGCGTAATTTGGTCAAACTCTAGATTTTGATGTGTTAACTTCTTCTAACCATTTGACCTAGTTCTTTTGGGTTCTGGGTTTTGGTCAAAAGGCTAATATTGTAAACCTATGTCTTATAAAAATTTTTTCATTGGTTTCATTGTATTTGAATTTTTATAGATCAAGTTATGACCATTTTGCCAAAACTAGTCAGGTGAGCTTTAGTCCAAAATTTTTGGACAGTGTTATTCTGAACAGTTTTATTGACCTAAATTGTTCTAGAAATTTGATTTAGTTAGAGACATTTTTGGGTTCTGTGTTCTTCATAAAAGTTGTATTCCTATGTCTAAGCTTTCCAATGCTACAAAAATCAGATCATTTAGACCTGTCTAGAGGAAGTTATGGACTATTCATTTGGTTATTTTCCTGGTTCAGTGTATGGACATCTGGATTGAAACAGTAAATTGGTCAACTTATAGATAGAATTTGGGCAGGATTTCTTTATAAAAAATGGAGTGTTATGGGTCTAGTTTCACTTCTAATTGGCCTCATACCAATTGGAGCCACATAATTTCAGTTATAGCTTAAAAAATACACTAGACTCATAGGTTCAAATTTCCTGCAAGAAAATTACACTCCCATACTCCAATTTGGCATACATAACACTTCAAATGATAAAAAATTCATCTCAACATGCTCAATTTCAAGCCATAATAGAAAAGTACCAAATTAGATCAAAACCCTAACTCAATATTCCCAACACCATACAACTAATTGCAATTTCACTTCCAATGTATATATACTTATCAATCAACATCACTAAGCTAATTTATATCAATTAAGAACATCAATTTCCTCTTTAGATCATGGCTGTCAAAAATTTAGTTCCTCGTATACTTGTTATTTTTTTCAATTTTCATGTCATACTAACTTGTTTCAACATGCTTATAACACTTAAAGAAGAGAGATAGGGTGATTATTGCACTAACCTCTTGTAGTTCAATTCTTGACTTGTATAAACCTTGGAATTTCTTCACTTTATGATAATCAAAAGCTTCATCTTGGTGTGGGGGTAAATTTTGGTGAAGGTAAATTAGGGTTTTGTAGTAAGGAACTTAGGGAAATCAAGCTCAAAGCTTGATGAAAATGGAGGAGTTAAGCTCTAATTGTGGCCGGCCAAATGAGGGAGAGAGAGTGAGGAAGATGAGCTGAAATTTTAGTCAATTTTTTTTTGTCTCATTTTACTCCCTCTTATCCCTTTATAATTGTTTGTTAACATTTTATTGGTCACAAATTTTAATGATGTCATTACTTATGTCATAAAAAATTTTTCTTTTTCTTTTCTTATTTCTTCTTTTTCTTTCTTTAATAATTCATGTTTTAAATTTATTTTTAATATTTTGTTCTCTCTCATTTCACTTGGCATTTAGGTCAAAATTCATCACTGAGGGTGAATTGACCAAAATGCCCTTCGTTAGACTTACCGGAATATATTTGTCTGTACTGATTAACTAAATTATCCTAGATTTCTTTGACATTTTTAATGTCATTTATACTTCAATAAACCTTTAATTAAGTCCTAAAAATTATTTCTTAGGGCTTCTCATGGATGCGGGGTCCGCAACTGTCTTCACAGTCGCTTCCAGTTAGGTCACCCATCGCTGTAACCCTACTCGTTTAACTCATTTACAATTCATTTCTTTTATTTTTTCTTAATTTTTCTTGGTTTTTATTCGGTTAATTTATGCCTCCTCACTCTAGTTTGAGTGTAGTTCCAAACATCCTAGCTGTCCGAACAGACATTAGTCATCGGAACAGTAGAATGTACGGACTACCTAAAGTGAAAGCATTACACGGCAACTGCGTCAAATCAAGCAAGTCCAATTGAGCTTGTAAAAAGGAAAAATCTTGACCAGTTTCAAAAATATGGCGGGGTCTCTGGTATTGCATCTACTATTGAAACGGACATAGAAGCAAGCATCAATGGCAGCTCTTAGGGCGTTGCTCACCGAAGATTCCAACGAAGTATAAGAAACCGCCAACAAAGAGCTTCTTCTACTTTGTGGTGGAATCTTTTACACATCTTACCATTGCCATTCTTTTAGGTTGTGTAGCTCTTTCTGTTGGTTTTGGAATCAAAGAGCAAGTTCTAAAGGAAGGTTGGTATGGTGGTGGAAGCATTGTTGTTGTTGTGTTTCTTGTCATCGTTGTCTCTGCTAGCTGTAAGCAATTGCAGGCATAATAGACAATTTAAGAAGTTATCCAAAGTCAGCAACTATATCCTAATTGACTCTTTGATTCCAAACCCTAGAGAAAGAACTAACTTTTGATAATTTATCTAAAGTCAGCAACAATCAAAGAATCAAAGCTATCTCTTGGGTTTGGAATCAAAGAATCAAATTGGATATTGTTGCTAACTTTAGATAACTTATCAAATTGTCTATTTTACTTGTAATTGCATACAGCAGAGACAGTGATGACAAGAAATACAGCAACAAAAATGCTTCAACCATCATACCAACCGTCCTTTAGACCATGCTTTTTGATTCCAAACCCAAGAGAAAGAGCTACACAGCCTAAAAGAATGGCAATGATAAGATCCTTAAAGATTCTACCACAAAGTAGAAAAAGCTCCTTTTTAGCGGTTTCTTATACTTTGTTGGAACCAAATACTTCACATCGGTGAGCAATGTCGTCCTGAGGGCTGCCATTGATGCCTGCTTCTATGTCCGTTTCAGTAAATTACAAAGTATCCAAGGTATTAATTATGTTCTAGTTGATGAGATCTTAGCATGTGAAAATTTATGTGTACAAGAAAAATAAATAGACATACTTAAGCATGATGCAAGTGTGGGTTATGTTGATAAAAGAAAGCATTCTTTCCCTATAAAAAGGAAGAGGTTGCTGCTGGAAATAAAAGATGGAGGAGGGAGAAGGAGAGTGAGCAAAAAAGAATTATGAGTTGGAGAGAGCTAGCAAAATAGGAAGAAAAAAAAAGGAAGAGTATATGTTCTATTGTTGTATTCCTCTATTTTTGTTATGAAATTTATGTTTTTTCCTCCATTTTTAAACTTGTTTTTGCTCTATTAATGTTTATAGATTCTGATCTGTTTCGAGAAACTAAAATTAAACTCTTTCCTTCTCCATAAGCCAATAATGGTAATAGAGCATTATAGATCTTAAAGAATTTTGTTAGGTTTTGTTCTTGTTGTCAAAGCATGGCAGCAATAGAACTAAGCAAACCTATTATAGCCCACAGGGGGATTCCTCGAAGAAGAAAAATTTCAGTTTAAAGAAAGAAATTTTGTTGGTGAGAAAGTTTATTTGGAAAAAGAAAATAATGATGAGAAGTGTTGGAGAGAAGTACTCAATAAAAGAGTTGAAGATGTGTGCTCCACTAACAATAAAACTAATTAACAAATATTGGAAGAAGTGCTTGCCAAAGCAAAACAACTCAACAAATTTAAAGAAAAATTGAAGACTTGTTAATTGAATGTGCAACTCCATAAAAAATCTCATTAAAAATGAGTGTTGAAATTAATGAGATTTTAATAGGTAAAAATTTGTATACAAGAAAAGTAAATAATCATACTAAGTATAGTGCAAGTATGAGTTCTTGTTGGAAATAAAAAGATAGAACAGGGAGAAGAGTGAGCTGAAAAATAATTATAAGGCAGAGAGAGCTCTGATTGTATTCCTCTATTTTCAGCTATCAATTTATATTTCTCTCCATTTTTAAATTTGTTTTTCTCTATTAATGTCCATGATACAACAATTTAAACCAGTTACATATTGGAATCACACCGATTACTGTTTAAACTTGACAAACCTAAGCATCCCATTTTATTTCTTTCAACTTCCATATATTACTTAATCTATTAAGCTATGCCCTCCTTAAGAATAGTTCTGCGACATCTTTTAAGGGGTTTTTAACTTGCTAAATGCATAAATTAATCTATTAATATATATATATATATATATATATATATATATATATATATATATATATATATATATATATATATAATATAAAATATTAATTTAATTATTTAAATAAAATAATAAATTTTTTAATATTTTTATTATAATAAATATTATAATTTAATTAGTGCAATATAATATATAGATATTTAAAATGGTTCCATATCTATTAATTATTTTTTTATTATTAGAAAATTTTTCATATTTAAAGTAAAATTGTAAAATAAAATAAAATTTTTAAATTTATTTTAATTTATAATATAAAACTCACTAAACATCAATTTATGAATAATGAAATCCTTTTAATTTATTTTTGTCAAATTTTTTTATTAACATATCAACTTGACAATGCCAAGGTTAAGAAATGAAAATAAATTAAGGTTAATTTGTTTCACGAAAAATAATTTATATACGACAAATATTTTTTATGAAAATATTCTTTATTCTTTTATTATAATGTTAAATTAATATTACAATGTTAAATTAGTATTATATATTTATATAATATCTATATATTAGTATTTTTATATTTTAATAAAAATTATTATAATTTAAAAAATAAAAAATAATTTTTTAAAAAAAATAAAAAATAACTTTTAAAAGAAGGAATCATATTTTTTAAAAATAATTTATTTTTTTAATTAAAAACAATATTTTTATTAAATTATTTTTTAAAATATTTTAAATATTAAAAAATATAAAAAATATTTTCTCTGGGACAAACGATATAATGTCACCTTCTCTTTTTGTCTCTCTCTTCTATCTCTCCATTTCTTTTAGGCTAATTGTATCCCTGTTGCAATTTTATACCTCTTGAAGAAAGATATATAATATGGTGATGTGACCTATGTGGATACATATAGCCTGCTCAAAAAGCCATGAGAAGGGTCAAACCAAATAGGATTTGTTTGAAATCATCGCCAACTATTTTCCTTGTACGCGCGATATGCAAATATTAATGCGAAGTTTCTTAACGAAAACCAAAAAGAGGAAGTTTTATCCATGGCAATTTCGTGGAGATCAGATCGGTAGTTGAAGTTGAACGATTCAAAATTCCCACTTCCTATCAAAGATTTTGTTAAGCTTTTTAAGGATAAATTACTTTTTAATAAAATCATTATTAATATTTTTATTTTGAAAATAAATTTAAAAAATTTTAAAGTTTAATTTCTTTAGACACTTTAATTCTTTCCTCATTTAGCCATGAATGTTTTGAAAAAAAAACCAAAATACTTTTATTGAAACTATCAGTTTTAGAGATGGTTTAATACAATTTTCTTTAATAGATGGGAAAATGCAACTAATGACAAAATTTAAGGAAAAAATAATAATTAACCTAAAATTATATTTCTTATTTAATTTATTGACTAACGAAATGTGGTGAAATATATTTGAAAATGAATAAAATGATTAAAGTATTTAAAGGAACTAAATCATAAAAATGTTTTAATTTATTTTTTAAAGTAAAAAAAATATTAAAAATAACAAAAATTTTAAAATGAAAGTAAATAGTAATCACTCCAACTTTGTAGATTAAGATCCTCATAGATCGTTAAGAGTTCCAATATCCCACATCCAGAATGTATAACAAGTTCAATGGGCTTTAAGCCACGGATGGAGGAGGGCGCTAGATCCAACTTTCTCCCGTTTAGCTACGGATCTACTAATTACATCTGAGTCCATTAATTTCGTGTTTCATGCAATTTCTTTAGAGTTGTAGTGGCGAAGTAATTAGTACATGTCTCATCGTAAGTTCAATAGAAAAAAGGTGTAATATAATATGCTTAAAAAAATAGAAATTTTAGCATTGAATTTTTGGATTTGTCACTAATCGAGAAGTAATAATATGACCTTGTGATAAATTAGCGACTGAGCCGCTGTTAGTTCCTATTAGTGATAGAGTATTTATTGGACAAATAAATCTATTGTTAGTTTTAATATCATTAATGAATTTATTGATAACGCACAACTTAATAAATAGTAAGTCTGTTTAGCATTATTGTTAAAATTATTAATAAATAAATTATTTTTTTAAATATGTTTTATGACTAGTAGCTATTTTTGTTCAAAGGTTACATTTGCATCTTTGTTGGTAATGTGAATAACTTTTGCCTCAGGACTAGTTTGATGATACCATTAAAAAAATTAGAATAATTGTTTGGTTTGTGCCAACCTACAGTAAATACTTTGTTAGGTTCATTGTTTTGCTTCCCTTGATCTCTCATATTCATGGCTATATCTTTTTGCTAAGAATCCTATTTTGTTTCCCTCAGTGCCATGTAGGTTATTAATTTCTTTAGCATCAGATTTTTTTCACTTAACATGTTGTCGATTAGGTTAGGTGTATTGGGGCAGCCCATTGGCTGGGATTAGTTATTGTTGTTCATGCTAAATTTTTCTTAATTTTATTATTTTAATAAAATATATTATTATAAAAAAGTTTAATTACATAATAAAACTAAAATAAATATTTAAGTTTAACAATATTATTGATCCAATCATCAATGTTATTTATTTATTTTTCAGTTGCTAATATGTTTTTAGATGGTAAACATACAAATGAGTCAAGGTAAACTAAACTAATTAGTTAAGTCTAACAATAATTGATCCAAAATCAAATAAGCTCAAATCACTATTCATTGGGGAAGCAATTAAGTTTTTAGACGTTAAACATATAAATGACCAATGCATAAAATGCCATCTCTTGAAAACTTGGAAAGCAAGGTCCTTAATTTCGTGTTTCATGCAATTTCTTTAGAGTTGTAGTGGCGAAGTAATTAGTACATGTCTCATCGTAAGTTCAATAGAAAAAAGGTGTAATATAATATCCTTAAAAAAATAGAAATTTTAGCAATGAATTTTTGGTTTGTCACTAATCGAGAAGTAATAATATGACCTTGTGATAAATTAGCGACTGAGCCGCTGTTAGTTCCTAATTTCTCTTGACATAAATTAATTTTTTTTCACATTTAATAACTATATTTCTCATATATCCTACATATTATTTTTATTTAATTTTTAGTGTCGAACAATAATTTATAAATAAATAAAATATATTATTATATTAATTACATAATAAAAAGAAAATAAATATTACATAATTAGCTAAATATTATTATTATCATCATCAATGTTATTTATTTATTTTTCAGTTGCTAATACCTTGTTTCATCTCTTCAAGAAATAAAGATATATATATTATGGTGATGTCACCTATATATATAGCCTGCTAAAACAGCCATGACAAGGATCAAACTAAATTAAATAGGATTTGTTTGAACTCATCATCGACTATATATACATTTTCCTTGTACCATATGTATATTAATGCGAACTTTCTCAATGAAAACCGAATCAATCGATGAATAATAATATTATTAACTAAGGAAGTTTTATTCATTAATTGCAATTTTTTTATGTAGACCAGATTAGGTACGTAGTGGACGTTGAATGATTCAAAATTCTTAACTTCTTATCAAAGCTTTTGTGAAACTCTTTAAGCTAAATTACTTTTCAATGAATGTGTTATTAAAGCCAATAATTTTAGAGATATTTAAAAAAAAATTTCTTAAAAAAATGGAGATTAATTGAAAGTGTTAATAGTAATAAAATTTAGGAATAAAAAAATTAATCTGAAATTTTATTTTGCATTTGACCTGTGTGACCGATAAAATATATATGATGGAATTATTTAAAAATAAACAAAATAATTAAAGTATTTAATAGAATTAAATTATAAAATCTAATTTGATTTTAATTAAAATAATAATGATAATTTTTAGAAATAATATATTAATCAATTTCACTTTTGAAGGAATTAATTCGATGCAACTATTATGCATACAATAATTTAATTATAATTATTAATCATAATAGAATCACATGAAATTCTTTATAATCAACTATGGCAATGAAATTTATGAATATATATCAATTTTATTATATAATTTTTCGTTGAATAGAGATGACCAAAGCATAACACGCCATCTCTAGAAAACTACGAAAATCCTAATTTCGTGTACCATGCAATTCCATTGTCAAAATGGATCCAGGTTACAAGGTTGCCTTCAGACTAATATTGTAGCAGGGGCGAAGAAATTAGTACACGTCTCATACTAAGTTCAAATTAATTTTTTTTAATAAAAAAATTAGGTGAGTAATATAATATACTAAAAATAAGGATCTTTATTTAGAGTAAAATAATGATTTTGTGATGGATTAGTAATGGATGCATCGTTAATCTGTTGTTAATATCTATTACACAACAAATAAAATTATGTCACGTTATATAAAATTATGATAAAATTTATCTAAAATTATGGTATAATTTATCTAAAATTATAATTTATTAATATTACTCGGTGCGTATAAAAATTTTCCAACTCAATTAATATATATCAACATTTGAGAGCGTAGACTATGAGCTCTAAGACCGAAACATATTCATTATCCAAAATGAAAAAGGAGGGAAAAGTCCTCAAATCTAGTAGCCAGCTGCTTATGTATTTCTTGGTGCGTCACTGGTTTTCTTCATTTGCCAATATGTTGAAAGCTTAATTTTCTCCATTTTATTATAAATTATTTGCTCCATTCAAGGGGTTTGTTCTTCCTTGGCGGAAGAAAAAAAATTCTATCACATTCAAAGTTTTGACGGAGACTATTATTAGTAAATTGTAAGTTAAACAACTGCTTCCAAGTTTATCCTCTGCAAGTTAGAAAAAGGAAATACAAAAACTATTAGTTATTTGACTAAGTGTAACTCATGATGTCACTGATATAACGTTATCAAGAGAACTTGTTTTACAAGTTCAATGGTGCTGCACTCTATGGACAGTTATCCACAAATATCTGTTTACTTCTATTGAACTTTCATGTTGATTAAAGTTTCTGTTTGATTTCGAGTCGGAATTGGAGTTTTGGTTCATGGCCCGCCCGGCAAACTTTAACTGGATTGATGTGGATCGATTTTCCATAGTTTCAGTCCCTCGTAATTGTAGTTTCCACTTTAATTTTAGATAAATTTTGATGGCCGATTTGATTCAAATTGAAAAAAATTAATGGTTTAAATAAATTTTCATAATATTTTTTTTTAAATTATGATTTGAACTGAATTGTACTGTTAAATCAAATTATAAATATTGATTTTAATCTAGTTTAAGATTATTAAAAGGAAATTCATACTCATCCACCTATATGGTTCATTTGAAATAAATGAAAAGAATTAAAAAAATCGTCACACGATAATCATATATATGAATTCTATTTTTTTTTTAAAATAAAAAAATTAAGTTAAAAAGAATTAATTAAATTAAATTCTTGTAAAATTTTATATTCTAAATTAGGAATTAAAGTTTATTTTGATATAAATCGAGCATGTAAATAATTAACTGTTCTTAATTTCAAATTTAACCAACTAAGGCCAACTCAATCCGTAAACACGCTTAATTAAGATAAAAATAAATTTTTTAAGAAGAATGTCATGTAAATTATTATAATTATCAAATATGACTGAGATAAGAGTTCATAAATAATGATATTTGAGCTCATGACTTACTGTCTCTTTTATATGTGGGACTCTTGGCGAACACTTACAGTGGTTTTATGCATTACTAGATTACTTTTTTTTTTTTCTTTGCATATTCTTTACGAAATTATGAGAAATTTCGAGGAGAGTGCAACAGGTCTTCGCATAGCGCGTTTGGAAAATTACCTGATTGTTCATATATGTATATGTTGATCTTTTCTTCAAAGGAATAATTCCGAGTTAAAACTATTGATCAGCTGAAAAGTTGTTGAAGCTGTATCTCACAGCGAACAAGATTCCTTTTGCTTACAATGTGAGGAGGCCCCATTGTAAATGCGATGGTGATGCCCCTAAATCGTTAATCACACTGCTCATGGATTGCAATTTGGAAGCCTGTCTAAGAAAAGAAATTCCATCTAACAAGCAAGAAAATCTTTATGAGGTCAATATCTTTGTGTTACACACGTTTTGCATTTATGTCTAGGAAACTTCTCGCTTAGACCTGGTCTATTTTGAATTTAAAATATAATAAATGAGATATATATATATATATATAACAGGTAAGTGTTATCATATGTTTTATGTATTGAGTCTATATACATCAGGTTTAAATTAAAAAATTATTGACATATCATTGAAAATAATATTGAGTTCTAGTACAAAACGTAATGGGTCTCATTATAAAATATAATTTCTTAATTTCTCATGTAAATGTAAATAAGAATAAGAATTTTTCACAGGTTGAAATCTCCCAAAAAAATTTTAAATTTACAATAATCTTTTATTATTTTTTTAAAACATTTTAAAAATCTTTAAAAATATTGAAAAAACTATAGAGGCTAAATTATAAATTGAAAATTTTACAATAATTTAATTAGAATTAAAAAAAATATATATATATGATTAAAATATAAAACAAAAAAAACTCCTTTCTTTGGAGTTTTTATAGTGAATTATTAAAATTAATGTTGGAGGAATAATTTATTTTCATATAATGATTTTTTTAATCAATTTTTCTGCATTTTGAGTCTGATTTTTGAACAAATATCAAAATTTTCATATTGCATCATATCGTGTTTCTACTTCAGTTTCCATGGAGTTAAAAAAATATATTCCCGTTATTACATTATCGGCATTTCCGGCTTTCTTACGGTACATGCTGCTCTTCTTCTGAAACAATGGGCAAATTATAACGGCTAATTATACAATACATCGAAAAGTATAAATTTTTAGTATTCTATTAAATATAATTTTTTTTAGAAAATAATACTAATAATTTTATATAAAAAGAGCATGTATTTTAGAGTACAAAATATTATACAATAAAATTGATATTTATACAATAATTTTATTGTGATCATTAATTGTGGTGAGTGTCATTATATTTAATAATTATAATTAAACTATTATATGTGCAATGATTATACCGAATAAAAATTCCTAGAATACATAATAATTCCTACATTATAACTATATAATGTGCCGGAGAAAAAAAATTTATTCACTACATGATGGAAGATAATTTTTTTTTTTTTAAGATGATTACAATGAGTTCATATGTTATGCACCATTCATTGAATTTTTATCTGGTAAAATCGATGTACGTATAATAATTTCATTATAATTGTTGATTGTAGTGTTATAATATATATATATCGATTTTCCTGTATAATTTTTTTCATTTCTAACTGTTAGTGGAAAAAGTATCATTATGTTAGTAACTTATTATTAATAATGTTAAAACTCTTATACCTAAAGATATCAAATTTAACTTTAAAATAAATTTTAATAAACTCTAACTAACAAACATATTTAAGTAGCAGTTGCTTTGAATTCCAAGCAAATATTTTTCGTTGCTTTACTTCGAATGTTAGTTAGCTCTAATCAGAGTGCGTCAATAGATAACGAACAAAGGGAGAAGCTAGATATAATTCTCCAAGAAGGTTCTGAAAATGCAAAAGCAATTTCCTTACATTATTATCATGAGCTTAAACAGCAAAATACACGGGATCAAATGACTATAAGAACTCATACAGCTAAGTGAAACCTAAGTCCCATTGCACTCAAGTCATTACCTGATCTTTCTATATAAGCTATTCACCGAATAAACTTTTCGGTTTCCTATAGCATTGTCTCCTTGTTAACAATCCTTGCCTAGTTTCAGAGTCATCTTTTCTACTGCCTTGTTGTTCCATTTCCTGCTTCTCAAATTATGTCTGCCTCTCTCCAAGAAAACATTTCTATCTTTAGTTTACTTAATGTCCCAAGCACCCGTAGCAAACCCAATAAAAGATGGCATTTTGCTTTTACTGCTATTTATTGCTCTAGAACCATATACTATCTGAGCAAAAATGCAATACGCAAGAAAAAGGGTGCTAAGATTTCCCCCTGTCCATCTTTTATCATACTCGATATTAATTCAGGCGACAATTGCTTCAAGATTAATCAAGCAAGTCTAACTGAGCTTGTTAAAAAGAAAAACCTTGACCAGTTTCAAAAATATGGTGGGATCTCTGGTGTTGCATCTGCTATTGAAACGGACATAGAAGCAGGCATCAATGGCAGCCCTCAGGACATTGCTCACCGAAGTGAAGCATTTGGTTCCAACAAGTATAAGAAACCGCCAACAAAGCGCTTCTTCTACTTTGTGGTAGAATCTTTTAAAGATCTTACCATTGCCATTCTTTTAGGTTGTGCAGCTCTTTCTCTTGGGTTTGGAATCAAAGAGCATGGTCTAAAGGAAGGTTGGTATGATGGTGGAAGCATTTTTGTTGCTGTGTTTCTTGTCATCGTAGTCTCTGCTGTAAGCAATTACAGGCAAAATAGACAATTTGATAAGTTATCCAAAGTCAGCAACAATATTCAAATTGATGCTGTAAGACGAGGTAGGAGACAACAGGTCTCAATATTTGAACTTGTTGTGGGAGATGTTGTTTGCCTCAATATTGGGGACCAGGTCCCTGCTGATGGATTGTTCATAGATGGGCATTCCTTCCAAATTGATGAATCCAGCATGACAGGGGAAAGTGACCATGTAGAAGTTAATCACAACCAAAACCCATTCTTGTTCTCTGGCACCAAGGTTGCGGATGGCTATGGCAGAATGCTTGTTACATCAATGGGAATGAACACAACATGGGGAGAAATGATGAGCCATATCAGCCGCGACACCAATGAACAGACACCTTTGCAGGCTAGGCTTAATAAGCTCACTTCATCCATAGGCAAAGTCGGTCTTGCTGTTGCTTTCCTTGTTCTTGTAGTATTGTTGGTTCGATACTTCACAGGGAATACACAAGATGAGAATGGAAATAGGGAGTTTAATAGCAACAAGACAAAGGCAGATGATATAGTGAATGCTGTAGTAGGATTCGTAGCAGATGCAATCACAATTGTTGTAGTCGCAATCCCAGAAGGACTGCCGTTGGCCGTCACACTCACTCTAGCTTATTCGATGAAAAGGATGATGGCTGATCAAGCAATGGTGAGGAAGCTCTCCGCATGCGAGACAATGGGCTCTGCCACCACTATTTGTACCGACAAAACAGGCACTCTTACAATGAACCAGATGAAGTTGACAAAATTTTGGCTAGGCCAAGAATCAATGGAGCAGAGCACTTCTTCCATTTCCCCCCATGTTCTTGAATTGATGAAACAAGGAGTTGCATTTAATACAACGGGAAGTGCCTACAGAGCAAATCCAGAAGCTGATTATGAATTCTTAGGCAGTCCAACAGAAAAAGCAATTCTATCTTGGGCTATCCTGGATTTGGAAATGGATATGGAGGAACAGAAGCAGAATTGCATCATTCTCCAGGTCGAAGCTTTCAACTCACTGAAGAAAAGGAGTGGAGTTTTGATAAAGAAGAAACTTGACAAAACGGTCCACGTGCACTGGAAAGGAGCTGCAGAGATGATACTAACAATGTGCTCAAGTTACTATAATGCTTCCGGAATAATGAAAGATCTGGATGATCATGAAAAGAGTGTATTCAAGCAAATTATTCAAGGCATGGCAGCTAACAGCCTTCGCTGCATTGCTTTTGCCCACACACAAATGTCAGAAGAACAGTATGAAGAAGGGATGGAAGAGAATAAGCTCAAAGAAAACAGCTTGACCCTGCTAGGACTTGTGGGTATCAAGGATCCATGCCGACCAGGGGTGAAGAGAGCTGTGGAAGATTGCCAACATGCTGGAGTTAACATCAAAATGATCACAGGTGACAATGTCTTCACTGCAAGAGCTATAGCCATCGAGTGTGGGATACTCAAGCCTGGCCAGGATATGTTCAGTGGAGCTGTAGTAGAAGGAGAAGAATTTCGCAACTACACATCTGAGGAAAGAATGGAGAAAGCAGATAAAATATGCGTCATGGCAAGATCTTCCCCTTTGGATAAACTTCTCATGGTGCGGTGCCTGAAACAAAAAGGTCACGTGGTGGCTGTCACTGGTGATGGAACTAATGATGCACCAGCATTGAAAGAAGCAGATATTGGGCTGTCCATGGGGATCCAGGGTACTGAAGTTGCCAAGGAAAGCTCAGATATTGTCATTTTGGATGATAATTTTGCTTCTGTGGCTACAGTTTTGAGGTGGGGAAGGTGTGTCTACAACAACATACAGAAATTTATTCAGTTCCAGCTCACTGTCAATGTTGCTGCGCTTGTAATCAATTTTGTGGCAGCAGTTTCAGCCGGTGAAGTCCCATTGACAGCAGTCCAGTTACTGTGGGTGAATTTGATCATGGACACACTTGGTGCTCTGGCTCTTGCTACAGAACAACCCACTAAAGAGCTCATGGATAAACCACCCGTGGGCAGAACTGAGCCTCTTATCACCAACATTATGTGGAGGAACATATTGGCTCAAGCTTTGTATCAGATAGCTGTTCTCTTGACGCTTCAATTTAAAGGCGAATCCATCTTTGGAGTCACGGAGAAAGTAAACGACACATTGATTTTCAATACTTTTGTTCTCTGCCAAGTGTTTAATGAATTTAATGCAAGGAAGCTGGAGAAGAAGAATGTGTTCAAGGGGATACATGAGAACAAGTTGTTCTTAGGAATCATTTGGATAACCATAGTCCTTCAGGTGCTAATGGTAGAGTTTCTGAAGAAGTTTGCAGATACAGAGAGATTGAATTGGGCTCAGTGGGTTCTATGCATTGGAGTGGCAGCTATTACATGGCCAATTGGTTGTGTGGTCAAGTTGATACCTGTTGCACAGAAACCAATTTTCAGCTATCTGAATTGAAGGAAGTAGAATTCAGAAAATTGATTGATTTTAGTTTTTATTGTTCTTTATTAGTGTAAATAAAATTCTAGAAGCCTATTTATACCAAAAGAAATACAGATGATTATTCATTGTATAAATTATTTTTATTCCCTTATAATTGTTGAGAGAGAGTTGCCAAGAAAATGAAAAAAAATGTCTTTTTTTATGCTTATTTTATGTAATAAAATCAATATTTTTCTCTTCATCTTTAAACTTATTTTAGCTCTATTTTTATTTATAAATTCTGCTCTATTTTTGAAAAAGTAAAATCAAGTTCTCTCCTCCGTAATCCAACAATAATGCATTACATTTGAGTTACTGGTATGTTCTAGCCGAATCCCAGAAAGCCATTAAAATGATTAGAGTTGTTCTTTGTACGAATTATGCTAAAACCTATAATTTCTAATGGCATTTATAACAATGATGGGCCTAAAAGAAGACTCTTGAATCAGGAAACTATCACCACAAACAGGTCCAGCAATTACAGTTTCTACAGCTGCACAGGGGAGCAATTACTTGCTCTTTTCTTTCGTGCTCGCCCATCAACTAGCGACGAGATGGTAACAAGGAATTTCCGCATACACGTAGCCTGCAAAAGTTCCCAAGAACTGAAACTAATCCGCAAGCAATTATAATGTAAATAAAATCCTCCAGTCTCCAGAAAATCCTATGAAAAAAAAATGCCATATGGGAATAAGCAGAGTTTAAGAAGCAAGCGGCCCATGCACTGTAATTGAGTTTCCTTCGGTGAAGATGTGGCTTCTGGAAACAAAACAGAGGAATCTACCCCAAAAGAACAATCACTTTTCCTAAGGGGAAAAACAAAAATCACAGGATGCAAAATTTTTAACCTGCTTAGTTATGGAATATTGTATTATTTTTTGAAATTTCTTTTAAGAAAATTAAAATAATAAAGTTTTGTGTTTAAATATATCAATTTTTTAAATCAAAATTAAAAAAATAAATTTAACTAAAATTTTAGAAAAATTTTAAATTTTTTTCACTCTATTTTTTATAACAGAAATTATATTTTTCAACAGTTTTTTAAATAAAAAATTATAACTTTTCTATAATCAAAATTATACCATCATTGAATAACTATTTTAAAAAATATTTATTTACAATAATAAAATTAATAATAATATTATAAAATAAATAATACAAATTAAAAAATTTAAATAGCAAAATAAATTTTTAAATATATTTTATAATAATTTATTTTTTAATTACAAAAATATTAATATTTATTCAAAATTTAAATTAAATAACTGTTTTGGATCATATTTTTAGTGTTTTTATATTTTTTATAAAATTAAATTAAAATATTCTTAAAAAATAAAAAATAGAAAATTATTCCCTACAAGTAAATGGGCCTAATATTTTGATATTTAACGATTGAGTAATCCACGCTTTCTAATCCTAAAATACAAACTTTTTATTTTTCAATTAAACATTTCAAGAAAAAATTGAGTGAATTACATATAATAAAAATTTATTGATTCGGTGATATTTATTAAGAATATTATCTTAAAGATATTTATTAAGAATTTTAAAATTTAAATTTAATATATTTTAATTATAAAAATTTAATTTGATTGGGATTAAACATTGGATAGTGGCTGGGTAGGGTGGAACGACATCATTTGCTTAAAAACCGCAGTGTGACATTCTTGTCAAAATTGATAAATTAAATTGTACTGAATCAATTGAATTGAATTTAATTATTTTATTATTTTGATTCAAGAGTTTGATAATTCAATTTTTATAATTTAATTTAATTTAAAATTAAATTAAATTGATCGATTACATACTCTTAATTTAAAGCAATTTCACTATTATATGTATCACGACCCGATGCCACAGGTTGGACTAATACTAGGATTTAGATCAGTATAAAGCCCCCAAACCCGTAGTAAGCCCAACTAATCTCTAAACCATTTATAAAGCTCATATTTGAGTCCAATTTTAATAAATCAACAGGACAGAATTCTATCATAACATGGACCATCCAACGGTGAGCTCTTAACTCACCCGATCTATAATCTTAAAATAAATCCATTTTGGGAGCTCAGTTCATCCTTATAATTATCCACAATCAATATAAAATCAAATGGGAGTCCAACGTCCTCATCCAACATAGCCATCTATCCACATATTACACATACATAGATTAATAAGTTACAACTCAATAAATTAATCTTATAGTCCCAAGCTAAATAAAATGGTTTTACACATGTGGAGATTTAGAATTCAAATTTAACAATACAAAATATGAAAATAGTAACTAATGGACTTGCGAGGAAGAAAGCAGGTTAAACACAAGAATAAGCTCTCTTATAACCTGAAAAAATTAGGGTGAACAGGAATGAGCGTTTGACTCATAGAGTAAGATATTGATTTTACTTACAATTTTTATAACTACCAAAGTCTAGTGCATCCCTAAAAATGAATGCAACACCTTCACATAATTCAAACAGGTCAAGTCATAATCACATTAAAAATAATTTGGAGCACTCACACACCCGTGTGTCACATCCATACTCACACATATATAAATGAGAGTGATCTCCTATACAGCTCTCTTAGTTCCAACCTCTGCCAGTGAGATCAACTCAAAGCCGTGCCTATCCCGACTTATCCATAATAAGGATCGGGTCCTAGTGAGTTAAGCTTTAGCTGCGTCTACCCATCCTACCCATATCTATATATACACCAACTCAAACACACAACTCCAGATTGCCATAAAACAATAATCACAACAATATCATCAAGAACAAATGCAATATAAGGCGTGCCTAATTTTTACTACATACATATATGTATAAGTGATGTATGAGTATGTCTTAAATATATAATAATATTGAAATTATAAATAAAATCAATATCTATTCACAAATTAACTGATAGTCACTGCGGTGGCTGGGAGGTGGAAGGCTGACCCGACTCACCTAAACATTATATCAAAAATTTTATCAATATTTACTTAAAACAAAACTTTAAAAGAGTCAAAGACAACCTAGGTTTTGTCAAAAATTTGACAGAATTTTCCCTATATCTAGGACCTACCCAATATGCAAAGTAGCTTAAATCACACTTTTAAAATTAAAGTCTCAAATTCACATCTCAATAACATCATCTGGCCCCTCTTGGGCCCTCCAACTAGTTAAAACTCACATACTGCACATAAAATAATAACTTAAAAATTTGGGGTATTACATTCTTCCCCATTTATAAAAAATTCGTCCTTGAATTTTACACTAGGCATAACAATGACACAGAATCACATATCAAATAAATATGGGTACTTGCTGCGCATATCCCGCTCTGACTCTCAAGTGCATTCCTCCACAGATTGACTCCTCCATAGGACTTTAACCATAGGAATCTGTCTTGACTGAGGTTGTCTCATCTGATAGTCTACTATGGCTACCGGTTGCTCCTCAAAGGTCAAATTCTCATTTAACTCCACTGTGTCTGGTTGCAGCATATGAGAAGGATCGGGAACTTACTTCCTAAGTATAGAAATGTGGAATATTGAGTGGACATGAGAAAAGTTTGATGGCAACTCTAATCGATAAGCAACTGCTCTCACTCTGTCTGTGATCTCAAAAGATCCTATAAAACATGGTGTCAATTTGCCTTTCTTTTCAAATCTCATAACCCCTTTCATAGGAGAGAACTTTAAGAACACATAATCACCCACTTTCACTTAGGAATAGGAATCTCTTACAACTTTTATGATGGCATCTGATGTTCAAACTTTACCTTCTGATAAGTTAAGCACTTGGATATAAAATCTGCTATGTCTCTCTTCATGCCATTTCACCAGTACCATGGTACATCTTGGTAGAGCCTGGGTGGACATTGTAGGGTGCATGGTATGCCTCCTGCATAATCTCGTGTATGAGATTGTCCACATCTGACACACATATCCTGGAGCCTTGCATAAGAGCATCATCTATATCAAACCCAAATTCACACTTTTCTCCTTGCTGCACCCTTTCTACAATTCTCATTAATTGTGGGTCTCTGTGTTGAGCAACTCTAATCCTGTCCCACAGGTCTGTCCTTACTCTAAAAGATGCCAATAGTGCACCCTCATCTGATATATCCAAGATCAGACCTTGATCCATCAACTCATATATATCCTGAACCAACGATCTCCTTTTCCCTGATATATGCGCCAAGCTGCTAGAAGATTTTCTGCTCAAGGCATCTGCCACCACATTCGCCTTACCTGAGTAGTGTTGAATGGTGCAGTCATAATCTTTTAGAAGTTCCATCCATCTCCTCTATCTTAGGTTTAAATCTCTCTGCTGAAAGATGTACTTTAAACTTTTATGGTAGGTGTACATCTCGCACACCTCACTATATAGATAGTGCCTCCAGATCTTTAATATAAAGACTATAGCCGCCATCTCTAGATCATGAGTAGGGTAGTTCTGTTCGTGCCTCTTTAATTGCCTTGAAGTATAAACCACCATTTTACCGTGCTGGATTAAGACACACCCCAACCCAACTGTAGAAACATCATAGTACACTATATATCCTTCTTCGCTTACAAGCAATGTCAACACAGGGACTGTAGTTAAGCATTCCTTAAGCTTTTGAAAGCTTTCCTTCACACTCGTCTGACCAGAAGAATGTGACATTCTTTTAATTCAACCTGGTCAGAGGAGCTACTATTCTAGAGAAATTCTGCACAAAGCCCCTGTAGTAGCCTACTAAGCCTAGAAAACTCTACACTTTAGTAATTGTTGTAGGCCTAAGCCAATCAGTTACTACTTCAATTTTCTTGGGATCCACCTGAATACCTTCACTAGAGACCACATATCCCAAGAATGAGATACGTTCCAGCCAAAACTCACATTTTGAAATTTTTTTTATACAGCTGATGCTCCCTTAAGGTCTGCAGTACCATCCTTAGGTGCCAAACATGCTCTTCCTCAATGTAGGAATATACCAAAATGTCATCTATGAATACAATGACAAAGCGATCCAGGAACAGCCTAAATACCCTATTCATCAAATCCATAAAGGCCGCTGGTGTATTAGTGAGTCCAAAAAAAATCATCAGGAACTCATAATGACCATACCTTGTTCTGAATGTTGTTTTCGATACATCCTCATTTCGGATCCTCAGCTAGTGATAACCTAACCTTAGGTCTATTTTTGAGAAAAATCTAGCCCCTTGCAGTTGATCAAACAGGTCATCAATCCGAGAAGTGGATATTTATTCTTAATAGTCACTTTATTCAGCTATCTATAATCAATACACAATCTCAAAGATCCATCCTTCTTTCTCACAAACAGAACAGAAGCATCCCAAGGTGAAGTACTTGGCCGAATGAAACCCTTGTCTAGAAGCTCTTGCAGTTGCTCCTTCAGTTCCTTTAACTCTGTTGATGCCATCCTGTAGGGTGGCATAGAAATGGGATCCGTACCCGACACAGTAGCTATACAGAATTCAATCTCCCTATCAAATGGCATCCTAGGAAGCTCCTCAAGAAAAATATCCATAAATTACCTAACAACATGTACATTTTCTACACAAGTAACTTCAACAGATGTGTCTCTCACTAGTGCCACATAACCTTGACAGCCACGCCTTAATATCTTTCTGGCACTTATGGTTGATACTAGATTGTATGGAGCTACACTCTTGTCATCATCAAAACTAAACTCTTCCACTCTAGGAATATGGAAATACACCTTTTATTATTTTTTAATCCTAACTTGATTGCTAACTCCATTATTTCCAAAATTCTAATCCTATGATTGTTTTTCACCGGCACATCCACCATATAGTATTATACTATAATACTAACTTACTACTCATTTTATGGAACACAGGCCATTCACAATGGATGATTCTTTCTGTATCTTCTTCTTAACATGACCATCAAAACATTATCGTTCTCTACTATTCTTTGTAGGGAATTGCTCTTCATGGTTAGATAGGTATTCTTGAACCTATAATTTCTACCTGAACTATCATGGTAATGAGAAATGAGTATTGTACCATAATCCCAGACAAGATACTTTACACATTCATTCTTTTTGATATAGCTACATTTATTGCCTACAACTTTTTAGACTTCAACCTTAATTTACCCATATCTTTTTATCATCCTCTTCAATTTTCATTATCTCTTCACAATTATTGTGCTCCATCTATAGGATTTCACTGCACTAACTCCTTATTGTATCATTGCTCTGTCTGGCATATAATCTCATAATTTATTATATCTATTTACACTCCATTTGTATTTCATACTTAGCATCATTATCCTGTGTTCCTATCTTCTGCGATATTCTGGAAGATACCTCTCACTATCACATCCTTCCAGAACTATCTCTAGTCTTACCTACATTCATCACATTGATCTTTGTACTTCTTAATAACTTGTAAGTAACATCTATACATGTCCTGTCCTCTACTATTGTTCTGTTACCTATTATCAAACTGTCACTCATGCTTCCTTACAAAATTATCCGGTTGGTCACATTGAAAACATCTGCCTGACCTCTGATTACAGATTCTATAACTATGTCTCGCCATTCTGAATTCTAACATCAAATCTTTATGTTATTATCCATTATTCTTATCTCTCATCATTCATAATTGAATCCATTAGGTTGAGTTTTATTCAACTTACTACCTACTAATTTCACTTCTTTGTCTAATGAGACAATTTGAGTTACTGTTGCACACCTTCAGGTTACTACCTACTTTGGCTGCATATCTCACCTAACTTTCCTCATACTATTAACAATCTCAAAGGTCCTAATCCCATTGCCCCTTATTCTACCTTGGGGCAGAAAACAAACAAAATCTATTCTAGATTCTATAACTCTGAGCTCCATGTTTTGGCTCCTAACAGTGCATCAACTACGACCTGCTCTGAGTTTTGCACTTCTGGGTCCTATACCATGATAAACGTTCTCTCTAATGTCATCATTTTCTAAGCTTTCCATATCCTTACCCTTCTATTTACCTCGTTTACCTTCTCTAGAACCACATTTGCCTCCTCTGTATCTTAACTCTACTCTTCTTAATCTCATCTTGATCTGAGCTTTTCAATTTGTTCTTTATCCGACTCATTTTCTCTTACCCAAAATTGAACTTTGACTATTTTATTCTTTAGCTCTATTTTCTTTCTTGACCTGATTGCCATGCCAAAAACTTATACCTTATCACTGTCTCTATCAATCATCTACACCTTGGTGTTATTCAGAATTGGTCCTCAGACCACTCTAACTAGCACTTCCACTGGCATTCATATTATTTCTCCTGCTACATCTAAACTAACTATTTTATCTTTCCCTTCTGCATTTGTTTTGTATATATATATATATATTCTATGATTTATCTATGCTAACTTTTATCCTTACCCTTTTGTTTATTTAGAATATACTCTTGTCTTAGGCAGTAAGAAGCTAAGTAGGAACTCAAGGAATAGTAGTCATATATTCACTATGTGATCTCTGTTTCTGCCCTTTAGACTACATACTGCCCTTTACTATCTCGAGGAGGGGATCTATAGGGATTCTATTTTCCCGTATCCACTCACTTAGCCAAAACTTAAGATACGTGGTACCCAAACCCATCATTCAAATCAAAGGCTTTACATCTATCATGATCTGATCACTTATGGCTCCTACAATGAAACTTGTATCCTTTCTAGGATACCTAAGTTGACAACTCTTTACCACACTCTACAGTCCCATTTGGGACACTATTCTGTAGGTCACCATCAACAGTAGTAACCTTCTGTCTCTCTTGAAAAGATAAGACCATACCCTACATCACAACTGACTGTAAAAGAAGTATTGTATCTGTCACCTTGCCACAACCATGTCAGGCTATCTGCTCTCTTATCATATTGCAAACTCTTTAAAGCGTCATTTCACAAGCTATGAACACCATTCATAGCATCCTCCTTTTTAGGAGAGCAAAGTCGTACTCTATGCCTTACTGCCACACAAAGAAGATACTATTTTCATTAAACTTTAGGCAAAACGTTCATTATAATGCCAAAACTGTCCAAGACCCCATATTGGAAACTGGATGATCTCACTCTGTAGGTGCTACCTTTACTTGCGACTATACTGAAACCTCTAATCTTATGGCAACTCCTGATATAACTATAGCTCATGCTAGGATAATTGAGTCACTGACTTTAGCTACCACTCAATTGTGACCTTCGATATGCCAACTCAAGTGTTTTAAACCCCTAACTAGGAGTTCCCAACTCCTTTGCAGATATAAAACTCTATTCTAGCATATCTATACCAAACCAGAGGTTACCTGCAAACACTCTTATCATAGAACACTGTGGGGAAATACGCAGCTCTACACAATAATCCCATGTCAGTACTGTAATCTGCAGCTTACAACACAAATATCAAGAACATTGCATAATCATTACAGTACATCCCAAAAGACTAGGTTTGTTAATCTCTTATCACTCTTGAACCCACTGGTACCGTAAAGTTACTCTGATAGAGCTATCCACTGATAACTGCCAACAGCAGTACCCTCACTCCTATCGAGGGTAACTATATTACCACAACTCACCTCGTGCCTTGTACTAGATAGGTACGCCACTTAGCCCCATACTGGGAGAAACACAGCATCTCTTAGAGCATGCAACCCGATGGCAGAGCTCAACACGTCTGCTAACTCTATTGCACATCTCTACATACTTCATGAAAATCGAGACACTAACTGAAGCACTCTTATATTACATGAGAAATAACACAGAATCTAGAAACAAGGAATTATAGAAGAAGACGAAATAAGAACCTATACTCCACATGTGACCTCCTAACAAGACCCCTTTTTAAATCCTTAGACATGCACTTCCCATGAATCTGAAGCCTAAGCTCTGACACCAATATTGTCACGATCCGATCCCAGGGGCCAGACCGACACTAGGACTTGGGTCAGCATAAGGCCCTCGAAGCCCGTAGTAAGCCCAACTAATCTCTAACCCATCCATGAAGCCCATATTTGAGCCTAATTTCAAGAAATCAATCGGACAGAGTTCGGCCATAACATGGACCATCCAACGGGGAGTTCTTAACTCACCTGACCTGTAATCTCAAAATAAATCCATTTGGGGAGCTCAACTCACCCTTATAATCATCCACAATCAATATAAAATCAAATGGGAGTCCAACTCCCTCATCCAATATAGCCATCTATCCACATAGTACACATACATAGATTAATAAGTTACAACCCAAATAAATTTATCTTATAGTCCCAAGCTAAATAAAATAGTTCTACACATGCAGAAATCTAGAATTCAAATTTAACAATACAAAATATGAAAATAGTAACTAATGGACCTACGATGAAGAAGTAGGTTAAACACAAGAATAAACTCTCCTGTAACTTGAAAAAAATAGGATGAACAAGAGTGAGCGTTCGACTCATAGAGTAAGATATTGATTTTACTTACAATTTCTATAACTACTTAATTCTAGTGCATCCCTAAGAATGAATGCAACACCTTCACACAATTCAAACAAGTCAAGTCATAATCACATCAAAAGCAATCTGGAGCACTCACACACATGTGTGTCACATCCATACTCACACACATATATATATATATATATGAGAGCTAATTCCCTATACAGCTCTCTTAGTTTCAATCTCTGCCAGCAAGATCAACTCAAAGTCGGACTTTCTCTTAATATCCAAAGGCGAGGGCCAGCAAGATCAACTAAAAGCTGTGCCTACCCTGACTTATCCATAATAAGGATCGGGTCCCAGCGAGTCAAGCTCCAGCCGCGTCTACTCCTCCTACTCATATCTATATACACACCAACTCACACACATAGCTCCAGATCGCCATAAAACAACAATCGCAGCAATATCATCAAGAACAAATGCAATATAAAGCGTGCCTAATTTTTACTATATATATATATATATATATATATATATATATATATATAAGTGATACATGAGTATGCCTTGAATATATAATAATATTGAAATTATAAATAAATCAATATCTACTCATAAATTAACTGATAGTCACTGCAACGGCTGGACAGAGGAGGAAGGCTGACCCAGCTCACCTAAACATTATAACAAAAATTTTATCAATATTTACTTAAAACAAAACTTTGAAAGAGTCAAAGACAACCTAGGTTTTGCTGAAAATTTGACAGAATTTTCCCTATATCTAAAATCTACCTAACCTGCAAAGTAGCTCAAATCACACTTCTAAAATTAAAGTCTGAAATTCTCATCTCAATAACATCTGGCTCCTCCTGGGCCCTCCAATTAGTTAAAACTTACTTACTACATGAAAAATAATTACTTAAAAATTTAAAGTGTTATAATACGATATTTTATGATCAATTTAATACAGAAAGAGGAAAAATTTTGATCGATAACAAATATTAAAAATTTATTGATTGGATGTAGAAGCATATTTTACAATTATTTTAATGTTAGAAAAGAGATTCCTTCCGTTCCACTATTAAAATTGAATCATTAATTTAATGATGAAAGCAAAAAAATAAAAAATATGGATGTTAAAAAGAGTATATTAATTTAATATAAATTTAACTTTATATAAAAATATTGATAATTTTAAATTAAATATTTATGTTGAGATTTATATAATATTAATTAAATTATTTATATAATTAAAACAATAAGGATATAAATTTTAATGTAAATATTTAATATAAAAATTATTATTCTCATTTTTATGTAAGATCAAATTTGTAATAAATGTAATCTATTAAAAATCCAAATTTATTTCATTAATGATGATAATTTCAACTATCCAAAAATTTTTATAATAAAGGAATAACTAATGACAATAAGAAATATGGTTTTGTGGTGCAGATATAAATATTGACGAGCTTCACAAGTCTGCATATGTTCACATCGATAAACGGCAATTTGGAAGGAGCATTTTGATTATCTATGATATGATAATGATTTTTCACGCGTTTTTCGAAGTAATAAAATCATAATGGAGATGTTTTGTTTGGTTTCGTTATTGTATAGATAATGTCAAAACTCAACAGACGACAACATTAATTTCGTATTGGTAACATTGACTCTAAGTATTATTATTTGCAAAAGACACTGAAATTCCATAAAAGCGCGTAGCGTGTGAAAACTGCAATTTACTTTTTTTTAGTAGGAATTAAAAATAATTAAAAAATTTTAATTTTAATTGATACTATTAGTGAATTTTTTTTATAAATTTATACATTTTAATAAGAGAGAAAATATTGAGTGAGTTGACTTGATCATGTCTTTTAATACTAAAGCGGAGACTTGAATCTTTTATATAAGTATCAAGTAGACTTCTATTTAGATGAGTTATGCAATTATAATAAATTCTTTTCTTAAAAAAAATCTAATTAAAGTGAGATTAGAAATTTAAATAAAAAAAAGATATATACCTCAATAAATAATATTTATATTTTAGAGTCCTACTTTATCATTTAATATATGAGCTTGTCTAATAAAAAATAATAATTAGAAAATAGTAATTATTATTTTTAAAAAATAATTAGGAATGAAAAAGACACTACAATTTTTTTTACGAAAACTGCAATTTAATAATTAGAAAAGTTTTTTAATTATTACAAAAATACATATGAGTGTAATGGGCAGATGGAATGATTGAATTTTTATAAGAGTAATTAACAGAGTATATGTGAAAATCACTTTACCTAAATTTAAATGTGATTAATATTATTAAAATTTAAATTCATTATCAATTAGATTAAAATTTATTGTTAATTATTTAAATTTATTTTAAATTTAATTATATATTATTAAAATTCATTTTATTAAAATTTGATTAACGAGTACAAGTAAAAAAATAAAGTTATTTCCCAGGTTAAAAAAGAAAAAACTAAATTATAAATAATATAAGCAATACCTCAAATATTTCAATCTGAGCCTCATTTTGTATTTGATTACAATTCACGGGAATAAAATTTGCAATCCTAATCTCTAAAAATCAAGAACAATAATGAGATGTTGAGTATGAGAAAAAAAGAAAGAAAGAATTAATTAATAAACAAAACAAGCAATTACCAAAAGAGAAACTAAAAGAAACCCAAGAATGAAAACCATTCAGCATGCAAACAACACTTTCCTGATCATTTAATAAAAAATAAAAAACACCTTTTTTTTTAATTCTTTCCTTTCTTTTCTTTTTTAATTAACGATAGGCAGCTCTGTCTCTATCAGTGCCACTGCCACAACGCGTCCTTGACTCTTTTTTCTTTGCTTTTTTTTTTTTTATCCGACAGTTTATCGTTAGGATGCCGGATATACGTCGTCAAACTCGAAGCCTGTAAAATTTTTCCTTTGTTATCCCATTTTCAATGTTTTCAAGCACGCATTATTAAACAATTTGTCATCTTCCACTTCCGGTACTTCCCAAGGGAAAAATACTTCCCTTCTTGTGTTTTTTACTATATTGCCAAATATTCAGATTTGGCTTCTTTCCCCTCTTTTTTGGGTTCACCAATTTGTTCTTGTCGTGCTCTGTTGTTGATTTGAGCGTCCCTTCCCTTCGGTGCTTTTTGCAACAATGGGTACTCAGCTCCATCACAACTTGGTTCAAACCCCCACCAGTAATGGCAAGCACCTCAAAAAATGGCGCCTAGCCTTTGATGCCATCTTTTTTTCTAAAACACTGCTCTATGTTGCCAAAAACGCTGTAAAACAGCAGTTAAATGGCAGACTATTGCGCACTCTGTCCTACACGGCAATTGATATCAAGACACAGACTGAGCACTTTGATAAAGTAAGTCTCTCCAAGCTTGTGGAGGAGGAAAATCTTGACCAACTTAGAAGTTTTGGTGGGGTTGATGGTGTTGTTGCAGCCCTGAAAAGTGATGCAAAGAATGGAATCAGAGATGATCATGCAGATGTTTTCAATCGACAAATGGCCTTTGGTTCAAACACGTATGAAAGGCCACCAGCAAAAAGCTTGTTCAACTTTGTGTTAAAGGCCTTCAAAGATCCCATGATCATCCTTGCGGTTGTGTGCAGTGCCTTTTCTCTTGGGTTTGGTATTAGAAAGCATGGACTGACAAAAGGATGGAGTGACGGAGGCAGCATATTTCTCGCTATTTCTATAGTTATCATGGCATCTTCTGTCAGCAACTACTGGCCCAACAGACAATTCAACAAGCTGTCCCAAATCAGTTACACTATGAAGGTGGAAGTTGTCAGGAGTGGGTGGAGGCAGCATATCCCAGTTGATCAAATTGTGGTAGGAGATGTTGTTTGTCTAAGGATTGGGGATAAAATTCCCGCTGATGGGTTGTTCTTACACGGCCATTTATTATCAATTGATAAATCAAGCCTGACAATGAACATTGACATCGTGGCTGTTAACTGTCATCTGAATCCCTTTTTGTGGTCTGGCTCTATGGTGGCAGATGGGTATGCCCTGATGCTTGTCACATCTGTTGGCATGAACACAAAATGGGGCAAGATGCTTAGCACAAAATGGAAAGATCCACATGAAACGACACCTATACAGGCCCGGCTGCAAGCAATAACTTCTTTAACCAGTAAAGTTGGCTTGATGGTAGCTTCATTGGTTTTCTTGGTGTGGTTGGTTCATTACTTCAAGGGGGAAATGAGAAACGGATATGTGCCAGGCAAGACAGAATTTCATGAAGTTTTCTGTGAGATGGTTGGAATACTAGCCACTGTAATTGCTATTGCAGCAGGAGCAGTTGCAGAGGGCTTACCATTGGCTGTTGTAATCACTCTTGCTTATTCAATGAAGAGTATGACAAATAATCACACTATTGTCAGAAAACATTCAGCCTGTGAGGCAATAGCCTCAGCCACCACCATCTGCACAAAATTGAATCAGATGGCAGTAACAAAGTTTTGGTTAGGGCAAGGATTCATTGAACAAGGTGCCTACTCACAAGTTGCACCAACCATCATTGAATTGCTCCACCAAGCAGTTGGTCTACACACAACTCAAAACTCTTCAAAAGTTTCCTCATTCATTTGGACTCCAATAGAAAAGGCGATCATTTGTTGGGCCATCCAGGAGATGGGCATGAATACTCGGGAATTGAAGGAAACCTGCAGCATTCTACATGGTGAAGCATTTGATTCAAAGAAGAGACGTGGTGGGTTTTTGATGAAGAAGAATAATGATAATACAATCCATGTGCACTGGAAAGGGACACCAGAGGCTATACTAGCCATGTGTTCACAATATTATGACACAACAGGGATTGTCAAAGCCATTGATTATGATACAAGGGAGAAACTGAATCACGTAGCTCAAGTAATGGCAACTGATGGACTTCAATGCGTTGCTTTTGCACATAAAAAAACTTCCATAGATCTTTATGAAAATGGAATATCCCATCAATTAATAGAAGATGATTGCTTGGCATTCATAGGATTAGTTGGTGTAAAGGATCTATGCCAACCTGGGGTTCAAAAAGCTGTAGAAGATTGCCAATATGCTGGAGTGAACATCAAAATGGTAACAAGAGATGGAGTTTTAGTTGCAAGAGCTATAGCAACTGAATGTGGCATACTCAAGCCTGAACAAAGCATGGAGAGTGAAGTAGTAGAAGGGGCAGAATTTCAAAATTACACAGAAGAGGAGAGAATGGCAAAGGTTGATAAAATTCGTGTGATGGCAAGTGCCTCTCCTTCTGACATTCTTCTTATGGTGAAATATTTAAGACAAAAAGGCCACATGGTGGCAGTTATTGGTACTGACACAGAGGATGCAGCTGCTTTGAGGGAAGCTGATATAGGCATCTCTATGGGGATTCAGGCCGCTGATGTAGCCAAAGAGAGCTCTGACATAGTCATATTGGATGATTTTGTTTCTGTTGTCAATGTTTTGAAATGGGGGAGAACTATGTTTAACCAAATCCAGATATTTGCTCAGTTCCAGCTCACACTGAGCATTACTTCACTAGCGATTGACTTTGTGACAGCAGTTTCAGCTAGTGAGCCACCAACCATCAAAATTGTAGCTACCATCTCATCCGGAGAAATCCCATTTGCAGCTCTACAAGTTTTGTGGGTGAAGCTAATCATGGGTACATTGGCTGCTGTGGCTCTTGCTACAGGGCAACCCTCTAAGGAGCTCATGAAGTGTCCAGTGGATGGAAAACCTCTTATAACCAACATCATGTGGAGAAACATATTAGCGCAAGCTATCTACCACGTAGCTATCCTATTGACCATACATTTCAAGGGCAAAGCAATCTTCGGCGTGAATGAGGAGGTAAAAGACACTATGATGTTCAATACTTTTGTTCTTTGTCAAGTATTTAATAAATTCAATGCAAGAGAGCTAAAGAAGAAGAACATCTTTAAGAGGATACACAAGAACAAATTGTTTGTAGGCATCATAGGGGCAATAATTATTCTTCAAGTCGTGATGGTGGAATTTCTAAAGAGGTTTGCTGGTACAGAGAGGCTGAATTGGGAGCAATGGGGTGCTAGCATTGGAATCGCAGCTATGTCATGGCCAGTTGCTTGGTATGTCAAGCGGATACCTGTCCCAAACAAACCATTTTTTAACTATCTAAAGTGGAAGAATTAGGACTTAGAAATACAGTTAGTAATCCTTAGGGTTTGGTATATAGTTTTGTGATAAATTCTAGAGTTCTATTAGCATTTGATAGTGCACTTGTTCGCTAATAAAATATGATTTAGATTTTGTACGGTTTCATAAATATATAATTTTGTTTCCTCCAATTAGGGCAGCTTTTACAACGTTATATCCTTTTGTTGGGACAAAAGCAAGGCAAGGATAGAAAAGAAGCAGATTTTCATGAACAATTAGTTCTAGCGGCATATATCTATATGATTATTCCTACTAGCTAGAATAAAGATCAGTTGCCAAACCAATTGTAGCACAGCATGTTGGTAAGAGCTAGCATCTATTAATTCAGAGTACAAAAGGATGAGACCAACGAACAAAAATAGCAAACAATGGAAGAATAAAATTTAATTCTTGCAATATTTACCTAATTTAATTATCAGCAGACCAATGGCAACCCAAAACAAGCAACAAGAATGAAGAAACCATTATTTGTTGTACCAAAACTAGCCCAGCTCTTAAGATAATGGCAAATAATAGGTGCAAAACCAAAAGCATGACAAGAAACAAAAAACTTAATCTTATAATTCTTGTACACGAGTAACAAAAAAAAGGCCTCCCAGAATATAAGACATCTTAATCAGTGTTTAATTTAAGCGAACACATAACATGCTTCCATGAAGTGTAATATGCTGAAAATAAACAGAGCCTCAGTTTTCATTAAAGGAAAAGAGTGGGAATTCAGTGAAAATGGACCTGGTTGAATGCCCGAGCAATTTCTGTTTGAACATGGTTCTTTGTGACCGATCCGGCCCGGCTTTACTTCTCTTCAGTATCCTCCTCACTCGAGCTCTTGTTCTTGTGGCGTATTCTTATCACAGAATCACCCCAATCATTGGTGCCAAATGGAAATTCCCTTGACTCTGCCCTTCATAGAAAAATCTGTTACGTCCAATAATCTACTCCGCTCCAGAGTCCGAACCTATGAGGTTTTATTTCTCTTCTACAAACTTTAAGCCCATAATGCGCTTGCTTCCTCAGTCTGTGGGTCACAAATCCTTCAAGTTGGGCCTAGTCCCTAAGAAGACATCAATTGAAAGCTTGTTGTTGGGTTTTTTTTTTTTAATTCATTTTTATAAATTTTAAATTTTTATTATTTTTGGGATTTATTATACTAAAAAATATTATTATTTTTTAGCTAATATGTCAGCATATTAATAATGTCAAGTCAAATTGACCCTTCAAACATCAAAGCCTGACACCATATAATATTTTGTTTGGTGTGATCCTTGGCTGCCAGATCAATAACATCCTTGTCTCAACAAGCCGGGTGGCCGTAGTTCCAATTTCGACGTTATTGTGCACGACTGTGTCTCAATTGCATCCGAGACATCCTATGCATAAAACGTTCAGCGAATACAGTAGCTCATGCGTTAGCTAGAGCTACATGTTCTACATCAGAACGTGAGTGCGCTCTATTGCCTCATTTTATTGTTATGCTCTGTCAAGTGAATGTTAGTAATGAAATTTTACTTTCCAAAAAAATAAAGCCCTTGCCATTTGCCAACCAACAAAGGGCTGTTTCCTCAGACTTTTCTTGATGAAAAAAAGGCCCTCTCGCTGATATTGGAATGGAAGGTTTTCCACTCAGAAAAATAACCATTCTCAATTCTCACGTATTATTTTGGTGTTGTGCTACTAAAAAGACTAAAATAACCCCAAGCCAATGATATAAACGACCTTCCTAAGCAACATCCCCGAGTAATTGCTTCCTTATATTGCCGTTTGGATTGGAGGAAAGAAAATAATGGAAGAAAAATAAAAGAATATAACGATTGAAGTGAAAAATAACTTTTTTTATTTTATGTTGGAGAAAAAATATTAAAAGAAAAATTACTTTTTTAAAGAGTAAAATTACAATACCACCCTTAGACATCCAAAAAAAACCTAAAAAATATAAAAATATTTTTATAATTTTAAACAATTTTCTCCCACTTTCCCCTCAATTTGAAGAAAAAATGAGAGTAAAATCTAACTATTATTTTTCTTTTAAAATTTTCTTTCCTCTTTATTTTGTTCTCTAACCAAACACAAGTGAGTAAAAAATAAGATTATTTTTCTCTTAAATCTTCCTTCCTCCCTTATTTTCTTTCAATCCAAACACAACCTAATCCCCTCGTGCATATGGGCAGAAAATGTTGTGCCTTTTGAGTTTGCCCACTAAAATGAGTTTACTCCTTCATCTGTACGCAAATGGCTTTTGAAAAATTAAACTACTCAAAAAGTACAAAAACACCCCACAATCACTTCCTTAAAGAAGTGCAGAACAACACAATATGATACAAGGCGCCCACACATTAGAGCGCCCACAATGGGCAAACCTAATTGCAGATGAGTAGAGTTTTGTGTACCCATACCAGTGCCTCGTGATTTTATTAGAAGAGAGCTGGATACAGAATATTTACAGTTTGCCACACAGTGGAGATAAATAAAGTTTTAATGTTTCTCCCAATCACATGGCGTTAAATTATGATACAGGCAAGTCCACCTAAGCTGGAACAGGTTCTGGGACTTTGCCACTGTCCGCTGGAGCCACACTGTCATAGTATTCAACCAGCACTTTCCAGCCGCCAGGGCACATAAATCCATCAGGAGGGTTCTCTTTGTTTCTCGCAAGTGTTCGCATCTATAAAATGCAAGCAAGCTTTACTTGTATGCGATAAACAGGAATATAAATGAAACAATCAAATTATTATGTCTCTTATCAATATCTTCTGTGTAGTTTCATTTTGGATTTTTTTTTCTTTCTAATTTTGGGCAATTACATAAAAGTTTTAGTTAGCTGCATACCTTGGTGCCAGATATGAAAAGGAAGTCTTGAGGCCTCGTGGGATCAAAGAATGCCATTTTCCCCTGAGTTTTATCATATGCAGCAACCTGCAATTAAATCCAGTTCAGCAATCTATGGGATTTTCTCTTTTCTTTTAAGGAAGAGAACGAAGAGTATTCATGAATTATGACAGTCAAAAGTTACCTTGAAAGGAAGGATGTTTAGCCGCTCCAATCCAGGAGCCATACTCAACACCTTTTTCCCATGGTCGGCGTCATATAAATCTCTTTTCTCAACAGGATGGCTCATTCCAGCCGGATCTCTACCCACAATGTAAAAGTTAGCTCCTGCATTAATCCGAGCTTTTGCATGCCACTGCACCTCGGTCGGACCAGCATAGTGCATGGGGGAGGGGAATATAGAAACCACAGTTGTCTCTGGATCAAGTACTCCATCTTCAAGCACCTGGAAATATATTATTAATAACAAGCAAAGTCAGTGCTGGCCTAAAACACTGATTTCTTAGAAATATTTCTGAAATCACAACAGTATAGAAACAGACATAAACCAGATAACAAGATATCCTTGCAAGTTTACAAGGATAACCCAACAGAAAACAGGCTACATAAAGGTACAATAAAAAATCGGAGACACCAACCTTCTCATGTTGTTTCATCCGCCAACTAAGTGGAACATCATCTGCCTTTGTGTAGCCTCCCAATGGATGAAGCAAAAGGACAGGGTTCTTATAACCCATCTCAAGAAGCCGCCTGCGAGTATCTGTCATTAGTAAAGCATGGCCGTTGTGCACAGGATTTCTGAGCTGAAAAGCAAAGACAGCATCTGCATTGCGCTTAGTAAATTCCTCGCGGAGTTCTGCAGGTGACATTCGAAATCGATCAAGACCATCATGGTACTTAATTGGTTCTATAACTTCCAAGTCCCCCCCAATCAACCAGTTTCCAGACTGGGTTATAGCTTCTTCAACATAAGGTAGACCAGGGGCAGTAGTTCCCCATGTTCTTGCAATCCGTTCTTCCTTGGGGTGCTTGTAGATCTCAATACTGAAACAAAATAAATAAATAAATAAATAAATAAAACCACATATTAGAATTTGAAGTCGCTGAATAGCACAAACTGACTTGGCATGATCTATGACATAACATATTATGTTCGCAGAAGCTAAATAAAACTATAATAGCACATGTCCACAAATTCTAACAACTGTCAAATTCTTAGGTCTTTGCTAAGGACAAATAATAATGGCTAAAAGCCAAAATGTCAAATTCATAGGTCTTTGCTGTTGTGAAAGAGTTGCCTACCATGTTGGGCTTTTTGAACAGGTATCAACATCATATCTACAGCTTAAGAACAAATACAAGAACTGATGCCTAAAATATAACTGCATGTATCAGATGCCATAAGCACAGAGTGGTCCCAGTACCACAGTTTGCTCATTCACCAATTCTTCTCCTGTTTTAAGACTCCAAACACGTCAAAGAAATAGCACCAAAAATGGTGCACTCAAGAAGCAAAACTTAAATCATCAGCAAAAGGATCACCAAATAAGAGAAATCAAAACTAAAGTACAAGTAATAAAAATTACAGTGAACCAATTTCTACACATGATTATGCATATTTTGCAAGATCATTGAGAGGAAGGACAGAGCAAACCAGGAAGAAAGAAGAAAAAAATTCCAAAAAAAAATAGTAATATTTGTAAAATCCTCATACTAAAAAATGTACTAAATCAACTCCAAGCTGAAAAGAAGATGGATGGGAAAGTAAATAGAATGGGTATTGCAATTTTTTTTTTTTTCCACAAGATTTCCTAGTTTCTTAGAAGTCCAACTTGAAATTTTTATTGAAAGGTCAAAAGCTTCACAAACATTTTACAGCTCTCTTTCCACAAGCCTGTGCATAAGGAAGTCTATATGAGCATTTTCTTTTAGTCCAAGACACTTGAAAGAGCAGAAGTTAAAAGCACAGTCATAATTAAAATAAACAAGCCTCGAGCCTCAATTATGTCATTTCAAGGGGACAAATAATAAAAATATGGATTATGAGACTATGTTTACCCGAAAGGTGTTTGAAATCTACATGCACAGAATTCTAATTTATAATATGTTCATGTATCCGTTCTTGGATTTCTTGCACAAACGTCAAATACAAACAGGGGGCCCAGAAAATCAAAACACAAATGCATATAATATAAAGGAATCATACCCTATTGCAAAATAATCAAAGGTCACACCGTCACAGGTTAGACCATGAATAGCAAAGAAGAATTAAAGTAGGTTCTTCATAACTTTACATTATAAATCACATGATGATGAATCAAATATCTTTAAGAACAACAGTTAACAAACAATTTACTCTAAGGATATACGGGGCCAAAAATTAAAAAAAAAAAAATCAATAAAAACAAAAACAAAGAAAACATCAAATTTCCATGATAAGAGGAAACTGGCAGTTCAACAACATGGTGACGCACAAAAGTGACCTAAATCCAAACACTTTTTGTTTCCCATACTCTATATCATCATATTTTTTTTGTTTTCAAGAAACAGAAATAGCGTTGCAATAGAACACAACTAGTCTTTTGCATAAAGCTCCAATAATGCCTTGGATCTCACTGGACCAAGAAAACATCAAATCCCTTTTTCCTAAGAAATGTAGGCTTAAAAAAGAGGTCCACATTCCAACCTCCCTTCTTCACCTAGCCGTAAAACTCACATTATTCAACTGAAAATGACAGAAGACTAATTTCAGGAATAAATACATTAATAAATAGAACGGAACACGTAATATAAAAACATCAATACCCATCATCACAGCCACCATAAAAATCTAAACCTTCTAACGCCAACTTTAGAGTACACTTCACATTCATTTCCATCAGCGCAGCTCCAACATGCGAATTAAACAAATTTTTACCGAAAACTTATACTACGGGAAAAAAAAAAAAAAAGCACAGGACCGAGTGGTGTTAACTTACTCGCTCAAAATCGCAACCGTGTTATCCTCAGAGTCAACAAGAGCGACCCTTTTGGACTCGCCGATCCGCTGCTTCTGCAAATCGTCGATAGCGAGCACAATCGGCACCGACATGTTAACAACCGACCCGTCTTCCAGACGGAGAGAGTTAAAATGAAGAGTTTGGAGGAACTCGGATTCTCTCATGAATCCTTGGAGTGGACTGGCCCAACCTTCGCTCAACACATGAACCCATTGTAAATCAATCTTCGTCAACTTAATCTTAGGCAATGAAATCGCTTCTTTCCTTTTAACATCCTGCTGGGACTTATCAACGAAGAGCTCAACCAGTTTGCCACCGTCCGGTTTAATCAAGCCGGCTCGAATTCGGACCGCCACCCTTTTTGGTTGAAGTTTGGAAGTGAAGGAAAGTTTGAGAGGAGGGGCGAAATGGGTATTGAAGGATTTGGAAAGGGAGTGAGATGGAAAAGTGGTTTTGGTGAAGAGGTTGGTCAGGGAAGCCATTGATGGAAGAGAGGAGAACCAGAAGAAGGGCTCCCCGGTTGGTGTTTTTTTTTTTTTTTTTTTTTAGTGGTAGTTTGGTTTTGTAGGATAGGCGTTTAATAATAGAAAAAAAAAAGTCTTTTTAGGATAATGAAATTAAGGTTTGTCAAATGACGTTGGTGAGAGCTGAGAAGTGATCTTCTGCAAGTACCAGTGGGAGACGGTGACAGAATTTATAGGGGATGGGCTGGTGTAAATGGGCAATTTCGGAGGATGAATCTGGACACCTTATTCTCTTTTTCCTTTTCACTTCTTTATTTTGCCCTTCTTAGCTTTATATATGGCACGTCGCCGGCGCGCAAGCCTCTCAAACCCATAAAAGAAAAGGGTTAATAAAGTAATATGACAAGACACCGTAGAATTTTCAAAAGGCTTTAGTACAGAAAGGAAGCTATTTAAAATGTTTAATATGTGGCTTTGGTCAATTGGCAATTTCGCTTTGAGGTTCCAGGAATCTTCATCGTTGGAATTCAAAGATACACCCAAATAATTTCTATTTACATAGAAAAAAGCAATAAAAATTGACATTTTCTCTTTCAAAGCTGTCCAGCTCTTCAATTAAATTGAATTCTACCCATTTTTCAGTCCAGATTCAAAGGCAAAATTTTTTTCCTACTTTTATGTGTTTTCTATTCTTATTGGCAATTGTCGTTATTGAAGAGTCAAAGACAATTAAGAGGCAAATATCTTAAGTCATCAAAACTAAATTAGATTAGTGCTAATCTGACATAGGCATTTACGCAACAAAAGGCACTGTACGCTATATTAAAACTATAAATAATTTAAAAAATGCATTAATAAACATTAACATATGCATAATGTGTATTAAGTAGCTTTTATTATAAGATTCATGCAGTATAAATTAAAATATATGTACAATTGAAATAATCAAAAGAGCTATACAGAGAGACTGCAATGCGTTAGCCGCCTGAACAATTCCAAAATTAGAGCATTCTGGATAATCCATGGTGCTTAGCCAGAAGTTCCTAATCACCAATTAGTATGGCCATTGGTTGGACCATATCTCCCTCACTTAATGAATCTATTTCAACATCTACTTTTCTACTTTCTAACTAATGCAAAATCAAGCTTTTATCCCAACCCTATTGCTTGAAAGCTGTATATAAATATTTTTTTTTATTCCTTCAATGCTTATAATGTTAATTTACAGAGAGTGGGCAAAAAAGGGACACAACTTGAAACACATGTCAAGATCAAGAAATTGCAAAAAAATTCACCTGATTATAATGTAGCCTAAACCAAATCAGAAATGATATTTGCTAGAAAATGAAAGTTTACCCATGGACTACACAATAAAAAATGTATTGTAATGAAAATTATTACGAGTCCTGAGGATTTGTACCTGCCTTCAGCTGGTTAGCGTAGCTGCCTTGAATTTGATTTCATTAATTATAACCTTCCTATCTTGTAACCTTACCAATAATGAACAGGCAAGTAATTTCACATTTGCAAGGTAATTAACCTAGTGTTACCAATAATCCAGACAAGAACAAGTACCATCATTAAAATGATGAAATCTATTTCTATCCCTTACTATTATCTGTCTCCCATATATCATTGATATAAGCTTAGTACTTGCATGGCAATCACCACAGATACGAAGATTCTTTATTATTCTAATAGGAGCACTGGAGTCAGCTGCAATAAGAGCAAATGCAATTGCTAGCCTTTCACTATGGTATGACAAGGCATCTTCTTTCTCTTCCTCCTCTATGTCAAATAACACTTCTTTGATTCTTGGCTTATGACCATATTCTTGTAACCTTCTATTTATCTCTTCAAGCTTCAAATAAATCTCTTCTGAAAGTGGGTGTGTTTTGTCACCTGTGATGAACTCATGCATTGCACCGCCCATCTCAACTAAACTACTTCCAGGAATTTTAATGATCCCCTGATCTTTCATCAATTTCCTAATTTTCTTCACATCTTCCCATTTATTAATGCCTGCATACATATTTGACAAAAGCACATAGTTGCCACTAGTTTCTGGTTCTAGTTCCATTAGATGCTTAAGTGCAACCTCTCCTATCTCCAAATTCCCATGAACTCTTGCTGCCCCAAGTAAAGATCTCCATAATATTGCATTTGGTTTCATCGGCATGTTCCTCATCTTTTCTTCAGCTTCTGTGAGTTGCCCGGCTCGACCTAGAAGATCAATTACGCATCCATAATGCTCAAGTGTAGGCTCAATACCATAAATCTCTTTTATAGAATCAAAGATTTTGCAACCTTCATCTACTGAGCCAATATGCGAGCAAGCACACATTGTGACTACAAATGTTATGTGATCAGGAGCTAGACCCTCACGTTTCATTTTCTCATAAAGGTCTAGCGCTCTGTGCCCATAACCATGAATTGCTAAACCCCCAATCATCGAATTGTAACACGATGTATCCCTTTGAGACAATCGATCAAACAATTGATATGCTAAACCTATACATCCACATTTTGAATACATCCCAATAAAAGCCGTACCCACATAGCGATTCAATCTAAGATTGTTCTTTAGTATATATGCATGTGCCCACGCGCCTAAACAAAGAGCACCCAAATTAGCACAAGCACTAATTAGAGCTACAAGGGTAACTTCATTAGGCCTAACTAAGGAATATAGCATCTCATTGAACAAGTATAACGTCTCTACTGACAAACTAGTAACATCTTCACTACCACTTCTGCCATTATAAGCAGAGATATCGCTAGCATTACTTGCATAAGCAGCCAAAATAGAATTCCAAGTGGCTAAATCAGGTTTGCTAATTTGATCGAACAAATATCTAGCCACACCTAACTTGCCAGAATTCGCATAGTAATTTAGCAAAGAGGCCTGAACAAAGTGATCATAAGTGGGTTCAAGGAATTTCAACACATGGGTGTGGAGGGCTAAGCCATGATGGACCCACGGGTGTAACCCACAAGCTTTGAATAGAGATGGATAGGTGTAACTATTGGGTTTAACAGTCTTGTGAGACAGAATACGGCGATAGAGAGAGAAGGCAATGTGGGTATGGTGTTTTTGATTGACGAGGGAGGAAATGAGAGTGTTGAAGAGGAATATTGTTGAGTTTGGTATTTGGTTAAAAACAGAAAGAGTATAGGTTATGTTAAGGGTGGAGGAGAAGAGGAGGAGTCTACTAAGAGGGTATGTGTGGAGGGTAAGACCAGTTGCTATCATTTGAGCATGGATTTGCTTGAGGGTGTCCAGTGTTCTGCATTTTTGTAGGAGTTGCAGTATTGGGTGAGTGAAAACTGGGTTTGGAGATTTCATGGACAGGAAGGACCGTCGCGTACGGTGTAATTTTATGTTTCCATGGACGAGCAGAACGAAGGGGAGGAGCGAATAAAACTAAAAAACTGATCCGCAGACCGAAAATCGGAAAATGGTTAATCGAACTTGTGAATTCGATTTTCGGTTCATTTTTAAACCGATTTAATATTTAAATTCCATTTTATTTTATTTTATTTTTTATCAATGAAAAATTATTTATAATATTTAATTTTCAATAATTTTCTTTAGTGGTGAATGTAACTCACCGTTTTAGTATAGGACAAACTTGATAGATTCATGTTTGCATTTTTATTTTTATATTGTAGTATTTATAAATATAATTTATTTATATTTTATTTAATAATACCATCTTATTATATATTTATATTTTATTAAAAAACTTAGTAATTGTTACAATTGAGTTTTATTTTAAAAATAATAATACTTTAAAGCTAATTTTATTATAAAAATGAAGTTTTATATAATTGAATTATATTTCTGTTATTATTTATCAATGTAAATATTTTTTTTTTAGAACCAAAGCAAAGTATAATTAACGGGAGAGATTAGAATACAACAAAACTTGAATGCCAATCACGGGCTCTGTCCAAATAGAAAAACAAGCATACAAATAGGAGGCCCTACCTAAACATGGGCTACCATGTTTCCTTGTCTTGAAGCCCACTGCAATGAGAAAGTCCATTCTTTGGTGTAGAATCTGTTTATAGTCAGCCACAATGAATCCTCATTCTGAAAAATCTTCCTCCGCAGACATAACACGAAACAAAACCTCCTTTGAATCAATCTCAAGCTGCGCGTTAGAGTATTGTGGAACAATCAACCATTGCAAAGTGTGCAACAACTTCTGCAAACTTTGGAGGTCTCAAACTAGGATGCCAACCCGAACCTGCAATTACGAACATACCATTCTCATCTCGCAACACAAACCCAAACCCAGTGCTCTGTTGATCATCAAAAACTGCAGCATCAATGTTACACTTCAAAGTGCCTGAATGTGGACCAGTCCATTTGGAACCTCTACTATTAATATTTGGAGTAGCAAAACCACAAACCTTATCAGTACGCACTGCCAACCAATTATTCAAATAAGAGATGCCATGCTACACAATTTGACCAGTAGTAAAAGACTTTTGATTCTAAATCAATTGGTTCCTGCTACCCCAAAGACTCCATGCCATAGCACAAAACTTTGCAATACATTTAGAATTTGATTGTTGAAAAAGACTAAAGAACCAGCTCCTAAATTCTGCGTAAACAATCCGAGAATAATCCACTCCTATCAGTTTCCAGCAATCAATTGCCAAAGGACATTTTAACAAAGCATGAACTGAATCCTCCTCTTGACCACACAAAACACAAGTTTGATCAACTTGCAAATCTCTCTGATTTAATCTGAGTCTTGATGGTAGCAAGTCCCTACACGTCCTCCAAATGAAATTCTTCAACTTTGGTGAAATTAATAATTTCCACAATTTCAACCAACAAACAGGAGTTGAAAAATTCCTTTGGTCCCTCAACACAGCTCTAGCAACATGGTTAGCTGATTTGACAATATACAAGCCCTTCTTCGCATAATGCCAAATCCATATATCCTCCCTCCCAAAAGAGCTAATAGGAATGGAGCTTATAGCTGCCACGTCTCTTTGTTGAAAGAGACCATGTAATAATTCAAAGTTCCAATTCCTACCTTCAATATCCATAAGATCTTTAACTAACAAGTCCTCACATCCTGGCACAATAAAAGAGTCAACATAAAAATTATCAGAATCATTAAACCAAGGATCATGCCATACCTTTATTTTCGCTCCATTGCCCACTCGCCATCGACATCCATGTTTCAGTACAATTTGAGATTGCAAAATGCTCCTCCACACAAAACTTGAATTTGACCCTTCGACAGCCTCCAAGAAATCCCCTAATGAGAAATAGTTAGCTTTGAAAACACTAGTAACAAGAGAATCTGGATGAGCCAGAAAATGCCACCCTTGCTTACCCAACATTGCAACATTGAAACAATGGAGATCTCTAACTCCCAAACCTTCCTCCTTCTTTGTCGAGCATAGTCTATCCCAAGATAAACATGGTAAATTTCGTTGCCCATTCCGTTTCCAACCCCACCAAAAAGAATTCATAATCCTTTAGAGCTCCTCACACAAAGAGATAGGAAGCAAAAAAACACTCATACAATAAGCCGGAATAGCCTGAGCCACTGACTTGATAAGTATCTCCTTCCCTGCCTGAGATAGTAATCTCTCTTGCCAACCATGAATCCGCTTCCACAGTCTATCTCTCACATAAGCAAAATTTTGTCTTTTATTACTGCCAATAAGAGGAGGAAGCCCTAAATATCGGCCATGATTCAAAGGGTTAAACACTTCAAGTACCCCAGAAAATAAATCTCTGTCCCTTTCTGAAATATTTGCACTAAAGAATAACCCAGATTTCTGAAAATTAACTGCTGGGCTTGATGCTCGCTCATACACAGTCAAAATCTCTTCAATTTTGAGACATTCCCTCTCCTTGGCTCTAAAGAAAAGGAGACTATCATCAGCAAAAAATAAGTGAGACACACTAGGAGCCTGCATACATATTCATAAACTAAAATATAATTATATAATATTATTAATATTACAATTTTTATATTATTTTTATTTTATAAAATTTATAAAATAAAATAAATTAAAAAAATGCATCAAAACCAAATTGATTTGATCAATTTACGTTCTGTTTACATATTATAAAAATCACTAGGTTCGGTTTGATTTGCAAATTGGCCATTCGGTTCGGCTAATCAATCCATGCTCATCCTGGGAGTCGGGAGACAAAACAGAAGAAAAAGCAGGGAACGAGATCACAACAAAAGCAAACGTATGTAATTCAGATGGGCTTAGTTTTGGCAGGCCAGACTTTGGGTTGGTTTTGTAAGAGTCCATCTAAAATTTAGTATGTGATAATAATTAACAAAAAAATAATGATTTAAATGTGTGAGTGTAATAAAAAAAATATATGCTAGATTATTATGGTTTGTTTCTTATTATAAGGAAGGAAATGGCGTGGAAGATAAGGACAATAAGTTGGAAAATAATGAACAAATAAGGGGAAATGAGAACACGTACGTAAGGATGAGTATTAAACTCAAATTAAATTGAATCGAATCGAATCGAATTAAATTAAATTAAATCATAAAAATTAAATTATATATTTTATAAATCAAACTGAATCGAAATGGATAAAAAATAGATTTGAAACGAACCTCTTTATTTTAGTTTGATTCGATTCAAATTGATCGATTTTAATTTTTTATTAATTTTTTAATTTGAACTTAATTTTTAAATTATTTGATCTAATTTTTTACAATGATTTTAACTTAATAACCATTAATAAATAAAATTAAATAATATATATATATATAATTAAATATAATTCATAAATTCTCTCAAAAAATAAATTAATTAAAAAATCAATAAAATTATTCGGTTCAGTTTAGTTTAATCGATTTTTTTCTCTTTAAAATCGAATCAAATCGAAATAATAGAAATTTTTATAATATAAAACTGAACTGTACCGAACCGAATTATTTTAAAAATAAAACTGAATTATCAAAATAAAGTGATTCGATTCAATTTATTCAATTAAAATCAAATAATACTCACCTAACAAGTACGTGCTGCATCTATTAACATTAAAAAAGGAAGCATTAAAAAGAGAATGCATGCATGTGGCTCCATCAAAAGATAATCATAAATATGTAGGCCACAGAACACGTCCATCTATTACTATTGCCAGTCAAGGAAAGCAAGACAACAACAATATTTTGGTCTTCAATACATCAATTGTCACTTTGGGCTTTTGGTTCATACAAACAACCTTACCTTTCTCATCTCCAATAATATATAAATGATAAAGGAAAAAGTGATAGTAAGAAACCCTTAATTACTTTTCAATCTCTGTATCTCAAAGCAACACCACTTTGTTTTAATGATGTAAAATTATCTTTAAAATCTTGAATTTTTTTTTTTATAGGAATAGAGAGAATGAATATTTAAACTTAAATTATTAAATGAGTAATATACATTTAGTTACGAAATAGCAATATTTTATTTCTTTTAATCTCACAAAACGATAAAAAAGAATAAGATGATTTGAGTCAACTCGCCGTTCAAAGTTTAATTCTAGCATTAAGAATTAGTTGGAAAGCCATTTGTAAGCTGCTTCTGTATCTCATACGTAGGCTGGTTGCAATCACACACGACTGTTACAAGATCATTCACTGTCCAAGGTGTATTTTCACCAAAAGTTTATAAAGCTGTAGGCATTGGGGAAGCTTTATCCTGGATTAAATCACGAAATTGGTCTAATACCATTGTTAAATCAAATGCCCTTTCAATTATATCTGCCTTACAACAAAGTTCTTCTAGTTTTATCATTGTATATTGTAAATCTCTTACATCAGAGACCTCTGTTATTTTATTTCAATTTGTTCATAGTTCTATAAATGAAGTAGCTCATTTGCTTGCGAGAGAGACTCATTCTGTGCCAGATCGTAGGAGTTGGGATGTTGTGGCCACTCCTTTTATCTGCTTTGTATTTGGATTTGCTGTAATTGAATTATCCTTTATTTTCAAAAAAAAAATTGATTTCACGCGTCTGTACGGACTGGAGTTTTGTCGATTGCATGGGCCCCGCCGAAACTCACTCATTAGCCCATAGAGTTTTGGGATTGTTTGTGGGGTCCCATCAAACAACTACAAGACAAAATGTTTTCATTTTTTATTTTAAATGTACACGAGTCTAATGATTTTATTTATTTATTTAAAAATATTTTCTTAAAAAAAAAAGTGGTGGGTAGGGTTTTTTTTTATATTATTTTATAAAAAAAAATTAAGAAAATTGAGATTAAAACTTGATGCCTATCATCAGATGAGCTTTTAATTATTAGTCCAAATCAGATTAAGCTGTATTAATAGTGAGTAGTATTAAAATTATTTGAGTTCCTTAAAATCAATTATATATATAATGGGATATAAAGTGGCAAAACGACAAGCACATACTTAAATCTTGTCCCGTTTTATTGTTTTTTTAATGGAAAGACGACAGCACCTTGATTGCAAAACTTACCCATTTAGGTTTCATCTGTTCAAAAACTTTTTTGACGGCAAGAAATAGCAGAGTATGGTATTCATTTTCAAAGATTTGTATTTGCTGAATCAAAAGTGCTTTTGCTTTTTATCGATTTGTTTACTTTATTTATTTATTTATTCCCGCCTTTATTTGGTTGAATAAGAAAATACGTGATAATAGAAGAGAAAATAAAAATTTATATTGTTTTGTATATGCAATTAAAAATAATTTAGTATGTATAATTATGTAACTTTTTATTAAGGATGACAACTAATAAAGTATTTATGAAAATTATTTTATCTAAACCTAAATTTGATTAATATTTTCATCTAAATTTGATTAAAATTTATTTTCAATTATTTGAATCCGTTTTAAATCTGATTAGTATTATTCGGTAAATACCCGAACTCATTTAATTTATATATTTTAATTAATAATCTATATAAAAAATAATTTTTATTAATAATTTATATTTTAAAAATTTAATAATTTCATAAAATATTTTTATTTTATTTTATATAAAATAAAATATGTATAAATTTATAAATATTATTATAAAAAATATATATTTTATATTTAATTAAATATTTATGTAAATGGATTCAAGTAATAGATACTTAACATATAAAATCTGAATCCGACTCGAACTCATTACGTATTAAATTTCAAATTCGAGTTCATCCCAAATTTAATTATATATTACTCAAAATTATTCTACTAGAGTTCGATATAATTAGATACCTATAAAAATTTAATCCTTTGCCATTCTTACTTTTAATGCCAGGTAGGGGGAAACAAATTTTTCTTCCTTCCTTCTTCCCTTCCCATCCTCCCAAGTCCCAACAGTGTAAATAAAAGAAGAGGGAAGGAAAGAGTAGGTAGCCAACGAAAGCGAGCAGCAGCGAAACTTTTGGTAATAATTTGCTCCGATGCTGGCCAAATGGGCCCTTGTTTTCAATTAATAATTAAAGCCTTTGGAATCTATGTTTCCTTTTAAAACAGCTGAAACCTCTGCCTCTGGCCCGATCATCCACATTTGCTCCACCGCTATTGGGCCTTTGGTTGGACCCTACAAACTACGCGTGGCAAGATAACAGATTCTCAAATGTTTTGGAGCAACTGACATCGCCTAAGTCGAAACACCAGCGTTTTTCTTTACCAGCAGCAGCTTTATTGTTGGCGATTACTATTTTCTTACAAAAATTTTAAAAAAAAGTGCATATATATATATATATATATATATATATATATATATATATTTCTTTACCATCAACTTTTGCCACCCCCTTTAGCCCTAAGCCCACTTTATGGATTTAGATAATGGTTCTCTTCAGTTGCTAAATATGGCAGATGCTTGTCTGCTTCAGCAGCAGCTTTCACTATATTGCTCCGTGACATGGCATTTGTATGCTTTTATCTCAGCAAGTCACTACATGCAACTTGTTTTTAGTTGTGGGTTTTGATTTTTTTTACAAGTGCTCTTTATAAGAGATTAGAGAAAAATTAGTGCACCCATTTTAATATTAATTATATATTTTTTTAGAGGGATTACACAAGCGTGTGAAAGTGAGTTTTAACTAGGAAAGCATGACTATAAAAGTAAAATATAGTGCCAATTTGTGGTGGTTATACACACTTGTAGTGCTAAGAGTTGAAGATCAGGCAGCAAATTGAGATCTTTATGCAAGGGCTTGTGGAGTTGCCACCCAAGGAAAATGCTTACTCCACTTTGTTAGGCCTAGTGTCACGTACATAGAACAATTAATTAATGATTATTATTAGCCCAATCACTTTCTCTTCCATGAGCAAAATGACAATGCTGTAATTGTTTCGTCGTTGAATCAATAATGTAATGATGGGTTGCCCATTTTATGATATCTAAGAAGACTGTTTTCATTGATAGGGTGTAATCCCATATCGCTAAATATAAAGATTTAGTTAATTTTTAAATTGTGTTAAGTTTAATATGTTTTTTTATATAATATTAGTTAATCTTTATCTTGATGTTTAGTTCTGTAAATTTTAAGTTTCAGATGTTTATATTTAAATATAAGGAATATATTATTCTGCATTGATTGAGTATAAATTAATAGTGTTAAATATAAAAAATTAGAAAATCTTTCTATTTTAAGTTAATTTTTATTTAAATTAATCCTAATTAATTTTCTTTATAAAAATCATCAGAATTCATTTTTCAAGATAACTTAATTATTCCAAGTGTTTGAATTGGAATGAAATTAAAGCTTCATCTGAATCTCAATAATTTGAGAATGTTGGATCGTATCATTGGAAGGTTGGTTTTATTCAATCACATTCAGTGTTTGTAAGGACTCTTTGTTTTAGTGCAACTTTGGTGGAGATGTTATCCACATTTTTGGGAAACATTAGATTATGGCGTCAACAGTCATGCAAGGCCAATTATATATGCTGGGGAATAAATTTTTGGCAAGACAAGTTAAATTTGTCAATAGCAAACTGTCCAATCTAAACAAAACTACAAACCCCTAATCCTTACAGCATCTTTCTTGTTAGGCCAACATATGGTATGTGCATGTGTATGTACTATTAGTGGATAGTTATTGCATGTGTAATGAAAAATTCTTATTTAAATTTGATTTATCATAAATTTAAAATATAAATATGTGAATTTATCATGTTTATTATGATAATTATTTAATAAAAATTATATAAATTTAACATAAGTTTAAGTTAATATGAATAAAAATTATTTAAAAAAATAATTTATTATTAGGATAGGATGGTGTGGTGCATGTGCACATTAAGGCTCTTGTTACCAAGTGAACAAGAAATAAACAAAGACAAACGTTAAATTTCTGCCATACTAGCTTAAAGAAGGTGTCACCTGAACTAGAAGAAATTATGGGATTAAAAATGGAAGGGAAGAAGATGGCCACGCGTGCAGTGGCAGACTCCAAGAAGATAATAAAATCTTCAGAGGATCGAAATTCGAAACCCATGAATGCTTGGCATATGTCCCTTGCTATGATAGCTAGTGTTTCGTGGTAGGGAGAATTCTCTACCTTCTTATTATATTCCTTTTATCATACCTTTCATTGTTTATGTTAGTGGGTTGATTATTTTTTAAGTATTAATTTAATTCTTTTAAATAAAATTTAAATATTACTATTAGCATAATTATTGTAATTAGTATAATTACTGTAATTAACATGATTATAGGAAATTTGTGTAGCATAATTATAACAATTAATATGATTATAGGATATTTGTGTAGCATAATTATAGCAATTATTATTATTGTTCAAATTAATTCATATTCTTGTATAAATAGATGTAATATCTCTGTAAATAACACACAGATAAATACACAGACAAATACACAATCATTTTCTTTATTACTTGTATTCTTTCTTCTAACATGGTATCAGAGCCGTAAATCTTTTATTTATAGTTTCTGGGGTCTCTCTTCTCTCTCTACAACATGTTCTGGTTCATTCTTTTATTTCTGTTATTATACCAAATTTGTTTCCAAATCCAGTCGTGATTGTGATGTGCTCAATATTAGTCCAACTACACCAATTGTTGATCCTTACTTGCCTCTGTTGAATCGCACGATTGTTGATCCAAAGCATTACTCTTGAATCTGCACCAATTGTTGATCCTTTGATTATATATTCACCAAAACGCATCATCCCGCTCGCTTTCAGGATCTCTTAAGCAAACTCAAGTTGGCACATGCGCTACCACCTTGAGTTTGAGGGGGGAGTGTTAGCATCATTATAGCAATTAGCATAATTACAGCAATTAACATGATTATAGGAGATTTATGTAGCATAATTACAGCAATTAGCATGATTATAGGATATTTGTGTAGCATAATTATAGCAATTATTATTCTTGTCCAAATTAGTTCATATTCTCATCTATAAATAGATGTAATATCTCTGTAAATGACACACAGACAAATATACAGATAAATACACAATCTTTTTCTTCATTACTTGTATTCTTTCTTCTAACAATTACAAATTTTAATTTTAAATAAAATATATAAATTATCCCTTATAAATCTCATAAGACGTTATAATTATCTGATCGATATATGTATGAATTTAATTAATCATGAAAAGATTCATATTTATTTACTTTCTCTTGCTAATTAAGTAGTGAATACTTTAATCACTGCTCGTATGATCGCCCAAATGCACATTCTAAGGCGAAAGGGGAAAAAAATTCAGTAAGGATTGTGGAGATGATGATGATTTGTATACATCTTCAGGTTTCCACTCATTACTGTACATGAGCAGCGGCAATAGAGCAGTGCAAAGCAAAACTTGCACAATTTCAAGATGTGTGTGCGTGTTTTATTTATTATTATACATGGACCCACCCACACACCAATCTCTCTTCTCCTCTCAATGGGGACGACATTTACTTGGGAAACCCCACCCCATCCTCTTCTGTTCTGCCATTTCCACTCTCTCAACTCTCAAATATACATGCCTCTGATTTGTCCACTATGATACTAAAACACAGTGAACATGCCCTTTCACTGTTTTTATATGGAGACAAAACAAAACAAACACTGCCCATCAATCATAGTACCACTTGTCCCTAATCTATGTATCAATGTGTGCATAGTTTTGATGCAATTAGGAATGATCAAAAACCCACTTGCATGTCAAAACAAAAGAGGTCCATACTCTAAGGGTGATCACCGAGTCCATAATATGGTTGAATGTTAAAAAAAATGAACCGTATGGGTCTACCATACCCATCCCCAAAGTCATAAAACTAATTCCAATTCAATTCTTATTATAAATATGAGTTATGTTTGATAATAATTTTTAAGATAATGTTTAGTATTTTTAATTATAATTAAAATATTATATATTTTATTTATATTATTTAATGACATAATATTTATATTAGTATTTAGATATTAATTTAGTGATTTATAAAAAATGAATATTTTAATTAAAATTAATAAGATAAAAATATTATTTTTATATTTTAAATTATTATATAAATAAATAATTAATTATTAATAATTAATATTTAATTACTAATAATTATTAAAATATCTAATATTATCAAACAAGATAATGCATCATGCCAGAAATTATATAAAACATCGATTGTTCCATGTGAGATGCTCATTTCCAAAGTCACAATAGAGGGAAAAAGGTCATATACACCAAAATCCTCGTGGGAGTAATGATTTGGTGCATTTATGGTGCCGTGGAATTATGTGTTATTGTAATCCAGAACCGTCCAACAAAACGGTAGATGCTCATTTATGTTGGTGTGTCATGACATCTGCCACTCTCATTATAAAATCCTGTTATGATTCCAGTCATTTCTGGCCTTTCAATCCATAGACTTTCTCCTGGATCAAGTGGTCCTTTCCTCCTTATTGCGCTTAATTTTTCACCTATGCATAGGATTTTCATTTGCTAGAGTGATGCGCGGTTGTATCGTGAGCTCAATATATTAATGTACGTAATTTTATATATTTTTGTATTTAATAGGTAATTTTATTATGTATTTTATATTTTAAATTTATTATAAATAAAGTTTATATAAAAAAATCCTTTATTTAATATATCATTAAGAAGTCATTAAATTGTGGGCATTTTTATTATCCAGTCATTTAATGCTGTAACTGTCTTGAATGAGAGTAATATAACATTACTTATAAATATTATATATTGTTAAGAATTTAATTTAAAAATGTTTAAAGTGAAAAAAGAGAATCATTATAATTGATCCTAAATTTTTGAGATAAATATTTAGTTAAATTGAGTTAATTATATTTGTGTTTTTATTGAATTTTGAGGCATCACTTCGCTTTAAAATATAATTTTTTTTAATGGATGTAAATATATAACTATTAAAAGTTATTTATTGCATTCTATTTATATAGAAAATTATAATTTTAATAACAAATTGTTTGAAAAATTGTGCTAAATATAATTAAATTTTATTTAATAAATTACAAATTATAATTCCCATATAAATTGGAGTATTAAATAAACTTTAATAGACATAAATTTACATATTATAAAAATTGATTAAAAAATAGTAAATATACTATAAAAAATGCACACATGTATTACTTATATATCTACATAAAAAATATGAACATTAAAAACTAAAATTTTAATATCTTTATGATACATTAATTAAAAGTGTTTAAAAACAAATGTAACGAAATAAAAGAAGTTAATTAAATTATAAAAAGTTTTGAGTTTTGAAGGAAATAATAGACTAATTATCCGAATCAATTGAAGGGTAATTTGATTGGAATGCATGATTGTTTCAATATGTATGGTCAAAAAAGCAATGATCTCACTCAAGACCACCCAAAAAATGATAAAGAAAGGGCTTTCAATATACTTTAACTTGACTTCCCACCAAGAACGTGCACTCATAGGTAGGACCCAAAATTCCCCTTCAAAGTCTAGTATGTCATGATACACAATGACTATAACTTTCATTACCCAATTTGCCCCCTTTCATTGTCCTAACTTCTCACACATAATTTCATTTTTTTAAATATATCATCAAGTACTTGCCTATCCACTTAGTGCTCATGTAGTGTTGTGATTGAAAGATCAAAAGATGAGCAAAATATGTTGGCGTTACAAATTAGAACCCAACAATTATAGAAAAAGCAAATTAGATTAAAAAGAGCGCATGGTATTGGTAGGGGCCAAGGTACGACCCCATCGGATTAATGATCATCAGATCATAAATACAAAAAGCCAAGTGGGGTCCACAACGAGATAAAAATTACTTAAAAAAAATTGGACCCAGATGTCTAAAGGACCCATTGAATGGACCGTTAAAGAACTTGCCCAAGGTAAAGAAAGGTGGTGGTGGAGGAATGCATAAAAAAGGATCTGTGGGAGGAAGAGCTAATTAAGCTTGCATTACATGGGGACTAGATACCAACAAAAATTAAAAAAATGAAAAAAGGGAAATAAAGCGAGAGAGAGAGAGAAATGTAACATACGGAGAAGTCTGCAAGGGAGAGGACTTCGAGTTTTTTTTTATCAGAAGAGGACTTCAAGTTCGAATTATCTTTCCGTGTATGATTGAGTTGTGATACTGAGAGAGGTATTTTGGACTTTAGCAAGAACTAAGAGGGCTTCCCCACCATCACTTTCCTCTTTCTCTAACTATATATATCAGTATATATACTCTTTTAAGTTACGTTATACACTTGGTCTGGGCACGTCCCCAAGGCTGCGTGATCGGTCAAGAACCACAGAGAGAGAGAGAGAGAGAGAGAGAGAGAGAGATGGAGAGAGAGACAGAGGCTAATTTATAAAAGTAGAGGAGGGGAAGGAGGGGAGGAGGCGGGCAGGGGCCTCACAAGCCTTTTACACGTGATAAAGAAAACACCAAAAGCACTTGCATGCGTGTATAAAGATTCATCTTCATCATCATCATCATCTCTCTCTTCTATGTTCTCTTTTCTTTTATTTTCTTTTATGTAGTCTCTGTGAAAACTGAATTCTTGAATTATTATTTATTTTGTTTTAAAAAAATACCAACTCTATCTCCACTTCTTTTGCTTCTCTTTTAATCCAATCACGTTCTTTGCCACCCCATCTCTAAAACCTCAGTGTGTGAGTGTGTTTCTCTTTCTTGCAAGCTCTAGGATTTCTTCCATTTCATGGTTTACTGAGCGAGTGAGGAGTTGTTTAGTGTTGCGAGTTGTGGTTATGGACTTGGTATTTATTGTTGGGTAATTTCTATCCAGGCAATAAATTTTTGGGTATCCTTGGGATAGTGATTTCACTTCCCTTTTCAAGGTTTATTCCTTCTCTTTGCATATACCTTCTTCTTGTTGCCTTTTGTTTTCTTCTACGTGCAGTCTTGTGGTTTCAAAACTCTCTAGAAAAAAAAAATATTTTTTTATTTTTTTAATGCACATCCTGTGTTTTTATCTGCTTGGGTGTATTCATCTTCATTGTGATTTTTTTCCCCTTGCAGATTTTCAGTTGTGGGTAGGGACAGATTTTAAGGATATGGTTTCGTCAACTGGTTATTTCTTTTTCTTGGGTTTCTACTAGCATTTTTTTTTTCTAATTTTCATTTTGTTGCTTTATTTTGTTTGTTTTTGTCTCTATGATTCATGGTCATTGCTTGCTAAGTAGAACCATCTAAAGAAGGATTTTGGGTTTTGAGTGGTGATGTTGAGTTTTGTCTTTGCACTTTATTGTTTCTGGAGTTGCAGTGCTGTTTGTCTCGTTTTGGACTTCGAGTTTTCATTTTCTTATTTCTTCGTTCTTTTAGAATTTGAGCATAGATTCAAGGCTAGGAATTATTTAATTCCAATTTTCTCCAAAAATAAAATATACAATATTAAAACTTGCCTGCAACGTTTGTACATTACTTGTATTTATGTCTCTCCTTCTCCATTTAGCGGTTCTGCAATATCACCAGTCAGACATGTATTTTTAATTTGTTATTTGGGTTCCCAAATTTTCAAAGGAATTGTAAGGCTTGTAATGCGCAACAAAGGCCTAGGCAATCTCCCATACCCTTTTACTTCGTGTCAACAACTATGATGCACTATCATTCATTATTATTCTTATTTCCTTACAGTTTCTATGAAGTTTGGTAACTCGGCTGACATGCATTTTCCTTCTGCTTTTATTTATTTATTTAGTTTTATTTTTTCTCCCAGCGAAGAAAATGGTCTAAAATCCCAAATCTGTGAGGCAAATGTGGAAAGGATAGAAGAGAGTATTTCTGCCATTTGGTGAATCTTTACTGTTTTGAACACCAGCTTTTTGTGCGTTGCGTGTAAGCTTCAGCGAGCAAGGAGCAAAAGGAGAGGAGAGAAAATAAAATCAGCAATGCCTATAAGGCAGATGAAAGAGAGCTCAGAGCAGCACTTGGTGATGAAAACCCACTTGCAGAACACAATGAACCAACCTCAAAAACACCACAAAACTGCTCAAAATGGCAAGGGACCGCCATCTCAGGAAACCCACAACAGCAAACCCCAGAGCCAGACCTCACCTCCAACAAAAAACAGAGGAAGAAGAAGAGGCAGAGGTGGTAGAAAGTCTGATCAAGGAGATGTCTGTACGAGACCCAGTTCAAGGCCTTGTACTGTGGCACATAAGCCTGTGAATCCAGCAGGTAATCTCTTGGCAAGTGCTCCAAATGGGTCTGTTGGAAATGCTGGAAATGTTTGTGAAATGGAGATGGGTTTGGGTTTCCCTACTTCTAGCAAGTCATTGAGTTTTGCTCCTAGGCCTGGTTATGGTCAACTGGGGACAAAGTGCATTGTTAAAGCCAACCACTTCTTTGCAGAGTTACCAGGCAAGGACTTGAACCAGTATGATGTAAGTTACTGTCTTTGATGCTGTTTTAGTTTTTAAATCAAACATTGCTGTAAATTTACTGGAAGGGAATTCCCTTGCTTTTTTCTTATTTTTCTGGTTATCGATTTTCTGGTTTAACAGTCGGGGCCCTTAATCTGACGTTGACAATGAATACTTCTTATTGCTCTCTCTCTCTTTCTCTGGCCTCTTGCATTAAACATGGCGGTTCATATGCTGATGCCGATTATTAATGTTGGGTTTTCTTTGCTTCATCCTTTGGCCTTTTCTTTTCTTCTTTTGAAGAAAATAATGTCCTTTGCAAATTTGTGGCCCAAAATAATGTCCTTTGCAAATTTGTGGCCCTTAATCTGACAATGGATATGTACATGCCGTTGGTCTTACTTTCGCTGTACATTGCAGGAGGAATTGAATAGGTTTCTGTTTTATCTCATATACTTTTCCTTCTAATAACAGTAATGAGTCTCGAATGTGACTATTAATATTGTTCTTATTGTTTGTGTGCTCTTTTGGTCATCTCTTACTTCTGATTCCTGCAGGTTACCATAACTCCTGAAGTGGCATCAAGAACTACAAACAGAGCTATCATGGCGGAGCTTGTGAGGCTTTACAAAGAATCTGACTTGGGAATGAGACTTCCTGCTTACGATGGCAGAAAGAGTCTGTACACTGCTGGTGAACTTCCCTTTGCTTGGAAGGAGTTCACGATTAAGCTTGTTGATGAAGACGATGGAATCAATGGTCCCAAGTAAGTTTTCTTTTCATTTTTATTTTTTTTTTTAAATCTGCTTTGGCTCCATTTTTTCCCATTTTTGAATTTTAATTCGTTAACTCTTGTGCCATCTATGTTATTTTCACTGTACTGACTAAATTTAAGTTTTGTTGTTTACAAAGAATTTAGAAAATTGATGATTAATATAATTAAAAATCTGAAAAAAAGGATAACTTCTCTTTGTTGTATATATAATGCGCGCTAACTTTTGTTTTTCGTTTATCTGTGCATAAAATAAGTAATTTCACGGACCTACATACAATGTTTCAGGAGAGAAAGAGAGTACAAAGTGGTGGTCAAGTTCGTAGCAAGGGCCAATATGCACCATTTGGGTCATTTTTTAGCTGGTAAACGTGCTGATGCTCCACAGGAAGCGTTAAAAATTCTTGATATTGTACTGAGGGAGCTCTCAACAAAGAGGTATGATTTCTCACAAAGTCTATGATTGTGTTGGAACTGTAATAGATCCTGGATATACAAAAAGCATACTTGCATTGAAAAATTTTCACTCCGCTTTCTGTGAAGGTACTGCCCCATTGGAAGATCCTTCTTTTCACCGGATATTAGAGCAGCACAACGACTTGGTGACGGCTTGGAGTCCTGGTGTGGGTTTTACCAGAGTATAAGGCCTACCCAAATGGGCCTCTCCTTGAATATTGGTAAGCGAATGGCTATAAGTTAGAACATCTAGTAAGAGTTTGTACAGTATCCATAATTGATCTCTCATTTTTTTTTCATTTAACTCTCATCTGCTTTGATGTAATATAGATATGGCTTCGGCTGCATTCATTGAGCCTCTCCCAGTAATTGAGTATGTTGCCCAGCTTCTAGGCAAGGATGTGTTATCAAGGCCATTGTCTGATTCTGATAGAGTTAAGGTACTTTAATATATAGTCATGATATGTGTGTATCGTTTTCTTGGTATTTAATATAATTTAGGATCTTACTGGCGATGAATAACAGATTAAGAAGGCCCTCAGGGGAGTAAAAGTTGAAGTAACTCATAGAGGAAATGCACGGAGAAAGTATCGTGTCTCAGGATTGACATCTCAACCTACAAGAGAACTTGTGTAAGTTTTAGTTATCTCTTATTTACATCTGATCATTGGATTTAGTGGATTATCTTCTCGATGAGGAAGAATGGAAAGTTGAAGTCTTCATGGGATTTCTAATTGCCAATGGTTTTCTCATTTAGATTTCCTGTTGATGATAACTCGACTATGAAGTCAGTAGTTGAATACTTCCAAGAGATGTATGGCTTCACCATTCAACATACGCATCTACCTTGCCTTCAAGTAGGAAACCAGAAGAAGGCAAACTATCTACCTATGGAGGTAGGTGAAGGTCACTGAATTTTTTTTTGGTTTCTACTTGTTATTTTAGTTTCAATTTTGACTTTCCACTTCTTTTAGATAAACCCTGTATGGAATCTGAATTGCTTTGCTAGGCTTGCAAAATTGTAGAGGGGCAACGATATACAAAAAGGTTGAATGAGAGGCAAATTACTGCCCTATTGAAAGTTACGTGCCAAAGGCCAAGGGATCGGGAAAATGACATTTTGCAGGTACTTGTGATTTCTGATATTTTCTCTCTCTCAAAGTGGTAATTTTGTGCAAACTTTACATGGTAGATCTGTGGACCTAGTATGATATGCAAGTGGATTTTTTTACACTTCATGTAGCCAATGACTAAAATGCGACAACTTTGGAGCTATCACTACCTGACCTACTAGCAAGATAGATAACGGAATTATATTATTTTTACTTTTCACAGCATGTGGTGGAGTTTTGAGAATAACTGTTAGAATTTGCTGGTAAATTCAGTATAAATATGTGATGCCTTCTTCTTGAGATTGAAATGAAGAACATTGGAATGTTGTTATGTTGCACAATCTCATTTAATTAAATTATCACTGTAATTAATGGAACAGTTGATCATTGCCTCCTTAAAATGGCTGTTTCCCCCCCACCCCCCTTTTCTTTGTAACTGTGCAAGCAGCATGCTGAATAGTGCTTTATGGTCTTGTATCATGTATGGTATGATTTTTTGGTTTTTATTTTATTCATGGCCCTGTATCCTCTATGCATGTTGAAACACAAGCAGACAGTTCAGCATAATGCTTATGATCAAGATCCTTACGCAAAGGAGTTTGGGGTCAAAATCAGTGAAAAGCTAGCTTCTGTTGAGGCTCGAATTCTCCCTGCACCTTGGGTAATGCTTCATCATCTCTTCTATTCCTAGTCTCTATATTAATTTGGAGAAAGGTAATTAGCATTATTCATTTCATATCCTCTCATTAGACTCTTTCTGCAGCTGAAATATCATGAAACTGGAAAGGAAAAGGACTGTTTGCCACAAGTTGGCCAATGGAACATGATGAATAAGGTATTGTACTCACAAATTGCAATCTCTATAAGCTGCTAGGAGATTCCTAATGCTGGAATTAATGTGAATGACTGGACATCTATCAACTTGAACTAATTCTTTACTATTGCATCTATACATTTGGCAAGTAGAAAAAACCTTCTTTCTTATTGTTTCTTCTGTTGGCATCAACTAACCATTGCATGTCTCAGGAAGTTTTCTGACTTTTCATTGTAGAATTCATAATTCTAGAATTAATTCTCATATAGCCTAATTTGATGATACTGATAAATCAGAAATTTTGTCAGTTTCATTTTTGTTTACCCCTTTTTGTATGTGCAGAAAATGATTAATGGAATGACTGTAAGCCGATGGTCATGTATTAACTTTTCAAGGAGTGTTCAAGAAAGTGTTGCTCGTGGATTTTGCAATGAACTTGCTCAGATGTGCCAAGTATCTGGCATGGTAACATTTTCATAAGCTGCAAATCTATGTACAAACATTATCAAACCATTCTTTATTTCTTCCCTCACCTATCTTTTAATTGGATTGCCAATCTTTCCTGTCATATAGGAATTCAATCCAGAGCCTGTTATTCCAATCTACAATGCCAGGCCTGATCAAGTAGAGAAAGCTTTGAAGCATGTTTATCATGCTTCCATGAGCAAAACCAAAGGAAAAGAACTGGAGCTTCTGTTAGCTATTCTACCTGACAACAATGGATCCCTGTATGGTACGTCATATGTGCTCATGTATTGGTGGCTATAGTTCATAAAGTTGATATTTGTGCTTCTTTTAAAATTTTTATTTTAGTTTGTAATTGATTTTCTTGATTCGACAAAAGAAATTGAAGATATTATCTTGAAGTCTAGAACTGACATTTTTATTTAATACGATTCTTCCTTTTCAGGGGATCTTAAGCGGATATGTGAAACTGATCTTGGTTTAATATCACAATGCTGTCTTACAAAACATGTCTACAAAATCAGCAAGCAGTATTTGGCTAATGTGTCACTTAAGATTAATGTTAAGGTTAGATTAACTCTCTTGATATGAGGTAATATTTTTCACAAATGTTTGAAGAAGTTGAGTATAAGATGTTTATCTGGTATGGATATATACTTCTACAAAGTACTTCATGAAGTTGCTAGAATGACCACGTTTTTCTGAATAATTTTTATTTGTTTTCCTTTGGCTTGCATCCCCTAAATATTATTGAATTTTCCCCACATACTTGATGCAGATGGGTGGTAGAAACACTGTCCTTTTAGACGCCATTAGCTGCCGAATACCATTAGTCAGTGACACACCAACCATTATATTTGGAGCAGATGTAACTCACCCAGAGAATGGGGAGGACTCAAGCCCCTCAATTGCAGCTGTACGCTTTCTTACCATATTAACATTTATAACTTTCTCCCCCAGTAAGTTCCGTCTGGTTGCTTAAGATGTTATTCCTACTGTAGGTAGTAGCTTCTCAGGACTGGCCTGAAGTAACAAAATATGCCGGATTAGTTTGTGCTCAAGCTCATAGGCAGGAACTCATACAAGACTTGTACAAAACATGGCAAGATCCAGTTCGTGGAACTGTTAGTGGTGGCATGATCAGGTATAGGAAATTCAATATCCCTGGAATTGTCAGAATTATTTTTTTTTTCCATCAATTTTTTCTAATGCCACTATTTGATCAATAAAATATTTTCTTCTGTGCAGAGATCTTCTGGTTTCCTTTAGGAAGGCAACAGGACAGAAGCCACTAAGGATTATATTTTACAGGTTGATACTCCAGGCACACAGAAAATTTCCTTTTTGACGCAGTACTTGCACAGGGCTAGAACTTTCTTGTGGTGTCAACCCTCAACACCCTATTACTGCTCTATTCAGTCATTTTAGCTGCAAATAACTGTATTTACACATGCACTTGTGCATGCAAATTGTGTGTTGTATCTTTATGTGCACATATGAATTACATACATGCATTGTAAGACATTTTGCATTTTAGTCCTTATGGTGATGCTCATACCATTTAATTTGATTAGGGATGGTGTTAGTGAAGGGCAATTTTATCAAGTTCTGCTTTATGAATTGGATGCAATTCGGAAGGTGAGAATGGAATTTTGTTTTAATATTCCCCTGTAAATTATGTGGAACAATTAAACAAATAATTTTTCTTGCAGGCTTGTGCTTCTCTGGAGCCAAACTATCAACCACCAGTGACTTTCATAGTTGTACAAAAACGACACCATACTCGATTATTTGCTAACAATCATAGGGATAGGAGCAGCACAGACAAGAGTGGGAACATATTACCTGGTAGGGTTTATGATTTCTTGCTGTTATATTTGTGGACACAAGCGTAACATTATGTTTTTTTTTTCTTTTTTTTTTTTGTCATTTATATCTGTTTAAAATAAATTTTCTTCGCTTATTATTTATCTGATGACATTGTTTTTATTTTTTAGGCACTGTGGTTGATTCTAAAATCTGTCATCCAACAGAATTTGATTTTTATCTCTGTAGCCATGCTGGTATTCAGGTAGAGCTCTTTCTGTCTCTATGATCTATTAAAAAACTTGATGTTTACTTACTATTAATTTATGGCACATATTAATGCAAGGCCAATGAAGGCAATGGGCAGAACAAGCACTTTGTCCAAATCCAACATAATCTAATCTAGGCAATAGTATTGATGCAGTATTTTTGATGTCTTCAGGTAGTAGGAATGCATGTAGAATTTGAGATTTGAATAAGGCTACAACTCTTTGTAACACTTGCTTTGTTGCTTTTACATGATGCTGCCCTATGTTATTAGGTCTTAACATGGAATTATTCAGAATGAAAAAGTGGATAAATAGAGGATTTAGCTTTGCATATTTTACCTGCTGCTATGTTTACATTTATATCCAAATCTTGAGATCATGCTGCTTTCCAATTGAAATAAATTTATTTTCTTTTTGATGTGACAGGGGACAAGTCGGCCTGCTCACTACCATGTTCTGTGGGATGAGAACAACTTTACTGCTGATGGAATCCAGTCATTGACAAACAATTTATGTTACACATATGCAAGATGTACACGCTCCGTTTCTGTTGGTAGGTATTATTTATGCAAAGCATCTCAATGCATTGGTGACTGAGATTAGCCCCTTAATTAGTATATTATGGATTTTGCCACTTTAAAGTTTATCTGAGCTTAACCTTAATGAAATAGTACAATGCTGTGAAACTTAATTAAATTGTGATGTTTTAACAAAATCTTTTCTGTTAAAGGATGAAAAAGGTAGCGAACAAATGAAAAATTGTAGTAAAGCTACCTTCTGTTAAGTCATAGGCTCATCAAATATGCAACTTGTTTTTCTGATATATACCGAAAGAAAAATTATAAAACATGCAACTTTTAGCTTGGATTAGTCTCCACCAGAGTGACCAGTCCAAGTACAGAAGAATCATAATCATTATTTCTGTTCTTCTTTTTGCTGTCATGGAGTATTGGTGAATATATATAATCGTTGACTCGAGTGGTAAATTGGTGGTTTCCATGCAGTTCCTCCTGCATACTATGCACATTTAGCTGCTTTTCGTGCCCGATTTTACATGGAGCCAGAAATGCAGGAAAATGGCTCAACTGCTGGTGGTTCATGCCATGCTAGCAAGGGAACACGAGCAGGAGAAACTGGAGTCCGGCCATTGCCTGCCTTGAAGGAAAATGTGAAGAGAGTAATGTTTTATTGTTAAAGACCATGGAGGGAGGTTGGTGGTAGTTGAAAATGCGGGGAGATACAGTGGTAAAAAATTTCCCTTGTATATGCAACATGAAATATTTTAGATCAGTGATTACAAGTGCAAAGCTTTAGCCCTGGTTCCTAGCAAAAAAGTGGGAGAAACACCCAAAACATAGGTGATAGTTGTAGTCCTCTTGAGTAACCATTCATCTTGGAAGAATGTCAAATTAGGTCTTGTAAAGAAATGATTATTCATGATCAATCTCTATATGTAGGAAATTTTGCTCATTAATTTTCATGTCAAAAGATTGTATTTACAAGAGGAACAATAATTTGTTCTAATTTGCAAAATAAAATTTGTGGGGCAAAAAATTGGAAATTCAAGTACCAGAGACCAACTGGCTATTCCCAATAGAGAACTTATTATAAAGCTAAGGCCGGATAGAGAACAATAGATCAAATAGCAAAATCAGATAATCAGATGGTTTTCCTTTGATGGCATTGGATTGTAAGGTAAAATTTTGTAAATGCAAATTTGGCTATGTAATTGGAGTCACCATAATTGGTAAGGATTTATTATTATTATTATTATTATTATTATTATTATTATTATTATTAAATAAAAATTAATGAATTATATAGACAGATGGATATACTCAAATTCGAAGTCTGAGATATCTCCTTCGCTTGCTAATACTTTTAAGGAAAACTAATCATTTTATGAGAGAGCAATTTACACCAAAAGGAACCAAAAGTTTCATGGGTAAAATTTGTATTTGCTGATGAACACTATATTATTACAACTTATTGGGCATTGAGGCTTGGCCCAATTGGCCTTTCAGAAGGCTTTAGGCCATTGGCCCATGGAAAATTTTAATTTAATTTAGATTATTAAGAGAAATACTTACCAGGAAGCAGCTCTTCTATTGGATTAGTATTATTTTTTTTTTAGCTACTAGATTAATGACAATCATCAAATTTATAATATTATATATTCTCTTTAAATATTAACAAGATGTAAGATCATATCCAATTCTACTTCTAATTTCAAGTAATAAAAATTTTATAAATTAGCATTACAAATACGTGATATTATATAAATATTGAAAATTAAAAAACAAAATATTTAATATTTATACAAAAATCTTATTTTCATTTCTAAAATTATCAAACAGTATCAAAAAATTTTCTAAAACTTTTTTTTTCCTAGTTTTTTCTGGAATTTAAGTAAAATTCAACTTGAAAAATACCCACTTTTTTTTTTTTTTTCTCATTAGGAGCCTAAATAAGCCTTCTCTCCATGGAAAAACTTTCATCAGGCTTTATTTGAAATAAATCATTTATAAAAAAAAATTTAATTAAATTTTCACACAATTATATTTAATTTTATTTTTTAATTTTTTTAATAGAAAAGAATTAAATTCTTTCATTCAAAATATAAGAATTGACTAAATAAATTAAATATTTGTAAAATTTTAGATTTCAAAAAAAGAGATATGCAAATTGGCTGAAAAACTTGAACCTAAGATCTCCACCACATAAATCTAACCATCTTCTTTATACAAGTGGTATATAGTCTTAATTTCATATCAGTATTAATTTATATTAAAAGATATTTTTTTCATGGGCCATATCTGAATGAATATTACTCTTGTACTAGGAAAGATAAAGTACATTCACCTAAAAGATTAAAACAATAGAATCCACATATAGGAAATATGATTTTGGTTTATATGTACATATATTTCAACTCATTTCCAGACATGCATCCCATATATTTGGAACATCAATCATACTTTTTGCTGAATAGTTCCAGGACAAAATGCCTGAGTTAGATGTAAGAAAAATTGCACTGAAAAAAAAATCACATGGGAAATTAATATCTGTTGGAGGGTGACACAGTAGTGATGAGGAAGCATGTATATAAGATCCCTTTACATAGATATATGAATTGTGCGCCAAAATGTGAACAAGTCATCTCCAAAACTACATAATTACCATTTCCCTTCTCTCTCTCTCTCTCTCTCTCTCTCTCTCTCAGTCACACATACACACAGAAAGCTGTGACTTTTCCACTGCATTAATCTCACTTTCAACAATTGAACGCGAGCCATTCCCGGGTCCCTTGTAGAAAACCAATTTATTGCCTAGTGCATCTAATATTGGGTCTCCCAATGAGCATCCATAAATAGGAATGTAACAAGGCCTTATCAATGGATTCTCCACCTGATGTCTTTCATTGATGATAACTGACAAATGTAATCCCTTGAAAGAGTTGGAAGAATCAAACCAATGACTTTTTTGCTAACTTGGGTACCAAGCGAAGAAGAAAGCTATATGGAATCTTGTCCACTAGAGCTTCCTAACAAATGAGAGGGACCAAACTCCAACAACCAATGTAGATAGGAAAATCAGATCTCATATATGCATAATCAGATAGTAATATTTGTCTCTCACTCTGCAATCCATGTGTATATGTGGGTACTGGGTATGTCCTTTATTAAAGAAAGAATATGAAACGTTTTATTAAGAAGAAACAACTGCAACAGGGCTTATTGGTTTCACATGCGAATGCTAAAAGTTCGAAAACAACATCAATTAAAGACTATTTTTCACACTTCCGTTTAGGAAATACAACTAAATTTCCTTTCAGAAGTTACTTGCATAAAAGATGTCCCAATGCATGAGACTCCTAGGCTAACATTGTGAGTTCTAAGCCCTTCTCTTGGCTATTCCCATATGGTTGAACATGTGATCATCACCAAGTCACAGTGGATAATAATAATAATAATACTATGTATTCTACTTCCGGATCAATGTTATGGTCATTTTACTTGCACGCTTAAGGAACTGGGTACTTTGTCTTATGGCTATTCGTTTCCCTTTCCATGTTGATAATTTACAACTGGGTTTCCAAAACCTTCTCTTAGCGTATGACAGTAAAATGCATGCCTATTGGCCAAAATAAAGATTGAATGTTTCTTCTTTTTCATTTTTATCATGATCCTGATAATATGCTTCACCATCATTATCACCTTCCTCAAACCTGGAAGAAACACAAGAAGTGAACAGTAACATTTATAACAAGAGCGATATGCCGATATCCATATTTCCTGCTTTCATCACTCTTAGGATTAAACCAGAAGAAAAGAAAAGAGACACCCAATAGGTTAATTATCTGGTAGATTCTCCACGGAGTAAAAGTATAAAACTTTTCAAATAGGACAAATATCTTACTGTTCTATTGTTGTAGTAACTTAGTTAACTTCTCCATTCTCCATGCAACTCTTCCGCCTTTGTTTTCTTTTCTTTTTTTCTTTTTTGATTCATTTGGCTTTGAAATTCGAACTCAGGACTTTACAATTTTAAAAATAATTAAAGCACTACCAAGATAGAGCTCATTAGTTCCTTCTTGTTTTCAGAAACTTGGAGAAACAGGTTCTTTGAGCTGTATTTCTTGTCTAAATTGATGCCAGCTGGTTAAATAGCTCAACTAATTTACCAGAAAATGTAAAATTTATCCCTGTTATGTGTACCTAAAAAAGATAGGATAAAAAGGTCTCTTACTGCGACTCTCTCTTTACTCCTCTCTCTATTTTTTTCTCAAAAAGACTACTTCCATCTGGGTTTTAAGGGCCACTGCTGGTCTTTTTTGGCCGGCAGTAGCCCTTCCTCTTAATTTTTACTATTTTTTTTTTAGTTTTTCCCTTATATAATAATGGCGGTTCTTTCAAATTCATGGATTTTTCATAGATTTGATTTTTTTTTTTTTTTTTTTTTTTTTTTTTTAGAAATTCTGGCCTAATATGGCTTTTGTACCTGTCTTTTTAGTTAGTTCTCTCAGATTGGAAGAAGAATTCTTTTTATAGTTTAGCTTAACAAAATGATTTTCAAGCAACCATAAATATCATAAATATCAAGGTAGGCTTTTGTGATACCACCAGTTTATAAATGGTAGAGAACCTTTAAACGAATCTACTCAGACATCAACGAATTCTCATTCGGTATCTATGTATGTAAAGGTATATGTAAAAAATATAAATTTTATTCTCCAAATCCTTGTAAGGATATTTCTTTTCTTCTTGCAATTTTATTGAGTATAAATGTTTGAACAAGTTAATGTTCTTTATTTTATAGTTGTATCCCTATCTGTACTCTAGTTATATGAATGAAATCTTTCGAAGAAAAGAAAAAACTATAAAGGAGAGAGAGAGAGAGAGAGAGAGAGAGAGAGAGAGAGCAAGATCCAGCTCACTACATTGAAAGCCCTAATGAATCAACTACATTAATTTGGATCTTGAAAGAGGAAAAAAGAAATGCAAAACTCAAAAACCTAAGGGGACTAGACTACTTACCTTCTAATTTTGAATTTATGAGTTGAATTAGATGAATTCAACCCACATAATATTAGTGAAAAATTAAACTTAGTGATGCCAACTTAGATCATGCATTCAAGCGAGTGCACAAAATATTTAGAGTTTATTTACTCCCCTCACTTTGTGAAATTCTAGAGCACAAAATTAGCAGTAAACCATAATCATAGCCCACATGTATCTCTCATCTCTTATCGCCCTCACCTCTCCCCCCTCCCTCTCTCTCTCTCTCTCTCTCTCTCTCTCTCTCTCTCTCTCTCTCTCTCTCACACATACAGACATTTTACATAAACCCTCAGGCGTGTCTCATCTCTTTATTGCCCTTACCTCTCTCTCTTTATCTGTCTCTCTCTTACGTACACACACATATTGAAGCAAGGAGAAACCCTAGCCAAAGAATTAAGCTAGGCTTCAATCCAAGTCCACTAAAACTGTGAAGATGTGAGGTGCAATATGTAACAGGGTTTACAGACCGATACAAGTAGATGCTATTATTTTGTAATTCGGAGCAGAATTTATAAGCCTGAAGCATAACGGTAGTATAAAAACCCTAAACAAACAGATATGATATTGGAAGATCATACACAGGAAATGGAAGATGCATACCCAATTTATTAACGAAGGGTGTACGGCAAGCAAAGGAATTTCAAGGTTCAATCACCAAGGCATCATGGGATCTCTTGAAATCGTTGAACTGCACCGAGACTCAAAAATCCTGTCACTGATAACCCTAACAAGCCAAACCCGAGGAGCAAACACTTTTCCGCGTAAGTTTGGTACAGAATGAAAATGGAGAAACACCAAAATCAATGCACCAAATACTCAAAAGAAAGCAAATAAACTGTACAAACAGAAATGAAAATGCAAACCCAAGAAACCCAGATGAGGCTAAATCATGTAGTGCAAGAAGATCACATACCTTTTCCAGGGATCATTGAACAAGGAAAACCTAATAGCACATGTAAGCATAAGAGTGGAAAATAATAGAATTAGGGTTTCTCGTACGACCAACAACGGGTGAAACTGCCACATGATCTGATCTTTCCTCAACAAGGGAGGGAGGTTAAGATCATGCTGGCAGCTTCAACCGATAGTGGTGTACCATGAGAATTAGACACACAACACTCTCATTCCCAGAGAATGGTAACAAGAAATTAAAGGCCTATTTCAGTAGCAGTACTTGAAGTAGACCTTCAACTGGTGGTTATGGGATATAGAGAATAGAGGATAAAGGAGTATAAATAGAAGAGGAAGGGATGAGATTTGAAGGGGATTTAATGAAATTTTATTATTTTGTTGGTGATGGAATATGGGAAGAAGACATTGAAAATTAAAGCTATGAAAATAAAATAAAATGCAAGATGCAAGGAGTGGTCCCTAGTGATGCACATTGAATATTATCACGCCAAGACTCGGCACCGATGCAGTTTTGCAGACAGGTTAGTGAGTGTTTCTATAGGTGTATTTTGTAAGAGCATTAATAACTTTTTAGGTTGGGCCCTAAGAGAGTGGGGGACCCTTATTCATACCCCTCCTCCTTTCCTACAGTGACTGTGAGGAGAAGTAAAGCATCACCCATGAGCCAAAAGAGCTTACAATTCTAATATAGTAGCTTATGAGGGGACCATTTTGCATGGTTTTTGCATAAGGTTAACAAATAAAACTATAAAAGGAGAAAGGAAAGAGCATCTCAACCGAAGAAAAGAAAAAAATGGTTTTGAATCTCTTCCTCTCTCTCTCTCTCTCTGTGCTATTATGTGTGTGATGTGCATTTAATCCAGTTCCATATAAGCATCTTTGCTTTGGTCACTGATGATAGCCCTTTCTTTGCAAACTTGCCATATCTTGATTTCTTGACAATCCCACATCTGATTTGTGCCAGCTGCACACCAGTATTTATTAGTAACAATTGATATGGACAATCATGAAAATGACTAGCTAGTTTGGTTGTTTAGAAAACTTTTCTTGCCCCTTTCAATTAAGCTTTGTTCCTTTGCACTTGGCGTGATTATGGAACCAAATTATGCAATCAGTCTTTATCTAGAATAATGAAAAGCTTCGGCAAGGCTGCTGCATTTATTTATAAGGTCTAAAATAAAACCCTAACCCCAATTAGATTTGCCTAAACTTTTGAGATTTCATTTCTTGATTTCACAATCCAAATGGAATACAATTCTTTTTTTTTTTTTTTAAATATACATTTTAACACTCTCTTCTTTATCATATATTCATCTGATAGTTTTAAATTTTATTTTTCTGTGTTGGAACATATCCTTCTGTTGTAATATTCCCCAAACGATATCCACCTTTGCCATCATTGGAAAGTTCTCTGTATCTGCGATGAAGTGGGCCAATGAACACCTAACACTTCAATTATAACCTTGTAACAGTACTGAAGTGGGCCATTATGCCCTTAACACTTCAATTATAAATTTATAATTACCTTATACCTTGTGCAGACCTAGGTTGTACTCTAGCTTCGGCTAGGGTTTATGGCTAATATTCTCAGCATATATATCTACTTATCCTAGATAATATTTTCCCATTACATATCGTTTACATTGCTATATAATAATCTATTAGTTGTGGAGAATTTTTGAAGCTTTTAATGTTACAGAGAAATATATGAAATATATAATGATTTTTTGAAATATGCTACCCTTATAGCTTAAATTGCAAAACCTTCCTAAGAAAATCATCATTAATTAATTATAAACACATGTAAAGAATACTATTTCTGCATCACCACCAATGCCGCACGATTGCAACTAGAGTCATAATGAATGGCTCTAATACTATTAATACAAATTTAGGAGAACAACACCTCAAAAATAAACTATTAAGATTGAAAAGCTCGAGTCCATAATATATACCTCACATTGAAATTTTGTTCTTTTAATGTGGGACACAAATTTTCTTGCAATGGGATCGTAACACACATACTGTTCAAGATTTTTTTTCTTTTGGTCATGTTGTTGGAGGGCAAGTACCCATATAGGCCTAGCAAAATTTTGTTGTAGAATGCGCATTCTTGACGAACTAATCCATTGTTTAATGGGAATTAGATTACAAGTTGTTAAGTATAAAAATCAAGCAGCATCTATTCCGATATAAATTCAAGAGTTTCTTCTTTGATTTTATGCACATGTAATGCCCACATCAACTCTCATTAGTATTCTTCTCTTTCGCCCAAAATTTCCAAGATTCCCATTTTGGAATTATAATTAATTACCTTGGAATCCATTGATTGATAAAAGTGTGGCATGAATTTGCCCAGATTGCAAGTATTTCATTACGTAACACTGACACAGCCTATTTTATATGAATTATTGCCAAGTATTTACGTAATGTTCTTTTGCTGAAGTAGCTTTGATGTGTTCTTTCGGGGAAGCAGCTGTAGCCTATTTTTTTATATAATTCCTCCTGTGGAGCAGCAACTTTTCGAACGTGCAATCACCAATCGTAGATCACGCTATTGCAAACTTATGCCATGTATGGCGAAGACTCTGCCTCTGTCAAATTATCAAACTTGTACAGTAATTAGGTGAAGCCAGGCCACTGAATTACAGGTTGAATAATTCAAGTCTAACATGTGTTTTTTTTTTTTTTCTCTAAGAAATTCTATAATTCGAGTCTAGCTTTTACTTTTTAGTTTGCTAATCTACTCTAGTCCAACTCCATAAATTTTCACCTTAATAAGAAGCCAACGATGGGTCACTTTTGCCACCGGAAAGCTTAGGCGCGATCCAGTTGCCGCTCAAAGGCAGCCGCCTACTAATACAGTACTTCCTGCTCCATTTATTTCACTAACAATAATTTAGTTATTACCAAAATTATATTATAAAAAAGATTTTTGATATAATCTAATATGGACTCAAGATATAAAATGTATGGTGAGATTTATCTATAGAGAAGGTAATGGATAGAGTACTTATGAAAATTACCCTACCCAAATCTAAACTTGAATCTGATTAATATACTTAATATCCAAACATGTCCTAAACTTAATTAAAATTTATTTTCAACAATTCAACCCTATCCCAAACATAATTATTATTACAAATATCTAAACTTGTTTAATTTATATATTTTAATTAATAATTTACATAAAAAATATTTTTTTATAAATAATTTATATTTTAAAAATTTAATAATTCTATAAAATATTTAAATTTTATTTATTTAAAATATAATAAATAAAAATTTATAAATATTATTATAAAAAATATATTTTATATTTAATTAATTATTTATATAGATGGATTCGAGTAACAGATATTCATTCAAAATTTGAACATGACTCAAACTTGCCATAGGTATTATTTTCAAATCCGAAACTGTCCCAAACTTATCATATTAGGATTTGGTCGGATTGGATATCACAAGCAGCCAACCCGTTGCCGTCCTTACTAACATTTTTATATTTTGAGTTCATAATAGAGAAAAATCAATTCTTGTCTGTCTAGTTAAGAATTGATTTTTTTTACTTAGATCCGATTTACCATAGACTTAAAATATAAGATGTATGATGAAATTTACCAATTAAATATATAGGTCTTATATAATTATATTTTAAATCCATTATAGATAAGGTCTAGCCAATAATATTTTTTTAAAAAATAATTTTTATTTATTTATTTATTTTCAATTTTAATGCTTTAAAAATATTTCAACTATAAATAATATATATTTTTTATTATTGAATATGAGAAAATTTAAATACATAAAAATAGTCAATTGTATTGGCCACCACCAAGTGTTGGTGGCTACCACTGATTCCTGGTGACTGCCACAGGCTGCCAATGATCGACGGTAACTATTGATGGTGAAGGATATATAACTGATAGTTGTCAATAAATTTATAGGTGTGTGTTTGTCATAAAATTACAAGATTCTTAATATGCATTTATATAAGCTTGCGAAAATTTAAAAAATATTTACTCTTTTAAAAATAATTTATTTTTGTCTTTGACAAAAAGATTTTCGTTAATTAATTTTCTTGAACGTTTCAAATGTGAAAAAATATTTTATTTGTAGTTTTATAGTGTAAACCAGTGTATGAACAAGCTATATAACGCTTATCAAACCTTTCATTTATTACAATAGCAGCAAAACAATCATTTCTAATGGGTATTCTTAAGTTGAAGGTTTGCCTTTGTGGAATATAAAATGGAGTGGAATTTTTTAAGCAGCTGGAGATATATAGTGGTGGCAGCAAAGCATTATCATATCCTCTTCCTAGGCTCCTAAGACCCTCGCAGTACGGATAATGTAGGAGAGGAATATATATATTTTGTTTGTTTTTCATATATAATCGAGAATCATATGGAATTTTTGGTCAAACAGAATTTGGTGAATAAAATTTTGAGCCTATTAATTGGATATCTAATAAAGATGGATTAAAGTCATATGGATACCCAAAAAAGGGTGGGATTTGTTTCCATGATACCAAATGCCACTTGATAAATCTACCATAATATCATATGATTCCTCCACCTGATATGTCAAAACATGCGCGTAAGTATGTGATTAACTAAATCAACCCTTCACAAGGCCCTTGGGGGAGAGAGAGCATGTGTTCCCTAATCACCCATATATGAAGCATGGATCAATAAAAACTCTAGAATTTGACCCTTCTTGCCACAAGTTGAGGGTAGGGTGGAGGCTAGTCTGGTCCCCTTGCACTCTTAATACTCTGGAGGAAACATTTACCCCTCTCTTTCTCTGATTAGCAAACTTATACATTAAAACTGTCACGATCCAACCTATTAGTCGGATCGGCACTAGGACCTAGACCGACATAAAGCCATAGAGGTCCGTAGTAAACCTTATTGTTCTCAAAACCATAATTAGGCCTATAATTTAGGCCCAACATGCATATAAAAATAATTTAAATTAAAATATTATAATTTTATTCCGGATCAACTTAACCCAATAATTATCAGAAACTTAAATTAGGGGAGCCTAGCTCAACCCGGTTACATCATTTACAAATTGTTCAAGTATCATACAAATATTTATTTATTAACCTCAAGAATTTAAATTAACACAATTCCTAATAGGGTCTATACTACTGCTAACACATGTGGAGTTCTAGATTTCAAATTTAGAAAAAATAATAAAAATAATTAAATAACCGACGTTAAACCTGCAAGGAAGAAAGCAGGTTGCTATGTAAAAGAACTCCTCCTGTAGCCTAGAAAAATAGGTGAACAGGAGTGAGCGTTCGACTCAGAGAATAAAATATCAATTTTAAGTATAATTTCTATAGCTATCTAAAGCTAATGCACCCTGTGGAATGAAATGCAACATCATCATAATTTTCATACAATTCACATAATAACAGCAAAAAGGTAATTTGGAGCACTCACACACCCAATAATGTTCAGACAGTACATATTTGAGAGCTGATCCCCTATACAGCCCTCTTAATCTAACCTCTACCAGCGAGTGTCTCTCAAGCCGTGTCTACCTTGACTTATCCATAAAGGACCGGGTCCCAGCGAGTGTCTCTCAAGCTGTGTTTACCCGTCCTATCCATATCCAATACCATACTACACACACGCCAACGCACACACACTGCACCAAATTAACACAAACAACATCTATGGCACTTCATCAATTATGAATGCAATATAAAATGTGTCTAGTGTTTAACTACATAGATATATATTTATAAGTGATGCATGGGCATGCTTGAACATATAATAATATCGAAATTATAATTAAAATTAATATTTTACTCACAATACACCGAGGATTATTGTGGCTGCTGGATGGAGAAAAATAGCTGACATCGATCACCTAAATAATTATATTATAAATTTATTAGCACTAAGCCAAAATAAAACTCTAAAGAGACAACAGACAACTTAATTCATGCCGGAAATCTGGCACAATTTTTCCTATACCTGGGATCTAGCCAACCTGCAAAAAATAATTCAAATAGCACTTCTAAACTCAACCCATATCTCATCATCATTATATGGCCCCTCCTGAGCCCTCCAAACTAAGCAATACTCAAAATCTTAAAAATTACGTTTTAGTCTCTATAATTGACAGTTTATAAAAATTCACTCAAACAAGCTCTAAAAATTCTAAAATTTCGCCCCGCGGTCCTTAATAAAGTTATAAAGCTATCGCAAAAGTGATTGTAATTTTTTAATCACCCATGAATATTTTATTCAAGAATATTACTCAATTCCATAAGTTTTCAACAGCTAACATATTCTTAATTCAACCCAATTCAATATTCACATATTTAAACCTCCATCCTCAAGCTTCAATCAATCATATAAAATTTAAATATCATAATTTCAAATAATCTTATATGCCTATATGCTAAAAATCTAACTAAAATCCATCTATATTTTTCAAAAATATTCTATAATCACTCAAAAATTCAACAAGCACCATATTATATCTCTAAATAATTTTACTTTCATCATATATTTTTCTTAGAATTTTTCTCTAATTTTTCCTATTTAAGAAACACTACATTTATGCTCCACAAACAGAGAAATAATGAAAATAATACTGCCCGAAGCTTATCTGTGTCTCAAAAATTCTAAAAATTTATGAGGAAGTCTCTCGAAATTGAATCATCTCCAAAGCTCACCGGAGTCACCCCCGGAATCACCGCGCACAGTGGCCGGCCGCCGGTCGCCTGCGACATCTGCCGGATCTGATCATACCATTATATTCCTCTCCTCTCCCTCAGTCCATAGGTGGTCTCGGATTGTCAATCCAACGTTTGGATCGTCCTAGATCTGACACAAAAGCTTAAAAAACCCGAAACTTTTCTCCTCCATATCTCACTCATCCGACCTCCATTTGTTGCAAGATTGGTATCAAAAGAAAACTCTCGGAACAAGCTTTCCAACGCCACCTGAATCACCTCGATTGGACGTTAGATGAAACCGGAATCGCATTGGAAAGTTGCTGCCCACTATGCGCGCATTGATGGGGAAAACTCCTCCATTTGCGCAACTGCCGGCGCTGCTCCGGCTAGCTCGCAGTTCGCCGGTGTCTCCTAGGGTGGGTGGACGCCTCACCGGCCAGCCATGATGGCTGGAGGCTCACCAGTCGAAAGAAAAAGGGAGGGGGAGGGAGAGTGACGAGAGAGAGTCTAAAGGGGGGGGGGGGGGCGGCGCGGTTGGGTTTTCTTTTTTTTTTGAATTTCTGGGAATGAAGGACAGACATGTTGTCCAGATTGATTCCTGAAAAAATTTTAAATTTTAAATTTTAAATGTTTAATTTAATTAATTAATTAATTAATTAATATTATTATTATTATTATTATTATTTTGTTACATTCTTCCCTTCCTAAGAAAAATTCGTCCTCGAATTTTCAAATAAACAAGGGATAGGGAAAGAGGGCTATTGGGATAGGTGCGAGCATTTACTCCTCCAGCTAAGCAAAGATGGTTAAAATACTTTATTCTCCAAACTCTTCGTGCAATATAGATCACATTCCCTCGTTCTCGGGTTTTTTTTTTTTTTTTTTTTTTTACTGTAGTGCCCTAACTGTCATTATTTTTTTTTTTACTAGAGATGCTCTCATCTCTTAACTATTCATTGACCATTTTTTTGACATCTCAAGTATTCACTATACCTCTCTATACTTGACTTTATGTCTCTTAACTTCAATCAACCTTGGCACTTACCCCTTAACCTTCTGCTTCCCAAGGACATGACTTATGTTCCTTATCCTATAATATTTTATAAGATGTTTCCTGTAGCACCTATCATAGGCATCTTATTCTAAATCTTTACTTGTCCTTTGACTTCAATGGTTAGTACCTATGCATCTTTTCACTCCCATGATACTTCGATTTTCAATCTCCTTTGTGTCATTACTAAGGTTCTCAAATCAACTCATGTCCATCTTATGTAACTAGTTATGCAGAGCTCCATCTAAGCGTTGAGCGTTTATATTCTATCTATCAATATTAGAAAGTGGATTGGGTATCTTCTCTGACCTAACAAAAGTTTATGTATTCCTAAGCCACCCAGTTTAAACAACTTATCATATCCTACCATCTTTTCTAGAAAAGGGAGTTCCTTGCTTTCTGCTTAAAACTTCTTATTATTTGAGGTATTTTCTTAAAATATTGGTACTTAGATCGAGGCTCCACTATTCCCTTAACCTGCCATTTTACAATAACTTGCCCTAGACATTCTTTAGTGTTCTTCCCATACTATTCCTCTTTGTCTTTCTTTGCCTTGTGCCTTTCTCTTGACGATATTCATCCCATTAGCATTAATTGTACCCTTTATACTTTTTATTCTCAACTTGATTACTAACTCTGTTACTTTCAGAATTTTAACTCAGCGATTAGTTACCACTAGGATATTCACCATAGATGATTCTCCCTGTACTTCCTTCCTAACATGACCATCAAAATATTATTATTTTCCACAATCCTTGAGCCTATAAGTTCCACCTGAACTGACGAGGTAGTGGTAAATGCGTGCTCTGCCACAATTCCCAACTAGATACTTAGTTCATTCTCCTTGATATAACCATATATACTGCCCACAGCTTTCCAAACTTCAGCCTCAGCTTTTCCCATTAGCAATAATTTCATTTATTGAAACTCATCCACAATTAGTATTTCCTCCAGCTCATAGTTTAAAACAGTTGTAAGCCTTAGTAGCTAACTCAATTTAACTCCTGTCACTACTCTGATCGTCATTTCATACTTAACACTAGGTATGTACTTACTGTCATTCTCATATTAGAAAATTGTGTATGAATTGGTGCCTACCAAACTCTTAAATAACTAGGTCTCATTGACTCAGTCTCTATTCCTTATATAACCCTCTAGAACCAAAAGCACGAGCTAAACTTGAAAAGAAAGAAAAATATCCTCTTATATTCAACTACGCTCGATTGTCCATATAATAATGTTTAACCTATGTTTCTTGGTCTTTCTCTTCAAATTTCATCATCTCCTAGCACAATTGTGCTCTACCTATAAGGTACCATCTGCATGAACCCTTTACCGTACCATTGTCCTTCCTGACATAATATTTTATAATTTATTAACTTTACTTATACTCGACCTATGATTCATATCTATCATCGTTTATATTGTGCCCTTAACTTTTGTTGAATCCTGAAAGATTTCTCTAACTAATAGATTCTTTCAACACTAATTCTACCCTTATCTATGGTCATTAATTTGATCCTTGAACTTTTTAGTGATTTATAACCACCCATACTTGTCACTTTTTGTTCTACCCCTACTGTTGTTCTATCGTTATCGCTTCACTGCAAAGTGATTCTGTTAATCACACTAAAAATGTTTGCCTGACATTCATAACGAACCTCTAACTACCTTCTCACTATCTCAAAAGTCTAACCTAAACCTATGTGTCATTATCTATCATTCTTTTCCTCTCATCATACCTATTTGATCTCTTAGATTGACTTTTATTCAACTTACTACTTACTAACTTCTTTTTCTCTGCCTAATTAGATAGTCCGCAATACCATCGCACACCTTCTAGCTTTTGCTTATTATTATTGCATTCCTCGCCTAATCTTCTTGATACAGTTAACAAGTTAAAAGAATCTTGCCCCATTGCTATCCACTTCACTTTAGGAATAAGGAATAGATAAAGTATGATCCAATCATGCAACTCCAAGCTCTATATTTTAGCCCCTGCCACTACCTCAACTACATCATGCTATGAGTATCACATTACTAGATTTCATACCTCCATCACTATTCTCACTAATGTGGTCCCATTTTGGGTTCTTCATCCTTGTCATTCACCTTGTCAAGAATAATACTTAGCCTACCCTATATCTTAACTTTGTTCCTTTTATTCTGCACCCTTCAGGTTGTCCTTTCATTTATTTCCTTTGTCTTACCCAAAATAAAACTTAACTATTATATCCCTGGTTTCATTCTTCTTTCTAACATGACAGCTATACTTGCTAACTGTATCTTTCAGAGTCTCTACCAGGTTATCACATATCTGTGCTACTCAGATTTGGTCTTTTGACCACTCTAGCTAGTACTTTCACTAGCGTTTAGATTACGTTGTATCTGCAATAAATTGTCTAAATTTTCATTCTGCACTTTCTCTATCCACTGGCCTTCTGTGATTTATCTTCGCTAATTTTTTTTTACTCTTAATACTATTATAATTGGATTATACTATTATTTTGAACAATATGAAGTTAGAAAGGAACTCAGAAAATTGCAGTCATACATTTATTGTGTGATCTCTATTCTTATCCTGTAGCCTATATAATACCTTTACTACCTCGAGAACTGGTTCTGCAGCAATTTTATTTTATTTTATTTATTATTATTATTAATTTTAATTTTTTTTCCATGTTTACTCAGCTAGCCAAAACTTAAGATACTGGGCATCCAAGCCCGTCATTCAATTCAAAGACTTTACATCCATCATGATCTAATCATTTATGGTTCATATAATGGAACTTGTATCAATCTCCAGAACACCTGAGCTAACAGTGGGCACAATCTCACGCAACAGTCCCATCTGGGACACTATTCCATAAGTCATCATTATCAATAATAACCTTCTATCCCTTCTGAAAAGATAGGATTATACCCTAACTTACTGTAACAAAGGTACTACATTTACCACCTTGCCAAAACCATGTCAAATTAATGACTCTCTTATCATATCATAGCTCTGTAAATCATCAATTCATAGTTCTGACCTTCTCTAGGTAGTAGGGTTGTACTTTACACCTCACTGATACACACAAGGTATACTATTCTCACTAAGCTCTAAGCAAAACGTCTGTCGTACTGCAAAAACTATCTAAAATTTCATACCAAAGATCATATGGTCTCACTCTAGATGTCACCTGTACTTTGCAACTAATCCGCAACCTCTGGTCTGATGGCAACTCTTGATGTAACTCTAGCTCATGCTAGGGTAACCGAGTCACTGACTCTAGTTATCACCCAACTGTGACCTTTTAATATTCTAACTCTAGACCCTTAACCAGGAGTTCCCAACTCCTCTGCAGATATAGAACTCTGTTCTGGCATAACTGTACCAAAACAGAGGCCATCCTCAAACACCCTCATTATGGAGCACCACAGGGATGCATGCAGCTCTACACAATAATCCCATGTCAGTACTGTAATCTACAGCTTACAGAGTAGACATCGAGAATATTGTATGGTTACTACGATACGTCTTGACAGACTAGGTCTCCTAATTTCTTATCTCTCTCGAATCTGCTATTATCATAAACTTACTCTGACTGGGTCATCCACTGACGACTGCCAGCAGTGGTATCCTCATCCTTATAACTCACCTTTATGTACTCGTACCTTGCACTAGCTAGGCACACCACTTAAACGCATACCGACCAAAAACATAATATTTCTTGGAGTACGTATCATCATGGTAGACCTCAATATGTCTGCTAACTCTATTTCACATTTTTATGTACTCTACGAAAATTAAGACACCAACTGATGCACTCTTATATTACTCGGGGTATAACGCAGAATCTAGAAACAAAGAATTATAGAAAAAGATGAAACAAAATCTTATACTCCGCATGTAACATACTAACAAGACTCCTTTTACACTCCCAAGTATATTATTTCCCATGAATCTAGAGCCTAAGCTCTAATACCACTCTTGTCACGACCCAACCTATGGGTTGGACCGGCACTAGGACCTGAGCCGGCATAAAGCCTCCGAGGCCCGTAGTAAGCCTTACTGTTCTCAAATCCATAACCAGGCCCATAATTTAGGCCCAACATGCATATAAAAATAATTTAAATTAAAATATTATAATTTTATTTCGGGCCAACTTAACCCAATAATTATCAGAAACTCAAATTAGGGGAGCCCAGCTCAACCCGGTTACATCATTTACAAATTGTTTAAGTATCATACAAATCTTTATTTATTAACCTCAAGAATTTAAATTAATACAATTCCTAATAGGGTCTATACTACTGCTAATACATGCGGAGTTCTAGATTTCAAATTTAAAAAAAAAAATAAAAACAATTAAATAACCGACGTTAAACCTGCAAGGAAGAAGGCAGGTTGCTCTGTAAAAGAACTCCTCCTGTAGCCTAGAAAAATAAGTGAACAGAAGTGAGCGTTCGACTCAGAGAGTAAAATACCCATTTTAAGTACAATTTCTATAGCCATTTAAAGCTAATGCACCATGTGGAATGAAATGCAACATCATCATAATTTTCATACAATTCACATCATAACAGCAAAAACGTAATTTGGAGCACTCACACACCCAGTAATGTTCAGACAATACATATATGGGAGCTGATCTCTTATACAGCCCTCTTAATCCAACATTTACCAACAAGTGTCTCTCAAGCCGGACTTTCGCTTAATAAACCAAATGCAGGGTCCTAGCGAGTGTCTCTCAAGCCGTGTTTACCCGTCCTGTCCATATCCAATACCATACTACACGTACACCAACTCACGCACACTGCTCTAAATTACCACAAACAACATCCATGGCACTTCATCAATTATGAATGTAATATAAAACGTGTCTAGTGTTTAACTACATAGATACATATTTATAAGTGATGCATGGGCATGCTTGAACATATAATAATATCGAAATTATAATTAAAATTAATATTTTACTCACAGTATACCGAGGACTATTGTGGCTGCTGGACAGAAGAAAATAGCTGACATCGATCACCTAAATAATTATATTATAAATTTATTAGTACTAAATCAAAATAAAACTCTAAAGAGACAACAGACAGCCTAATTCATGCCGAAAATCCGGCAAAATTTCTCCTATACCTGGGACCTACCCAACCTGTCAAAAATGGTTCAAATAACACTTCTAAACTCAATCCATATCTCATCATCATTATATGGCCCCTCCTGGGCCCTCCAAACTAAGCAATACTCAAAATATTAAAAATTACGTTTTAGTCTCTATAATTGACATTTTGTAAAAATTCACTCAAACAAGTTCTAAAAATTCTAAAATTATAAAGCTATCACAAAAGTAGTTGTAATTTTCTAATCAACCATGAATATTTTATTCATGAATATTACTCAATTCCATAAGTTTCCAATAGCTAACATATTCTTAATTCAACCCAATTCAATATTTATATATTTAAACCTCCATCCTCAAGCTTCAATCAATCATATAAAATTTAAATATCATAATTTCAAATAATCTTATATGCCCATGTGCTAAAAATCTAACTAAAATCCATCTATATTTTTTAAAAATATTCTAAAATCACTCAAAAATTCAACAAATACCATAGAATATCTCCAAATAATTTTACTTTCATCATATATATTTTTTAGAATTTTTCTCCAATTTTTTCTGTTTAAGAAATACTGCATTTATGCTCCACAAATAGAGAAATAATAAAAATAATCTTACCCGAAGCTTATCTGTGTCTCAAAAATTTCACAAATTTATGAGGAAGCCTCTGGAAGTTGAATCATCTCCAAAGCTCACCGGAGCCACCGCCGGAACCACCGCGCACGGTGGCCGGCCGTCGGTCACCGGCGGCATCTGCTGGATCTGATCATACCATCATGTTCCTCTCCTCTCCCTCAGTCCATAGGTGGTCTCGGATCGTCAATCCAACGGTCGGATCGTCCTAGATCTGACAAAAAAATTTGAAAAACCCGAAACTTCTTTCATCTATATCTCACTCATCCGACCTCCATTTGCTGCAAAATTAGTATCAAAAGAAAGCTCTCGGAACAAGCTTTCTAACGCCACCTGAATCGCCTCGATCGGACGTCGGATGAAACCAGAATTGCGTCTGAAAGTTACTGCTCATTGTGCGCGCGTTGATGAGGAAAACTGCTCCATTTGCGTCGCTGCCGGCACTGCTCCGGCCAGCTGGCAGTTCGTCGGTGTCGCCCATGGTGGGTGGAAGCCTCGCCGGCTGGCCATGATGGCTGCAGGTTCGCTGATCAAAAGAAAAAGGGAGGGGGAGGGAGAGTGACGGGAGAGAGTTTAGGAAGGGTGGGGCTGAGTTTTCTCTTTTTTTTTTTTTTTTTGAATTTCTGGGAATGAATCTGATCAGAGATGTTGTCCAGATTCATTCTTGAAAAAATTTTAAATTTTAAATATTTAATTTAATTTTTAATTAATTTATTTATTATTATTATTATTATTATTTTATTTTTAGGGTTACAAAAACGCAGGCACCATTTTATGACCACAGAAAACGCAACGAACACCAAAGTAAGAGATAAGAACAGCTGTGAGTCTTATTTATCCCATCACCCAGTCGGTGCCCATCAATCTCAAAGGATACAGCATGCATTGCAATGTGCAGGAGAAAAAAAAAAGAGGCAGTAGAAATGACAAGATTTGGTTGGGGATCCTTTCTAATCAAATGTTTTTACAGTCTTAAGGCAGAATAGCATCTGGATACAGATATTACAACAAGTATAATTTTTTTTTTTCAAAAAAAAAGATAGATACCTTTTTCTTTTAACAGAGGAGGAAAAATGATTACAAACACCTGGATACATATAAAAGGACAGGATGCATCGTAGATAAAGAACATCCATAACAGTTTTAATCGCCCATGTGGCTTCCACTTCTTTTCATGGATGTGTACTGCTTAACAAAGAGTCTCTTCACGCTCAGAGAGTCGGACCCCGGAATCAGAACAAATTTACCCCTGGCTAACTGCACGCGTGACCCTCCATTATCTCCCCTATTCCCTTGATGAATATTTTCTCCCCTTTAAACAAAAAGACAAAAATAAAGGTGGTAAGCCTGCCATGCCCTCTCAGCTATATGCTTGAGCTGATAAAGCTTTTACCACCTCCGGTTCCATAGCAAGGGGCAAAATTTGTTTAACTCCTTGCACTCAACCATTTACTACTCCCAAACCCCTTATATTTTCTTCTCAATGGTCCAACAGCTAAGCAAAAATTAACTCCATTGCTTCAGCCAGTCTAATACACCCATGACTTTCCAGGCCAGTTCAAGATAATAACTACACTAACCAACTACGGCTGACCAGATGATCATGTTGTGCGTTAGTATTACAGATGCAAAAAGACATTATGAAGTTAAATTACAACGTCCATAAAAAATGTCATTGGCAACTCGCTAAATAAAAATCAGAGAGCATATTCCAGAGCTTCAAATAAATCAAAATGAAGGAGCTTTAATAATTTAAACATGTCAACTTACAAAAGAATAAGGACGTCAACACCTAAGCAAACATAACTACCTACAAAATTTACAAATCCCAATTAGATTAGAAAGGCAGGAAGCGCCAAATTTGAATCTGAATCCTGGACATTACTCATACTGAAGAAGGCTTAAAGATGATGCTAATCCTAAACCTGTAACTAGTCATGCTATAACAACTTCAGTAGAAGCCCAAACACTCAATCCTGAAAGATATACATGTTACATATTGTCATACAACATTCTAGGGCTACAAAAATTTTTGGACTGAGTGAGTACCTAAAGATTAATCTACACATGTACCTAGCTCCTTCGACTAGTGAAATTATTTGCATGAACAAGCAACAATTCATAGATTTCAGCTGCTGTGGGACGGTTAGCTGGATTTCCTTCTGTGCATTGACAGAACAAATCAAACAGGAATTTCATAGTTTTCAATTCAGCCTCCGGGCATGCCCCATCTGAGCCGGACTGAGTAGCTGCAGGCTCATTCATTGATACCAACGTCTCCAGTTCATCAGTTAGTGGGGGTCGTTTGCCCATCTGTTTAGTTCAAATGGCATAAAAGAAAGTGCTTAAACCAAGGCATCAAAAAGAACAAAACTATTTCCACATTTCTAATTTGAGATATGTGCAATTGTCCATTATTATTATTTTTTTTTTCCAAAAGAGACGCACCTGAAGATGTTCAGTGATGTGGAATTCAGATAAACCAGAATATGGAACTTGCAAAGTCAGTAATTCCAAAAGCAGGCAGCCATATGACCAAATATCCACTTCCTGCAACCAGACAACAGAAACACTTGATTCATAACTGAAAATCAACTAAAAATACAGAAATTAAGTTGCATATATGAACACATGCTGCATATTCAAAATGTGCCATTCAAATAACATTTTCTGTAGAGAAACTTCTACAACTAAGTAGAACATATGGTCATTAGCCAAAACAATCATCCTGAAGGCTGTATACAGTACTAGCAATTCAAGAAAACAAAAGGACGATCCTACACCAAATAGTCTGTGTGTGTCAATTGCAAGTTACAAAAAAATTAATATTCTACACAACAATGATTCACATTTGTCCAAGGTACCACTTCATGCTCTTTAACTACATTGATGACAATCTCGGATTGTTGCCCCAGTATTCCCTTCTCAAATCAAGGTTATAAAAGCTAAAGTGTAATGGTTTAAATTTTTAAAAAAATATAAGGAAATCTATATTATATTTATACCCTCAGTATTGTCATGACCTGCACTCATCTGAGTTCAGGGGAATAAGAATGAGAGAAGAATAGACTAATTGGTGACTGAGAAAGTAGGAAAATTAGCAGTTGAGAGAGAAAATGAGAGAGAGAGAGAGAGAGAGAGAGAGAGAGAATTGTGGGAAGTTTCTGGATATTACGATTGACTAAAAGACTGAAAATAAAATCTGATACAACTTTCTTTTATATTTTCCAGCTGAACTAAGTAATCTTAGCTGTCATTAGCTAATTATGACTGCCAATCTGTTAACTTCAATGTTCCTAACATTACTTCACTCTCATACCTGCTTACTTTTATGGAACCTTACATACAATCGGTTTCATAGATGGTAATAGAAATGTGAACAATCAAATTGAGGAAGACCAATGAAGCCTGAACAATATGCGCTAAAAAACTAAGGAATCTTTGTCAAACGACAGAAAAAACATCATACCAGACCATATAGGTGTTCCAACACAGACATCAGGTGGTGGTATTCCTTTATGAGCAATACAACATGTATGCAAGAATGACCTAAGAGGCACAGCTCTGTCAAAATCACAGAGCTTCACAACAGGCATTGCATTAGCTCTCTTACTATCTAAATCAATCAAAATAGTTTCACTTTTCACATCACGATGAATTATGTGTTTTGAGTGCAGCTCTGCCAATGCACATGCAACATCTCGAGCAATACACAATGCTAAGTCCACTGGTACATGCTTCTCACCAGTTCTTGACATCTTCTCTATATAATTCTGTAGCATGAAGCAAATAATAATCAGTATGGAAAGATATTCAACAACCACATGATAACATTTACTAACTAAAAAATTGAATTATAAATACCTTTAAGGATCCCCCTTTAACATACTCCATAAGAATCACAGACAGTAACATCTGGCACTCTGGTTTACCATCTTCCGAATGAACCCACTTTGAAGATATCTGATGTCCATACAATTCAACTATGCAGGGATGTTGCAGAGCCCCTAAAACTCTTACTTCCCCAATGCAGTTGTACTCAAAACTCCTAATCTCGTCCACCGAAGTCCCACATATCTCTAAAGTGCGCACCTGCACCATCAAATAAGAACACCTTATCAACAGTTTGCCAGGCATTTCTAAGTTGTGATAGAAAAAATAAAAATGAACAGTAGAATGTCGTCATACTCCAAACAATAAAACCAAAATTTAACCAGCATCAAGTAAAATACAACAAAAATGGAATAAATACATTCTACAAAAGTGAAAATTCTTCGAGACAATCAGGTTTTTTTTTAGTTGAAAAGACATAAAAATGAAAATCAGTAATTAATTATCTAGCATAAGTAAAATATCATGAGAAAAGCACAAAGTATTCTCATCAAATGCTAACACCAACAATTGCTAGATTTAGCAGACAGCAATATTAACTGCATTTTTCCGCTTGGTGACAATACAAGCCTGAAAATTTTAATAAAACATGCCTTGGCTGCTGCTTCAACTGATCCAAGCTTGCATTTAATGACAGTATTAGAAACTGTTTTTCCTAACTCATCACATGTGGAGAAAGAAGTTATGGAACAACCAGGACCAGGCATACTCTCGGTTGTAAGAGGAACTTTAGTCCAACTGAGTGGAATGTACCTGACAGAACAAGAAAATCCATAAGAAACATGATCTTAAACTTGGATAAATAAAATAGACAAGGAAAAATAGATATAACCAATCAAATAATCTTGGATGTTGTTTATGAGCAAAAGAGTAATTTAATTTCTCCTATTTCCATGTACTAACACTACTGAACTGTCATGTATCCTGACCTGCAAAAATACTCTGGATCAGTGTCTTCTCTTATATCATGAGGACGACAAGCATCCACCAACATGCGAACCCATGAATCACCCCTCTTCATGAGAATGGTATTCCAGGCATGCGGCACGAAGTCCAGGTAACCCCTGACAAGTTCACAAGGTATTGGTGGCTCCATTTGGTCACATAGGTACTGGAGCAATTTAAGTTTTATTAAATTAGCCCAAGAACACATGAACATCCGACTAACATATGGTCAAATAAAAGAAAATACTTACCTTCATTAGCAAGGCTCTGTGCCTACACACACCAAACTGCAAATCCCCTAGAGGAACTACAATAGAATTCCTTCTTGCTTTAACAGCATGTAAAGATTTCTCACAGAGATCAGAGAAAATAATATCTTCTGAAGTGCCCAAAATATGCTTTGTGGATGCATTAATACTGTCATCATTTCCTGTTGAACACGTGCAAATAAATGGCTTCCTATAGTTTGAACCAGACACAGCCTTTCATGTCCTATCAACAATAGAACTTCTGTCGCTGCCTCCAAAATGATCAGATACAAAAAGTGCAAGCATTGATGCAATCCGCAAGTTATCAGCAACAACCTGATTCCTTTCCTTGACAAAACCATTGAATCTCTTCAAGCGGCAGGCCAAAGCCTGGGCAGATAGAACTGTTGCATCTAACTTTTCATCCTTCTCCCTACAGGAAAAAATAAACAATCAGTCTTTTGCACTGAACAAGCAATAAGATAACAAAAAAATTAAAAAAAAAAAAATTCAGCATTTGACCTCACGTGAATCAAGATGCAAAATTTGTTCATAACTCCTAAGTGGCAAGAAAGGCCGGTCACGTCCTGCATCATAAAAGCCATCTGGAATATGGTCCTCAATGCTACAAAATGATAGGTCACTATACTTGCGGGATAAACTTGACCTGTTTCCTGTTGGTCTTCGACATTTGTTTGGTTTTGGATTATCAAGATCCCTATCAGAATGTCTCTTTGACTTAAAATTGATGATGGGTTTTTCTGAAGATGAACCCTCGTCTTCCCCACCAGCTCCATGCGTCAAAGCTAAAAATTTGCCATGCACACAACATTCATCTTCCCCACCTTTACTCATAGTTTCAAGGTCACATGAGCTATTTTCTATGTTAACAGAACTGATTCTCTCATTCTCACCACTAACATGTAAATTTTCAGCTTCAACTCCACCAGAATGTACTACCTTATCTTCATTTTCATCATCCAGACCTATGTCTAAGGTACTTTCTCCACAATTTTCAGAGGTCAGCACATTGAGGTTGTCAGGTTTGTGATTTTCACATTCCTTTGGAGTCAATAATTCAGCACATGCTTCAACCTTCCACTTCCTGCTGTTGTTCAAACGTTCTTGGCGAGCTCTCTGTTGCAAATAATACCGTTGTTTCCACCGCTTACTTGACCTCCAAGCTGCAAAGCATCTGCTGTTCAATGAAGAACCAGTTAATACACTTGAAATGGTATTAGGAGAACCTGCATCATTTCAAGTTGATCCAACTTTTGGTTAGAAAAGTCATTGAGTCAATATTAAAAAAAAAAAAAGATTAAAAAAAAAATGTCAACTGCAGAGGGCATTTAGATAAAATGAACTTAAAGCACTAACCATTACAAGAAAATTTTATATTATCAGACTGAATGAAGGTTTCATATACATCCATTTCAACTGAAGAACTGATGGAATCATCATTTGACAAGTCCTTGCCATTTCCTTCTAGATTGCCACATATCCATGCTGGTATTTGACAACAACTGAGAGGCTTGTTGTACTTTAACAAAGAAAATTATGAAGATCAATAAAAAAAAAAAAAAAAAAAAAAAAAGATTATAGAGACATAATCCATATGCAAGTACTAAAAATTTAAAAAGATGAACAATAGAAAATCCATTTCAAATGACTAGGTTTGTGAAGATGTCAAAAATACATCATCTACTGAGGCTATTTAGAAAACCTAAAGTTATACCCAGCAAAGGAATGCACACCATCAACATCACAAGAGAATTAAACAACAAGAGCAATTAAGAATCCATAGCATTACAACTTATGAAAATAATAAATTAATAAAAAAAATGTGACATAAGATAGCATCAAAACAAATTTGTACATAAGTGACAAAGGTCTGATCAAAGAAAGTATTATATAATAGTACTTTTCCTAACCAAAAAAAAAAAAAAAAAGACTAAGCATGATTCTGAAAGAATCGATAATAATGTAAAAAGGCACCTAATTGCTTGCGATTTGACTAGAGATATGGACCTAAACAAAGAATCACTAGAAATTGCCAATGTTTCTTAGATAAAACATTTGGATAACAAGTTAGAACAGAAAAGGCATTATCGCAGATACAACTATGAATTTTCTAGATAGAATCATAGAAAAAAAAAAAACTAAATTATTTTAAAAAATAACAACAGAAAAAAAAAAAAAAACTTTCAAATCTAGTCAGATGAACAACAGGAGATAATAATTTTGAAAAATGAAATTCACATTATAATCTTCCCTTATAGATTCTGGAAAATAAATGACTCCTAGTTTTGTCACAGAAAAGTACCTGAAGATTTAAATACTGAAGGTTATGCATTAAGACAAGTTGAAGAGACCCCAAAGATGTCAACCTATTATTTGACAGGTCCAAATTCTCCAATCTTTGCAATGAGGACAAGTCGGAGGGCAGTTCAACTAATTTATTATTTGCAATTTTCAATGATATCAGCGCAGTTAAATGACTAATTTCAGTAGGTAAACTCTTTATATTGTTGAATGAAAGGTCCAAGTACTCCAGGTTATTTAGGCATCCAATTTCTGGAGGAAGGTATCTGCAGGAAAAAGAACACCGACGCCAAAATTTTTGTTTAAACACTGATACATTGATATGTAGCCACTTAATGCTGTAAAATTAAGTAATGTATACAACATTGCGGTTTAGAATGCTAACATTAACCGTTATTTAGAAGTGCTAACAGCCCAAAACAAATTGAGTGTTAATACAAGGAAGTTGATGAACAACAAAATTTGTTTTACAGTAATGGCAAAGGATTGCATTTTCCTTAATCGATCACAGTTTTCTCACACCAATAGATTAATAGACAAAACTAATCATACAAATATCATAAATGATGTGTTGTCTGCCTCTTCAAACCATATGAAGCATATCAAATTGTTTCATTTATGTTATCACTTCAAGGTGCTCTACTTCCCAGGCCTTTCTTTCCATATTTGATACCTTGAACTACCTAACTTTCTAATATTTCCTTTATATTCTGAGACTAGCCCATTCTAGCTAATTAAACAACTTAAGCCTTAAATATCTAGATAAAAAACACTGGCAAAGCACCTTAACATTTCCTAAACTATCTAACCGGACACTTAAATAAAGTAATCCTGCATATAAATAAAAGCAGAAACACCTATACTTTGACTGACATACAAAATTCAAGGTTTCAATAAAAGACATGAAAAGATCCAGAATTCCAAAAAGTTTGAATTTCAGTGAATTAATCATTTTGTTGCTTTAGGCACAATAACTTTTTCGATCCCATCGAGTTTGAGAGGTTGAGCTCAAAATTCACAATTGTCCTGTTTGTTTAGATCATACAATAGCCTATCCTGAAAGCATGTCCAAAAAATAAAGAGATCCAGCGTAAAGGCATGTAAACCTTTATCTTTACGTATTACACTCTGATTCTACTTTAATGTCAGTATTTTATCTAAATGCATTCATAACTTATTTGTATCGCTTAAGGAAATAACCGAAAAATCAGACAATGAAGAAAAGAGTCATAATATTTTACACAAGGCATAGCCCTACTTCGATGAACAAAAGAATCATAATGGACATAAATTCTTAAAAGAGCACATTTAGCATCAATAGAAGTCGTCGTGTCCAGCATGTATTAGAAACGATTAATCAAAATGAAGAAAGTATTTTTGCATCTTCTGTAATGCCACTGAAAATATCCCATCCCAATTGTGCTACAAATGCCGTTCTTTTTGCCTACCTAGTAAAACCCCTTTGCAAGGTCGAAAGCAAATTAAGTAGCCTAGCCTTTAAAAATTCAACTTCCCACATTCCTAACCACCATTCAAAAAACACTTACACGCTTACCTTACGGAGAAATGACAAACAGAAAGCTTGGTCAAGCACTTCAGCCTAGCAATCTCACTCAAAATCGTGAAAACAGAGGGTCTCGGCGGAGCTCTTGACAACTCAAGCTCCTTTAAACCTCTCAACTTATTCAAGCACAACCCACTCAACCCCGGCGATGATACTTTTACTTGCAAGCGCTCTAAACCCACTAAATTCCCAAATTCCACCGGAAACAAATTCAACTCATTTCCAAAGAACTTCAACGTTCTCAGTTTCCCCAGCCTTCCCACAGATCTGGGAACCAAACTAAATACATTCTTGTACAAATACAACCCCTCCAAGGAATCGTCGACCTTCTCTAATAAATCAAACTCCAAACTTTTTCCCGTAACATCGAGAACCAATTCATCATCCAGACTATCACCCCTTTTATTGCTGTCCTCAACATTCGACGCCACCACAGCTGCAGCCGCGGAAGATGCATCAGCTTCTGTCAAAGTAGATTTTCGGGATCCAGGGCTTTCGAGGTTTTGGGGTGCATTTGAATTGGTATCGGTGGAGACGGACAGTTGCATTGGATAACCGAGAAGCGAACTTGGGTGTTCGTCGGAAGGAAAATTCAATTTACGGATTTTTTTTGGCTCTACTAAGGAGGGTTGGAGGTATGTTGTGATAGTGAAGATAGAGAGAGGAAAAGAATAAAAAAAAAAAAAACTACGGGACTATTTGGGTGAAAGGGAAATTCAGTGATGTGAACATGAGAATTGCAGGAAATTACAGGGAAGGTGGGGAAAATTTAAGTGGAGCGGTCTCCAGAGAGGAAAAGAGACAAGAGAACCGCTCCCTTTTTAAATTAAAAGAAGGGAAAAAACTGAGAATGTGGACGCAAACAGTACAGCAATTATTTGAAAGGAGGAGGGATTTTAATACGGGCACTCGTTGATTTTATTATTACCAGGGAAGGCACTGCCCACTTCGCTGGCGGGTCAAAAGTAAATAGCTCCTGCAGCGTACAAAGATTATACAGGAAGAACGGCAGCCCAGGGCGTGGTCACGAATCCCTTGGGCTGGATACGCTTGTAATTTGTTGCATGGGAAGGGCAACGGTCGGTTTGCCGTCGTATAAATTATTTTGACTGAATTTGAATTAAATTAATAATTATTGTCATTACTATTCAATTTTAATTTAAATTTATTTTTAATTACTCAAATTTAATTACTATTATTTAGATAATATTTAAATTTATTTAATTTTATATATTTTAATTAATAATTTATATTAAATATATTTTTTAACAATTTATATTTTAAAAATTTTAATAATTTTATAAAATATTTATATTCAATATGTATAAATTTACAAACTTTATTATAAATTTATGTTTAATTAATTGTATATAAATAAATTAAAATAATAGATATATAATATATATGAAACTCTTTACTAATTTACTATGAATATTATTTTTTAAATTCAAATTTATTTTAAATCCAATTACATTTCAAAAACATTAACTTGTTACCATCCCTACGTGCATGCACATGACATGTTAAATGCGGCGAGATGAAAGTAAGAGTTGATGAACATACAAAATCAAAAGTTAAAGTAGGTGAATAACAAAAATATTTAAAAAATATAATGATTAAATTGTAAATAATGCTATAATTCAGTGATTAAATAATAAGAAATTTAAATCTTATTATAAAAAAAAAAAAAAAAAAAAAAAAAACTCGACCAATTCCGATTCCCGCCTTATAAATTCATGCCATAGAACAGAAAACTCATCACTCATGCATATTTGAGATTTCAATTTTAAACATTTCTTCCCCTCTCTCTCAAAGCAAACACCGAAATTTTCTCTGGTGGAAAGTGGAAATGAAGTGCTAGGATTTTCTCTACTGGAATCCAAGATGATAGCTACTCTCAAGTGAGTTAATGCAGCTTTTTGCAATATCTTTTTCTTTGATTGGACCAATATCGTGTTATAACGGTGATCTGAAACCTAATCACTTTCCAAAATTTGCATTTCCGATGATTTTTAGAGCCGAAGATCAAAATCAGTTGCAGCTTGTGGAACGAGAAGACATTGATGACGAAGAGGACTTGTTCGAAGCCATTGACAAGTGTAAGCTACAAAATCTTCGTTCTCGGTTTATTTGCCTTTTTTGGTACTATTTTCCCCTAGTGAAGTCAAAATTCGTTTATGTTTGGAAAATTTTGAGTGATTTGCTCGATTAATTTGGTGAATACGAGTTCTCTTCAAATCTGCGAAGCGAAATCCCTACAACAATTTTTGCTATTCCTATGCAGCACTTTTTGTCTGTTCGCGTTCCTTGATTCTAGATTTTTGTGCCTTTTTTTAATCAAATATTAAGTAAAAATTACATTTCTAAGAAAGAATTTGGAATGATTCTCCTGATTGTAATAAATGACGCGTGCTATTTGCCTGGCTTGTTGATTTTGAGCTGCAAGAGTTGTGTGCAACTCTTTAGGTTCGGTAGGCCTTTGGCTTTTTTTTGTCTGCTGGGATTCAGCTGATTCATCATTGCAAAGATGAATTGGTTTTTCCTTAGCGTATTTCTGAATTGGTTTCTCCCTGGCGTATTTCACTCGGTTATCAAGAAATTAGAACCTTATTGATGTTTTAGTGCTCCGTTTGTTTGTTTATAATGTATGATTCTTTTTTGCAGTAATCGCACAAGGAATCAATGCAGGAGATATAAAGAAGCTTCAGGATGCAGGGATCTACACCTGTAATGGCTTGATGATGCACACGAAGAAGGTACAATGATTTTCAGTTCAAGTAATTCAAATTCTGGAAGTTTTGTCCCCTTCCGGTTATGATCATCTCAATTTCTTTTTTTTCCAGCACCTGACAGGGATCAAAGGATTATCTGAGGCTAAAGTTGATAAGATCTGCGAAGCTGCTGAGAAGATAGTGGTTAGCGCCCAAATTACATGATGACCAAAATGATAATCAGTGCTTTAATGCTCAAATTATAGGAAATAAAATGATAGTCTGTGTTTAAACTTTTATTGCTTTCTGTAGCTTTCTCCTTCTTTAATTCCCTTTTATATCTCCTTCTCATTCTCAGAATTTTGGTTATATAACTGGAAGTGATGCTTTGCTCAGAGTAAGTTCTATATTCTTTTTGCTCCTTTTGAATTTATAGAGAGATCATATCCGATTGAATGACTCTAATATTTGAACTCCATTTGCTGCCATAAGAACAATTGGAAGTTTCAAAGCTGTTGAGAATAGTTTCATTTCTTGACAAACCTGAGATATGATTTCTGTTTATGCCGACAGAGGAAGTCAGTGATTCGCATCACGACAGGAAGCCAAGCCCTTGATGAACTATTAGGAGGTCATTTTGCACTCTTAGTTACTCTAACACTATCTCTGCAAGTGTAGTAGTATAGTTTATTTCTGTGCAATTGACACTGCTTTTGTGATTGATTAATAAAGGTGGGATTGAAACTCTGGCTATTACAGAAGCTTTTGGAGAATTCCGGTGAGAAACTTGCATTTCTACATACAGTTGTTTACATTGATAGCTTTATGCCATTTTATCATAAAAGCACATGCATAAAGTCTTTTTACAATTCAATTATTACTTCAGATCTGGGAAAACACAGCTTGCTCATACTCTGTGTGTCTCTACACAGGTTTTTCTCCTACCCAGCTCATTAGTGCCTGTCAATTATAGCATGATTTAATAGTTGGATCTGTTGTACAAGATAGAGTGATATTCTGAGCATGGACAGAAAATGGAAGAAATTTTGACAAACTAATGTATTATTATTATCCATGACAATTGAAAAAGAAAAAGCAAAAAGAAAAGAGTGGATAACTGATTTACTAAAAATGTGGATCTTGTAGTATAATTGTCTTGTATTATTAGTCAATTAAATGACTTTGACGTTGCATTCCAGTTCTTGCTTTTTCTGGTTCAGTAATCCTTCCATCAGAATATAGAAAAGATATGAGGCTATCGTAGGTGGCAATGGCATTAGCCTTGGTTTACATGGTTGATTATGTAGCAGAAAAAATATTGCAACAAACCTTGCAAAATAAACATTTCTATTGCCTGTGCAGCTTCCTACCAACATGCGAGGTGGGAATGGAAAGGTTGCTTATGTTGATACCGAAGGAACTTTGTATCCTCACTTTTGCCATCCTTCTTAACATCTAGACTGGCAATATTTAATGTTTCTTTTTTCTTGAAAAAGTTACAAGGAATTATCTTCATTTGATGTGTGTTGCAGTCTGTTTTCTTCTTAACTACGGGCACTTCCAGCCGACCAGATAGGATTATTCCAATAGCTGAAAGATTTGGCATGGACCCAGGAGCAGTCCTTGACAATGTAAGTATCAACTTTTGGATATGATCAATTGTATCATGGAAGAAGTCAATTCTCACTTATTTTATCTGTGGATGTAAAAGATCATTTATGCTCGTGCATATACATATGAACATCAGTACAACCTGCTTCTTGGTCTGGCTGCAAAAATGTCTGAAGAGCCATTCAGACTTCTGGTGACTTTTCTTGCTTACACATTATCCTATCATAACAATATTAGGAGTCCTATTGGGATGATATTTTTTTTTTTTGCACCTATAATTCAGATTGTGGATTCCGTAATTGCTCTCTTTCGAGTGGATTTCACTGGTAGAGGAGAACTTGCAGAGCGCCAGGTGAAGTTAATAAGCTTCTCAATGTTAAACTGCGACCATTATATCTATCTATTCTTTCCAATGACTTGACTGATTGCCTTTTACAGCAAAAGTTAGCACAGATGCTCTCCAGATTGATAAAGATAGCTGAGGAATTCAATGTTGCAGTTTACATGACTAACCAAGGTATCCTCGACCTCGACCTAAGACATTATCCTGCATGGAAAGCCAGATATAGCGTGCTGTAAAAGCTTTGACTCCAATATTCTATTGTCTTCTTCTTTATATGACTAAATATTTTTGTTGCCACATGTCTTCACAAATGAGATGTTGTTTTCTAGCTATAATATGTTGGTATATCAGCCCACAAGCTCACCTTCAGTTCTCCCAGTACAGCTCCAATCTATTCTGATTTCTTGTTTTCAGAGGCATATAGGTTGAATATATTGTTCAATTGTTGGTTGCAGTTATTGCTGACCCAGGTGGAGGAGTGTTCATATCAGATCCAAAAAAACCAGCAGGAGGCCATGTGCTTGCTCATGCAGCCACAATCAGGTTGATGTTCAGGAAAGGCAAAGGTGAACAACGCATCTGCAAGGTGTTTGACGCGCCAAATCTGCCTGAGGCTGAAGCAATATCCTTCTTCCCACCGTTGTTATTTTTGCTTTTTACACTGGTTGGCTGGTTCAATTTTTCTATGAAAAATAAAGAAAGCTGTATAACCATATCATGATAAGATAGAGGATGATGTAAAATCCAAAATAAACTACTACTTGGTCTCTCATCCTAATATAAACCACCAATTAGAATGCAGAATTTAATTTCCCAACCTAGAGTTAAATTGCAAATTTTCTTGACAGATGCACGTATTTCAGATTACACCAGGGGGGATTGCGGATGCAAAGGACTAGCAAATGCACAGAACACCGAAGGGCACATTATTAGAAAGTTTCCTATTATCTACGAGTAAATGTTTAGAAGAAAATATATTTTTTTGTTGTTTCTGAGGCAAAGCAAGGGTTTAGCTGTCCTTGTTTGTGCTCTACATTTATCCGAACTCTGTAATAGACTTGCTATAACATGTTGCCAAAGAAGTAGCCACATTGAGAATTGCTGAAGTGGTGCGATACTGTTACTGTGCTGCTTATTTTGGTATGAAGTGCACGAGAAATCTTAAATCCTTTTTAATCTTGCAAGCAGAGAAAATTGGTTATAGCTTCTGCTTGTGCTTCGCTTGTAATCACTACTTTATGTCATGTAATGCAATGTAAGCAGATAACCAAATTGATGCTTTAAATCATGTGTACCCGATGAAACCGCGGCATCATAAGGATGCATCTCAAAGTGCTCTGCCCTCGACAACTCAAAAAGAAGCAGGCATTAGGGACGTCACTGCTATCAAATGTTGGAAGGATTGTGTTGGTTATCTAGTGCCCCTCGACAGTACCAACTCCGAAGCCAACTCCCTGGCAGACATTGTATTATGAAGCTGTAATTTTATGTAGGTATACTAAATGAAATAACAAGCCAATAAAAATAGTTAAATACATCTCAGATAAATTATTGTATTTTTACATAATAGATACTTAAAGTTTTTTTTTTAACTCACACTTCAACTCAATCAAAGCTTATCACTTAAATACAAATTTGCAATCAAAGCTTATCACTTAAATACAAATTTGCACATGGCCTCCAAATTGAGCAACACGCCCATCTGATTTGGCAAAAATCTACCAAATGAACAGAAAAATCTGAGGTGGCAAAATGGGCTAAGGGTGGTTATATTTTTTTACCAAAAGTCAGTAATACGATCAAATTCTTCAAGAACTTCCTTATCCCATTCTCCGTACTCCTTCAAGAACACCAGAACTCAAAATGTCCATACTCAAAATGATCGAACCTTAGTAGAAATAAGGTCGATGGCGGAGGAGAGGAGGGACCTAGATTGTAGGGAAGCCATTAACAGTGTTGAAATTGCAAGACACGTAAACAGAGAGACAAAAAATCAGCTTCCCAAAGATCAAATGTCTGTACACTATTGTTGCATCTGTCGTTGGCTGGCCACTACATTTCATATTTCGGTAGCAATTCGTAGATACATATCTTCAAATCTTTCAATAAAGTTATATAAAAAAAAATAAAAGGTGAAAATTTGAAAAGCGGGAAGGATAATAATCATATATATATATATATATATATATATATATATATATATATATATATATATGATCAAATGAGTGTACAATTTTGTGCTAATGAATTTTGATTGAATTAACGTGTGAGATAAGTAAAAAAAAAAAATTCAAATATTTATTAAACAGAAACGTAATAGTTTAAGTGTCCAAAGATATATTTAATTAATAAAAATTAAATATATATATATATATGATATTAATTATTAAATATTAAAAAAATAAAAATTATTTAATAATTATCAAGTAGTTATAATTTTATAAGATCCACGTATTTATACATGACAAATTATCATTCCATGTATCTATATGAAATCACCCATACACATATAATCATCCCCTCTACATCTGCTGGTTGTCCACAGTACAATAAGCCTTGCATTAATACGTGCTCCTTGAGCTTTCTAGAACACTAGTTGAACCATTTTTGAACCATTTTAAAGCATTGACCTTATTTGTGTTGTAATTTTGGAAATTGTTTGTGCAGCCTCTAAATGGATCTGACACAAAAAATTTTATGGTGTGCTTCACTACCTAAAAACACACTGCATTGTTACTATCCTCAATATCAAATTATCCAACAAAGACCAACTCATCAAGCCTGCCGTCTTTCTACTTCACAGAGCAGAGACAGCAACCACCACTTCGAGAAATAACGAATTCAACTGCTGATCACGTGTCAAGAACCTCCTTTCCATAAAATTAAACAATGATCGCTCTTTTTATCCCTACCCTGGTAAACAAATAAATAGGCATTATGATTACTCTAGGTGTACTATCTTCAGTGCCATTTTCACTACTGAGATGCTTGTTGCTACTTAGTAAAACAAAGCAGGGGTTACATCCAACTAGACTTGCAGCTTTAACCTGGCTATAATACTTCTCCAAAGTGAACCTTGTGGCAGGAGTTTTTTTTTTTTTTTTCCAAAGGTAGACTTTCATTAAAGGTCAAGGGATGACCAGGAGGAAATTATGAAATTACATTACGGCGGGAGTTTATCGGGCACATACCCTACGTAAATTATGCAACTTCTAAAAGAAAAATGACATCAACACGCCCAATGGCAGACTGTTCCCCAGTTCAAAAGCAGTAAATTCATCTCCCTCAAAAGACTTCCCCCTCTTGTCTCCCTATCTCTGTCCATCTCCAACAAGCCAAAATAAGAGCTAAAATCAACAAATGCAAAACAACCATGTATTGTACAAGAAACACTATATGCAAGGTAGATCTTATTTTATGTTAAGCCCCACAAAAGTTAGGGCTTAGTTGGACACTAAGCAACACTTACAGCACTGTAAATTGCTGTCCTGTTTTTGGGAAATACTAACAGCAATATAAAGTGATCTGTTTGTGCAGCAAAATCATAAAAGATCGGAATGTAAGATCAGAAGAAGATATTGCAAAACCAACACAAGGGCTGTTAACAACCAGCCCCATTGAGAAAAACTTTATAGCTCCTTAGTAGTTTGAGGACCAGTCGTAAGCACTCCCAACTCTTGGCATGCCACCTTCCTTTTTAGTCTCTGCATCCACCTTGAAAGTTGCACCACAAATCTGACCTGAACTGTCCACTCTTGGAACTGGCTTCAACTCATTCAGAGGGTGCTCAAAGCTCCTCAAGCCTCCCGAAGTTGTAAAGAAGCATCCTGAGGTAACAACAGAAACTGATAAATTATGCAATCTAACCCATACAGATCATCATCTATCATAGACTTGCCAATGCCATGCTTGCAGCTTAAATGACCATCTAAAGTTAATGAGATTACGGAATGCTATAAGAGATGAAAGGTAATGAAAACTAGAGAACAGATAGAAATATTATAAAATTTTTGTTATCACAAGATAACTAAAAAGGAATAGAAATTTTCCAAAAAAACAAGACCTAACTTTGAACCCAAAATCTTGTGTGCAAAATGAATGACATTAATAAAAATAAAAGCGATAAAAAAATTACAAAGAAACTCTCAGAAAACATATAAAAAGATGCACGATGCACATATTGTGTTGAAAATTTTAGTGCACGTAAAAATTCCCCATTGTTGGGGTTTTCAATTTTCACCTATCCCTGACCAACTTGAAGTAGATTTCAATCCTTATATGTGCGTTTCCTTATGTTTTTTATTTTGTATTTTCTTCCCTATACTGAGATATGTTTCAAAAAAAAAAAAAGTACCAAAAACGATATTTTTATGAATCACATACAAGGCAATTGATCCAATTATGATTAGAAAAATGTCACCTTTAGGGAATGGTGCAAATGATTTCCCACAGGTCTGCTGCACAATCTGAACATCATCTGAAAGAACAAGATTATCTTCAGAATCAGCTCCCCAGAAGAAAGGTACACTTCCATCAGTATCCTGCATCAAAGAAACAAAGTTAAGCTTGATTCAAGCAACTGATTATATATAACTCAACAACCTAAGCATAAGGTTTTACTTACAGCAGCTATAAATGTGGTTTTTGAAGAGCTATCATATAGAATAAAAGCAAATTTCCCTTGGATGTCTCGGACAACCTGATCAGCAGGATAAGGCCCTCGATCTCGGAGGGTTCTATAAGCTTCAATAACAATGATCACCTCATTTGCAGTTTTATTTAAGCCATATTGTTGCTTAAGGACCGCAACATTGTCAATGTGCCCTTGGAATAAGCAGAAAATGTCGTCTACAACCGCAAATAATCTAACAAGAAAAAAAGAAGATATAAAACAAAGTTATGTACAAATGAGACAAAAAAAACATATTTATTCAAGATAAATCTGAAGCATTTTCAACAAATAAAAATGGACAAAGAACAAAAATAAAAAGTGGAATTGGCTTTATAGTTTGCTGAAAAATATTGGATTACAGGCAGAGGCACACATGCCCTGATTTCTTAACTTTCAACAACAAAGAGATGAGCCTTTTATCTTTTATAGCATGGCAACTCACAAAAAATAGCCAACAATACTAATCTAAGTAGAGAAGAAAACACTGAGACTAATATCATACAAAAAAATATGATTCTCTCCATGCCATATATTGACCAATTGATTTTGTGGAAGCACATTTCAAACTACAAATGGGATCACTCCAATAAAAAAAGCATCCAAATACCTCCAAAAATGGAAATTACATGAAGTGACGGAATAGCCGCTGAACTAGATTTGATTTGTCTTTTGTCTATATTAGAACCATGAATAAAACAATATATGTTAAATAAAAGTGGAAATCTCTAGACTCAGATTATATGCCGTACTAAAGCCAAATCACCAGGAACCAATAGTTAGATAAACTCATCCTATACAAGCTCATGGAAATTATATTAAGAGGTTAAAAATATGACTATTAATTAACAAAACAACAGTATATGATACGACTAATAACAACAATGGATGACCCAATCAACAACTCTAAGAGCCCTTTATCACTAAGGAAAAATTTAAAAAATATATATGCATTACAGCAAGTCTCAACCAAATTAGAAACTCAAGACCCTAGCCAGACTGAGATTCTTTTTCATGATTAGATAAAAACCAAGTGACGACAATGACGATGATACATGGAAAAGAATAGATCTACGGAAGGAATCAATAAGACTTCAAATTCCCGCAAACAAATAGCCCCAGATCATAACATATCCATCCAAATTTATAAGCAATTACTACCAATAAAAGATCCCAGCAAGGATTTTTTTTTCTTTTTTTTTTTTTTTTTGTATCAGAACACATCCATCAAAAAAAGAAAATCTAAAATATTGTTGATCATTAGAAAAATAATCATCTGCATCAAATATTTGGTTTTCATCATTTCTCGTTTTCTCAAGAACCATACACCCCAAAATCCCAAAACGAAAAGGCAGAAAAGCGATCAAGATTAGATCGAACATTAGGAAGGAAAAAAAAAAAGAAAAAAAAAAGGCATTGTAATGATTGTTTTGGGCAAAACAGAAGCCAAAGAAAAAACTACCTAGGGAGGAGAGGGTTTTGCTTGTCAAGGGAGTAAGCAATAACACCAGCAGAGCCAAGATTGACAGTGACAGAACCGGGGTGGACTGACCCAAAATGCTTGGCCAAGAACCCATCTTTCATCGCGGAGTTAGAACCAGAGTTCGGGCTCTGCAGCGCCTCCGGGCACTTAGCTACCGTTTTGTCAAAAACTGCCAACATTTTTCAGTGACTGTTTGGGATTGGTGGTCTCTGGAATACGTAAAACCGGAGACGTTTCCAGTTTTAAGTAGTTATGAGGTTTCCGGCACTCTAATTTTTACTCCCAATGTTACCCTTTCAATTTTTACAAATTCACACCGAATCAACGATTGCCTCCAGTTAAAATAGGGGTATTCCAGTAATTTAATGCACTCCACGATTTTTTATATTTACTGCAATAAAATAAAAGAAACGTGGGGTCTTATCCACAGCACGTTGATGGTCGGTGGGCTTAACAACAAACTACAATTAAGAAAATATTTTAAAAAATTAGGGAATTGAACTCAATAATGATTTAAAAAAAAGCCTCTTTTTTTGTGCTCAACATTTACATTTTATTAAAATTACAGGAAAAAACTTCCGTTGCCGGGAATCGAACCCGGGTCTCCTGGGTGAAAGCCAGATATCCTAACCGCTGGACGACAACGGATTCCTAATCTGTTTTGGCAATTAAATGGTTATATCTATCTGTTATGATAATATGCCTTTGAATGGGCAACAGGGAATCCGTTGAGCTCTCTATTTTTTTCTTCATTTTTTTTTTTTTAAGCCAAACCGTTAATACACGTAAAACAAGTTTATTAAATTTTATGATTCAGTTTGTAATATTGAGAGAAGACCACAGTTGGGCTTCAGGTCCTCCCACCTCTCCCCTGCACAATTTTTTTTTTTTTTTAAAAGGTAAATTTTAGACTCTCCTATTAGTTATTCTTTCGTCTGTAATGCAGCAACACAATCATGCATTTTCCAGGCAACGTCAAGAGTTGTATAAAAATAAGAGCTCAAAGCCCATCAAACATGGGCTATATCTTAAAGTTCTAAACTTTGCATTATGGTTGAAGTGCAAAAACTGAACAGGATAAACCAGCAGATCACTTTTCTCAAGGGCATTACAACATTTCCCTGAACTCGTCTAGAATTAACAAACAATGAGGTGGCTCAGACTCGGTTGTATGCAACTGATTTGCTGAAGAGGCGACGAATATATACAACCTGAAGTATGCTTACAATAGCCAGTAAAATGTACTCTCCCACTGTGTAGCCTATAACACGCTTTCGTGTACTCTCGTTCGCTGCAGAAGAAAACACCATTATCAAAATCTATTGCATATGACAAATGACAAATGCCTTTCCAACATGTGTCTTGGGAAACTTGTTTGTAATCATAGCCTTAATTCTAAATACAGCCCCACTAAAAAATAAATAAATAAAGAACAAAACTGAAAAATGTTCACAATTATAGCCTAAATGCATGAAAAAAGAAAAAGAAAGAATCAGAGAAACTTACTACGGCGATGTCGAGCATCACGTGCTTTTAAGTACTTCTGCTCTGCCGTAACAGACTCCAATGCTTCTCTCAGCTCAGCAATTTTAACATTAATAGGATTCAGATGCTCTGTAAGAAACAAACATGTAAACATCAAATGTACAAAAGAAAAAAAATCTCTTCAGTGCCGATATAACCTAAAATATGATAATTGAACCAATTGGCTTAAATAAACAGTTAAATTTCATTAGTTTTTTAATAGTTCATAAGTTGAAACACATAGAGATGGATGTAGAATAAAAGATATATTAATGAAAGATAATTTTACAAACCATCTTTCGCAAGATCATGCTCATTGGGAATATGACCCACATGAATATAGAAAGAGACAGTCTCTGGTGTTGAGTAGGGATTGTGAAAACAGAATTTGTACATTCCACTTCTTGGGGCCTTAAACTCAAACTTGTCGCCAGATGTCCCCTTCACAGTGTGAACCACGTTATCCAAAGGGGATGTCACCTGCATGACAGCCAAAATCAAGATGAAGCAATAAATTAAAGCAATGCCACCTTACCACAGGTAATCCTAGCATCTGGTATAAGTTCGCAACATGTCAACACTATAAATTTGTGCCCTGCTGTTTAAAGAGAAAAAAGATCAACGAAAACACAGTACAAGTTGAAGACCCTGAAGGAATTCATTATACGAATTAACAGTCATATCTATAAGTTGCTTACTCTTCCCCAATCATCATGCTACAAGTCTTCCTTAAACTAACCTTAAATTAAACTTGTGCATACGCGAGAGTTAATCCTGATGAAAATTTTTAATTTTTGGGAAACAAGACAACAAATAACTTGTCAGATTTCATTTATATCCAACCAACCATCATTTATATGCAATTCATTAGAACTTTAAGCTACCAATTCAAGATAGATCAGACTCTCATTCCCTTCTCCACCCTTCCCCCTGATACACAGAGACACATGTACACAATCACTGATTATATCTGGACTGTCTCAATATGTTTCATTTTCCCTGCATCTAAATCTTACTTTTCCTGAGTTGAGTTATCTAAAAATGCTTTGTTAATTTTGCAATGATATGTATGTTGATATGCTGATTCTATCAATGGATGCATACACAGATAACCTGAGTGAAAAAAAAAAGGAAGGAAAAGAAATTTGCTACGAGAGACATTTAACTCAAATTACATTTAAACGCACTCTTTTTCAAGAATATCACTCTTCAATATCATAGCTTTCATTTCATTTTAAGTCCACTTTTGGATTTTTGTATCGTGTCAAACCTTTCATGCAGGAATCTAAGCTTACTGATTTTTTTTTCACTCACAATTACCTACAGAGAAGCTATGTCCATTAATGTTTTAATTCGCAATTTCACTTGTACTTTTAGCCATTTGACCAATCTATATTTAAATCTTTTTGGCAAAGTTCATTGGCGGGTAACACATGCAATGGAGTTTTAGAAATAATCTCAAGTTAAGAAAAACTAGTAAGATTGATATAATATATACTTTGCTTGCATTATAACGCCAACTCTAATGTTTTCCAGCCCAGAGAAAATAACTTTCCTGGTATTCCAAGCACTGAGGGCTTTATTTAGTTAAATTTAAAAAATGACCCACCTTTATGAAATTGCAGCCAATATGTGTCAGACCAAATCACCAGAAGGAATTATGAAAAGATTATTTCCTTTCGTTGACCTTAATTTTATCGGAAACCATACACACCCCATTTCCCATTTCCCCATTTCCCCACTCCTTTACCTAATCAAAAGCGAAACAAAATCGACTGAAAAAAATTAAAAACCCATGCGGAATTAACCCAAAAAAAAAATCGTAAAATAAACGAAATCAAACAGGTAGATCTAAGAGTAATCCGGAAAAACGAACAAAGCATGGATCCGAATGAAACGAAAATGAGATAGAGGGAGGACATTGACTTACGGTGAGATCAATTCCGGGGTGATCAGAGCTCCAGAAGATGTCGTGATCAACCACCACGAAGTTCCCAGAAACGGTATCGCCTTCGTAGAGGACATACTCGTAGACGCATTCAACGTCGTTCACGGTGACGGAAAGAGAAGATATGCGGCCAATTAAGGTAAATAAAAGAGCTGCCACAACGTAGATCTGCCTTCTTTCCATCCTTCTCTCTCTGAATTCTTATTTTTGTTCGATTTCTTCTCCACCGGGCTTTCAAGAGATCCAAAAACAGAAGCGTTGCGCAAACAGAGAAAGAAGAGTTCGTACTCGCGTCTTCTCTCGAAATGCTGCATTTAGGATTTTCATTTCTTTTTAGCTAATAATATGCTACGTCGTTTTTTGGTTTTGATATCTGAAGGTCAAACGACGACGTTCAGAATAGACATTGATAGTTTATTTTTGTTGAGAAGAGACGATGATAAATAATTATTACACGCATTCAATTTATTAATTTTATAAAAGTGTAATAGAAAATTAAAGATTTTTAGATTAATTTATTAATTATTTTATAAATAAAATTATTTATTTTTTATATTATGATTAAATGAATTAATAATTATTAAATTTTATAATTATTTTATTTTAATAAAGATTTTATTAATAAATTTTATATATAAAAATTTGTTTATACACGATTATTCTCTGCGTTGCAATGTCCATCCCAATTTAACCATTCTGCCTTTTAAATGGCAGTATGAAAGAATAAAATTTTGTTTCTGGAATTTGTATCTCACAAATTTCGTTGTACAGACACATCCAAGATTCAAAGAAGAGAATCTAGGAAACAGCAAAGTCCCATATATACCCGCTTGCCAACTTTTGGCTACAAAGCATGGCTGCACTCCTCCTCGTTAGCTCTGGCATGGCTCTCCATCAAGGGAATGACATAGTCCCAATTCCTGGTTACTCTGAAAATGCCCTTTTCATGCAAGCATGTGACTGAATTCTTTTCTTCAGTTTAAACTTGATAGCTGCAATTAGTTTTAACCATGATTTGTAGTGACCAATGCACACACACACACACACACACATATATATATATATATATATTGAAATTATGCAGGAGCAAGTATAGTTAAGATCCTTGATGACAATATTGGATCAATGATGTAAAGCTTGCAAGAGAATTTACAAGAAATTTCGGATTCTGCACGTTAATGAAGTTATGGCTTAAGAGAAATTCCTATTATAGCTAAATATACCTGAAGGCTTGCAAACTCCCCACCAAAAATTATAAGCTAAAACATGCCCTTTTTTTCTGGCAAAACAACAGAGAGTTATTTCATGTCTTTCTCTTGCAATAAATGATGAGACAGGGAGCATCTTGCTTGTAAATGATGTAATGTAACAGAGAATACCGATGATTTTGTTGTTATGCCAACATTATCATCCCAATTTTAGGTGAAGGTTGGAAATGGAAGGTGACACATCTACTAACATTTTTCTGCTGTAATAAAATAGAGAAATCCTTATTTATATTGAGTGTATAACTTGACTTGTACACTTAATTAATAAAAGAAATTTATATTTCTATCATATTTTTATGAATTAAATAAAGGCCTATTTCCAGACCTAAATAAGTCTTTCTCTATTAAATAAATCCAGAATAAGATTGCCTGTTTATGTATTGAGTGCAATTGTACACCTAGCTCACATATGATATTTAGTGAAACAGGTGGTCCCTACCAAAACTGGTAGGAAAGAGAATATAATACATAATGATATGCCTTACAGGAACTTTGCCACTTTTAGCATTTTGTTGTCACTGCATCTTCAGCTAAGCTGTGTTTCCATGGAAGCAAAATCACAGATCCAAATCCCAAGAGTGAAACTGGGCAGTCAGGGATTGGAGGTAAGCATGCCATTTACTATTTATTTTGCAATATACAAGTATCACTTTAAAACTTATTTCATCTTTTGATCTATGTACTTAATTTTTGTGAATCATTATTATTATTAAGTTCATACTTTTCTTTGACCTATTTTAGTTTTAATTTTTCTGTTATGGGTTCTTCAAGCAATTCTGGACCATTTAATAATTAGCTTTGGAGAGTAGCATATATTCAGTTTGTCACACTCGTAATTTCTCTACTAGTTCTACATATTGGATTTGAAAAATTATATTTCTGTAACCCAGAATCAGATATAACTGGCATATGAACCTTAAATTGAGTGGAAAAGAATTATCCCATTATAACTTTTTTTTTCTTTGAGAAATAAGATGAATTTGGGTAACAGGCCAAGAAAACAGAGAAAGAAAAGCTGAGTAAAGGCTTTCACGGAGAAATGTCGTCAATGTCATGCTGAGAAATGGAATGTTTCTATGGTTATTGCAATAATGTAGTTATTGAATCTTCCTATGTGTTTAGGTTATCAATCAATGTCACCATAAAATAATTTTTTTACTTTCACGGAACACATTTCCCCCTTCTGTAAACTTCAAGTTTTATTGATTCAGAAATTCAATTCTGCATCTGTCAACGGTATAGTTTTTAGCTGCCGTAGTGATGAAATTTTTATGAAGGATGGTTACCCTTAACCTGTTTGATAGATGTAGTGATGGCTACTTGCACAGTATCCGGACATCGGTTACTCAAATGGCCATTTTACTTTTTGGTAGCTAGGATGGAAGTTAGTAACTTAGATCCGTCAACCAAGGGCTATGATTTCCTTCTAATGGTGTTGATTTCAGGTTTCTAGACTGGGCTTTGGGTGTGGAGGACTCTCAGGAATATATAATCCACCACTCCCACATGAAGCTGGATGTGAAATTATAAAGGAAGTTTTTTCGAAAGGAATCACCTTTTTTGACACATCTGATCTATATGGAGATAATTATGACAATGAGATCATGGTTGGGAAGGTAAATTTTTTCTTTTGATTTTATATTTTAATTTCAAGTTCCAAATCAATCCTGAACTTTTCCAAACAAGTAGAGTGTGTCTATTCACGGAATCTACATCAAAGGATACAGGGCTTTGAATCCAGTGAAAAAAAGTCTACCTTCTATAACTGAAAAAAATGTGATGAGATTATAACTGCTTTATGCTAAAGGAGGCAGGAGTTGATTAAAATAGTGCTGCAAAACTAAAGAAGTTCTCCCTATTTTCATTTTTCAGGCCTTAAAGCAGCTTCCTAGAGAAAAAGTTCAGTTAGCAACAAAATTTGGCATTATAAGGTCAAAGGGATTTCAATTTGCAGTGAATGGCAGCCCAGAATATGTGAGGCAATGCTGTGAAGCTAGTTTAAAGCGGCTTGATGTGGACTATATTGATCTGTATTATCAGCATCGTGTGGACAGTTCAGTGCCAATAGAGGATACTGTAAGAGTTACAGATTATATTTCCTCTATGTTTGGTTCAAAACCTGTTAATCCTTTTCATTCCTTTTGACATATATAGAATGTTGATTTAATTGTGTGTGGTAGATTGGGGAATTGAAGAAGCTGGTAGAGGAGGGAAAGATAAAGTATATTGGGTTATCTGAAGCTAGTGTAGATACTATAAGGAGGGCAAATGCTGTTCATCCTATAACAGCTGTAGAAATGGAGTACTCGTTGTGGAGTTGTGAAATTGAAGAGGACATAGTTCCAGTCTGTAGGTTTGTTCAGTGCCCATTGCATTTTCTATTCTCCACTACAGTGAAATTGGACTGATACATATACATATAATGTATTTCTGCCTGTTTACTCAGAGAGCTTGGTATTGGCATAGTAGCATATAGCCCTCTAGGTCGTGGGTTCTTTGCTGGGAAGGCAGTGGTGGAAAGCTTGCCTGATAAGAGCCTATTGGTTGGTTGATATTATTGCAATATATATTTAATTTTTATCATGGATGTCCTTGAAATGATCTGATATCCTGCCATAGGTTATGCATCCCAGATTTACTGGAGAGAATTTAGAGAGAAATAAAGTTATATATGCCCGTCTTGCGGACCTGGCTGCAAAGCATGCCTGCACTCCACCTCAATTAGCACTGGCTTGGCTTCTGCACCAGGGAGAAGACATAGTTCCAATTCCTGGTATATTTGACTCTAGAAATTTAGATTCCCTGTTTTCATGAAAACATGAAATGCAATAGCGGTGATGATTCCCCTGGATGTTTTACAGGGACAACTAAATTGAAGAACCTTGAAACCAATATTGGGTCCTTAGCAGTGGAGCTAACACAAGAAGATTTGAAAGAAATTCGCAATGCTGTGCCAATTGATGAAGTAGGAGGTGAAAGAGAATATGAAGCGTTCTCTAATTATGTTTACAAACTTGCAAATACTCCACCTAAATAACTGCAAAAACCTAGAGCATCTGTACTGCTAAACACAAATTATGCTGATCACTCCATTTGCTTGAGCCTGGAAAATAAATGTTGAATTTGGGGATTAATGATTTGAAATTTGTCACTGTTCATGTTCCCTCGCTTTGTTTCGTATCCTTTACTCCTTATAGTTTCTCTTCCAATGTCCTTGCAAAAGAAGCATTCAGCATCAGTAGATTTTTAAGCAGTCTAAACCCACAACAAAATAATTAATAAATAATTCTAAAAATATTTATTTGTATTTAAAATTTATTATACTAATGAATAATATTTATAAATATCTAATTGCTAGCTTTCGAAATAAAAATATAATTTTCTTTGATAGTGTAAAGATTCTATATCTGGGTTATAATAAGTACGCAAATTTAAAACAAACACACAAATCGCACAATTACATAGTATTCAAAAGAGAAGAAAAATAACACAGGATTTAACGTGGTTCAACGGTAAAGTCCACATCCATAGGCAAGACAAAAGAAACAAGTTCTACTATGATAAAAAGAGCAATATACAATCAATCAAAACTCTCTAATCCTAATCCCAGTTTATTTTTCGAATATCTCATAACTCAGAATATTACAATATTTATATTGGTAAAATACCAAAAAATTCAAGCTACAAAAAATAACAATATGTTTACATGATGAATACCAAGTTTTACTATTAACTTCTTAATTAATTAATGAAATTTGTAGACAAATGGAGAAATCATTGCTTTAAATTTTCAGCAGAGTTACTTTTTTGCCGCGAAAAAGAAAATTCAAGGAAAGGAATCACGTTTTTTTCTATGGCTCGAGGGTTGCATAAAATCTTATCTAAAATAATTGGATTATGAGCAAAATAAAGATATTAAGAGTGGCTAAATAGCTCTTTGGATTTTCTATACTTGCTTGGAAATTCAGAAATTAATTGTGAATGAAGGAACACAGAGAGCAAAAGCCACAAATTTCATGGGAGGAATGGATCAATCTAGCAGGTTCTGCCTCTACAAATAAGCTTCACATAATGGTCACAGCACATCAATCCAACATAACAAAACTTTTACCATGGAGAGGACATAAACCTTCAAAATCAAATAGGAAACCGCCAAATCTATAGCAACACAAGATCTATCTGGCTGTCGGTGACTCAAAAAGCCATTGCACTTTTTACTAACTTGGATGGAGGTTAGTCATCGGTGATTTCCTTCTAATGGTGTTGATTGCAGGTTTCTAGACTGGGCTTTGGGTGTGGTGGACTATCAGGAATATATAATCCACCACTTTCACATGAAGCTGGATGTGAAATTATGAAGGAAGGTTTTTCAAAAGGAATGACCTTTTTTGACACATCTGATGCATATGGAGATAATTATGACAATGAGATCATGATTGGGAAGGTACATTTTTTTTTCCTTTGATTTTATATTTTAATTTCAAGTTCCAAATCAATCCTGAATTTTTCCAAAAAAGCAGTGTGTTTGCGCACAGAATCTACATCAAAAGATACGGGGCTCTGAACCCAGTGACAAAGAACCTGCTTGTTATAATTGAAAGAAATTCGAAATGCTGCGCCAATTGATGAAGTAGGAGGCCAAAGAGAATTTGAAATGTTCTCTAGTTATGTGTACAAACTTGCAAATACCCCACCCAAATAACTGCAAAAGCCCACAGCATCTGCACCGCTGAGCACAAATTATGCTGAACATTCATCCCATTTGCTTGAGCCTGGAAAATAATGTATTGAATTCCACTTCCTGTTTGGATACCAGGAAAATGGATGGGAGCAATGACGGTATATTGGTCATTCCAAAGTTAAATAACGGAAACTTGACAGAAATTTGGACAGAGATTCAAGTGTTGAATTAATCAAAACTTAGGAATTATACCATTGATTTTTAAAAATAGAGGTATATTAATTACACTACACCTTGAAACAAAAAATTAATTTTCCTTTCTTTTTTAAATTGAATGATTTGATTTTAATTCAAAAATATCTCAAAAGGTTTTTTTTTTAAATAAATATTTTCTTAATAAAATTAGAAAAAACTTAATATAGAAAGTTTAAATTAATCCAATTATCAGACTCCTCAGATAAACCTTAGAATCTAAAATATTAAGTGAAGAAAATCTAGCAAGGACCAGATAACAAAACTTAAGAAGACATTGAGTTCAAATGCTCTTGCCACACAGTATAACTAACATATATTCAGCTATCTTATCACGCGGTGAGGAAATGCATGGAGGAGCCACCTTAACGCATCACGAAGAGCCACCGCCTGATCAAGTTTAGGAGGAAAGGTCCCTCGGTAGAAGCCTAAATAACCAGCTAGAAGCGAACCGCTTGTGTCCGCTCCACCGCACCAACTGACGTTTTCGTCGAAACATGACAAGACCGTTGCATCAATATTGCATTCGACAAATCCTACCGGTGGAGGTACCCACCAAATTTGATCTGCCGGTGGTCCTTGACATCCGATCCACGGGAAAAAGAATTATATGGTAAAAGCCTGAGCTGATCTAGATACATCCGATACATAGATTTTTCTTTTTTTTTTTTTTTTGATAAAACCGAAAGAATCCACGGACGGAATATGAAGTACTAATTTAAAACCCAGAAATATTTACTGTGAATCTATCGCCTCAGCAGGAAGCGGAAATGCAAAGCTAAAAGCTGATTTTCTCAACAATCATTAAAAGATACAAGCACAAGGAATACCTGCCTCCATTCGCTTTGCATCCACTAAAGTTGAACCTGAGACAGCTTAATCTACAAGGTAAAGAAAATCTGTGCCTGCCTAAGCAAAAGAAATGTAGAATCTATTTACTCTCTCGTAAAAATACGCTGTGAACTGGAATCTCATACTCTCTTATTCATTATATTGTATTGTCAATCACTTATGTATGGCAAAGAGTCCTCTACAGTTTTCCAAGCATATGAACATGAAAGAATGAGGCGAATACACTTTTCTACTACTCGTATTTACAAGAAGTTAAAAATGTATGAAAATATCTATGCTCGAAACATTGTACTGCACACCCTCTACACCTCCAGCTGCTCATTCTGATCCAACTCCCCATTTTGATGCTTGTCAGCATCCCCTCCGTAACCATTAAGTTTCTGCACCAAAATAACCGTCACTGTAAAGAAATAAAACCCATACATGTGACAAGAAGGAAGAGAGACCAAAATTACAGAAGTTTGCTTAGTCGGTACACTTAGAGGAAATTCCAGGTTGGGAAAACAACTGGGCCATTCCCCAAGAGCTGAACTAATAATAATAAAAATAATGATAGTTCTATTGGAACCAACAAGAGCACTCGCATAATAGCTTGCATTCCTTGTTGTCTTACTCGTAGAATATATCAACCAGCCCTGAATTCTAATTCCTCTACATGCAACCCCAGCTACACCCATTTTCCTATAATAAACAGATGTCTCAGCACACACAAACTTCCTCGTTTCTGCCGGCCTATGCTAAGGAAGGCAGCTCTAGTCTTCTGGCAACCCATATTTCATTAGTTGCTTATGAAAACTTAATTCATTGCATAATGCTGCTAAACAATTTTTCTGCATTTGTTAATCAGTTAAAATTCTTGGGCTCATTTGGATAGATATTGATTTCAAATGGTAAAGTATTTGAATTTGAACTTATGTTAAAAACTTAATTTTATGATTTTTTTTACTTGAAACTCAACTCAACTCAACTCAACTCAACTAAGCCTTTATCCCAAAAATTTGGGGTCGGCTATATGGATTCGCTTTTTCCACTCTGAACGATTTTGAGTTAAATCCTCAGAAATGTGTAATGCTTCTAAGTCATGCTGTACTACTCTCCTCCAAGTCAATTTAGGTCTACCCCTTTTTTTTCTTTCTATCCTCTAGCCTAATGTGCTCTACTTGTCTAACTGGAGCATTTTTTTTTTACTTGAAACACAAATTCAAATTCACAATCATTTCAAATTCACATTTATCCAAATGTACTCTCAGATTTTTATTATTTTAAGTTTCCTTGCTTATGAAGTACTTCTACAGATGATAAGGCATATTTTGATACTTACTTCTACTGACAAGTCAACAGGAAACAAATTTATGGCACTGGGATTAAAGCTGAGTCCACTGAAGAACAAGCGCACAGCAAAAAAAGAGCATTAGTGATGTATAAGGAACCATACATATTATGCAAAACAATAATTGCAACGATAGCAAATAAGCAAATAGGGAAACAGGCAGGCCACAGTTAATAAAAAGATAGCGACCGACTCATAATCACACAAAATATCTGAATCTTGTTTTCTCCTTTCTACTCTATTATTTTCTACTTTTGGTTAGGGTGCCCCCACAGGGGTGGAAGGCAAAATAGGAAGTCAAGGAGAAGCAAGGAAAATACCAGTGGGTCAAAGCCAGCCGCCAAATATACGGAGTGAAGAATTCCTCTGGATGACTCTCTTGTTCGTAGGAAAAATGTAACTGAGTAAACATCTGTCCAGATAAAATAATCAAAATTTTATAAAATGGCAAAAGTAATTCCTAAAGATAATACATCCAAATTCTGAAGTTATGAACGACTGCTAATTTCCAAAATGATTTGCTCTCACCTTCATTCCTTCACCTCGCCATGACCGACAATTAATAATTACAAGCTGGAGGACTTTCTCTACTGACCATTCCCCATCTTCTGCATGTGCATCCACGCGACTATTGAAAAAATCTAAAACCTGTAAAGGTAACAAGTGTCATAGATAATTCAAAAGAAAATCAGACACAAATAGCACTAATTAGGTATTGAAAAGCCTAATAAATTAGGTATAACAATACCACCAACTGTTGTGCCTGAACAATTCCATTAGAAAAGGAGATGCAACAAGTTTTATTTAGGAAAAAAATGGATATACCATGTAAATATTTTCAATCAATTCATTGAAGCGTGGATGATTCTTGAATGGCTGAAAAACCTCCTGCCTGTGCATTATAGCGTATACAACCTGCCACAAAACATAAAATGGGAAATGTTCATAACAATATTTCACGTGATTGAGGAAAACAAACATAATCAATGCTGAATCTACCCATGAAATGATACCTCAGGATTGCGTGGCAGGGCATAAGTCAAAATTGCATTTAGTATTTCGAGGACAATTCTCAGGAAGTCGGTGTAAATATGCAACTCAGCAGACTGACAAAAACAATCCAGTTAATCTAATAGAAAAGAACACAAGGGTATGTATAAGTAGCATAATTTAACTACTGTGCTAATGCCAAATCATATAAAAAGACCAAAATGGTTACCAAATCTTCAGCAAAGCTGCCTTGTTCAACTGAGCCACTCTTTCCTATTTTATCATCTATCCTCTCTGCAAGTTTGTTGTACCTGAAAATGCAACATCACATTAAAAGAAACAGTAAAAGGATATGCAAGGACATCAGAAAATGAAAATCAACAACAGAGTGATAAAATCATCATGATTGATAAAAGTACATAAAAAGAAGAAGCCAAACAGAAGTGACATACTTGCGAGAAAGCATGTAGAAAAGGCTAACGAGTCTTTGTGATGCATATGCGCTCAAACGGTGGACATGTGGAGCCATGTTAGCCAAAGTCGCTAGACAAGTTGTATGGAGATAGAGATCCTGTCACAAATTTAAAATTTTCAAGGGCTGTGAGGGAAATTTTTAGATTATACCTATCAACATTTACAGTAATATACGTACTTCTTATATAAGAAAATAATCAACATCCACCATGACGAAATATAAGTTGCCATCATTAACATGATAAACATCTGAATGGATCCCATGTGAGAAAAATGGTCCATTAACAATAGTTAGGCTAGATACTTTGATCCTTCTTCGCATTACACAGAAGCAGCAGGGCTCTGTGTTCACCCATACAAGTGGGAAAACCACATCCCCCTCTCTCCCCACCTTCATCCCACACAAATCTCCCCCTCCTCCTCTTCTCCTAAAAACTTCTATGGACTCCTTTTCCCCAGCAATTTGTTGCTTTTCAAAAATACTCACCTTTTGAACATTTTACTAACCCTTGCAATACAATATGACAATAAACTAGGTTACGACATGAACAAAACTGTCCTTTCTCCATAACAGACAACTCGGTGCACCAACATTAAATTTTTTCAAGGCATTCCTATTTCTTAATATTTCATATAAGTTTTATTTCTCGCTTAAAAAATGCTAATTGAGTGAAAAATACCAAAGAGAAGACATTGTTTTGGTTAGTGCAAAGGAGACAAGCTATATTCTAACTTTTAACCAAGGGGTGCACCACAAACTCGACTCAACTAAGCATTTATCCAAAAAATTTGGAGTCGGCTATATGGATTCGCTTGCTTCACTCTAAACGATTTTGGGTTAAATCCTCAGAAATGTGTAATGCTTCTAAGTCATGTTGTACTACTCTCCTCCAAGTCAATTTAGGTCTACCCCTTTTTTTCTTTCTATCCTCTAACGTAATGTGCTCAAGGGGTGCACCACAAAGTAAAAGAAAAGAAATGATGTCGCTAACCCCATGTTCGTCCCAAACACCAAGCAAAATGGTCCTAGGAGGGACTGTTTCAATACAGCCCTGAACTTCAGTATGATTGCATGACATAACTGTTCTAAAGGCTCCATGCCATCACACAGTGCAACTGAAAACTATCAACATTGAACCAGACAATGAACCCATGATTAAAAAGAATACCGCTACTAAAACCATGGAAGGGAATATGAACGCATTAAATGTTTAACAAATATACCAATAGAAGCGTTTTTTGTGGTAAATTAATATCATCTTTCAATATTATAGCACTCAATAAAGATGATTTTGAGAGGGATTACCACAAAACTTGGAAATGCTAAATAATTTAAGTCATACCTTCAGCTTAGATAGGTTATACTTCACAGTCCTTATAAGAATTATGACCATTAGGGAACCAAGAGATGTTTGATGAAGAAGATGCTCTTGATACCATGGAACACTAGGCAATATCTGGAGGAATTGATAAAAAAGAGTAAAGAAAATAATATAATCCTTAAAAATAAGGTCAAACATTGACCAATTGAGTTTATTCTTACCATCTTGTGTATGCTTGCATTAAAAGAAGAATCTTGACTCAGTATAAGAAGTATAATCAACAAGATGTATATATGATTTGATGTTCTCTTTGAAGCATTGTATAGCGTCTCTAGAATGGGCATCAGCTGTAGGTTTCATTCCACAGAAAAAGGTCATTATTAGGCTGTACTTCAGTAAAGCCATCACATAAATAATTAAGACAAGCCATAAAATCAACAAATATAAGAATTTTGTTGATATCAATAGTTAGTTGCATATTAAAATTTACTTATCAAACAAAACCTCAGTTAACTAAGCTTCCTTCAAAAGCCTCCTCCCAAAGAGGTATCCTTTTCCATGCTAATCCAAATTTGAAGGTTTGAGAAAAAGAAAGGAAAATAACAGAAATATCAAGTTGATATTTCATACCAATGTATCCAAATCAGTTCGCACAAAAACATACTCCAAAAAATCAGAGTTTCCATGCACCAACGTGTAAAGTAATAGGGCAGCAGTTTCATCACCCAAGCACCTGCATAGGAAAAACTTTTATGCAATATTCTGAGAGACAGAGACAACAGAGCTGCATTGTTATGAGGCAACCAACAAAAATAAGAATAAGAAACAAGTTTAGTAGTTAGGAAACTAATAAAAATGGAACTATATAGTAGTAGAAGCAGGTAAATGTTAATTAACTTGCTTTTTCTACTTCTTATCTCTTTCTCTCTGTGTCACCAATGAAAAAAGGAACTACATAGCAGTAGACACAGCTAGTATGATTAAACTTACTTCGAATTCCTCCCTTATATTTCACCAATGAAAACAGGAACTACATAGCAGTAGAACGGCTAGTATAAATTGACTTACTTCTTCTAATCCCTCCTAAGGAGCATAGATGCAACTTAAACCAGGATCCATGAAGATATAGAAAAGCATATATTCTAGCATGCTAAAACTCAAACTATACAAAGTACTGATGTAGAGGGCAGAGAAGAAGATGACACTTACATGCCAAGAGTATCAAATAGAGATGCAAATGGTAATCTCACAAGTGACCCATTGTGTGCATTCCCCTCAATATCTACACGATCAACTGCAAAAAGGGTACTTTAATATAAAAAAATATAGATCAACTGCAGAAAGGGTTCTTTAATACAAAAAAATATTGCATGCCAACAAAAGTTCCAAAAGAAAAAATTTAGTGAGAGAGAGAAGAGGATCTCACGTTCAATATCCCTTGCACTTTCTAATGCTTTGCAGTAAGGATTGTCAGAGAAATATGTATTTACTTTGGGAAGAGATTCTGAAGCAGCACTATCATCACTTCTGTCCGTTACAGGCTCATCACCCACAATGCATTTATGATAATAATTAAGTATAAGCAAGACATGAAGACTGCAGTCGGCCAATGGATTTCTTATGCCTTCAACATTTGAACTGACCAAATAATTGAATGGCAGTAACACAAAAGTAGCTGCAAGTCAAACATACAAGGTCAATGGAACCATCTACCCAGCAAAGAAGTTGACAATTTCGCCCAAAATTCAAAAATAGTATATATTGGAACTCAGAAGCATCTACATAGTGCATGAAAGAAAGTAACAGAATAGGAATGACATAGGGAAAAAGTTAGGAAAGAAATAAGCTCAACTTCAGCTCAAGAATCAAATTACATGACATTCATATCTAGCTCAACTTAGCTACATAGATACAACTCAACTCAACCAATCCTCACTGTCAAAGAGTCATATTGATAAATATGAACCAAACTAAAAATCAGTCAGGTAGTGCAAATATCAATTGAAATTCAAAAAGAAATTAACCATTCGACAATTCCAAACAACAGCACCATCTAGCTCAAAACCTTTTTTTCCATATGTAAAATGACAAGTATAAGCTTTGTAATGTTGAACTAGACAATTTGAACAAGCAAGCCACCAGAGTCAACATACCAGCTGCAGAACCAACTCTTTGCAAAACTCCTGGCTGACTCCCTTCAGAAAATACAGGATAAGATGTACTGTTCAATGGAATGCGAGGCCGCATTATATAATTGAGTAGCAGTCTGCGAACAACAAAACTCACCAAAGAACTTTCCTGGAAATTATAAATTTTGCTAAAAATAAGTTTTCCAAGGGATGGAGACTTCAGAACAACAGATAAGGCAAAGTTCACCAGCTAACCTGAGCCATTGCTGCATCAATAAAAAGATTCATATCTGTTGGTCCTGGGGATGGACCATAAAGAAGTTGGGATGACATTGCAATAAGCATGAAGCTAAGCAACTCCTGATGTAGGAGGTATGTGTTCGTACTTGTGACAAAAATAACACAATTTAGGATGACAAACGACTTCAATCTTACAGAGTGAAAATGGAGGAAAAAATCCATGCTATACCTTACATCTACAGAACCAATAAAGCTAAGCACACTATGCATGACAAGATTCTCAATGTTTATATCTGCACAAATAAAACCCAAACTTCAGAGTTCAGACATATATATCATAAAGCTTAGCCATCAAACAAAAACTTGAATGTGTCCAAACTAGACTGTTCCCAACAAAAATACAGGCAGAAATCTAGGCCAAATCCTAGATGATTGCCTATGCTATGCTTGAAAAATCTTACACCCAATCATCAACATCCAAGCTCCCCAACATCCAAAAGGAATAAATAAAAAAAAGGAGCATTTTATCACAAGTAAATCATTCTTAGAAGCATCAAGAGTGCTGGAGGATAGGAGTCCATGTAGATCAACAATCCCAGGATCCCCAACTTTGGCAGAACCAGCATGAGATAATAGCCTTAGATTTCTTTACTGGTGACTAGGTAAGGATGCACGTAAGAAGGGCAACAAATAAACCATATATTACATGCGAAATACCTCTTATGAAACCATCTGGTACTGGTTCGCTTTCATCCAATGACAGACACACGTCCTCAATGTTGTTGCTTTGGGCATTTTCAATTAAGTACTTCAAGAAAACAGATGAAATGTACACTGCGTTGATGGCCTTCGTATAAACTGGGGATGGTGCACCAGAAGTTGAAATGGACTCTTGCAAACATTGCGTTAGGTGAATCAAAATCTTTGCAAGATGCCTAGTATAACAGTTGTTTTGTGCTGCACAGTGAATTATGCAAAGCAACATAGAAAAGGTTAAATTTGTGTGCAAAAAAAAAAAGAAAAAGAAAATAAGCAGGTGAAGAATCATATAAAAGCAGCAATGAGGTTAAAACTAACAAAGTTCAAAAAAACACAATCCTACCATTGCAAATCCAATAGAATGACTATCACGAAGTGAACCATAATGAAAATAATTAAACTAAATAACCATAGTTAGTCCATGTTTTATTAGTGTTACGTATTCAGTAGGCAAGTATAACAGTGCAGTTCATCACAATGTGTCGTGATGTTGGGGTTTAAAGTTATTGAATATATATTGGGAGTAAAAATTAAGCTAAAACTTAATGACTTAACTACTACTCAAAAGTGAAAAGATGACCAAGTTGGGCAGCTCAATCAATAACCATAATTAACAAGCGAAAGTACTTAATTACTACTCAACTCAAATCACCAAATGAGCGAACAGTATGAAATTGAGAAGGGGAGCTAAAATTCCTAAACCGCAACTGGAGGGCAACAATGTGGCTCTCCAAACACGTTACGAGATATTACTATAAATTAGTTTCTCGTACATGGACTTAACTAATTGATCAGAAATGGCTCACTAAACACAATGGAAACGCCCAAAACCACCAAAAACTTCATGAAATGGCATATATGCAATAGTTAACAGTTTAATGCGAAATTGAACTACAACAATTCCATAGTTTCATTGATGATCAGAAGAAATATTTAAAGGAGAACTGACCAAAGCGCTGGCAGGCTTCCTGGACGCGGTCGGTGGGCCAACGGAGATTGAGAGGGAGTTCCAGAAGTTTCTGCCAGAAATCTGAGGCAAGCGGGAAAGATTTTTCGCCGACAAATGAACCAATTAAATACTCCGCCGTGTCTTGTGGGCGTGCGCTGCCCCGTCGCGGCGTTGAAGGCACTGCTCCCATTGGAATTCGAAGCGCTTGACTCGTTGGTTCAGTGCGCGGGTCAACTGTGCTCAGAGACCGATTCAGGAGATCTTAACCAGCATTACAGAGAAAGATAGAAAGAGTTACGGTTTTGGATCTGTTCGGCTTTCGGGAGAGAATGAAAATGGAAACGGAGTTCTGCTCGTGATGAAGGAAATAGAGAAAGGGAGCTTGGAGACGAAGGTTTAGAACAGAGGATAAATCAGAGAGGTGACCTCGGAGCAATTTGGATGCGTCATTAGACTCTTGGATTGACCGATTTGTCCTTCCGCCTCTGTTCGGAAATATTACGGGGAAGGAAAATAGCAAAGAAAAATAAATAAATATATAAAAGAAAAAATTATTTTCTCTTTTGTTATTTAGATATGTGAATTTTTTTTAAAAAAAGAAAAATATATTTTATTTTCATATGAAAAGACATGAAATTGAAAAAAATATATATTTTATGAATTTTATTGTTATGTACTTTTTAATTATTTATATAAAATATAAATATTTTTATTATTACTTATTAATATTTATGATTGTAAATTTTTTTAATTAATTTTATAAATTAAAATAAAGTTATTTTTTTAGACAATCTTAGAGACACATTATGATTTTCTTTATTTACTTGATTTATATCTCAGTAATACATTTAATAATAATTATTTATAAAATAAATGTTATAATAATAATAATCCGTATAACACCAATACCACACTCAATTTTAATTTAAAAATCACCTTCACCAAATATTTAATCTTACACTTTTTTCCTTTCTTTATCTTTTTCTGTAGAAAAACTTTAGCTTTTAAAATAAATAATTAGTCATGTGTTGTACAAATTATTTATTATTTTATTTTAATAATATAAATTTATATATTTTTATTTTATATTTTATAATTATTTTATAAAATTTTATTAATAATAAAATTTTTAATTAATTGTAATTTTATTTAAGCATAGATGAATAAATAAGTTTATTAATATATTATTTTTTAAATTATGAATAAAAATTTATTATAATCTTTATAGTTTATAAACATTAAATAATTTTAAACTCCAAATCTTTTACAATAATATCTATTTTTTAAAGCACAATATATATTTATTTATACAAACATATGAGATTTGACCAACAGTTTATAAAATATAAATATTAGGGTTTTGAAAAAAAAAATAATTAAAAATGTAATTATATAAAAAAATAATTAAATTACTGAAATCAGCAAATGAAAAGAGGGACAATTTAACAAGTATTATATTCAATATCTAAATAAAGTGATAAATGAAATTATTTTTTTGTGTTAATAAATTTTATTAAATTTTAAAATTTAATAAATAATAGATTATTTATATTTTTTAATTAGTTCATATGTGCATATTATCAAATTAATATTTTTCTAATCTAAATTTTACAAATTAAAATAATAAACAGATTCAAATTAATTTTAAATAATCATTATCTTTATATCATTATTTACATATCAATTAATTAATAACATTTACCACGTAATATAACAATTAATTAATATTCTTTATCTACTAATACTTTTTGTTAATTAGTTTATATAAGTTAATTAAAAATAATGATAATTAACTAATAAATTATATATTTTAAATTAATTACTTAAACAAATAACATTCATTTGATTTATATAAATTTCATATTCATAAAGGAGCTTAGATAGGAAAATCAAATATTCTATTTTTATAAAAAATTTTAGTAACATATAATTTTTAAATAAAAATATACTTCTCAAACAGTTCTTTGTATTCTCTTTGACTTAAAAAAAAAAAAAAAAAAGGAAAAAGCTTAGGAGTTGGAAAAATTTTTGCTAAATCTTAACATGAAAATTTGCTTTCCTTCATCATTTTTCATATCAATTGAATCACTATATTTAAAAAAAAAATAAAGAGAGAGAGAGAGAGAGAGAGAGAGAGAGAGAGAGAGAAATGTAGTATTGACTGAAGTGGGGTGGTTTAGTCTTTTCATAGAAAATGGAGGGTAAAGTATCTCTATTAATCGCAGTTTCATAGTCATTTGCAAAAACTGTACTTAGCTTCGTCGGCAAGATGCCACGTGGAAATTTGCTTAAAACAAATTATCTTTTGTTTTTTTTTTTAAATAAAATAAAATAATTCCATAAAATTAAAATTCAATAATTAAAATTAAAATTAAGAATTAAATTACCAATTTTAACAAAAATTAAAAAAAATTATACTCTTTTTTTAACTATTATTTTCACTATTAGAAGAGCTTATAATATAAGCTTGTTTGGTTTTACATTAATCTTTATTACTGAAAAATAACGTCTTAGGAGAGTTTAATCGCTGAAAAAACTTTGATCCGGTGGTAGACGTGCCACGAAATTAATGTGCACCGTGGGTTTCCACACCATTGACTTTTAGATCAATGGTTCCATTTTGACCCATCTCCCATCAAGTATTGTACGCGTCTAGAAGTGCAAGTTGTCTTTTAAATATGCGATACATCGGATGAAAAAGTAAACTTTATAAGACTTGCCTTGTAATTGATATATTTTTAAATATTTAAATATTTCTAATTACAATAAAACTTTTTATATTTTTCTCTCTTATTTGTAATATAGAAATATTCAATATGGTAGTTCCTCCTCCAATATAGAAAGTAAGTCGCTTGCCATTTTCCTCTTCAATTTCAATCAATGTCCTTCAAAACAAGGAAAAAAAAATTATTCATTTCAAGTTCAACCCTTATTGAGTTTCCTTGTGCACTTCCACCTAACCAGACTTCTATGCAAAAATCAGCACCTGCCTGCCTACTCTGGTGGGATGATAATGGAAGAGCATAATGTTTTTGCTCTAAAAATTATGACTTAAGATGTTTAGTTAAATGGTGGAAAATGGTAGTGATAAGATTTTGGATAACTTTTTTATTTTTTGTATTTTGAAAAATTTTTAAAAAATTAATTTATAAAATTTAAGTTTATAATTTTATAATGCAATCACTCAATTACTGAATTGTGGATAATACTCTGTTAGGATTAAGATGGAGGAGTGGTTGAAGATAGACTTCAGAGGGTTAGCCCATGCTGGGGTCCTGGTTTTGGCACTCTGTGGGCTATTTGGACATCTCTCTGTGTCTTGCAATTCTGCTATTGAAATTGATATGACAAAGGATGAACAATTTCTTGCACAATTTGCTATCTTTAAAATCTACAAACCCATTATTTCAAAAAAAAAAAAAAAAATTGTAATCCCATTGTATATCTATCAAAAATGGAACTGATATTTCAAAGATGTCATTTGATTAATCCAAGATGGTCAGACAGTAGTGTTTTAGACTAACGTTAATGAAAAGAAATTGCAGGCTAGAATTTGTCATCTATAGAGGAGAATTAAAAATTCAATAAAAACAATCCCATCAAACTTAACGTTTACGATGCCAAAAAGTCTTATAAAGTCATTGAAATGAAATGTGGTGGACTTGGTTCTAGTTTAGCATTGACTAGTTTTAAGATCAAACAAATTCAACCTACCCCTGATAGAGATATTCTCGTCCATTTTATGCTGTGTATAAGAGCTCATCTTCATCGCACATAGTTTTTTTTTTTTACCACCGAGCATGATAATCGGGTGATTAACCTAGTGAGATGGCCTTGTTCCATCTCGATTTGATTAGATATTGTTTATATTTAGGAGTGCAATAGGAGACGACAGCGAGTTGTCCAATAATTCGCCTCATTTGACCTCACTTTGAATTCTGTGGTAAATCCTCCATATTGGGTTGGGTTAAATTGAGAATGTCAACAGATGACCCTGAGCTTTAAGCTTAAGGAGACTATAACTGTCATATCTAGAAAGCCCTATTTTTTTAGATAAAAAAAATCGCACATAGTTTTCATCCATAGCTCAAGGCCTGCAGCTGAGGAACTTATACATTTTGTTCAAACCGTATTGCACATAAGGTGTCCTTGAGCTTATTCAAGTCCAACCCCAAGGGCTTTCCAGGCCAGCCAGCCAGCCCAACCTACCAATCCCCTGGTTATATATAAGTTCACATAAGTTTGTCATTTCAGAATATGCCTGGTAGTAACATGAACTAGAGTTCATTTTCTTTTATAAGCAAAATTTTATTAATTTTCATTAATCCAGAAAATTATTTTACATATGAATTTTTCATACCAATTAATGGTAAAATCTCAATTTGAGTTTAATTGGCAATAAGCTTGTCCCCATACTTTGCTGGTTCTTTACACGTGAAAGCAAATTCATGCACAGCATGTGCAACCCTGTCTCTTCAGCAGACAAAGGCAAATGTTTAATGTGATCCAACTCAATTCTGAAGGCGCACACCTAAAAAAATTCCCCAAGTTAGGGAAGCTCAGGGTTTAGCTTTCTGCTCTTGTGCCCATAAAAAGAGAAAAAAGTGTTACCATGCTTTTCTTTAAGAGCTGCACATGTACAATAGTACAAGTCACTGTGCTGTTGGTCCCTTTGCTGTACCAGAAAATAAAAACGACTGCCCTTTTATTACATCCTGATTATTTTTGACATTAAACTTTGGTAATTTTCTTGTTTGAAATCTCTTCATGATCCAATACAGAGAGTCCATATCTTGTTAAATGAGGAAAAAGAAACAAATTAAAATTTAATTCCATGCTAGTTGTTGCAGGCATGTCTATGGCATGGCATTATATATCTCACCCTGAGGGGCGAGAGAGATTGAAAGAAGACAAAGAAATTAAAGAAAACTTGCGCTACAAGAGCAGTACTTGGAACTTACTTTATAAATGGATAGATGGGAGTCAAAACATTATATTATATATATTATAGACACTATATTTTAATCAAATAAAGTTCAGGAAAATATTTTGTAACGAGTAATTAAAAAGAACACAGATCTGACTAGGACTGATCTGAAGTTTCTACAGAATGCTGTAAAAGATTTCAAGCTTTAATCATTTTGGGAACACCACCAGCCCACCACTTCATGACATAAAAATTAAATGGGAAATTATTATTAGTATTTACTCTAGAACCATGTAGAGCACCAAAGAAACAGCATTAAGGACAACATGGTCAGGGTCTCAGTGACAGACAGTGCAGCCTTGGTTTCAAGACAAAATGATCCCAAAATGCAATGATTTGAGTACATATCATAACAAAGTAAATGAAGCTCACTCATGCATATGAAGCAATCACAATATCACCTCTAGCTCAAAGAGCTCATATATTTGAATTTGAAGAACAAGAATAGTACTCATATAAAGGGCAAAACAACGATAAGCTAGCTATTCCAAGAACAAGAATGAGTTCGGATTTTAAGAACACGAAGAATTAATACTGGCTAGCATGTGTAATCAAATGACCAAACAATATTAACACTTTGGATGTAGTGCTCTACATATATCAGGTAACAAATTGAACATGGGGTTAATTATATTCAAAAACAATTATATAAAACCTCAACATGCTTTCCTATTTACTGCTGGCAATCACACGATACTAGAGACAGTAAATGAATGTTCTGGTAATCTTGTTATATAACTGAACCTACGATCAACTATATATCAACATGAATAATTCCAGAAAATTATATAAGCTGTTTATCTAGTTTCCAAGCACACATTTTATGCTTTTATTCTGAGGCAGTCTTCTGTCAATTACCAAAACAACCCATCTAATATATGTGGCTTTTGGCAGCCAAGGGGCAAAATAAATAAGAGAGAGAGAGAGAGAGAGAGAGAGAGAGAGTTAGTTAAAGTGAGAGTCTTTCATGCTCAAAGCACTGAAGCAGGCAGGAAAAGAAGCAGCATAACTCCAGTTTCTCTACTATGGACTAGGACCCAGGCAAACTGAGCTGCTCTACCAACACATCTACGTCTTCAGCAACACCACCTAATAGGTATCCATTTCTTCCCCAATATCCTCAATCAATAAGTCATCCCAGAACCCCTTATCAAGGTCTTTACCTTTATCCACATGTTTCTCTCCTCTCTCTATACATTCTTCCTCCATGTTTTGTTGGCTTCTACTCACTCCTTGCATGGTCATTGCCAGTGCGTCCAGTTCTGAAACTTCAAAGTCAGAAAGGTCACCAAACTCCTGAGGTTCAATCTTCACAAAAGTTTCCACTCCTCCACCATGATGAAAGTCTCCAACTTGAGCATTACTAGGCCCTTGGTCAATAGGCCGCCTTCTCTTTTTATTAATTGATTCTTCCAGTTCCTTCCTTCTGTCCTTTTGTTGGACTAGTTGTTGCACAAAATTGGGATTCTGCATTGCTCTAGCCAAGAAACCCATCATTTGTTGCTGTTTTGTCTCTGTCCTTTTGAGTCGGTGTTCCATTAATTGAAGACAAGCTCTAGTATTCTGTTGTTGCTGCCTAAGCTTCACCAGTTCCATCATTATAACTTGTTTGTCTCCCCTTAATCGATCGACTTCTCCATCTATTCCAAACCTTCCAACTTCAACAAAAGGGTCTAGAGATTGCTTAAAAACCTGAGGTTGTGGATTTTTTCTCCTTCGTATATTCTTGAGAAGATGCTTTTGCCCTCTGACAAACCCTTCATTGGCAAATTCCCAACTATCTGGATCAACCTTTCTAAACCCCTACATAAACCAAAATTTCTTTCCTCATAATCAAATACAAAAGATATATTAAGTTCAGTTGATCTTTGGATTAGAATCTCTCATATGAACTGTCAACAACTAGGCACGGATAAAATACGATGCATCAAAAATCAAACAAGTTCCACCAAATTAAATGTGCAAGCACTGTGGATGCTTGAGCAATAACCAAATAATTGCGTTACTAATCTATATATTCTCTATCTTGATCTGCATATTCCGATCCTCTCAAAAACAAACAAACAAACAAAATGTCCTCAGTGAGTCCATTAGCCAAAGATAGCAGAAAAAGGGACCAGCTAGATCTCAACTGAAAAGAATACAAAGTTCTTTTTATTTTTTTAGATATGAATAAATAATACATATTCTATCTCTTTCATGAACATGGGGAGCATTCACATCTATAAAACCAACATGATATTACACTAATACTAATCAAAACAATATTCACCCACTTGTAATTGTTTTTCATTCAGAATTAAAGATCTATAAATCATAAAAAGAATACTTACATATGTGTTAAGCTGCCTAACAAAGCTCGAGAAATTATTGTGCTTGAAGTATCTGGGCAGAAGACTCATGGCAAAGGTCTGGGGATCCCAAACAACGAAGCTATTGTTGCCTCTACTCCAAGAAACTATATGGTTTGTGGTCATGTCCTCCACGATGTCATAAGCTTTTGTGAGAAAAGGGGGAGGAGCAGCGTCATGAAGTCCCTCCATTGGTTGAGGAATAGCTGCAGATGCCATTCCTGAGTAAGATGAACTAGCTCCTGCATACTCTTCCTTCTCTCGGTCTAGACGATTCATGATTGGAAACTGAGGGTAAGATTCGATGTGGGTTAGGTTTCTTTTTTCTTTTATGATTATTTATAATGGGAAACTGTTCTTGGAGAGAGATGTGTGGAATAATATGTGAAAAGGCCTAAAAACAAAAAATGCAGCTTGGGATTGAATATGGAATTATCAAGAAAGAGAAGTTATGAGTAAATGCTTGGTTTGAATATGGAAAAAGTGAAGTAGAAACGGAGAGATTGGATAAAGTTATCTTTTAATCTTGAATGGATCCGAAACATGAACAGAAGATATCCATAAAAACTGGAGAGTAGTAGTAATGTTAAAGAACAAAGCCTAAGCAAAGATTCTTGGAGGGAGAGATATGCTACAAGGAGACCAAGCAACACATTCAAAACAAGAGGAAATGAGAAACAAAAAGGCTAAGATGAAAGAAAAGCAGGGGGAATGAATGATCTGGTTATAAATAGCTGATGAGATTTTTTTATTTTCTTGTTCTTTTTCTTTTTCTTCTCTACCTGCAAGGCAAAAGGGCATTGGCTAATAGGGCTGAGTGCTTGATGATGCAAAAGGGAAGCCAAAGTGGCAAATTAGATATTTTTCTCCTTGTTGGTTCTTTCTCCTTTGGGAAAGTTACTACCTATTATTATGCCTTGCTGGAGAACTTCATTTTCATTCTTTCTTTTCTAAAATAGAAACAAAAAATCTAAAGCCAAAGAAGAAAGCAAACACAGGATTGGATTTTTGAGTTTAATTGGGATTTTTTTTTTTTCAACCCAGACGGGATGAAAATCAGTCAGTGCTTTTCAAGAACACTAGCACTGGCATTGGTGGAATAAATTGAGAAAAGCAAAAGAGACAGATAAACAAAAGCGTCTAAACTAATATTTGTTTATTTATAGTTCAGTAATAGAAATGCATTGCTTGCTTGAGGCATGCATATATGCAATGACAATGACCCCACCCCCACCCACCCAGCCAACCAGAAAAGGACAGCTTTGCAGACTGGAACCTGAAATTATCTTTGATGCAAGCCAAAATATCTAAGGAGCCATGTAATATTATATTGTGAAGAATTATTAAAAAAAATAAAAGCAGGTTATGGAAAACGTGGCATTGTGTCCATCACCAATGGACCCTGTGGAGAACTTCAACAAATAAAAGTGAATTTGTATTAATCGATTTTTATATGGAATTATTGGTAACGATATAAATTACTCGTTTTCTAGGCTGATTAGCATTCAAATCTCACCGCTTTTTAGTTTGGCATTGCTATTGCGTGGCACTAATACATTGGTCCCAAGCCCATCAAATCAACAAATCATGAGTTGTACTTTACCTTTGCAAAATAAGACAGTAATTCCATTACAACTCTGAATATTCACAAATTTTTGTTTTTAATATTAGAGAGTATTTTATCATTAATGAAATTCAAATTTCTACATTATGTTTGGATAGAATGAATTTAAAATAGAAAAAATAGAAAAAAAATTTGAGAAAAAATAATTTTATTTTTCATATTTTATGTTTAGATTGATAAAAAATAAAGAGAAAAGAAAAAATTGAAAGAAAAAATAAAAATTTTAATCTATTTCTACTTTCTCTTTAAAATAAAGAGAAAATATAAAAAAATATAAAAAATTGTAAATATATTTTTATATTTTATAAATTTTTCTTTCTCAATTTAGAGTAACATTATAATTTTATTATTTATGAAATAATTTTTCTTTCAATATTTTTTCTCTTACGGTCTAAACATGTGGAGGATTGGACCTCTCATCATTGATATTTTTTTTATTCTCCTTCCTCAATTTCAAAAACAATATTATATTAAAATACTAACAAATTTATGAAGGAAGAAATTGTTAAAAAAATAACAATAATAATAGCAATAGGCTTCGATTGTGTAGTCACTCTCTTTAAGGGAATTATGCCCCCACTATATTGCTATCGGATAATTTGAGCAAATCCCCCTAAGATAATAAAGCCAAATTAGAATTTTAGACAATAATTCTAGAATTCTCCCAACAACGAATTAAAGAATAATAATATTGATTATTAGTAGAAGTGAAAAAAAGAGATAGAAGAGAAAAAGATAATAATAATTTTTGTTTAAAAACTACTGCTATTTATAAAGTATTTACACATATTTTAAACAGATATAACAGTTCACCATATATCTATTATAATAATCATATCCATTTACTTGCAATTTTTATAATAGATAAAATGATGCATTTCATATCTCTTAGAAAAAATTATATTTGTTCACTTATACCTCTTAAAATAGAATAATTACATCAGTTCATATACACCTCTTATAAAATATACAATTATTAGTAATGAATAGCTTCTTTTGATATCTTTTAATGAACAGATATAACTATTTTGATATGAGACAACTTTTACATCACTAACTATTTATAATAATCCCTCACTTAGTTAGTGATAAACACAATCAACATGAATTAAGATTTATGCATACAGAATGTGTCTTTCGACTAAAACCTATTATTAGTATAAATATTTCAAAATCTTATCGAAATTATTGGTTATATTTAAATATTAAACGATAATTCCTATATTAACAAGATCGAAAATATTATACATATAAATCTTGTCAACTTCTTTAACACATTTACCGTGAGCTTTAGCACCATATTATGGCATTGTGCTGCCTCCTGAATTCATAAATACTTACAAAGTATTATTATCCAAACTTTGATAGAAGCAGTACCACTTCTTATGTTTACATAGGTGAAGTTTAAACTTCTTGATTCTAAACCAAACCTAGTCATTAAGAGTAATAAATACTCAACCTCTTTTTCTTAAGCACTACTTAAATTTCTAATGCTCGCAAACTGTCACAAACTATAACTTGTTATTACCTTTTAAACCTTTAAAATTACTTAGCAATAATAGAGGTAAGGTTCCCATTACTAGTGACAAGTTAGAAAAATTTTAGACCCATCGTACATGTAGTGCTACCAATCATATCTCTTGGGAGCCCTTTGGTTAATGGGTCAGCAAGATTATTTTTTTATTTGATATATATAACTGTGATAATACCATCAGAAATTAATTGTCCAATATACTTATGTCTTAAAGCAATATGTCTAGACTTGCCATTGTAAATCTTGCTAAATGCTCTAGACATAATAGCTTCACTGTCACAGTGCAAAGAGATTGTTGGCATCGGTTGTGGCCATAACTTTATTTCTAATAATAAATTTCTCAGCCATTATACCTCTTTGCCTGATGCTGCTAAAGCAATAAACTCATATTCCATTGTGGAATGGGTGATGCATGTTTGTTTCTTAGAAGCTCATGAGATAGCTCCTCCACCTAAAGTGAATATCCAACAAGTTGTAGACTTATTATCATTAATACTAGTTACCCAACTGGCATCACTATAACCCTAAAGTACTGAAGGAAACTTATTGTAAAATAAGGCAAAAGACTTTGTCCTTTTAAGATAACCAAGAACTCTTCCAACAGCTCTCCAATGATCAGCGCTAGGGTTATGAGTATATCTTGAAAGTTTACAAACAGCAAAAGCAATATCTGACCTAATACAATGCACAGCATACATCAAACTACCAATTGCACTAGCATAATCTAATTGACTTATCGATCTTCTTAAATTTTCAACTAATTTGTTAGAAACATCAAAAGGAGTATTAGCTTATTTAATATACAAATGATTATATTTGGGCAGAATCTTATCAATATAATGAGATTGACTCAAAGCAAAACCTCCACTATGTTTTTTTAATTTTGATACCTAAGATAGTATCCACTTCTCTTATGTCTTTCATTTTAAATTGAGAAGCTAAATACTTCTTAATATCATTCACACCTTGTATGTTAGTTCCTATTATTAGCATGATATCTACATAAAGACACACTATTACACTATAATCTTTTGTAAATTTAGAATAAATACATTTATCTGCTCCATTATGTTTAAAACCATGTGATAATATCACATTATCAAACTTTTCATGCCATTGTTTCTGGGCTTGCTTCAAACCATACAATGATTTTACTAATTTGTAAACTTTCTTTTCATTTCCAGGAAATACAAACCCTTCAAGTTGCTCCATATATACTTCTTCATCAAGATCACCATTTAAGAATGCAGTTTTATCATCCATTTGATGAACAAATAAATTATAAATTGATGCTAATGCAAATAACACTCTTATTGAAGTAATTCTTGTCATAGGAGCATATGTATTAAAATAATCAACTCCTATTTTTTGTTTAAAACCTTTTGCAAATAGCCTAGCTTTGAAAGTTTGTAGAGAACCATTGATATTATATTTTCTCCTAAATACCCATTTACATCCAATAGGTTTAGAACCAGAAGGTAAATATACTAATACTGATGTACCATTTGATAACAGAGAATCCATTTCGTCATTTATTGCTTCTTTTCAAAAAGCAGAATTCTTCCATATTTAAGATAATAGGTATTTTATTTAATACCTTATCTCTACTACCTTCAACTAGAAAGATTATTGCTTGTGAAGAAATAAAATCAGAATCTAAATTCTTTTCTTTCTGAACTCTTTGACTTCTTTTAGATTCAATAGAAGAATCAATTTCTTTTCATTTATTATTTGAAAAAAAAAACTATAATTCAAATTGACATCTTGATTTAATGTACGATTAGTGCTTTCTGTATTTGAGCGTGAATTGATATTTGTATCGCCAAAAAACTTTGATTCTAAAAATTCAACATCTCTAGATTCTATAATTACATTAGAATCTAAATCCAATAATCTATATGCTTTTAAATTTTTAGCATATCCCACAAAAATACTTTTAAGAGCTCTAGGTCCTAACTTGATTCTTTTAGAATCTGAAACTCTGTAATAGGCTATACAACCCCATACCCTTAAATAATTTAAGTTAGGCTTCCTTCATTTCCATATTTTATATGGAGAGACTCTAAACTTCTTTGAAAGTATTATGTTATGCACATGGCAAGCTATTAATGATATTTCTCCTCATAGATTCATTAGTAATTTTGCATGCATAAGCATAGCATTAATTATATCTACCAATATTCTATTTTTCCTTTCAACTAGACCATTTTATTGTGGGGTATAAGGAGCACTTGTTTGATGAATCAAACCATTTTCTGCATAAAAAATAGAAAATTCATTTGGAAAGTATTCACCTCCTCTATCACTACACAAGATTTTAATCTTCTTTTCTAATTGATTTTCTACCAAGACTTTATAATTTTTAAACATGTCAAAAGCTTGATCTTTTGTTCTTATTAAATAAATATGAGTAAATCTAAAATGATCATCTATAAAAGTAATAAAATATCTATTACCTCCTCTAGTTAAATGACCATTTAATTCACAAATATCAGAATGTATAAGTTCAAGCAATTCTGTTGTTCTTTCATTTTTTGGAAAAGGTTTCTTAGTCATCTTTAATTGTATGCATATTTCACATTTTTTAGATTTTTTATTAATACTAGGAATCAATCCATACTTAGACATATATTTAATTGACTGAAAATTAACATGTGATAAACGAGCATTCCATAAATTAAAAAGAAGACTTAAGCATATAAATAGAACATCTACTTTATTAATACTTAATTTGAACATTCCATCACATGAAAATCTCTGTCCAACAAATATACCATTTAAAGAGAAAATAACTTTTTCTGCTTCTATGACAGCCTTTAAACCCTTATTACATAATAAATTTGTAGAAATCATACTCTTTCTCACATCCGAAACATGAAAAACATTTTGTTAAAATTAACTTCTTTCCAAAAGTGAATTGAAGTTCAATAGTTCATTTTCCAAGAACTCTGGCTGTGTCTTGATTTCCCATCAGAACTTTTTCATCTTTTGCTGCAATTTTATAATTTTTAAATAGATTTTTGTTATTATAGACATGAATAGTAGCACCAGAATCATACCACCAATCAGATGATTTCTCAATTATTGCTATATTGTATTCTGTTACCATACTGATATTAAGTTTAGAAACCATGGCAATAATTTCTGAAATAGGTGGCTTATTTTCAACAATATTTGCTTTCTTTTTATCAGCACTTTCTTTCAATTTTAACTTCTTATAGAACCTGCATTCTTTCTTAAAATAACCCTTTTTTCCACAGAAAAAACATGAATTGTTTTTTGTATTATTTGCAGAATCAAAACTTGAAGCGATATCCGTATACTTCCTCTTTTTTCCAGTTTTGGTATTTTCAGATTTCTTATTACTAGACTCTATATTATTTACCTTAGTTCCAGATTCTAAAGCAAATTTATTATCGCGAATGTGAGTCTCTTCTTCAATACGAACATGCTTTATAAGTTGGTCTACGATAAAACCTTCAAAAGTGTGCAATAGTTTCTTTCTATAATCATTCCAAGTGGTGGGCAATTTTGCAATCACAGCAACCACTTGAAGTTCCTCAGACACTTCTATTTTCAAATATTTAAGTCTAGATACCAAAACAAGCAATTCATCTACTTGATTCATAATAAATTTATTTTCTGTCATTTGAAACTAAAAAAACTTTTTATTTAAAAATCTATACGTACCTTGTTTTTCAGAAGTATACTTATTTTCTAAGGCCTGCCAAATTTCTTGTGGAATTTTGACAGGTCGAAATAAATCATACATCCTATCAGAAAGAAAATTCAGAATAAACTCTCTGCATCGAACTTCATCCTCTTTACGTTTTTGAGATGCTGTGATTGTTGCATCCTCACTATCATATGGGTCAAGAAATTTGGGCAAATTTTCAGTTAACAAATATGCAACTTTCAATTCAATAAGCAAAAATGATAATTTGTCCTTCTAGCGAGTAAAATTAGTTCCATCAAAACGCTCCAGTTTAAAGACATCATAATTGACAATTTTGTTGAAAGCAGAATCAGAAACATCGGTACTAGAAACCTCCATTGTTGTATAATTCCCTTAAGATTGTTAGAAAAATAACAATAACAATAGCAATAGGCTTCGATCGTGTAGTCACTCTCCTTAAGGGAATTATACCCCCCACTATGTTGCTGCCGGGTAATTTGAGCAGATCCCTCTAGGATAACAAAGCCAAAACAGAATTCTAGACAACAATTCTAGAATTCTTCCAAGAATGAATCAAAGAATAATAATATTGATTGTTAGTAGAAGTGAAGAGAAAAGATAAGAGAGAAAGAGATAATAATAATTTATGTTAAAAAACTAATGCTATTTATAAAGCATTTACACCTCTTTTAAATAAATATAATAGTTCACCTTGTATCTATTAGAATAATCATATCTGTTTACTTATAACTTTTATAATAGATATCATGATTCATTTCATATCTCTTAGAAAAATTATATCTGTTCACTTATATCTCTTAAAATAGAATAATTACATCAGTTCATATACACCTCTTATAAAAGACACAATCGTTAGTAATGAATATGTAACACCTCTTACCTGATCTATAGTGTAGCCGAACAAGGAATGTTACATTCTGTGCCAGAATACTTTATCTTGTCTTATTTTATTCATTATTAATTTTGATGTCATTTTATTTTAAAACTCAATTCATTTAAGTAGAGAAATGAGCAGAGTTTTCCCTATTTATTTGACAATTGCCCTGTTTTATCAATCATTTGTTTCAAATAATCTCATAATCACATGTTTCTAATTCATAATCTCAGTCAACAATTCTCAAATTCAAATCATAAGACCATCTCTTAGCATATCCATGTCATCCTCAATTCATACATGAAACTTACAAATTTCATTAGTTTACATAATGTACAAATTAATTACACAAATTTATAATTTATAATACAAAATTTATGAATATTTACAATGTACAAAAACAAACTCATATAGCTTGGCAGACCCTACCAAAATGCACTGCAGGAGTGAGGTGACACAACAGGACACTATGTAGATCCAATCTCCCAAGTCCCAGTCTAAAGTCTACTGGGCTTTATCTGTAGTACCTACGCATGGGAAAACTAACGCGCTAGGCATAATGCTTAGTAGTGCAATAATAATATAAAAATAAACTAGACAAATGAAAATAACGAATTCATGTTTATATTATCATGGGAGATGTATTTTTTTATAACTATTTGAATTATACTTATTTTGTTGATCCTTTCATTCATTTATTTATTATTTAATTTTCATATCTCATTTCAATGCCGAAATAACCTATAACAGACTGACTGGACTAGATAAACAAGCATCACTAGCACTCGACACATCTATGCCTTGGGCTGTCATACCATGGGACACATAATGTTAATCAGGTATGCAACAGAATGGCTAAAGAGCCATAACAATAAATCGAGCATAAAACCATAAACATCATAATACAACAGAATGGCATGAAAGTCATGATAACAGAATGACACAAATCCATAAGCAGTACTGCAGAATACAACCCTTCTTGGCATGCTAATCTATCCAATCCATACGCACATGTTTAGGCATACATTGGCAATTAGTATTCTTAAGTATTCATAAGTCACATAAGTTTCAGAATTTGTGCTTTAATTTCTCCTAGTAATTTGGACAAGATGTAGGATTCTTTTTACCATACTTCCTTCATGGAAGTTATTCCTTATTGTCTTAGCTTTAATTTCCTTTTTGAATCAGTCAATTTGAAGTTGTGTAGCTCTAGTTATAGTCAATTTACTAAGTACTGGTCCAGTGACTAATACTATTTCAGAACAAGGCAGATTATTGAACTCAATTTTTTCAAGCTCATTGGACAAGTTACAATTATAATTTGGCTTGGTTTTCTTCATATGAGTTGTTCTCTTGTATCTCATGGTTACACAGGTTTAAGAATCACTAAGTTTGAAGTTGTGTAGAGTAAATTATGGCTAATTAACCAACCCAGACTCCTAGATCCTATAACTCCAGGATTTTAGGTTTCAGGTCTGTCTTACAATTAATATTTAAGGGTTTTACACCCAAAATTTGAGTAAGGTTTCTAAACCAAAGTTGTAACCCTAATTCAAATCATTTTGATTCATCCCAATTCAGAAGTTCTAGTGGAAGTTATGGTCTAATTACTGTCCTGGGGTCAAATGGCAAAATGGTTCAAGTGCAAGAATTCTATATATATTGAGAATTCTTTACTTCTCCTAACAATTTCCCTAAGTTGCTATAGGATCTGGGTTCTTGTCAAAACACAAAAATTATAATTCAATGTGTTATAAGCATTTTGGCTTTGAAATCACTGCATTTGCAGTTTTTTAACTCAAGTTATGGCATTTTTGCCACAACTGGTCAGATAACCTAAAATTCAGGATTTCTATATTCAAGTTTAGTCCAGGGCAGCTTTGATGGACTAATTTTGCCTTGCAATTTGATTGAGTTAGGGTCAAAACTAGGTTTCTTGATCTTCATGAGAAATGTTATCCTATATCTCAGAATTCCATAGGTTCAAGAATCAGGTCAATTGAAGTTTCCTAGTGTGAGTTATGCTTAAATTACTAAACACTGTTCATATAGTCATTTTTGCCCATGTCCAGAATGTCAATTCCAGATTCAAGTCTAATTTAGGACAACTTGTGGTTAGTTTCTGGGCAAGCTTCCTTCATGACATTTCTAGCATTATATCTTAAGTTTCATCTCCAATTAGCCTCACATCAATTGGAGCGACATAACTCAACTTATACTTAATAAAAACTACTAGACTCAAAGGTCCAGAATTCCTGCACAAATGCCACACTTCCAATTCATTAATTCATCTCAACAACCAACTTCATTTCACAATCAATACACATTAATTGATCAATATTTGACCTCAAGAATATCAATTTAGCATCATAGTACAAAACCCCCAAATTGTCCTAAACCCTAACTTCCACAGTCCACAATTTCATACAATACATGCAAACTCAACATGCCTTTCATGTTTATCACTTCACCAAAGCTAGAATCAATGATTTAATCCATCAAACATATCAAACCCTCACTCCAACAAAGCTGGCCGAAATTCAAGGTTTTCATACATACATCATTCCCATCAATTTTCATGTAACTATATAACAATTCAACCTAATTTCACTACTAGAAGAATAAAGAAGGTTAGAATTAGCACTAATCTCAATTAGGGAAATCCCTAGCTTGCCAAACTTCAAGATCTTCCAATCTTTTTGCTACCAATCTTCTTATCAAGGCTTAATTCAAGGCTTTTCTAAAGTAGGTTTATGAAATTAGTAAAAGAAAGTCAAGGAAATCAAGCTTGAAATTGAAGAAAAAAGGAGGAGAGAGAGAGGGAGCTTGAGTTTCGGGGAAGGGAGTTTGGAGGAAGAAGATGAGCTTTCATTTAATAATTTTGTCTCATTCTTTTATAATTATCCATAATTTAAGTTTTAATTTTAATTGTTTTCAATTCTAATTTTTAACAATTTTTATAATTCTTTTTATGTCCCTTTTTAATTTTTCATACAACTTTCATAAATTTTTTTAATTCATTTTCAATATTTTATTCTCACACATTTTAATGGATATTTAAGTCAAAAGTTAGATTTTAAATGACCAAAATACTTCTAATCGAGTTATAGTCTATTCTTTTTGATAATGACATTTAAGTCCATAACTCGATGGTCACTTTAATTTTTATACTGCTTATTTCAATTTATTTTCATTTTATTTTTAATCATCAAACTGGCTTTAAATAATATTATTTATAAACTAAAAATAGTACTATTCAGAGTTCAAAAGTTTAAAACGTTACAGAATAGCTTTTTTTGACGTCTTTTAATGAATAAATATAATTTTTTAATATGAAATAATTTTTACATCACTAACTAATTATAACAGAAAGTTATAAAATAATACCGAAAATTTCTTTTATATATATATATATATATATGTGTGTAATTTTCACCAAAATGATATTTATTCTCTATTACGTTATCTCTTAAAGACATTAACAAATTATTTATGTAATAGATTTCTCATTATTATCTAATTCTAAAAATATTATATGCGAAAAATTCACTGACAATTTAAAAAAACTTGTAAAAATTTTAAATAATATTTTAATGAAAACAAAGATTTATATTTTTAAATTTATTTAACTTTATCAGTTAAAAATTTTATTATTCAATGATAAAGAGCGAATTTCACGTGCTGCAAAGAATTTCTTGTGAGTTGAATGTACCATTGCCACCGATTTCACAACAAGAAACACTGTATCTAGTTACAATTTAAGGCGTTTCAGAAAAGAGGAAATATATATATATAATTTACGGATATCTTGAAAATAGTCATGTCTGTATCTTGTCCTTTTCGAATTGGGACTTGGGAAGAAGTTTCACAACTTAAAAAAAAAAATACTGATTCTTTTTTCCTACTCATATCTTTGAGTTACACCTGCACTTTTCAAATCAGAGATGAACCCCCAACAGGCAGGTCTGGGTTAGCTGGGCCTGTTCATTGGCTTGCCATCACATACAAGGGAAATAAGTAATTTATTCAATATACTGTAAAAAAAGTAACAGGTGGCATGTTTTGCAAGCGACCACGTTACCAGGTACACGTGCTGAAGCAGAATTGAACTGGGATGGAACAATGTCGATAGAGATGGTATTAAATTAATGCCAGTTGCCAGTTGGATTAAACAAATGCAAATTAAAAAAATGTAGCAACTTCAAAAAGGGTTTAGAACCGCACAGAACACACCCGACACCCGACATACCCAAATCTATGCACGATTTCTACAAAAAGAGTTGTGACGTTGAGAGACAGGACTCGAACCGACTTTAACTTGTAGAGATTTTTTTTCTTTTTCTCAAAAAAAGACTGCAAAGCACAAAAAAGATCCAGTCCTTTTTACCTAATACCCACCTGATTTCAGTGAATGCTCACAAAGAAATCCAGATGCAGAAAGTTTCCGTAGGCTTCACACGGGCTACAAAGTGCAATTTTGAGAACATTTACAGTGCGGTTCGGACTACTTGTGAACTCAAACCTACCACCACATCTCTTATGTTCTCATGCCTACTAAAATCATATTAAAATTGCGTACTATACATTTATTCCATGTTGAAAAGCATACATATGTTGCTGTCTTAGTACACCAAATATGCAAAGGGGTAGAAAATTATACGTCTTCAAGCCATACAAACATATGTATTCTTATTGAAGCTAACAGAGCCCTTTATTTGATTTTACAAGCAGCAGCAGATTTTATGCAGCGGCATCAACAGCATGATCACTGGCTTCATTGTGCACAAAAGCTTTGAGATACTCTTTCCTGTAATTCAGGTCCACATTACAAGACTCTAACAAAGAATCTTGAATTTTCGATTGGCAACACAGTGCAGAACAAAAGTTACCAATAACTGTGAAAATGAGAAAGCAGCATACCTTGCTGGTAGATGATCATGTGGACGGTTGAATGGAGTCCAAATTGGATCACCCACAAAAAGTCGCATTGCCTGCACATATTTTTATTGTTCAGAGACAAATTACATGATGAGAGGAGGGCATAGAGCAAAATATGAATACAAATTTACAAACACATCCAAAATATGAATGGCATATGCCAAGCATCACAAGCATGCGTAAACTACAGAAGTGTCACATGCCAACTTAGAAATCATTCAGTGTATTTATCTTTTCATCTACAGGATCATATGGAATCATGCCAGATCAATCTCAAATCAAGAGGTGAATAAGCACTAGAGGAACTAGCTAGGCAACACAAACTTTAGTGCCTGATTGCCCTTGCCCACACATAACCAATATTCCAATAATATATTCTCCTCTAGAAGAGGCCGTAACACTTGATTTAAGATTCCTTAAAATTTTGCCTTGTATATGAAGAAATCCATCCCACGTATGGAATTGCCTACAACAACCGTACAGCATTCGATGTGCAACTAAAACTTATGACCTTTAAGGACTAAATAAGATGCCTCTCAGTATTATTTTGTGTTAAGGAAATTGTGGAAAGCCCATATCATAGAAGAACAATACTATCAATTCCATGTCCAAAGCAACACAAAACAAGGATCAAACATATTACTCTCAAGCACTAAACCCAAAATGCCTCTTTAAATGTATCAATTAGCTAGAAAATATGGCACAACCTAAATTACATCTTCATAGTATAGCACCACAATGGTCACCCAAAAGCCATGGTTTCCAAAAATTGGGGTTAGTTATTGTATTAATGCTGATGAAAGTAACAGTAACAATAACCATGCATATGTACCATATCTTGTAACATATAGACAGCACAATACGTGATGAATGCTAATGGACTGAAAGCTATGAGACTCAACTACACGATCATGGGAATATCGGCCATTGTGAGTCCAGTTATTAACGCATAATGGGGATAATGGCATTCGTTGTGGTAGCACCAAGGCATCAGAAATCATGATTATGCTTTGACATAAGGCTCCAGTCCAGCCATCATATAAACAAACACATATTCGCAAACAACTAATATTCTTCCATATATTATCATATACCTTGATGTAGTTGTCTGTATCCAGTGTAAAACGGTGATAAATTCCTGCAGGCAAGACAATCATTCCCCCTTTCTTCACCCAGACACGAATCCAGCAGTCATTTTGATCCCTGACATCAAAGTAACCTTCACCAGACAGAAAATATTGACAGGCTTGAATAGATGGGTATAGTGAAAAATAAGACACAGGCCCACAGACAAGTCTTACCACTTCCAGCCACACAGTAGCGGATCTCCTCATCAGTGTGAAGATGTTCTTCAAAGAAGTTTTTAATCTTCTGTTCATAATTTGGCAGCTTCTCTGGGCAAACCTCAATAATGTCCTGAGGAAAAGTCTTATTTAGCATAATTACTTGTCAAACTTGAAAATTTTGACTTTAAGATATGAATAGAAAATGAAGAATAACACCTTTGAAATCAAAAATCATTCTAGAACGCCCAAGAAATCCACCGCTAAAATTACAAGGTCTACTTTTTTTCCCATTTAAATAAAAATAAAGAATTACATCAAATGTAAAAAAATTCAAGGGCAACTCAACGGTTAAAATTTTGCCAAATTGGCATTCCCATATCACAGCAACAAAACAACAATTTTTGGGCCATTGCAAAAGCAATCATTCCTCACTATGCAATGAAAAAAATAACAATGTAAGACATCAAAATATATAATGAATATGCGAAACAAACCATGTAAGAATATCCACGCTCTTCACGGATTTTTTTCAATTCTTCATCGGTTTCATAATTGTCAGCATCAAGTCTCCAACTAAGCACTCCAAGCTCTGTAATGTAAAGCAATTGTCCACTAGAAGTTGAATATCCCTAACAACTTGAAGATCTCATAAAATTAAGATGTCTTCTAATGATGCTTACCTGCAAGTTGGTCCAATGATACAAATTCCTTAGGATCCTTGTGATGAGGCAGTCTTTGGTCCTCATCACTATCATCCATGTACCATGCCTGAATGACTTCTTCTCTAGTATCCTGTGGAAATTGCAAAACAAGACAAAAAAAATCACAACATTGCTACATTTTCTTATTTGTATCTTTTTATTCTAGAAGTGGAGACTAATGAATTTAAACAGGGAAAAACTTAAGATTTAACTATGGTTTAGGCATCCCATTGCAACCCTTTAAATAATAATAAAAAGAATGAAAACAATCACCGGATCACAGGTTAACGATTAATGCTGACTCTGGTGTTTTAAGATCAATATGCGTACAGTCCGATGATGAAGGGAGGAACTAAGGACATTTGAACAAAGTATTCCAGAAAAAAGAACTCATACATGACCATCAATCCCAATATCAGGATTCAACATCATATAGCAAGTCTTTACAGAATTTAGCTCAGAATCCGCTCTAACTAAAATTCCTCAAGCAATTCAGAAGGAAAACATCACTTTGTAAAGCTTTATTTATCCAATCAATTTTTTGTTCTCAAAACCTAAGTAGAAGTTTGATGAAAAACTTCTGAAGCATGATAAGCAATTTTGGAGATAAGTAGCATCAGATGCTTAGAAGCCAGTCTAGCTCCTTGGACCAGCAGTTTTGGAGTTTCTGCTCAAATGACATGGCAGACTGGTTTGGACCTGCTTCTCCAAACTGCTTTTGCATACTCTTTCCCCTCACCAACCAACACCCCACCAAAAACCACAACAACCACCCCCCCCCCCCCCCCCCCCCCCAATAGCAATTTTGGAGATAAGTAGCATCAGATGCTTAGAAGCCAGTCTAGCTCCTTGTACCAGCAGTTTTGGAGTTTCTGCTCAAATGACAAGGCAGACTGGTTTGGACCTGCTTCTCCAAACTGCTTTTGCATGTTCTTTCCCCTCACCAAACCAACCCCCCCACCCACAACCACACCACCCCCTTCTCTCTTTTTTCCTAAGTTGCCAAGCCATGGCTTTGGGGAAGCTGCATTTTATCAAGCTTTCCCAAAATCATGGTTTCCTAAGCTCTAGGCATCTTTCACTGGTTAAGCAGACTGCCTATAGCACCAAAATGGACCTTAGATTAACCATCTTGTAAAGCTACTAATCTAAATTTACCACATCAAGCACACGCATATGCGCATAATGGAGGAGACAAAAACATGAATAGAAAAGATACTCCAACTCCAAAAGCATTCTCTTCTTATTTTGACAGAGCAACGTAACATCTAAAAGGTTGCCTGCCACTTGCAAAATCCTTGCTTAATATTTCTCTTATATTATATTTAATCGTTTTATTTAAGCCATACAACTGATTGTGCATCAATCTATGAGGGACGGAGATGGAAATGCAGAAACTTGTAATATAAATAAAAAAAAAGGAGTACATTTATAATTGTTAATTTTTATGTAAAATTATAGAGATATTTACAAATTTTAATTTTTCTATAAAAATATAGAGATATTTATCAATTTTATTTTTTATATAAAAATATAGAAATGCATTTATATATTTTAATTTTACATACAAAATTAAAGAATCTAAAAGACACCTTCAATTCACTTGGCTTCCTACGAAGCCGATCATGAGTGTTATTGTGCCTCACTACGGCCTTTTTTGAATCAATCTCCCGTTAAACCCAATTCTTATCCAATAATCGAATGCAAATTCTTTGTTCTTAAAGCTCTGGCTTCTCTAAGGGACGTTTTTGTTTCACCAGTGAGATGTAAGAAGCATGAAAGGCTTATTTCGTTCATGACTTTCGTTTAAAAAAAAATTTGAAATGTGTTTCGAATTTTTCGTAAATGCATAAATTATGGTTCTGGTACCCTAAAATTTCCGTGCTTTAAAGCAAATGACAGATCCTGACCATCTCAGTAGACGAGTAAATCAATCCCATCTTGGTTAAAATTGCAATGACTAGAAAGTCAAAATTCAATGAAAAACGGAAGTAAGATTGAAAATTAATCAAATATATAAGAAATACTATACATCAATTAATCGATACTTCATTAACCAACCAGGTTTAATCTCAGATACCAAAGGTTGGTACATACTACCTAGGAACTACAGTTTCATGAACTGAGATAGCAGTTGAAAGGCATTCAAACATATAATCGTTAATTATAATTCAAAATAAAATTAAAAAAAAGGGCTAATATTTCACTAACGATCGAGATCAGAAAGAAGAAGTAGAACGCCATGATAGAATATCAAAAAACTTGGCCAGCATGCACAGCTGATTATCCATATTAAGAAGGATATTTTTCTCGAGAAAAGACTTTCCAAGGGAATAAAAGGAAAGCTAAATACATCAAAAAGGAGCAGAGTTATTACCTGGTTCGGGGCAACCATGTTTTCTTCGCTCTTTCGTTTTTCCTCTCTCTCTCTCTCTCTCTCTCTCTCTCTCTCTCAGCTTTTTCTCCCTTTTTCGCGAAACGCAATAGGGAAAATGAACAAATAGGACGGCTGGACGGGTATGAAAAGACTGAAAATGCCCCTAGTATTGTGTTGCCGTGGAATGAGAAAGTGGTAAAGAGCTAGCGATGCGATAATTCGTCCAGATTAATTGAATCGACCAAGGATATTATGGTCATTCCAATTAGGTAGCCAGCGAATGATGTGTGGAAAACGAAAATCTAGCTTTTTTTATATAAATTTTATTTTTTTTATAGGAGAAAAATCAACACATGCTTGGAACTTTGTTAGAGGATAAAGAAAATAAAGGGGAAAATGTGAAAGGAGATGGAAATTTTATTTTAAAAAAAAGAAAATAATTTTGTAAATAATAAAATATTTACTTTATTTGTAATTAAAATTAATAATTAAGATAAAAATATAATTTTTTATTTTTTACTTATTTTTCTCTAATTTAAAAAAATAATAAATAATAATTTTTATTTATTATCTTTTACTTTTATTTTCTTTTTTCTAATCAAATATTTTTATTTTCTCTCCTTCTTTGTTTTTTTTCATTTCAAATAAAAGAATAAAGAAAATATTTTTATTTTTCTTTTAAATTTTTCCTCCTCCCAATCGAATGAATTGGGCCTGAAAAGGGGTTCTAATCACTGCATCGCAATAAAGAAAAAAATGTCTCTTATCACTAAACTGGTCAAATAGGGTAAATGCAAAACCTTCAGCGAGATATGCAGTGCCCGTGATCTGGGCCTCAAAAGGGCCTTTATTTGGAAGCCTTAGAGACACTGCAGCAGGTAACCAAATATAGAAATAGAATAGCTCGACTCGTTTAACAATCCTTGCGTTGTGGCTCCACTGATGCAGACAGTGGATGTACAATTCCTCCTCCTTGAACCTAAAAACATGAAAATATGTGTTGTTCTTGCTGGCATTTAAAAACTAGGATAGGATTTTTGGGATGAAATAATGGAATTTTTCATCTGAAGAACTGAAAGCAGCAACCAAGTCATGATTGAGCATACGTATCACTCAGATTTTTTATTCCCCTTATTTTGGCCGCATATCGCTGGGAGCTAGGGACCATAGCAATATATTTTCAGTAGAAGGAAATAAATTATTGAAGTCCTCTATAATTATTTGTGCGACCTTATGGCATGGTAAAACTGATTTAACTGCCCATCAAATTTAGAGAAAATTATAATCGTATCGCATTTTTCGAGTAGACCCAATTAAGGGTTGATTTAAAATTGAAATCAGATCGATGTAAACTGAACATAAATTGATTAATCCTATTTTTAATTTGAATCGTAAATAAAATGAATCGAAATTAAAATACAATTCAATTAAATGATTTTAAGTTGAATCGTCTTTTTCATTTAAAAGGTCTAAAAAATAATTTTAGATCATTCGATTTAATTTTTAATTAAACAGAAATTGAAATCAAAATTTGAATCGAAACTGTAGGAATTCATGATTTGTTCAATTTACCCTTGTAAATGAACTGAAACCAATGATTTTGGGCCGATTCGAGCTCTCGGGTAACAGAATAGAAATTATTTCAGTGAAGGGGATGAAATTTCTAAGTATATTGTCGTATGCCACCTAGTTGACCGGCAATCCCAACAACATTGTCAAATCAAATATCACATCAGATCATTGGCCTTTATCTTGATATCTCTCCCTCAGAGAACCCAAAGCAACTGAAGGGTGACAAAGAAATAGGCAAACTGACTCCTACCTCTGACTCGAGCCCCTCTGTAGATTCCCTTTGGGGCTTTTCAATATTATTTGAGGCCATCAATCACCAGTCTCCAGCCCAACAGAACCCAATTTGCCTTTTTTATTTCAAACTAATGCTTTTTTTTATTTTAAATGAAAGTGAATAAAAGAATTAAAAAAATGTTATTATTATTTAATTTCTCTTGTTATAATGCTATATTAATTATATGCAAAATTATCAAAATTTTAAAAAATAATTTTCTCTTTTAAAAACATAAAATCATTTTTTAAAATAATTAATTTTTTTTTACAATAAAAATATTTTTATTAACTTATTTTTTAAATATTTCAAAAATTGAAAATAAAAAATATTTTTCATAAACAAACGGTAGAAAGTATGTTTTGTAATATTTTTAAAGATTTTTTTTAATTGATAGGGTTAGATGACAATTTTTTTCATGTTAGTATTTTTTTTTTCCTATTTCAAATTTATATGGCTATTTATTGATTGAATATCACTTCCATTTACAAAGATAAGTTAATCCAGCAATAAAGGCAGAAATTTGATTTTTATCAATTAAAATTCAATAAATTTCAAAAAAAAAGTAATTTAAATTTTAAATATTTTAAATTTATATTAAAAATATATCTTTAAAATTATAAGTTTAAGATTTAAATTAAAATTTAATAATAAAACCAAAAATAATGCACTTCCCTTTTAGTTGGTTCATATATTTGAATGAAATTAATTATTTAATTTTTATATTTTAAAAAATATATTATATTTCACTTCTTTTAAACTATTTAACCCTTGTTAAATTTTTTGTTAGTTAATGATAATCAAATTACTACATAATTTTTTTTTTCTTTTAAGGAAATTAATTAGTCAATCTCTGTATTATGAAAAAAAAAAATTACTGTTTGATCCATCTATTTTGTCACGATCCGATTTCATGGGCCGAACTGATACTAGGACTTTGGCCAGTATAAAATAGTAAGCCTCACTATTCTCAAACCCATAATCAGGTTCAAAATTAAGGCCCAACATGTAAATAAAATAAAATAAAATATTATATTTTTATTTAGGCCAACTTAGTCTGATAATCATGAGAAACCAAAATTAGGGGAGCCCAGCTCAATCCTGATACCCATTATGTACAAACTATTTAATATCATAATAATTTTTCATTAATCAATGTCATAAATATAAAGTCCAATCCATATCCACACCATATTCACACCAATACGTACACACAGTTCTAAATTATTCTTAAGACAGTGATCACAAATAAATAATAATAATGAAATATGCAACAATCAAAATGCCCCTAATATATTAACTATATATGTGTATAATTAAATATTTATAAAATGCACAAGCATGCCAAATATATAATTAATATTAAAATTACAAAAATAATCAATATCCAACTTACAGATTGGTCGACCTGATTGCAACTAGTCTGGCTGAAAGGAGAAGAAAGGTTAACTGGCACTGATTACCTAGACAGATATATTGACCTCTATTAAATTTACTGATAGAAACAATTGATTAATTTAATAATAAAAAAAAAAGCAAAAATAATTTTCTAAGGCCTTGCCAAAATTTTAGCAGAGTTTTTCCTATAATTGGACCTAACACCCTTGCAAGAAAATGAACAAATAATAACACATAGGTCCTCAAGCCCATCACAGTAATTAAAATGCCCATACCGGGTCTACAAGAATCCCAATCTAGATCCAATCCTTCAAACTTTAGATCGAATGCTTACAGTCTAAATATTTATTTTCAGTACTTCAAAAATTATAAAAATATTATTGGAGGTCCTTTACATTGTTCTTATATTAATTAAAATTATTTTACTTAATTTTACTAAGTCGTGAATATTTTATAGATTTATTAGCCAGATTAACCAAGGTAAAACTAATACAATTAAGTTCGAAACTACCTTTGCAAATTTTGCTATCTGAAATGCGTCTGAAATATCTGAAAATGTTATAATCAACTATAATATTGACTATATTTTGGGACGGGCCACTAAGCAGTCGAATTTGACCGAAAACTCAATCCCGGGTGCCAGTGAGCTATCATTAATCTAATTGCACTAAGCGATTTGGACCATTCGATAATCGTCCCTTTCAAACAATGTTCGATATGAGCGGGGTCAGTCCCATCTTGAAGGTTTCATTGCTATGAGTCCATTGGTGATTTCGAATCGTCGATCCAACGGACATATCGTCTTAGATTTGATCGAAAAGCTTGAAAAACCTAAAAATTCTCTCTTCCATAACTCTATTATCCGACCACCATTTGCTGCAAAATTAGTATCAAAAGAAAGCTCTTTGAATAAATTTTTGAACTCCACCAGAATCACCTTGATTAGACAACGGATGAAGCAGGAACCATGCTTGGAAGTTGTTACCTCTGCGGGCTAGTTTTTCCCTCTCCTCCCTTGTTTGCCGCCACTTCTGATGTTGCTCTAGACAGCAAGCTACTCGCCGGAGTCACCCAGGGTGGTGGCGTGCCTCGTCGACCATCGGTGGTTGGTGTTGGCCTGTTGACAACTGCAAAAGGGTTGGTTTGGGGGGGGGGGGGGGAAGAGAGTGAAGAGAGAGAGAGAGAGAGAGAGAGAGAGAGAGGAAAGAGGGAAAGGAAGAGAGAGTAAAAAAATCTAATGCTATTTTCTTTTAATTTGGGAATAAATCTAGGTAAGCATTTTTCTAGATTCATTCCTGAAAAGTTTCAATTCTTTTTCAATCCTTTATATTTTTTTATGTTTTTCAAATATGCCCCAAATTCCTTTCAATTGGATCCTAAAATGCAAATATATATACAATTAAAATACAAAGAAAATACAATAATAATATTATTGATAATAATAATCAAACTAATAATAATAAATCATATCTTAGAACTAAGGTTAAAAATAATAAAATAATAAATTTTGTTAATTGGTTTAACATTAATATTTAAAACTAATCATTTAAATTAAATTTGAATTATCAAATAATTTATAAAATATGTTTAGAAATAACAATAAATATATATAAATAAAAATTTTACAAAATTATAAATTAGTTAGATAATATTAAAATAATATTTAAATACTATATAAGAATATAAAAATTTTTGTTTTAAAGGAAATCAGGTTATTACATATTTTACTGAAACTAATTAGTTAATTCTTATATTTTAAGAAACATGATATATTGAAAAATATGCTGTTAGATAAAAATGAAAATTTGGTTTCTTTAAATTGATCAAGTATTTTTATTCATTTTTTTATATTATTTTTATGTTTTATTTATTTGAAAGTAATTTTTCCTGATTAGTTAGAGATATAGAGAAACTAATTAATCTTTTTGCACATATATTTTGTACTATTTTTATCAAAATATGAGAATAAAAAAAAAGAGTGTAAATGTAACAGAGACAAAATATAAAAAAGCAAAATAAAAAAAGATAAGAGTGAAATAAGAGTGTAAGAGATAAATAAAAAGAAAAAAAAATTAAGGTACATAATTTAGATATAAAAAGTTATTATGAGATTAAATAATTAATAAAATTAAATTTAAAAATTAATTAATGTGTTTTAAAAAATAATAATTAATTTTATTAAAATAAAAATTAAGTAATGATTTGATTAATATTAAATAACAGAATAATTAATAAAGAAATTAACCAAATAATGTATCAAATTAAATAATTAATTTTATTATAACCTAAGAATTAAATAATTATTTATTTTTTTAAAAATAAAAAAATTTCTTAATTTCTAAAAAAAGTTGACGTAAAGTAATTACAAAATGTGTTTCCACCATAGAAAATTACAAAATGTAAAGGGACAGATAAACAAGGCATCGTGAGGAAATTTGGAGCGGAATTGCATGGGCACTTCCAGAAATACCATCGTGCCTTTGATTGATTGATTGATTTAAAGTGAGGTAGGCCCATTTTAAAGATAAGAGTAAGTGAATCTGAAATGGCTTTTTCTTTTCTTTTCTTTTCTTTTCTTTTCTCTTTTTACAGTGATTTTGTTTTACCTTATTCATCATAAACAACACTGCCATATGCAAACAAACAGAAAATTATGTTTCAGCTTCAATTTATTTGTGCACAGGAAACTCAGACCCCTCCCCTCGTGTGTCTCCAAATTCCACCGCTTACTCTCATGGATCAGCTTTCGCATCATCATCATCATCATCCATTAATATCTGCTACTAACCTTAATTAATCATGTGATTAGCAGGGAAATAATCAAATTACACAGGCAGAGATTGAGAGGTGAAATTGACACCTGTATATAAGGGGAATTTGTTCATCTCTTCTTCCTTTTGCTGGCGAAGTACTATAAATTGGAAAGTACCTATATTCTTTTGCAGCCCAAAAACGACAATAAGGGTGTGGTCGTGTGGGGTTTTCAATTACTATTTACACATCACTGAATAGTTAAAAATGAAAAATCAAGCCAAGATAGGTTTTATTTTTTTTGAAAGAGGATTTCTTCTGTTTCAGGGGAGTCCGTGGAGATGGAAATTTGTCTCCCAGTCAATGAACATTCCACATTTCACATCAACATTCAATTTCATTTGTGCATAATCTAATTAACCCACCAAATATGTTTCCTGATAAAGTACAAAACATCAATATCACATTTAATTAAAATTAATTTATGATATTAATTGAGTTTTAATATTTTTAAATCCAAACTGCCTTCAGATCTGACATTCCTTATCCCAAGGTCGAAGAAATTCAGTAATTTTAAGATATGAAATTGAAAAGACTTCATGTCAGACTCTAATCAGAATCAAAATTAATCATTTGATTCAAATTAAAATTATTTTAAAAAAGAGTCGAGCTCAATTACTTGAATCTTTAATTAAATTGTAATTAAATAATTTAATTTAATTCAAATAATTAAAAATGAATGATTAAATTATTTTAATTCAAATTAAATAAAAATTAAATCGGAACCAAACCAGTTCAACTTTCTTTGCTTCACAAATCGAGATGAGCTCGTGGGATGTGGATGGCACTACTCTCACGTACAACACGGAGAAAAAAAGGAGAATCGATACCCAAATGTACATAGTGATAAGATACTATTGTTCATAGAGAAATTAATTAATTAAATAGTTAATAATAATAACAATAATAATGAAAAATTTCAGACTGCATAGAAGAAAAGAAACAAAAAAACAAAGAATAGTGTCCCCATCGTTTCTGCTTTGATGCTTCCTCTCCCAAATTTTCCCAATTCTCTGCTTCATAATACAATAATGGAAAGCGGAAACCCATGTCTTCGTTCACATGCTAAGATTTCATGGCGTTAGAGTTATCATTAAAATATCTCACTGTTTTTCTATACCTGCAAAACTGCCCATTTTCTTCTTGCTATTGCTATATAGTCTGCTACTATTCAATACTCATTTGTTCACTAGTGACATTGGAGAGAGAGAGAGAGAGAGAGAGAGAGTGAATGCCAATGCAATGCTCTAAATACCTTCTAGGAACAGAAACATTAAGCTTGTAATCTATTTGTTTAAGCCGATAAAATCTCTTTACTCAGCTGTTTGTTGACTTCAATGGGAGTGAAATATCCTATTTTATTTCAGTGTCAATATAAATGAAGTGAGAGAGAGAGAGAGACAAGGGTTAAAGCATCGCAGCTTCTGTTCTTATATAAAGAAACTCATCTTAATTACAGATTTTACTTAATTCCAATCTGTCTCATAATAAACTTTGCATCAATGCAAGTAAATATATATCTATATATATATATATATTAAGAAGAAGAGAAAATGATCATTAACGAGAGAGAGAGAGAGAGAGGGGAAGAAATCTCTCTAGGTAACTTCACCCCTACAACTTACATTCCCAAAGTAGCTTGTCCAGTGGCAAAATCATCATAATGCAAGCATGGAAAAGGCAGCACCACCACCTCCTTCGAGCACCAATAGTTACCCAAATGGTAACATAATAAAGAACGAGTCTTTCTTTTTTTTTTTTTTTTTTTTTTTTTTAATTAAGGCATGAAGAGCTTGTTTCCACACTTGCATCTCCAAGCCTCTGGGTAATACTCTAATGGCATACTCAAACCAGGCTGAATTGGCACATGAACCGGTTGACACGGCAAACACTTTCCACACTTGGATCTACAAGTAGGCGGCGAAGAACCTGGTCCACTGAGTTGTTTCTGAGTGAGAACTCTGTCAAATGCCCTTAAGCCTCTTTCTCTTTCCCTTTTATACCCCCTTTCTGGAAACCCACTACCTGCATAAAAAAGCACTCAATTATAGATAGGGTTACGAATTGAACAAGAGGGTTACGTTTAATTAGCATAGTTAATGATGATTTCAGATTCTTACCGAGTAGGGACAGAGTGGCAACTGCGGAAGATAAGAAAAGGATAAAAGTGAAGGCAGTGAGTAGCGTGGATGGGTAGCGGAGGCGGTGGCGGAAGAGGGCCATCCCCGAGGTGGAGGTAAGGAAACAACAAGTGTTGTGTAGTGCAGAAGTAAGAAGGAAAAGGGTCTAACAGGGAAGCATAGATTTAGAGAGAGAGAGAGAGAGAGAGAGAGAGAGAGAGAGAGCGATAATTGCAAAAGTTTTTGCGTGTGAGCGTGTGGGAGGAGAGGTCTAAGTCAAAGACATATACCGAAAAGATGAGAGAAAGCGAGAAACAAGTGAAATTTTTGTTTTGTTGTTTGGCCAAAGGAAGAGGGAGTGGGGTCTACCTCTTTTCATTCCCCTGAATCTTGTCACGTAGTTGTATTGTAGCTCTCCCACCTCCGCCGGATTCTGATTTCTTCCATTTTCATCCATTTATTTTCTTCACTTAAAAAAAAAATTAAAATTTTAAATGATGTATATTTAATTACTTGAATTTTATAATTAAATGTAAATTTGAATAATTTTGACCTTAATAACTCAATAATTAGTCTGATTAGTAAAAATATAATTTTTTTTATTAATAAAAAATTAATTCAATTGAAAAATATTTTAATAACTATTGATTGCTTAACTGATGTAAGCAGTGCAAATTTTATTTTTTAATAAGTTAAATATGAGGTGGGGTCCCACACCATTTCCACCAATACAAATTCAAGTCTTTTGTCTTTCTTCCCCCGCACCTTTATGCGACGTCGTTTCTTCGCATCCATCCTCTCGCACCGCCCCTCGTCTGCTCGTTTCTTGTTCTCCCAGCATCGTAAAAGAAGTGAGTAGCTCAACAGCCAGCTAGCTACCCTATTAAACACCAGCCACGCCACCCTCTCATTGGCCGTGCCGCCTCTTCGCTGGCCCTTCTCCTATTGTACGCACACAGCATCTGTACAAGACACATCTTTCCATCATTCCATGATCCTTTTTATCCCTAAATTGCTATCTATGTTATTCTTGCCTAAGTTTTTGTTTTGGGTTCGCAACTAACATGTATGCGGAGAGTAAGGAGGAGTTCGTCTGTGGGTTAATATCGATTTAATTGAGGTTTTTATGCCATGTTCTCTTGGTTGGTGAGAGATGAAACTGAATCCTTATAAAGACCTTTCCTTTTGCGTCGGGACGACGATGGTTAAGGTATATAGTAAAAATTATTCTACTCGAATCAAATACTTACAAAAACTCGACTCACTGTCATCTCTACTTTTATGGGAATCGTGCTCTCTCAATACCATGCATGTTTCTTTCTCTCACACTAAAGCAAGTGATTTTTATCTATTTATTTTTGTTTCTCTCAAAATAGAGAGAAGGTGCTGAAAATTACTTTTTTTAAGTATATTAATTAAAAAATATTAAAAATAATTTAAAATTAAATTTAATAAATTTTAATAATAAAAATATTAAAATAATTTTTTAAATAATATTTTTTAATAATATTTAAAATAATATTTTTATTTAATAAAAATAATTTTAAACTTTTAAATGAAAGCCAAACATGCATTAGGGAGTTTGTTTTAGTGGTGGGTGTGCGTGCGCAGGGTAACAATCGTCGTGGTTTTTAACTAGTCCAGTATTAGATTCTCAAAAGCCAGAGGCATACACGCTGAGTTCACGTTCTTCTCTTGAAACGCCTCTCTAGTCTCCACAGTGAACCCCAAAACCAGCATGACCACCACAGGCCAAAAAGGCCAGTTTCTTAACAGTTCTTTGAGCATTTACTTCTAAAATGATCTCATATTACCACGAAATTGAGATCGATGTAGCATCTGCCGCGATCCGGGTTCGGGTCAATGTTATTTTGGATTCAATTTATGGGTCGTGGTCCTCTAAACTCTAAATTACAATGAATTGGATTTTCCTAGATATTCACCTTACTGAATTTTATTGAGATAGATTCGAAAAATGTGTAATTGCATTTAAAATGGATTTTGATTTAAAAATAATACCATATCTCCCAATTAATAGTCCCAGACCCAAATTTAATAAATTTGTGTTTAGACTGAACCTGGTTTAATTTTAAACCGGTCCATCGCATGGCTGTCTCGTACGAGTAGAACATCTGAGTGAAGGTTTAACCTTCCATCCTCGACCCACGGCTGCTTTTACATCGCCCACTTGCCACCATTATTAAACTCTTTTCTCTCTCTCTCTACGAAGTACTATGGGCTAATAAATATGAGATTGGGACCCACTCTGCAGGGGACCCATCAAGTGAGCAACAGAGCAAACATGTTGGTCCATGTTACTGCTACGGTAAAACTATAAAGTATAAAATATTAAATAAACCCAACTCAACATCTCTAGGCGGGCAGGCTCCATGACCTTTCTGTAAGTGCGGGCCTAAGGAAAAACCGACCAATGCTGCCCAGTTGGGGTTCTCTGAAATCAGTGACCAATGGAGTTTTGGGTTCGGTGGCACCCATTTAAGGCCGGAGTTTAAGCCGGGTTCAATGTAGATGATAGCAAATAGAATCGTACTTCATTGAGTGAAATGGATTATGTGGTACAAAAGCAACAATTAATAGAAGGAAGCAATTTTTGCAGGAATATAAATGTCACAAAATTAGAAAATGGGAATTAAAATAATAGTTGAATGGAATGGAAAGGAGAGGAAAACTCCAAATAAGTATGCAGTACCATAGGCCTGATGGCAAGCGGGAAGTGGGCCTGACTCTAGATTGTCGCAGTCCAAGTAGGAGAATAGGCCTTCTTAAATGATACTGTGGAGGCCTGGGGAGATTTGTAAATGAACAGTGTGGACCTAGGTCAGGGACAAGTAAATGGCAGCAAGCAACCGTTGCTTTTTAGCCTGAAGAAAGTGTAATAAAGTAATGAAAAAGTTTTTGAGATTTTAAAATTTTGGATTTGTATCTATGAGAATATATGGTTTTTATTTTTCTCTAAATTTTTTTGAAAGCTTTATTTTTAAAATTTTTTTGAATATTATTTATTTTTTAATACCATAATTAAAAAATTGCTTTCGAAATTTTTACTTTTATATATTAGGGTTTTGGAATAGTTACATTGGTTATACAAAATTGAAAGGGACACTTCATGTTCATATATATGCTACCGCATTGCTAATCCTTTTAGTCTGTTTTCTGTCTATTTGTAAATTTTTGGGCAGGAATTATAAGCTTCCTTTTTAAAAATTTTTTTTTTTTAAATGACATTGTGTTTTCCTTTTCACTTTGAGACGGAACTGGAGAGAACTCACCAACTTTGCCTTTTTTTTTTTTTTTTTTTTTCCATTACTGGTCTCACATTTTGAGAAGAAGTTGCTGTTGAAAACCACCTCATTTCATGCTATATCTTCTGTTTAAAGGTTATTTGCCAATTAACGGATGATCCACCTGATTTTAATAACCATGAAATTTCTCATCTTCTCATTGTTTAATAATGATTGAAACTGATGCATTGATGCTGATACCAAAAAGGGAATGCTTTCTTTTTTATTATAAGTAAACAATATATTATAAATGGTTTATATGCTGGTCACTGGTCACTTGGCATGCTACCCTAACCCTTTCGAACCGTCCCATGCAGAGGCTAAGCAAACTAATCATTATGGTAATTTATTTATTTATTGAAAAAAAATACATGTATGCATGTTCAATGGCGAAAAAGATATTAAATTTTATTTACTCAATAAACAATAGCATATATATATATATATATATATAATGCCCAAATACACAAAAGGGTCCCTTACAATCTTGCAAATCCAGCCAAAACAAAACAGGCTCAAAGACCCCAGGAACATAAAAAATCCTAAGTTAAAAGTGTTCGTCAACCTGACGGTGAGCATGCAAAATGATAAAAATGTCTAAATCACGACCATGCCAAGGAGCTCCATGCTAAACCACTAGAAGGCAGCCAAGAAAGGGACCCAATCAAAGCACAAAAGAGCCAACGGCTATGGAAGGAAAGAACCTTAGCAGGTTATCTCAAGCCAATGAGGATGGGTGGTAGGATTCCATAACCTTTCAATCTCATGTAGCATGGAGGTCTGACGCTAGAACCAAAGTACCGAGACCAAAGAAATTAACCCTCATGTGGATCGAAGAAAAAGAAGTCCAAGAAGCAGAACAACACAGCCAACCCCACTGCACAGTTCAATCAAGGAAAACACCCTTGTATACATTATTATAACATGGAAATAAATACTAAAAATTGAGAATTATTATTTTAATATTATTAAAAAAATTTTATTTTATAAAAAAGTTGAATGGGTGAAAACTCGAAAATGTATCCCTTAAATGAGTAATACGTCAAAGATAAAGTAAGGCTATGTAATCTTGAAAATGGTGGGCAGTTTCGCAGGATAAAAATTACTACAGCGTCAGGTGTTTGGTGGCATAAATGCAATATGTAACCTTTTTAACAACTCCATTACTCTAAGTAAAAACAACTATTAATCCACCAGTAATCTTGACTTCCATCTACGTGGCAGCCTAGGGTGCATCCCCGTCTTCAAAATGCTCCCTCTATTCCCCAGGCTTAAAAAAAAAAAAAAAAAAAAGCTCAACGCATCGGCATCGCCCACACTCTCACTTACTCCCCTGCCCCTCCCGTCTCTGCCTTTTCCCCACTTTTTCACCCCCTTCCACTGCTCCACGAAATCACAACAGCCTCCTGCCGTTCGCTCGACCTCCGGCGAATCTCTACTCTCTCTGGCGGCATGGATGCGGGCGTCAGGTCATTCCGGTCGATACTTGACAAACCCCTAACTCAGCTCACAGAAGACGACATTTCCCAGCTCACACGCGAAGATTGCCGCAAATACCTCAAAGAAAAAGGTCCTTCCTTTCTAGTTGTTCTTTCTTTTTTCCATTTTTCTTTATTTATTTCTTTCTTTTTCCTCCATTTTCTTTTCCATATTTGTCCCTGCGTTTCGCCATATTTTCCGGTGCCTGTAAATTTAGAGGAAGCTGACACGTGTCTCTTTTTTCTCCGGGTTTGTGAGAATGTTCGTACAGGAATGCGGAGACCTTCCTGGAACAAATCACAAGCGATCCAGCAAGTAATCTCCCTCAAAGCTCTTCTCGAAACTAGTGAAGACTCCGGCGCCGGTGCTCTGCGGAAAATCTTAGTTTCCAAACCACCGGTCAATCCCAACTCTCTCTACTAACAGTGAACTGTTACTGTCTTTTTTTTGGTTTAGATTACGTATATAAACCATTCTAATTTATCTGTAGGCGACTTCAAATTCGGTTGATTCAATGAAGGAACCCAGTGATATAAATAACAACGCAGTTTCGGGGTCTGTAGATGATACTGCTCCGTGCCGGCAAAATGATTCCCCGAAATCTACTCCAGGGCCGTTGGATTGCCAACCTGAAGAGGCCGATAATAAAGCCTTTGCTTCCAGGTCAATCTGTACTTTTCAATTTTGACTCTATTTTTTTATTAATTTTCCCGATAATGTTAATCGGATTCGTTAATCAACTTATATCAGTGATTAACTGATTTCCATCGATTGATGTAGATGGACCCTGCAATATGGCTGCTGAATTTAATGCTCTTCTTTAGGTGCAAATTCATACTCTCAGAATGGTTATCCAATTCTGGGTTAGGTTTGACTTGTAAGGATGATATTGCTTTGTGGGTTTTGCTGCAGGCTGTATAAACAGTGACTTTGGTATCAGTAGTTTTGTGAAACGTAAGTCTTAGGAGCTGTTTGGTATGAGATTGGGTGATTGTTAACTTTTAACCTCATTAACTTGTTTGAATAAATTTTCACCTCGTTAATATTTATTTTTCCTTAGAGGGATAAATTTTAACCTAGGGGCATAGGATAATAATTTCCTCTTAAAGGTTAAAACTCATAAGGGTAATGGCTAACCCTTATTTTTTAACCTTCTACTAAATGCATTGTTAGCTCTGAATTTTGATGAGGACAAGAGTAGGAGTCTTCTCTAAATTTAGGGACTAGCTGATTCGGTATTCTTTGGTTAAATTGTCTTGCATGCATCTTATTGAATCCTACGATCTGATTGTAAGGTGGGTTTTTTCATTAGGATATGTTTTAGAGATGATGCCAGATTTTTTTACTTTGTGGCCTTAAACTTGAGGTGTCCGGCCTAAATGATTTGAACTTGTTATTCCATAAGTTCCTCTATTTATTCTGAATAAAAAAGGAAGAGTTTCACCTGATGCTGGAAATGAAGAAAGGGAAGAAGGTGGGTGTTGGAAAGAATGGTGGTCAGCATGGAGAACACCTAGTAATGGGCTGAGACAGTTTATGAACAGTATAACTTTGAAACATGTTGGTTCAAACATGCATTATTTTGTTTCTGATTATATATGCAGTCCTGTTTAGACAGCACATTTTTCTAGTTGATTTGTTGGTAGATGGTTTGAGACTTCAGTTAATGCATCAATGCAACTAGCACACTTGATTGAAACTGGGCTTTTTGCCATCCAATATGTGGTTACTAGCTGTCATTATCTCCTCTGCAACTCTTTTATTTAAGTATTTGAAAATTTGGCCACAGAAGTCTTGATGCAACAGATGGATCGGTTGGGCAAATGACAATTTTCTATTGTGGAAAGGTGAACGTGTATGATGGAATCCCACCTGATAAGGTAATGAAGCTTTCCCTTTGAATGGATACCTCAAGATAACTCTGATAGCATGTTGGCCTTCCAATGCGTCCAAAATATGGATTTGCAGGCCCAGGCAATCATGCATCTTGCAGCAAGTCGAATTCAGTCACCTATGGATGATCCAATTCGTAGACCTGCATTTTCATTTCCATGTCATTTTCAGACCCAAAGTGATAAACATGGTTTTATTCCTCCTAATGCTGCAATCTCTCAGGCCAATCAAACAGGTAGAATTTTAATATGGAAGCATTTACCATTTGCCCTTTAAACCTTGTAATTTTGGGCACTGAGATTGTGTTTCTGAGAATTACTTGAGCTACGATGGATGTGGCTCAACCTAGAGATGTGTTTTGTAAATGGAAACATACAGCAGCATATTTCCTTAACACAAGAAAATGAAATTTTAAAATCAGTGATTACTGTTGTTACAAGGAAATGTGATGATATTCCAAAGTTTCAAAACATTATAAATTACTTCTCGAGATCTTCAATTCAAAAGCTGTACATAAATGAACCATTTGGCTAGAGTGACAAAAGGAGTGAACTCATATGAGATCTAGTATTAACTAATTCAAAAATAAACATAAGCTCGTAAGAAATTGCTTTCATATAGTGATACTGAAGTAAATGGTCTATGCATTGACTTTAGAGAGAAGATAGAATATTCTCATCTGTGTAGGGAGAAAGCTAGCATATCTCATGATCCTGGTAAAGACTCTCCCTTAGCTTCTTGTTCTGTAGATTTTTCTACATGTTGGAAAACATTGTCATAGTTCTCTTTGATCAGGATGAGTATCTTTGTTGAAATTTTAGAACTGTTGTGGCTGGGAATATTCACATTTCAATAATGTACTTATTTTGACAAATACTAAGAAATATTGGTGCTTTAAGTTCCTAAATATCTTAATGCTTAAAGACTTAAGACATTTGATCAGATGGGTTTCTCTCTAGATATGGCTTATAGGATAGGCTGGATACTGGGCTTTTGTTCTGAGCGTTGTTACTCTTAGATCCGTATGATTAGATATCATTTGAGGAGGCTTTTCGATTTCTCGATAAAGAGAAATATGACCAAAATAGTAGTTCGAGTGTATATCCTCATACTTCTCTCATTCTATGGAACAAATTGTATTTTTGGATCTTGTTTATGAGATTTTTAAATTTTAATATTTTTACCTATTTTTCTACTTTCTATGTACATTAAAGTGCTATAGTATCCTACATTTTATTATTTTCTACTTTATTTTTTCTCTCCATCTTTCTTATAATTCCCTTTTGCCATTTTTTGGTTATATTTTCTTCCTTTTTATTAAAAAAACCAGAATATTTCACAGGTGAAAACAAGAAAGACACTTTGAATTTTTTTTCTTTTTACCTTATATCTTCAAAAAGAAGAAAGAGGATTTTCCTATTATTAAATTCAATAGAATATTAAGTAAAAAGAAAACTTTAAATGAAAGTATTGTTCTCACACTTATTCTGCATTACATTGGCCTCATCTTGCTGAAAACTATATCATCCCCTAGCAATGTGATTGAACAAATCATTGGTATTGAGCAATTTTAATTGAACAAATCATTGGAATCAAGCAATTTTACTTGTTTTTTTTATTGTTTGATATTGGCATAACAAGATGAAGGGCGGCATTTTCATGGAGACAATTTATTTGTATTGTAAAGTGCTATTCACTGCACTTGTATTGCTGCCAATGAATTACAAGCCATTGCCCCCACCAACAGTGCATCCATGTTAGCATTGTCAGTGCCAATATCCTTTTTTGTATGAAAGTGTTTGATTCAACCGTCAATCCCTTTCAATTCGTGCTTAATTTACTGTCATCCTCTTCTTTGCATGCACTGGGATTAGCACTATTTACATCAGCACCTAACACCAACAGTAATAGGTGCAACTGCAACTATCTTCTCAAGAACTATTGCGATTAGCACTATTTCATCATCATCAATTCTCTCTCCTGCTTCACGTTTTCAAAATAAAATAACCTTTTTCTTTTACTGGCACTCTTTTTGCCACACGCCCGTGCCACAGCTACTCTGCTTCTACATGTTTGAGCAAGAGATTACTTTTCCAGTACATTTATCATGCATACAATTTACTTGTGATTCAGCAGTGAAAAGTGCCCTGAGCAGAATCTTACTTTAGCTACTGAAAGGACAATGTCAAGATTGTCAGTTGTTTGCACATCCTTTTAACACTGTTTACTCTTTGAAAGATGTAGAGGGTCAAGCAAACCGAAAAGTGTTATTGCAGAGATATCTCGAGAAGAAAAAAGATAGGTACTTTCAGTGACAGATTAGCGTTTCATGTATTATAGTGACTGGAAAGCTATTAACCTTTGTGTTTTTCTCCACTTTTACCGCATATATCACTGATAGGGGAAGATTTAAGGGCAGGAAAAATACAGGACCTACTTCTTCTAGTTTGGAGGTGTATTTGAACCATCATGTGAAGATGCAGTACGCAAATGGACAATCAACCAGGAGCAGCACAAGCTCCCCGCCCCAGCCTGGAGTGCCACCTACCTTATGTAGCTCAGCTGAGGATCAGTCAAAGATTGCTGGTTTTTCTGTTGATCTTAATGAAGGTAGACCCCAGAATTCTTTTCCATTGCGTGTTTTATGACCTGAAATATGCACGACATTTATGCTACTCATTGCTTTAGTGCTCATTATTGAACTGTTGATACCAAACATTTGATATATGGGCTGTCCAATCTCATTTGTTTGCTGGAATTCTGAAGAATGCCAGTAAAGATGTAATTTCAATAAAAGAACAATACATTTTTTCTGTATTGTAGTTATATGCCACTCAAACCATGACTTTTGGTTGTAACCATGCCATGTTTGGGTAGAATTTTTGGTATGCTGCTGAGCATGACATAGTTAACCATTTGAAAATGGGTAATTCTAATGTTCTAATTTGTGATATAAGTAATATATAGGTGTGAGGTAATTCATTTTTTTTGTTCGTTTGACTCCGTTGGTGGTCTCAAACTCAAGATTTCATTGTCCTGTAGACGGCTTTAATACCACTGAGCGAAAGCTCATTGGTTTGGTATAAGGTAATTCTAGTGCAGCACTGCAGCTTCTGGGGAATGTATTGATTCTTAATGAACGGGTCATTGCAAATTGGGTTGTTATAATGAGTGCATGTGAAGATGGTTTATCTATTATTGGTGCTCTGCAGATGTCCAAGATTGTTGAAATGGTATTTGTGATGTATGGTGCCTGGAACTGTGTAGAGTGCCCTCTACGGAATCACCATTGTCAAAGAGGAAACCAACCCAACAATCTTCAGCATGTCTGCATCTTACATGATCTGAGCTCTTACTTGATAAAGGCAGTTTTTATTTTTATTTTTTTCCCTGGCCCCTTCCCATTTCAAAAGATCACTATGAGAGAATTACTTGTTAGCAAGGGATTTCACTCGCAGTTGATCAATTTTGTAATAGAATCATGATCCTGAGAAATTCCTTGTTTCTGATTGTAATGTAACCTTTAGTTGAAATATGCAGCCTTGAGCAGCTATGCTCTTTACATAATGTAAATTTCGATGGAAGCTACCACCCAACGTTCTTGTTGCATTTTGTCCTAGTTGTAACCAGTTTTTTATTCTTCCCTGGATGATTACTAGCATTGCTCGCTACTGTCCTGTACCTGAAACCTTGAAGTGATTAGTGATAATCATGTTGGTGAGCATACGCTGTTAACTGATCGCTAGACTGCCATCTATCGCAGATACATAAGGGACTTGATGTGTTTTTTTGACGATGGTAATCTGCGCCTCTACTCCTTTAGATTTTTCCATGAACCATTTGCTAGAGTTTTAACACATTGATCTTTTCCATATCACGCCTTGTTTGAGCATAGAACCGATTAACAGTACCTGCCCATATTACTGACGAGTTTTGATTTCTCATGGTTGTTTGCTAAAGCTTTTTGATAACTGGGGAAGCAGAATTTAAAGCTTCTTAGTTGGACCACGGATCTGTGACAATTCCAAATTCAATATTTGTAATTGAAGAACTATTATTATTATTATTAAAAAGCAAAAAAAAAAAAATCTTGCCAAGAAAAACGATTGAATCACTTGCGTCCCTCATCACCGGTAAATGCCAAACGCGATATTATTTAGGCCAAGCAATAGCACCACAAATAGCAAGAGGGAAAAGGATTGAACACGTGGCACGCAACTGTAAGTCACCGAGAAATCGGGAATCTACATTTGTCTCTCTTCTCCTCTAAAGCAACGGTCTTAGCAGAGTCTTGACTCCCGCGCGAAGCAGTGAGGATTCCATTTCAATCTCACCCATGGCTATTGACGTGAGTTCTTTTTCCTCGTCGGATTAAGTATATGCTCCAGTAATCTTCTGGCTGGGATATTAATTGGAGGTCGTGCTCTGTTGCAGGCATGGTTCATGGACGAAAGCAGTGAAGACCAAAGGCTCCCACATCACCGCAACCCACAGGAGTTCGTTTCCTTGGATCACTTGGCTGGTCTAATCTCTCTCTCTTTGGTTTTCGTCTTTTTGCTTGCGCTTTTTTTTTTGTCCATTTTATGTTTATTAGGATTTCTAATAAACTGGTAATTTTACAGAATTGGGAGTGCTGTATTGGCACTTGAATCCAGAGGACTACGAGGACGGTGAAGAATTGAAGAAGATCAGGGAAGCAAGGGGATACAATTACATGGTATTTCGTTGTTTCTTCTGGGACTTTGTTTCTGATTAGTTTCCTTGATTCTGTTGTCATTGTTACATTATACTAATAGCGAATGAAAGCTTCCTTGATTTTGTTTTATCAATTTTAAAGAGTAAGGAGAGAATAGCCTGCCAGTTTTATGTAGACCCTTAAATGTTAACCAAGATTATAGGTTAACGAAGACGACAAACTGAGCTCTGCTACTTGTTCACCAAGGGGCGTATCTCTTTCTTTATGATTATTGAAAATTAACTATTTATAAACTTTTGTTATGCCGCTATGGCATTGTTCAAAATTCAAGATGGCTTGTTTGCTTGTCTTATCGTTTTCATTTCGTTTCATGTTCTAGAATGCAGTCAAACAATGCTTTGCATAATTCCATCTGATTCACACAAGCATAAAAATAATCTTATCATTGCTATACTTCCAGGACTTACTTGATTTGTGCCCAGAGAAAGTTGCTAACTATGAAGAGAAGCTGAAGAACTTCTATACAGAGCACATTCATGCTGATGAGGAGATACGCTACTGCTTACAGGGGAGTGGATATTTTGATGTTCGAGACAAGGATGATCGTTGGATCCGAATCTGGATCAAGGCAGGTGATCTTATTATTCTGCCAGCAGGAATCTACCACCGTTTCACTCTTGACACTAGTAACTATGTTAAGGTAATATGAAGACATAGTACTATGAAGTGATTAATTAATGAATTGAATGTTACTGACTGTCAACTGATAAAATTCTTTGTGTGGGTAATAATGTGCAGTTGATGAGGTTATTTGTGGGAGAGCCAGTGTGGACACCCTTTAACCGCCCACAGGAAGACCATCCTGCAAGAAAGGAGTACATAAAGAGTTTGAATGAGAAGGTTGGATTAGCACTTGAAGCTCATTAAGGTTCTACAGTGCTTGCCAATGAATTGTGATGCAACATCTATATGGCTATTTGGTACTACAGCTCTCTAATTTATGGGATGATTTAGGTCAGTCTTTTATATATGCATATTGCAGTTCAGTTGGGACTCCAGCAATAAAACTACAATGTAAAACTAATATAAAGCATATGTATATCTGGATGTTGTATCATTCTAAAGCATATGGGTACGATTTCATATTGTGCCTATTACGTGTTGAAATTGTGACTATAAGGCTCAATCTTATCATCTGGTATATGCTTTAGGGTGATTACAAAGACAATCTATCTAAAGAACTCCAGAACTAATTGGAGGTTGAACTAATTCATTTTCTCTGGAAGCATTGTCTTGGGACCATTTCAAGTGGGTGGAAATGCATCGATTTCGTTTGGTTTTTCCCTTATGGTTCTTGAAAGAGCAAGAGAAATGAAAAGGTATTTCCAAAGATCACCAAATGTTAGATAGACGTGTATGACATTGACGATAATTATTTTGCCATCAAACTGCTATTCAAGAAGCTATCTTCGAACCGTTCTGAGAGCACAACTGAAAGCAAAGGAGATGAGTTACTAAACGTTTTCTTAGGTTCATAATAAATTTTCTTAATAAATTAGGATTGGGCTCAAATGGTATATGTGCAAGTAAATTGTATGCAACACCCTTAATTTTTAAATTAATTATTTTATGGGTAAATATTAATATTTTATTTTATTTAAATTTTGAAAAATTATTTAAAATTTTTCAAATTTTAGAAATCGTGTTTGATTTTCTGAAAATGTGAAACTTAGATAATTTTTAAAAATTAATTTAAAAATCACGTGGCAAAACTAAAAATATATTTACACTCTACATATTTTTTTGAGTTTTTTGAAATTTTTTCGGAATTTTTGGGCCTCATTTTTTGTCTTAATATAGAGTAAAAATTCAATTTCGAGTAGCTTGAATCGGACCGATTGAATTGAACCGAATCGGGTCGGACCAATCAAATCGGATTGGCCCTCTCCCTTTTCTCCTCTTCTTCCCCGCGCATCCCGATTCCCTCTCTTCCCTCTCCATTTTCTCTCTCCTCTCTCCTCCCCTTGCCACTCCACTGCTGCCTCTCCCTCCCCAGCTCGTCGGTGCGCCTGCACAGACTCTCTCCACAGCTAGCCAACACTCCAGGCCGCTGGAAAATTGCCCCAAAGACCCTTACGTGCGCAACGCACCATTTCGTCTTTCTGGCCAAAATTTGGCCACCGATTGGACCGGGTCTTGTCCCAAAGCCCATTTACACCTCGAGAACTTTTCATAGATACCAAGAATACAAAAATCCATCAAGCAGTTTGTCTAATTTTTGTCCGGGAAGTTTTAGCCCATTTCGACCTTTAGGTTAGATTTCTTGCAAACTGTGAACCCCACGAAAAATCCAAAAGTATCAGAGTGCTCTCCTCGACGAGAGCTTCGCAGCAATACCCATTTTAAAATTTTTCAACACCATTTTCCTGTGAGTCCCATGAAACTTCGCAGTATTTTTTCGAGTATTAAATAAGCTTAATAAATTTCGTAAAAATTATATACTAACCCCGTGTTGTGGGCTTCGCGTAGGTACGCTCGTTTAGAGGAAATTCGACAGTTGCTCAGGTTTTTAATTTTGGGCCAGGCAGACAGGCTACCAGGAAAGCTTTAGAATCGGGTCTAGATTTTTAGCTACCCCACCATTTTCATACATCTCTCAAGGGTCGGAATTGGCACAGGTAAACCTGAACCCTCATTTTTCTTAATTATCTAGGCCTGATTTCGATTAAAAAACTATAAAATATTCATGGTAGGTTAGAAAATTATAATTCCTTTTGCATTAGTTTAATAATATTGCTAAGGACCGTGGGGCAAAATTTTAGAACTTTTAGAGCTCATTTGGGTAGTTTTTTTCAAAAGAATTAGTTGTAGGGACTAAATGGTAATTTTTCAAATTATAGTGGTTGACTGTTTGGATGCCCAGAAGAGGCCATGTGATGTGATTGAGTTGTGGATGTGTGACTTGTGGATATAGAAGTGCATTTTGAGCCTTTTTGCAGGTTGGGTAGGTTCTAGGTATAGGGGAGACTCTGCTGAATTTTCGGCACGACTTATGGTGTCTTTAGTCCTTTTTAAAATTGTATCGAGTCAAATATATTAAATAATTGCAATGAAATTTGTCAGGTGAGCCGGGACAGCCTTCCTCCTCCGCCCAGCCATTGCAGTGACCTCGGTTCAAGTCTGTGAGTAGAATATTGATTTTAATTATAATTTCAATATTATTATATATTCAAGGTATGCCCATTCATCATCTATAAATATATTTATGTAGTTAAATACTAGGCACATTTTATGTTACATCTTTGGTTGATGAAATGTTTATGGATGTTATTTTATGTTCATTTGGAGCAGTGTGCGTGTGTTGGCGTGCGTATGGTGTGTGGTATTAGTTATGGACAAGACGAGTAGATGCAGGTGGAGCTTGACTCGCTGGGACCCGATCCTTTTATGGATAAGTCAGGGTAGGCACGGCTCGAGATGATCTTGCTGGCCCCTGCATTTGGTTTATCAACCGAAAGTCCGGCTTGAGAGACACTCGCTAGCAGAGGTTGGATTAAGAGAGCTGTATAGGGGATCAGCTCCCATATATGTATTGTTTGAACATTATTGGGTGTACCAGTGCTCCAAATTACCTTTTTGCTGTTATGATGTGATTTGTATGAAAATTTTGACGGTGTTACATTCCACTCTTCCGGATGCATTAGCTTTAGATAGTTATAGAAATTATGGTTAAAATCAATATTTTACTCTCTGAGTTGAACACTCACTCCTGTTCACCTTATTTTTCCAGGATACATGAGATTTCTTGTTAAGTTCTAACCTGCCTCTCTCCTTCGCAAGCAATCTATTAATATATGTTATGCTTGTATAATTTTACTAAATTCTAGACTTTGCATATGTTAGGAGTATTTTAATCAATTTGGGATCGTAATAGAATATTATGTTAAATTTGTAAGAACATTAAATGCATGTATGTGTGCGTGTGATTGGATTGGATGAGGGAGCTGAACTCCTATTTGATTTTATAATATGATGAATATGTGGAGGGTGAGCTAAGCTCCCCAAATTATTATATATTGTGCTTATAGGTCAGGTGAGTCAAAAACTCCCCGTTATATGGTCCATGTTATGGCCTGACTCTGTCCGGTTGTTTTCTTGAAATTGGGCTTAAAATGGGCCTTATAATTGGGTTAAGGAATAGTTAAGCTTACTACGGGCCTCGGGGGCTTTAGACTGGCCCAGGTCCTAGTGCCCGTCCGACCCATAGATTGGGTCGCGACAAATGTGGTATCAGAGCTTAGGCTCTAGATTCATAGGGAATATATGTCTAAAGTTTTGGGGAGAGCCTAATAGAAGTCACATGCGGAGAATAAGGTCTACATTCGTCCTTGCATTGTCATCTTTGCTTCTAGTTTTTGCTTCATATAATTGTGTGAAAATATGAGTCTATAGAGCTATGTAACATAATATTTTGAATTTTGTAGACTAATACTGCTGAATTTCAGGAAAATGCGTAGAAATAGAAGGGCTGCCACTGCACCAGAACGGGATATGCTAGACGAGGTGTAGGCACAGGATGAAGTGCCTGCCCCGAGGAGGCAAGGCAGGAGACCTAGAGCTGCTCAAGTAGAAGAGCAGCCGCCACCAGTTCAGGAACAGTCTTTTGTGGCCCAGGGTCCTGTGGACCCAATGGCAGTTATCCTAGCCGGATTACAGAGAATCATCGATACGATGGCATAATATATAGTCTACCATCCACAACAGCAGCAGCTCACTGCACCAAGAGGGGAACCTTACAAACAAATAATTAATTTTAAAAAGTTAGTTTCTGGTATCTATGATGTAACTAATGATGCTTACCTGTTTTTGGACTCCTGCAAACAGGCAAGGGTGGAACTGCAATTAACTGACAAGAGATTGGTAGAGTGTATGCAGCAGGTATTGAGGCCAGTGCTAAGGCAGTGGATGACAGACTACGTACTACATCGTATTGAGGAATTATCTCAGACCCAGTTTGTGGAACTGTTCGTCAATAGGTTTGTGCCAAAAAGCTTCAGAGACCAAAATCAGTGGGCCTTTGAGGCCTTAAGGCAGAATTACAGATCCGTAGATGAATATACTACAAAATTTTTAGAACTGAGAAGGTATGGCCCCACAGCAGTGGCTACAGAAAGTGTGAAGGTAAAGAGGTTCCTAAATGGGCTGGACAGGAAGTATGCAAACCTGGTCATGATGTCTGATCAGTCTTTCGATGTAGTAGTTGATCGAGCTCAACATATTGAAATCAGCTATACAGGAGATGACAGTAAATGGGCAAAGAAAAATAGAGCAGAGGGTTCTTCAGGTGTTCCCTACATGGGTGCCACGGATAGTAGAGGCCAAAGTCATTACAGAGGAAGAAGTAGAAACAACAAAAATGGTGGTTTTAAACATAGATCTCCAGGATTCAGACCAAGGTACAGGTCCAGCAGTGGTTACAGTTCGGGTTATAGCAGTTCTTGGTCTGGTTCAGGATCCTCCATGGCACCCTGCATGTAGTGTGGAAGAGGACATTCAAGACCTTGTATGATGGGTTCAGGAGTATGCTTTCGATGTGGCCAGCAGGTTCACTTTGCTAGAGAATGTCCTATGTTCAGCGAGCCACAGATGGGGTTACAGGGTTCTGTTGCAAATGTTCCTCGTCAATTGTATCCTTGTGCTTCAAGCATGGCAGGCAGTCAATTCAATGGCCAACAGGGCCGAGGATAAGGAGGACGTGGATTTGGAGGCAGGTCAGGAGGTAAAAGTCAACTCCAGGGTTCTGTAATGCAAGGTAGGGTTTAGGCTCGGGTTTTCACCTTGACCCACTAGGATGCTCAGGCTTCCAATCTAGTTGTGGCAGGTATTCTTCTAGTCTATTCCTATGAGGCTCGTGTTTTGATAGATCCGGGTACTACGCACTTATTTGTCTCCCCCCGTTTTTACCATAAGATTGGGTAAGAACCCTACAACTTTAGAATGCCCCTTGTCTGTAGCTACCCCTCTTTGTGATAACATAGATGTGGATATGGTTTTTCTAGGTGGCCCAGTGGTAGTGGATGGAAGGATCCTCCCAGCAGACTTGGTTCCTCTACCAGTAATGGATTTCAATGTAATTTTGAGAATGGATTGGCTGGCAACTTATTATGCCACTTTAAACTGCAGGAACAAAAGGGTGTACTTTCATATACCTGGTGTGGAAGAGTTTAGCTTTAATGGTGACAGAGCGTGGTTCCATATAACTTGGTGTTAGTAAATAGTGCTAGAAAGATGTTGAGGCGTGGGTGTTAGGGGTATTTGGCATTAGTGAAAGATACATCTGTAGAAGGTGTTGACATTGAGAATGTTCCTGTTGTCAGAGAATTTATGGATATCTTCCCTGAGGAGCTTCAAAGGTTACCACTAGGAAGGGAAATAGAGTTTTGCATTGACATTGTGCCGGGTATAAACCCCATATCAATGCCGCCTTACAGGTTGGCCCCAGCAGAATTGAAGGAACTGAAGGAGCAACTACAAGAGCTTCCGGACAAGAGTTTTATCTGTCCAAGTACCTTCCCTTGGGGCACTCCTGTTCTATTTGTGAGAAAGAAAGATGGGTCCTTAAGGTTGTGTATTGATTATAGACAGCTGAACAAAGTAACTGTGAAGAACAAGTACCCACTTCCTCAGATCGATGATCTGTTTGATCAGCTCCAAGGGGCTAGATTCTTTTCCAAAATAGATCTACGGTCAGGCTACCATCAGTTGAGGATCATAAATGAGGATATACCAAAAACAGCATTCAGGACTAGATATGGTCAATATGAGTTTCTGGTGATGTCGTTTGGACTCACCAATGCACTAGCGGCCTTCATGGACTTGATGAACAGGGTGTTCAGGCCGTTCCTGAACCGTTTTGTCATCGTATTCATAGATGACATTTTGGTATACTCTCGGACCGAGGAAGAACATGTGTGGCATTTGAGGATGGTGTTGCAGACTTTGAGAGAGCACCAGCTATATGCCAAATTTTCAAACTGTGAATTTTGGCTAGAAAACATCTCATTCTTGAGACACGTGGTTTCGAGTGAAGGCATTCAAGTGGATCCCAAGAAAATTGAGGCGGTAACTGATTAGTTTAGGTCTACAACAGTCACTGAGGTGCAGAGTTTTCTGGGCCTAACTGGCTACTATAGGCGTTTTGTATAGAATTTTTCCAGGATAGTAGCTCCCCTAACTAAGTTAACTTGGAAGAATGTTTCATTCATTTGGACAGATGATTGTGAAGAGAGCTTCCAGAAGCTTAAGGAATGTCTAACTACAGCCCCTGTGTTGACATTACCGATGAGTGGTGAAGGATATACTGTGTACTGTGATGCCTCCAGAGTTGATTTAGAGTGTGTTTTGATGCAACATAGGAAAGTAGTGGCTTATACTTTAAGGCAGCTAAAGAGGCATGAGCATAACTACCCCACCCACGACTTGGAAATGACGACTATAGTCTTTGCATTAAAGATCTAGAAACACTATCTGTATGGTGAAGTATGTAAGATATACATTGACCACAAGAGTTTGAAGTACATCTTTCAATAGAAGGATTTAAACTTGAGGCAGAAGAGATTGATGGAATTTATGAAGGACTATGATTGTACCATCTAGTATCATCCTTGGAAGGCAAATGCTCTGTTTGAACATTATTGAGTGTGTGTGTGCTCCAAATGATCTTTTTGCTGTTATGATGAGATTTGTATGAAAATTTTGATGGTGTTGCATTCCACTTTGCAGGATGTATTAGTTTTAGATAGCTATAAAAATTATGGTTAAAATCGGTATTTTACTCTCTGAGTGGAACGCTCACTCCTGTTAATCTTATTTTTCTAGGATACAGGAGATTTCTTGTTGAGTTCTAACCTGTCTCTCTCCTTCGCAGGCAATCTATTAATATCTGTTATGCTTGTATAATTTTATTAAATTCTATACTCCGCATGTGTTATTAGTATTTTAATCAATTTGAGATTATAATATAATATTATGTTAAATTTGTAAGAATATTAAATGCATGTATGTGTACATGTGATTTGATTGGATGAGGGAGCTGAGCTCCCATTTGATTTTATGACATGATGAATATGTGGAGGGTGAGCTGAGCTCCCCAAATTATTATATATTGTACTTATAAGTCGGATGAGTCAAAAACTCCCCGTTGTATGGTACATATTATGGCTGGACTTTGTCTGGTTGTTTTCTTGAAATTGGGCTTAAAATAGGCCTTAGGATTGAATTAAGGAATAGTTAGGCTTACTACGGGCCTTGAAGGTTTCAAGCTGGCTCAGGTCCTAGTGTCAGTTAGACCCATAGGTTGCATTGTGACATTGTAGATGAAGGTCATGGGTACAATGCTCATGTCATTTTCCTTAAAAAAAAAAAAAGGAAAAAAAGAGAGTGCACTCTTTCTTTGTTCTAAATTGAGAGATGATGATTACAAACAATAAAAACAGAATCGTCATAGTTTTTGTAGAACAAAGAGCAAATCACAAATCTCTCCAGTGAAGAAATTTGTTTCTAATTCTATCCTTTAAAATAACTTGAATATATGTATGATTGATTGTGCTATCCAGTACACCATAGCCTGATCTAATTACTGACAAATGCAACATCCAAATCTTAAAATCATTCAAATTCAGAGTTCAGAGCCGAAATTCAGCTGTTTGAAGCTCCACTGGTCCAGTCTGCCCATTTCTAATAGCCATTAAATCACTGCTGTCACCTCCCAAATAGGCTTTCATAAATGCAACCACAACACCTCCAACAAACCTCCTCATAGGCTCCCTGGACTTGCCATTCATGCACAAACAATACGTAGCTTTCCCTCTAATCCCTCTAGTATCGTCATCTAGCATATCTAGATGACCAAAATCCTTCACAACAAAATAACAAGCTGGTTTTTGACATTCCTTATAAAAGTCCTCATGATTAACACCCTTGGGTGCACAAGGAGGGAACAGAGGGTTCCTTTTCACTTCACCTAAGCCAGAACCAATTACCATTGCTGCCATATCGAGATCAAACGAATGAGGAACATAGGTGAGTACCGGTGGAGGTGTTTGTTTCCCTTTGTCCATTCCATCAACTGGGTCTACCCCTATTATTGCTGAAAATCTTAGCGTGGAGGCTGCTTTCTGTAGAGCTAGTGCAAAAGCAGTCTTTCCTCCTCGACTATGGCCTGCAAGTCCTATCTTGCTTAGTTTTGGTTGGACATGGAGTGGCAGCACTTCTTGCAGCCCTTTGGATAACCAGTTTGTTATTGCAGCTGTGGATTTTATCTCCTCACTTGAATCTGCCCCAGCCACAGTGTACAACTGTCCAAGTCAAATACTCAAACTTGTTAGCTCTGCAAATAACTCTAGTGCCACTAAATTAAAATTCATTAGTCTGGTGATTTATGCTCTGCCATAATATTCTCTTAGCTGATAAACACATACATGTTTTTGTTTTCCTGTGTGAAGGGGGACGTGGTATGGCGCCAATGGCCTATGGGCTTTAAGAGCAAAAGAACTAGGAAAATAAGGCATGAAAAAGAAGCATCTCCAGAACCAATCACGTCAAGAGTCCACTTGATAATGAAAACCCCATAGAGAGTCCATAATTTCCCTTTCAGAAAACTAGAAAAGTCCACATTTCTTTTTACCTTTTGCACTAAGTTACTTCAGATTATCAACATGTGGCATCATTGCTGCTCTACAAATACATGACTCTGATATTTGGTAATTATTATCATTTTTATGAACTTCTTTCTGTACTTTAATGGCAATTATTGAATACTAAAATGAAAATTAATAAACGGAGAAAAACCGATCAAATAATTACTTTACTTGAAGAAAAGACATACAATTAGAAGCAAAAATCTGCATATAAAGGGGGGAAAAGAATTCAGAGAAGGATACCTGAGGAGCAATAACAATGAAGCCATGAGAAGCAACATGTTGGATGAGGAGAGAATAGAAAGAGTTATAGAGAAGGTAACCATGGAGGAACATTAGAATTGGGAATTCTCCTGCTTCACATGGCATGGCAATCAAGAGTGGCTTTGGAGGTGGAACAGCAAGTGAAGATTTTGTGGAACATGTTTCTGATTCTACTTTTTGAAGCACTGTTGTGTATTTCCCAATCTCAAAAACACCTGTTGCAGTAGCAGTACCAGAAGAGCAAGACATGGCTGATGGAACTAGTTTAGTAGCTTATCCTTTCCCCTAAAAAAAAACAAAGCAATGCATATAAATTTGTGCAGGTCAGAAAGATAAGTTGTTCTATCATGTGTCCTTCTCATGGCCACATTCTTTAACAAAGTCCATTGGGCCAATACTGTGGGCCACATTGGGTCTTGTAACATTACCCGCTTCTCACTATAGACCCATGCCAATGCAGCTATGTCTTGCGATCTTGAAACTAGCTCTAACTGGATGTGAAGCCGAAAAGCTTAGTCTGGAGTCTTGCATTAACTTCATATGTTCTCTTAGAATGAAGTTGTGCGCTTATTTGGTATCAAATGATAATTTTCGTTACTAGCTCTCTTTTTCATATAAATGTTTTGCTAGGCCTGTTGGTGTTGGTCTCTGTTCCAAGACCAGCATTTGCTCTCTCAAGCAGAATATCAGGCTCTCACAATTAGCAACAACCACTGAATCAATGAAAGATGAGTTTTGGGAGAGTGTAAGAGCTTGATGAGGTTTGCAGAGTAGGGTTCAGTTATGAGTCTTGCACTAACAGGGCTAAGAAACAAAGGGTAGCAATGATATTGGTGAATCCGGCGATGTTCATGAAGGTGGAGATACTTCGATTCTAGGCCAGTTGGAAAGTGGCAAAAATATTTAAAGTGGGTCAACAAAATAGGTGAACGTAAAATTTTTAAGGAAAATTAATCTATTTTAATAAAAAATATTATTTTTTAAAAAAAATAAATTATTTTCTAAATTTTAATAATTTTATTAAACAATATTTATATATATAATATAAATATATATCACTAATTTAATATTACAATTAAATAATAAAAAAATATTTTTTTTAAAAAATAATTTTTATAAAAATATTTTTCATATACAAATTATTTTATATAATTTCTTAAAAAAAAATGAAACTTAAATATTAATAATGGCAAAATTTAATAAACAATCTCATTTTTATAATAAAGCAAAGGAATTAAGAATTTATTATTATTATTATTATTATTATTATTATTATTAAAACAAGTTAACGTTAAAAGGAATTTTTCGTTAAAAAGAATTTTTTATTAAAAAAATATAAAAATAATAAAATAATTTTTAAAAATTTTCTTTTTACATTAAAATTCAAGACAAACGAAACCTAAGAGTAGATATCCTTCGTCCAGAATGTTGGTTTATAGGTTAGAGCTTATTGCATTTTTTCTGGTTCAAATAATTTTTTTTTAAAGAAGAATGAAAAAAAGAAAATATTTTAGGGCTAAAAGAAAATTTGGTCGAAGTTGCGGACTGTCTCTAAAATCACATTAATTCCCTACATTCCTCAGACATTGAGGATCCTATCCTATCCTATCCTACTTAATAATTTACAAAAACTCGAAACAAATGGAGAAAGTGGAAGATAACAAAACTACACAATCATGGCTCCACGGGTTCACCACTCCAAAGTACCTTAAAGCAAATGCCATAGAACAAAGTTGAGGGAGAAAAACCAGGGCCACAGATATATAAAAACTAAGAACAGTGCCATTCTCTTGTATTTAATTGTATAATCTACTATCATCAAAATGAGCTCCTCTTCCTTTCATTCCCTTTTTGACCACCCCAGTCCAAGTTACTCCTTTCATTGCCTGTTCACTGAAAGAAACAAATGCTTTCATCACATGGCTTCTGCTTCCTTGTGATTCATAACACTTTTACTTTTCCAGTACAAAAACAATTAACATATTCCCACTTAAACGCAAAAAAGAAAGAAGACTCCTTACATGGATATCTAATAATTAAAATCTTTGATTTCTCCTCCTTTACAAAACAGCAAAATACGAAAGTATAGCCCATCTAATAATTAACATCACAACGTTCACTAGGGTCTACGGCCATATATTTTCTATTATCCCAGTTTTCCCATTCCCATTTGCCAAGCTTTCGTCCCTTTTGTATAAAAGTTAAATTCTGTGCCTATTGTTTCTTTCTTCTGCGATGGCCAGAAGCCTTGACACACCTTGAGTCCACATCTCATATTCCCTCTGGCTCAGACATTCAAACTCCACAACACCCCGCAACACGGTCTTCAACGCGAAATATCGCCGATTCTCACCACCCTCAAGCAAGTGGCGTCCCGGCCAGGCGGGAATATCTTTGATCACTTCCAACACCACATCTGTAAATTCAAAAAGAGAAGAATTTAAAGACCATCCCTTTTGATCTTTTAGACTTTAGTGCCATTTAACTTTCTCAAATCCCCAAATTGAATAAGACCCACCCCTCCAATTCTGTTTTTCATATTAATAGAGAAAGACAAAAGCAATGATATTTACTCTTTTTCTTTTTTGTTATGGTCCCGGCAACATGTCTGCTCTTCATCTTCAACATAACCTGCACCAAAAGAAGTTTCAAAAGTTAAAGGAGGTTAGGGAAGAACATAGAAAGAAAGAAAGTAGATCCATTTATTTCATAATAATGATCAGAGCTTTAGCTTTTGTCTTGATGCCTTTTTCCTTCATCCGATTCACATTCATAACAGTCATCATTCCCAAATAATTAACATGATTTCATCTCTCTAAATAACGGACTAAGAATATTGGTTTGGATTAGACTCTTATACCTGATTCATTCTGTTCATATCTATAAATAATGGACTAAGAATATTGGTTTGGATTAGATGCTTATACCTGATTCATTTTGTTGATATAAACAGAAACTATCTTCCAGTGAAGATCACCTGCATTAATCACAGATAGGGTAATCAAAATTCTCTCCTATAGCAAAAACAAAATTAGAATTTTTCCAAATTGTGTTATTTTTCTCCACATATATCTAATCTGCTAAAAGCAATTACAACAATCTATAAATAAAGGAAGCTAACAGACCAAGATTTCTACCCAGGAAAATTGCAAACTTTAGTGAAGCATCTAGATGTGGAAATGCAAATTCAACAAGCTAAAACTTGTAATCAAGATAATTTGCTTAACAAGTTAATCCCCATTTCATTCCAAGAAAAACAACCTAAAAAGGCAAAAGTATGAAACACTTATCAATTGCGGTAAATCAGAAATATTATTCACCTTTACGAGTGCGCTTGAGGAGCTCACAGCCTCTGGCTAGCAACTCCCTACTGCAGATCCCTAGGAAATTCTCTTCAGGCACAAGTTCACCACTGAAACTACCATTAGAACTACCATTACTACCATTTCCACCACCAACACCTAATCCTTTCTCCACAGGAATAACTGCTGCTATGTTCCACACCTCCTTTAGTGCTCTTGCCTTCAATGTTGCGGCCCCACGTAAAGCTGCAACAACCATATCACATAAAAGATAATCTGTTAAATACAAATGCATAAATCAAATCCTATAAATGCCATATATAATCTATGTCTTTGGTATAGGATTAATTGACATTGAATAATTAAATAAAGAACCTGTGGCTGCAGCAGCTGTTAATGTCATTATATCACCCGGAGACCGCACATTTACAGCAGAGCTGACAACAGAAGCTAGGTGATCACGCTCTGCCCCCATGGCCTCCGCGGCCTCAACGCATTGGGCTGCAACCAATGTGGCAGCAGATGCCACTGCCATATCAGTCTTCGCCATTTGCTCATCCTTACCGTTCCCAGAAGAGGCAGCAGTAGCAGCAGCGATGGCAGCAACAGCTGCGGCGACGCCAGCTACAGAAATGGCAGCATGAAGCTGGGCATTGTGGGCCCTCGTCTCCTCCTTTTTCTTCTCCCTCCTATCCTTCAACCACCTACCAACCGTCTTACCACCACCGCCACCACCACCTCCTCCAGCAGCACTAATGGAGGCACCAGGCGTAGCCGAGGGCGTTCGGTACTGGGTGTTGGTGTTATTTTGACGGCAATACTGCACAGAAAAACAATTGAATTGGCTCATCAAATTACCATTTCTAGAACGTAAAGCTTCCGATTTGTTTCTCTTATGCATCATGAAAAACCATTGAAGAACGAAAAAACAAATATCATGGCTAACAACAATAATTAATTGATCATTAATTAATCATCCCAAAACAGATGAGATGAGTTGCGCTAATTGTGTTCTGATGGGTAAGTTGCATAAGCCATAAATGCAAAGCTCTGTTATTTTTTTTAACCAATTCGATAGGGGAGCTACCGCACACCCGTTTTTTGACAGAATTAAAGGACCAGAACATATTTCAGATGGATATTTTCTATTTTCTCTCCCTTTGGACTAAAAATAGCTCTAGCAAAAGGTCAAATAAGTAATTATATAATTCACCCAAATCAAACAAACACTGTCCTCTGAATTTTGGCTAAAAATAAAATATAATAACACAACTGACCTAGATTTCTCTCGACCAAAGAAAAGTATATTGGAGAAAAACGGAAAAAAAAAATTATTGTCTTCGGAGGCTATTAAAGGGGAGCATTGGTTATAGAGAAAGCCTGAGATATGTCTTCTAGGGCATGACTGGGTCCAGTATACCAGTGTAGCTCAGTAATCTTGTTCTGAAAAAGCCAAAAAAAAAAAAAAAAAAACAAACAAACCAATGGATGCACACAACAGGCAAATCTTATTGCAAACCCAGTAACAGTTCTTGAAAACTTGTAGTACTAGTCATGTGTTTGTGTACCTTGACGTCGTCGATCTCGGACGGGGAGACAGGAGGACTGTCCGTTAAGGAACCATTAAGAGGGCCACTGCTGTGTGAAAGCCTGCCTGAAGTTCGTGGGGATACCTCCTGCTGCATTAAACGGCACGAAAGAAGATGGGGTTTAGGAATTTTTAAGGAAATCATAGGTGGAGATATTGTGAATTGGTATTGAAATGGAGAAGAAATTATTGAGTAGTTTTATAGAAGTGCCTTGCTTTCTTCGAAAAAGAGAAGCATCAGGCGGAAAATAAAATGTTGCAAATCTCGCTTCAAGTTTCCATACCAGTTTGAATTCTTCAAAAAGATTCTATTGTGTTTATTTTAAATTCAAGATTAGAGAAAAACAAATGTAAAATTAGAACAAATTTTGTCAAAAATATTCAAAACCAACACCCAAAAGAGCCAAAACACTGTAACATCAAAACCAAATTAAAAAAGGACAAAACCAGTCAATTATATAACAAGAGAGAGAAGAAAACAAAGCAGAAGCTAGAACTTTAAGGCCAAGAGCCAAAAATTATAAATCCCACAAGTTGTCTTTATCCTTTGGCACTCTGTTTCACATAACTCACCGACTGTGACATGATTCTTTCCATGACCATCTGAGAGGTCTCAGAGGAAGCAAAAGAAAATGGGTTCCCAGAAACGGTAGCACTCTCCTCTAACTCTCCAGCAATGTCCTCCTGTATAGCACAGCCAGCACTGCCACTCATGGTATTAGAGAGAACCATTTGAGGCGGAGCAAGGGCTTTTGAGACCTCCGAGGCTGAGACACTCCATGAACGCGAGAGGAACTCCATGGGCTCGCGGGGCGTTTCCGGTGGCCGGAAAAGGGCCATGTCAGGTCTCCAAGGCTCGGCCATGGGTTTTTCCATTTGAGAGAGAGAGTGTGTGTGTTTCTGTTTTGTGCAGTGGCGTTTTTACTGGAGTGTGGTTGGTTGGCTGCTTTATAGAGGGAGGGTGGCATGAAGACAAACCTGACTGAGATGTCAGCTCCTATGGGCTTTTGTTTAAGGATTTGAATCACAGATAATGATAAAAAGAAAAGATAATAAAATGAAGATCCCATGCATGATATCAAAAAATTGGGCAAATTGCATAGATAGTATATGTAAAATTCAATTTATAATATAAAATTTTAATTTAAATAATAATAATAATAATAATAAATAATGTGATCCTTGATAGTCCCTTTTCTAAATTTAAAGTATATTTTATATTATTTAAAAATAACAAAATTTTAATTATTTTTTTACCATCAAATAAAAACACTATTCATATAACCATCGTTCTCAATATTTTTCCTCACCCAGTCATGTTGTCTTCTACTTTCTCAGCTTATTCTCCTCTCTTTGTTTCTTCCTCATTTCGTCTCGTCTTCTTCGTCCCTTCCTATTCTTATCAATGGAGGAGACTGTGAGATCAACCACTAGCCCCAACTCTGACGTCCTCACGGCTCGATCGACTCTCAATTCTGCCCACTTGGGTTTCTTTAGAGAAGTCACCCATGTTGATTTCACTGGTAGATTGGATTATTTTGAGTTTTATAAAATTTGAGTGGAATATTTTTTCCTTTATATGAGAATTTAGGGCTTAATTTCATTCGGTATCCTCCAATTTTAAAGTTATTTCATCACCTTCCTCCAATTTCAATTGTATAAAAAAAATATATATATTATTTAGGAATGACAGCAATCATGATACTAACGAAGATCACTTAAAATGCAAATCTGATTATTAATTTCAATATTTAAATTTAATTAAAATTTATTTTTAATTATCGAATTTGTTCATTATTATTATTTAAATTTATTTAATTTTATATATTTTAATTACTATTATACATAAAAAAATACTTTTAGTAATAATTTATATTTTAAAATTTTAACAATTCTATAAAAATATTAAACTTCTATTTATTTAAAATATAATATGTATAAAATTTATAAATATTATTATCAAAAATAAATATTTTATATTTAATTAATTATTTATATAAATAATTTCTAGTAACGAGCACCTAATCTACAAAGCCCAAATTGAATCCAATCGTAACATAGATATTATTCTTCAAATATGAATCCATTTCAAACCCAAGTTTGGTTGAGTTGAGTAGAGATGGCAACCGATAGGGTATATGTGAAAATCACTCTATCCAAATTCGAACCCGATTAATAATCTCAAAATCTGAATCCGCTCTAAACTCGATTAAAATTTATTCTCAACTATCCGAACCCGTTCCAAATCCAATTGTTATTTCCCGAAAAATATTCGAATCCGTTTTATTTTATATATTTAATTAATTTAATTAATAATCTATATAAAAAATTATTTTTATTAATAATTTATATTTTAAAATTTTAATAATTTTATAAAATATTTCAATTTTTTATATAAAATAAAATATATAAAATTTATAAATATTATTATAAAAAATATATTTTTTTATCTTTAATTAAATATTTATATAAACGGGTTCGAATAACGGATACCCAACATATAAAACTCGAACCCGATCCGAACCCGTTACGGGTATTAAATTTCAAACTTGAACCCGTCCCAAACCCAATTATATACTACTCAAACATGTTCTATTAAATTTTGATCAGATTGAGTACCCGTAAAAATTCGATCCGTTGCCATCCCTGTAATTGAATACCCATAAATACTCAACTTATTGCCATTCTTACCGATAACTTTTTTTTTCATTTTTCTTTTATATTTGAACAAATCAATTATAAATTATTTTTATTATGTTTAATCCACCTAAATATATATACATGAACTTTGGCTAGATTACCCAACAAAATATGGCTAAAGAGGCTTTTAAAACTGTATAAATTTTGGGTATTATTAAATTAAATTTTAAGTATTTTAATTATATAAATTAAAATTAGTAAACGATAAATGAAATTAAGACGAAATTTCAAACCCTTTCTTACTCTCTCTCACGTGTCATTATCCTCCCCCATCTTATTATTATTATTATTATTATTATTATTATTATTATTATTATTTCTCTCCTCCCCTCTCAAATTACCCTGACTTAAAAAAAAAATTAAAAATTTCAATCCGTTAACAAATTTAAACGAAATTTTTAATTCATCGATAATTTTCTTAGTTTAATAAAACATAGAATAAAAATTGAAATTGAATTGTCAAGCAAAAGTAATAAATTACAATAATAAAAAAAATTTCTAACTTAAAATATTAATAAAATAAACTCCAATTCAACCAAATAGGACACAACATCCCTAGCGGATTAAACCAGCACTTGCGAGAGTCAATTCAATTGCATCCCTAGCTTGTTACTGCTGATCCCTTGGATCGCGCGTTTGTTTGGAATTGGGAATATATATAAATTATATATGGTGATGTTGATTTGATGTTTGTGTTTTGCCATTTTCATTTTGGGATCCAGGCTTATAGGTGCTTAGACTAATTCACATCAAAAAAAATGAACCCTAGTGGAGATTTGGTTGGGATTAATTTAGTAGCACAAAGAGGCAAGTGTGAACCTTGGTGGAGGGTGAGTTGCCTGAAAATATGATAGGAATTTATGGATGCCTAAATTGAAGCCACCTGAGCCGGGAAGAAGAAACAAAGAGAGAAGGATTAGGGATGACAAAAATTTAAGTATTTTTGAATATCCATTTAGATAATATAATCGAGTTTGAAATGAATTTAATATTAAATATTGTGTATTTTATTAAATTTTTTTATATATAAAAATAATTAATTAAATTTTAGAGAGTAATCATAATTAATTTTATTATTAATTATTATTTAAATTATTTAAAATTTTAAATTTCACTCATTAGACCATGGTCTAAGATGAAATTAAGATGCCAGTGGACCACTAGTCTTTAACTACAAAGGTTTTCTCATATAATTCTTTTAATAACTATTAACAGAGTGTGTGTATATAATTTAATAATATTTTTTTATTAATTAAGTTATTATTAATATTAATATTAAAATCACTTCCAGGCAATGAGTGTATGAGGTGGGAGAGAGGAAAGCCGCTGTGGGAATGTGGATCAGCGTGTGAAGTACATTCTGGTGTTTGAATCCTACGGAATGATTTGGTCCATAGTCGCAGAGCCTCATTGCCCGACACTTCTCGACTTGTCATTGGCTAGTTTAGCAAGCTGTTTGACCTATTGCACCATCCCAATATATATTCACTATTTTTTTTTTCTTAACCGTAAAAAAAAAATTATTTGTTTTCTTAAATAAACTTCATTCAAATTCAAGAAGATAATTTATTGCTTGGTTTCTTAAGGCCTTTCTAATGAATCATGCTTTTGCTAAAAATAAAAAAATAAAGAAGATAAATCAATACATAAAGCTTCATAAATTTAATAATATTTTATTTTTTACTTTTAATAAAAATTTTATAAGAATTTTATTTACCTATTAATAATAAAAAACCAAATTTTGATTTAAAAATTTTGAAAATTTTTTTATATATTTCATAATTAAAAAGGATAATTATTGTAAAACATATATAAAAAATTATTTTACTTTTAAGCTTTTTTCATGTGTTATTCACTTTTATAATAATATTATTTAATTTTTATTATTATAAATAATTTTTTAAATAATTATTCAATTTTAATTATGACCAAATTATAGTATAGTTTTAGTATAAAAAATCATTATTTTTCATCTAAAAATAATAAAAAAAAAACATTAATTTTATTGCCAATTGAGGGTAGTTTAATTTGATTTTGACACTTTTTATTTATTTATTTTAATATAATAATTTTTATAATAAAAAAGGATGACTATTCTTATTGTGTAATGCATCTGTTATTATTCAATTTATTAGGCTTTTATTAAATAAAAATTAATATGAATTTTATCATAAAAAAAAAAGTAAAACATAACTTAAAAGTAATTTTCTAGAATTTATTATTAAAATATATAAAAGCTAATTTTAAATTAATTTTAATATTATTTAATCAATATAATCAAAAAATATTTTCAATTTCATTTAAATTACTCTTTGTAAGCCCATCTATTAGCGGATAATGTAGAAATTATAAATATATTTTTATAAAATTACAACAATTATTAGACTCTAGAGTAGGGGTGGTCACGGTTCGATTTTGAACCGAAATAAAATCAAAATTGATTCGATCAAAATCGAATCAAAATTGGAATTGGTTTCGAATCAAACCAAAACCATTATTCTGTGGTTTGATTTAGATTAATATTTTTCAGAAACTGTGAATTGACGGTTTCAAACCGAACTAAATTTACAATTTAAATATAACAAAATTTAATAAATAACTCACCCCACTCCTAATTCATTTATATATATCATTAATTCTCTGCACAATTATTCTCTATACTATCTTTGATTCTTAATACTTTTTCAAATTTTCTCAAATTCTCTAAATAATTATTTTCTACATTCTTTTTAATTTTTTATACTCTATCAATTTCTCTACTTTATTATTTTATATACTTATTGAAATTTTTAATACAATCTCAATTACTTTGTTATTATTTTATATCCTCAATAAAGCTTTTAATACCCTTTATTTTAATTTTTTTTCTCTTTTATACTTTTTAATTATCAATTATTATATAATTTTTTAAAAAAGACAAGCAAAAAAACTATAAATTTTGACCTTTAAATCTTAAAGGGATACATAGGCAAAATTAAATTTATATATTTTTTACTAATTTCTTTAAAAAAATTAATTTCATATCTAATTTTTTAATTAAGTTTAATTCTTTATTTATTATTTTTTTTAAAGATAAGTTATTTTTATTCTTTTTTTTTCTTATTTTATTTTACTTGAAAAATTTTTAAGAAAAAATAAAATATTTTTATAAATATAACTTAAATTCTGAATCAATTAAATTTTTCTCTATTTTTTTTTATTTAAGTTACCCTTAAATCACCTCTAAAATGCTCTTAAATCATTCTCTAAATCATCTTAAATAGTTATTTTTTCAATCATCATTTAAATAATTTTAAATCGAAGTTCGAAATAAGAATCAGAGATTCATGAATCATCTTTCAAACTGTTTCTTAACAGTTTAGTTTAAATTTATAGTTTTATTGAATCTAAATTAATAGCTCGGCAATCGTAATAAGTAATTTTTGAATCGTGGCCCCTGCTATTTTAGAGTCTAGAATTTGAAGAAAAGATAAATTAAAATAATAAAAATATATATATGGTGATATGGAAAGTACTGGAAAATGGAGGTAGTAGGGACGGGAATAGAACCTATGATCTGTATCCATACGGAGTATTAAATGAAAGAGGGGGCCATTTTACAAGACGAAAGGTGATCGCTCACCAGAAACCTGCGAATGGGGTGAAGCTACAAGAGCCACTAGTGAAAGGAGACCATCAATCATTGGGAGCCACAGCCCACAGATCCTGCATATTGGCGTTTCAAACCCATCTTCCTCAAGATTCTCTTTGAGCTCTTCTCTTCTCTCTCTGTAAATTTTTGGTGCTATAGCTCAGAAATTGACTGATTATTCATTTTTAAATTGCACGGAGGAGACAAACGGGATGGGTCAACCACGTGCTATGTCAACCACCCATCAATAAATAACTTGGTGGACACATATGCCCATAGGCTATAGTTATCAACCCAGTCCAAACCTTCTCATTAGTCATAAAAATTCAACAACTAAATGGCAGATTGGTCATTTACTAACCACGAACCTCAAGTCCTGAAGCATAGTAGGCACGTACAATTAATAAAATTTCAATGCTGTGGCCCAATGGCTCATAAAGTATTTCACCTCAATTGCTCTGTAGGAAATAGGGAGCATTTTGGTGGTTATACAAGGTATCCAAATGGATTGATGGCAACGATACAGTCCGTGCATTCTCTTTAAATACATTGATATGAACGAAAAAATCAGAAATTAATTTCAAAAAAATTCTTATATATTAGTAAAAGAGATTTAATTTAAAAATATTAAAAGTATTTTTTAGTATTATAAAATTTTGAGTTTAAATTTTAATTAAAATAAATTAAAAAAAGAAAAGAAAAGAAAATGATCTGCTAACTTGGTGACCACCATCTCATTCTGGCAACACAATTATTTACCTGTCAGCAAACATAAAAACACAAGTCTTGATTTATGGGGTTTGGTTGTGTATCCGCCATAAACAGATTCCAAGTAAGAGAAGGGTGGTGGTGGGAATAATGGAGGAGCAGGCGCAGGTGAAGCCAGTGTGAAAGTGTTGGTAGTTGGAGCAAAGCCTTAGGGCTTGGCTTTTTCTGACCCAGACAAACCAACACACTAAAACTGCAAGAAAAGAAAGAATGCCCTGACAAATTTAACAGCATATGTATCCGTTTTCATTTTATTTCAGCAGCCTCCCCTCCTATTCTATTTAATTTTTTTCCTGCAGTTTTCATTGTGCTTCTGCTAATTTGCGCGTGCTGTCATTGCCTGTCTACGTCATTATCCCCCTCTTTACCCCTTTCTATTTGAGATCAAAGTCACTCAGGATGTGCAGTATTTGCTATTCAAACAGTAGTTATTGAGAAAAATATATTTTTTTAAAATATATTAATTATAAAGTATTAAATTTTAATTTAAAAATAAATTTAACATTGATTTCTTGAAAATTTATGGAATCTGTCTAATATATGGAATCAATAATAAAAATTTCAAATTTTAATTATAAATAGTAAAAAACTTTTAATATTTAAACCTTAGCCAAAAGTTAAGTAATTTGAGAAAGGAGGAAATGGTAAAAAAAGTGGGACAATTTATTAAGTGAGTAGAGAGAATGTTTGTCCGTAGATTGAACCCAATTCCAATGCTTTTGTAGGTTGCCTAAGCCTTACATTGAAAATTTTAAATATATAAATATATATATATATATATATATATATATATGGAAACTTGTTCAGACTGTAACAAATTTATGGAGGATGGTGTCAACCTAAATCATCACGCCTTTGAATCTGGGCAATCATATATAATAATACTTCATAATATGCATTGCATATGTAGTCATTTTATACAAAATTACTTTTATATATATATATATATATATATATATATAATGCATGATTTTCTCGATACTATTGCATAAAATTATAGAATTATGTAAAGTAATAATTTATTTATAAAATATAATTATTTATTTAATTTTATTAAATTTTCTTTTATTTTTATTAATTAATTATTTAATTATTTTAAATTATAATTAAATTATTAATTTACCATTATAAGATATAAATTATTTAATAGTTACTCTTTTAATATTATAATAAATAGTCATAATTATATATATATATATATATTTATTTGTTTTCTTTATTTCATTTTACATAATATGTATGGCTTTTTAATTATTAATATTACTTTTAAAAATAGTATTAATATTAATAAATAAAGATAATATTTGAATATACTTTATTACGTTAACATATTAAGAGGATATAATAAAATTTTAATATTTAAAAAGATGAAAATAATTAGAATTAATTTCAAATAATTTTATATCTTTAACTAATATTTTTATTATATTATTGTATTTATATTATTTTTATTATAAAATCTTCATTAAAAATTTTGAGACATGATAAGTTTAGTTCATATAAAAAGTAATAAAATTAAACCTTAAAATAATTAATAAAAATTTTAAAATATAATTTTATTTTCATATATTAAAATTAAAAAATATACAAATTGAAATTATTACAGAAAAGCTCTAATTTTGCTATATAAGTAATAAAAATAATTAAATAAAAACCGAAGGAAAGGCTAGCAATAAGCCTACAGGCTGCTATCTTTTTTTTTTTTTTTTTTTTTTTTTGAAACTGAGAGTTTTCTGCATCAATGGTTCTTAATTGTGATGTTGATGAATTGGACTCATAACCTTTTCCAAGATTTCTCTATTACGTCAATCAATAAACAATTATGAATCTTATCCATTCAATACCCAAAAACAAATCATAATATTTCAATGATACTCTAAACTATTAAAACATTTTTTTTTAAATATGAAATTTGAATATTTTTAATTACAAATACTCAATAAAAATTCTTTTTCCAACATTCATAAAAATTAATGAGAGAAAAAAAAAACAAATTTAATTAGAAAATCTAAAATTATTAAGCTTAAAATTGTTATGTTTCTTAAACATTAAAACCCAGTAGGAAGTAGTAATAGTTTATAATTATTTTTGGTACATATAATCCCTTTTTTTTTTAATCGGTTAATTAATTTATTTGAAATGGTGATACGTAGAAATTGATAGCATAACCGAAATATATTGAGGATGGTCCATTAATATTCTGGTTGGGGTCCATTTTCCTTAGCTGGTCACTCACTCTATATTAAATGAAGGTGGCCCCATAGTTGCTTTCTTTCTCCACAAATTATGTAACCCATTTGTTATTTTTCTGGATAAAAATAAGTTTTAATAATTTATTATTTTAATTATGTATATATCATAATTAATTTTAAATAAATTTTAATATACTTTCGTTTAAGTAATATACTTTCTCCACAAATTCTGTTAGTTAATTGAGATTTGTTTTTTAGTTAAAAAAAAAAAAAAAGAAAATTGCAAAATGGAGTTTCGATTAGATATATTGTTCATTAAATGAAGATGGCCCTAAAGTTGCTATCTTTGTCGACAAATTATGTTATCCAATTTGTCATTTTCCGCATTAAATTATCTTTTTGGCATCTATAACTTATATATGGATAGTAAATATTTGACCTACATGGATTCCACAACTCACCTAGACGGCTAGACATCAAATTGTCGTCCTCACTGATATTACACCCATATTTCAATTATTGTACTAATTTAGTTTTATAATTTGGTAAAATTATTATTCTAAATTATATGGAATAAAAAAGTCTCCATAAAATTTTCATGATTTTATTAAAATATTAAATTTTATCTTAAAGTATATATTAAAATTTCACATCAAAAGAATATGAAATAAAATGATAATATATAAGTGATTTGATTATAATATTAATTTGACTGGTTATTTTGATGTGTAAAGCAATTTAATCACTTATATAAGTTTGAATTAAAATAAATTAATTATAATTTAATCGACACTCTCACCGAATTTAACATAGTATCAAAACTCAAACTGAGTTGTAGTTCGAATCACAATTATATGATTGCATTTGAGGGGGGAGTATTGAAATCCCACGTCGAATGAATATGAGATAAAATGGTAATATATACGTGGTTGGATTGTAACATTGACTTGACTAATCATTTGATGTGTAAAAAAAATAATAATAATAATAATTAAAGAAATATTTCTTTTATAATTTATTTATAGCATAATAATGCAATACCCAATTATTAACATATATGGAGTCTATCCGTCAAAATAATTCACATTAATTAATTAACTTACAAAGAATAAGGTGCAGAATTAAGGATACTACTAAAAAAATTGAAATAAAATTTTAAAATATTATTAAAAAAAGAAAAGAAAACAAAGCTTCTTTCACATATATATAATTTTCGTCATTTAAATAACAAGAGAGGTAGGGTTAAAAACTGGGTGCCTTGGTTGGTAGGGCAGAAGTATCTCACTATCATCATTAAACTCCGATATTACGTGTACCCTTTGTAAACCTATGGTTCCTGAATTAATCAATCATCCACTTGAATCTTAAATCTATTATTATGATGATGTTAATAGAATTACTATTAGTAATCCCTATTTGTTAATGAGAAAGGAAATTAACATATTTTATTTAGGAAAGAGAGGTTAATTAAATTAAATCTTCTTACTAATTAATTAAGAAAAAAAGTGAGTACTTAAGGTAAGACTAATGATGTTATTAAATTGATTATTTAATAATAGAGTGTTTATTTTATAATATTAGAAATTAGAACAATTTTCTTAAAAAAAAAAAAAATGCAGGCATTACGATGTGGGACAATGGTGCAGCAAAAACAGCAAGTAAGGGGTATGGGGACAGAAAATTTGAAGGCCAATGCCACCAAGTGGCAAGGGTCACTCATGGCAGCGACATGCACCATTGAAATTGCAAAAGCTTCTTTTTTTTTTTTAGATAGATTTTTTTTTTTAATTGATGTGGATGACAGGAAGTCCCTACCATTTGAAGATGATGAAATGAAAATAACCAATTCTAATAAGATATCCCACTTGAGCAAGCCTCTTCATTAAGATTTCAAATTCAATATCAGTGGAATCTTTGATTTATATCAACACTACCAACATCATCTCCCACCTATTTAATTTTCTGGTCAGGTGCCATTAATTCTCAATGTGTTCATTATGAAATGGCTTAAAATGACATTGAGATGACAGGTCCTTCGTTGTCCATCCCCTCGGTTGAGCACACCTCGTGCATATGCCTTTTGCTAACGCTAAATTCACACTGTGAAATCCATATGTTTTTTCTCCCCCATAAAACGATCATATTTTGACCCAATTAATAACATATTTTTATTAAGGGAAAATGGCCAAAAAATTCTTGAACTTTGCTCATTTTTACAATTCCACCCTAAATTAAAAATTTTAACAATTATATCCTATTCTATTGGCAATGATACAATCACGCCCTACCGTTAACTAGTCTGTTAAAAATTAACGGAATCTCTCCTTATTTGCAATCAAGCCATCGTCTGCCCCAACTCCTCCTTCACCACCATCACTGTCTTAGAGCTTCCAGAAAAAATGGATGGAACCTCACTTCCTCACGCACATCATACATATCCCCTGCTTTCTTCTTGGACAACCCTAGTTATCAGCTGAACCAGTCAAGAAAATGGGTAAAGTTGGGTGCCAATCCACCGTTGTTGTAGCTGCACTATGTGAAAGAGTTCTCAAACCATTCATATACCCCGAACCTGATATATGGGTGTTCGTAGTGTACCAGATGTCACCAATAGTCTCTTCCCATTTGCATCCAAACCCATTTCATGTTTATAATATTTTGATGTTTCAAGGTCACAGAACCTGCTACAATTCCTTCACCAAAGGAAATGACCTTGATTTTGCAAGCTCCATTAAAAAATCTTCCCATCAGAAACCGAAGCAGAAAATGCCAGTCTCATTTGGCCCAAAAAAGAACAGAATGTATTGGAGAATCATGTGTAGGCCACCTAGTAATTTGTAAACCAGCAAACATGTCAAACACATGGATCATTGTTGCAGCAGGTGCTAAAATCTTCCCATGGTGATTGAAGCATAAGGAAGTAATTGCAGGTGGATCTTCACCAAGAGGAAGAAAAGGTGTTGATTGTATTTTACCGGTGCAAAATGATTCATTTTTATGCGTGTTGTGGGGTTGTAAAATATGCTAGGAAGGTGTTTGATGAAATCACTGAAAGGGATTTGGTGTCCTGAAATTCAATTATTAATTAGCATCGGTGAGTTGGGTATTGCTCATGACATTTTTTGATATAATGCATAAGAAAAATGCCATTTCAAGGAATACCATGATTAGTGGATACTTGAGATTAATAACCCTGGTATTGGGGAGTGGTGACAAAGGACTGATTGAGGAGGTGGGTCAAGATTGAGAAGACCATAGGTGGTGGAGGTGAAGAAGATAATGCGGTAACTCAGTGCTAAGCTGCTGAATTGAGTGAAGTCATCACGGAATTTCCGCTGATTTTTAACAGATTAGTTGACGGTAGGGTGTGACTGTATCATTGTCAATAGTGTAGGATATAATTGTTAAAATTTTTAGTTTAGGTGTGAAATTGTAAAAATAAGCAAAGTTCCAAGATTTTTTTAGACATTTCCCCTTTAATTAATAAAATTTGCATATAAATATGTAATAATTTTAATGATAATTGTGAATTAATAAAAAAATATATTTAATATAATCAGTCAAGATTATAAAAAAAATTTATGTTTAATAGCATGAGAGTTAGGAGGGTAATGAGATTTGGAATTGAGGGATTCAGCTACTATATTACAGAAACATGAATTGGTCACCACCGACAAAGCCAACAATGCGTTGGGTTTTGGCGCAGACGCTATCAAGAATGTGGCTTCTCTCACTGTCAACTATAAATGAGCTAAAAACATGGACAAGTAGATGTAGCTCCAAGTCCCAATGACGCCAAATTCCAAAATGAATCACAATTACCCAAAAAATGGGTCCGATTTTTCTCTAACTCTTTAAAAGTGAAGGAATAACAATCACACCATCAAATTGCTTTAGACTTGAATTTTTGTTTTTTTTTTTGAGAATCTAGATTTGGAGCATTGATCGCAAAAGAAAAGCAGCAAGAAGTGGATAATAAAGCATGGCAAGTCCTGAAATGAACCAAAGGGCACTTTAGGGCATAAAGAAACGAAATCAGGGTTCCAACTAGATGCGCCCATCTGTGGTAACTTTGAACAAGAGGGGCATGTTTTTTTGCTTGAAACGAAAATCGATAAATCAAAAAGCAAAAGATGAAACGAGGAAGAAGGCTCCAATAATTCACACACAAAATCCAAAGGTCACAACAGACACTGACTTTGCTACTAACGACTAATTAATACAAGAGAGAAGACGAATTCATTGGGTTTGGGCTTATTTTAATTTACATTTACAAATATTTACATTATTAATAAATTATAAATCTATTTAAAGAATAATATTTGATTTTTTAAAAATAATGCGGCGACAGAAATAATGCCCAAAATGGGCCGCCGGTTAGAGGCGCCGTACATGTGAGTGCCGGGGTGATAATGTACTGGATGACAATAGAATAGCTTTTAAGGGCATTTTTTAGGCAGAAGCTTTTAAAGGTGGGCTTTGATGAGCGATTGATTGGTGGACGTACGTGGGTGACTTGGTGCAGACAGATTGGATGTGGGATTTCTGTCAGCTGGATTTGATCATTCAGGACTTACAATTTTCCCAAAAAGAAGATGATAAAATAAAAACCAGGCCACTTTGGATAATATCTGCTTGTGTAGATCCTGGGCTTGCATATTTAGGGGCCCAAGAAGTTTGAGTTCCATATGGCCTCTCTTTGTGTTCTAACTCTATTAGAGATTTTTACAGCCTAAGAAACGCAATTATTGAACTAAGTCAGGCATCAAACAATTTATCAAAACAAGATGATCGTAGGAGACTATGTATATGAATTCTGTTTCCACTGAATCATAGCCAGAGACATAATCAATACCATCAACCAAGGGAAACTTTGGTGAAGGTTTGAATTAGCTGCAAAAGAAAGATGCAACACAAGAATGTTAAATGCAAGAATGCTAAAGCGAAAGGAATGCTAAACGATATTCCAAGCATTAAGCATCCATTCCAACCCAACCTTTTAAACCAAGCATCAAAAACTATGTCAGGAAATAAAATATATATGTAACTTCACATTAAACAAGCATCATATCAATTTCAGGTATTGCGAATTGAAAGCTAAAAAGGGTTATGCATATGGAGCTCTTACATTCTTTCAAGCAAGGAAAGGCAGTGATATTGAGAATGTTACAATAACCCTCTCTACATTCGCAAGTGCAAGTGAATGTAGATGTCTTGTTCCAGGAATCACCTCCACAATCGTATCTTCAATCGATGACAAGAATTGGTGATTTTATGGACAAAATCACTAGCAATAGGAAACATAGTCACATTATTAAGTAGAAAGAGAGTTGAAAATTGTAAATGTACAGGGAGACAGAGAGAGAACTCACAGTTGGGTACCATGAATGGATGAAATTTGAGATGATCATCATGGTCCGAGCGAGTCTACTTCCATCCAGGATCACTTTCACATTCATAAAACAAAGTGCTAGCTGTTAAGGAATTGAAGAAGTAGAATAAACTAAAAACAGGAGAGAGAAGTGGAGATAGAAAGTCACTCCTTGCAATCATAGGTTGCAGAAGAAGATGGGTTACAAGAGAAGCAAAGGTACAAGCATAAGCCATCTCTAGAGCAGAAAGAGAGAGAGATGGCATGGATTAACATTATTTTATATTTGTAATATAACATAATCCATATTTTTAAATTATTTCATTTATTAAATTCAATACTAACAAATAGGAAAATAATATATTGTTCTCATTTTTCTAATCATTTACTGAATTTCGTGAACTCATTATGTTTAGATCGGAGGGAAACAATGAAGAAAATAAAATAAATATATGAAATTAAAGAATTTCTTAACCTATAAGTTCGAAAAGAAAGATTAAGAAAAAATAAGGAGAAAAATGAAAATCAGAATTACTTTTTATTTTCTCTCAAGTATATATAGAGAGAAAATAAGAAAAAATAAAATAAACTATAATTTTATTTTTATAGTTACTTATAAATTAAAAAAGATAAAATAAATATTATACTATTTATTAAGTGAGTGAAATAGCAAAGACTCTAACCTGAATTCGTCAAGCGTATGATATGACTTCAATTACTAAGTATAAAAAATTATTTTTATTTTCCTATTTTCTTTTAAATTTTCAATTCTAATTATCTTAAATCTTTAGAAAGAAAAAGAAGGTACAAATACAAACAAAAAGAGTGAAAAAAAAAAAAATTCTTCAATAATTAATTAAGAAATCTTTCACATGCATGAGAATTGAGTGCTTGCAAACAAATTTCCAAGTTCACCTATTCAAACATATTCTCTTTATTAATAATTAACACTCTTAATACTTCTCATGCCAATAATAATCAATCACATAATTAACAATTGTCTCTGGTATTCTACACTGGTATTTATATTAATACAATTGCAAATCATATACAGAATGTCTTTGAAAGGATGTAGACTGTTCTCACACATGATGAACATTCACTCGAGACAAAACATGGAGATCTCTACTGGAGCCACCTTAGAGATATCAAAATTAATTAAATTCTAGACAACTTATACACGTACGATCCATTATTCCCTATATGATTCAATGGTTAAGGACGAATAATTTTCCTTGAACATGCAATGCCATCATCAACATGTTAACAGTGCTTGTTAGTTTGTGAGATTAGGGATTAGAGCTCTTACCGAAAAGGAAAATGGACAAAACCCAACACGATTGATGTTTCCCTGAACCAAACTCCTTGTCGAAGGGGGAAGCATGTAAACATACCATGTGATTGCCAACTAATTCTTTCATCATTAGTAATTTTTTTAATAATGTTCCCAAATCATTCATCTTTGAGTTGGTAAGATGTCCCAATTACCATTAATCCAATGTTAAATCACATTCTAATAGAATGGTGTAGGTTTTCCGAATTCTTTTATTTGGACTGAGACGAATTTTACATATTCATAACCTGCATACCGCTGTTTTGTTCCTGAAAATGCTGCAGTTTCCAGGAATTAACGTTCTGTGCTGGTAGCGGTAGTGGTCCTTGACAATTAGCAATATAATTTAGCAAAAGATATGTAGTAATTCTGATATTAATTGTTCTGTCACCTCAACAACTGCTATATACTCTCACCAGCATCATCATGTAGCCGAGTCTCCAGGACAGGTTTGTAAAAGCAGCTGGACCCCTTGTCTTTTGGACATGGAAAATGAAAGGAAGATGACTTCCTTTAGGGTATTGGGATCGAACTATCAACGTGATCTTCACTTGGAAGTTTGGGATCATGAAGAAGAAACTTGACTCAAAAGACTGAATAAGAATCCATACCAGCTGCCAGCTGGGTTAGGATAAAGCACGTGCACACCCCCTACTCTTGAGCACCCAGCAACACGCTACCAGACGATACACAAGACTTTCAAACTCAACCAGATCATTCAACCGATCGAAGGAGATGATTAAGAGTTTAAAATTTAACTAAAGTGGAATTAATATTACAACCGGTAATCTTACAAGAACAGACACAAGTTCTAAAAACCATGACCCCAAATAGACCTCAAGTGGACAAGCAACCCCCCTACCCTGAATCCTGAAATGAGTATTTTACACGGATTCGCCATGTTCTTGACCCATTTTCACATGGTGTCTGAGCCTCCCCATCTTACATTTAAAATAATCATTAACAAACACGGCATACAAGTTTCAATTACCTTAACGCCCTTGCTAGCTAGTAGCCACATACAACAAGAGGGAGTCTTACTGCAAGAACAAAATGGATAACCAAGAAAATTACATCAAGGGCAAAGAATCTATTCCAATAATCTTCCAGGAGGATGGCAAGTGACTCAATTCAAATGGAAGCTTCCTCTCAGCTTCTTTGTTTTCTTGCGGGCATTTTCCTAATAAAGATTACACAAAACCATATCATCATTTTGAAATGGTAGTTACAGCAGGGAAGGAATAATGATCAAAGTTCAAACAGTAAGATTAGGCTATAAAAAAGTTGCAATTTAATTGTGGGTGGACCACTCTAGTGTTGAAAGCTACCTATGAAATATAGACAGGGAGCGATCTGCATCTCATTTGTTTCTTTCTTTACTTGCTCTTGCCGTGATACTATGCTTGCTTAATTAGAAGGACTGGATAGTGATGGGGAAGACAGGCAAATGGATTCGAAGTTTCTTGACAGGAAAGAAAGGCAAGGAGAAGGAGAAAGAAAAATGTAGAACAAATCAGAATTCAGAAACCAGCATTGAGAATGCTGTGACTCCAGTTTCAATGACGCAAACTACTCCAAAAGAAAAAAGATGGAGTTTTCGCAGATCTTCAGCCACAGCAGCAGCTCCTAGGGACATTAATTCTGCAGAAACAACTGCCTCGCCGCAACCAGTGGTTCAGGCTACATTGGATTCAGAAAATGAGCAGAAGAAGCATGCAATGGCTATGGCAGCTGCCACAGCTGCTGCTGCTGATGCAGCCGTGGCAGCTGCTCAGGCTGTAGCAGCTGTGATCCGTCTAACTGCAACTGCCACTGGGAGAACCAGCGCAATTGAAGAGGCTGCTGCCTTAAAGATTCAGTGTGTCTTCCGTTCTTATTTGGTATGCAATTCTCGAATTTTCTTTCTGTAATTAGGCAATTAACATATCTTGTCCAAAAATCAATTCTAAGAATATGATTATGTGAATTGTTTTGTTTTCGTTGTTAAATAGGCAAGAAAAGCATTATGTGCATTGAAAGGACTGGTGAAGTTGCAGGCACTGGTAAGGGGTCATCTGGTGAGGAAACAGGCCACTGCTACGCTCCGGTGCATGCAGGCATTGGTGACCGTACAGGCTAGAGCTCGGGCTCAGAGGATCCGGATGACTGAAGAAACAGAGCCTGCTAGTCAGAGACAATCAGTCCACAGAAAATCAACACAGGAGAATAGATTCAGGCACACAAATTATGTAAGTAATTTCCCTCCATTGAAATGTCTTCATCAAACTGGAGTATTGTGCATTCACATTAGAATAAGTAAGAACCAAAATATCCTATATCTAGACAGATGGGTGCTTTGAATCCAGTAGGAGTGATACGTAATACGGCTTTGATTCATGTAGGATATTGATGGAGGCATGGAGGAGAACATCAAGATTGTGGAGATGGATCTTGGACAATCAAAGGGAAGCACAAAGAGCAGAAATAGCTATTCACAACAACCACAAGCAGAACGAGTAGAGCATAGATTTTCCACATATAATGCATCATCAAATCGTGCACACATGAAGCCAGACAACTACCAAATCTCTCCAGCTCCATCAGCTCTGACCGACATAAGCCCCAAAACCTGCAGTGGTCATTTTGAGGACTATTCCTTCAACACAGCGCAAAGCAGCCCCCAGTACGACTCTGCAGTGTCAAAACCTGATCCATCAAGAATTCCATTTGCTTTTCCCCTACCAGACTATGCAGAATCATTATCCTATGACTACCCATTATTTCCAAATTACATGGCAAATACAGAATCTTCCAAAGCAAAGGTTCGGTCACACAGTGCACCGAAACAAAGGCCAGACTCATTTGATCGGCAACCAAGCAGGAGGAGGACATCAGTGGAAGGAAGGAATGTCCCAAGGGCTATGCGGATGCAGCGTTCATCTTCACATGTTGGGGCCACCGCTCAGAATTACCATTACCCATGGTCAATTAAACTTGACAGATCAACAGTATCGCTGAAAGATAGTGAGTGCGGATCCACCAGTACAATGCTCACAAACACCACTTACTGCAGAACTCTTGTTGGTTTTGATGTGAGTATGAATCAACTTTAAAACAGAGTGACCAATTTCAAACCAGAACAAAAACACTGAAGAAAGTAAATGGATATGACTGATCGTACAAGATGATTTGGTTAATATCCAAACTTAACTGGGCTGTATGTTTTGAATCTGCAGGTTCATGGAAATAGGTACTAACGATGCACAACTCTCCACCATTGCAATAGATATTTCGTGTTTCTCGACAAAAGGAAAAAAAAAACTCGGACATGAAATAAATGATTCAAGTTTCAGTAAGAAATTATCAAAGATATCAACAAGTTTTACGCAGAGCTGCCAGAGTGTTTCTGACAACTTCTCAACCCTTACTCCATTCTCATTGCAAGGAAGCAATGTTTTATTCTCCACTTATGTAGAAAATTCCTCTCTCTTCTCATCTCATAATTTGGATAAATGTGTTCCTAAGGAGAAGCATAATGCAAAGGGAACTCAACTAACCCCCGCAGGCATTACAAAGAAAGTTCAGGAACACGGTTTAACTGTTTTTTTATGTCAATAGAAATTTGTTTGGGCGTGAATTTTTCTCAGGTTGATTTTTTTGTTAATCCTGCAACTTTCATTTGTCTATTTTAAACACGAAAAGCTTCTAAATAATGCTTCTTTGCAACCAGAATCACCGTAATCTCCATAAGCAGAATTCTGTAATGCATTGACTACTGAGAAATAAAGAACATGATTTCCACAACAGACCAAAAGCTTTTCTGCTTAAATCGAATGGAGGTCTGCAATGCATCAATTCATAAATTTACTAGAAGTTGACAGGATCAGTGCATCAAATAGTTAACTTGAAACAAAATGGGAGATGTAATGCCTTTAGGCTCCGTTGAGATAGGTCTGCATTTGAAGATTTAAATTTGTGTTTCAAGTAAAGGGTTGTAAAAATATTCAATATAGTATCATATTCGAATATCATTTGAAATTCATATTCTATCTAAATAAAACCTAAAGTAATTTGCCAGAAACATGTCTCTTGTATGTTATTAATTGCTTATATAGAAAGCAAATGAAAGTCACTATAAATGCACATCCTAAAAGATTTGAGGATAACGTATGAGTCTGGCTCATAAATCTAGCAATTGGGCATTCAAGAATCAAGAGATTCCCCTTCTGTTATATTTTAACTTTCTGATGCAGTCATCTTCCAATTATTTTATGCTTGTGTATTGATCTACAGTTCTTTAGAACCTCTAGCAGGCCTTTATCCTGAAACTTCTTTTTAGGAAAAAGAAAATTGATCATGAAAAAGAAAGAATTTGAAGAAGAATGATAGCGTGAATCTGGGGTGTTGGATTCGATTTAGTCTAAATTTGGTTTGTTTTTTTACTGAATTTTGATAAAAAATAAAAATCAGATTTAAAAAAATAACATAAATTCGGTTCAATTTTCACAGTGTTAATTGTTTTTCAATTTCAATTCAATTTTTAAATTTAATTCAAAGGATCAAAAATCACTAAAATGAACAAAAGAACCTCACAGTCAAACAGCTCTACATGATCAAATACATGTCTGAAATTTAAGTGCCTTATAATTTAAGAATACAAGCTATCTGATCAACTGAAGAAATAGTAAGAGGAGAATCATATAGTAGAGCCTACTTATTAAATAGGTAGATCTACTCATTTGTATTTTAATTCATGATAAACTGAATTTAAGTGAAAATTACCTACCCCTAATTTTCAAACCAAAAAGGGAAGATGAGTAGAAGAGTCACACACCACTTTTTCCAACTTCATAAGCAAATAATAACTAATGGAGGTTTTCAAAATTTCGATGGATTGGGTCGAAATAGAGCCTGAAATTTTGGACTTTGGATGCTGAACGTGAAAAGAAACGCCTGTAGTTATGGTTTTTACATAAAGGCCAACCCATTACACTATTTGTAATGGGCTCCGGATGGCAAAGGCAACCCATCTAGGTCGCTCAGTCCAAATTAGCATACAATGAGTCCTTAGTCTCTTTATTTTCTTGAAGAAAAAATATATATGAAAATTTTCAACGGAAAAAATTAATTGATTAATAGTATTCACTTGATATATATATATAATTTTTTTTTCTTTTAATGTTTCAGAGTAATAAATTTTTTTTTTTAATTTCCATATAAAATGAAGATGAAATTGCCATTTACACAAGGCAACCATAGCAACTGCTGATGGATCTTAGAGAGCAAAGATACATTTGAAAATCTCGGTTGTCAATGGTCTTTTCTCTTTTGGAAAAGGATTGAAATGAAAAAGAAGCACGAAATAAAAAGTCAGAGACCAATCCATTTCGAAATCGCACTTCCTCTTCAATTATTTGAGCATGTCAACCACACTGCACTTTCATAGTATCAATTCATCTACCAATCATTCTCTTTCTCTTTTTGATTTGACCTATTTGCTTTATCTTCCTAGATGAATGTACCATGATCCCACTTTCAATATACAAACAAAATTTTTAATTTTTCATGTTATATATTTATATATATTTTATTTGATTCCAACTCATACTCTTAACTCAAACTCCATAATTCTAGAGCAATTTTATTGTTATTAAAATAATTTTTTATTAATTATTATTATTATGAATGTGAATCACATGTACAGTAGATTTTGGTTTTGGACCACAACTCTTAGCACGAGAGAAATCTTTGCTAGAAAAAGGATATCAGTTTGAAGGAATATTTGAAATGATGGTAGAGCTAAACAAGAAAAAGGAAAATTAGATATGATCAGTCACGAACTTGTTTTGAGTGGATGGTCGGCAGTTTGACAAAGATATGAGAGGAAACTAGAAAAAGGAAGGATCATTGCAGTGGCATGTGAAGTTGCTATTCTATCATTTTCTTCTTGTCTTCCCTTTAGCAAGAAATATCAGTTTCTTCCACTGTTACATATGCATTCTTTTTGGATCCTAGCTTCCTTTCCTTCACTCAATTATAGTTATTTATTTTAGTGAGATACAACCTGTAGAATACTAAATTATATTTTATGCATTTTAGAGATCGTTCCAGACAATGCATATTAATTATATCATTTCTGATTAATGATTATAAAGATAACCCATAGGAGGAGTGGGTGATAAAAGCTATAGCAGAATCCAGAATTTGTTGGGTTTGTGCCCAGATGGAAATGGTATTTCCTGGTGCAGGTTCTTCTAGCAAGCAAGCAAAAAGAAAAAAAAGAAAAAAAAAAAAAAAGAATTCTGTCAATTTTATATCTGAGGGAGCATTATGCGATATAAAGCGAAGATGTAGTGCATTGGATACACTCAACAATATAATAAAAATTGCTGATAATTAATGTCTAGTCTTCCATTATGTTATAGGGTAGCAAGCACATCAATTGAAACTGATTTGAGAATTTGAAACTCGCACATACAAAAATATATCAACCCTAGCAGCATGTGTGAATAGAGTAAAGTAAGGTAGTGGAAGATAAATGTATTAAAATATCCCAAACAGGATCAGTTGAAAAAGTGAGCTTTCAAAAGTTTTTAAAACCTCCAAAACCTTCCTCTCAAATAATTATATTACTTTAAAAGTCCGTATTTCACTTTAAAAATCTATACCTTACCTTCAAAAACTTACTCTCAGACATAGTGTAAGAGTCTATCATCTCAATATCACTTGCATGGTTCTCTTTGATTTGGGGTTCTACTTCAAAGGACATGTACATGGGAGTATTATTCCTAGCTAAGTCATAAAATTATTCAAAGATTCATCATGCCCTAGGGCACCAATGCGTTACCATCTTTTGTTATCAACTAATAACCTGATACATATAGAGCATATGGTGGTGCTTAAGACAGTGCTTCCCACAATGCAATGGGAAGAATCTTGCCCATAACTCATGGGTTTGTGCCATTATTAAACCAAATCAGTGGATTTGCAAGTGGATTCCCTTCAAGCCCCACATCAACCATTGCGATAGGAAAGAGAAAATTGGCTATAAACACATAAATAAATACATATACGCACACACATATATATGCTCTATATGTATCAGGTTACAATACTCAGATTATTGTATCTAATAGAGTATTATTAGATACACTCAGATTAATACTCTATTCACATAAATATGACATCCACTTCTTATGATTTATGGAGGAATTCACATGTATATGAATGTAAGGAATATTATATACCTAATAATCTCATAATATATAAATGTAATGACCAATAAGAGAACAGGGTCTGAAAGTTATGATGACTGGGTTATGATATAGAATGCCGGATAGCCACTAGTTCAATAAAGAGAGAGGGTCTAAGGTCTTGTTGATATGCTTCCTAAATTCCTCACCTCCATAAAATCATTCAATTTTTTAGGGTCTGGCTCAGAAGACTTATCAGTATGCGTTGGTACAAAATAGGGCCTGGTTTAGAAGCCTAGGCTATCATAATTTTATATATACTTTTAATGTGCTAAATACTAGTGCTTAAATTTCATTTAGATTTATCTGATTTATCGCAGTATTGAAATTATCTCAAAAACCGTGAAGTATTGAATTTAAATTTTAATTAAAATCCAATAAATAAAAAAATATCCAGCTTTATAATATATAATCATACAATACATAATAATAATAATGGAGGACTGCATTATTTGGGGAAAGAATATTCTGTTTCTCAACACAACAGACAACATCTTACCAATACAAATTAAAACTAGAATGGGCACTATCACAACACAGGCACTTTTGTTTTCAGATACTATATCTGTTGACCAAAGTTCGCATGGATCATGTGTGTTCTGTCTTAAAATTAAAGTTCTTAGGGAAGGAAAGCCCTAAGAACTCTCACATGGCCGTGGCAAGCCATTATTATTGATAATTAAAATGTGAAAGTAATTTCAGCACATATAGCTACTATAAGACTTCCATTAACATGTATACAAATTCTTCCTCTCCCACCACCACGCATTTAGCTTGGAATCTTGGAGGTGATGAGAAAATATGAAGGCTCATTGTCTTCCAAAACCATGATTAGTGTATGATTTTGTTTATAATTAATCAACTTCTGTGCAGATAAGAAACCATTTACTCTCTTTTTCTTCAAAAGTGAATTGGACCTCTACGGTTGATGAACTTTGAGGATAGCGTTTGCTTGCCAAATATTGGCGAACAAGTATTTTGTTATCAACATGCTATTAAGCTTTTTACACTGAAATATTAATTTCATTAGAGTGAATCATGGTGAAGTTTCATTCTGGTGAAGTGCTAAACTGATAGCAGCTCCATCATTACTATGAAATATTTTCAGCCTCTCTATTTTGTCAGGGAAAGTGCCTAACTTTGCCATCTTTTTCAAGAATATCGAGAATTAATTGATCTTGAGTGAATTCATCATCATTACCATAGACATTTTCCTACCCTTTTGTAGATGAGAAATATTAGTTCAAGAAAGATGCACTGCATAATATTCTTTCCCTTTTCTTTCTTACTGTTACAGAGTATTTCCAATCCTGTTATGAGCATGTTTTCAAATCATGTGTGGTGATTTGCTGACATTTTTCCCATGTACAGATCTGACCGAGCACTAGCAATTTAATAACAATTTAATTCATGTCATAGGAAGTAAAAATGCATCCACGGTGTCATCAACTACCATCAATATATAGTGGTGTTAGGCAGAAATCAACGCAATTTTGAAAAGGGGGTGAAATCTATATGCCAAAATAGACTTCCATATATAGTAAGTAATGCCAATAAAACTTTAAACTTACAATGAGATTAATTACTAATCAGTAATAGTCTTTATTTATTTATATATAATCAGGGCATTGAGTTAATTAGCAATGAGATTGGAGAAGAAGTGGCTCTTGAAGGAGGAAAGGAAACATCCTTGTTTGCAGACTTGCAGTGAAGATTAAAGAGAAAAGAACGAGAAAAACATGGAATTTAATATTTATCACTTTTAGCTTTTACTGAGTCATGCTTTTACCTTCCCCACCTTCTTACTTCCATTTTAATTAATAAGTTTCTTGATTATTAAAAAAAAAAATCATGCTTTTACATTAAAAATTCTCTTCCACCATCACTACTGATGATACTATGCATGCCCACATGAAACACAAATCCACTGGGATGATACTATGCATGCCCACATGAAACACAAATCCACTGTTGCACATACTTTATTATTATGGGAAAATTTTACTTCATCTATTATAAATTTAAAATACAAATATATAAATCTCAAAATTTTATATCTATGTCCACATAAAGCGTAAATCCATTATCACGCATACTTTATAAGAAAAATATATTAATTTAATTTATTATAAATTTAAAATAAAAATATATAAATATCATTTATTTCACATGCAAATTTATCGTCTATTTTATATTTTAGATCTGCGTGAACAATTACATATGTAGAAAATTTTCTTTATAGGTCATTATGTAAAAATAAATAATAAAATATTATAAATACATAACATTAATATCTTATAATTGAACTCGATGAAATTTAACACTCTGAAAATTATAAAAAATTACATCATTATTAATACTATTAAATGTATATCTTCACATAAATAACTAAACAGTGATTTATCAATTGATTACATATGTTATTGTTTAATTTTATTGTAATAAAATTCATTATTTAAAAAAAAAAAAGGAAAAACTCATCTCATAACTATAGTAGCTACAAGTATGATAAACGTAAGTTTTAAAAGCAAAATAAATCTGTGGTTTTAACTCATTTTCTTTTTCTCAACAATTTTTTATTCGTCTCAGTTCAATGATAAATTATTTGCCCTTCATGGCTGTCTTTCACAGTGCAGTACTAGCCAATTCATTTCCAACTAATGATTATTTATTAGAAAAATATTTCATTATTGTATGAATTAGATGGTATTTATATTGTCAACTGAAGGAGTGAGACCTTTTTGATCCTAAATGGAAAACGATAAGGAAAAGGGTGGTAAACCCATAGGAAAAAGGAGTGGAAAGAACATGATCTAGCTTGAAGACAAGTGTCTTCCATTTAAATTCTCCCCAACTGTTCCTGTTTTTTAAGACTCCAATCTTCATTCTTGAATTTAAGCTCACTGATCTCATGTCAACCACATACTCTCTTTTCTATGTTAAGTGATCGTCGGTGAATACCAATGGTTGCCCTTTCCAACTTTTTTTTTTTTTGTTACTTATTTTTTTCTTATTTTATATATTATTTTGATAACTTTATATATATATATATATTTTTTCTTTTAAAATAAATTTATGTACATATATCTCTTAGAATCTATATTTATGTGATCAAAGTTGATTATTTTCTTTCTTTTAGTAGGATCAACTGCAGTTGAGTCAATTAATTTATTACAAAAGAATATTTTTTACTTTAGAATTTAATTTATATTTTTTTTAAACTGTGTAATTAATAAAATTTTAATTTATTTATTGTTTATTTTATTTTTAAAACTCTAATGTGATATTAATGTATAAAAATATAAGGTATTATCTAAATAATAAAAGTTTTTACCTTTTTTTTTTCTTAACTAATTTAATTTATATATTTTTTATAAGACATATTAAAATTTTAATAAAAAATTAGTTTTATACCTTTAATTTATACAATTTATCTACCCAACAAAAATTTTTATTTTTCCTTTTAAAAAAAATTATATATCTCTTAGAAGATAGCAATATAAATTTACGAGTGGAAAAGAGGTGTTGTTCTTCACCAAAATTATCATTCAATCATAGGATGGCAATCTTAAAAATTCATTTTTACAAAAAGGTATAATATATTAAATCCTGCTCACAGTTCACCTATTGGTTTGCTTGCTTTTATGGCTTCTCAAGTTCCAGACGCAAAGATATGCACAAAAGAGACAAAATCATCATTTGAACCTCACAAAGGATTAAAGAACAAAATAAGAATAATTTGAAAATGAAAGCCAAATAGCTTATAGTATTATATAGAATATGGGCAACATAAAAGGTAATCTTATGAGGAATACCATGATAAAAAGAAAAATCAGTTTCACATGGAATAGCTACTCTCTCACCTAATATTATTTGCTTGTCATTGTCCAAAAATTATTGTATGCCAATATATTTTAGTTATTATCATCTTTTAATATATAATTATAAATACAAATATATTATCTTTTATTATTAATTAAATCATATAATTACATTTTTGAATTTAAAAATCTCTTAAAACCTAATAATCCTATTATATCTAAGAGTATACCCAATATATTACTCTTAATAAATATATTAATTTATTATTCTTATTTTTAATAAATGATTTATATATTTATTATTTTAACATTGCAATATATTATAGATGGTATTTTCACTATGTATATGGGATTTCAATAAAATACCACTCAAATATAATTATATTAGAAATAATTATCTAATCAGTTGAAAAAATATTTTTCTTAATTAAATTAAAAGTTTTGTGTGACAACGAAACATTATTATATCTCATAGATAACGTGTTAATTAATTAAAAATGCCATATTGATAACTAGATGTGATTAAAACTTTAATTTAAATTAAACTGAAATAAAATTATCTAATTCAATTTCAAATTAAATTCTTTTTAAAACTTTTTTCTTAAAAGAAAACCTGTTAAATTTTATTTAAATAAAAGCTAAATGAATATAAAAATAAAAATAAAAGTAAAACTTTGCTATCCGATCTCAATTTCCCCTTATCATTGAATAGGAACTAAGCGGACGACACTAGTCACCCCATTGATAGTGAGAGTAGAAGATAAAAGAGTAAGCATACACCCATCTAATTTGTCACATTACTTAGCAGTTCGCTGGATTTCATTATAAATTATAATTTTTTAATTTTTAAATTCATTATAATGTAATGATGAAATTCATCTATTAAATATATAAATTTCACATATTTATATTTTAAATTTATGATAAATTCTTAAATAAAAATTTTCCTTTTCTAAGAATTTGATGCTACGTGTTAGCTTACTTTTGGGGGATACTCCCACCTCCACAGTCCTCACCCATCTCTTTATATGTACCTGCAAGCTAACTTTAACTTCTCAATACTTGCAAGTTCCGCTCATCTCTTGCATTACATCTTTCTACACCTAGCTACTACATACTTCCTCCATTGTCGCCGAGCCTTGCCCACTAGTAGCATTGCCCCTACGCAAACTACATCATTATGGTCAAATAATTTCAAGCATTAATTTACGTTCTAGCTACCTTAATTATAATTAACATTTCTGATTAATTACCAGACGTCAATGGGTAACGCCGATTTCGAATGCCCACATCCTGTTGCAATTCCTCCGACAAAACCATTTCTGAAGTCGCTAACATCAGGTCTCAAGGAGACCCTTTTCCCTGATGATCCATTTAGGCAATTCAAGAACCAGTCTGCATCTAGGAAGTTCATTTTAGGATTGCAGTATTTTGTGCCAATCCTGGAATGGGCTCCTCGTTACACCTTCGCCTTCTTCAGAGCTGATGTTATTGCTGGAATTACTATTGCCAGTCTCGCTGTTCCTCAAGGGATAAGTTACGCAAATCTTGCAAACTTGCCTCCAATTGTTGGCCTATGTGAGTATCTGCTTCTGTTTTATTATTATTTTTTTCCCAAGTCTTCTTTTCCCTGAAAATGTCAACTTATGGGTTGGCGAATGCAGATTCAAGCTTTGTCCCACCATTAGTATATGCCATATTGGGCAGCTCAAGAGATTTGGCAGTAGGAACTGTTGCTGTGGCATCACTTCTTATATCTTCCATGTTAGGGAAGGAGGTTAACCCTAATGAGGACCCTAAGCACTATGTTCAGTTGGCCTTAACTGCTACTTTCTTTGCTGGAGTTTTCCAATCTTCTCTTGGCTTTTTAAGGTCAGTTTGACTTATTAATTAATGAATAATGGTGTTACAAACATCACCCACTAAAAGGCATTAAAACAAAAACGGTTCACATGTGGGCTAAAGATACAGAAAAAAAAAAAATGCACCATTAATATTCTCCTTGTTGCTTTAATGGCTTCCATGCAGTATATATATTTGATAGTAATTTTGTTTAATTATCATACAGACTAGGGTTTATCGTGGACTTTTTGTCTCATGCAACAATTGTGGGCTTCATGGGTGGAGCAGCCACGGTTGTTTGTCTTCAGCAATTGAAAGGGATTCTTGGGTTGATTCATTTCACTCATAGGACTGATCTTGTATCAGTTATGCGCTCAATCTTTAGCCAAACACACCAGGTAATTAATTTAATTCTCATATTAATTTCCTACACTTATATAGCTTCATTTTCTGCTTTTTCTGTATTTTTTTTTCTTTAATTAAATAGCTTATCTTACAATAACGACTGTTCTTCTGACGGTGGTGGTTGCAGTGGAGATGGGAAAGTGGAGCCTTGGGTTGTTGTTTTCTCTTCTTCCTAATTCTAACTAGACACTATGTAAGTAAATCCAAATCCTTTTCATTTCTAATGCAAGCTTGGACTGTGATTGTTGATTAATTTCTTACTTTTTAGTAAAAATGAAACTTACAAGCCATCTATCTACCCACCTATTGTTATCCAAACTTGACTTACATGTCAATAACTTCACCAACAACAATTGTATGAGATCGGTGAAACAGGTTTCTTTAAAAATAAGGGTACTTTAAAAATCCGAAAATAATTAAGAATTTCTAATTTCATTTAAATAGTAATGATGCAAAACTTAAGAAAATATAATATATAGCAGCCACCCACCATATGTATAGATACGAAAAGTACAATAATTAAAAAAGAAAAAAAGGTTTTTGTAGCTGAAAGCCTGAAATATAATACAAGAAACGGCAACCATATGATCATGGCTGATCATGGGTTCTTCATATCATGATTCAAGTGAGCTTTTGCATATTCAAACTTGGAGATTTTTAAAATTTAAGTGACCATGCATCTTTCCGAAAGTGATTGCTATTTCATGTATTCTCTTTAATGCAAATTAATTAATTAGATCATTTTCAGAAAAAAGTAAGTAATTAGTTACTATAATATGACTAATTAGATTATATATAGCCTTCTGATTTATTTATTATTTATTTTTGGTTTCTTTTCTTTAAAACATGAATTAATATTCTTGGTGGTGACAAATAGAGCAAGAGAAAGCCATGCTTCTTCTGGATAAATGCTATGGCACCTCTGACATCTGTTGTTCTAGGAAGTGTCCTTGTCTATCTGACCCACGCTGAGAAACATGGCGTTCAAGTGGTGAGTTTTATATAAAGCTCAAAATAATTAAATATTGTATTCAATTTGTTGGATTTTTATCGTCAATTAGGAATACTGTGGATGTGAAGGCTCCTAAGTACCTACCCCATCAAATTATATGTGATGAGTGAGCAAAAATTAACCTCATGAAACAGGATGAGCCATTGTTGTCATCCAGCTAATTAATTAATGATCATTTAATTGTCTCATTAACTAAAGGTGGTATTAATAAATTTAATTTAGATATAATATGTTAATTAAATAATTTCTGGTACTATGTTGTTTTCTCCAGATTGGGCACCTCAAGAAAGGGTTGAACCCACCATCTATATCTGAATTGGCTTTTGGGTCCCCACATCTGATGACTGCTATTAGAACTGGAATAATAATTGGTGTCATAGCTCTTGCTGTAAGTCTTTTAATCCTTACATCACACTCCACTCCCATGCTCTCCAATTATATTATATTATATTATATTACTCTTAATTACACCCTTCAGTTGAGGGCCCTAATCATATAATTTAAAGAAAAAATAATTAACAGAGTTAATTTAATTAATAAAAAAATACCTTTCCTATTAGAGAAAGGAATTTAATTTCGATATACATTCTAGAATTATTTAAAAGAGTCTGAATGCTTGGAGTCTAAATAAAAAACATCTTGAATGAATTAAATCGATATAGGATAATGTTAAAAAAAAAAGGATCAAAACATTAACAAAGAGGTGGATGTGATGAATGTACAGGAAGGAGTGGCTGTTGGGAGGAGTTTTGCCATGTTCAAGAACTATCACATTGATGGAAACAAAGAGATGATCGCTTTTGGGATGATGAATATTGCAGGTTCATGCACTTCCTGTTACCTAACCTCAGGTACTGCTTGTGTTGTTGCTCAAGGCCCAACCAACCTTCAACTTTTGGTCTTTTATCAAGATGTTCATTCGGCTTAATTAACACAGTTTTTACTGTGATCCAGGACCATTCTCGCGAACTGCAGTGAACTTTAATGCAGGATGCAAGACTGCAGTGTCTAACATAGTAATGGCAACAGCAGTAATGATAACATTGTTATTTCTAACCCCATTGTTCCATTACACTCCCCTGGTGGTGCTTTCCTCTATTATCATTGCTGCTATGCTCGGCCTAATTGACTATGAAGCTGCTATTCACCTCTGGAAAGTCGACAAGTTTGACTTTGTTGTTTGCATCAGTGCCTACATTGGTGTTGTCATTGGAAGTGTCGAAATTGGCCTAGTCATTGCTGTAGGGAACTCATCTAGAGACCTTTTATTTCATATCAGAAACAAAGATTTTTAAGTTGAACATTAGTGATATGGCCAGAATTTGCAAATGCAGGTCATAATTTCCTTGCTGAGGATGCTCCTATTTGTAGCAAGGCCAAGGACCTTTCTCCTTGGCAACATTCCCAATTCCATGATTTATAGAAGCGTGGATCAATATCCGACAGCTAACAATGTTCCTGGAGTTCTCATTCTTCAGATTGATGCACCCATCTACTTTGCCAATGCAAACTACTTAAGGGAAAGGTATACATATGCGAAACAAAACATTAAAGAAAATCCCAACAAGAAAACCTGCGTTTATATATATTGGCTTCTTTCATTTCATTTTCAGGATTTCAAGATGGATTTATGAGGAGCAAGACAGGCTAATATCCACAGGAGAACCCACTTTACAATATGTGATACTAGATATGAGTGGTAGGTGTCTTAATTCTTGAACATTGCAGCACAAATTGAAAGTATATATAACTCTTAATTATTTTCCCTAATGTTCCAATCCGTTCAATTCACAGCTATTGGCAGCATAGATACAAGTGGGATCAGCATGCTCGAAGAAGTTAATAAGAACACTGACAGAAGAGGTCTTAAGGTACCAAAAGAAAGAAAAAAAAAAAAATCTTCGCCCTTCCATTTTCATGATTTCTCTGGAAGTTATTTAACTTGTGTGCTTATTAATGTAGCTGGTACTGGCAAACCCACGAAGTGAAGTGATTAAGAAGATGGAAAAAACAAAGTTCATCGGAAAAATTGGTCAGGAATGTATCTATCTTACCGTGGGTGAGGCTGTAGCAGCATGCAACTTCATGCTACATACCTGCAAATCGAATAGAGTTACAGTTCAAGAATTTGATGCACAAGATAATGTGTGATATGTAAAATGGAAGAAAAGAGTGGCAAGTTTAATTTGATGCTTAACAGGGTCCAACCACAGTTCAGCGGTGGTGATCCTCCCCCTACCCCACAACAAAAAGTGAAGCAGCATTTCATACATCAAATATAATATTGAGTTGAGTGCTTCATTTCTTAAATCTAAAAGCATACATTGTTTTCCCTGCCAAAGTAATTTGAGACGACTTGCCGTTTGTTTCGCCAGATGACATTCTAGTTTACCATAAAATTTTTAATTTTTTATGAAAACAAATAAACAAATTTAGTAATGAGAAAATGAATCCAGGTTAATCCAATTAATTAGGATGAGATCTCATCTTCTTTATCAATTAAGAATAGACCGCAATAGAAGACTCTTCATATTTTTTTTTTACACCAAGCGAGCGTCTTTAAGATCTTTCAAGAAGCAGGTTTTATCTTGGTACGTATAAATTCATCGTAAAATACCCTAAATGTAAAAAAGAAATAAAAAAAAATTAATAAAATGAAGAAAATAAATTCTGATCATTTAAAAAAAAAATGATGAGGAGGATGAAGAAACAATTTTTATTTTTATTTTTTTTTTATTCTCTTCTTTTGGGATGGTGCTTACGAGCTCAAATATGAGGATGGAGATAGGTGGCAGGGATGATGTTGACCCTGGCTTAAACAGGTAATGTTGTAGAAATGATAAAAGATATGGGCCTCCGTCGCAGATGCATTAAGCAATGAAATAATGTCTCCATTTCCATCGGCATCCTTGACTATCACTTGTAATTTACAACAATCACTGCACCATGGTAGCTTGGAATTTCTATCTGTATTTTAGGGCAAGAAAATGAAATGATTTGCCCATTCATTACTTCTAGCAACAATGTGAATCGCAGACATATATGTGTTCAAAAAGAAAAAAATGGAAATTAGGATGAGCATCTGAAGCATTCATGACTGGATTCGTTAAATCTGTCAACTAATGTTTTTTTCCCCTATGAGAAAGCTCTTGGAGGAGCAAGGTATTGAATTGCATCTAACCAATCAACTCTACAAACAACTGTCGAGAATCTTTAAAAATGAAGCTATGAATATGCTTCCAATTTCAATCAATACACAAGGACATACTAAGAACTACTCTTAAGAAGATCTCCTATCAACCCATCTAATGAGCATTTGTCTTCCCTTGATTTTAATTGGATATTATCCTCTTCGATTTGATATTTCGTGTACCTGTTTGTCTATATTTTATTAATGATCCATTACATATAAAATTTTTTTTTCATATATATGACAATTGACATGTTTAGAATTTAACTTCTAATTCTAAATAATTTTTCACAACAATGTTACTAACAATTATTAAGTAAAATACTTGCAGTAAGATATTTTATATGTATACATATAGACCAAGAGATATTTTCAGCACTTTCAAACAATCACAAGCCAATAGTTAACGGACCTAATTTGGCATTACTTTTTAAGTTGCCATTGAGAAAAAGCACCATCTTGAAAATATTTATAAGAAACCTCCAAAATTTGATAGTATACCAAGCTGCTGTAAACACGAGCCAAACCAACGCCCTCTTTGCCAATACAATACAGTAAAAGCAAATCATACAAAGACTGTCCAGAAATGCAAAAACTTAAAATAACCCGCGCAACATCAAGAGAGGTCAAAATTTGAATAGATGCACACCTTGGCTAACAGAAAAAGCACCTTCTTGAAAGTGCTTACATCTATCCAGGGACTCCAATATCACAGTCAAGTCAAAATGTGGACCTGGTTCATCTTCCTCAAATGCAATCCTCCCATAAAAATGCACATTCTTTTTCCTCAGGTAGATACCATACAAAAGATGCGTGATTTTGCTAACAGTTGGGCAGCTTCTCTTTGAACAATCGTGGAAGCACTTCATGTGCGCTAATGTCTAGAGGCTCTGGATCCCTGGGCAAAGGCATGAAGAATTGAGTATAATAGAAAAGAAAAGCACTGCTGGTTGTGTTATGAAATGATCATTCTGAATGCAAAGTTTTGTAGGTACACTAAGCATCAGCATGAAAACAAATAAAAGGAATAAGTACATTGCATGAATTTCTTTAAAACTGAAAACTCATTAAAGTAAAAGCCAATTGCCATCTCATGAAGAATTAATGAATTTGAGAAAACAAAATATCTATCTGCTACAGCAGAATACAAGATCATAATGTATGTTAACATTAAAAACAAGAATTATTGTGCTAATTAAAAACTACTGTTTATTTTCTTCATTTGACTTCAATGCAATTATGACGACACATGCTGAGATGCAGTCTATCATTTCTACCCTATTTAGCCCTCTGTAGTACCTGAATCTTTATTTAATACCAACCAATGCTTTTCTAATGGATAAGATTGCATGCATACACATGAGCAGGGAGAAATTGAAGAGAAAAGCTAGCTCGAGAGAGAAAGAGAGAGAGAACCTGCAGAGTTTTTGACCCTTCTCACTGGTACTAGGAATAAACCATAATTTTCGCAAGAAAGGCGACTCAAATTGAACAAAGAAGCCATCATGTTGCCCATACTTCCATTTCCTTGATCCTTGACCTTTCCATACCTGTGTAATCAATAAGAAATTGTTGATGTTGAGCATATGCATATCAAAACTGAATTAAAAAAACTAAATACCCTGGATTTTTATTTGTCATTGCACCCCAATAACTACTCTATATTATAGGAACCAGCTACATGAAGCAAAACCGAAACCGGACCATAAATCTTATACTTCAAATACAATTATAACAGTTGTGTAATAATTTATATGTAATATTAGAAAATAAAAATATTTACAACTCAACTCAACTCAACTCAACTAAGCTTTTATCCCAAAAATTTGGGGTCGGCTATATGGATTCGCTTTCTCCACTCTAAACGATTTTGAGTTAAATCCTCAGAAATGTGTAATGCTTCTAGGTCATGTTGTACTACTCTCCTCCAAGTCAATTTAAGTCTACCCATTCTTTTCTTTCTATCCTCTAACCTAATGTGCTCTACTTGTCTAGTTAACAATTGTTTTGTTGGCATTTTTTTTGTCTAAGTTAAATATCCTTTCTCAAGTTGTTTTTTTTTTTTTTTTTTAATTTTTCAAAGATTTATAAAATGAAAATATTGCACCTTTTTGAGAATGCAGCATGGACAAATACTTAAAATATATAGCTCCACATGTCAGACTGTGGTTTAATATGAACTAAGCTCTGCTTTATTTATACACTTGAGTTATCCAAATTTATTACAAAAGGGTAAACTGAAGCAACATTAACCTGATTTCATTGAGATCCATTCAACTGTAACAGAATATACCTCTTTTATGAAATCAAGGATCTTTACAAAGCCAGCCACGATAAATACACTCATATAAGACCATGAAACAATGAAAGTACAACATGTGGCAAGACAAAGTAGCACCCCGTGTTAGCAGTACCAACAAAGTTCCTTCTCACACAAACAGTTAATAAAACTCATAGCTACAGCATCAAGGTTTTCTAAGCAAATACCCCAGAATATCATAATTTTGTCCATCCAGTCTTTCATCAAATTTTCTACTGTAAACAAATGGAGATGACTACCTTACAAGCTCTCAACACTAAGGGCAATGGATTTCCATTAGACCAATAATTGTTTTAGCAGTTGAAGACAGACAGACTTCAAGGTTCTGCTTGAATTCACACCTAGATTTATACAGTAAGACTTCTAACAGACCTTGCCAACAAGTCTGTTAACAATTCATGTAACAATTTATTTCTATCTATATGTGCGTAGGAGTACGTCTCCCTTTATGTGCATCTTATGCCCATAAAAAAAAAATATGGCATCATCTTTTCAAGAAGATGTTTATAAACTATATCTATGCGTATGTGAAACATTACCTGTGGGTAAGATATGATACTTTTTGGTACAACTAAACAAGCTGCTTTTGAGAAAGTCTCCTCAGCATACTGTCTAAGAAATGTGAAACAACTGCTGTGTGTATGAGGCGATTCAAAGGCCTGCAAAAATAAGCAAGACAAAGATGATCATAAAAAACCAACAATTTTTTTAATACATAAAGCTCAAAAGACAAGATGCAGAAGAATGAATATGTATACATTATAAGTCACACACTTTAAGGGCCGATACCTTATCAATATTGACAACTGGAGCATATTTATCAGTCTCCGTCTTTTCCTTGTCAATAAGAAAGTAGACTCTAGGATCAACTTTAGAAGTTTCATGCCATGATTTTACAGCTGCCTCCATTGTCTCAACAAGGAAAGAGAAAATCTCTTTACAACACTCTTCAGACCCAATCTTTTCAGACTGCAAAAGGAAAGAGCCAAATTAATCCTTTCTCACATTGGATCACTAAGATAATAAACAGAAACCCATCTGACATCGTTCAGATAATTAACCTTTCTATATGAAGGGAAAAGACAAAAATACTAGATGGAGACATCCAGATTTAATAGTACATGTTGAATATTATAGTTAAAAAGAAAAGAACAAAAGAAAAAAGCCACTCTCAAAAATGCATCTTATGTTCATAAGCATCTTGTTAAAATGTAAAAGAGCATGAAACATGGATGTAAGAGGGCATGAAACATGGCTCTTTGCTTAGACACGCACCAGTTCAGATTTCAAGGCATCCAAGTGCTTTGCCATGTCAACATTGGATCTTATGCTCTCCACTTCTTGAGCTCGTTTTTTATCTTTTGCCAATTGGGATATCCTCCTAATCTTTCTAGATACCTCAGTGCTCTGTGGATTGTACTGTAGAGATGTTTGGAAAGCAGCCAAGGCCTGTATTTATATTGACAGTAAAAAAATATCAGCAGAACTAAACCACAATCATATGCTCATGTACAGAAAGCAACCAAACAGGCAAACACTAGAGAAGAGAATAAGATCTTCAGACATACATCATCATACTGCTCCATGGCCTCTAATACACACCCTTTCCTGAAATAACCCTGGAGGTGATCAAAATGGCAATACATAAGGAACAACTTAGGAAAATTAAGTGCAACTCATGCAAAAAGGAATATGTATCTTTGCTCACTTTTTCCCATTGGGGGTTCAATGTGATTGTTGTCTCAGCATCAGCAAGTGCTTTATTAAGCTTAACCAATTGCAGAAATGCAGCAGCACGATTGCTGGGAAATAATTAACATTATGCAGTGGAAGACACAAAAGAACAATACGTTACCTGGCAGAAATATCCTCTAAATTTTTTTCACAAGTAGATAAAAAAGTTGCATAACCTTTATTGGTAGCACTAATGCCATCAAGCAGAAACAGAGAAAAGTACATTTCATGTCTCTAAAAGTTCTGGAACTTAATGTGGAGAAGCAGAACCACTAAATTCAGTACAAAAGAAACAAGGTGTCCGCATCTGTCATATCAGTTTCTACCGCATGGAAAACTGAACTTTCCATACTCTCTTGTGACATGATAGAGATGAATAAACCTCACAGAAATGACGTTTTGACTCTGTCCTTAATTCAAAAATTAAAATACTTTTGAGGATGAAGAAGATATAAATACAGCACATTTGTTTTGCATTTTACAGACAGATAACTTTGATTCCAAAATTAAATGGAAAAAAAAAAAAGCTACAACAATTGATCCAACTAATAAAAGCCAACTAAATAACAGCCTAAATTTGATCTCTGTGGCTCAATGCTTGAAATTAAAAGTGCATTTGTTCATCACACATATCTAGCATTGCGTTCCAACTCCTAGCTCATGTATACAAGCCCAACTAGTTTCCAACGAGTGCAAAAATCTTACATTTCCTAGTCAAAGTTAACCCACAAAAAAAATGGACAAGTAAGAATGCTAATACAAAACTAAAGAATACCCAATTGAAGCAATGAACCGAACTCTGTTAATAACCAATCAATATTCTATTCTGATGAAAACAAAAAGAAAGACAATTAGAAAATAATATTAATAAAAAAAAACCCTAGTTTTGTTCACTTACCTATAAAGAGTAGGATTTGAAGGGTCAAGCTTGATGGCCTGAGTGTAGAGAGCAGCAGCTTTAAGATAGTTTCCCGCTTTGAAGAATTCATTACCCTTATCTTTCAATGACATCTCCTCCCCACAATTGCCTTCCGTGGAGGCATTCGCCGCTGATCCTGCCATATTCAGTAGCGAAGAGGATCCTCGTGACCTGTGCGTGTTCCTTTGGAGTATAATTGTCCCTGCCACTTTCTAGGGTTTACGAGAGACCTCGTTAGTGGTTTTTGTGTTGTGTCGTTTTTGAGGTTAAACGACGAAATCACAGAAGCGTACAATACTGCAGTACTGAACTGCTGCGAGGGAGAGTAATTACAAATTTGGAATCCTGAGCGCTAATTACAAATTTGGATTACAAATTCTGCGGTTGTGATTGTGGGCAGTGAAGGTATTGGTTACATATGAAAAATGTTGGGAGGAGAAAAAAAAATAAAATTTTGATTTTTTTAAAATTATTTTACTTGGACACTAAATAAAAGAGGATCGAGAAAAAATAAAAAAATTTATTTTTTAAATTAATGAAAAATAAAGAGAAATTATTCTTAATATATTTAAATATTCTTTTACAATATAAATATAAAAAAGTATAATTATTATTTTTTATTTTTAAAAAAAAAGAGAAATTACATTTATCTTTTATTATAATAATTTATTTAAATTATATAGAATAAATTAAATTTTTTTCTTTTATTTTTTTAATTTTTCTCTATTTTTTTACCACTTTAAGATCAAAATAAAAATAAGGGGTAAAAGTACAGGTTAATAAAAGCTTATAAATATATTTGATTAAAGTAGTTAATACAATTTATAAATATATTTATTATTAAAATTATTTAAAATAATATTAAAAATATATATTTAATAAATTTTTAAAAATTAAATAAAAATAATATAATAAACATTTACTCAAGCTAATTTATAAGACTTATAAAAATGAAAATTGGTGTAATAATTTATTTTTTTAACGTGCAAACTTAATTTTTTTATTGTTGTAAATAAATAAATAAATATATTTTTAAATTTTATAAATTAATTGATTTTATCAATTTATAAATTAAAATAAATATTTTTATTTATTATTTTATTTTTACAATTTAATAAAATACTAGTTAAGTTTTACATTTTAAAAACCTTACGATTGTATTTATAATGTTTGATTCTGTTAATAATTTGATTCTTTCATCCAAATTTTTAAAATTATTAATCAAATTAAATTATTTAAAAAAATAAAATAATTAAATTCAAATTTTCAATTATAATAATTTTTTATCACTATTTTCCATTAATCAAAGCTAAAAATAAAAGTCAAACACTAATTTAAAATTAAATACCAAAATTATCTATCGTTTTTGTCATCTCTCTCTCAGCTCTCTCTCTCTCCTCCACCCTCCATCCCTCCCACTCTGTCGCCTCTCTCCTTATATCATATCTCTCTCTCTCACCTTTTCAAAATAAATTTTAATAATTATCCCTAAACTTATATAATTATAACACTAAAATTTTTTAATTTTAAAATATAAAATAAAACACTTAAATATTCAAAGTTTACACAGTAAAATTTCTTCATAATACTTAATCAATATTTCTCTCTCATTTCTTATATAAAATATAAAATTATTTTCTTTATGTATGAAAAATTATTTTGTTTATAGAAAAAAAATGATTCAATTTACACATAACTTAAGAGAAAAAAGAGAAATACTGACAACTCCATGCTAAAACTGTCCAGATTAACGTCTAACTAAAAAATTAATAATTTAATATTAGAAAAATTTTACTGTGTAAAATTTAAAAGTTGATAGAATTTTATATTATGTTTTTAAGTTGAGAAAGTTACAACTAAATAAGTTTAGAGATAATCTTTCCATCACGGTTACATTGTGCAATCTCGTTGATCTCTATGCTTCTCTGTCTCATCCTTAAGTAACTCAATCTAAATCAAACATTAAATAAGTCAAATTGAACCAAATCAAGAATGAAATCAATATCAAATAATCCAAAATCAAAGAAAATCATGAAAAGATATTAGCGAAAATTATTCTGTCTAAACTGGATTAATATTTTCAAAACTCAAACTCATCATAAAATTGATTATTATAATTAGAAAAATACCCAAATATATTTAATTTTATATATTTTAATTAATAATCTACATAAAAAATCATTTTTCATTAATAATTAATATTTTAATATTTAATTCTTTTATTAAATATTTAAATTCTATTTTATTTAAAATAAAAATATAAAATTTATAAATATTATTATAAAAGAATATATATTTTTGTAATGAATATTTAATATTTAAAACTCAAATTCAACCCAAATCAGTCTATTAAGATTTTGTTGGATCGACTATCTGTAACAATTTGATCTGTCACAATTCCTCACCAAATACCCTCAAATCAAAGAAATCAATATTCAAACCCAAATAATCCAAACCTAATTGAACAAAATCAATTCAAAACCAACCGAAACAATCTCAAAATGATAGAAACAAAATTGTTGGAACCATTATCGTTGCGAACCCAATTGGCGACACCATTGTCACTGTCGCTGCCATTACTAATTGAGACCGAAAAATCGATCCAGTAGATCACTGGCGCATGACATCATCATAAGTCCATTGATAACACACCCATGTACTCTAATTCCTTTCCATTTGTAATCAAGTCTCTAAAGGTTCAGCATTCACACTTTCTGATATTGCTCTTTCCTCCATTTCCGACAAAAACAATTGTCATTTCTAGAAGTAGACGACATCGCAAGCTCAAATGGAAGGATTCACGGTGTTCCGGGAGAATGGGTTGGCTGGAAATGGCTTGGGTTTATAATAATTCTATAAGAGTACAAATTTCATTCCATCCCCATCCACGGCCATGTGAAAAAACATGCAAGTGAAAGATGGACTCTAATAAATCACGTAGCCAAGCCAGCCCAGGCCCACGGAGAGAGGGCAAAGAGCCGAACATGGCCAAGTAGTGACTGCCCCGGAACTAGACCATATCAGAAGGGTAGAAGCCTCTAAAGTGACCTCATTCTCACATATGAATGTATTTTTTAATTAATTTTATTTAATTTCAATTCAAATTAAAACCCATAATTTTCAAAATGATTTCAATATCAAATTCAATATTATTAAACGAAACTCATTTATATGAATATGCATTTGAACCAGAGAAAATGCTCCAACCTAGTCTAGGAGAAATTCATCAGCACCTTTTGCCGACCAAGTATCACCCCCGCCAGGCCGCCACTGGAGCTTTTAAGTTCCTAAGAACACATTTTAATGAAAGAAGTTTCCATTATAGAAATGTATGCTTAGACCAATATCTTACTGGCATGAACAATTCCAACTACTCTGATAAATAAGACAACAAATAGAACCAATCTTAGGAGTTTGGCATCCTAGAAAAAACATAGAAAGAGACAATTTAAGCACCAACTTAGCCAAAACATAAAGACAAAGAAAGGGACCCTTTTTTTTGTGCTATTGGTTAATTTTCTCATTTTGTTGAAATGTTCTTCCATTCTTTCCCAGTTGATGTACTTGATCAGTAGTTGTGATGTCATGATCAAATATTAAAAACCTGGAGCAGAAATAAAAGAACAAAAATGAACATCTCTACCAGTTGAAAGCATTATTGAAGACTTGAAAGTCTTTTGGGATAGCTGACACTGCCTCTGCCTCATTATGATTTGGTCTAAGGAGTTTGGTATATTGACTTGAAACACTTCTCCTTTTTAATAGTGATTAGATGTACATATAATGTTATACGATGTTTATGCTAACTAGTTTAAGATATGCCAAATATATGTGGTTGGTCTTGTATTGATCATCACACGTACAACTTTTCTCTCCATGATCGGTTCCCCACTTTCCCTCTTTCATTTCTTGCAATTGCATCTCTATTATTCATTACCATCTAGCCACATGAGAAATATTTATATATTCTAGTTTGACTGCTTGCTTCATTGAACTTTTCTTTCTTCTCTATGGAATTTTCGATACAGTTTCCCTCCATCCAAACAAGGTATAATTAATACATATTGCCAAATTTCTTCGTGATATATTTAATTTGATGTTTCAAGCATGTTTCCCTTGCAGCTAACTTTATTATGTTGACTTTAAATGCATATATTTTGGAGCAGGTTTCTATACTAGCAAGTTGAATTAAATTAAATCCAAATGTTGTTGTCAAAAGCAGAATAATATCTCAAAGGAAAGACATTAGTTTAATTCATATCAATAGTATGTTTGAACGAATCAAAGCAAAACTGAGTTTTGCCAACTATAAACACCACCAAATCCCACCACTTGACTTTAATAAACCCATAATCTTGAAGATTGGCCACATTTAATTATCACTTATGAATAGAATTAGTTTTTACAACAACTCAAAATTCCTATTTTTCAACAGTTATATTAATGCATAAACAAAACTTCTTTATGTGTAAACAAGACTATAGAATTCTATTGTCACGACTAAACTTTATGGGCTGAATTAGCACTAGAACTTGAGTTAATATAAAGCTCCTAAAACTCATAATAAGTCTCACTATTACTGTACTCATAATTAGGCCTATAAAGTTAAGTTGTGACATCTGTACTGTTTGTACCATAAATTTTTAAGAGATTACTTCGATATACAAGAGCCATTTTAAGAATCAATTATAACTATTAATCCACACTATATATCCCAAGTTACTAATAGCTAAATGGTAGCACTTAGGACTTTTAATGGAAGATGAATTGCTTATTAATTATTAATAATTAACCAAAATATTATACATCCATTATTACTTTGTCTACTTGGACAAAATATACATTATTTGAATTAGAATAATCCAATATGGTACTGATTCTTGGTTTATGATGATTCAAATATTCCAAAATTTCCAACCACCAAGAAGCTAATGATTTTCATAATCTTAGATGGTAAGACTTGTGGATAACCAAACATTAACTAAAACAGATTCTCAATCCTGTAGTTCCACAACAAACACACGAAAACTAGAGGTGATTTTGACATATTCAAGCGATTAAAAAAAAAACCTAAAAGTACACTATCAATAATTAATCAACCATGCATGCATCCATACCTTAATTACAAAATATATAATTCCCAAAAAAATTGTTTTTTCAGTGAATGAAAGTTTAGGTGAGGAGAGACTCTCTAGTTTGGAGTTAAGGCATAACATCAATATTTTTAGGAATTATGGTGAAATTTAAATATTATTCACCAAAAGAGATGATTGGTAAAACTCAAACTTTCGATATAATGAGGGCGTTATTAATTGATTGCAATTAAAACATTTCTGACCGTAGCCCTCTTGTCAATACAAAAACTAAAAAGACAGAAATGCAAAAACCGCGTTTTTGGTGAGTAGCAGGCACCAAATTCTCTACAAACAAACCATAAGAAACTCATGGTTGTATTACACTTATCTACAATATTGCATACATGTATAATGGTACAGAAGAAGAAGAAGGGAGAATTCGAGATAGAATAATACAGAAATATATATATATATATATATATATATATATATATATATATATATATATGCACCCAAAAGAGATCTGGAACGATTAATATTGTTACTTTCTTGATGGATGAAGTCAAATTATTAAAATGTGAAAGCTCTCTGTGTTCCACTAATCATATTATGTAAAGCTATCTTTTTTTTAATTGATAAATTAAGGGTTTGTTTGGTTTAACTGTTTATGACTGTTACTATTAGTTGATAGTTGGTAGCTGATATTAACTGATTTATATTAAGTATTTAGTAAAATTATATTTAATTATTACTGTTAATATGTGAAATTACTAATAAAGGTTTATATTATATAATTTATTTTATTATTGAAATAAATATATAATTATAAATTTATTATACTATATTATTTATTTTATTATTAAATTAAGCATATAATTATTAAATTAATATATTATATCATTTATTTATATTATTAAAATAAATATATAGTTATTAATCTATTATATTATATTATTTATTTTATTATTGAAATAAAAAAATAATTAAATTCTTTAAAAAAATAATTAAATAACTTTAAAAATATAAATATAATAATAAAGTAATTATTATTGTTGATAAAGAAAAAACTTATAATTAATTTTAAGTTTTTAGATATAAATAAATATTTTATATTTTATATTATTAATAAAAAAATATTTTAATAAATTTGAAATATAATTAAGATGTTAAAATTAAAAATGAAAAAGATAAAAGTATTAATAATATTAATTTTTAAACTAAATAAAAAAGAATAATATGGTCAAAATAAAAAAATCAAATTAAATTAACTATTAGCTGATTAGAAATAGCTGTAAAAATAGAACTGATACAAACTGCAGCTGATGGATACCATATTAATTAGTTATCAGCTGTCAGCTTTATTTTTTTCAACTTTACTCAATATTATAGTTCGCCTGTTTGAATGTCTATCAGCTATCAGCTGCATCTAACTAGTGAACCAAAAATCCTCTAAAAATGAAAAACCAAAAACTAAATATATTTTTATATAATATAGTCATCACAAAGTCTTAAGTCTTTTTAAAAACATATTATACTGATTGGAACATCCAACCTTCTTCAGGGAATCTGCACACATATATAAGTAATTAGCAACCTCTCTTTCCATAACTCCAAACTACAACATCTGGGTATCATTTGATCATGTGTTTTGCTTCCCCAAAATGAGGCACCATTCATATCTCACACTAGCCCTTTGGGGCATCCTAATATTCTTCTCTAAACCATCTCATCAGGCTTCTTATTCTCCGTCTCCACCCATCCTCAACCCTAGACTTCTGGATGCTTTCATAGCGCTCCAAGCCTGGAAACATTCAATCATCTCTGACCCTAAAAACTTTACCTCAAACTGGTATGGTCCAAATGTCTGCAACTATACAGGAGTCTATTGCGCACCAGCCCCAGATGACCCTCACACCACAACAGTGGCAGGTATAGACTTAAACCATGCCAACATATCTGGCTATCTGCCAGAAAAGCTCGGTCTCCTCACCGACTTAGCTTTATTCCACCTTAACTCCAACCGCTTCTGTGGCACCATCCCTGATAGTTTTCGCCATCTTCGCCTTCTCTATGAGCTTGACATTAGCAACAACCAATTTAGTGGTGAATTTCCTTATATTGTTCTTTATCTGCCTTCGCTCAAATTTCTTGATATTAGATACAATGAGTTCCATGGCAATGTCCCTTCTAAACTATTCGATATAAATCTTGATGCCCTTTTCATCAACAACAACAAATTCAATTCATCCTTGCCTGACAACTTTGCTAACTCTCCAGTATCAGTGGTTGTATTGGCCAACAATAACATTGGTGGTTGCATTCCTTCAAACTTGGCAAAAATGGCAGGGACGCTCAGCCAAATACTCCTCATGAATATGGGACTGACTGGTTGTCTGCAGTCGGATATAGGGTTGCTAAACCAAGTGAAAGTTTTTGATGTAAGCTTCAACAAGCTTGTGGGTACATTGCCAGACTCTATAGGAGAAATGAAAATGTTGGAGCAGCTAAACGTGGCACACAACAAACTCTCTGGCGAGATACCGGAAAGTATATGCTTATTGCCAAAGTTGGAGAACTTCACATACTCTTATAATTATTTCTGTAGTGAGCCGCATGTTTGCCTCAAGTTGTCAGCCAAAGATGATCGGAAAAACTGCATACCTGATAGACCTTTGCAGCGATCACCTGAGGAATGCAAGGCATTCTATGCTTATCCAGTTAAGTGTGATGCATTTGGCCGGTGTTCACCTAGAAGTCCACCACCACCTCCTCCTCCTCCTCCTCCTCCTCCTCCTCCACCCCCTCCTCCTCCACCTCCACCCCCACCCCCACCACCTCCTCCTCCTCCTCCTCCTCCACCCCCACCCCCACCCCCACCCCCACCTCCTCCTCCACCTCCACCCCCTCCTCCTCCATCACCTCCACCCCCACCCCCACCTCCTCCTCCTCCGCCTCCGCCACCAGTGCATCATTATCAGTATCCTTGACCTGGGTGGAGATTAATTATATTAATAAGCAAATTGATTTCTTTCAATTGTGGTCCCCTTCATCAGAGAAAAAGGGGGACAAAGAAAAATAAATAGCGTGCGGATATAGATTTGTTTGTCATATATATTTTTTAACTTCTTGTCAACGAATGAAAATTGCCTGACTTTTTATCATTTGAATGATTGTACATTTTTGCTGATTTAATGAACAATAATAATGTTTCTTCTTCGATACTAGTTCGCTTGAAAAATGACATGTTTGTTGAGAGGTTTCTATCAGTCCAATGATAGGTTGCTTTCTTGCTGATGGGTTCACATAATTATGATCAGGAACTCTAATGGTATTAAGAAATGAAGACTTGCAACCTAATTTCTATTAAACTGTGGCTATTTATGCAACTGACTGCCAATGAAAGTTATAAGGTTCACGCTATTCTTTGATCTGCATGTTTTGAACTTGAAATTTATTACAATTTTTACAAATTTTATTGATCACAAATTTAATATAACTCTCATGCAAATTTCCACCCCTCATTTCCTGAAGAAATATACATATATTGTCTTAGTTTTGGTATAATCAGCTTTCATATAGATGGAATTTGCCTCCGCCGACTAAATTGAATCCAGAAGTAGAACCATCGATTATATATAAATATTTGAAATTTCACAATTTTGACAAAAATTCCAGGAACACAAAACTGAAACTAATTGGTATCAACTAAAGATAAATTTGATTCAAAGGAAATTAATACAGCATTCATATTTTCTTGAACAAGGAAGACAAATAAATCAATTATGGACAGAGGAATCAATCATGGCGGCTGCAAGAGCATTCCTGCTTTTGAAACCATACTTTTTAGACCAAGTCATTAAAATCTGCCTCGACCCTCTGTCACTCAAAGACAAATTAAATCTTGACCAGTATATTCATATTCCTGTCTAACAACTCTTATTTTAAAATGACAACGAAAATCACACAAATCAGGCAAAAAAATAAAAAAGACACAATCTTATAATAGATTAGATTTAGACAATAATTTCTCATAAATGATAATGTAAAAAGTGATTTTTTTTTTTTTAGTATAGTAAGATTTCAATTACTTGAAAATTTTCTTAGCTCTGGATGATAGAGAGAAACTCTCTAAAACCCATTATTTAAAAAATCGATAATCTCCTTTGACGAGAATACAATCACCTTGCACATCAAAACTCTAATAGAATTGAGGCTCATATTTTATACCCTTTATTTGGTCGATTCAATAAAGGAGATGATGAAAATGGTATATCAATTTATTACCAGGACAAATAGAAAGGATGAAGATAAAAAAAAAAAAAAAGGTTAATAAGAGAATAGGGCAAATAAATATTGGAATAAAGTTCAAATTGTCCCCTATACTTGTTGGAGATGTTTAATTTAGCTCATTTTTAACTTTTGGTCCAATTTAATTCATAAGTTTTGATTTATGCTCAAATTAATCCAATTAACAAAAAGTGTAATTATTTAATTATTTAATTATTTTTTTAATATTAAAATATTATTTTTATATTGTATAATTAATTAATAAAAATAAAAATGTTATTTTTATTATTCAATATTATTAATTGGAATAGTAATAATTTTTAATTTTAATTAATTATATGAAAATATAAAAATATTTTTTTATATTTTCAGTTTAATTAATAATATTGAATAATAAAAATAATATTTTTATTTAATTAATTATAAAATAGAAAAATAATATTTTAATATTAAAAAAATTAAAAATTAAATAATTTATTTAATTATACAATATAAAAATAATATTTTAATATCATTTTTAAAATATTTAATTATTTTATTTAAAAATGATATTAAAATATTATTTTTATATTGTATAATTTGTATAATTAAAATATTAAATAAATTATTTTTATATTATATTTTAATATTAAAAAATAATATTTTTGTTAATTGGATTAATTTGAACATAAATCAAAATTTATGCATTAAATTAGATCAAAAATAAAAAATAAGCTAAATTAAACCTCCTCAATAAATATAGGAGCCAAATTAACCTTATTCCAATAAATATCCATTTGCGTTTTTAATTTACCTGCAGCCCTCTTTAATGAAAATAGCACTCTAAATTTAATTTCTGTGTTTTCTAAAGATTGCTCCAAATAAAGGCCTACACTCACAGGCAATTTCGCCGCATAGAATTGGCACACACAATAACCTAGCTAGAGGCTGTGTGGAATATCAGGGCTTTAAATTAATTTAATAGTGACATTCATGCTAAATTTAATTCCTACAAGTTTATATATACTTGATAATTCACGAGGATTGAATGTTGCGTATTTTAAGCTTGCAAATGAGGGTTTCAAAAATAGTTTTATATCTCTATTACACTCCGTGCATGAAAACATATTAGACTTAAACTCATTAAGTTTGAAATATGAATGAGCATAGATCCTGTATATCTTATGTTAAAATATTCAATTAATAAATAGAGATGGTACTCTGAATCTTTTAGTCTAATAGAATCATATCAAAGAACTACTCAATCTCAAAGTTTAAATTTATAGGTGAAGTTTTCAAGAATAGAATATATGAATCCTTTTATTGTATTTAAATTCCGTTGAACAATGAATATCTCTTAAAAAAAAAAAAAAACCTCCCAAGTGAATGAACATCGCTATTTATTTAATATATTTATATTTAAAATTTGGTCTCAAAAATTTATTTATTTATTTATCTTTTTAAAAAATTAATAAACATTTATCCTATTTACTGTTGTCCTTAACTATAAGGGTGATAATACATTATCAGTGGAGGTGTTGTGACCCTCCAAAAATGTTCAGAATTATAATTTTACATATAAACTTTAATATTTTTGCAAAAAAATTGTTGTTGCCCTCTAAAATTTTTAAATTTAAAATTTTACCTAAAAAATTACTGTATTTTTTTTAAAAAATTATTATTTGCCTCTTTAATAATTTTATTTTTATTTTTACCTTTGCACTTTTGTGTAAATTCCGTTCACATTTTCATATTATTTAATTTTTATCTCTTAATATTCTATATTTTTATTTTTATCCCTATATTTTTATTAAGATTTTATTTAGTTTCTTTTTATTGCTTATTTTTGGCCCCTATAAAATTAATTTTTAATTCTGCCCTTGCCTAAATGTAATTAATGATAAATACAAAGATAAATTTATATTTAACACTAATTTAACTTTTAAAGACAAATATATTTATCTAAGGGATAACAATTTATTTCTATATATTTTTGCAAACTATTTTATTTGCTCCCAAAACTATTTTTAGAAACAAATTAAATTGCCTTTAATAGCTCATACTTATTTTTTTTTTTGGTTTTAGTTCAATTTTTAAAATCAAATATATTTATCTTTAATAATATTTATTAGAGACAAATTATTTAGTTTTTACATATTAATTTTAACCCATTTACTTATCTCTAATTTATTTTATATATTAAATTTAATATTATATCATTAACTTTAACTTACACATAATTAAGTTTTAATATTTAAAATGTTATTTAAACTAAATTAAAAAATAATAATAATCAATATCATTGCCACACTTTTGGCATAGCAACTGCCATTTAATTTGAGCAGGGAGCAGGCTGGCTTCCCTTTTGTAGGGAAGCCGATGCCTTCCCCAGATGTGATCAGACTTTGTCTCACAACTTCTTAATTTTTTTTTTACATATTATTTCTTTTAATTTATACAATAAAAATATATAAATATTATTAAAAATAAATAATATAATATTTCAAACTAATAAAATTTTATTTCAAACAAATAATAATATATATTATTTTTTTGAAAATAAATGCAAAATATGATATATATACCTTAATAAACTATTTGAATAATATTTAATTAGAATTTGTTTTGTTGAATCTCAAAATAAGAGAGATGTATATATATATATTATCGACTTTATTAGATAAGTAAATGTTCTCTTACAATATACTTAATGAAAATTTTTATTTGATATAATTATTGTATGTATAATAATTTAATCATAATTATTAATTATAATAAAATTTACGTGAGGTTCATCTTAATTAACTATTATAATGAACAAAAATGCTACACGACTCAAATTGAGCCAGCTCAAAATGGCATATTGGTAATTACATTGAAATTTATTACCGTTTTACCCTTTTAAGATATAAGCCATTTAGAGTGACTGTGAGCCATTTAACTTATTTATAAGCTGAAGTATACATGGTCCCCAGCAAACGAAAATAATATAGGGTCATAATAAATGATATCATCACACAAGAAAAAGGGTCATGCTATATTGAAATTGCTGTTGCCCCTATCAGCTTTTAAAGCCCTCCTGTACTAGCATGTGGCCTTCAGTCTTGAGCATCATGAGTATTTCCTACACCGTGATAATGGTCGTGTACTGTTACTAATTTATTGGAGGTCAACACCAAGGCACCTCTTTGCCTTCCCTGGAACCCAGTGCTTGATTTCATGGTATTCACATCCCATTCTTCACGTGAGTGAATAAATTTTGTCGGTCATGCTCCTCCTGTGCATATATAAAATTTTCTGGTAAATTTAAGATATATTTAATGTTAAATAAAAAAATAAATTAAATCATTATAAATTACATTATTAGAAAATATGCGTATCTGAAAATATATTTATATTTATGATTTTTTATGAATAATAAAGAACAGAAGCAAAAGAGTAAATTCACAATTCTCAATATTCACAATCTTCTAATTCTATATGAATTCTATCTGATGTTAAATGGAGTTATCATAATATATATAGGACTGAGAGTTGTAGCCTCTTCTTTAGTGAGCTTATGAATAACCTGACCCATTATAGACTTGTCCAATCACATGACCCAATCCATTTAAATATTATCAATTACTAAACTTATTATTTGATATCATTATTTAATCTGTCAATAAACCTAACAATTGATTAATGCTAATCTACATTCAGATATAAATAAATAATTCAACATTTAATGTATTAAAAAATAGTACATATTTAGGAAAGTTTAGTTTCTCAATGAGTTATGGAGAGCAAAGCCCGATGATGTACATGTAAATGAATTTCACTGAATTTAGTAAACAATTAGATATCGTAAATGAAATTAATTAAGCTAATATATTAATTAATACTAGGTGGGTGTCATCTCACACCCATGTATTTCTCCACCTTCGAATCTGTAGTTGTTTCCATGCAAGGGCTTGTTGTGAAAATATGCTGAAACCTAGACAGACAATCCTAGTCCTGGAAATGACAACTATATAACAGTGATAACGTGTTTGCATTAAAGACGCTGAGGGCTCTTTCCACGACTGTTGATATCTTATCTTCCTTCATTTATTTGTATTATTAATTACTGCCATAACAAGTAAAGGAAAAAGCTTCTGCATGTGGTCCAAGGGAGCCCTTACACAGTTCTATTTCATTTGCTTAATTGAGTATAACAAATTTATGTTTCTGAATGAACATAGTTCTCAATTTAATTTTCCAACCACCATGATTTATTGATGTTCTTAATCCAGATGCTAAACCATGTGGATAACCAACTATAGTTTTAAAACCCATACCTACCCACATGCAATGCTATTGGATTGAATCCTGATTAGATAGATGGTGACACTACCGAAGAGTTGCCATCATATTGTAACCATATAAGCCTTTTGATGAACATCACGAGTTCAGAAAACTTCAGCTTTGATATCTAAATATATATGTATCACTGGTCGCATGTAATATCGATCCTTCTCCAAAATGAAGAACTCGTCAAATATCAGTCTAGCTCTTTGGGTTGTCATCACTATCATCTTTTTCTTCTCCAAATCTCACCAGCAAATTTTCCCTCCCCTACCCATCCCAAATCCTAGACTGATAAAGGCTTGCATAGCTCTCCAAGCTTGGAAACTTGCAATGACTTCTGATCCCAACAAATTTACTGCCAATTGGAATGGGCCTGATGTCTGCAATTACACTGGTGTTTATTGTGCAGCAGCCCCAGATGACCCCCTCAAGTTAACGGTCGCCGGAATAGACCTGAATCACGCCAACATTGCTGGATTCTTGCCGGAAGAGCTCGGCCTCCTCAAGGACCTTGCTCTCTTCCACTTAAATTCTAACCGCTTCTATGGTACAATACCTGCTAGCGTTATCCATCTCCACCTTCTTTATGAACTTGACGTTAGTAACAATCAATTTAGTGGCCCGTTTCCTTGCGTTGTTTTTGATCTACCTTCACTCAAATATCTCGACATTAGATTCAATGAGTTCCACGGCGACATCCCAAAAGAAGTTTTTGAGCTAGAACTCGATGCCCTTTTCCTTAATGATAACAAATTTGACTCACCTTTGCCTGAAAATTTAGGCAATTCACCCGTCTCAGTGTTCGTCATAGCCAATAATAACGCTGGTGGTTCCATCCCTCCAAGTTTGGCAAAAATGGCAGGGACCCTTGAAGAGATTGTTCTCTCTAATTTGGGATTGACAGGTTGTTTACGCCAAGATATTGGGACGTTAAAAGGGTTGAAAGTTCTTGATGTGAGCTTTAACAAGCTATGTGGGCCGTTGCCAGAATCTATGGGAGAATTAAGAAACTTGGAGCAGCTAAGTGTGGCACACAACAAGTTGTCTGGTCAGGTTCCCGAGAGTATATGTTCCTTGCCTAATCTGGACAACTTCACTTACTCTTTCAATTACTTCTCCAGTGAGTCATCTGCGTGCCTTAGATTGCCAGCGAAAGATGATAGCAGAAATTGTATTCCAGGTAGGCCTTTGCAACGATCTCCTGAAGAATGCAGGTACTTTTACACACATCAAAGTAATTGTGGTGCTAATACATGCTCACGGAGCTAGAACTCCACTAGCACTGCCACTATACCATTAGTGGATCGCAATTGATGAGTTCTTTTCTTCAGTCAGTTTGTATAAGTGTTTTAATGGCATATTATACTTGGAAGCTGCCTTATGTGTAAGTTGGTAGGATTATAATTTTATGCATATGAAGTTAAATTTCAGGCAATATCCAATTAGAAAATGAGAAACCTGGTTAACTATTTGACCAGTGAGTTTTACTCTTTACATTATCAATTAGAGCTTGAATGGCGTAAAACCATAAAAAAGGTAATTTTTCTCATTTAAAAATCTTTTAATTTCAAAGTGGATAGAATTAAAATATTATGAAAAAAATTAATTCCTATTATTATCTTATTACAATAAAAAAAGAAATATAATATTATATAATATAACTAATTTAATCGAACAATAAAAGCAATACAACAATTATATCTTTTTTTTTTGTAACAAGGGGGAAGAGCAAGGCTCAACAAAGAAAACTAAACACAAACTCTACTATGGGAAACACCACTAGAATCATGCGGCAATGGGATCATGCAGCAACCAATGAAAGACACCTGATGGAGGCTGAGTATGCAGACCAACCGGAAGAGAAGCAGCATAATCTGCAAGATAATCCGCGCTAAAGTTAGCCTCCCGGTAAACATGCGTCAACTCACATTGCCAATCCAAGGAAAGAAAGCGCTTAATCAAAAACACCAAAGGCCTCAAGCTGTTATGAAGCAAAGCATCATCTTTAACCATGTTAACAACTAATAGACTGTCACATTCAATCTGTAATGAAGGAATTCCCAATGTTTAGGCCAATTTAATTCCTTCCAAAAGAGCCCAAAGTTTCGCACAACGCACAAAGTAAGATCCAATATTATAAGCAAAGCCCCTAATCCATCAACCTTGATCATTTCATATCAAGCCACCTCTAGTAGCAAAGAGTTCTCTTACAGATCCATTAGTGTTCAACTTAAAAGCTCCAGGCGTGGGTAACTGCCAAGAGATCAGACGCTCAACTCTTAAGAGACAAGCTCCATTTGTTTGTTGAAGAGAGATAAATCTGGACACCTTAGACACAAAATGCAAAATTTGCTGTACAATCGTAGAAACAAAAGAATGTTCCTGGGCAAAAATAACTCAGTTTCGATGCATCCAAAGCATCCAGCATTGTCACGACCCAACCTATGCGTCAGACCGGCACTAGGACCTGGGCCGGCATAATGTCCCCGAGGCCCGTAGTAAGCCTTATCGTTCTCAAATCCATGTCCAGGCTCACAATTTAGGCCCAATATGCATATAAAATAATTTAAATTAAACTGTTATAATTTTATTTCGGGTCAGCTTAACCCAGTAATTATTAGAAATTAAAATTAGGGGAGCCCAGCTCAACTCTGTTATACCATTTACAAACTATTTAAAACTCATAAAAATTTTTCATTTGTTAATACAAAAACTTAAATTCATGCAATACCTGATAGGATTAATGCTACTACTAGTACATGCAGAGTTCTAAATTACAAATTTAGATAATAATAATAAAGTTAAGTAATTTTTTTCATAACTGGTGAGGAAAGGAACAGGTTATTCTGAAAAATGTCTCCTCTTGTAGCCTGGAAAAATATAGTGAACAGGAGTGAGTGTTCGACTCAGAGAGTAAAATATCAATTTTAACCATAATCTCTATAACTATCTAAAGCTAATGCACCATGTGTAGTGAAATGCAACATCGTCATAATTTTCATATCATAACAGTAAAAAGGCAATTTTGAGCACTCACACACCCAACACTGTCAAGCAATACGTATATGGGAGCTGATCCCCTATACAGTCCTCTTAATCCAACCTTTGCTAGCGAGTGTCTCTCAAGCCGGATTTTCGCTTAATAAACCAAATGCGGGTCTCAGCGAGTGTCTCTCAAGCCGTGTCTACCCCGAAGGACTGGGTTCCAGCGAGTGTCTCTCAAGCCGTGTCTACCCGTCCTGTCCATATCCAATATCATATCACACGCACGCCACGCACACACACTGCTCTAAATTACCACAAACAACATCCATGGCACTTCAATAATTATGAATGCAATATAAAATATGCCTAGTGTTTAACCACATAGATACATATTTATAAGTGATGTATGGGCATGCTTAAACATATAATAATATTGAAATTACAATTAAAATTAATATTTTACTCACAAACTTGAACTGAGGTCACTGCGATAGCTGGGTGGAGGAGGAAGGCTGTCCCGGCTCATCTGACAATTTCATTGCAATTATTTAATATATTTGACTTAATACAAGTTCAGAAAAGACCAAAGACACCCTAAGTTGTGCTGAAAATCTGTCATAGTCTCCCCTATACCATTGACCTACCCAACTTGCAAAATGGTTCAAACAACACTTCTAAACTCAACCCATATCTCATCATCATTATATGGCCCCTCCTGGGCCCTCCAAATCAGACAATAGTCATAATTTTGAAAAATTACATTTTAATCCCTATAATTAATGTTTTATAAAAATCAACTCAAACAAGCTCTAAAAATTCTAAAATTTTGGCTCGCGGTCCTTAATAGGATTATAAGACTATTGCAAAAAGAATTATAATTTTATAATCACCCACGAATATTTTATGAATTTTTATTCTAAATCGGTATTAGCCGAAAATGAGCAACTTGGAGTTCGGGTTCACCTATGCCAATTCTGACACCTGGAACGCATTCAGAACGTCTGAAAATGTTAGGATTGACTATAATATCGACCACGTTCTGAGTCGAGCCGCCGGGTAGTAGGATCTGACTGAAAATGCGGTCCCAGCGCTGGTGAGCTATACTCGATCCAATTGCACCTAAATTAATTCCAAATTTTATTAATAATTATCATAAAATTATTTTTAAATTTTTGGAAATTGAAAAGTGCAAAAGTCTCACCAAGCGATCAGGACCGTCCGATAATCGCCTTTTTCCACCATTATCCGATCAGAGCGAGACCAATTCCATCTCGAAGGTTTCGTCGTCTTAAGTGCAGCGGTGGTCTCGAATCGCCGATCCGACTGTCGGATCATCGGGAAAATGGCCGAAAATTTGCTGCCATACCCATTTTCTCTCTCTACCTTGAATTGCGTGATTTAAGCTACCACCGGAGCTGCTACTCGTCGAGAAGTGGAGTTGGGATTGTGGGGAACTCAACTCCGAAGGTCTCACGGCTAAAGGCTATCAGACGTGGCTAGTGGTAGTCGAAGAAGGTTCATCCTTCCTTGCGCGTGTCAACCCGAAACCAAGAGCTACCCATCCTCTCTAGCTTCTATCATCATCAAACTGCAGGTTTTGTTTTGGGGCTGACGGTGTTCACTGGTCTTCCTGGAGTGCTCCACCATTGATGGACCTTCAAGTTTGGCCGGCGTTCATGGAGAAATGGGAGGAAGAAGGCTCGGGAAAGAAGGGACGTGAGGGATGGGAGGGGAGTTTCATGTAACCTGATTGGTTGCTTTCAAAACAAATTTATTTGTTATTGTTTTATTATTATTATTATTATTATTTTAAACACCTGCAAGTGAAACACGCTCCCCAAGCTGCTCCAGTTGCAGCAATTGTCTTTTCATTCAATATATATATATTACATTTAAAAGCCTCAATCAAAATAATAGTAAAATATTACTAATATTTAAAATAAATTATTACTTAATAAATTAATTAAATATAATAATATTATTAATAATAATAGTAATAATTATACTATATTTAAAAATGTCAAAACATAAAATTATAATCTAAATTCAATAATCGAAAGGATTGAATTCAAAACTTTATAATAATCTTATAAAACATATTAAAATAACTAAATAATATTAAATAACTAAATACATAAATTATTTACTCCTCAGATAAAATAATATTAAAATAACTTAACATCATGTAATATAATTTATTAACCATAAACTAATTAAACTTATTAATAAACAATAAATTGTTTAAATGCATTATGCAATATTAAAATAATATAAATATTCATAAAAAGAATTATATATATATATATGGGTATTACAATCTTTCCCCCTTAAGAAAAATTCGTTCTCGAATTTTCGAATAAATAGGGAATAAGAAAAGAAGGATATTGGGATAGATGCGGGTATTTACTCCTCCAGCTATGCAAAGATGGTTGAAACATTTTATTTTTCAAACTCTTCGTATATTATATATGACATTCTATTGCTCTCTTATTCTACTATAGTATCCTATTTGTTATCATCTCTTTCTAAAGGGCTCTTATCTTGTAACTATTCATTTACCATTTTTCTGATATTTCAAGTGTTCGCTATACCTCACTGCTCTTGACTTGATGTCTCATAACTTCAATCAACTTGTTGGTTATCTCTCTTATGTTGCGTCCTATCACGCCTCTAGTGATTTTTGTCTTTATTCTTCCATTTTCAACAATTCTCTGTTTTCCAAAAACATGACTTATGTTCCTTACCCTATAGTATCCTATTAAATGCTTTCCTGTAGCACCTATCATATACATCTCGTTTGAAACATTTACTTGTCCTATGACCTCAATGATCAATACCTATAAATCTTCTCACTCCCATGATACTTCAAATTTTCAATCTCTTTTGTGTCATTACTAAGGTCCTTAGACCAGCTCTTGTCCATCTTATGTAATTAGTTATGTAGAGCTCCATCCAAGTGTCAAACGTATCCTACACCATTTATCAATATTGAAAAGTGAACTGGGTCTTTTCTCTTATAGGACAAATGTATTTGTATTCCCTGATAACCCAGTTAATGCAACTTTATCATTTTCCACTCCTTATCTGGAATGGAAATATCTAGACTTCTTCCTAAAGCTTCTTAGTATGTGGCCTACTTCTGACACATTGGCACTTAGATCGAGGCTCCACTACTCCTTTAGTCTATCATCTCATAATAACTTATTTTACACATCTCTTAGTGTGTTCCTAGAATACCTATTCCTTCTTATCCTCATCATTATAACTAGCTTTACAGAGCTTTCTTCCTATCCTTTGGATCTTATCCACTTCCTTTTCTTATTTCTGCTATTATTGATATCTTTTCAACCTGCTGTACTTATTCCTTAATCTTAGTCCTATTTCACCCTTACACCTTTTCCTTCAAGGATGTCCATCCCATTATCAACTTTAACTTTCTTTTTATTTCTTCGTCTTATCTTGATTATTAGTTCCATTACTTCGAGAATTCTAACCTTACAATTGATTCCTACCAACACATTCTTCACATTATGTAACACTTGGAATTAGCCATAGAAAATTCTTTTTGTATCCCCTTTTCCAACTTCAACTATCAGAACATTATCATTCCCTACCAGCCTTAGTAGGAAATTGCTCATCCTGGATGGATAGGAGCCCCAGAAACTATAAGTTCCATCTGAACTAACACGGCTGTGGAAAATATGTGCCATGCCTTAATTCTGAACAAGATACTTCATGTATTCATTCTCTTTAATATAATCACATATACTGCCCATAGCTTTTCAAACTTCAGCCTCAACTTTTCCCATTAGCAATAATTTTATTCGCTATAACTCATTAGTAAATAGCACTTCCTTCAGTTTATAGTTCAAAAGGGTTATAAGCCCTAGTAACTAGCTCGATTTAACTCCTGTCACCTCTCTGATCATTCTTTCATACTTAACATTAGGTACACCATTATCGTTATTTTCGCCTCAAAATTTTAGATATGTACTAATGCCCATTAAATTTTCAATTAATTGGGTCACTTTGACACGACCTCTCTTCTTAACATAATCTCCTAGAATCGAAACACGAGCCAATTTGAAAAGAAGGATAAATGTCCTCCCACCATTTATGGTATACCATTGTTTGATAAACAAGATTTAGCTCATACCCCTTAGTCTTCCTTTTTAGTTTTATTATTTCTTTGTATTTATTGTGCTTTATTACAAGATATCAGTTGAATCTACCATTTGTTATACTGTTATCCTGCCTGACATATCATCTTAGAATTTGCTATTTCCTTTTTACTCTCTAATTATCTTCCATACTTATAATTATTATTTTATTTATTTATTTTTTTTTTCATGTTTACTCAATTAGCCAAAACTGAAGATATTGGGCACCCAAACCCATCATCCAATTCAAAGAATTTACATCCATCATGATCTGATTATATATTATTCATATACTCCGCATGTAACATCCTAACAAGACTCTTTTTACACTCCCAAGTATAGTATTTCCCATGAATCTAGAAACCTGGCTCTGATACCACTCTTGTCAGGACCCAACCTATGGGCCAGACCGGCACAAGGACCTAGGCCGGCATAAAGCCCCCGAGGCCCATAGTAAGCCTTACTGTTCTCAAACCCATGTCCAGGCCCACAATTTAGGCCCAATATTCATATAAAATAATTTAAATTAAACTGTTATAATTTTATTTCGGGCCAGCTTAACCCAGTAATTATTAGAAACTAAAATTAGTGGAACCCAGCTCAACCCTATTACACTATTTACAAACTATTTAAAACTCATAAAAATTTTTCATTTGTTAATACAAAAACTTAAATTCATGCAATCCTTGACAGGATTAACGCTACTACTAGTACATGCGGAGTTCTAAATTACAAATTTAGATAATAATAATACAGTTAAGTAATTTTGTCCATAACCTGCGAGGAAAGGAACAGGTTATTCTGAAAAAGGTCTCCTCCTGTAGCCTGGAAAAATATGGTGAACAGGAGTGAGCGTTCGACTTAGAGAGTAAAATATCAATTTTAACCATTATCTTTATAGCTATCTAAAGCTAATGCACACTGTGCAGTGAAATGCAACATCGTCATAATTTTCATATCATAACAGCAAAAAGGCAATTTGGAGTACTCACACACCCAACACTGTCAAGCAATACATATATGGGAGCTGATCCTCTATACAGCCCTCTTAATCCAACCTCTGCCAGCGAGTGTCTCTAAAGCCGGACTTTCGCTTAATAAACCAAATGTGGGGTCTCAGCGAGTGTCTCTTAAGTTGTGTCTACCCCGAAGGACTGGGTCCCAGCGAGTGTCTCTCAAGCCGTGTCTACCCGTCCTGTCCATATCCAATACCATCCTACACGCACGCCACGCGCACACACTGCTCCAAATTACTACAAACAACATCCATGGCACTTCAACAATTATGAATGCAATATAAAATGTGCCTAGTATTTAACTACATAGATATATATTTATAAGTGATGCATGAACATGCTTAAACATATAATAATATTGAAATTACAATTAAAATTAATATTTTACTCATAAACTTGAACCGAGGTCACTGCGGCAGCTGGGCGGGGGAGGAAGGCTGTCCCGGCTCACCTGATAATTTTATTATAATTATTTAATATATTTGACTCAATACAAGTTTAGAAAAAACCAAAGACACTCTAAATTGTGCTGAAAATCCGGCATAATCTCCCCTATACCTATGACCTACCCAACCTGCAAAATGGTTCAAATAACACTTCTAAACTCAACCCATATCTCATTATCATTATAGGGCCTCTCCTGGGCCCTCCAAATCAAACAATAGTAATAAATTTAAAAAATTACGTTTTAGTCCCTATAATTAATATTTTATAAAAATCTACTTAAACAAGCTCTAAAAATTCTAAAATTTTACCTCGCGGTCCTTAATAGGATTATAAGACTATTGCAAAAAGAATTATAATTTTATAATCACCCACAAATATTTTATGAATTTTTATTCTAAATCGTTATTAGCCGAAAATGAGCAACTTGGAGTTCGGGTTTACCTATGCCAATTCTGACACCTGAAATGCATTCATAACGTCTGAAAATATTATGATTGACTATAATATCGATCACGTTCTGAGATGAGCCACCAGGCAGTCGGATCTGGCTGAAAATGTGGTCCCAGCGCCGGTGAGCTATCCTCGATCCAATTGCACCTAAATTAATTCCAAATTTTGTTAATAATTATCATAAAATTATTTTTAAATTTTTGAAAATTGAAAAGTGCAAAAATCTCACCAAGCGATCTGGGCCGTCCGATAATCGCCTTTTTCTAACGTTGTTCGATTGGAGCGGGACCAATTCCATCTCGATGGTTTCGTCGTCTTAAGTGCAACGATGGTCTCGAATCGCAGATCCGACTGTCGGATTATTGGGAAAATGGCCGAAAATTTGCTGCCATACCCATTTTCTCTCTCTATCTTGATTTGCGTGATTCCAGCTACCACCGGAGCTGCTACTGGTCGAGAAGTGGAGTTGGGATTGTGGGGAACTCAACTCCGAAGGTATCACGGCTAAAGGCTACCGGACGTGGCTAGTGGTAGTCAGAGAAGGTTCATCCTTCCTTATGCGTGTCAACCCAAAACCAAGAGCTACCCATCCTCTCTTGCTTCTGTCATAATCAAACTGCAGGTTTTGTTTTGGGGCTGCCGGTGTTCATTGGTCTTGCTGGAGTGCTCCACCATTGATGGGCCTTGAAATTTGGCCGGCGTTCATAGAGAAATGGGAGTAAGAAGGCTCGGGAAAGAAGGGACGTGAGGGATGGGAGGGGAGTTTCATGTAACCTGATTGGTTGCTTTCAAAACAAATTTATTTGTTATTGTTTTATTATTATTATTATTATTACTTTAAACACCTGCAAGTGAAACACGCTCCCCAAGTTGCCCCAGTTGCAGCAATTGTCTTTTCATTCAATATATATATATTACATTTAAAAGCCTCAATCAAAATAATAGTAAAATATTACTAATATTTAAAATAAATTATTACTTAATAAATTAATTAAATATAATAATATTATTAATCATAATAGTAATAATTATACTATATTTAAAAATATCAAAACATAAAATTATAATCTAAATTCAATAATCGAAAGGATTGAATTCAAAATTTTATGATAATCTTATAAAATATATTATATACATAATGTAATATAATAACTTAACAGATAAAATAAAATTAAAATAACTTAACATCATGTAATATAATTTATTAAACATAAACTAATTAAACTTATTAATAAATCATCTTACTTTGCGATAAATTGTTTAAATGCATTATGCAATATTAAAAAGATATCAATATTCATAAAAAGAATTATTTATATATATATATATATATATATATATATATATATATATATATATATATATATCTGGGTATTGCAAGCACAAAACACCAAAAATTAGAGCCGAAGAATGACCACTATGATGAAGCTTACCGAGAAGAAATATTGTAACCAATCCACACATCAACAGAATTAGTAGCCATAAAATTGTCCCAAGCCCCAGGAGGACGAAGAACAAACCAAACTTGCCGTGTAAAACTACAACCAAGAAGAACATGAAGATGTGACTTTTAAAACCCAACACAAAGGTCACAATTAGCAGAATTAGAAAGGTCTCCACACTATCTCTCCTCATTAGTAAGGAGACGCTGATGCAAAGCTAACCATAGGAACGCATGGATCCTTTGAGGACCCTTCCAATGCTAAGCCGAATTCCAAAAACCACTAAAATGCTCCTCAAGCAGACCCTCTAACCAATCATAAGCTGTTCTTAAGGAAAACAACCCTGAAGAAGAAAACCTCCACACCACAGAATCGGGACCCTAAAGAGGAGAAGGAGAAAGGACCACTGCTATAAAAGTAATAATAGAAAAAGGCAAATAAGCAGAAAAGCAAGCCCAATTTCAAGAGTCGTCAGACTGAGTATAAGCAGCTACTGGTTCATTAATTAACTCCATAGGGACATCTGAAGTAGCAACATCTTTCAAGATCACACCATCAAAAAACCAACGATATATCCAAAACTTAACTCTAGTACCATCTCTAATAACTCAGTTAGCCCACCTTGAAATTTTACCCTAGATCTCAGTAATACTCCACCATAAAGGTCAAATATTATTCTTGTTTATTATGGAGTCAAGAGGAAGATCCCAGCAACTATATTTAGAATGAAGCACACAACTTCAGAGTGAATCCCTGTCTTAAAGAAGTCTCCAACCAATCTTCATTATATAAGCTTTATTTAAAGAAAGCAAATTCTTGAAACCCAATCCTCCATGAATCTTAGGCTTAGCCGTTTCCTTCCAAGGCACCAAAGAATGTCCCCTACGATCAGCAGTAGAACCCCAAATGAAAGATCGACAAGATTGTTCAATTGAAGAACAAACATAAACAGGAAGCTTCATTGTCTGCATGGCATACTGGGGCATTATTGAAACGACACTAAAACTCACCCCCCCTGCCATGGAAAATTGAGATGCACTCCATGCAGCAAGACGTGATTTTGTATTCCCCAAGATGTAAGCATACGTTCGCTTACTAACACGATCATGCAACAGTGGCACTCCTAGATGCTTGCCTAAATTATTGGTCTCAACAAGTCCAAAAGATGAACTAATGGAATGACGGGTTGAAGGAGAAACATTCTTAGAGAAAAAAATATTAGTCTTGGCCTTATTAATTTTTTGCCCAGAGCAATTACAAAAATCATCCATAACACCTTGAATAACCTTAACTTGTTCCACCGCCATCAGAATCAAATCATTAGCTAAAAAATAAGTGAGACAAGAGGGGGCCATTTCTGGAGAGTTGGATAGGTTTCCACAACTTTCTAGCAACTGCCTCTTTGATGCCATGGGATAATCTCTCCATGCAAAGGACAAATAAGTAAGGGCTAAGAGGATTTCCTTATTGCAAGCCCCGAGAAGGAAAAAATTCTTGAGTAAGGTTACCATTGAATAAAACTTGCCTCGAACTGGAGGTAACACAATTAAGGATCACCTTAATGAAAGGCTCTGAAAGCCTCAAATCTACCAAGGTATCATAGAAAAAGTCCCATCGAATTCGATCATATGCTTTCTCCAAATCCACCTTGATAGCCATAAAACCTTTTCTTCCACTTTTTCGTTTCATACTATGAATCACTGTGAATCACTTCTTGAGCTATAACCACATTATCCGTAATTTGTCTGTCAGGAATAAAGCTAGTTTGCATAGGACTAACCACCGCAGGTAAGATCTTCTTAAGTCTATTAGCAATAACCTTTGTAATGATTTTATAGATGATATTACAAAGGCTAATAGGTAGAAACTGACTCATCAACACTGGGCTAGACCCCTTAGGAATTAAAACAAGAATGGTGGAGTTTAGATCCTTAGAGAGAGGGAAACCAGCAAAGGCATGGCTAACTTCCTAACAAATTGAACCCCTCACAGCCTGCCATTGATTCTGATAAAAACCCGCCTGAAGACCATCTTTCCCTGGAGATTTCTAGGGCTTCATCTCAAACAAAGCCTTTTTAACTTCCATAGTATTAATCTCGCCAACCAGAGAATTAAGATCATCTGCTTGTATTAGAGGAAACATAGAACATAGAGGATAACCTAGATGAAAAGATGCATCCTTTGAATAAAGACTCAAGAAGAAAAAGCAAGCCATATCCTGCAAGATACTTTGGTCCTCAATCCAACAAGCATTGGAATCCTTTAAAGCCTTAATTTTATTCTTCTTATGCCTAGCAATAGTTTTGAGATGAAAATACGAAGTATCACCACAGTTAATCCATTGCGATCTAGATTTTTGTTGCCATATAAGCTCCTCTCTATTTAAAATCACTTCCAGCTCGAGACGAAGCTTGTCTTCCAAACGAGACAAAGATCGAGAGTGATGAGACTCAAAAGCTTTCTGAATACCCTCTATAGGAGCCAAAAGACATTTTTTCTAGTGAAAAACATTACCAAAAACATTATAGTTCCAAACTTTCAGCTTGGCAACAAATTCTAACATAGTTTCCATGAAAGAGGAATGATCCCTCCAGTTGTTGGCAACAAAATCAGCAAAGGACTCATGAGTAAGCCAGGCCGAGAGAAAATGAAAAGGGGCTTGCCTGTTAGTCTGACTAGCAGCACTATAAAGCTTCATTAGTGAAGGTCGATGATTTGAGCTAAGTGATGAACTGAAACATCAAGAAACTTCAAACAAAAATCAGAATTAGCAATAGCTCGATCAAGGCGTTGCATGAGATTACCCTTTTTCCAAGTAAAGCAAGCTGCTCGACATCTAAGATCATGCAAACCCGATTTAAAAAACCTGGAACTAAGGTGAGAACAAACACCAGAACGCCTTTGAGAACCTTCAAAATGCTCCTGAGAACTTAAAATAGTATTGAAATCACCAATCAAAATCCAGGGGTTAGTGATGGAAGAGATCATGTTATCTAACTGATACCACAACCAAAATCGCTTGGAAGGTTGAGGAGAACCATAAATAGCAGTCACTTCCATTAAAACACTACCCGAAACAGGAATACCCACATAAACAAACTGGTTAGAGCTAATAGTAATAAAAACCTCCCAATCCTTTTGCCAAAGAAGCCAAAGACCACCAGCAAACCCAGAAGCCCCACACGATAAGAATTGTAACCAAGTTTAAAAATAATAGATCAATGATGCGTCCCAACCGCAAGTGCACGGGTCGTACAAGTAGTATAGAAAAATATCGATCCCACGAGGAGTTGTGTTAATGATTGAATTTTCGATATAAAAGTTGACTAAATTGAAGTATTTATGAAATTAAAATAATGAATTAATGGGTAATGGAGTATGAAATCTAAATGTGCAAATTTAATATTCTATTCAACAATGTATTAATTAAACTAAGATTTGCATCAAATAGAAATAAGCAAGTTCAAATATGGCAATATTTAAAATGGCAAATGATTAAATTTGATTAGAAATTAACAATGGTAAAAAGGCGATTCCGGAGTTCGGGATTTCATATTCGAGCTATTTTGGGATTTTAAATTGGTTGTCCAATCTTATGAAACTTATGAGTTTTAAGGAGATTAATCCTTAAATCCTTTGAATTCCCTTTCGAGTGAGACAAATAGTGCCTTAATCAAACTAATCCTACTTTCGTGGACTTAGAATTAATTAAGACCCATTAAGTTCTTTAATTAATCTGTTAATCCTCTTAATCCTTAGCCTATTTCTAGGTCTAAGTTAATTAAGTCCAATTTCCTGATTATCTATCACAAGGTCTTCTCCTTTCGGTGCTTCAACCATGGATTAAGAACATTACTCAATGGGATCCTACATTAAGCATGTCATTAAGCATACAAGAAATGAATAAAACTCATTAAGACCACAAAATATGGATTACCCAATCAAAATCCACAAAATATCTCAAATATTACAACCCTTACTCCAGAATCAAAAGTAAACTACTCACTATCCATAATGCTTACAAGCTATGATGAGTTTAAATGGAAATAAAGCTTTAATCTAAGCTAAGAAGTAAGAAATTAAACACTAGAAATATGGAAAAATGTAAAGCAAGGAAGAAATCTGCAAATCTTGGTTAAAAATGGTGTGGAAGGTGAAAATGACTCCTCAAATTCTGCTTAGCCTCCTCCTTTCTTTCTTTGCTCCTTGCCCCCCTTCTAAAATGAGAAAATGGGACTATTTATAGCATTTTTCTGACATGGAGCCCTAAAATGGTATGTTCTAGGAGGAATTATTTGAGGGAATCTCCTGCCAGCTCATTAATGAACTCTTTATGGGATCAGATAAGTGGATCGCATAAGTTATGCATCCCTTATGCGCTACTGGTTCTGGGTCACTTATGCGAAGCTGCATGACTTGGTGCATAGGTTATGCACAATTTCGTGAATCTGCATAAGGGAGGTGAGAATGTGCATAAGCTATGCAGTCTCCTTATGCACATTTCGGCTGGTTCTGGAACAGTGTTCTTCCTCCTTATGCAGAACTGCATAGCTTATGCGGCAAGTTATGCACAGTTTGGTCTATGCATATTTTAGCTTGAAAACTTGCTTTTGGCATCTTTTTGCTGTAGAAGACACTCCTCAATGGCAAAATTCTCTTTAGTCCTTCAAAAACACCATTTTTCCTACAAAACAAAGCAAAAATTACAAATTAATCCAAAGTTGACAATTATGGAAAACTAACTAAATAACTAATGAAATTAGCTAAAAATGACTAATAACCAAATAAAATGATTGTGAAATTAGACCTAAATGACTATGCAAAATATGTGCATCAATCAACAATGGTGCCACTAATACGAGGTTCAAGTAAAATTAATAAATTCAGCCTATGCACTTGCAACTATCATTTTAGTGTACTAAGGAACGTCAAATTCCCCGCTCCTTAGTAATTCTAGGGTAGAAGAGACATCATCATAAATAAAAAGAAAATACAATTCATAAAGAAGACTTCCATCATCATGGCAACATATAAGGATCCACATTATCATCTTCCTCAAAGAAGTCCTTCTCCACATCCCCTTTATCATCCTCTTCCATGTCATTATTAAGCTCATAATCCTCATCATCTTCATCAGAAAATTCTTCCAAAATTGTTTCCATAAACGCAGAAAGAGATTTAGAAATAGAGGCATTCAAATTATTAGAATCAACAACGGGAATAGAAGGGTCCGGTGGCCTCCCAGAAATACGAAAACCCAATGAGTGCTGGTCATCAATCTATTGAGAAGAATTATTTTCAACCTATAATTGAGCATGGTCACTAGATGAAACAGGAGCATAAACTGAATTAACTACTTTAACAGCCATGTGTTTAGTAGGGTTCAAGGTTGTGTCAGTAGGAACAACGCTGATGTCAGGCATTCCTCAATTTTGAAAAGTAAAAAAATCTCCCAAAGTGGCTTTTTTAGGAACAGAAGAAGAAACAATCTTTTTAGAGGCATCAACTGGAATTCTAGGTCCATTCCCAGATTTTCTCTCTCTATAATTATTCCCTTGATTTGGAAAAGCATTGATAGCTTTTCCTTTATTAACATTTCATAAATTCTACTCATGATCCAAGGAAGATTCCATATTGCCTGTGATAGAATTATCAAAAAGAAAATTCTCACGGACGGTAACACCATCATCATCACCAAGAATATCAAAACGGGATCCCGTGAGACCTTTCCCTTTTTCGTTACCCTGATTGGCAAAATCTGACCTCTGATTTTTGCGATTCTGATAAAAACCCGCCTGAAGACCATCTTTCCCTGGAGATTTCTAGGGCTTCATCTCAAACAAAGCTTTTTTAACTTCCATAGTATTAATCTCGCCAACCAGAGAATTAAGATCATCTGCTTGTATTAGAGGAAACATAGAACATAGAGGATAACCTAGATGAAAAGATGCATCCTTTGAATAAAGACTCAAGAAGAAAAAGCAAGCCATATCCTGCAAGATACTTTGGTCCTCAATCCAACAAGCATTGGAATCCTTTAAAGCCTTAATTTTATTCTTCTTATGCCTAGCAATAGTTTTGAGATGAAAATATGAAGTATTACGATCACCATAATTAATCCACTGCTATCTAGATTTTTGTTGCCATATAAGCTCCTCTTTATTCAAAATCACTTCCAGCTCGAGATGAAATTTGTCTTCCAAACGAGACAAAGACAGAGATTGATGAGACTCAAGAGCTTTTTGAATAACTTATATACGAGCCAAAAGATGTTTTTTTCTGGCGAAAAACATTACCAAAAACATCATAGTTCCGATCTTTCAGCTTATTAATAAATTCTGACGTATTTTCCATGAAAGAGGAATGATCCCCCCAGTTGTTAGCAATAAAATCAGCAAAGGAATCATGAGTAAGCGGTAGAGAGAAAGCAGAAAGGGGCTTGCTGTTAGTCCGACTAGCAAGACTATAAAGCTTCATTAGTGAAGGTCGATGATTTGAGCTAAGTGATGAACTGAAACATCAGGAAACTTTAAACAAAATTCATAATTAGCAATAGGTCGATCAAGGAGTTGCATAAGATTACCCCTATTCCAAGTAAAGCGAGCTCCCTGAAATCCAAGATCATGCAAACTCGACTTAAAAAATTAGGAACTAAAGTGAGAACAAACACCAAAATGCCTTTGAGAACCTCCAAAACGCTCCTAAGAACTTAAAATAGCATTAAAATCGCCAATCAAAATCCAAGGGTTGGCGATGGAACAGCTTATGTTATCTAACTGATGCCACAACCGAATCCATTTGGAAGGTTGAGGAGAACCATAAATAGAAGTCACTTCCATTAAAACACTACCCGAAACAGGAATACCCACATAAACAAACTGGTTAGAGCTAATAGTAATAAAAACCTCCCAATCCTTTTGCCAAAGAAGCCAAAGACCACCAGCAAACCCAGAAGCCCCACACGATAAGAATTGTAACCAAGTTTAAAAATAATAGATCAACAATGGTGCCACTAATACGAGGTTCAAGTAAAATTAATAAATTCGGCCTATGCACTTGCAACTATCATTTTAGTGTACTAAGGAACGTCAAATTCCCCGCTCCTTAGTAATTCTAGGGTAGAAGAGACATCATCATAAATAAAAAGAAAATACAATTCATAAAGAAGACTTCCATCATCATGGCAACATATAAGGATCCACATTATCATCTTCCTCAAAGAAGTCCTTCTCCACATCCCCTTTATCATCCTCTTCCATGTCATTATTAAGCTCATAATCCTCATCATCTTCATCAGAAAATTCTTCCAAAATTGTTTCCATAAACGCAGAAAGAGATTTAGAAATAGAGGCATTCAAATTATAAGAATCAACAACAGGAATAGAAGGGTCCGGTGGCCTCCCGAAATACGAAAACCCAATGAGTCTGGTCATCAATCTATTGAGAAGAATTATTTTCAACCTATAATTGAGCATGGTCACTAGATGAAACAGGAGCATAAACTGAATTAACTACTTTAACAGCCATGTGTTTAGTAGGGTTCAAGGTTGTGTCAATAGGAACAACGCTGATGTCAGGCATTCCTCAATTTTGAAAAGTAAAAAAATCTCCCAAAGTGGCTTTTTAGGAATGTAAGAAGAAACAATCTTTTAGAGGCATCAACTGGAATTCTAGGTCCATTCCTGCATTTTCTCTCTATAATTATTCCTTGATTTGGAAAAGCATTGATAGCTTTTCCTTTATTAACATTTCATAAATTCTACTCATGATCCAAGGAAGATTCCATATTGCCTGTGATAGAATTATCAAAAAGAAAATTCTCACGGACGGTAACACCATCATCATCACCAAGAATATCAAAACGGGATCCCGTGAGACCTTTCCCTTTTTCGTTACCCTGATTGGCAAAATCTGACCTCTGATTTTTGCGATTCTGATAAAAACCCGCCTGAAGACCATCTTTCCCTGGAGATTTCTAGGGCTTCATCTCAAACAAAGCTTTTTTAACTTCCATAGTATTAATCTCGCCAACCAGAGAATTAAGATCATCTGCTTGTATTAGAGGAAACATAGAACATAGAGGATAACCTAGATGAAAAGATGCATCCTTTGAATAAAGACTCAAGAAGAAAAAGCAAGCCATATCCTGCAAGATACTTTGGTCCTCAATCCAACAAGCATTGGAATCCTTTAAAGCCTTAATTTTATTCTTCTTATGCCTAGCAATAGTTTTGAGATGAAAATACGAAGTATCACCACAGTTAATCCATTGCGATCTAGATTTTTGTTGCCATATAAGCTCCTCTCTATTTAAAATCACTTCCAGCTCGAGACGAAGCTTGTCTTCCAAACGAGACAAAGATCGAGAGTGATGAGACTCAAAAGCTTTCTGAATACCCTCTATAGGAGCCAAAAGACATTTTTTCTAGTGAAAAACATTACCAAAAACATTATAGTTCCAAACTTTCAGCTTGGCAACAAATTCTAACATAGTTTCCATGAAAGAGGAATGATCCCTCCAGTTGTTGGCAACAAAATCAGCAAAGGACTCATGAGTAAGCCAGGCCGAGAGAAAACAGAAAGGGGCTTGCCTGTTAGTCTGACTAGCAGCACTATAAAGCTTCATTAGTGAAGGTCGATGATTTGAGCTAAGTGATGAACTGAAACATCAAGAAACTTCAAACAAAAATCAGAATTAGCAATAGCTCGATCAAGGCGTTGCATGAGATTACCCTTTTTCCAAGTAAAGCAAGCTGCTCGACATCTAAGATCATGCAAACCCGATTTAAAAAACCTGGAACTAAGGTGAGAACAAACACCAGAACGCCTTTGAGAACCTTCAAAATGCTCCTGAGAACTTAAAATAGTATTGAAATCACCAATCAAAATCCAGGGGTTAGTGATGGAAGAGATCATGTTATCTAACTGATACCACAACCAAAATCGCTTGGAAGGTTGAGGAGAACCATAAATAGCAGTCACTTCCATTAAAACACTACCCGAAACAGGAATACCCACGTAAACAAACTGGTTAGAGCTAATAGTAATAAAAACCTCCCAATCCTTTTGCCAAAGAAGCCAAAGACCACCAGCAAACCCAGAAGCCCCACACGATAAGAATTGTAACCAAGTTTAAAAATAATAGATCAACAATGGTGCCACTAATACGAGGTTCAAGTAAAATTAATAAATTCGGCCTATGCACTTGCAACTATCATTTTAGTGTACTAAGGAACGTCAAATTCCCCGCTCCTTAGTAATTCTAGGGTAGAAGAGACATCATCATAAATAAAAAGAAAATACAATTCATAAAGAAGACTTCCATCATCATGGCAACATATAAGGATCCACATTATCATCTTCCTCAAAGAAGTCCTTCTCCACATCCCCTTTATCATCCTCTTCCATGTCATTATTAAGCTCATAATCCTCATCATCTTCATCAGAAAATTCTTCCAAAATTGTTTCCATAAACGCAGAAAGAGATTTAGAAATAGAGGCATTCAAATTATTAGAATCAACAACGGGAATAGAAGGGTCCGGTGGCCTCCCAGAAATACGAAAACCCAATGAGTGCTGGTCATCAATCTATTGAGAAGAATTATTTTCAACCTATAATTGAGCATGGTCACTAGATGAAACAGGAGCATAAACTGAATTAACTACTTTAACAGCCATGTGTTTAGTAGGGTTCAAGGTTGTGTCAGTAGGAACAACGCTGATGTCAGGCATTCCTCAATTTTGAAAAGTAAAAAAATCTCCCAAAGTGGCTTTTTTAGGAACAGAAGAAGAAACAATCTTTTTAGAGGCATCAACTGGAATTCTAGGTCCATTCCCAGATTTTCTCTCTATAATTATTCCCTTGATTTGGAAAAGCATTGATAGCTTTTCCTTTATTAACATTTCATAAATTCTACTCATGATCCAAGGAAGATTCCATATTGCCTGTGATAGAATTATCAAAAAGAAAATTCTCACGGACGGTAACACCATCATCATCACCAAGAATATCAAAACGGGATCCCGTGAGACCTTTCCCTTTTTCGTTACCCTGATTGGCAAAATCTGACCTCTGATTTTTGCGATTCTGATGTCGAACAACCATCCATGGGCCATAAGCAGGTTTTGGCACAGTAGGAGGAGGAGGAATAGGAACACCACTACCCGTAGAATTATCTGCTGCAGGAACTTCAAGATGAGGACAAGAATCATCTTTATGACCAACTCTTCCACAAGAATAACATATCTCTGGAAGACTTTCATACTCTATTGATTGTTCATCATCATTGATAAAAAACCGAGATACCAATGGTTTGTTAGTATCAACCCAAACAGCCACTCTCACAAACTTTCCCCGTAGAGAATCCTCAATGTTATAATCAATTTTAACTATTTTGTCAAGAACTTCCTCAATAGCACGAAGGAAATGCTTATGATAATATTCCATAGGCAAACCTGACAGTCTAATCTAAACCAGAGACTTACGCATAACAAATTTTAAAGCCTTGAAACCTGGGCACTAAGGTTGAACCAAAAGATAACTCCCCATGATAATCCAAGGACCACCAAGGAGAGCATTGTGAAAATCATCCTCACAATCAAACTTAGCTAAAAAGACTTCATGACCAAATCAAGCAGCTTCATGCCATTTGCACCCCACATAATCTAGAGTTTATTAAATAATGCCTTATATCCAATCCTTCTGCCCCATAATTTCAAAACTACCAAGTGATCCCACCGCTTAACAAGATTCATTCTTAGATTTTCAGAAACATGAATCACAGGCACAGGACCATACTTATTAATCTCGATATCACCTGGAGCAATCTCAAAATCATCAGAACCAATATCATCAGTCTCAAAATCAACCTCCATCCCTTCTAAGACTTCATCCCTAAAAGAGATGTTCGGTTGACTGGAACCACCAATATCCTCCGTAGATACGTCTCTATGCTTAACTTTTTTGGTGGCTCGGTCGTCCTCCGCCAGAGGTGGAGGAGAACACTCATAACATTCTTTAGACATTCAGAGAAATTTTCTTGAATTATTCATGCTTATCTTTTTAATAAAAAGTAAAAAATAATATTACAATTACATCCTTAATATACCAATAAGTGGTTAAATCATTAGCGTTGAGCTAATCTCCAAACGAATTTTATCTTCAAAGTCAGATATTCGAATAATAAGGTTATCATTGTTGGAAAGGTTTTATCTAAATATCACTCTCAACCCGAATGCGAAAAAGTATGTACATAAAATAATCACATGCTCAATATAATGATAGATTCACATATCTATATGTATATATTATAAGATTAAAATATCCTTATAAAATTATATTATTTAAAAAAAATCAATTAATAATATGAATTAAAATTTAATCTTAAAATTGTTCAAATGTGATTTCTAAAGTAACTCTAAGATTACAATTATTAAATTTGTATTTTATTATTATTAATAATTATTTAATTATAATTTTTTTAATAAATAGGACTCTGATAATGTTAAATTAACTAAATAAAAGTCTAAAGCTTATAAATAACGTGAATAGAACTCTAAACTATGTTGAGTAGTGTTAGGATTGGAATTTTAGTAAGATTATAGTTATGTGATTTTTAACTTAACTGTAAGACTACAATTATTAAATGTGCATTCTATTATGATTAATAACTATTTAATTAGAACCCTTTTAATAATTAGGACTCTAAAAATGTTAAATTATCAATATTAATTGTTCTAATAGTTATTAACTATTTTAGTAAATATCAATTATTTTATTAATTGTTAATAATTAGATATTCACCATTAATGATTAACTATTTATATACGAATTTAGAGCAAAAGTATTTGGCCAAAATAATTATTAGATTAGCTGTTAGATGTAAAGAAAGTGGTATCATTCTGTTGACTCTAGTTAAAATGCTTCGTCAACTTCTAAAAGTTAAGAGGGATATCATTAGCTCAACCTCTAGATGCTAGTATAAGCATTATGTCACATAATGATATAAATAAGAAATGTAATAATAAAAACGCTAAACCCTAATTTAAAAATTATTGCTGAACATGACTTAAAATTTATTAATAACGTAAATATAAACTTAGATATATACCTATAAACTTAGATATTGAGTAGTGTTAGGATTAGAATTTTAGTAGGATTATGATTTTCATATGTAATTCAACTTGGAAAAAATTTTCCATTAAAGATCTTACAAAAAAAATAGTTATTTAATATAATTTCTTCGATATTCATTTTTTCATTATGTTGCAATGTGCACAATCATTTTTTGCAATTTCTTAAACTAAATTTCATTTATTTTATTAATTCTGGTAAGATTTAATATTTTTATATTATATTTATAATATTTTAACTAATTAAAGTAATATTTTTTTATATACTTCATTTTCTTATATTTTTTAAATTAACATTAATTAAAATTAAAATACAGTAATGACAATTTGATATTATGATAATGAATAATTAAATTTAATTAAAATAATTAAATTATGATAATATTATATTATATATAAAAATTTAAAAAATTATATATATATAAAAAATAAATCATGAATATATATGATTATTACAAATGATGTGCAATTCCCATTATACACCACTAGTATCAATAAAAAAATTTTAATTTAGTAAAATAAAGTTGAGAATAAAAAAGAATAAAAAAAAACAACGACTCATCTCCCGAGTTTTTGTTGGGCAGAGTTTGGAACCCAATGAATTTTATTAAGTAACCGTCCCAGTTTCTTTCAACAAAACGACGTAGTTCAGCTAACTCTGCAATAAACCAATGTTTAAAGGACAAAATAAACCTCAGTGTACATCAGAAAGAAGCGCAAGATTCAATCAGCTGATAACTATTTAAATCACACCCTATATTAGGGTTTTGGGTCTCCAAGGGTTTGCGCTTAGAGCCGTCTTCGTTTCGCTTTCCTTCTACGGCTAAAGTCGAGCCCTTAGCTCCTCACCTCCACCAACAATGGCCGTTGGGTACACCCCTCTTCGTCCCTTTCTCTCTCTGATACGCAAACGAATTGATCTCTAATATAGTGTCGTTGTTTTTATGCAGGAAGAACAAGAGGATTTCGAAGGGAAAGAAAGGAGGCAAGAAGAAGGCGTGAGTTTTTATGTGATTTGCCTCCTTTTTTTTTATAATTTGAAGATCTTAAAAAATAAAATCCCAATTTTGTTGGATTTTAGATCTCTTATTTCGTTTTTATTTTGTTCGATAGAGCGGATCCATTTGCAAAGAAGGACTGGTACGATATAAAAGCTCCTTCTGTCTTCCAAGTGAAGAATGTGGGCAAGACTCTTGTTACTCGTACGCAGGGTACTAAGGTATGTATGCCTTGTATATCTAATTATTGATATTTTATCACCTATGCATTTTGTTTGGTCGTTGGAACTGGGATGGTTGCTATTGTTATATTTGAATCTAGGTTTAGATTAATTTTTTGTCTTGCAGGTTAAAATTCAATAGCTATTAAGTACTAGCTAGTATTTTTATCATTGTGGTTAGTTTAGGTTCCTAGCTATGTCCTCATTTTACTCTGTGGTTTAGATGCTGATATTTGCTATTGAACTAGTTTAAAATTAGCGGATTGGGTCTAATGGTGCCCATACTTAAAGTTTGTTTGTATGGAGTGAGGGAAGGGTTTATAAGGTAGGGCAAGGTAACAAATTTGGTGGGTTGAAAGGTGAGGGTTTTGGAGGATTTGAAACCTTTGAAAATCTTACCTCCTTTAAACACCTCCAAAACCTTCCCCTAAACAAGCTTTTAGTTTGTTTGCTGTAAATTCCAAGTTGCTGAAATTTCTGAGAGAATATTGTGGGATGAAATTGTTTAGATTCTGCTTTCCTTATGTGTGTGTGTGTGTGTGTGTGTGTGTGTATGTGTATTTTAAAAGTGTTATTTAAAGACTGAATTAGACTTGTGTTATGATATGGTGTGTACTTGTTAGCGGCCAGTTTGGCACAGTATGCTGCAGATTAAATCTTTGATGCAACCTTCATATACTTACAATTTTTTTTCCCCGTTGTAAAAATTGAACTTCCATTTACCTGATTGCTAGTATCAACAGTCATTTGTCTAAATTTCTTGGTAAAGAACATGTGCAACAGATTTCCTATGTGCTAATATGCTATTTTTTTTCATATTGAAACTCTTTCATGTTTTTTTTTTTAATTAAAATTGCAGCATGCATTTTCCATTCCACGCCCGCCCCACCACCCCCCCTCCCTTTTTCTATTCAGAAGCGTGATCATAACTTTTTGTTGGTTCATTTTGTATTAGTCTGCAATAACAACTTTTTCCCTTCTTTTTCAAGTTAATTCTATTGTTCCATATAGCACTGGTTTGATGTAGTGTGTACCCAAGTGAAATGTATTGCTTGCATGTGATATGCGTATATAAATTCCTTATATATGTTACATCTTGTGTCTTCAAACAGATTGCTTCTGAAGGACTCAAACACCGTGTGTTTGAGGTCTCCCTAGCTGACCTTCAGGGTGATGAGGATCATGCTTACAGAAAGATTCGTTTGAGAGCTGAAGATGTTCAAGGGAAGAATGTTTTGACAAATTTCTGGGTATGATATATTTTAGAAATCCTCTTCTTTGTAACATTATTGCTTGAGAATTTGGAAGGTCTTGTTCTTATCTGTTCCTTTTCTTATTTTCCACTGGTGCATGATATAGGGAATGAATTTTACAACGGACAAGTTGAGGTCTTTGGTGAGGAAGTGGCAAACTTTGATTGAAGCTCATGTCGATGTGAAGACAACTGATAACTACACTTTGAGGATGTTCTGCATCGGGTTTACCAAGAGACGACCAAATCAGGTCAAGAGGACTTGTTATGCACAATCCAGCCAGATAAGACAGGTAAATCATGATATTGCCTTTCAAGATGAATGTTCTGTTCTGTACGTTCCTATTCTGGTTGCTTGTATGTGACAAAATTCTGTTTTTATTTTGCCAGATTCGTAGGAAAATGAGGGAGATCATGATTGCCCAAGCGTCATCTTCTGATCTCAAAGATTTGGTCCGCAAGTTCATTCCTGAGATAATTGGCAAAGAGATTGAAAAGGCAACTTCAAGTATCTACCCTTTACAAAATGTCTTCATTAGAAAAGTAAAGATTTTGAAAGCTCCAAAATTTGATCTTGGAAAACTGATGGAGGCATGTCTTCTGCTCTTATATCTGCTCCAGTACTCACGTTTTTTTGATTATCAATTGAAATATGTTTTGAGACGTGTGCTGCTTCTGATGGTCTTGTCATGTCATGCAGGTTCATGGTGATTATTCAGAGGATGTAGGTGTGAAGTTGGATAGGCCAGCTGATGAAACCATGGCTGAGGCCCCTGCTGAAGCTGCTGCATGAGCTTGAAATGATTTTTGTTTTTGCCATTTATTGAGTTACTGTTGATCTCCTTTTTTTTTTAAATTGCGGACAAGGCTTTAAATTGCTGCACGTCTTTGTTTAGCATGTTTTTCATTTAACTGATTCAGAGATTCAGAATGGTTCTTTTGAGGCCCTGTTTTGGCATTTTAATCAAATAGTTTGTTACCCAAAATTATAAACCAAATTCACAAGTTTCCCAATATTTGATTTGATGGGGGTGGCTCAATAATATTTAGTAGGGAATTTTTGGATATAATCTCCATCTTGCATTTATGTTCGTTGAGACATTTGTGTCCAAATGGTCCGTCTTCTTGAACAATTCCAAGTGGATTTTGAAATCAGAGGAATTTATTGTGTCTGTTAACCCAAATCTCCAATGCTTATAAAATTCACACTCCCGATCCCCATTCGTCGGCCGCTGTTCATTTAATCCTCAAATCCGCCGTGGATTCTCCTCTTGTCGTCTTTTACTAATCTCTCCCTGTGCAAAGTAGCTGCTTCTATCCTCTCTCCTCTAGAACATGGCTGTTGTTGCTAGTCGAAAAAGTAGTCACGAGACGAAATCAATGTTGGGAGTGGCTGAAGGTTAGAGGTCAAAGAAGTATTCCATTGATCTTGAATCCATATAGAGGCTCTGTTTGGGTAGAGATTGGAAGACTGAAAAAATGCTTTTTGGACAAATAAAATGCTTTCTAGGAAAACCATTTTTTAAATGCGGTTAAAAAATAATTTTACAAAAATTATGTTAGAGTTTTTATTATGAAAATATATTAAATTTAATTTAAAAATAATTTTTGATATTATCTAATTCATATATTTAAAAATGTAATTTTCTTGATAGTAATTTCCATGACAATGCTAAATATAACTAGAATGGATGAATTGAAAACTGCAGCTTTCACAAAATTATTTTCCTATCCTTGAGTTTAATTCGTGATTTTAGCTTGAGTTTGTTCGAAATTTGCTTTATTTTGGCTTTGGTTTGGCTGAGATAAGTTTACCTAGGAAACAACGTGGAAACAGATGAGCTCGTACAATGTTGGTTTGGGTTGGGTTTATATAGTGTGGTTTCGAAATCAATTTTCTCAAACAATTTTAAAGTTTTGAGAGATGGGCTATTGAATATGCTCTATATTGGCTGGCAATCTCTATCATTTTTCTTTGCTTCCCTTGATTGTTGGGTTTCATGGAAAAATTCTCTGATATATCAAAGACGAAAGAGAAGAGGAGGAAGGATTTTCTTCTTTCTACTTTTTCTTTTCTTTATTCAAAAATAAATTTTCTATTATCCTATCAATTCACACTATGTAATGTTAATGTCGTTTTTCTCATAAAATGTGTGCTCTTTTGCAATATTAAAATCAAATCTCGCATAATTATGAGAAAATATATTAACATTCAGCCTTCTGTTTCCTACTGAATCGACCTACTGAAAAATTGCTCTAAAAAAGGGCCATAATGAACAGCAATTATCCCATTTGCATTCTCACCCTAGCCATGTGAAAGGAAGTGGTGAGGAAAAAGAAAGCTGCACATGGACATCGGAGAGATAAAGAACTCCATGGCCATTCCTTTTCAATATGGTAGATTACGTGGGGCAAAGGGCTGGCCGCACTTGACATGCTGCCACAAAACACAGCAAAATTTTTTTAATTCCTTTTTCCTTTTCCATCAACTTTTCAGAATCTTTGAAGGGAATATTGGGGTGGCATCAGCACATAACAGGCTGCTACACTAAAAAACGGAAACATAATATGGATCTTTATCTCTTTGGCTCTGGGGGTCCATTGCTTTTCAAGATTTTCAAACACAAGTTGTTCTTTAATGGTTGTTGAGGGGCCGTTGGTGCTGTAACTATGAATTAAGAGTGGTAGATATATGATAAGCTTATTAGCTTAAGAGTGGTCTTCCTATTCCAACCACAGCATCCATTCACATACATATTCTTTATCTACTTTCCTTGCTTAATAATTTAAGAGGGAGAAAAGAAACAGACAAGGAGATTACATCACTTGGGTAGGTGATTTTCCGGCTATAGTGCCTTAAAAGCACAATGGATTTGGTAGGGAGTGAGTAAATATCAAATGATCTTGTTTGAAAAGGAAATGGGAATATGGCAATGCACATACCTCTTTATACATTAAAAAGCCTAATGTATATGTATATATATGCACATATAATTTGTTTCGATTGAGATTCAAATTTAAAATCTCATAATTTTGAATATGACTATAATATTACTGAACTAAAACTTATTACCAAATAAGATCATGAAAGCTTGATTTATTTTTTAATTAGAATTAGTTAAAAAATATTTAAATAACCAATATTTGTCTCATAATTAAAAAAGAAATTAAAATGTATAGGTCAAAATAGCAAGTGGGAGCACCATTTATTTCCTAATAAAAAGTGGGCATGAGAGTTGTCTTTCCAAAATTAGCTAAATGATTACAAACCTAGCTAAAGACCTAATTAAGAACCATGGATCAATGTGGCTCATGAACCAGACAAGGTTTTGGGGTTAACAAGACTTCACCAATTGGGTCCACAATCGGATCATCACTAACCATTCCTGATTAGAATCATAATCATGGCCTCAAAAAACGAGATCATGGCCCTTAATTCCTCATCCAATATTCAATCAATCATCCTTTTTGGTTATTAAATTTTAACCGTGTCTTCTATCATGTCATTACCATCTTTGGTATTGATTAGCAAAGTAAAAAATGGTAAAAAAAAGTGCTGTGATGATCCATAACCATTTGCATTGTTACCCATTATTTTATTTTTGATAGCCATGTTGCCATATTTTGATTGAAATAAGAAAGATACTTCATTCTACTAGCAGACTACATCAAGCATATATCTACATGATAAAAATGTAATAATTACTTTATGTGGCAATACCACATTTAACCTTTCCATTTTTCACTCTTTAAATGAAATATTCCAGTTAAAAATGAAATCATTTTCCAATAAATTTTAAGGTGAGATGAGGTATTATTATATTCTCTTCAAATTTAAGCATTAATGTATTTTATTCTCTGTTACTTGAGATGGCCTGATAATTATAATTTCCTTTATAGGAAAAAAAAATAATATATATATATATATAATTTATTTATTTTTCCAGTTTAATGGCAGAAAAGGGTCCATCTAATTATGGTTGATGCAGCAACCTCATCTACCAAATGGAGAAACTTGGAAGGAACTTTATGGATTAATTTATTAAACCTTATTATATTTCTGATTAAGAGATGCCACCTCCTTGCTAATGATTCATCTTTTAAAGTAATAATCCAGATTATAACCTTGATTGTATAAAATTAAATATGCAAATAAAAATTTAAAAAACATGTTGGTTAAATTTTTTAAAAATTAACTGAAAGCTTTTTAATCTTTAATAATTATTGCTTTAAAATTTTTTTAATAGCATTAAAAAATTAATAAATAACAGTTTTTTGGACATCCAACAATCTATTGTTGATTTTAGCATTTTAATTTTTAATTTTTTCTTATAAAATAGTGCTTATTTTGATTTTATTTTTTATTTATATTAAAATACACTGATTAAAAATTAAGTAATAATAAAGTATAATTATTTGAAGTTTTTTTAATCATTATAAATAATAAATAAAATAATTATGGTACTTATAATTTTAAGTAACAAATTTTAGTTATTAAAAATATATACACAAAACTAAAACAATTATTATTAATTTCTTTTAATTTTTTATAATTTATTTTTTAAAAATGTAAAATAAATTATACTTTATTTTAAAATTCAAACATATGATATTTTTGGGTATCTGCCCTCTCTTCAAAATTTTTTTCTTTTTTTTTATTTTTAATAATTTTTTTGAAATGGCTATTAGAAAGTATATTTTTACCAAATTATCAAATCAAATTATTTATCAGCACGTTTAAATCTTTTAAATTAATATAATTATTATTATATTTTATATAAATATTTCATTACTTAGTTTTATGTTAGGTCTTGAGAGTTTTAAAATTATTTTAATATTTATTTATGATTATCACCTGAAAAAGGAAAAATAAATAAAATAATGATAAAATAAAGAAGAAAAAAAAATGCCATTGGAATAAGAATCAAATCAATCATTCGAGAAGATATTTTATATTGCTTATAAAAACAGAAAAGAAAAATAAACATTTTATATTGTCAATGTGCTGGAAATTGCATATTAGCGTTTTATATTGTCACGTGGACCTCTAATTAACTATCGATAGAGTTATTTATTTTAATTAATTGGCAAAAATTACCATGGCCACATTTTAGGATTAATTAATTAAAATAATTTAATTAATTTATCCTAATTAATTAATTAATCCTAAAAAGAAGTCATCTCTTATGTTAAATATCATGCCATTTCACTTAAAGGTGAGCATTTAATTAATTAAATTAAAATTTTAATTAATTAAATTATTAATTAACTCTAAAAATATTAATTAAATTAAATTAAAATTTTAAAAAAATTAAATTTAACTGAAATAAAAAATATTTAATCAGTTATTAGTTATAATTGAATTAATCGGGAAATATAAAATATATTATGTATTATTAATTAATTAAATATTAATAAAATATGTTACAATTTTTTATATGTAAAAAAAGTATTATTTAATATTAATAAGAGAATAATTATAAGTTAAATATTATTATAAAATTATAAAAATAATAATTATAAATAATATATTATTAATAAAATTATAATTATTATATATTAATTATTATCAAATCATAAGTAATCAAATAAAAAATAAAAATAAAAAATTTTATAATTATGCATTAAAAATTGAACTAAAATTAACTGAACTTACTCTTATAAAAAAAATCAAAATTTCATTATTTTAATTTGATTATAACCTAATAATGCATATTTTTTAATTTTATTAAAGGATAAATAACAAAAATCCATAGATTTTTCCCCATCCTTTCTTATACATGGTCCACAGATTCTTAGCTATGGCAGAATATAATCTGCAAGTATTAAAAGTAAATAATACCTCATTTATAATTTAATTTAAAATTTAAAATTGTAGTTAATAAAATAAAAATTAATTTCACTTATTAATTAAGTTAATTTTGGAAGTTATAAAATGGGTTTTACTACTCTATTATGCCTTATATTGTTCTAATATATATCAGAAAATAATAATTGTATAAAAAGAATTATTATTTAATAAAAATTAATATATTAAAAGAAACGGTAATTTGTTTTTAATTAAACTTCTATTAAGTGTAGGATAATCTAAATTAAAAAAAGCAGGATTTAGGCATGTAAATTCCATATATAAAGGATTAACATTGTGTACATTTTATAAAGGATTAAAATTAAATTAAATTTAAATTTAATATATTTTAATTAAAAAATTAAAATAATAATTTTTTTAGTAATATTTAAAATAATTTTTTTAAAAAAGATTTTTTTATTAATTTTGAATTTTTAAATGGACATAATATATCTTAGATATTAAATCTTTATTTTAAATATCTGAATATATGATCTGTGGTTAATCAAAATAAGAAACTAATTACCAAGAAAATTCAGAACAAGATAATGGTGAAATGGGAAGAAAAAACTACTGACAAAAAGCAGGATCTGCAAAAGCAACTAAATTTCAAAGATTTCCAATTCCATTTTTTGTTTAGTAATTGATCAAGTTAAGGATTTGTTTGGAGAGAGAGAAAAAAATGTGGGAAACAAAAGGAAAAAGCCAGAATTGGAACCCAAGAAAGAACATAATTGAGACTTTAAGCAATGGCAGATTAGTCATTTGACTTACTTTTTATGGTACTTTGCCTGTCTCCATCTCAAAGGTAACGACAAGAAATAGCAAAAACTGAAGAATGTGACCGTTTATCAGTATCTCCAACATTTATCATATCATAACTCCAAATTAACACACGCTTATTCTCCTTAATCGCATACCATGCATACACGTATGCTATAAAATCTCTTCTTACATCAAAATTTTTTCTCACTTTTATCTGCTCATTCTTTGTTAGCCTTTTTTACAGTAAATCTACCAAATTTTCAGAATATAATGCAGATGATTAATTGTAGAGAGAGAAAGGGAGACTTTCTGTGTGAGCGTTTCTGAGTTAGAGAGAAAATGGGGTGACTACTGACTAGTAGGATATGCAGTTGGGAATTTAGCATCGCAGCTGCTAATCACTACCCATCACCGGGTTTCGTTCTTTTGGTAGGTGTTTGATCCTTAATGGCCATGGAGTAATCATTTTTTGAAGATACCCATTTGATTGAAGTTTCTTTATTTCTTTCTTTTTTTTTTTGTAGTCTCTACTCGCAGATCAAAGCCCATCATCACATTATAGTACTGTGGTCTGTGCATAAAGGAGAATTTTTTATTCATACTTTTGTGTTTATGTGAACTGTTGTGTTGCTTTTTCTTGTTAGGTTTATAGTCTTGATGGTTCATTCATGATTATTTTTTACTAGGTGCTTCTTGAGATCACTATGCACGAAGATTGCATTTCTACTCCTTTGAATCATTGAAGGATAGATTTAATTTCACTAGCTTTTTTTGGGTTTAGTCATTGGGTCCAAAAGTTCAATTTTCCTATCCATATTTGCAAAAGGACTTATATGCGGTCATATTTTCAATCATTTTTATTGCTGCATACTACTGCTTCTTACTTCATGAACTTCGGGAGATCAAAAGAATGAATGCATGATATTTGAGTATATTGCCCCCTGATTTCTTCTTGATTGATTTGTTTTTCGATTTAGTTTTCATATTGTTTGACTATTTCTTCACTGATGTTTTGCAATTTCAGGTTTGAAGATCTTGTTTTTCATTTTCCTTCAATTTACAATTTGAAATTTACTGAAGTGAGGAGTTCCTTTGGCTGGAGAAATAGTTCGCTGTTGTTCAATTGAGCAGGTAGTCTGCATAATAATAACTCTGTAAATTTTGTAGCATAACTACTTGAAATTTTATTTAATTTTATGATTCTCAATGATCTAGGGGTGCGTAGGTGCGAGATGTGAAACAAAAATCTGGCAGACTATATAAGAGTTTAATTGTGTTGTTGGAAGAAATTACATATCAGTAGTGTCTGGCCTGGATCCAACACTTGGGTTTTTATTGCTGGTGCAAGGACCCAGATTTGCAAAGTCCATACCTTTAGCTTTGTTGTTCTTGGTTTGAATCATGGCAACTTTATCGCATTCTGAATCCAGGCGATTGTATTCTTGGTGGTGGGATAGCCACAATTGTCCAAAGAATTCAAAATGGCTTCAGGAAAATCTTACAGGTCTTATTCTCTTCTTAGATCCCGGTCAATTTTCTTGACATATATCTGTTGTCTAAATAGCTGATCTTTGAGTGCATTGTATTGTATAAAATGTAAGATTACATGTGATACTAAGATATGGTACAAAGAACTGGTCTTACAAAGACTTGACTGCTGAAATTAGTTAATAGCTTTGTATTATGCCTCAACTTTACTGGCTTGTATATAAAATTGATAGATGAGCACTTCTGAAAAAATGAAGAATGCTTCAAAATCAAAAGGGGAATGGATGGTAACTAATAAATATGGAATGAAAAAATGAAATTTTGTTGTAATCTACAGTTCTGACTTGACCTTTAGTAGATTTGATGGTAACTAGTAAATATGGAATCATAGTTCATAGAAACTTAGATTGCTTATAGTTGAAGAAGGGCTCAAACATTTAATGGATGATGGTTAGTAAACGTTTGCTCAGGAAAAAAAAGTATACACCTTGGTTCAAAATAACTCCCATGCATGTTTTTAAGAAAACAATTGATTTTTTTTTTTTTTAAGATTTTCTAACCTGATCATTTCAAATATTGAGTTTTCTTTGCAATGTAGTTATAAGATTCTCTAATCCATGTCCAGCTTGCAGCCGGTCAAAACCGGATTCACCAAAACCAGCTTTGGACTAGACTGGAACAGGTTGGCTCAGTTCTGGGCCAAAACTGGACTTTTTCTTCTTAAAAAAATTGAAAAAAATTTTCAACCTTGGATTTGATCCATAGCAGAACTGAAACAGGAACCAGAACCAAGGGGACCTTGTGGTCTAGTTCAAGTCCCCTCTAACCTTGAATGGGAACCGGCCTGGAGGTCAGGTCTATATATATGCTTTACAGTATATTGTCAACTTAAGGACCTGATTAACTCAGTAATTTCCTGAACTTAACATTTCACACCTATAAAATAGAAAACCATGTTAAAAAAATGCCTCTTATCATTCTTCTTATGAAAATATTTTCTGGCATGTTAATGGAAACAGATAATCTTGTAGCATTTAAACATTGTCCTCATAATAGTGGTGGCTGACAGCCATCAATTGAGTACAAAACTATGAAACTTTTAGCCATATGTAGATTGTAACAGCCTATGGTGGATTTCAACATTTAGATACCGATGCATAGATGCTAACACAAATTTCCTGAATCACAAAAGCCTGTTGTTTTTCTTCTTCTTCTTCAAGCCATATTTATGCAGCACATCACGGTTAAAAATCTTAGTTGATGCATGAACAATGATTTACATAGTCCATAATTGTGGACAATATAGTTTCTTAAGTCAAGTTATGAACATTTTTCATGATTAAGACTGCACTTTTGTTCTGTGTTCTTCACTTCTAGCCACTGGTTGAGACCAACTTAAATTGACAATTTTGTTTCCCTTGTAATTTTTGGCTTACAGTTCTTCTGCAGGAATCTTTTAGCGGTTCCATATTGGTTTCTCAGAAAGAGTTCACATTTTGTTTTTCAATGTAGAAATAGATGTGGATAGTCCAATAGAATATAACCCTTTCACTATGCATGATGAAACTTGTATAAGCTTAGTCTCTTAATCTAAATGCTATAATTTGTAAGAGGTAGTAGAACTATGGTAACTGTTCAGTGGATAGCTCTTAGTAAGAACTTGAACTGTTGTTCACATATATCTACTTTTTTGCAATTAGTGGCCATTCTCTCAATGAACATATATCTATTTTAACAGATATGGATGCCAAAGTAAAAGCAATGATCAAGCTCATTGAAGAAGATGCAGATTCATTTGCAAGGAGAGCAGAAATGTACTATAAAAAACGTCCAGAGCTGATGAAATTGGTTGAAGAGTTCTACCGTGCTTACCGTGCACTAGCAGAGAGGTATGATCATGCAACCATAGAGCTTCGTCAAGCCCATCGAACCATGGCAGAAGCATTTCCGAACCAAGTACCTTATGTGCTGGCTGATGACTCACCCTCGGGCTCTTCAGGTCCTGAGGGTGAGCCTCACACGCCAGAAATGCCACACCTGATTTGCGCATTACTTGACCCAGATGACTTGCCCAAGGATGCACTGGGACTCTCTTCAGCCAACCTGCATGCCATGAAAAGCAATGGAGGATATTCAGAAGGATCAGATGCTGGGATTAGCCGGAGGGTTTTAAAACAGCTCAATGAAATGTTTGGATCAGAAGTAACGGATTCAAAAGTTTCAGAAGGAAAGATGAAAAAATGCCCAAACATCCAGGAAATGGTGGGGGACAAAACTGAAGTTCGAGACTGGAAGAAAACCCTTGCAGAGATTCAAAATGATAAGGAAGCTGTTCTTCTTCAGTACCAGCAGAGCCTGCAGAAGTTATCTAGCCTGGAAAGAGAACTTAAGGAAGCTGGAGGGCTTGATGAACGAGCAAGCAGAGCTGAAATTGAAGTTAAAATCCTGAAGGAAGCCCTTGTTAAATTAGAATCTGAGAGGGATGCTGGTCTTCTTCAGTACAATAAATGTTTGGAAAGAATATCTAGTCTGGAGAATATGATCTCTGAAGCACAAGAGGATGCAAAGGGACTCAATGAAAGAGCAATTAAAGCAGAAATAGAAGCTCAAAATCTCAAGCAAGAACTTTCTGCATTGGAGGTTGACAAGGAAGCTGGTCTTCTTCAGTACAACCAATGTCTTGAAATGATATCAATTTTGGAGACTAAAATCTCTCTTGCAGAGGCAAATGCGACAATGCTTAATGAGCAAACTGAAAGAACAGAAACTGAAGTTAAAGCACTGAAGGAAGCTCTTGGTAGTTTGAAGGAAGAGAAAGAAGCTGCAGAACTTCGGTATGAGCAGTGTTTGGATATAATAGCTAAAATGGAGTGTGAAATTTCTCATGCCCAAGAAGATGTTGAAAGACTCAACAGTGAAATTCTGGCAGGGGCTGCAAAATTGAAAGATGTAGAAGAACAGTATTTTCTGTTAGAGAGATCAAATCAGTCTCTGCAGTTGGAGTCAGACTATCTGGCACAGAAGATAGCAACAAAGGATCAAGAACTTTTGGAGAAAGAAGATGAATTGGAGAAACTTCAGACTTCACTGCAAAATGAGCACTCACAGTTTATTCAAATTGAAGCTGCTTTGCACACTTTGCAGAAGTTGCACTCTCAATCTCAAGAGGAGCAAAGAGTTTTGGCACAAGAGCTTCAGAAGAAACTCCAGTTATTGAAAGACTTCGAGACAGGCAACAATGACCTGCAGGAAGATCTCCAACGGGTTAAAGAAGAGAACCAGCATCTCAATGAACTGAACAGTTCTTCCAGAAGTTCAATAATGAGCTTTCAAAATGAAATTTTTAGTTTGAAAGAAGTGAAAGAAAAACTAGAACAAGATCTTTCCTTGCAAGTGGCCCAAAGTAATTCCCTGAAGCTAGAGATCCAACATTTGAGGGAGGAGATTGAGTGCTTGAATAGGAGATATCAGGATTTAATAGAGCAATTGTGCTCGGTAGGTCTGGATCCTGAGTGCCTGAATTCAGCAGTCAAAGACTTGCAAAATGAGAACTTGAAGCTAAAAGAAGTCTGCAAAAATGACAGAGATGAAAAAGAAGATCTCTATGAGAAGTTGAGGGACATGAATGTGCTTCTGGAGAGAAATATTGCTTTGGAGAGATCTCTATCAGAATTGAATAGCAAGTTGCAGGGATCACTAGAGAGGGTTAAAGAATTGCAGGAGTCCTGCCAGTTTCTTCAAGGAGAAAAATGTGGTCTTGTTGCTGAAAAAGCCATTCTGCTGTCTCAGTTACAAACTATGACTGAGAATATGCAAAAGCTCTCGGACAAAGATGCCATGCTAGAGGATTCACTCGCTCGTGCAAATGTTGAAGTTGAAGGTTTAAGGGCAAAGTCAAAAGGTTTGGAAGAATTCTGTCAGATGCTCAAAGATGAGAAATCCAACCTTCAAAATGAAAGAAGCACCCTCATGAGTCAGCTGGAAAATGTTGAACAGAGACTGCGAAACCTAGAAAGGAGGTTTATAAGATTAGAAGAAAAATATACTGATCTGGAGAAGGAGAAGGAATCAACACGTTTTGAAGTAAGAGAATTGCAGAGTTACCTTGGCATAGAAAAACAAGAGCGTGCATGTTATATACAGTCTAGTGAGTCCCGATTGGCAGATCTAGAGAACCAGGTCCTTCTCCTGAAAGAAGAAAGTAAATTGAGTAAGAAAGAATTTGAAGAAGAACTAGATAAGGCTGCCAATGCTCAGGTTGAGATCTTCATCTTGCAGAAGTTTATACAAGATTTGGAAGAGAAGAATTTATCTCTGTTGATTGAATGCAAGAAACATGTTGAGGCATCCAAATTGTCGAATAAACTGATATCAGAGTTGGAGAATGAGAATCTTGAGCAGCAGGTGGAAGTAGAATTCTTATTGGACGAAATTGAAAAGCTGAGAATGGGAGTTCATCAAGTTTTCAGGGCTGTTCAGTTTGATCCAGTTAATAAGCATGAAGATGGGATTGAAGAAGAGAAGATTCCTTTTCTCCATATTTTGGACAACATTGAGGGCTTAAAAGGTTCCCTCCTGATAAATGAGGATGAGAAGCAACAACTAGTGGTTGAGAACTTGGTGCTCTTAACTTTACTTGGAGAACTAAGATCAGAGGGTGCTGAACTCGAGTCAGAGAAGAAAATGTTTAAACAGGAGTTTGACATGATGACGGAGCACTGTACTTTCCTGCGAAAGGATAAGCATGAACTTCTGGAGATGAACAGGCAACTGAGATTGGAAGTAAGTAAACGAGAGCAGCAGCAGGACATATTAAAAGCTGAACTGGAAATTCAACATGTGAATCTTGCAAGTTTGCAGGGTTCTTACCTGGCATTGCGAGAAGAAAACTTCAAGTCACTAGGAGAAAACAGATCTTTACTTGAGAAATTTTCAGATCTGGAAAAGGAAATGCCTATACTTGAAGAGGAAAACAGTGAATCTCTCCAGGAAGTACTAGCTCTCAGTACCATATCATCAGTTTTCAAAAGCTTTGGGACTGAGAAAGTTGAGGAACTTGAAGCACTTTCTGAGGATCTCAGCAGTCTTCATGTTCTTAACAACGGCCTCGAAAAGAAGGTTGAGTTGTTGGGGCAGAAGCTGGAAGTAAAAGAAGCAGAAAGTCTACATCTTAATGAAACAATTGAGAAGTTGCATCAGGAGCTGCAAGAAGGCAGAGACTTAACTGATCAATTGAACTGTCAAATTTTAATTGGGCAGGATTTTCTTAGACAGAAAGCTGCTGACCTTTTAGAAGTGGAACAGAAGCTTAAGACTGCACACAACTTGAATGCTGAATTGTGCAGAACTGTTGAGGAACTGAAGAGGGAGTGTGAAGAATCAAAAATGGCTAGGGAGAATATAGAGAAGCAGATTTTTGAGCTGTCCAAAAATAGCATAAGTCAGAAAAAGGAAATCAAATGTCTTAAAGAAGCAAATGAAAATCTGGAGTCAGAAGTGAGTGCATTATGCAAGGAAGTCAAAGAACGAAAGACTAAAGAAGAGAACTTGAGTTTGGAGTTGCAAGAGAGAAGCAATGAGTTTGAACTCTTTGAGGCTGAGGCATCATCATTCTATTTTGATCTTCAAACATCCTCTGTATGTGAGGTCTTGCTTGAAAATAAAGTTCATGAACTGACTGCAGTTTGTGAGAATCTTGAAGATGAAAATGCCAACAAGGACTTCAAAATTGAACAGATGAAAGAAAGATTCGGCATCCTGGAAACTGAAATTGGAGAAATGAGGGCTCAATTGTCTGCATATGCTCCAGTCATAGCTTCTCTAAGAGATAACATAGAATCTCTTGAGCATAATGCCCTTCTTTGCACAAGGTCTTTTGCAGCTTGCAATCAAGGACAGACGGTAAAGTTCTTTCCCTCCACAAGATAAACTTTGAAGCCATTTAGTATATTCGAGCTTTTTTTTCCATCTCTTTTTCAATGTTATGGCTCAAAAAGTGGAAACTGAGTTTACATAGTTCTTTTTATGCATGGCCACCCAATTTACCTTCTTCTTAAAGAACCTTGATTATCAGACATGACAGATTTAGGAGTTAAATTCTACTAGAAATTATGGTTGCTTTACATATGTTTACAATGCCCCATGTAACTGTGAAGATTTTAATAGGTTAGTGTTCTTGTTCTTTGTAAATTTCACTATGGCAGAAATATGTCTATGTCAGAACTCTAAGCAATTTGTCTCCTAGTGTTGTTCCATTCAACTGTTCTGTGCAGTTAGCGTGCATATTAACATGTTGTATCTTCTAGTGGTGTCATCAGGGTGTGGAAAAGGCTATTCAACCACACGAAATGAGCAAACAAGAACCCATATGCGATGAACCAGTGCCAGATGGAATTGCGGATCTGCTTGAGATACAAAATAGAATTAAAGCAGTTGAGAAGGCAGTGGTCAAAGAAATGGAAAGGCTTGTAACGCAGGAAAGAGAAAACGCCAATGTCAAGCTAGAATCTTCAATGAAAGGGACTGAACAGTTGGAATTTAGAGGACAGAAGGAAAAGGTGGAACTTGAAAATGAGCCCAGTAAAGCTGAAAGTTCTGAAGTGAAGATTGGGATTTTGATGAAAGACATCCCACTTGATAATCAACAGGTTTCAGATTGTTCAATGTATAGAAGTAAGACGAAAAATTCTGAGGCTGATAATCAAATGCTCAAGCTATGGGAATCTGCTGAGCAAGACTCTAACCTTGATCCAGTGGCTAGTGTCACACAAAAGCAGGTAGCTGCACAGTTGGAGATTGTCAATGCACGTCATCAGTTCAAAGATGCCAAACAGAAGAAGAATCGAAATCCCTCTTTAGAGTTACAGGTCGAGAGGGAAGTGGGCGTTGATAAACTAGAGGTGTCTACAAGCATCAATGAAGAGCCAAATCAAGAAGGGAACAGAAGAAAGATATTAGAGCGACTTGCTTCTCATGCCCAGAAATTAATGTCTCTTCAAACAACTGTGGCAGATTTGAAGAAGGAACTGGAAATTAAGAATAGCAGAAAGAAAGCCAATGATGTTGAATTTGAAAGAGTGAAAAGACAGTTACAAGAAGTTGAGGAGGCTGTTGTGCAGCTGGTTGATGTTAATGATCAATTGACAAAAGATATTGAAGGGAGCCCCTCATCTTCAGATGGAAACACTTCAATAGCATCAGAAGAGAAGGGCAATGTCCACAGAAAAAGACTGATAGAGCAAGCACGGGAAGGATCTGAGCAAATTGGACGGCTGCAGTTTGAGGTACAGGGCATCCGGTACATTCTGTTGAAACTGGAGGATGAAAAGAAAAGCAAAGGTAAACACAGGTTTCCTGTAAGTAGAACAGGCATCTTCTTGAGAGACTTCATCTACAGTGGTGGCAGGAGAAGTATTAGAAAGCGGAAGGGTTGTTTCTGTGGTTGTGCAAGACCTTCAACCCTTGAAGATTGAGGCAACTACTCGAGCAGAAGTTGAATGGTATTGTTAGCTAAAGTATCTTGGAAATATTCGTAATATTTTATGAGAAAATTTCTTGGAATAGTTAGTTTGAATGTCCTTTTAGCCTAGCCTAGGAGAACATTAAGGACTAGCCTGATCTAGTCATGAAAGCTGTATCTGTCAGCATTTTTAATCTTCTTATTTCAGTTATATCAACGCAATATCTTACAAATCCAGTCCAGAATGCCGTATAAATTGTAGCTGCCAAATGCTAATTGAAGTGGAAAAGTGTGGACAAGGCACTATCATCTTGAAAGCCATAATGATTACAACAGAGAAATGCATATATATTTATAATAGATTACAAATGGTTTTATGTTTTGCACATCATGAATTTTGTCAATAGCTAACACTATCCCAAGATAAATAAAAAATTAGAAAAGAAAACAAAATTACCATATTATACAATGATTTAAAGTGCTTGGACATTATGAGAGTGAGATAGCATATTATTGTACAAGGAGAGCTGAACTAACACTCAACTACATCTCAACACAACAAAGGTTTAAAGAATTTTCTGATCTTAATGGGAAAGATTTCATTTCAATGCTGGGGAGTAAGAGAAGGAAAGGAAGGTATGGATTGCAATATCAACTTCCGGCCACTCCTCCTACCAGGTGATGATCCTAAAATACTGTGAGGCGGAGAAACCCTCTTGCTGTTGGGAGAAGTCTTGATGCCAGTGCTTGGAGAGAAGTTGCCTCTGAGGATCTCAGGCATATCATCATCATGAGGGGCTTGTACTTGCGTCTCAAGCTTTGGCCGAGGCCTCAGAATATTCGGTTTACCATATTTTGGGCCAGGATAGAATCCAGAAGATGATCCAACACTGAGAAAAGATCTCGGTGGTTTGGTCTTTGATGAAAATGGCAGTTGAAGCAATTGTCTGGCATTCAGAATACCAGTAAGGATCTAAAAGGAATAAATAGTAAATTTTATAAAGCAATATATAGCTCAGAAATGAGAACCTGCAAAGCGCTAATGGTGTCATGGGAAGAGCAGAATTTGGATTTTGCTCTTCATTATTCTGCATTTCAGTTTTCTGCAAAATTATACTATTTTCACCTCCTGTTTCATCTTCTGGTTCAGCTTCTTTTTCTGTAGGAGCAGATCCTGAACTCCAAAAGTTTCAAGTACTTCAAAAAAATTCGCAGTTTCAAATAATTTCAGCATTAACTACATTATTTTAGATCAGGAAATTGATTAGGGTAAAATTACTGATGGTTCCAATAGCACAAACTTTTAAAGCAATCATGAAAACTCACCATCCTTTATACCAAAGGCATTCTTACATCCTTCACATCTGCAATTAACGGAGCATCCAACACCACCCTTCAAAGAAAACCATGATAATAAATCAGTCTTTATGAATTATGAAAAGCATAGAGTACTCCAATGAGGAAAACCTGATAGCATTCACAGTATTTCTTGAGGCAACTAGATTTCTTGCAGTTGCATCCTCTTTTATGTCTTGCTGAAGCAGGAGTTTTGCTGGATTCATCCTAGTTTACAGAAGCACACAAATTAAGAAAGAAGTTTAACACAGATAAAGGAAACAGGCAATATTAAAATTAAAATTCTAACCCCAATTTCGATTGCAGTTTCAGAGCTCCTAATGACTTTTGGAGCAAATGCAAGTGGGTTGCGAGATTCAATCTGTTTGCGAGTTGCAAGAACAGTATCTTCATGAATAGGCTTGTTGAAGCAATCTTGACATGAACATGGTTCTATGCAGTAGACACCAGCAGCAAAACATTCACAGTAACTGTAAGGAAAGCATACAATGTTCAAAATATGGACATTATCTAAGAGAGTGCAATTTCTTTTTTCCTGGCTGAGCATTCGTGAAGCAGACAGAGAAGAGCATCCAAAGAACACATAGAGGACAATCTAGAAGGCAAAGAAATAAGAGAAGTGAAAAGGAAAAAAAAAAATAAAAGAATTTAAGAAGACTGCAGTTACTTCTTAAGAAATAAGATGGCTAGGAAAACTAGCTGATGTGAGGTTCAGGTTTTATTTGCAGAAAGGACTTAGCCAATTCAGTGTTGCTTGATGTTAGAAAAGGTCCAGCCACTGGAATCTAAACTAAAGAATAACCTATGCATGGTATGCTCACTGGCTGAAAACTTGCATGGCTACTGCCAATCAGGCTGCCAGTTCATAAAATATATGTTCCTGGTCAAATTTAAACTTCTAAAAAATATAACTTACAGTTTCAAACACTTTGACTTCTTACAGTTACAACGCTTGCATGCTTCACTTTCTCCTTCCAACTTATGCCTGAAAATAAATTTCAAATCATAATTAAGAGTTAGAAATGGAATAATAATAATAAACCAAAAACACTTGAATAATTAAGGATATGTATTGATAAGCACATGGAATTTCTGTTTTTAAAGTGTGTACCTCTTCTTTTTGGGGCTACTATGTTTGAACTCTTCAGTAACTAAACAAGCAGATGTCTGAGGAACATCTTCCACAAGTGGAACATCACTTTCAGTTGGATCCATGTCTACGTCAGCAGCGGCTAAAGACAGTGATTCATTAAGTTCTTGGCCCGTACTTGGGGAGTGAAAGGAAGCAACAGTGCTGGGTAAACTTATTACAGAAGACAAAGTTTCATGATTCGCATTTTTGGTATCCTTGGAAGTTATTGCCAGAGCATTTAAGTGCAAGCCAATTCCAGGTAAAACACGCCTTGAAGAATCACTGCCAGGCTTAAAAGGAACTAATTGCTTATCTTTAGAGGCAATCTTCTCATCAGATTGCCCTCCTACAGAAGTACTTGAATTTGAACCATTACTTAATTTCTTCCTATGGGCTCCTACCGTCTCAAAATCTAAACAACGCCTTCGCATGCCGCAATGCAAAATAGAAACAGCCTACAAATAGGCAGGGAAAAAAATGTCATCAGACCACCCAAAGAAAGAGTTTGTTGTGTATTAAGAATAGGAATAAAATGTAAGAATTCTGCACAGTTATAAAATTATAAAATGATCAATAAGCAAAGACGCAACACACTACTATCAGAAGGTTACCTGGAAATTGATGGAGTTTTAATGAAGAAATTGAAAATTCAATGAAATTTGAGGTATAGGTTGTGTTAGTCATGCAGCTATCCTATACAAATATCAAATATTGGTAGAATTTCAATTTAATTATGGATAATTAACTACCATTGTAAGACAAACTGTATTTGATTAAATCTCTCACCCGTGCCACTTGCCAATGCTACTAGTCACTATTTTACTTTTTATGTTGTTAATCTATTTAACTTCCGAGTTATATTTATAGAGTAAGCTGCTTCGTCAAGATCAATTTGGTGAAATAATATTTTAGTCTGACTTGATAGAGTTGGAAGGATATATCTTGGTACAACTAAAAATAACATATGGGAAAGGATTTTCTATGTACCCTAATAGTTCCTGCAGTTAGAAGAGAACCTGACTGACAATCCATCATTAATGTGCCATATAATTGACCAGTTTATACTTGCCACTTTCTAGCAAAATTTGGGCGCTAAAGCTTCCCCTCAAACAAGTGCACATAAATTTCAATATTTTACTTTTGCTGATATGCATATTATTCTGAATGACACTAATTTTTGGTGAAAAGGTCTGTTTTCCTCTACACAATTAAAAGCTTTTGATCATACTAATGTTTGAAAACTAATCCAAAAATTGGGGCACATCCATGAAATTCACAATTGAAACAAGCTGCATCTTTACCTTAGAAACAACTCCAGTGGATATTCCCACCTCATTTTCCATTTCCTCACTTAGATTGCTAGTCATGCACTTATTTGAATTGTTATTTGCAGCAAGGTTGTCCCGGAACTGGTTTATTTCCTTTGGTACAATAGTTTCTCCAGGTTGAGTTGAAGGATATTCCATCTCGTGTTGTTCACCAGAATCAACAGGATCTATTCCCCCTTTATGCACATCGTCAACAGAAGCAGAAAAACTTGCACCAAGATCCACTGATTTCTGCCTTAGCCCCTTAAAAGCCTTGGTGTCAATTGGAGAATTAAAAATTAATAGGCCAGTAGCATCTGACATTAAATTCTCCCAATCACAATCTGAAGCTTCTTCTTTCTGCTCAGTCTGGTATATCCCCTGTGGATGTACTTTACATTCAGGTGAACATTTTTGTGAGACACCAGCCAATTCTGATGTACAATCAATTTGAGGACCACAACGAGGTGTTGCATCACATTCTGGGCTACCACAATCATATTTTATCCTCTGTGGCAGCTCCAGTGCAAATTTCAAATGTTCACTACGAGGTCCCACAGAAACTTCTCCAATAGACACCCCTGGATCAAAATTTTCCTGTAGCTCAGATGAGTTATCATACAGCTGAACCACATCCAAAGCAGCCCCTTCATCACTGCTGACTTTATTCCCATTTTCAGATGAGAACTCAGACTTTAAGGGATCTGAGTAGTTATGCCTGAAAATTAAAGAATATTAAGTTTCTGGAGTAGTTTACAGTAAATATAAATAATCAACAAAGAAAGTTGATTACCTTCTTAGGAACCTAGATTCCTTGTGAGAGCTAACATGCGGAGAAGTGAAAATTGATTGGACAGACGCGAAACTAAGTGATTGGAATGTCTGAGTAATGTGTATGGACTTTAGTGGCTTGATAGGAGAAAGACTATTGATATAGTTGAAGATAGGGGAATCCTGCACCCAGTAATAGAGATTCTTCTGAGATGATGGAACAAAGAAGAAAACAGATGGAATATATAATCACTGTACCTGTGCTAAAATGAACACAATTTCACTTACAAATATAAATATTTCTACTCTCAAGCATTAACTTCAGCTACCTACAACAAACCGTATGATCTAAATCAAAGGCTACTGAGAAAAATAAACAGCAAAAAGGGTACTAAAATATAGAAAAGACGGTAGGGGAAAAAACAGCAATATTTTTACCCCAAATGCAGTTAAGATGAACTTTAAGCACAATAAATGCTCAAACAAAAAGAATCCGAAAATTAATCTTAAGTCATTTCACAATCTAGGGGCATAAATTTTAGGGGGGAAAATATAAATTTTAACTTTCAAAACCAAGCACTAAGATAACCAATAAACGTTCAAAAGCCCCTCAAAACTGAAAGAAGACCATTGATTAGGAAATTGAAAAGGATAAACATAAGGTAACTTGCATGTTTGCAGCAGAACTTGTAACTTTAGATTGCAGGGAAAAAAATTTACCGGTGAATCAAAATTTAACCCAAAAAGAAGAAGAAGGGAAAAAAAAAAAAAAAAAAGGAATCTTTATGCATTGAATAGTCACCACAAGCAAATAGCAAATGAATTTTGTATAAGTTGATATATATGTAGCACCTCAATGCTAGTAAGAGAAAAGTATTTTTCACAGAAAAAGCATAAACTAAGATCTCAAACATGAGGGAAATTACTTCCTGGTTTCGGTCAAACTAGCAGTTGAAGAGACCTTAGATAATTCAACAAACAGCACACATGCCATCAGAACTTGAGAAGTACAAGAACCCAGAAGCCAGAATGCACAGATTTCACTTCAACAATAGATCTGCACCATTTTGAACTGAAATTCACACTAAGAGAACTAGTTCATGAAACTAAAAAGCAGACACCCAATTTAAGAAACAGCGCCTTGATCGGAGAAAACCCGGGCAGGCAAACTCAACGAGAACCAAGATCAAGCACATGCACACAATCAAAGTAGTAAAAAATCAAATCCAAAAGTTACAAAACAGCAAAACAAAAACCCAATTCACCAAACAGAAATGCAAAAGCCAAAATGCAGCAAAGAGATCAGAAGAAGAGAAGTAAAATGGCATGATGACGACCTCGAATTTAGAAAGGGAAGTGGTGATCTGGGTTTTCTCAGGGGTGTCCATGGCCAGTGAAGAAGAAGCAGCATCGCATAGCTAGCTAATTCTTCACACAGAGAGCAACCATAGGAGTGCTGAGTTAAGATTTTATCTGAATGGGCATTCTGTGCAAAGATAGAAAGTAGAGAGTGTGAGGAGTGAAATTCTCTCTCACTCTACTAGAGATTGAAGAAGAAGCGGGAAAGCGGAGAGGCTGTGGATTTCCTTGTGGTGATAACCCCAAATGACCCACCATCGGCAACCCCACATTCTCAACAACTGTTTATATGTGGCATTTGTGTCTCCTCCATTAAAACTACCGCTCTCCCTTTGCTTTAAAAAAGTTACCTACTCCCTCTCTCTCTTTACTGTTCTCCGATTTCTTTTTCTCTTCTTTTTTGACTTTTTCTTTTCCAATTTACTCAACGCTCGTCGCTTCTATTTTGTTTCTATTCATTTTTCTGTTACGCTCTTGACTGCCCTGCCCGCCGGTTCGGTCTAGGCTGATTTCGAGTTGAAACCAGCAGTTCAATGTTTTATTGAAGGATTAAATTGAAATCAGATCATATTAATTTGATTTCAATTCGATTCAATAGTGATCTTGATTCTAATTTTTTACATAGTTGATTTCAATTGATTCTAATTTTTGACTCTCTGAATAAATTTTTTTAATACTTTTTTAATTAATAAATTTAAAAATTAATTTTTTTAACAACACTATCAAACAGTTATCTATCCAAAACTGTCCTCAGATTCCAAATGTGAGTTACAAACAACTAGAGATTTCATTTTTGCCGCGCAAATATTTCAAAAGGTAGGTTATGTAGTAGGTATGAGGTCCACCAAAACCGATAGACCTGTGCCTGTAGACTGTAGCAGTCAATAATATCTCAAATTTCGACCTTTAGATTACTAGTCATAAGTTGGTTCGAATTGTGATTTAACTTAAAATTGGTTTGAGTTAAATCTAAAATTGAATTGGATCAATTATTTCCATTGTAGCGAAAAATTAAGGTATGGAAAGTCGTCCTGTACCTTGACCTTGATTCAAATTTGGTGATTTCGAACATAAAGTGGCTCGATTCACATTTTTTTTTTAATTGTATTGAATTTTTTTAATCGAACCAAATCTTGAATTATATCAAAACTAAATTGAAACTGTATTAAATTACTTTAAATCGGAAGTATTCCAAAATCGAAATCAATTCAAATCACAAAAACCAATTAAACTGACAATTTCAATTTAAAAGTGAATTAAAATCGGCTGGTCTAATTTGGAAGGCTAAAGATCGGCCTGTCACGCGAGACGCCGTGGCTTTGATTAATTAGAGTGAATGGAAGGCAAGGCGTTTGATGAAATAATGAAATTATTGTAAAAATTAGTTCTTTCCCAAATTCCCACATTCTCTTGGAATGTGAACCAAATCAACTTGATCCCCAAATTATAGCGTCGACTGTCGACTGCCCTGTCCATCGTTGTTTGATATTGAATTTGGGTTTTCAAAATTATTTTTCTTATTTTAAATATTATTAAAAAAATTAAAAAAATTTATTTTATTATTTTAATATTATTATGATTAAAATTTATTAAATATAATTTAAAATTATTTTTTAATACTTTATAATTAATATATTAAAAAAAATAAATTTTTCAATGGTAATTTTAACAATAAATATCAAATAAATTTTAATAACTGTTCCTGAACTTATCTAATTATAACATTATAGTTTCTCAACTTAAAAATGTAATATAAAACCCTATTAACTTTCAAAATTTATACAGTAAAATCTCTCTAATATTTAATTACCAATTTTTCAGTTAGACGCTGACCTAGACAGTTCCAGCATGAAGTTTAATTAGTAATTCTCTTTTCTCCCTCAAATCATATGTAAATTGAATCATTTTTCTCTGTATAAATAAAATAATTTTTCATGTGTAAAGAAAATAATTTTACACTTTGCATAAAAGAAGAGAGATAAATATTGACTAATATCATGTGGGAGCTATTCACACCAGTTTCTAATTGAAAAATCAGTAATTGAAAATCAGAGGGATTTTACCGTGTAAAATTTAAAAGTTTATGGAGTTTTATGTTACATTTTAAAGTTAAAAAATTGTAATATTACAACTATATAAATTCAGAGATATTTATTAAAATTTATCCATCAAATGTCAAACACATATTTAATTACCTGCTAACACATTGACATGGGTAACTAAACATTAAAAAAGGACAGAAATTAGCCTTAAGTACGAGATTAATACAAAATTGTACTCCTAGTTTAGTTGACAAACTATATATCAAAGGAACTTATAATTATATTCAGTACATATACATATCCTTTTATATTTAAAGAGAAATCTCATTTACTTATAAACATATAACATACTATTTTAATGTACATTAGAATAATTTCTCATTTTCTCACGCTCTAGAAGTATAAACCTTTTTTTTCTTTTTTTACCAACTCCACAGATGTTTGACCACTGAAAGTCTTCTTTAGGCCATTGTCCTAGGGAATAAAGACGGATGGAAAATACAAATAAATAAATTAATAATTTGAAACGGTCTACAATTAACGTAGTTGCCAAATTAATTTTGCATTTTAAGGCATGTTTAATAACTTAATATAATTAATTAATCAATTTAGTTTAATTTATCTAATTATTAAAGACATATAATTTACTTAATAAGTGCTAAATTTTAACATTTACTCATCTTTTAAAATAAATAATTAATTAATCAATCACAATGATGATTGGTTATAAGGAGATATATGAGTAGCTTCAACATTTTACTGCATTTCAGCATTTGATTGATTTTTTTTTTATTAATCAGTTTTATATTAATCATATGATGTCCCTTTTGATCTTTCCTTATTTGATTCTTTAAGTTGGTTAGTTTGTGCGCGCGCATGCGCATGCATTTGCATGCGATCAATGTATTGTATTTGTCAACTTTTATTTATTATTTTTTAGAAATTATTTTATCTAAAATTATTTGTCACTTAATAAAATTAAAATACATTATTTTTTTTTATTTTATCATTATACTAAGCATAATGATTATTTTTATAATTTTTATAATTCATTTTATCATTTTTATTTCTTAATTATGTGAAATAAAAAATAATTTAGTCAATTTATGAAGAATTTTATTTTAATTTAAGTAATTTAATTATTTTCTTAAAAAAATTTTAAATGACAAATAAAAGGAGGTAGGTATAATATTTTTAAATTAATTTACACTATTAATTTTTTTAAATTAATTTTAACGACATTCTCAGATATAAATATTTTTCTGATATTAAAATTTTTTAATTTTAATAATATTAATTTTTTTTGAAAAAAATATTTTACATAAATTTCCATCGTTATTCAAATAATCAAAGATCATCTGAGTCAATGTGGCTAAGCTTCTTAATATAAAAAGAAAATTTTAAATAAAAATAAGTCCATTTCATGTGAGAAAAAAATAATAATAATTGACAAGACTGAATTTAAAATGATAATTTTAACATAGGTATGTTAGTTTTCTATTTTAGGTATATTAAATATGCATTAAAATATAGATGGTATTATAAAACACAATTAAGTTTAAATTAATATTTAGAAGGATAACGATTATAACTAAATAAACATTTTTTAAAAAATATTTAATGAGAATAATTTATGTAATTAATAGCTATTTTGTTAAAAATATATATATATATATTTTTTCTTATTATAGCATGCTGTATGAACATAAACGTTTTAAGTCTGTAAAAATTATAATCCATTTGCTTATTGAAATATCAATTTAATATTAAAATTTTGAGATTCTAAAATAAACAAGTGTCAACTTTAAAAATTATATCATTGATTCCTTAAATTTAATCCTATTTTCTCTATTATTTGATTAATATATTTTATAGGTAAAGTATAAATTGTAATAATTAATATAATTATGATTATTTATTATAATTTATTTTCTAATATAAAAAATAATTATAATCTATTTAATATTTTTTATATAAAATTTCATATTTTATTAATGAGAATCATAAAATAAGTATATGATAATATTTTCATAAAAAAAATATAAATATAGGTAAATAAAATTTTTTTATTCAAAGATGATTTAGCAAAGCAGAATAATTTTTCGAATAATAAATTATACTTTGTATTTTAGATAATCAAATATCTTTATATAATATTGCCCTCTTAAAAACTTATTATCTCTGTGTTTCACATAAGAGATTAAACTATCAAATATTAATGGAATAATAGACGGCATTAACAAATTATATTGATAGAAAATTATTATCTAAAATCTTAAAATTTTCGATCAAAAGAAATAAATAATTTATATTATATTTTAAAATGTCAAATAATCTATTTAAATATTGTAAAAAAAAAACCCTAATAATAGGAATACAAGAAACTCAACATTGAGGAAAAACATTAGATCTATTCTTAACGATATAAATATGACGAGAGAAACTTAAATCTGTTTTAAACGAATATCGATAGAGTTTATTAAAAAAAAAAAAAGAAAAAGAAGAAATTTATATATATAAATTTAACATAATTGATTAAGAAAAAAAAACTTATTATATATATATATACATCTATTCAATCAATAATTAATATATCATTAAAATAATAATAAGTGCTATTATAAAACATAATATATCTTATTATAAAATATAATTTTTTAATTTTTAATTAATCGAGTGTATATTATACACCTAATGCAACTAAGAATTTTCCGGCAAGGTAATAAAGAGGCGGAGGAGCATAAACAAAGCATTTGAATCTTTTGGTGGCAAAATGAATATTTAAGATGCTTTTAAAGAAAAAGGCATATCTCCATTGCTTTGAATTTTTATTCTTTTGTTTGTCATGCCCAATAGCATCACTCCATGTGGATCTTTTTGCTGTATAGGTATGTTTCACATATTTGCTCATCACTAAAATGTGCCAATATCTTCTAAAAAATGTTTTCATTTGAAATAGAGACAATATCTTCTAAAAAATGTTTTCATTTTCACCTCACTTCATATCCTCTTATTGAATATGGATGAGGGTATTAACGATCATCTTTGTTTAAAATTTAAAATTTTATAAGAATTTAATTTAATTTAATTTTTTATTAATTTTTATATTTAAATTTTATTTATTTTATAAAAAATAATTTATATATAAAAAAATATTTTATAAAAAAATATTTATCGTTATTTAGTTGAAATGTTAAATTAATCATATATATATATATATAATTATTAAAATTTTAAAAATAAAAATATATTTCTTAAAAATCTTTTTAAAAGATAAAGTTATTTTCTTTAAAAATAATTTAATTTTTATTTTGATTAGAAAAATATTTTTTGTTAACTTATTTTTATGAGATCTTTAAATACTAAAAAATATAAAAATATTTTTTAAAAAAATATTTTTTATGAAGCAAATACAGTCTTATAATAAATTAATTCATTTTTATTCAAATTGAAAAAAAATTATTTTTAAAAAAATAAAATCAAATATGATTGTATGAGAATCCATTTGATTTTTTTAATAGCAAATTATTTATTTCAAATCAAACATGAAGAAATTAATATATAGCACAAAGTTAAATTCAATATATAACGCAATTAAATTATAAATGATGATTTAAAATGTTAAATTGTATTAAATTGAAGTTATTGGCATAATATTCTAATAATTGAAATTTTTAAATATAAGTTATTTAATAATTTTTAATTTTTGAATTAAAAATATATTTAATATGATTGATCTTTAAGACGGAGGGAGTAAATAGAATCTCTTTATATACTATTATGAGAAAAAAAGATGATTGTTTCCTATAAATCACTAATTATTATTTATCTTATTACAGTTTTCATTAATTAAAAAATAAAATGTAGAATTTATAGTGGAAATTGTAATATCTTATATAATATTTAAATTCATTTTTAGAAAAACCAAATTAAGATAATTTAAATTTTAATCATTTAAAAAAAAATCCATGTTAAATTAAGATTTATCTATAATTGGAGCTTTGAATTTACAATAAATAAGAGAGAATTATATTCTAAAAAGGAAAAAAGAGGGCAAAATAGTCCATGCAAAGAATACAGGTAATTTAGTTAAGAAAAGAATATGGAATAGAGAGTGGCTTTTTCTGGTATGTACGTGGATTTTGTTGTTGTACTAACGGAAGTGGTTGGTTTGGCTCAAAATTCTAAATTCCTTGTGCTTTAAAAACTCTTTCTTTCTCGATTTTGAAGCAGTCTCTCTAACCAGAGCCTTATTATAGGCACAAACCCCGTTCTTCTCTCTCTTTTGCGTTGTTTGGCTATTGGGTTTTTGGTGGCTCACAATCCCAAATAAGCATCTCTCTTTTTTGTATGTGTTTAGCCGCAAAACCTTCCCTTTCTTTCCCTTTCAATGGAGTTGTAAAGTAAAAAAGGGGGATGATGATTATGATGAATCAATGAGCTACCACCGACTCTGTCCTTTCTCTCTTTTTTTCTTATTCTCCTCCTCCGTTTTTATAGAATTCAAAGTCAACCTTCTCGTCTCGTCTTCTCTCTAACGAACTTGTTTCTTTGAGAGAGAGGTGGGATTTGGGTTTATGGGTTTTGCCTTTGGTGGCATGCGGGCGGCTTTTCATTCTGTTTAAAGGTTTATTTATTGAAATTTTATTTTGGGGTTTGTTTTGAATTTTGTTTGTTTTTAAAATTATTGGGTCGTTAGTCTCCATTAACATAATGGTTGGAATTGGGTCGTTTTCTTAGGGTTTACTTTTTGTTTTTATTTGTATTTTATTTGTGGTTTTATTTAAATCAGTTGATGCAATAAAAAATTGGTTGGTGATAGGGAATTTGGGGTTTTTTTAGGTCAATTTTTTCAGGCAGTACAGAGAAAGTATTTTGCTTACTCATTTTCTGATTGGTGAGGAATCTATTATAAAATTTTGGTTATAAGGTCAATATTGGATGGAAGGATTTTGGGTTGGTGAATTGGGTTTCTATTTGATCAAAATTTTCACTACGGTATTTGATCGGTAATTTGATCTTTGGTAAGCCTTGTTGAATTTTCGTTGCCGATTGAAAATTGCATGTTCTTTTATCATTAATGTTTATTGGAATTCGAAGACAATGATGCAAAATTGAAATTTATATGGATCAGTTCTTTATAGGATAGTAAGCAACAGTATTGTTTCTGGCTTTTGTTATTTTTTGATTGCTGCCTGAGATTTAAGGCTATCTTTGAGATTTAAGGAATCATATTTGTATTTGGTTCTTTACAATGGATTCAAGAACAAGTGGTGATGCCGGAGGTATCACGGCAGAGGGGAAATCTGATAATCAATCAATGGTGAAAGGTACAGGAAGTGTTAGTAGCAAAGATATGATTTTTCGAGCAGATAAAATCGATCTTAAGAGCTTGGATGTACAGCTGGAGAAGCACTTGAGCAGGGTTTGGTCTAGGAACGTTGAGAACCAAAGGCCTGCAGAAGTTTGGGAGATCGATTTGTCTAAATTGGACATAAAGCATGTCATAGCCCACGGAACTTATGGGACTGTGTATCGTGGTATCTACGATAACCAGGATGTTGCAGGTAATTCCGCTCTTTCCCTTTCCCCCACTTTGTTTATTTGTGCTATTTACTTGTAGGATTGTTCTGATTGTTCAGGTTTCTTTAGTATTTTGTAGAGGTCTTATTGGGAATTGTAAATTTTTAGACCTGAGAAATCTTGTCATTAGTTACCTCTAATCCAGTTGGTGTATTTTTTGAAGCCATGATGGAAATATGTTGAAATAAATGTAATTTTGAACTGGAATTTAGTTGCTACCACTAATTACTGATCCTAGAAAACTAAGTTTTTGATCATGTGATTTTTTTCCTGATATAGCATATGCTAAAATCAATCCAGTGTATTTTGATTCAATTAAAAAGATCAACCAGATAAAGCCACTCTCAACTTGTTTAGTATTTGAGGCATCAATGATCAATCTATAGGTGGAATTCTGAATAGATTAGTGGTCTGTTATGAAAAAGCCACTGTGCTGTTCAGTCGGGGGAACTGTTGTTTTGGGATTATGTGGAAAAGGTGGGTGTTTCTTGTCAAGAAAAAGGATGTGATCTTCCTGTTCCTGATATTAGATAGTAAATATAAAAAAAATGGTTTTAATCATTAAATTTTGAAAGACTTTTGAAATTGACAGCTAATGAATATTGAAAATAATCACTTGATATTGGGATGTGCATATGCTCATCAATTAATCATGTCTTATCCAAGAAAATATTTTCATTAAGATCTACACGTACTTGCTTGAATTTTTTTTATTTGATATGTAATGCATAATGGAATTAGAAAGCTAAGGCACTGAGTTTTTTGATTTTTGAATGCTTACTGCAACATTATGTTGGATATTATAGTGAAGCTATTGGACTGGGGTGAGGATGGTATTGCCACAACTGCTGAAACTGCTGCTCTGCGGGCATCATTTCGGCAAGAGGTTGCTGTTTGGCACAAGCTTGACCATCCTAATGTCACAAAAGTACAAACTTATTCTTAAACTTTTATTCCCTTTATTGTCATTACACCAACGTGATTTTAACATAAAAATAAGATGGCATTTATGGGCTGTGCAATTTTTATCACAATTTCACAAACTTCTACTGTACATTCTTGATATTGCCTTCTAATTTACGTGTGTGATTTTGTTATGACATTTTCTCAATTTTTATCGTGTTTATATTTCAACAACCAAAGCATTGTGTGCATACTTGAGCAAGTCTTGGAACCTGGAACTTTTCTACATACTACATAAACAAGGATGCGCCCTGCAATTGTATCTGTTAAAGTAGGATTCTTTCTTCTGTTGTATTTTTAATCCTTTGTGTTACAATTTTCTAAACAGTTTGTTGGAGCATCAATGGGAACATCAAATCTCAAAATTCCTGCAAAAGACATGTCTGATGGTCAAACTTCTCTCCCTTCCAGGGCATGTTGTGTAGTTGTTGAGTATCTCCCTGGTGGCACTCTAAAAAATTACTTGATAAGAAATAGGCGGAAGAAACTTGCTTTTAAGATTGTGGTCCAACTGGCTTTGGATCTCTCTAGGGGGTGAGTACTGGTTGCCAGTCATTTTTGTCTAGAAATTTGTAAATAAGCTAATCAGTGATGGGGATTCTACTTTTTGTACATATTTGCAGACTTAGCTATCTACATTCAAAGAAAATTGTACATCGTGATGTCAAAACTGAAAACATGTTATTGGATTCTCATCGAACTCTTAAAATCGCTGATTTTGGTGTTGCCCGTGTTGAAGCTCAGAATCCAAGGGACATGACTGGTGAAACTGGTACCCTTGGATACATGGCCCCAGAGGTATCCATTCCTTCACAACATTTGATATGTTTTCTGATGAGGAAATATTTTTAAACCATCTTTGTATATGTTATTTTCACCTATTGAAAGCAAGTAGGATTATTGTTTCACAATGAATGGCTATTTCAGTATGTGCAAAGAAAATGAAGAGGGAAAGAAATTCTGAAGTATATGTCCCAATACTGTGTGAAAGTTAATCTTCTATAGGACATCTTCAATGTGGGTCTCTGTTGTTGCATCTAATAAGATACCTTACAGTCATTGGTAAACTAGTAGACAGAGAAATGAAAATGCAGTTGAATTTGCATATTTGACGTGTGGTTGAATGCTTTCTAACAAGACACTTTATGCAGGTTCTTGATGGCAAGCCATATAATAGAAGCTGTGATGTCTACAGCTTTGGCATATGCTTGTGGGAAATTTATTGCTGTGATATGCCCTACCCTAATCTTAGCTTTGCTGATGTGTCATCTGCTGTTGTTCGACAGGTTAGTTCACAATGCAAATAACATGTATTTGTGATTGCCTAATCTCTGCTATTTATTATATCTTGATGTTTCAATTTGCAATATTATAACCTGATGAGGTCTAATGTAATGTTTCTCTCACCAATTTCAACTAGCAGAAGATTTACATAACAAAAGATCCTTAAAGCTATCGTTATCTGCTTAAATAATGAAAGATCCTTAAAACTATCATTAAGATGCTAATGTGTTTCTTAATAAATATTTTATGTTGTTCTCAGTTTATAGCATGATTAATTGTTTCATACTGCTAAAATTTGACATACTATTGAAGTTCAATTATGTTGGAAGATTAATAGTGCATAATTTTGTTGGCAGAATCTACGACCAGAGATCCCAAGATGCTGTCCAAGTTCTTTAGCAACTATCATGCGAAAATGCTGGGATGCAAATGCAGAAAAACGTCCTGAAATGGCTGAGGTGGTGCGTATGTTAGAAGCCATCGATACAAGCAAGGGAGGAGGGATGATTCCTGATGACCAGGCACCTGGCTGTTTCTGTTTTGCCCCTGCTCGTGGTCCTTGAGTTCCTTGTTTGTCCTTTTGTCCATTCTTTTGATTCTCATTTTTTTTGAAAGCACAGATGGAATGATGTCAACTAGCTTTTTGATTGATTTTTGCCTGCCATTTTCTTTACAGTAATGAAAACATGCTATAAGGTTCATAAAGTTTAACTCTTTGCATCTCAAATTATGTTAGCCTGGTATGGCTATTTTGATGGTGACAGTAAACGAGTGATGCAATGCATATTTGCTATGAATTCTCGCATGTCTTGTACAGGGGTTTTTGTTGCAGGGTGGTGATTGCGTATGAAACCTGACAGTGACACGGGTGCATACTGAAGATGAGAAGAGCAGGAACTACTCTTTACACATGTAGCAACTCTATGCTTCCCTTGCTAAAATTTAACCTCAAGCCTAGAAACAAATTTTGTTTTAAATCTAAGCCTCCTTTCTATGAAATATTTTGTAACAAATAAAGCTCTTCATGTTTTTAATCGTTTTGATTGATAGTTGATACATGATCTCGAGGAATCATCATAAAACGTAAAAAGACCTGTCAATTCAGATGTGTTTGTTACATTATCTTCCAGTTTGGACAGCAAATACATTTCATCCAATGCTCTATAAATGTCTTCAGACTGCGGGTGGGATTCGTCACGCGCCAAAAATTCATGAAACTCACCCTCTACCTCTATCAAGCTATGGCCAGGAATCTTCTTAACCCCCCTCTCCCTCATCATGCTTCTGATCATCCTAACATCGCCCCACCTTTTACCATTAGCACAAGTTGTTGCTAGCAAAACGTAAACACCACTATCCTCGGGATCCAAGTCAAAAAGTTCCTTGGCTGAAAGCGTAGCCAGTTCAACATTCCCATACATCTTACAAGCATTGAGAAGAGCACCCCAAGCAGCTTCACTCGGATGCATTGGCATCTTAGTTATTAATTCATAAGCATCTTCTAGCAGTCCAACTCGACCAAGCAGATCAATCATACAAGCGTAGTGTTCTTGCTTGGGCTTAATATCATAATTTCTTTCCATTTCCTTAAAATATGCTCGGCCTTCAGTGACTAGTCCACCATGGCTGCAAGCTGACAAAACGCCCACAAATGTAATATCATCTGGCTTGAGTCCTCCATTTATCATTTGCTCAAAGACAACAACAGCTTGCTTGGCATGCCCATGACTAGCATAAGCAGAAATCATGGAATTCCAAGAAACCAAATCTCTCTGTGGCATGTAATTAAAAACTTCTGCAGCAGCATCTATTACTCCGCATTTAGCATACATGTCTATTAACGCATTTGCTAAAATCACACTATTTTCTATGAGTTTTTGCTCGACACTGTAGAGATGAATCCACCGACCGAAGTCCAAATACCCCAACTGACCACAAGCAGATAGAACACACACTAAAGTATTCTCCATCGGCGACAAGCCTGCCTCCACCATATCATGAAACAATTCTAGAGCTTGCTTAGGTTGATTATTTTGAGAATAACCTGCAATCATGGCATTCCAGGAAACTACGTTTCTCTCAGGCATCTCATTAAACAACTTTCTTGCCAACTCTAGTTCACCACTTTTAGCATACCCGTTAACCATGCTAGTCCAGGAGAACACATCTTTAATTCTCATGTTGTCGAAAGTCTCTCTTGCAGCAATCAAGCAACTACATTTCACATACATATCCAAAATTGCATTCATCAAATTCAGGTTGTGATTCAAATTCTTCCTTCTTACATATTCATGGATACTCTTCCCAACGCTCAAGTCCCCTTCACGAGAGCAAGATGAAAGCACCGAAATTAAAGTAACTTCGTTCGGCTCAACATCGCTCAACAACATGGAATCAAAAAGCTCGAAAGCCTCATTGTAACAATTACGCGCAGAATAACCATCAATCATCGAGGTCCAAGAAACAACATCCCTCAAAGAAACTTCATCAAACACTTTACGAGCTAAAATCAAACACCCATGGACACTATAGAAATGTATCAACCCATTCTGAACCAACAAGGCACAGACAAAACCCATTTTCCAAATTGTTGAGTGAATTGATTTCCCCACTAAAACTCTTGAAAACTGCTCACAAGCTTTCAGCGCGAAAACAAAGCTTCTAGAGTCCATTTCAATTCGTTGTTGAACCATTTGACAGAAGAAGGAGAACCCCATAACTGGCATATTAGCTTTAGAGTACCCTCTAATCATAGTATTCCACATATAAGTGTTGGGGTTTTCAAGTTGGGTAAACAGCAAATAGGCATGGTTTAAATCACCATTATCAGCGAGAGCGCAAAAGGCTAACACGCGGCTCACAGGGAATGTGTGAGTAATGAGACCACTAATGGTCATGTGGGCTTGAATTTGCTTCAACTGGGTCATGGACGTACACGACTCCAGGATTAAAAGAGTGGGGTGCGTAATGATCACATTGGTAGTTGAATTCCATTTGGTTCTGGTGGTGGAGGTTGATGAGAATGGGTTTAGAGGATAAAAAGGGATTTGGTGGTTGAAAGAGAAACGGAGAGAAGATATCCACAGAGGAACAGGTATTTTTGGAGAGAGTAGAAATGGTTTCATGTGAAGAAGGCTTGGAACATTGATAACGATATCAATATCATGGGTTTCACTACGATAATTGCATCAGTTGTTGAGTTCAATTGAATCTCGCGTATAAAACTAGGAACAGTAGGTTGAGAGCTTTCGCGCCCGAGCGGCCGAGACATTCCTCAAATGGTGGCTGTCATTTCGGGCTTTAAGTTTTGGATCAGCCCATGACGACTGTCCATCGTAGCTTAGGGATCAGCCCATATGATGTTTCAAATCTTTTGGTATGGGCTAGATTTTTTTTTTTTTTAAAATAACAATTGCTAGATTTAAATTAAAGGGTATTTTTAGATTTTTTTATTTAATAAAAATTTATTAAACCAACAATAGTAAAAAATAATTATTTATTTTTTATTATAAATTTAATTAGTCTTATGATAGGTAGATAGAGAAATTTAAAATTGAAAGTCTCATTTTCTACACTTTAAAGATGAAAATAATAAAAATATAAAAATTTTTCAAATTTTAATTTTAATTTCTTTTTATTTGTATGAGCTTAATAATAACAAATAGATTATAAAAGTAAGAATAGTTCTCTTTTTCAAACAACTCTTATCATAAATATCATAATTTATAATTGATTTAATAATTAATTAATAAATTTATAATTGATAGTTATGAAAACTTGGACCATATAGCAAAAGATATATCTCTTAAATAACTCCCATTATAAATGTGATAAACTTATAATTAATAGACAACAAAACTTAAACTCGATTGATAATTAGAGAAATTCGAAATTTCTATTGATTTAACAATTAGATTAATGATTCCGAGACCCGGTTTGATTTGTTAATTTGTTTTTAGGCATATGATGAGCTACTTGAGGAGGAATCAACTGTATCCCTCCTAGATTTATCCATGGACTTGTTCTCTCCATTTGCAAGGCATATACTTCTGTCAAGATGATAATACGTAGATTAACTTTATTCATCTTCTCATTAGCTAGCGGCAATAATGCTTCTTAGCTAATTAATCTGGCAAGCTACAAGTAGGCCATTAGTCATAAATATCCAAATAGCGGTGAAACTTGCGATACCGAGCACAGGAAGTGGGTGATGTAGTGAACTTCCTACCTGGAGTTTATTTTTTCCTCGCATGGTGATGGTTATGACTTCTCTTTCTTGGTAGTCTAATATGCTTTGCGTCCAATGGAGTACTTGCGTTCGCTTTTGACTCCAGGAGTGTGTGCTTCAGAAAATAGCATTTGCCCTCTTTTTTGCGTCTTTTATGATGAACTAATGGTTTCTGCTGCAGAAATCAAGTGGGGTGGGGTTTCGGATGAAGATTGTTTCGCACATAGGCAATCAGCGCGAGGCTGGGGCTTATCGTTTTGGTAACTGCTGCAGGACTACTCCAAACACTATCAGAGCTATATCGAGTGTTCTCCAACAATCTTCATCCCCTTTAAGTGCTAATAAAATGGAGATGTGAATGATATGAAACTGAGACTGAGCCGCCAAAAAAAATTGTCCTTTCATCAACAAGAGCCTACTAACCTAGTGCCATCTCTGTTCCTAGGCTCCTCCGGGGAGATGCAATTTAGTCCTGTCCTTTTATCTTAAATAAAAGAAACAATTTTCAATTTTCTTTTCCGAAGGTGGAGATGGGAGAAATCAAAGATAGTATAGGAAAATGGTTTACGCCAATCTCAAGATCACTAGCTAACCAAGAACCTAAAAACGACCTAAGACCCTCATTGCCTCAACCTCTTTAATTGAAAAAATAACAGGTTCCAATTTTTTTCAGCAATGTTCTTTCTCGAAGCAATTGTTGGTAATTGAAGTGTATGAGAGGTAAATATCCATTTATAACTTTCATACCCCAATGACTATATTTTTTATGCTGTTAAGCTACAGATATTTGCCTTCTTTAATTGAAAAAATGCAACTGAAATTGTCTGCTTGAACAAAGAATGCAACCCGCAATTCTCAGCCTTCAAGTCAAGGGAACACTATTTAAAATTAAGAAGGGTGAGAGCATATGCTAACTACAACCATCTATGCAAGCAGAAATTAAAAAGAAATATTCAAAAAAAGAAAACAGTTAATAAAAAAAAACAAGAGTTTCTAGTTCAATTCATATACAGAATATACAAATCACAGCCCGTACCTCAGACATAAAAAAGGCCCATGATGATAATGCTTCATAATTTTGGGAAAATGGAGTCAACAAAAGAATGGTGCATTGGATCCTTCAGCCAAAGTTTAGCTATATGATGATGAGATGAGGTACGCCTGTGAATTTCTTCAACAAGCCAAATGGTTGCTTCAGCCTTACAAGGATGAATCACAATATCCAAGGGCTTTTGTTCATCCTCACTAGCAGCTCTCAGATGATCCCACTCTTTTAGATGAATGTTGGTGAGGTAATGCAAAGGTTGCCCATATAATTGCTTAATTGATTTGCCTAATCCCACCCAAGATGAAAATGGAATGACAGAGCCATGATGTGTTGGGATGGGGAGTTGACTCATATATTGTTGATACATTTCTGCTCTTCTGCTCAGCATACCTGGAACATAAAGCACGTTGTATGTTGTGAGATTAAAAGCAAAGAGAAATATTTGGGCTCAAACAATCAAACATATAAAATTGAAGTACAAGATTTTACCCCTTCTTTCACCGAGAAGATGATGTATGTAAATGCGTAACTCATATTAACTCAGACACAAGAGTATAAAATTATAACATTGTCAGCTAGACTACAAATTCCTTTATAGTTGATTTAAAAGAAAAAAAAAAAAAAACACTAGACCAAGTTGCTTTGCCACAGAACCAACAGATAAAAATGTTAACCAAATAAAATATAACCAGGGTCTAATTCCAACTACCCTCAGATGTCATTTCTGTTGTAGGTTGATCAAGTGTAATATTAGGGGACAGTTGCTTCCCATCAACTCCATCATTAATCTCAATATCTCCATCCGATGAAGAAGATTCATCTGATGATATGACATCAATCTGCTCATTCCATGGCATTGTCCTCTTCATGGTACATACAATTCAACCCTGCAGAAAACGAATCACCCAGATTCCACATCAAAACAAGATTGGGGAGCAAGCAGTAAAAAACATACTAATTAATGATGTTTAATGAACTCTCTTGTACATTTCGAAATTTCTACTCAATACTAATAACGCTCTACAGTCAAGAATCACTTTCATAGAATTCTACTCTTATAATCAAATTTCTACGCCGTTTTCCTTTAAATATAAGAAAATTTTCAGTGCCCACAGAAGACAACGAACCAGAAAACCAAAAAAGCAATATCAATATAACCGAATGGCACACTAGTATTCTTTGGTACTCCAAATTAAACGCTTTGTTTGAAGGAAGGAATGGGGTGTAGCAAGAACACAGACAAAGGTCACTGTAAAATCACTCTTGCTTCATCATTTCACTTGGTTAATGCAATTCTTCAACGTAGCTAATTGAAAAGGAAAAGGGTATTCTCTCTTCCTTTCTTTTGCAATTCTGGTAAATAAAATTGACATCACTCAATTCGTAACTAGCTTTGTATGATGTTTCCGTTTGATTTCCTATGTAGTGTAAGAAATGACAGGGATTCAGAGACCATACCCAATCGGCCAGGTGGGAGAGATATAGATATAGAGAAGCGGAATGGATTAGCGAAGAAAAAAGAGCGTTCTTTGGAGGAGGTTTGCTTACCTGGGGTTGATGTACCTAGCAGTTTGATCGGATGGAGTGAGAGTCTGAGAGAGACCAACGTTAGGATTGGGTTTATGAGGGAGAGACTGAGAGGCAGGTCGCAGAGAGAGTCGGACAGAGGAGAAGGGGGGGAAGCCAAACGGAGTGTGCTTGCTAGGGCCTGGACCTCATCCATCAAATGATTGCTCCTAAATTATTATTATTATTATTATTATTATTATTATTATTATTATTATTATAAATATTTATTAAAAAAAATAAAATAAAAAACTTATAATTTTGAGATTAACTCCTCTTTAGTTCTCCACCATTTTCTTCGTTTTTCTGTTTTGCTTTGAAATTCCCCAACGAATGCCACCAAAACAGCAAATTCACAAGCTCTGTCAAATACTTTCCTCCCCCAGAACTTCCCAAACTAATTCCTAACTACCTAAACCTCTTCGGACACCCCTCACCCCTGCCTCTTCTGAGACGGCCGAGTCACCTGATCTCCCAACTTGGATCCGTCACAAAGAAAACCCAGAATTCACCGATCACAATGATGACGATTTTCTTATTCCTTCAGTAGTCGAACGGATTGAGAATCACAACGTTGGAAACGTCAATCAGGTAGGCGGTCACTTGCTGTTTGAAACTGACGTTAGTGATGTCGATAAAATTAGCGAAATCCTAAAGAAACACTACCCATCAACGGATAGTGTTGTTCAAGCGTTGAATGGGTGATGTGTTAATGCCACAAACACTTTGATTGCACAGCTTTTGAAGAAGTTTAGCAATGATTGGGTTCCGGCTTTTGGGGTGTTCATTTGGCAAAAAATCAAACTGGTTATATACATACATTAGAGTTATATGATTCCATGGTTGATATCTTAGGAAAGCGCAAGAAATTCGGTCTCATGTGGGAATTGGTTAAGGAAATGGAGTTAAAAGGGTATATTTCATTGGTTACAATGAGCAAGGTGATGAGGCGGCTTGCTAGAGCTGGCCAGTATGAAGATGCTATTGGGGCATTTAGAGGAATGGAAAATTTTGGTTTAAGACATAGAAGCATTGAATATACTAATGGATGCATTGGTTAAAGGAGGGAAGTGTTGAGCATGCTCATAGCGTGTTTATGGAGTTTAAGGACTGTATGCCTGCAAACTCTCGTAGTTTCAATGTTTTGATACATGGGTATTGCAAAGCAAGAAAATTAGACGATGCAAGAAAGATTATGGACGAAATGGAGAAACTTGGGTTTCAACCTAACGTTGTTTCATACTCTTGTTTCATTGAATCATATTGTAAATCCAAAGATTTTCGAAATGCCAATGCAACTTTAGATGAGATGCAAGAAAGGGGTTGCAAGCCTAGCGTGATTACATGTACCATTATCATGCTTGCTTTGGGGAAAGCAAAGCAAGTAAATGAAGACTCGGAGGTTTACGATAAAATGAAAAGAAATGGATGTGTGCCTGATACTTCATTTTATAGCTCTTTGATTTATATCTTAAGTCGGTATGGAAGGCTCAAGGACGCTTGGGATGTTTTTGAGGAGATGGAAAAGCAAGGAATTCGTCGGGATTTGTTGACTTATAAAACCATGCTCACTGCTGCTTGTATTCATTCGCAAGAAGAGAATGCATTGAAGTTGGTTCAAAGAATGGAGGAGGATTCATGCAAACCAGATATGCGGACATATGCACCTTTACTGAAGATGTAAAAATTTACATGAAACGGGTTTACTCGGTGTATTATTAAGTAAATATTATAAAATTAGTAATAATTTTTTTATTATAATTAATACTTTTATATACTTTATAAATCATTATTAAAATATATTTATATAAATTTTAAATGTAAATATCATTTAAAAATTAAAAATTAAATAAAATTTTAAATAATAATATTTAATTATTTAAAAAAAAATACTTTAATTTAAAATTTTATTATAATAAATTTATTTACACCATAAAAATAGATGTTAATATATTAAAGTCATAAACAATAAATAAAAAATTTTATAAAAATAATTAAATAGAAAATAATTTAATAATTCAAATTAATATATTAACAAAATAATTAATTATTTTATGTTAGTATAATATAATTTAAGTTAAAAAACATACAAACTTAGTTTGCAAGTCACAGGCAACGTTTGAGGAGAAACTCCTCTAGCATCCCTGTTTTAATATGATTTTTTTTTTTTTAATTGAGAAATCAAACCAAATTATTTAATTCAAACCCCATCGGTTCACACTAGTCTGCACCGGTTCTCTAGAAAAAGGGTTTGAGAGTTAAACTGAACTAGACAAGGTTTCGATTCCCTGTTAAACTGGTCCACTGGCCAATCCGGTTCAGATTTGACAAACATTGGTAAATAAAATTCTTGCACGGCAAATATCTAGTTTATACTAAAAATCAATATAACAGTTTCAGTCTTTGAGAATTGAGCTTATAATAATGATTTATTTTAAGTTATAATTTTCCATCTTCCATCGAGTAAAATGGTAGTAGCACATGATGAGGGCAGTTCACAAAATGCGCTTAACATCTTTGGACAATGAAGAACTTGATGCATTGCGTGATCGTAACCTTCTTGCTGTTGGCTTCTGCCATCCCAGTCTTTCGAGGAACTCCTCAATTAACCTGCAAAGTACGCCTAACAATGAGAATACTAGCTAAATGGAAGAGACAGTAAGTTTAATCACACTCACAGGCCGCAGATAGCCTTTTGAGATGCTGCCAGCTCACGGTCTGGAAACGAATCCTCCAAGCGGAAACTCAACCAAACATAGAGATCCAATACCTGCAATTGCACCAAGAAAGGGATAACTACTGAACAAATATATGCAGTTACACAATTCAAAATGGACTGAAGTACATTTCATTGTAAAACTTATCCAGAAGAATAACAAAGCACATTTGTACACAAAACAAAAACGAAATTTCCAGGATAGCTTCTCTCAGGATTTTAAGAATGTTATGATAAAATCATTAATTCCATATGCATGAAGATATCTTCAAAATGGGTCTTTGCTGCTGATCCATGGAAATCACAATCAGTGTGCATCAGCAGAAAACCAAAAAGATGACAATTTTTAGCAAAGAAAACACTTCTGCTAGAATAAGAGGATTAAGCTGTAACTGTAACTAGATAGAGAAACTCTGCCGACTATAACTCTTTTCCCAGAATCATTGAACCGATCTTCCCATCAATGGTTCTCTTCCATATCCATTTCTATGACCCTAATTCAAGATAATATTTTAGTTTAGTTGCTTGTTCATGAAAAATTGCATAATCCTATTCAACATGGTAATTGATTTGTTTCATCCTGTCAATATAACGAGATAGTATGTCAGCAGCAAGGCTCAACGTCAAACATTATTCTTTACCAACTTCCTTGGCCTCAATATGCCTTGCACTGGCAGCATAATGTCAAAACATATATGAATTCCAACTTTGTGTGATTTCTTCCACTGCTGAATAAGCTAAAAACTCAATTATTACCATCATATATAAGAAAGCCTTCCCACCATTTCAATTTGGAATACAAACCTAAACCTCTCTCTGAGAATTTGAGTAGCAAACAAACTGACCTTGTGAATAGATTCAAGCTCCTCAAGTTTAGCTTGTGTTTTTGGCACCATAAGTGTCCCAGGTGTAAATATTTCTTTAAGTCGAACAATGCCTTTCTTTGCATAGTTTTCGGCAAACTGATCCATCGAAACATAATAATTAAATTCACTACTCCACACAAACAAAACATATCTAATTAAATATGCAACCACAAGTTTACCTGTGTAAGTCCCTGAGATGAGATCTCATCGTTCATGTCAACTGGGCTGCACATGAAGAATATTAATAAATCTGAACCCAACATACGTATTGAAATTTATTACCCTAAATAGACTATTATTATTATTATTATTGAACAACTTTAGTTGGTGAAGAGTGTCCAAGAAACTAATTAATCATAGAAACTATTAACATAAGGAAAAAGCTACAGTTAACCACTTTACCGTTGATGGAGGGGTGAAAGATAACTACCTGATACAGAAAAGGTATTTATCTTGCAGCGAAAGAGGCATTTCATCAATGATGGCAGCAACTTTCTGATGTCAAACATTTTGAATAAATTAGACAGTAGGTTATTATAGATTCAAAAATAATGTGATATCTTATGTTTCCAACAAGACTAGGGGAGTTATATGAGTCAGTTCAATTTTTCAGTTTTAAGGTACAACTCAACTCAACTCAACTCAACTAAGCCTTTATCCCAAAAATTTGGGGTCGGCTATATGGATTCGCTTTTTCCACTCTGAACGATTTTGGGTTAAATCCTCAGAAATGTGTAATGCTTCTAAGTCATGTTGTACTACTCTCCTCCAAGTCAATTTAGGTATACCCCTTTTTTTCTTTCTATCCTCTAACCTAATGTGCTCTACTTGTCTAACTAGAGCCTCCGTATGTCTACGCTTCACATGACCAAACCACCTCAATCTCCCTTCTCTCAACTTATCTTCAATTGGCACCACTTCTACCTTTTCTCTAATACTCTCATTACGGACTTTATCTAGTCTAGTATAGCCACTCATCCACCTTAACATTCTCATCTCTGCAACTCTTATCTTAGATGCATACGACTCTTTTAGTGCCCAACACTCACTACCATATAACATTTTTCAGTTTTAAGGTGATTTGGGAAAATCTGACATCTGTGAGAATTGGAAAAACTATGCAATCTGTGCAATCTGAAATCTGCAAGCAAATCCATGACCTATAATTTTGATTCCTCATTATCTGATACAAGTTATAATCTTATGAAAGAATTAAGCAAATTTTGTGCATAACTAAGTTATTCGAAATCAGGAACCAAAACAAAATTGAAACTCTGCAAGAAGGGACGGTGACTGCGTCAATTTATACCACAAATCCACAATAAATTAGCAATTCTAAACTCAAATAAGCTAATTAAACACCCAACCATTATTCAGAAATACATCTACAAATAAAAAAAAATAAACAAAACCCACAATTTAAATTCAGGATCCAATAAAAATGTGAAAGAAGGTTTCGGATTTTGGCTTCAAAAGCGCAAAAGACAAAGAGGAGAGCTGGCTTTAATCTAAAAACAACGTAGCATGTTATATATATAGGTTCAGTTTGGTTATTTTGTATTTTTTTCTTCATTCAAAATTGAACAGAACTAACCAATATTTCTAGAAATAATAAATGAACTGAATAGATCAAAGAACTTAATCGGAAAAAAAACTGAATTAAATCGGTTCAGTTTGATTTTTAAATTATAGCCGAATTCTGCTCTGCCCTAAACAAGACTATGCTAAATTCATATATATGATGGATCGATTGTAGTATTTACTCAAATTCTGCAATTCGGTACAATTTCTTAAGGTTGATCTAATGTATCGAATGGTTTTGAATTCTCCAAACCCTATAACACCGTTGTGATGTGGATCTCCAATCAGCAAAAAAATGCAATGTTATTAAGAATTTCAATAGTGAAAAAATTTCACAATTTCAGGCTGAGACAAGTTGCAATTATTAGTGGTATCAGAGAACAATTTCATTATGATATTTTAAATTTAAGAGATGAACTTTATTGGAAATGCCTTATGACTATTTCTTAATGAAATTTATTTCTTTGCTCTAAAAAAACATTATGTTTGTCTTTTACTGATAGGAAAGGAAATATGACTGAGAGACACATACCAGCACTTCCCCACAATCAGCAATGAAATAATTTGGAGATAATTTGGCATTCTCTAAAAAATGTTCCTGCAGCATAGAGGGGGAAAAAGGTTAAATGAATATCAAACAGCATAGAAAAAAAATGTAGCAATCTAAAAAATTAAGCCTAAATTCACAACTAAAAACTGTATTTTAAGAAAGTTACAAACTATAACACCACATTTTTTTTCAGATTTACACAAAGCAAAATAGATGCATTTAATATACACTATAGAGTATACAAATAAAATAAAACTACAGTTTCTTGTAGATCACGTAAATATATCTAAATAATCTGCAAAGCAGAATATCCTACTATAAGCAAGAGAAAAGTTTTTCTTCTTTAATGTACGCTGGAACAGAAGTCAAGTTTTTACACTGTGGAAAGAACAGAACCATTCATTTATCAGAATTATCATTAAACAACTCTGCATATTACATCTACAGAGAAGAAAAATTTCCTAACAGTGCAAGAGAAAATTTAAGTAAACTGCACCAGAAGAAAGTGGGAATATTTTACTGTTTATTGCTATTGAACGTGCAAGCGAGACATGGATGAATACTCAACTCAACTAAGCCTTTATCTAAAAAATTTGGGGTCGGCTATATGGATTCGCTTTCTCCACTCTAAACGATTTTGGGTTAAATCCTCAAAAATGTGTAATGCTTCTAGGTCATGTTGTACTACTCTCCTCCAAGTCAATTTAGGTCTACCCCTTTTTTTCTTTCTATCCTCTAACCTAATGTGTTCTATTTGTCTAACTGGAGACTCCGTATGTCTACGCTTCACATGACCAAACCACCTCAATCTCCCTTCTCTCAACTTATTCTCAATTGGCACCACTCCTACCTTTTCTCTAATACTCTCATTACGGACTTTATCTAGTCTAGTATGGCCACTCATCCACCTTAACATTCTCATCTCTGCAACTCTTATCTTAGACGCATACAACTCCTTCAGTGCCTAACACTAACTACCATATAACATAGCCGGTCGTATGGCTGTATGGTAAAATTTTCCTTTCAACTTATTAGGAATCTTGTAATCACATAAAACTCCCATGACACGTCTCCACTTCAAACATCCGGCTTTAATCCTATGACTAACATCCTCCTCACATCCCCCATCTATTTGAAGGACTGGGCCGAGATATTTAAAGTGATTACTTTGGGACAGTACCACTCCATCCAAACTAACTCCTTCCCTATCACCAGTTTGGCCTTCACTGAACTTGCAATGCATGTATTCTGTCTTCGTTCTACTTAACTTAAAAGCCCTTTAACTCTAGAGTACTTCTTCAAAACTTTAGCTTTATATTGACTCCTTCTCGCGTCTCATCTATCAGAACAATATCATCCGCAAACATCACGCACCAAGAAATACTCTCTTATATATGTTTCATCAATTCATCTAAAACTAATGTAAAAAGGTAAGGGCTTATAGCTGATCCTTGGTGTAATCCAATTGAAATTGGAAAATCTCTTGTGTCCCCTCCCACTATGCGCACAATAGTAGTTGCTCCTTCATACATATCTTTCAACACTTGATAGTATATTATATGATAAATCCAGTATAATTAAAACAAGGAAGGTTATAGAGTAACCTACCAATATTTGGTATATGCCACTTTTTGGGTGTAACCTTGAATACATAAACATGAGATCAAAAGTAGGAAACAATCCAGCAGTCTGCAGTGTACAAGGTACTCAAATTTAGAATAAGCAACATGATAATGGCATGATATAAAAATATCAAGTGCAAAACTGTTTTCCAATATTGCTATTTGATCACCTCCAGAATGGGAGATGGGGATTCTAGTGATGAGAGAAGTAAGGGCAGATCATCTGCATGCAGACAAGTCACCTCTCCAACTGGAAATTTTGAACCATACCGGCCAGCTCGCCCTACAAATATAATGTAATTGAAGGTAAAGGATAACTATACTAAATTCTAACTCAGCTTAGTTCAACTAAGTCTTAACACAACTAGGAGGGGATACTTGTATATTAATGTACCAAAACCTAACAATTAAAAGGAAAAAATAACAACCAATAATTGACTAGACCAGAAAACAATAATTTGCATGCAAACATTGACAATATCTCTAACTACATCATGGCACATAAATATATTGCAACAACATAACATGACAAGTACATGTTTAACCACCTAGCTATTGCCCAGTCCCTACAATGACTTCAAAACCATCAAAATGGTAATAAGAATGCCAAAATTTTACAAAGATAGCATTCCTCATTTCAAGCATGCGCAATAACATACCTGCGATTTGTTTAACCTCTGGAACTGTTAGATCCCGTATCTCAACACCATCAAACTTTGTCATTGTTGAAAATATGATTCTAGAAATATTCAAGTTAAGGCCCATCCCGATGGCATCACTAGCCACAAGAACATCAAATTCACTGCTAGCATCATTGAACATGGTTGCCTGCAATCCTACAGAACATATTAATCCAGCCACTCCTAATATTACAGATATCATAGAACAAACAACACAGATAATTATCCACCTAGCTGCATATAAATTTTAAAATCCACAATCATAGTCTATCAAATATATTTTAATTGAAAACAGGATTTTCATAGAAGGAGCTACTAAAAATTATTTTTACAAAAAGGAAATAGTCTCAAATCTCAATAGGTTGAATATATATTGACACATGACACTTCACCGAGGGGAGATCAATTACATAATAAACATAAAAATTGAAAATACTAAAATTAGAAATGTACGCAGAAATGTGTCATGTGAAATGCATATTTGGAGTTGAGAAAATTTGACTATCTCTAACAAGGTAAATGAAATTATCAAAAGAAAGAAAGAACGCACACCTGTCTTGTTCTAGTTTCTGGTGGAAGTGAACCGTAAACTACAGAACAAAGATGTTTTCCTCCACTTTCAATTTTTTTCTAGCAGCAATGAATAGGATAGAAGAAAAGTCAGTAGGCCAATCAAATTTTACATTTCTAACAACCTAATATTAAGTAACAGGCACAAAATATAAGAAAATGTGAATCAACTCCACCCCAGGATTACTAAGTTAGCATTTATTTTTCATTCTTGAGTTCAACACTCAGCATTAGGATATTAGCACACAGGCACAACATATAAGAAAATGTGAATCAACTCCACCCCAGGATTACTAAGTCAGAATTTATTTTTCATTCTTGAGTTCAACACTCAGCATTAGGATATTAGCAACAAAAGCTAAGCTAAAGCAATTCTTTCCTACTTCAATCCTTTAAGCCAAAAAGCAAGATTCTAAGCAAACAAAAATCAGATGTCAATCTATCAAAACCCTTCAGTGGTCGTGCAAATTAGAGAATGCTTCCAAGTTTGGCAGTTTGTGGTGTTACATTACGACTTCCTGTAGACTGAGGTACTTTACAGAGGTATACATCTTATTCTTCCCTCTTTCTAGTCCTCAATTTGGAGAGCACTCAGCAATTATTAGATTAATCATCCAACTAGCTTAAAGGCAATGCCCAGAATCCTAGGCAGGTAAAAAGCCTGCAGGACTCGATATCTCCAAAAAAAAAATATTGGGGATGTAATATGCGCAATGGTTGAAATAACAAGATAAACTCAATTATTCCTTCATCTGAAGGACTCTCAAGCAGCGATTTTCCAAAGGTAATACCTCTGTAGATCCCACCAACTTTGGAATCTACCTAAATCTGAATGATGTAGAGTTCTTGTTCCAAGAAAGTAATTTCATTTCTATTTTCACCTTCAGCCAATATAAGCTCAACTTTTCTTTCTCATATTACCAACCTCCTTTTGTCACATATCTGTTTCATTCTCCATCCCAGGAGGAAACTCTCAAGTGCAATTATCTACATTCACATAATCAGGTCATAGTTTAAATTTCATGATCATCCTAACTTCTAAAATTATCTGAGTTTTAACTCACAGAATGACACGGCCTGATGGAGAGTGGTATAGCATACTTGCTGAGTGGCTTAATTAGAACATCAAGAACTAATTAACATTAACAGTGCCCTCCATTCTTTCTGCCACTACCTAACAATGTGCATTCTTAATTACAAATTATTAATTTATTTTAAAGATTATCCAACAGCAAGATCACAGAATTTAATTCAACAGCAAATAATCAAACATGACAAAAAAGAAGAAGGGTGTAAGAGTTAATGAGACAGTGTACCCACTAATACACAGCTAAAGAGGATTTTTTTTTCCTTTTCTTTAGGGTGGTGGAGAGTGGGTGTGTTAGTTTTGGGAGGGAAAAGATTTGAATAGTATCTAACCTTCATTCGGTATATCTCACGACGTGAAAATGTTACGATGCAATCACCTGTTTGTATATTACAAAAGGATCCAAGAGGTTTCTTTGATGGAACTAATGGTGAAAGTCTCTCATAGTATTCAACCTGGTGCATCACAAATACAAAAAGGGTTTAGAAATTTCAATAACATGATGTTTTACAGAATAGCACTAATGAATACGTATTTACAGGACTCAATAGTCAATTCCTTGTTAACTACAAAGTTAATTGCACCAACAGACATGATTTTCAAATCATGCCTTCAATTTTCTGAGTGAATTTTCTATCACTTTAAATGGAAATCCCTTATCATTTGTTGCAGTCTGTGCTTTATTTTCCCTACAGGGAGAGATTTCTATAGCCATAAAACAAAATAAACACACTGAAAACTCACACTAGTGCCATAACTTTGATTCATGTCACCAAAAGCATAATATCTTCAATTTATCATAAAAGGGGTAAAACGAGGAAGACATCCACATGAAATTAGCATTTTTTCCAGAAAGCAGTTTTTTGAAGAAAAACAGCTAGAAAGGGCAAAAAGTTTGCATTAACCTTTGCAATTATATCCATCATTCTCTCTCAAATTATCAAGGAATGACACGAAATAAAGTTAAGATCACCAAACAAATTATGTGTATTTATATGCGTGGTTTTTAGTCCAAACAGTTTAAAGATTCAATCTGATGGTAAAATACTATATAAGTAAAATTACCTTGACAAAGTAAAGAAGAAAAAGATTGTCCAAATATGCATTACAAAACTTATGTTACCTTGACATCATCACCAGTCACCTTGAGTATTTCCTCAATAAGAGGAACAGCAGCTGGATCTCCACAAAGGTGAAGTTCATCGGCAGAAATTCCTAAAAGAGCACGTGTAAATGAGAAACCCCTTGTCTTACACCCCAACATCTGAAGAAAAACCAGAAAAGATCAGAAATTAGAAATCAACTAATGCCCAAGTGCACAACCTAATATCGAATATCTTCTTCTTGAGAATCACTACACAAATTGTAATTTGCAATAAGGTCCAAGGTGACATCTTAAATTGTATAACACCATAACTGTGTACCTTGAGATCAAAAATACCCCAAATTATTTTGATACTGAAAATGGTAAAGCTATTCATTAGAGGACTTGAAAATTTAAGTGATGCAGAAAATAAGAGAAATCCATATAGAATTAGATAAATATTTTTGGCAAATTACATTGTAAAATTAGGAATTGTTTTAGTAAGAAAATGTATTCAGTAGTTTCTATGGTTTTGCTGGAATGGGAGGATTTATATTTTTTACAGGTCTTTAGTTATTTCTATTTTGAGAGGTACATTAATAATCTTAGCCAACATAGAAGTAAAGGAGGATTCTCTGCTTAGGAAGTCCGAATTTCAGGAGGAAAAGGAGTCCTAGTAAGTACAAGTTTAGGACTACTTTTGAGTCTGTAAACACCTATGCTTGTTAAGCATTAGTATTAAAATTTTAGTCGATAAAAATTAAAGCAATTCATGCTTTTGTTTATGAGCTATCCCATACAATTCAAACCCTAGAAAGTGTGAGGTTTTTCATAGGAGTAATTCCAAGATCCTACTTGGTGTGAGGCTAGTAGTTCTATTACGTTTGTTTAAATTTTTCCTTGTTTTCTGAAGTAATCAGATATACCACTAATCTAGTCATATTTTCGTTCTAATCTCTGAAAAAATATTCCTCCTCATCACTTGGCATAGCATTACTTCAACTCCTAATGCACATATTCCATCACTTATACCAATACAAAGTCTGTATTATCAGTTTTTATAGGTACAGGCACAATAAGATTTTTCAAGGCAATCTTTACTTTATTAAAGACTAGAAAAAGGTAACACAAAATCCCCTCCCCCACAAAGAAACAACAAAGTTAACCAGATTATCAATATTAAATATAGAAACTAAATTGAGCAAATATGTTTGAGAACTAAACAGATATGGAAACTGTAATCATATAAGAGAATGCATATTTGGTTAATTTTTTTTTTCTTGGATATTTCAAATGGAGGACTGCAGGACTGTAGTTATTCCAAAAGAACATGGTGTATTTCATTTTATGTTCTCCAATCGTGCATTTCAACTGAGCATAAGATTCTTATATTTATTTAGTGCGATATGCTGTGAAATAAATCTTTCAATTAGATCGAACATTTCACCTGAATTTCATCAACAACAGCACAACTGTAATCGGAGTTTACATCGGCCATTTCAACTGTCACAGCCTTATGCTTTGCACCATCAACTTCCTCTCTTTCCTGTCCCGTTATTAGGTCACATGGAACTTTTGCCTTGTTCAACCTTTTTGCCACCTCCCATGCCAACAACCTCAAAGGACCACAATATATGCCTACCACATAACAAAGCCAATGCAAATAGTTGACCAATGTACCGATTGCAAATTCATCATGTACTCCTGTCTTACTCTTTCCTGAGTGGTTTGAATAATAACATTAACGAAAATCAAGGTAAAAAGCAGTAACAGTATACCAGAAGAACTTGACTCTAGTTTCTTCAAAGCATGATGCGTTTTACCGCTATTCGTGGGGCCCACATGCAGAAAAACCTTGCGATGCTTTCTCCGAGCATTTGGGTACCATGTATGAGGGCAACTGCACTGGCCAAAAAAACTTGATTAATAGGATGATAACCAGAAGAACAAAGATAAAAGAAATTTTCTTGATCAACTTAAATTTGAAAAACAAAAGCAGTTTTCACAAGTAGCTAACCAGAGTCAGTTATTCAGATCATCTTCTTATTCTTTAAAAGAATGTTCAAGCCATTTGAATGAGCAACTCATTCCACGGAACCTCACAAACTATATATATATATATATATATATATATATATATATATATATATATATATATATATAACTAAACAAGAAATCGCATTCTAAATTGTAGGATCCATAATGACTTGGTTAGGAATTCTATATCCTCATATCCAAGCTTCTAACTTAAAAATAGAACCTAGTTTAATTCTTTAAAAATCCAAAAATTAGAAAGCAAAGTAGTGAATCCATCAAAATAATGAATTATCTACTCCAAATATATAATGAATAAAAGTACACTTCTTTTAGTTAAAAATTTCACGCCAAAAAGACAAAATGGGCAGGTGTAACATATCTAGCATGGATGGATTAAATTTCTAATATCAAAAAGCAATTGCATTTCCCATGAAAAAAACTACATTCAGTATCAGCAAGAAGAAGATCTCTTACGTCAAGTCGGTAAAATCAAACTTCGTGGTACTGCCACTGCTATATTCTCTCAACACATTAAGAACACCAACTAAAGTTCCAAGCTTCAATTTCAAATGCAGCTGACAGGGGTCCAAATTGTCTGCTAAACATTTAATTCGAATGAAAAGTTTAGCTGCTATAGACCCACCAAGAACTCATGCATCATCTAAGTTAGACCAAAATTCAAGTAGCCACTTCATTCACATAAATGACCAAATACAACAAACATCTTACCACCAATGTGATAACATAATCAAATACATGTGCCACTCAATAGCACAAAATCAAAATCAAGAATGATCCGATTAGAATTAGCTCTAACCTCGCATTGCTTCATTGGGAAGTGTACAAATGAATTTAAAAGAAAAAAAAATAAGAACCAACCATTTGCCTCTTCAACAATTCTGCAACTTGCAAAGGAATCAGATTCCAGACGCTATAGTAACAACAATGCTCAAATTCATCGAATACGAAAATAAGCAAAAAAATGGAACCTTTTGGAAGGCGAGAAATCCCAAAAGCTGAAACCTTTCTATGGCGAAAACAAAGGAATAAAGCAGCCATTCTCTCTGCGTTTGTCTTGACCGTTAGGTTGAACCAACGAATTCTCGGAGTTGCTGGCGAGGAAAATCACTGTTTTGGATATGAAACATGAAAAAAACAGAAGCATAAAACACGAATGGTTGTGTCGTGTAACGCGCAATCACGTAATCGAAGGACAACTCGCTGTCGATTGGACATTCAAAGCTAAAGCTGCGAGAAACCATACTCAATTCTCGGAGATCAACATGCTGTCTTCGCGGTTCATCTAGCGTATTTGCAAATGTAATATATATTATATGCCCATCAGTTTTTTGTTATTCTTGATAAACCTTCTTGTTATTAATTTTATTGCAAACATACCCCTACACCTGAATATAATAGAGTATAAATTGATTAGGGTCATTGGTATATTCCACCGCAATTTTATTTCGTATTTTATTTTTATTCCTCAATTTTAATTTATTATTAAAAAGTTATTAAATTTTATTTTTATTTCATCAAAATTTTTTAAATTTATTAGATCTGTAACACCTTAAAAATTTTAAAATTATTATTTTATGAGTAATATTGATATTTTAATTTTATTTAAATTTTAAGAAATTATTTGAGATTTTTTTCGAATTTTAAAAATCGGGTTCGATTTTTCAAAAATATGAACTTTGATGATTTTTAAAAATTAATTTAAAGACCACGTGGTAAACTAAAAATATATTTAGAGTCTACAAATTTTTCTGAGTTTTCTGAAATTTTTTCGAAATTTTTGGACCTCTTTTCGATCCCGAGGCAGAGTAAAAATTTAAAATTTTGTATTCCGAATCGAACCGGCCAAATTGAACCAGACCGAATAGGACCGGTCGAATCGGACCGGCTCCTTTTTCTTCTTCTCTTTTCTTCCGCGCGTCCCGACCTTCCTCTCCTTCTCTCCCTTTTTCTCTCTCCTCCTCCCTCCTCTTGTCGCGCCGCCGCCTCCCTGCCACCCCAGCTCGCCGGCGCCCACCCCTAGCCATCCTGCCACTGCGGTGCTGGAATGCACAGCAGCGCGAAGTGGAGCGACGCCTTGCGACCGTTAAATCTTCCCGGCCGATCCGGCCACCAATCGGACTGGGTCTTGTGTCTAAACTCATCTACTCGTCGAGAGCTTTCCATAGACACCAAGAACACCGAAATCCGTCGAGCGGTTTGTCCAATTTTTGCCCAAAAAGTTTTTAGCCCATTTCGACTTTTGGGCTAGATTTCTCACAAACAGTAAACCCCACGAGAAAACCGAGAGTACCAGAGTGCTCCACTCGTCGAGAGCTTCGCGGGGATATAAATTTCAAAATTTTCCGACACCGTTTTTCGGTGGGTCCCACGGAACTTCGCAATATTTTTCCGAGCATTTAATGAGCTTAGAAAATTCTGAAAAATTTATGTACTAACCCCCGTGTTGTGGGCTTCGTGTAGGTATCTTCAATTCGCGGAAATTCGGCGATTGTCAGTGCAGTGAATTTCCCACGCATGCCACTACGGAAAAAGTCTCTGAATTGAATCGAGGTTTTGGCTACCCCCCATTGTCAGACGTCCCGAGCGCGTCTCGGAATCGGAATTGGCAAAGGTAAACCCGAACCTTGCTTTTTCGTAATTTTCTAGTGCTTAAATATGATCAAAAATCCATAAAATATTCATGGTAGTTTAGAAAATTATGATTCTTTTTGAAATAGCCTAGTAATATTGCTAAGGACCGCGGGGCAAAATTTTAGAATTTTTAGAGCTTATTTGGGCAGTTTTTGCAAAAATGATCAATTATAATGACTAAATTGAAATTTTACATATTGTGATGAATGACTGTTTGGATGGGCCCAGGAGGGGCTGTGTGATGTGATTGAATTGTGGATATATGAGTTGCGAATATAGAAGTGTGTTTTGAGCCCTTTTGCAGGTTAGGTAGGTCCTAGGTATAGGGGAGACTCTGCCGGATTTTCGGCACGACTTATGACGTATTTGGTCTTTTCTTGATTTTTATTGAGTCATTTGTATTAAATAAATATAATGTAATTGTCAGGTGAGCCGGGACAGCCTTCTTTCTCCGTCCAGCCGCCACAGTGACCGTTGTCAAGTCTATGAGTAAAATATTAATTTTAATTGTAATTTCGATATTATTATATGTTCAAGCATGCCCATGCATCACTTATATGCATATATTTATGTAGTTAAACTCTATGTACGATTTATGTTGCATTCATAACTGTTAAAGTGCCATGGATGTTGTTGTGGTAATTTGGAGCAGTGTACGTGCGTTAGTGTGCGTGTGATGTGGTGTGGACTATGGATAGGACGGGTAGTCACCGCTTGAGATCTTCGCTGGGACCCGATCCTTCGGGGATAGTCATGGCTTGAGTTCTTCACTGGGACCCCGATTTGGTTTATTAAGCGAAAGTCCGGCTTGAGTTTTTCATTGCACGAGTTGGATTTAAGAGAGTCAGATAGGGATCACTCCCATATATTATGATTGATATTACTGGGTGTGTGAGTGCTCCAAATTACCTTTTTGCTGTTATGATGTGAAAATATTGTTGATGTTGCATTTCACTCCACAGGTTGCATTAGTTTCAGATAGTTATAGAGATTATGGTTAAATTTGATATTTTACTCTCTGAGTCGAACGCTCACTCCTGTTCAATATTTTTCCAGGCTACAGGAGGATATTTTTGAGGTTAACCTACTTTTCTCCCTCGCAGGTCATTTTTTTATTTTTGTATAAACCTATAAACTTCTAGAATTTCCGCATGTGTTAGAAGTATTTAATTAATTTGGATCTGTAATATAAATTGTTAGTTTAGACTTGTAAAATTATTATTGCATGCATGTTTGATGGACTGGATGAGGGAGCTGAGCTCCTATTTATTTTTATGTTGATATGAGTATGTGGAGGGTGAGCTGAGCTCCCCAATTGACTATATATTGTGTTTACAGGTCGAGTGAGTCAAAAAACTTCCCGTTGAAAGGTTCATTTTATGGCCGGACTCTGTACGGTTGGTTTCTTGAAAGTAGGCCCAAATGGGCCTTAGAGTTGGGTTAATGAATAGTTAGGTTTACTACGGGCCTCGGGGGCTTTAGGCTGGCCCAGGTCTTAGTGCTGGTCTGGCCCATAGGTTGGGTCGTGACAAGATCAATTAATTAAATTATCTTTTTTTTTATCTCTTTTAATCACTGAAAATATTGATCATTTCAACTACAATTTGAATCTAATATAAAAATACATTAATCTATACAAAAGCGAAGAATTAACTTTTCACAGAAAAAGTGTTTAAACTATATTCATAGACATTATATTCTAATTTAAAGAAAAACTTTTTAATATAAAAATATATTATTATAACATTAAAATTTAGAAATTTTTTAAGTAATAAATTGAAATTAAATAATAAAAATAAAATATAAAATAAAATTTACAGATGAACTAAAAAAATTATTTAAATTAATTGAGATAATTTACGATTAAATATCTAAATTATAGCAAAACTTATAAATTAGTTTCTAAAATATTTTTAAGTAACAATTTCTTGTTTAGAGTTTAATTTTATTAATAAATTAGTCATATTATTTAAATTGACCATTATCATGGTTATTACTTTTCAATTTAAAATAATTTATTTGATAAAATTTTATTTTATTAATAAAATATTTTTTTTAAATTTTATTTTATTAACAAAATAATCTTACATTTAAATGTTATATTTAAGTAATTATTTAATAAAAATTAATTTATCAACAAATTAAATTTTTAAAATAAATTTTTACTAAAAACATATCAGCTCTAATTTATAAATTTTGCTATATCTTATGGAGTTAATTGTAAATTAGCCGTTAATTGATGCTAGTTGTCTAGCGCCAAATCAAATCTAGCGAGGCCCAATTTGGGCGAAGGCTCTAAAGAGAAAAAAAAAGAATACCCAAAAGCTAAAATTGAATGATAATTTAATGCCCATTGGGATTTTCTCATTCGGCTTTGAGGCAGCTTTGCTTATATGCTCTGCTGCTCTCTTCAACATTTGGGCCGGGCCTCTGATTTTTTGTGGCTCCAGACCAGTTCACACTAAAAATTTTCCAAGCAAACATGGGTATTGCAAACGAAATAATGTTAAATTAAGCGGAATTATTTTTTACATTTTATGATAATGTTATTTTTTAATTAATTTTCATATGACGATTTTAATTTGTATTTCAGGTGAAAATTATAAAATTTTAATATATAACATTAAATTCAAATATCTCATTATTTAAAATTTAATTTTGTTTAATATAAGATCCACCAAGCTAATTAATTAGGAATATAATCTGATTGATCTTCTTAAACCTTTAAGATGTAAAAGTTATAAAGATTCAAATTTTAGTTTTTTATTCATCTCTTTTAAGATTATTTATATTTATGTCAGAAGGAGAGAGAATGATTATACTCTCTATTCATTATAATTTTATTATTAAAAAATATATATATATATAAGAGTCATCAAGATTTGAAGGGTCATGAAATTATGATGATAAAGATAATGAAGTCTCGATAACTGCCGCCTGGCCCAGACAGTTGATGTGGGTGCGTGGTAACTTCAAATGTTGGCTATATTCTACAGTCAACACCATTGAAACTCTATTTGTATCAATCAATCAATAGAAAGCTAAACTGGAGATCAGCTTGTTTAGCTTGATTCATCTCTTCTCTTCATGGACGAAAGAAACTGAAAAGGATATATAAAGAACCTTGGTGATTTGACAGGCAATATGGAAGGTGCTATAATGCGTTACCACACATGTCAATGCAAGTGAGAAGTGGTGGGTGGCTCTTATGTCCCATTTGGCCATTACCCATTCTCTGATTTTTGCTCTTGTGCTCTGAACCTGTAAATGATCTCACTCATCACATCTACATCAACATTTATTCAAAACATTAATGAGATCATTCAATATTTTCTCTCTCAATGACTTTTCTTCCTTGATGTGAAGTTCTGAATTTTATAGCCCTACACTAATTTGCAAATCTTGATGACTTTGGAAATGCATCAACAAAGCTTCTTGTCTGATTTGCTTCGAGTTGAAGTTCAAGGGTATTCTTCTTCATCATTTGAAAAGAAAAATTACAAACTGAAAGAATATGATATGACTAACCAAATGGAAGTAGAATTACAACACATATGATGCCATCGCCTTAACATACATCATAATTATATGTTTTAAGAGTCTCACAGTGAAAAGAAACAAGAAGTTAACAGGCCAACTAATTATTAGAAACAAGTTACCATGCTAAACTACAAGGCTGATCTTCTAACTATTATAATCATTTAATGGGTACAAAATATGGAAAGGAAAACTCATGATCAGTAAGAAACAAAACAGAAATAATAATATGAAATGCATGGTCCAACTCCAACATGTTTTACTAATTATTGCAACCTTTTCACCCTCTAGATCTTAAGTGGGCTCTCTAATTGCTACTTACGTCAATTTATAACTCATATATATTTTTTAAAAATATTTTTTACATTATATTCAGCCATGTGAGGAGGCTTCAGATCCAAAAGCTTATATTCTGGGCGCGTAAAATCTCAGGGCCGTATTGACATCGTATGCTTGGAGTGATTTTGTCCAAAATGTCATATGGCCATGGCCTCACCGTGTAAAATGCCATGGCCGTGTTAATGTCATTGAATATGAAGGATGCTAACCAGAAGTAAACATATGTATATCCTAATAGCTTAAATTAGTTAAGTATATGTGTGAATAGAAATTTAGAGACAGATGAATAATGATGATACTCTAATAAAGATAATGACATGTGAATAAAAGAGAGGGTCTCATTCTCACTATAGAATACGAAAATCAAAAGAGATGAAAGCTAATTTGCCTTAAAACGGATAGAAAACCGTGCCAAAGAGAAAGAAAGAGGGGAATGGCCGAGTGAATGGGGTCTCTCTCCAAAGCCAAAAAAGCAAAGAAAGAATCTTAAAGAAAAATATCAATTGCATACCTCCTTTGACTGCCTCGTAAATCTTGATTTAATCCCAAAGATTCACCAAGGAAAGGCTGGAAGGGTAGAATGGGAAAGAAAAGAAAAAGGCAAAGTAATAATATCAAGATCTTCTTGGAATTCTTTGTCTTCTTTGACCTATTTTTCATATCGCATATGGGCTGCTTGTTAGTCCAACATTGTATTATTGATGATCAAATCTTGCTTCTTCCATAGTCGTGGCTGTGAACATCTATATAACTTCTTTAATCTGGTAGCCATGATGGGTAAATAATTGGTATATAGATCATAGACAATGAATAATCTTGCTTTGTGCATCTCATGAAACTATAATTACACACTTTAATAGTATAAAGAGAAAAAAAAAATTATAGCTCATCCTAAATTTTATTTCGTGTTTTAATTCTGTCCCTTAATTTTTATTTATTAATAAAAAATTCTTCCAAATTACAGTAAGACGTCTACAAATGCAATTTCAATACTTTGTAGTGATAGGTAAATTTTTTGTTGTGATGACATTAGTATTTTTATGATAGGTTCAAATAACGGTTGAAACAGCCATATTTTTTTAAATGTGAAAGTAAATGGGATAAAAAAAAAGGATAAATTTTTTTATTTTTTAACCTAAAAACCTGCTACAATAAGTTTATAGCAGTTTAGAGAGATTTTTGTAAAATAAAATTAAAATTAAGAATTTTTTTAGTAATAAATTGAAGTTAAGGAATGAAAGTAAAACATGAAATAAAATTCAGACATCAACTATAAAAATTTTTAAAAAAAAAAAAGAGTTCTATATAATATCTTTATTGAAGAATAGTCAAATATTTATCTTAAAAACTTTTTTTTTTTAATGGAAGTGCCTTAAGTTTATTATTCAAGTGCCCAAAAAAATCTTAAATTTTAGTTTATAAATAAATAACTCTCTTATTTATTAAATTGAGATGAAATTGAAAAGAAAAAAAAATAGCAGTCTCTATATACTAGGCTTAATGGGCTGTAGATGGTGGAATATATATCTGCATGCATGTGTGAAAAATGGGATAGCCAAAATTCTCAATTGGCTTTCCATTAAAAAAAAAAAAATCATTTATATCCATAGGTATCAAGCATTTGGGAAAAAGGGCATAAAATAAAACAATAAAGAAAAAGTTTAGAAGGGATTTTCTTTGTATATTTTCTATTTTTCCCATTAAGCAAATAGCACAATATTCAATGGGACATGGATGATTTATGCAGCTTACATTACGTGATAGAATAGAAGTTGCTCAACCTTGAATATTAACAAATGTCATGCTTCCACTATTAAATGACTTAGGCTGGAATTAGAAATTCACCTTTAGGGCTAAGAATAAATATTAAAATGAAATTAAATAAAAATTTATTAAAAATATAGATATTAAAAATGAAATTATAAAATATTTAGAGATTAAAATTAAATAATATAAAATTATAAATAAAATTTACATAAAGGTAAAAACATTAGATGGGTAAACAATATATTTTTTTTAAATACATTAAAATTTATAAATAAAATTTTAATTTATAAAAATTTATAAAATTTAAGAGAGCAAACAGTTATTTTAAAAAATGCATTAAAATTATAGATAAATTTTTAATTTTTAAAATTTTTGGAGGGCCATGAGCTATAAGTAGTACTGCTCTTACTAGTATGGCTTAATTTTATTGGTTAATAACATAATTAAAACTTGACAGATATTAGGTTTAAATCTTTCAATTTTCAATCTCTCTGTAAAGGAATTGGGATTTTTTTTTTTTTCTTTTCTTAGAAAAGAATTAGAAGAAAAAAAAAAAAAGAAATTAATGATTTCGTAGTTGATCCATGATGATGGTGTTCACTGAGATTAGATAGCACTTAATGGAAATGCCATGCAAGAGTTTCCTAAAAATAGACATTTCTTTTTCTTTTAGCAGGTGGATATATATGGGAACTTGATTGCTAGGTGTAGGCCCTGAATTTATTAACCAACGGTTCATTATTTCCCTACAACTAATAATTTCTCCCTTTTCTTTGTATCCACAAAAGTTTAAACTCCAAGTTTATTCAAAATAATAATAACAATAATAATTTTAGAAAAATTAAGAAATATATATGTATATATACACAATGAAATAACAAATATCCAAGCAAGCATTAGTATAAAACTAAAAAAAAAATTACCAATGAATGAAGAGTTTTTAAGGTCAGATTTTTTTTAAACGAGTTTTATTATATATTAGGATTAAATTTTTTGTTCGAATTTATTGAAAAAATTAAATATTTATTATTTAATATATAAAATATAAAATTTTAAATTGAAAATTGTATATATATTTTTTAATTTTCTCATTAAATAAATAGACATGTATAAATAGCAATTATAAAGTATTTTATATTGATATATGAAAACACTTAAAAGGCTATAGTCTCTCTAAGAAGTTTTTGCATAGCTAGCTAATAGGTTGAAGTCTCGTTAACGGAATTAATCAGATAAATTGCTCTACCATTTTAAAACGGCCATGCACTATTATTTATAGAATTAATAAAGAGTCCTCAGTTTGTCAATCATTACTATGTTTAAACTTGATAAGTTTCCTGTGTTGATTCGAATTAAGCACTTATAGAATTAATAAAGAGCTCCCAGTTTGTCAATCATTGCCATGTTTAGACCAGATAAGTTTTCTATATTGAGTTGAATTAAGCACTCTATTTTTGGTGGTTGCCTTCCGTCAATTCCTTTAAGTTAATATTAACTTTTATTCACGCAATAAAATATAAATAAAGAAAGAAAATTCATCAGAGTCCATACAAATGCTCCTTCTTTTTTCCTCTCCCAATGAGGCATGAAGAAAATAAGCATCCAAACTCAACTTTTTCATCATGTCGTCATTGAATCCAAAAACCTTGGTTTCTCTTGATACTATTCAGCTGCAAATGTCACATATTATTGTAGGGTCTCTTCTTTTGCCCTTTAGATGCCTAATTAACCAATATGGCCCCCAGTTGCTCTTTAGCCTTTGATACAAGTCTTCACTTTACAAGTTTCTTTGTATTATTATTCAATCTTAACCTTTCAACCTTATTGATTGAAATGATTTCCAAAGACCCACATTAGATGAACCGTAAACCATTTCTCTTATCTTTCTAAAATTCATACAAAAGGGAACCACATTAACAACCATTTTCTTGTTGGTAATTGATTTTTTATATTTTTTGGCTGATTAGATTACCTTGATTTGAACACAATGGAAGTCCACTCACTATACACCTTTAGAAAATTATACCCATTTAAATTTTCAAAATTAAAATTAAAATTTTTAAATCATTAATTAATCTGATTAATTAAAAATTTAATTAATTTGGGGGAAATTTGAGCTCTAAGAGAGGTTTCTTTTTTCTACAGAATAAAGCAAATCAAGACACCATGTCATGGGACAACTCACCCCTGGGTGTGTTTTTACTTTGGATAACATAGGACAGCAAAACAACTTTAAATGGCCTCTAATGCTTGATTGGGACCAAATGGCAATAATACCAACCCCCAAAGCTTCAATTGAGTATGGTTTAGTGATCATAAAAAGGATTTCCATTTGCAATGTGGAGGCTCCAATTTCTGGCTTATAGTACCCCAACTTGGAATGGCTCCGCCGTCAAGCTTATTAAATATATAATTCTTTTGGATTAGTGTGTAATTTGCCTATAATCAATGTGTAAGGCCCAACAACCATGAGATAAAGCAACTAGCCGAATGCAAGTGACGCCCACTTGGGCACCATTCAATTAAAATTAAATTAGGGTAATGTAGTTTATATAGTTTGCTTTTATTTATTTTTTTTATATAATTGGTTCTTATTGAAATTTAAATTCAAAACTTTATAGTTTTGTAGACAACTTTAATATTATTAAATTAAAGTTTATTGATTTAGTATTTATTTTGTCATTAGCTAAAATTTAATCTCATCAAGAGCACTCTAATATTATTTAAAATTTTGAAAATATTATATTAATATAGAGAAATACATCTTTAATATCATCAAGTTAATTCAACAATACATTAAGTAGAAAAAAAAAATCAAATAATGGTGTTAGGAGCTTAATTTTATTATTTTTTTTTGGGGGGGTTTAAATTTAGTCATGGTTTTCAATTTAGGAGTCATCAGAGTTGACTGTCTAAGGAGGAGCTACCCATAAAGGAGGAAGCATTGGCGGCGGGCGGCGGGGCGCATCTCAGTTTTTTGTTCTCAGTTAGGCTCAACAATTTATGTGCTTTTTATCAATGTGACCAAAAACGCAAAACAGAGACCCGCCACCTATAAATGGGTGAAGCTCCTAATTGCTCAAAAAGCACAATAACCAAAAAATATCATAGCATTGGTAGATTTCAAGGGCAAAGATCAACCATAGGGGCAGAGAGACCTTAAAATTGGGACAAGTGCCCTTGTTTTCAAGGACAATTCTTAGGCTAAGCCAAAAGAACCCTCCAAATTGGTTAACATCATTCCCTACATTCTTTGCCATCTCAACATTTAACAATCCATGCAAACAAAAACTACACAATACTCCATAAAACAGAGAGTTAAATATAATAAACTAAAAACATGTGCAAAGCTGCCTAAACAAATAAAAAAAGCCCATGTAGGAGAGGTATCCGTTTGTTAATACTCAAATACACAATGCCCTTCTGCAAAACATTCCTTACCAAAGAAAAAGAAGAAACACAAAAGCCCAAAAAAGAAAAATAAAATTAAATCAGAGAAAATCAAAAGAGAAAGAGACGGATGGAAACAGAAACAAAACCATAGCAGTATTACATATTGCTCTTTATCTTTTTCCTTCTTTAACTGCTTTTTCACTTTGATGGATGACCAGAATGGGCGAGAATTGAAGGGAAGTGGCATAGTTACAGCCTACAGAACTCACTATATAGTGTATATACATCATTAGACCGCCTCCCCTGCAATTTATTGACCGCGGGCAGGCTTTCTTAGCCTGACTATTGCCGTTTTATGGAAGAGTGTCAGGGCTAAACGACCTGCCCGTTTTGCCCCAGCATGCTGAGCCTGCCTTGAGATTTGCAAATTGGAAAACAAGAAAAGAAAAGCTAGTCCGTAAGACCGAGTCTTAAGTCTGTCTTTCTTTCTCTCTCTTGCGCACTTTATTCTGTTCAAGTTCGATACTTTACTGGTCACTAAGAACGAGGCTCTTTGTTTCAAAGGGGGAACATAGGAGAGAGAAAATTATAAGCTTTCCCTCTCTGCGCTTTCTCTGTCTAAAACTTGCTTTCTCTCTCTCTCTATGTACGCCACATTGTCTTGTTCTATTTCAAGAATCTCATCTCACTTCCACGCATTAAAGTGTTTGTCTTTCTTGACTAATTGCACACTCTTATTTTGTGGGCTTTTGTTTCTTTGTTCTACCTAGCGTTTCATATACCGCATAATAAGCTTTGGAAGAGGAGACTGAGGAAAACCAATTGGCTGTTTGGTTCTGTGGTTTATTATTTGAGCTTTCTTTGGTTGTTTCAAGAGCCTTCAGTTGAAAGCAAGACAACCATTTATTGATTGGTCCCTTTGGTTGAGTTTTTATTTTGGTTGCATTGGGAGGTTTTTGGAGTCTGTAGAGAGTAAAGAGCTGTGCTTAATGGTCTGGTCTGCTCTCGTTTCAAAGCCTGTTGTAGCAAACCAGAAAATTGGGCAATGACAATTCCTGATATGGGGTTCTACTCCTTGAGTATCTGAAATTTTTGGTGATATTAAACAACAGCCAGAGACTGGGGTGTCGCGAAAAGTGCAAGAACTGCTATATGAAGTAGTGGTGAAAAAATGAGAGATGGGAACTCCAAGAAAAGCAAGGTTTTTTCTTTTTAAAATTTATTTTTTTGCTGTAAACCAATGGAATTTGTTTCCTTTCGTTTAATTGTGCAATTGTGATGATTCTTGAATGATGTTAATTAATTAATTAATTTATTTTTATATGGTGAAGCTCTCATGGTCCAAAAAAATGGTCAGAAAGTGGTTCAATATCAGGAGTAAAACTGAGGACTTTCAAGCAGATGATGTTAATGGAGGTTTGCATTTTTATTTTTTTTCGTCTTTTGGGATTTGATAGAAACAAAGGCTAAAACTTTATTTCTAAGCGATTTACTGTACAATTCCTAAACGTCTGGTTGGTTGCTGAGATAATCGAGAGACAAAGAGGAATATGCTTTTGAACTTGGTGCATAATGATCTCATGATTCTCAAGTATCAATCACTTCTTTCTCCTTGGCTAATTTGTAAAGCTAGTCGGAGTTAACTGCAGGCATCCAACCAGTGAAAGAAATCTGGTTTCTTTATTCCCACAAATTCTTAAAATGATTCATCTATTTCTCTTCTAACAAATTTGTTAATGACACCTCCCTCCCTGTTTATTTTATTTTATTTTTATTTTTATTTATACTATTTGAGTTTCTCCATATTCATATTCTTTTAGCTCTTTGTTTCAAAATTAAGGTTGATGCTAAGCATTGATTCTCTTTTTCAGGAGGTGAAGTGGAATATAGGACTAGCTTCTCTGAAAGGGAACCGTGCACTATCAAGAAAAGTAAAACAGGTGCAGCATCAAATAAAATTGAGAACTTCTTTAGGAGAATATGCCTCAATTTAAGTTTGAATTTCCTTCAATGTATATATTCCTAATTTTTACCCTGACTTTGATGCAGAGAAATTTAGCAAGAATCCAGAGCAGGTTCGGCGAGGGAGAATGAATCTTGACCATCCTCGAATCATAGATGTGCAGAACTACAGGTCTTTTGTCATAAATTTCTTTTCTTTTTTTTTCTAATTTGTTTTTGTTTATGTGATGCTTATGTACTGATGCTTTTTCTGTTTGCAATTTGGAGCAGCATTTTTGTAGCTACATGGAATGTAGCAGGAAGATCCCCACCAAGTAATTTGAGTCTCGATGACTGGCTTCATGCCTCACCTCCTGCGGACATATATGTTCTTGGGTATGATCCACGTCTATAATCTTCTCATCTCTTGTTGCTGAACTCTAATTAATTGCTGATTAGTAATGGAAAGTGTCTGTTCCCTTTGTATTTCAGATTTCAAGAGATAGTTCCTTTGAATGCTGGTAATGTTCTTGGTGCAGAAGACAATGGCCCTGCCAAAAAATGGCTGGCCCTCATTAGAAGGACTCTAAACAATCTTCCAGGTACTAGTGGCAGTGGTGGGTGTTATACTCCGTCTCCAATCCCTGAACCAATTGTAGAAATGGATGCTGATTTTGAGGGATCATCTAGGCAGAAGAACTCATCTTTCTTTCATCGACGATCATTCCAGACAACTCACAGCTGGAGAATGGACAATGACCCTTCAATTCCACAACCAAGACTTGATCGGCGATTTAGTGTTTGTGATCGGGTTATATTCGGTCACAGGCCCAGTGACTATGATCCCAGTTATAGATGGAGTCACAGACCTAGTGATTATTCAAGGCCTAGTGATTACTCCAGATCTAGTGATTACTCTAGATGGGGTTCATCAGATGATGATAATGGGCCAGGGGATTCACCAAGTACTGTATTGTACTCTCCAATGTCCTATGGTGGTTCCTATAGCGGATCTACATCTGTCGAAGATGGAAATAGGAGACCAGGGTATTCAAGGTACTGTTTAGTAGCGAGTAAGCAAATGGTTGGCATATTCCTCACGATATGGGTCCGGAGTGAATTAAGAGATCATATTAGAAACATGAAAGTTTCTTGTGTTGGCAGAGGATTGATGGGTTATCTTGGAAATAAGGTATTGTTTATGCGAAACATGTAGTTCTAATATTTTCTTTATTACTTGGCTTTCCAAGTTATTCAGATCCACTGACGATTTACTAAACAGAGAAGCATTCCTTCTGCTTGTTGTTGTAGGGATCTATTTCAATCAGCATGTCCTTACATGAAACAACCTTTTGTTTCATCTGTAGTCATCTAACCTCTGGACAGAAGGAAGGTGATGAGCTAAGAAGAAATGCAGATGTCATGGAGATTCTTAAGAAGACAAGATTTCCACGTGTTAACAGTGCGGCTGATGAGAAGTCCCCTGAAACAATTCTTCAGCATGAGTAAGATTCTTTCTTTCTTTCGTTCTTTCTTTCTTTCTTATGAACTATTAAGCAAGCTGTACTCTTGTTACTTGCAACCAGCAAAAGTTGCAAAAGTGTTTTAATAAATGAGAAGATTGTGGGGATCTAAAGAACATGGGAAGGAAATATTCTCCCTTACATGAAAATTGAATTAATTTATTTTAGTTTCCAATGCATTTGAAGTGACAAAGTCGTGCTTTTTACTGTCCCTTGTAAGGTTTGTTTACCAACATCTGTAATTCTAAACACCATTTACATGGATAACTGTGTTTATCTTTACTATTACATAACTTTGTTCTCTTTTTATATTCTAATTTGGTATATATTGATGTAGACGAGTTATTTGGCTTGGGGATTTGAATTATCGCATTGCCCTTTCTTATCGATCTGCTAAGGCTCTTGTTGAGATGCAAAACTGGAGGGCTTTGTTGCAGAATGACCAGGCATGTTTTCATTTCTGTTTTAGAACATGTCATTTTTTTGTATCACTTTTAAGTGAACTTTCATCTGATCTTCTGATGGTTATCTTACAGTTGCGGATAGAGCAGAGAAGAGGTCGTGTTTTTATGGGTTGGAATGAAGGGAAGATTTATTTCCCACCTACATACAAATATTCAACTAATTCAGACAGATATGCAGGAGATGATATGCACCCAAAGGAGAAGCGTCGAACTCCAGCTTGGTAAGAACATCCTCTACTATAATGTTTGAGGTATTATGCAAGAAAGAAGAAAATAAAACATATCCTTCAATGCAAAATTGAAGTTTATGGATTGGTTAGGTACAAGAGAAAAATAAATAAAAAAAGAAGTATGTAATTAAAAATGGTGTTATATGCAGGGAGTCAGGCACATAATTTGTATTTCTGATTGACTAATTTTATGTGAAGGTGTGATAGAATTTTATGGTATGGAGAAGGCCTACAGCAATTATCTTATGTACGTGGGGAATCTAGGTTCTCGGATCATAGGCCAGTTTATGGCATATTTTGGGCAGAGGTTGAGTCTAGCCATGGCCGATTGAAGAAAAGTATGAGTTACTCCAGTTCCAGAATTGAGGTAGAAGAGCTCTTGCCATACTCACATGGGTACACTGAACTAAACTTTTTCTGATGGATGAGGAGATAGCTATGACCCACATTAAGTATGTTTTCTCTGTCTCTCTCTCTCTCTCTCTCTCTCTCTCTCTCCCTGTTGCATCTGCACATGATTGCACAAATGCACTCAAAACTTGCTACTGCATGCACACAAATTGATAACTTTGTTATGGGCTAAATAGCTAGGCCTGGAGATGTTTTGCCTGTGCCCTCCATCATCTTTTCTGCTAACAGTTTACAGAGGAATAATTCGAACATATAGTCGGCATTCATTTCTCTTTTCCATCATTGATTGATTCATAAGGACAATAAGCAGGTCATTAAAACATTTTCAAAAGATTCTGGTTACTTGCACATCTGTTCAATCAATCAGAGGAAACTCCTATTGACCTTTTCATTTTTAAAATGTTTTTCCCTTTTCACCATCTTTTCCATTTTTGATAGATGGGGGTACCAAAATGAATTAGCATGCAAAGGTTCATCATTTGGGTGGTCCTCTAATAGAGCCCATTAGAACATTAAGGTGACACCAAGGGAATATCTTGCAAGAAACTGGATATTGCTGCTTTTGGAAATTTGGTGCTTGGATTTATGCGAATCTACATGAAAATGCAATTGCAAAAACAGAACATGTTTTTGGCATATTATTGAGATGTTTTATGCATTAGAGTCATAGATATCCTCTTTCGCTTTGTAAGTTTTCTTGAGAAAATCTTTTACTTTGTTCCTATTCTAACGTTGAATCTGGTCCCCATTTGTAGGCGGGAAGCACTTTGAAGAATATATTTCCTTGAAGGGTGATTATGACATTCCATTGCCCACTAACCGAAAAAGGTTGGTGTTCTCTCCTCTTTCAACTTTTCTTGGCTGTGCTGTACATTTTTGTTTCTTCCTCTAACTTATCTCCACTTTCTTCTTTTCAGGTGTAAATTTTTGTAATTTGGTCAGCTAATTAACTCCACACAACATCAAACCATTGTAACTTCGATCATCAAATGTAGTTAGACGCTAACCAGTTTCTGTTTGGTACATGATTCACTAACCCGACTAACAAACACCCAACTTTCGGGCAAAGCTTGGTACCATATTTCAGTCCTGCAATATGATCAGGTACTATATTCTTGTTCATTAGTCTTCACTTTTTTGCTTAAGTTAAAGATAACCAAGTAATAATGAGCAAGAAATTTCTTTTTTCAGGATGACCGTACCCTGTCAGGAATTACCAAGTGGGTGTCCAAAGACTAATTTATTCAATTCTTTTTTAGTTTAGGAAACATTCTTGTTTTTGATGACTGAAAGATGATGGTCAATACAATCATTTGGATATTTTCTTTTTGTTTTAAATGAGAAGCCAAGTAAAGATTTTATGGATATTCATTACCAAAGTGAGAAAAGAAGAAAAAAAGAATTATATAGTATTAAAGTTATTAAAGTTTATGATAGATTCCAGAATGCTTCTTTGCTGTGTGTTGTTGCCAGTGATTATGAATTTACTGAAAAAGTGGTTGTCTTGATAATCTACAGTTACACTGCTGCTCTGCTTTTTCTTCTTAAAACTGTGATGTTAACAACAAACTAGAAAAGCACAAGATAGTTTTACAGCTTCGGCCGGCTTATTGAGAGCCATGATGTAGAGACTCATCTTTTGGAGTTTTTGATCTAGATCATGAGTTTAATCCCACCATCTTTTTCCTACTCTGCCCACTGTGTCATTTGAAAGATTCCTCTTTTTTTTAGGAACAATCATAACAGAAACAAGACTAGAGCCTGTGAAGAGCAACTCCTGTTATACATTAGACCACAACAGAGAAATCAACTCATCTGGAGGCCTCTCTCAAAATATCAAGATTATATTCCATCATATTCCCAATTTAGAACCGGTTTAGTCTTGAGGTTGTGATTATTTTGTTGAAAAAATTATTTTAAATATTATTAAAAAATAGTTTATAAAAACTGTTTTGAAGTTTTTATGATTCAAATATATTAAATTTAAATAAAAATAAATTTTTAAAGTTCTCTGTTTTAGCTTAAATATCAATGACAATTAGATACTTTAGTAAGAATCTCCCAAATCTTAGAATCCATTTGAAAGTTTTTGCAGATACAGCTGTTGAAACATAGTCCCCGAAATAAGAAGAAAGAGGATGAGGGCTTTTAAAGTAATGCATATTCCTTGCTTCAAGATGGACGACAATGGCACATTTTCTGTTATCAAAATAAAAGCAACTGGTAAAGAACAATCAGTCTCAAAATATGGCAAACCTAATTCAAAACCTTTCCCTAAACATAAGAAATACTATTATTATACATAAGGTGAGTCTGATTCACCTAAGAATTTCACATTGGATGATTTTACTTATGAAAGTTCATCTCCATTCTTATAATCATACAGTTATTTGACTTCCTGTGATTAGCCTAATTAACTAGCAATTTGCAAGTTCTAAACTTGGTTAATCAAGTTAGGTATGTGATACATTCACCTAAATTATGTATGAAATGGATGTGATTATTTGGACAGCACTTTGGATTGAAATTTCAACCAAATTTCTGTCTATATATATTGTTAGGAAAATAATTAGTCTTCAATTCATTAAGCTCCAAATTAATACCAAAACAAGGATATGGAATTCTGTCATTCTACAAGAAGAGGCAGGTCTCAAATTATAGGGAAACATTGCTTATATCAGACAGCAACAGTGAAGTTTTATCAGATAGTTCACAAAGTCACCAATCAAATTCAAATTTCATTCTCATAATCATGCATGCATGGAAAAAAAAATAATCCCATCTTCTGGTTCGAAAACTAGATGGATATCTTCAATCCAACAAAAGCAACAACATTTCTCAGAAAATGAAAGGAACATGGATACTTCATTAATATTGCACAAAAATAGTAAAACGAAACAATTGAATCTTTGCTTTACAAGCAGGTCTTGTTGCATTGTTTCTTTGCAAATGGTCCCATTTGAAGGCAAAACTTTCTGTCATGTTCCTATCATGATTCATGAACCAACTGATAAAGCATAGGTCCTCTCCTTTCATTTTGTTTTTTCACTTTTTCTTGGCACGTGAGATAATCTTTTACTCATTGCCAATTTCATAGATGTCTTGTATTGTCTAAAATCAAATCCTTTTGTTGGTTGGATTTACAAGTTACAACCCTTCATTAGTTCATTAGGTACATAATTCAAGTATTTTGGTAGATAATTGATCACGTTTCACAGGACTAAATCTTGGTTTTCTAACATTTTAATTAATTACCACATAATTCAGCTGATTCTTGCCTTGCAATATTTGATTTAATCAGGTGCCTGCAAAATCAATTGGCATCTGTATGGAATGTGTGCTTGTAGTCCTTGCACAATGAACTAATCGCAGAAGGAACAGAAGGGAAATAAAAATGTTTTAAAGTTTATGATAAACATCTGAAGTCCCATGCTCCCTCCGTCTGTGCTTGTGATTCACTGAAAAGGGAGCATTCTTCTCTCTTCATCTGCGAGGCAATGGTGATCATATTCTTCAAAAGCACAAAACAAGGAATGCATCTCACACATTGGAAAGTCATTATGTATGCTACTTCTACTTTCTTCTTTTGCCTTTTACTCAGTTCATCAAGGACATTGTTTTTAACTCAAAAATGGTAAAATCACCAATAGAGTACTGATATAATATTAACTGGCAATCAACTAAATTACAAATCTTAATCACAAGTCTGAACCATGGTTTTTCATGATTAGAATAATCTCTCTAAATGAATATTAGACAACCTGAAGCTGATAAATTTGTTTGTAAAACTTGAGATGCGTACATCATCTGTACCCGTTTGTTAGTGGAAGGTGAAAGCTACATTGGCTAAATTTATAGAACTAAAGGCAAAAGCAGGAGTCTTTATTTTTCGTCTTTGCAGAACATGCCAATGGATTGGATATTAGACAACCTGAAGCTGATAAATTTGTTTATAAAACTTGAGATGCGTACATCATCTGGACCCGTTTGTTAGTGGAAGGTGAAAGCTACATTGGCCAAATTTATAGAACTAAAGGCAAAAGCAGGAGTCTTTATTTTTCGTCTTTGCAGAACATGCCAATGGATTGGCCTTGTTTCTCTGATCCTTAAATCAGTAACAACTCACTCTGTCAACTAGCTTTTTTCAGATATTTGGCAAGCAAACAAAGAGCGTTAAGATTCTTAGTTTTCAATAGATTTTTCACAAAAGGCAGTACCACCTCCTTTATTTTAAAGCCAGAGTTGCATAGGATCATTGTGCACATGCAAATGAAAAACCTTGGAATTTCTAGCAGAGGATGTATAAACTTGCAAATAACATGCTGAAATTAAACGAACAATAAAATTTATCTGTTGGATTTTGCAATTGAGTACAATCCCTCCTTGAAGAGCCTAAAAGAATGTAAGTGTCGGTAATGTAAAACAATAAATTGAAAATTTACATATCAGCTATGAGGAAAAATAGTGTCACACAACCCTTTTGGTAAACAAAAGTGAAAGCTGGAAGCAAAGACATTACAGCTAGGCACTTCTGCAGCAAACAATGGACTTTCAGTCCATATTACTTTAAAACTACTTAAGAGCGAAACCCCAGCTTCTGCACTTCTTTTGTGAAGAACTTTCCTCCTAATGCTGTTTCCAACCTTGCTGATGTTTCTTTAGCAATTTCTTGATCAAACCCATCCAAATCCATCTGATATTCTCGGCATTCAGGTGAGCAAAATGCACCTAGGTGACTGCATCAATGAAAGAAAAGCATGTTTAAGGCAAATAAACAAATGAATTTCAAAAGATACAGTTTCCACAGATTCTGGGGAATTATTATAATAAGTTAGAGGGTCTCAAGGGAAAGAAGGGAAAATCATGTCAGGGAAGAATACTCCAAATCTGTGTCTATATGCTAAAGAACTAACCAGTAACCTCAAGAACATTGCAACAGCTTACAAAACCACATATATATAAGCTGACATTGAAAATTTGAAAAACCATGTAGAAAATAAAAGGTATAGAATCAGTGAAACAATCAATAAACTATGAAATCCTTTTTCTTCTTCTGTAATATATTACTGTTTGATGGCAGAGAAATTTTTTGGTGATTATAAGTCAATATTATCATGCATGCAAATTTAGTCCCTTTTCTATAGATTAAACCTCAAACCACCTATAAACATGAAATAAAGATCTTAGTTTATCCTCTCCCTTTTATTTTTAACTGTAATTCATGTTGTTGAATCTTATTTTAAAAGAGAGGAAAAGACAAAGGAAAAGAAGACTCACCCATACATGTAAGTATCCTTGTCCTGAAGGAGTTTCTTCTTGCACAAGAAACAAGCTTTAAGAAACTCTCCAAACCCAGTACCAGGCTTCTTGTTCTTCGGCCGTGCATCGTTACTCTCCCTCTCAGGCAATCCCAACGTGAGTATACACCGGCGAGTCTGCTGCTTCTCTGCCGATACTGGAGGCTGAGAGTACTCTTTAACCGTCTTTGAGGTAGTGATGGGAGCAGGGCCTTTCCTCTCAGAGAAGACACCGGAGACTCGACCGGCAGAGTATGGTTGAACAGCCCAATCTCTCCCTGGCTCGACGACCGAACAACACGAGAACGTGTGAAAGACATTGACAGTAACTGGGGGAATATGTTAGGGATTGGATGTTGTTGAAAAATGTTGCGTAATTAGGGTTTTTATGATGACAAATGAAAGCTCTAATATTTGGGTTTTGTCTTCAGTAATGGGAATCAATTATCCTTGTAAAAGGGATGGGATTAGGGTTCTTGGGATACGACTATTAATGTGAGATTTTATGGAGGTTTGAGCGATCACTGGGAGTCTGATATATAATGAAGGTTATTATAGGATTAAAGTTTCCTAATAGGATTACTATTTTCTAAAAGGATGTGATTAGTATATTAATTGAATATTTCAAAAAATAAATAATTTTTTATTTAATTTAAAATTAACTATATCATATGCATATATCCTTATCATAAATACGAAATACCACAAGTGGGATCATAATGAAATATTGAGAAAATTTCAATTTCCATATTAAGATACAATATCAACATGGATTACTATTTCAAATGCTTATTCAATTTTGTTTTGATTTTATTTTTTTTAAATAAATCTTTGTAAGGCAAATGCTATTAATTAATGAGGATACATCATTAAACACTTATATGATCTATCGCACCATGATTCTGATCTTTCTGTGCTAATTTCTCCCTTAAAAAATAACCCACTGTAGGGTCATCCCATTGACTTCAATTCTAATCTCCGCCACCATTTTATACTGCCATGGCTACATATCCTTCTTCCACCTACTTGCTCTCCTCGCCCTCTTTCTATATTTATCTCAAGTTTGTGATATAACTCTCCAAAATATATATGCTTAATCCAGTAATTCAGATTTTTGGACAGCCCATGAGTCTTTTCATATTTAATGTTTTCGTTCAATTGGTTCAACCATCGTAAGATATACTCAAGAAAAGTAAAAATCTCGATTAAATATAAACAATTTTGGTGCGATTGATAAATATAACAATGCATATAATTATGCACATATAAATATAATCCTATAATTATATTAGCTAATAATATCTATATAATTATATAATTGAATTACTATAACCAATCATTATCTATATCTTATATAAAGAGATCAGATCACTTATAGAAGTATGTTCTTTTTACCTAATCAATCTCATACATTATTCTTTCATATAAATTATAATTTGAGCTTCAAGAGTTCTCACCGGGAACACCTCGGTAAACCTTGATCCATTTATTATTTATTTTGTAGGTTCTTAACTGTAATAAATTTTCATGGACCGTGTCACGACCCGAATTCTGGGCTGAACTGGCACTAAGATTTGGATCAGTATAAGGCCTCCGAAACTTATAGTAAGCCTAACTATTCCTAGCCTAAACCCAAAGCCTATAAATATAGTCTAATTTTAAGAAAACAAATGGATAGAGTTTGACCATAAATTATACTATCCAACGAGGAGCCTTAACTCACTCGACCTGTAAATCAATACAACAACAATATGGGGAGCTCAGCTCACCTTCACAATCTTTAAAGCAGATAAATAATCACATGAGAGCTCAGCTCTCTCATCCAAAGAAATAATCATCTCAAACATCCAAGCATATCCACATAATAAGTTTACAATATCAAAAGATTAAGTTATTATAATTCCAGATAAGATTAATAGACTACTGATACATGCAGAGTTTTAGAATATGAAACAAGGAAAAAAAAAAAAAAAAACACAATTAAGCTTTTCTTGTAAACATGCGAGAAAGAAAGCAGGTTATTCTCAAAAAGTTCACTTGTCACCTGAGGGAAAATTGTTGAACAGGGGTGAGCGTTCGACTCATAGAGTAAGATATTAATTTTAAATACAATTTCTATAACTATCTAAATCTAATATATTGCCTAGATATGAAATACAACATAGTCACATAGTATCAAATAATTCAAGCAGTATTAGTACAAAAGATAATTTGGAGCACATACACACCCATATGTCACATCAACATACACACACACACACACACACACACATATGGGAGCTGATCTCCTGTACAAGTCTCTTAATTTCAATACTTGCAAGCGAGGTCAACTCAAACAGGACTTTCTCTTAATAATTCAAGTGTGGGGGTCAGCGATATCGACTCAAAGCCGTATTCATCTCGACTTATCCACATATAAGGATCGAGTCCCAGCGAGTCAAACTTCAGCCACGGCTACCTGTCATATCCATATCTATATTCACACCACACGCATGCCAACACACACATACATAGCTTCAAATTACCTTAAAGCGACATCCATAATAATTTTATTAATAAAATATGCAATACAAGAACGTGCCTAGCATTTAACTATATATATATATATATATATATATATATATATATATATATATATATAAGTGAATGCAAGAGCATACATTGAATAAATAATATTATTGAAATTATAAACAAAATCAATATCTACTTACAGACAATCGGAGATCACCGAGGCGGTTGGGCAAAGGAGGTTGACTCGGATCACCTAAATAATTATATACATGATTTTATTAATATCAAAACGAAACAAGAAAGTTAAGGAGACAAAAATATCCTAAACTTATGTCGAAAATCTGGCAGAGTTTCTCCTGTACCTAATACCTACCTGACCTACAAAGTAACTCAAATAACACTTCCTAATCCAATGGCCTCAGGCGCACATTACAATAATATCATACTGCCCCTCCTAGGCTCGTAAAACCAGCCAACACTCAAATAACTATGTAATTTAGCTATAAAGTTTAAAACTAGTATTTTGCAAAAGCCATCCAAACTAATCCCAAAAATTCTATAATCATGCCCCGCAGTCCTTAGGGATGTTATTATACTATTACAAAAGGAATTACAATTTTTTGACTATTGACGAATATTTTATGAATTTTATTCTAAACCTAACATTAGAGAAAAAGGACAATTTGGAGTTCGGATTTACCTATGCCAATTCTAACACTTGGAATGCGTCCGGAGCGTCTGAAAATAGTAGGAAGCATTGTAATATTGACTCACTTTCAAAGTGGGTTCGGTAGCTCGTCTGTCTAGGCCGAAAATGCGATCCCTATCACTGGTGAAATCTCCTCAAAACGAGAATCCCTACGCAAAATCCACAATATCAGGAGTTAGAATACAATTTTTATTTAATTACAAAGTCCCATTAAAGACTCAAAAAATCATTGCTAATTTAATGGGATCCATTGGATTTTTGGTATCGAAAAAATTTCAAATTGATGTCATTGCAAAGCTCTCGATGAGTGAAGTATGCTGGTGATCTCAAAATCTCATGGGGGTTCATGGTTTAGGAGAAATCTAGCCTAAAAATTGAAATAGGCTAAAACTTCTTGGGTTTGATTCGCACAAACCGCCCAATGAAAATTAGTGAAATAAATGTTTATGGGAAGCTCTTAAGGAGTAGAACATTTAGGAAACTGAACCCAATCCGATTGGTGGCCGGATAGGCCAGAATTGGCCAAGGAAGTCAAATCAGTGCGATTTGAAGGGGAGGGGCTCTTAGGCATTTTTCAGCCAGCTGGAGGGGCGATGCCAGCAGGGGAGGCTAGTCGGAGGTGCGTTGGTGAGGGGGGAGGCCAGGGGAAGGGTCAACTGGTGGTGGGGAAGGGAGGAGAGAGAGAAAAAGAAGAGAGAAGAGAGGGAGAGGTAATGCGCACAGGAAGAAGAGGGAGGAGAAAAAGAAAACCAGTTTGATTCAATCGACCTGATTTGATTAGTTCAATTCAATCGATTTAATTCAAGGTACCCGAAATTTGATTTTTGCTCTACCCTTGGACCCAAAACGAAACTCGAAAATTTAGAAAAAAAATTACAAAAAATTTAGAAAAATTTATAGAGTCTCAATATATTATTAAACTTACCACGTGGTTTTTAAATTAATTTTTAAAAATATTAAAATTAATTGCTTCAAAAAATAAAAACTTGATTTTGAAAATCTAAAAAATTCAAATTAAATACCATAATATTTAATACATTAAAATATCATTATTTACATAAAAAATAATTATTACAGACCGCAACCATTAATATTTGTATTTTATTTATCTTTGATTGTATATTTGTTTGCAAGAAATGTAATGGATGCATGCATGCATGCTGCAGGCAAAGCATTGGGAGATGACCGCTTCTATCTAAGCGTCATATGTGGTGGTAGTTCAGACAAAGATGAGTGCTTCAAACATGCCTACCATATTATAGAGACATCAAATTCAATTTCTTATAGTTGAAATCAAATTAAAAAAAAAATAATTTTTTTTTATTATCTGCTCATAAAAAATTTTAAATAAAAAGAGCTATTCAAATTATTACATTAGTATTTATGATATATAATTAATTTTTAATATAGTGAAGACAAATTAATCTCAAATTGCAACATTTTAAATTTGGATACTCTCAAAAATTTTTTTTTGTTTAATTTAAAATTAACTGCAAGTCATATTACATATGAATATCCTTAATGAAATACCACATATGGGATCATAATGAAGTCTTGGGAATTCAAATTTCAATTTATATATTAAGATACAATATCAAGAACTATTCAATTTTGTTTAGGTTTTCTACTAAAAGAATTTTTTTGTTTGGATTTTATTTCTTAATATTTGCATGGCAAAAGCTATTAATTAAGGACAAATTTCAACAACAATCTGTGAACTTATATAATTGTAACACTGTAGTCCCTTAATTTAAAAATGTAATTTATAATTCCCTTCATTTTTAAATTTTGCACAATAAAATTCCTCTGACCTCAAATCTCCAGTTTCTCAGTTAAATGCTGACGTGGACAATCCAACGTGATACTTAGTTAGCATTTCTCTCCCCTCTTTCTTATCACATGTTATAAAATCATCTTTTAACTTTGCTTGTTGTAAAACTATTGTCCTTTAATTTTATCATTTATCACACTATTATTCTTAATCAGTGTTATTTGTAACACCATTATCCTAATTCAAAACCTCTTCCTAGATGTAAGAAATACTATTATTATACATTAGGTGAATCTGATTCACCTAAGAATTTCACATTGGATGAATTTACTTGTGCAAAGTCCATCTCCATTCTTATAATCATACAGTTATTTGACTTCCTGTGATTAGCCTAATTAACTAGCAATTTGCAAGTTCTAAATTTGTTTAATCAAGTTAGGTATGTGACACATTCACCTAAATTTTGTATGAACTGGATATGATTATTTGGGCAATTCTTTGCATTGATCATTTCAACCAAATTTGTAACACCTAACTTTTCTATTTTTCAAACTTATTATTATTATTATTATTATTATTATTATTATTATTATTATTATTATTATTATTATTATTATTATTATTATATCACTTTAAGGTGATTAAGTTTTGTAAATTAATGAAATGTAATAGTTATTTCATATAAAATATACATGATTAAATTTAATGGGTATTTAAGAATATAAAGGATATTTATGTATTATCTTTAGTAAAATTTTTATTTAGAAGTGTTTTGATTTGGAAATTTTTTATTCAAAATGTATGTGGGTAAAAAGCATATTTATGGACTTAAAAGTAACATTTGTTTGGTTTTGGAGTGAAATCATAATTTTTAAAAGTTAAAGAACCAAATTGTAAATTAGTTGACACTTGGCAGCTTCCCCATCACCCATTTCCAGCACATGGGCTGGATTTTTCTAGTCTCCAGCAGAAAGAAGAAAAACGGGAAAGGAGAAGGGGAAGGGGAGAAGAGAGGAAGAAGAAAAGAAAAGGAGAGAAGGAAAGAAAAAGAGGAAAAGAAAGAGAGAAAGGGAGGTTTTGAACTTCATTTGCATGGAGAATCAACCAATTTCGGTAGAAAATGAGAATTTATGGTGAGAGGTTGTAAGTTTTAGAGAGAGAAACAATAGTTTTGGTTAGAGAGAGAAAGTAGATTTCAAGCAAAAAAATTCTATTTTAACATTTTTCTTAGATTATGTAGATATTTATGAGCATCCTTAATTTTTGAATCATTCTCAAATAAGATACACAATATTTTCTATTAATTTTTTAAGTTTATTAGCTTATTTTAGATTTTTAGTTTTATTGAAGTTTAATCAAGTCAAGAATATGTTTTTGGATGTTTGAGTGCTATAAATATATTAAAAGAGATTTTTTTTATTGGTAAAGTTTTATGAATTTTTATTGTTGATGTTATTATTGTTATTGTTATTATTATTATTATTATTATTATTATTATTAATATTTGAGAGAATAGTTTACATAATAATGAGTTTTTAAAAGGGATAAGATTATTTTGACTTCAAAGTTAATATTAGCGTATAGAAATTGGAATTTTTATATATCTATTAATTGAAAAAGGTTGGTTGAGAATTGATGATAAATCTATATTTAGCTTTTATAAATTATGCTTTTCAAAATATTAAGTTAATAGGTTTCATATTATGTCTACTGTGATTCTGAATTTTCCAATTAAAACTATATAATTGACTTGTAGAAATGGGATTAGTACTAGATAGAAGTAAAATTTTGAAACTATGAAGCTATGTAAATATAAAATTAAAGGATACTATATTTGTTGATTTTATTGGGAAGAAACAATTATATTTGATGTGTTAAATCAAAGTTTTAATGGTAAGGTTTAGAAATAAGACTTAAGTTCTAGAAATTTTAATATGGTTCAATACTTTTTGATAAATAAATAAATATATATATATATAAATATATATATATATATATATTTTAAATCAATTGTTATTGAGTTAGAAAACATGAGATTTCAGAATTCGAATTAAATTTAAAATTTCAGTTGTGTATGATTGATTTGAAATGAAGTTAGCCTTAAGTAGTTAGAAATTTTAGATAATGTAGCATGAAATGAGTTGACAGAAAAATGCATAAAATACCATATAACTTCTTTAATAATCTTGTTCACCTAGGTTTTTCAAGTAACGAGAAATAAGGTAAATTTTATATTATCATGGAATTTAATTATTGGCATTGTAACCCTTGTTCAATTGTTTACTCGCGTGGACCAAAATTGGCATGTCCTAAAATTTATTGCAGCTATAAATTTTGTTTAACTTAGTTATTGGACTTGGAGTGGAAATCAATGAAGAGGATATGAAATTATGAATTATATTATTTATTGTACACACCCTTGAAAGGTATTGACTTTTAAATTTTGTTCGTGTTATTGCCTTGTGGTGCTCATTGCAGCACTTATTATTATGATTATTGTTATGGTTATTATTATTAATATTTATGAGAAATGTCGATTTATGCTAAATTGTTGTCTTATTTATTTATATATTTTTTTAATTAAATTTTTTTGACACAAAATTTAAGCATGCTAAAAGTTTTATTTTTAGAGTTGCGTGAACTTGATCCTTCATTTTGTTATGAAGGTACGAAGATAGCTTTTGGATGTGGTTCAAAATAACTTTATTCTTATGTTTTCTATAATAATAATAATAATAATATTATTATTATTATTATATTATTATTATGTGTTCAAATAGTTAAATTATAGCAGAAATATTGAAATTTTGGTTTTTGGTCATGTTAGTCACGTTTAGCACAACTTGGGTGTGACAAAATTTCTGTCTATAAATATTGTTAGGAAAATAATTGATCTTCAATTCATTAAGCTCAAAATTAATACCAAAACAAGGATATGGAATTCTGTCATTCTACAAGAAGAGGCAGTTCTCAAATTATAGGGAAACATTGCTTATAGAAGTCAGCAGCAATGAAGTTTTATCAGATATTTCACAAAGTCAACAATCAAATTCAAATTTCATTCTCATAATCATGCATGCATGGAAAAAAAAAATCCCATCTTCTGGTACGAAACTATATGGATATCTTCTATCCAACAAAAGCAACAACATTTCTCAGAAAATGAAAGGAACATGGATTATTAATACTGCACAAAACTAGTAAAAAGAAACAATTGAATCTTTGCTTTACGAGCAGGTCTTGTTGCATTGGTTCACTGCAAATGGTCCCCATTTGAAGGCCAAACTTTCTGTCACGTTCCTGTCATGATTCATGAACTGATGAAGGATAGGTCCTCTCCTTTCATTTTGTTTTTACTTTTTCTTGGCACGTGAGATAATCTTTTACTCATTGCCAATTTCATAGATGCCTTGTATTGTCTAAAATCAAATCCTTTTGTTGGTTGGATTTACAAGTTACAACCCTTCATTAGTTCATTAGGTGCAAAATTCAAGTATTTTGTTAGATAATTGATCACGTTTCACAGGACTAAATCTTGGTTTGCTAACATTTTAATTAATTACCACATAATTCAGCCCATTCCTGCCTTGCAATATTTGATTTAATCAGGTGCCTGCAAAATGAATTGGCATCTGTAACTAATTGCAGAAGAAACAGGAGGGACGTAAAAATGTTTTAAAGTTTATGATAAACATCTGAAGTCCCATGCCCGCTCTGTCCGTGCTTGTGATTCACTGAAAAGGGGGCATTCTTCTCTCTTCTTTATCTGCGAGGCCATGGTGATCATTTTCTTCAAAAGCACAAAACACGGAATACATATCTCACACATTGGAAAATCATGATCTCATGATGTATGCTACTTCTACTTTCTTCTTTTGCCTTTTACACTTGCCTCTCTGTTTCAGTTCATCAAGGACGTTGTTTTTAGCTCAAAAATGGTAAAATCACCAATAGAGTACTGATATAGCATTAACTGGCAATCAACTAAATTACAAATCTTAATCACAAGTCTGAACCTTGGTTTTTCATGATTAGAATAATCTCTCTAAATGAGTATTAGACAACCTGAAGCTGATAAATATGTTTATAAAACTTGAGATGCGTACATCGTCTGTACCCATTTGTTAGTGGAAGGTAAAAGCTACATTGGCCAAATTTATAGAACTAAAGGCAAAAGCACGAGTCTTTCTTTTTGTCTTTGCAGAACATGCTAATGGATTGGCCTTGTTTCTCTGATCCTTAAATCAGTAACAACTCACTCTGTCAACTAGCTTTTTTCAGATATTTGGCAAGCAAAAAAGGAGCGTTAAGATTCTTAGTTTTAAATAGATTTTTCACAAAGGTAGTACCACCTCCTTTCTTTTAAAGCCAGAGTTGCATAGGCTCATTGTGCACATGCAAATGAAAAACCTTGGAATTTCTAGAAGAGGATCGACAAACTTGCAAATAACATGCTGAAATTAAATGAACAAAAAAAAATTCTGTTGGATTTTGCAATTGAGTACAATCCCTCCTTGAAGAGTCTAAAAGAATCCAAGTGTCGGTAATGTAAAACAACAAATTGAAAATTTACATATCAACTTTGAGGAAAAATAGTGTCACACAGCCCTTTTGGTAAACAAAAGTAAAAGCTAGAAGCAAAGACATTACAGCTATGCACTTCTGCAGCTAACATTGGACTTTCAGTCCGTATTACTTTAAAACTACTTAACAGCGAAACCCCAGCTTCCGCACTTCTTTGGTGTAGAACTTTCCTCCTAATGCTGTTTCCAACCTTGCTGATGTTTCTTTAGCAATTTCTTGATCAAACCCATCCAAATCCATCCGATATTCTCGGCATTCAGGTGAGCAAAATGCACCTAGGTGACTGCATCAATGAAAGAAAAGCATGTTTAAGGCAAATAAACAAATGAATTTCAAAAGATACAGTTTCGACAGATTCTGGGGAATTATGATAATATGTTAGAGGGTCTCAAGGGAAAGAAGGGAAAATCACGTCAGGGAAGAATACTCCAAATCTGTGTCCATAGACTATACTCCAAATCTGTGTCCATACACTAAAGAACTAACAGGTAACCTCAAGAACATTGGAACAGCTTACAAAACCGCATATAAATTAGCTGATATTGAAAATTTGAAAAACCATGTAGAAAAGAAAAGGTATAGAGTCAGTGAAACAATTAATAAACTATGAAATCCTTTTTCTTCTTCTGTAATATATTACTGTTTGATGGCAGAAAATTTTTTTGGTGATTATAAGTCAATATTATCATGCATGCAAATTTAGTCCCTTTTCTATATATTAAACCTCAAACCACCTTTAAACATAAAATAAAGATCTTAGTTTATCCTCTCCCTTTTATTTTTAAAATTAATTCACGTTGTTGAATCTTATTTTAAAAGAGAGGAAAGGACAAAGGATAAGAAGACTCACCCATACAAGTAAATATCCTTGTCCTGAAGGAGTTTCTTCTTGCACAAGAAACAAGCTTTGAGAAACTCTCCAAACCCATTATCAGGCTTCTTGTTCTTCGGCCGTGCATCGTTATTCTCCCTCTCAGGCGATCCCAACGTGAATATACAGTGGCGAGTCTGCTGCTTCTCTGCCGATACTGGAGGCTGAGAATACTCTTTAACCGTCTTTGAGGTAGTGATGGGAGCAGGGCCTTTCTTCTCAGAGAAAGACACCGGAGACTCGATCGGCAGAGTATGGTTGAACAGCCCAATCTCTCCCTGACTAGACGACCGAACAACACGAGAGCGTGAGAAAGACATTGACAATAAGTGAGGGAATATGTTAGGGATTAGATGTTGAAAAATGTTGCGAGAATCGTAGGGTTTTAATTAGGGTTTTATGATGACAAATGAAAGCTCTAATATTAGGGTTTTATCTTCAGTAATGGGAATTAATTGTAAAAGGGGTGGGATTAGGGTTCTTGGGGTATGAATATTAATGTGAGATTTTATGGAGATTTGAGAGATTTTTGGGAGTCAAATATATAATTAAGGTTATTATCGGATTACCATTTCCTAATAGGATTACTATTTCTTAAAAGGATGTGATAAGTATTTTAATATTGAATATTTTAAAAAATAAATAATTTTTAATTTAATTTAAAATTAACTATATCACATATGCGTATATCCTTATCATAAATATGAAATGCCACATAACGAAATCTTGAGAAAATTTCAATTTCCATATTAAGATAAATATCAACATGGATTACTATTTCTAAAGCTATTCAATTTTATTTTAATTTTATTTTTTAAAATAAATCTTTGCAAGGCAAATGCTATTAATTAATTAATTAATTATTATCCATCATTAAACACTATATGTCCTGTCGCACCATGATTTTGATCTTTCTATCCTGATTTCTCCCTTAAAAAGAGCTCACTGTAGGGCCATCCCACCGACTTCAATTCTAATCTTCGCCAACATTTTATACTGCCATGGCTACGTTTCCTTCTTCCACCTACTTGCTACTCACCCTCTTTCTATAATTATCTCACGTTAGTATTTGTTTACACCAAAATAATTTATTTATTTATTATTTTTAAATTAAATAATTTAAAAATTAATTTAATTAATTTTATTTTTTTAATTTAATTAATTATGACTTGAAATAATTATTAAATACCTGGAAAGTTATTTGGTGGTTAGTTGAAGATAAATGAGTTATCTAGCAGTTTCAAGTGGTTATAGGAGAGTGGGATGGCAACCATTAAACAATTGTAGAACGTGAAGATGGCAGTTTAAGGAGTTATAAAAGCCAAAAAAACGTCAAGACCTCCCAACATATCAAACAACAACAATTCAATTAAACTTCAGTAGTTTTTTTATTTCATTTTATCAGTTTTTATTTTTTCAAAGCTCTTACATTTAATTTTTATTTTTTCAAAGCTTTGACATTTAATTTCATGTTTTATACTTTCATTTTAAGCAATCAAAGCATTTAATTTCAGTTCACTTGTCTTTAATTACTTATTATTCGTGAGATTGACGAAGCTGTGTACAACAGAGTCAGTTTCCACAATCGTTTGATTCAAAAAATCAAAGTGTAATTTGTCACACTCATTCTTATCCTTTATAAGGTCTGTTTGGATGAGAGTGAGGGAGGGGTAAATAAAGGTGAGGAGGGGTAAGTAACTATTTTACCCCTGTTTGGGAAGAGGTGAGCCAATGGAGGATAAAGGTAAGTAAGGGTAAGCTTTATCCTCTCTTACCCCTCAAATCTCAATTTTTTTACACCCTAATTTGAGTTGTAAGGAGGGGTAAGGAGAGAGAGATATGAGTTATAAATATATCTATTTATACATGCCTTAAATTTATTATTCCTTCACTTCTTTCTAAACATAAACAGCATACATTATCTCTTCTCACATTTTCATTAATTTACCCCTTTTCAAACATGAGTTTTTTTTTTATTATTATAACCCTCCTTACCATTCTCATTTCTTGCCCTTTCTTATCCTTCCATTACTTATCCTTCCCTCACTCCATCCAAACAAACCCTTAGAAACTGATGTAACTTGAAAAACTGATAGAGTTTCCCCAAAATTTATAGTTAAAAGAACATATGAAACCTATTAAAAATACATCTAGTGTACAAAACATGGCTCCATGCCCATCAAACTATTTAAAAACCCAAATATACATATTAAAAGAAAATATGTACAGTCCAAAACCTCTAGCTGCCTATACATATGTGCTGTAGTCTAAACAAATAAATATACACAAGAAATATATTGACTCGACCTCCACTAGACTCCACAGCTGGTGAAGTGAAATAGAGGACAATACTAAAAGAGAAGCTGCTAGTGGTGGAATCAGCAAAAAGGATTTTAAATATTAAAAATTAAGAAGGTAAGTACAACTACTTAGTAAGCAAATAAATAAATAACAAAGGGAAACATATAAGGTTTTGGTACTTAATAGTACCAATTTTATTATGTTTGAATAGTTTAGCTAAATAAATATCATTTAATCTAAATTATGTATCTGAGCTAAAATAAAATTTATGATATAACAATATTGCTGAAATAAATATATTAAAATCATAAAATCTATAATATTCTCATACACCCGCGATATACTTCTTGTAGATAATGCTGGCATCTCATGCGCAATAATAAACTTTGGCAGACTGAGAGCAATGCTGGTATCTTGGGCTTTATGATGACACAAAAATAACCTAAGAGCGATAAAAATATTGGTCATATACATGTGCAGAGCTACCCCCAAGGGGCAACCACCAGATATACGCCCCAAAGGTTATATATATATATCAAGCGTTGTCACACCTTACCCCTCTGTAAGGTATAATATGATCCCGTAGAATACCTAATGAACTACCGAACTTTACCTACCGATAATTCATTAAGTACACTATAAGGGATTTTAAAACCATTTTCTGACATTTTGGAAGTGGTGAGCATTTTGGTAGGAATTAAAATCATTTAATTCAAGTTTAGTTAAAACTTTTGCCCATTTTATTTTTTTACAAATTTTATAAAAATTTCGGCAGAGTGCCATTTGTATTTTGAGAAAACAGTTCTTCAAATACCTGAGAAAAACACTTCCAATAAATTTTTCCACAACTCCCAACCCAAATCAACTTAAAATTCTCAAATCAAACCACTTCAAAATAATTCTACAATTTAATCCAAGTTTGTCATCTCAAAATATTTCACCATTTCATTCAATAAAGCTAATTTACATTCATAAGTTTAATTTACAGATATAAAATACAAAGATAATATTATTACAATTTATTATACAACTGCTCAACTTTACATTGATACATAAAATATCACAATGTTTACATCAAATAATTACAAAGTTAAAAATAAATACCCGTACAAAAAGGATCAGTGAAGTCCACTATCTCAATAGCAGCTCACTCTGCTGTTTTCTCCTTGCCCTTATCTGCGACAGCAAAATAAGCTATCGCTAAGTATAAAAATACTCAGTGGCGCACAATAAAAATTTAAAATGCAATACATAAAATATTCATTGACAAAACACAATTTAAATATTGCACAATTATATTTCACAAATTATCAAAACTCATTATAGCACAATTTTGGGTCAAATAATTTAATAAATATAGTGTTACTAATTCATACACAACTTAAGCTATGACACAAAATTTCGGATCAATGCCGTGTTATACACCACGACAAAGCAATCTACAACCCCACTAATCGAAATCAATGAGAGAGGTGGCTAGCTAGCTAATGAGTACTCATTCGATCTACAACCTCAACTGGTAAACAAGAGAGGGAGGAAAATAATCGATCTCAACCTCATAAATGGAGGAGGAATAATAAGGCACTGTCATGCTAAGTGTGAATCAGAAATCAATTTCAAACATTTTATTCAAATATTGCATATAAAAATGAAATCAATTTCTAAAGTTACAATTTCATCACAAAGTGGCAACACAAAAGTTCTTAAACTCATAATGCGTACTAAATCAATTTTTCAAGGATAAAATGCTGAAATAGGATTTATTGTGCACAAACCTGACGTGAGTCGCCTCTAGGCCTTAACTCAGTCTCTTAGACTTTCCGAGTCTTTTTCAGCTGAAACACAAAATTTATAGTGTCTCAGTATCTTTACTTCATAACAATTCCAATAACTAATTCCAATATATTTAAACTTACATTCTTGCAAATTTCATATTGAGGTTACTATTTATGATACTGTTCAAGTCAATTTATTGACTTTCTAAGGCTTAATAGGTATGTGAACTCCAACTTCACCCACATACCATATTTTGGTCACCAATTTTGTTGGTTTTGGTTGTTTTCTCAAAACTTAGGTCTTTTAGGCAAAATTGCAAATTTTTAATTTTGGTGTCTCATGTTGCACTATTCCATTGGTCAATTGTCTGTTAGAATTTGGCAAAACTCTCTTCATAGAAAATGTTTCCTATTGTCTTAACTTTATTTTTCTTTTTGAATCACTCCATTTGGAGTTTTGTAGCTCAAGTTATAGCCATTTTGTTGGTTTTGGTTGTTTTTAATATTTGCATGGCAAAAGCTATTAATTAAGGATAAATTTCAACAACAATCTGTGAACTTATATAATTGTAATATTGTAGTCCCTTAATTTAAAAATGTAATTTATAATTCTTTTCACTTTTAAATTTTACACAATAAAATCCTTCTTACCTCCAATCTCCAATTTCTCAATTAAATGCTGACATGGACAATCTAACATGGTACTTAGTTAGCATTTCTCTCTCCTCTTTCTTATCAAATGTTACAAAATCATCTTCTAACTTTACTTATTGTAAAACTATTGTTCTTTAATTTTATCATTTATCACACTATTATCCTTGATCAGTGTTATTTGTAACACCATTATCCTAATTCAAAACCTCTTCCTAAATGTAAGAAATACTATTCTTATACATTAGGTGAATCTGATTCACCTAAGAATTTCACATTGGATGAATTTACTTGTGCAAAGTCCATCTCCATTCTTATAATCATACAGTTATTTGACTTCCTGTGATTAGCCTAATTAACTAGCAATTTGCAAGTTCTAAATTTAGTTAACCAAGTTAGGTATGTGACACATTCACCTAAATTTTGTATGAACTGGATATGATTATTTGGGCAACACTTTGCATTGATCATTTCAACCAAATTTGTAACACCTAACTTTTCTATTTTTCAAACTTATTACTATTGTTATTATTATTATTATTATTATTATTATTATTATTATTATTATTTTAATCTATTATATCACTTTAAGGTGACTAAGTTCTGTAAATTAATGAAATGTAATAGTTATTTCATATAAAATATACATGATTAAATTTAATGGGTATTTAAGAATATAAAGGATATTTATGTATTATCTTTATTAAAATTTTTATTTAGAAGTGTTTTGATTTGGAAATTTTTTATTCAAAATGTATGTGGGTAAAAAGCATATTTATGGACTTAAAAGTAACATTTTTTTAGTTTTCGAGTAAAATCATAATTTTTAAAACTTAAAGAACCAAATTGTAAATTGGTTGACACTTGGCAGCTTCCCCATCACCCATTTCCAGCACATGGGCAGGATTTTTCTAGTCTCCAGCAGAAAGAAGAAAAACGGGAAAGGAGAAGGGGAAGGGGAAGGGGAAGGGGAGAAGAGAGGAAGAAGAAAAGAAAAGGAGAGAAGGAAAGAAAAAGAGGAAAAGAAAGAGAGAAAGGGAAAACTTCATTTGCATGGAGAATCAACCAATTTCGGTAGAAAATGAGAATTTATGGTGAGAGATTGTAAGTTTTAGAGAGAGAAACAATAATTTTGGTTAGAGAGAGAAAGTAGATTTCAAGCAAAAAAATTCTATTTTAACATTTTTCTTAGACTATGTAGATATTTATGAGCATCCTCAATTTTTGGATCATTCTCAAATAAGATACACAATATTTTCTATTAATTTTTTAAGTTTATTAGCTTATTTTAGATTTTTAGTTTTATTGAAGTTTAATCAAGTCAAGAATATGTTTTTGGATGTTTGAGTGCTATAAATATATTAAAAGAGATTTTTTTTATTGGTAAAGTTTTATGAATTTTTATTGTTGATGTTATTATTGTTATTATTATTATTATTATTATTATTATTATTATTATTATTTGAGAGAATAGTTTACATAATAATGAGTTTTTAAAAGGGATAAGTTTATTTTGACTTCAAAGTTAATATTAGCGTATAGAAATTGGAATTTTTATATATCTATTAATTGAAAAAGGTTGGTTGAGAATGGATGATAAATCTATATTTAGCTTTTATAAATTATGCTTTTCAAAATATTAAGTTAATGGGTTTCATATTATGTCTACTGTGATTCTGAATTTTCCAATTAAAACTATATAATTGACTTGTAGAAATGGGATTAGTACTAGATAGAAGTAAAATTTTGAAACTATGAAGCTATGTAAATATAAAATTAAAGGATACTATATTTGTTGATTTTATTGGGAAGAAACAATTATATTTGATGTGTTAAATCAAAGTTTTAATGGTAAGGTTTAGAAATAAGACTTAAGTTCTAGAAATTTTAATATGGTTCAATATCTTTTTGATAAATAAATAAATATATATATATATATATATATATATATATATATATATATATATATATATATATATATATATATATTAAATCAATTGTTATTGAGTTAGAAAACATGAGATTTCAGAATTCGAATTAAATTTAAAATTTCAGTTGTGTATGATTGATTTGAAATGAAGTTAACCTTAAGTAGTTAGAAATTTTAGATAATGTAGCATGAAATGAGTTGACAGAAAAATGCATAAAATACCATATAACTTCTTTAATAATCTTATTCACCTAGGTTTTTCAAGTAACGAGAAATAAGGTAAATTTTATATTATCATGGAATTTAATTATTGGCGTTGTAACCCTTGTTCAATTGTTTACTCGCGTGGACCAAAATTGGCATATCCTAAAATTTATTGCAGCTATAAATTTTGTTTAACTTAGTTATTGGACTTGGAGTGGAAATCAATGAAGAGGATATGAAATTATGAATTATATTATTTATTGTACACACCCTTGAAAGGTATTGACTTTTAAATTTTGTTCGTGTTATTGCCTTGTGGTGCTCATTGCAGCACTTGTTATTATGATTATTGTTATGGTTATTATTATTAATATTTATGAGAAATGTCGATTTATGCTAAATTGTTGTCTTATTTATTTATATATTTTTTTAATTAAATTTTTTTGACACAAAATTTATGCACGCTAAAAGTTTTATTTTTAGAGTTGCGTGAACTTGATCCTTCATTTTGTTATGAAGGCACGAAGATAGCTTTCGGATGCGGTTCAAAATAACTTTATTCTTATGTTTTCTATAATAATAATAATAATATTATTATTATTATTATTATATTATTATTATGTGTTCAAATAGTTAAATTATAGCAGAAATATTGAAATTTTGGTTTTTGGTCATGTTAGTCACGTTTAGCAGAACTTGGGTGTGACAAAATTTCTGTCTATAAATATTGTTAGGAAAATAATTAATCTTCAATTCATTAAGCTCAAAATTAATACCAAAACAAGGATATGGAATTCTGTCATTCTACAAGAAGAGGCAGTTCTCAAATTATAGGGAAACATTGCTTATAGAAGTCAGCAGCAATGAAGTTTTATCAGATATTTCACAAAGTCAACAATCAAATTCAAATTTCATTCTCATAATCATGCATGCATGGAAAAAAAAAATCCCATCTTCTGGTACGAAACTATATGGATATCTTCTATCCAACAAAAGCAACAACATTTCTCAGAAAATGAAAGGAACATGGATTATTAATACTGCACAAAACTAGTAAAAAGAAACAATTGAATCTTTGCTTTACGAGCAGGTCTTGTTGCATTGGTTCACTGCAAATGGTCCCCATTTGAAGGCCAAACTTTCTGTCACGTTCCTGTCATGATTCATGAACTGATGAAGGATAGGTCCTCTCCTTTCATTTTGTTTTTACTTTTTCTTGGCACGTGAGATAATCTTTTACTCATTGACAATTTCATAGATGCCTTGTATTGTCTAAAATCAAATCCTTTTGTTGGTTGGATTTACAAGTTACAACCCTTCATTAGTTCATTAGGTGCAAAATTCAAGTATTTTGTTAGATAATTGATCACGTTTCACAGGACTAAATCTTGGTTTGCTAACATTTTAATTAATTACCACATAATTCAGCCCATTCCTGCCTTGCAATATTTGATTTAATCAGGTGCCTGCAAAATGAATTGGCATCTGTAACTAATTGCAGAAGAAACAGGAGGGACGTAAAAAAGTTTTAAAGTTTATGATAAACATCTGAAGTCCCATGCCCGCTCTGTCCGTGCTTGTGATTCACTGAAAAGGGGGCATTCTTCTCTCTTCTTTATCTGCGAGGCCATGGTGATCATTTTCTTCAAAAGCACAAAACACGGAATACATATCTCACACATTGGAAAATCATGATCTCATGATGTATGCTACTTCTACTTTCTTCTTTTGCCTTTTACACTTGCCTCTCTGTTTCAGTTCATCAAGGACGTTGTTTTTAGCTCAAAAATGGTAAAATCACCAATAGAGTACTGATATAGCATTAACTGGCAATCAACTAAATTACAAATCTTAATCACAAGTCTGAACCATGGTTTTTCATGATTAGAATAATCTCTCTAAATGAGTATTAGACAACCTGAAGCTGATAAATATGTTTATAAAACTTGAGATGCGTACATCGTCTGTACCCATTTGTTAGTGGAAGGTAAAAGCTACATTGGCCAAATTTATAGAACTAAAGGCAAAAGCACGAGTCTTTCTTTTTGTCTTTGCAGAACATGCTAATGGATTGGCCTTGTTTCTCTGATCCTTAAATCAGTAACAACTCACTCTGTCAACTAGCTTTTTTCAGATATTTGGCAAGCAAAAAAGGAGCGTTAAGATTCTTAGTTTTAAATAGATTTTTCACAAAGGTAGTACCACCTCCTTTCTTTTAAAGCCAGAGTTGCATAGGCTCATTGTGCACATGCAAATGAAAAACCTTGGAATTTCTAGAAGAGGATCGACAAACTTGCAAATAACATGCTGAAATTAAATGAACAAAAAAAAATTCTGTTGGATTTTGCAATTGAGTACAATCCCTCCTTGAAGAGTCTAAAAGAATCCAAGTGTCGGTAATGTAAAACAACAAATTGAAAATTTACATATCAACTTTGAGGAAAAATAGTGTCACACAGCCCTTTTGGTAAACAAAAGTAAAAGCTAGAAGCAAAGACATTACAGCTATGCACTTCTGCAGCTAACATTGGACTTTCAGTCCGTATTACTTTAAAACTACTTAACAGCGAAACCCCAGCTTCCGCACTTCTTTGGTGTAGAACTTTCCTCCTAATGCTGTTTCCAACCTTGCTGATGTTTCTTTAGCAATTTCTTGATCAAACCCATCCAAATCCATCCGATATTCTCGGCATTCAGGTGAGCAAAATGCACCTAGGTGACTGCATCAATGAAAGAAAAGCATGTTTAAGGCAAATAAACAAATGAATTTCAAAAGATACAGTTTCGACAGATTCTGGGGAATTATGATAATATGTTAGAGGGTCTCAAGGGAAAGAAGGGAAAATCACGTCAGGGAAGAATACTCCAAATCTGTGTCCATAGACTATACTCCAAATCTGTGTCCATACACTAAAGAACTAACAGGTAACCTCAAGAACATTGGAACAGCTTACAAAACCGCATATAAATTAGCTGATATTGAAAATTTGAAAAACCATGTAGAAAAGAAAAGGTATAGAGTCAGTGAAACAATTAATAAACTATGAAATCCTTTTTCTTCTTCTGTAATATATTACTGTTTGATGGCAGAAAATTTTTTTGGTGATTATAAGTCAATATTATCATGCATGCAAATTTAGTCCCTTTTCTATATATTAAACCTCAAACCACCTTTAAACATAAAATAAAGATCTTAGTTTATCCTCTCCCTTTTATTTTTAAAATTAATTCACGTTGTTGAATCTTATTTTAAAAGAGAGGAAAGGACAAAGGATAAGAAGACTCACCCATACATGTAAATATCCTTGTCCTGAAGGAGTTTCTTCTTGCACAAGAAACAAGCTTTGAGAAACTCTCCAAACCCATTATCAGGCTTCTTGTTCTTCGGCCGTGCATCGTTATTCTCCCTCTCAGGCGATCCCAACGTGAATATACAGTGGCGAGTCTGCTGCTTCTCTGCCGATACTGGAGGCTGAGAATACTCTTTAACCGTCTTTGAGGTAGTGATGGGAGCAGGGCCTTTCTTCTCAGAGAAAGACACCGGAGACTCGATCGGCAGAGTATGGTTGAACAGCCCAATCTCTCCCTGACTAGACGACCGAACAACACGAGAGCGTGTGAAAGACATTGACAATAAGTGAGGGAATATGTTAGGGATTAGATGTTGAAAAATGTTGCGAGAATCGTAGGGTTTTAATTAGGGTTTTATGATGACAAATGAAAGCTCTAATATTAGGGTTTTATCTTCAGTAATGGGAATTAATTGTAAAAGGGGTGGGATTAGGGTTCTTGGGGTATGAATATTAATGTGAGATTTTATGGAGATTTGAGAGATTTTTGGGAGTCAAATATATAATTAAGGTTATTATCGGATTACCATTTCCTAATAGGATTACTATTTCTTAAAAGGATGTGATAAGTATTTTAATATTGAATATTTTAAAAAATAAATAATTTTTAATTTAATTTAAAATTAACTATATCACATATGCGTATATCCTTATCATAAATATGAAATGCCACATAAAGAAATATTGAGAAAATTTCAATTTCCATATTAAGATAAATATCAACATGGATTACTATTTCTAAAGCTATTCAATTTTATTTTAATTTTATTTTTTAAAATAAATCTTTGCAAGGCAAATGCTATTAATTAATTAATTATAATACATCATTAAACACCTATATGACCTGTCGCACCATGATTTTGATCTTTCTATCCTGATTTCTCCCTTAAAAAGAGCTCACTGTAGGGCCATCCCAGGGACTTCAATTCTAATCTTCGCCACCATTTTATACTGCCATGGCTACGTTTCCTTCTTCCACCTACTTGCTACTCACCCTCTTTCTATAATTATCTCAGGTTAGTATTTGTTTACATCAAAATAATTTATTTATATATTTATTTATTATTTTTAAATTTAAAAATTAATTTAATTAATTTTATTTTATTAATTTAATTAATTATGACTTGAAATAATTATTAAATATCTGGGAAGTTATTTGTTGGTTAGTTGAAGATAAATGAGTTATTTAGTAGTTTCAAGTGGTTATAGGAGAGTGGGATGGTAACCGTTAAATAATTGTAGAACGTGAAGATGGCAATTTAAGGAGTTATAAAAGCCAGAACAACGTCAAGAGCTCTCAACATATCAAACAACAACAATTCAATCAAACTCTAGTAGTTTTTTTATTTCATTTTATCAATTTTTATTTTTTCAAAGCTCTTACATTTAATTTCAAGTTTTGTACTTTCATTTTAAGCAATCAAAGCATTTAATTTCAGTTAACTTGTCTTTGATTACTTATTATTCATGAGATTGACGAAGCTGTGTACAATAGAGTCAGTTTCCACAATCGTTTGATTCGAAAAATCAGAGTGTAATTTGTCACACTTGTTCTTAACCTTTATAAGGTCTATTTGGATGAGAGTGAGGGAGGGGTAAACAAAGGTGAGGAGGGATAAGTAACTATTTTACCCCTGTTTGGGAAGAGGTGAGCCAATGGAGGATAAAGGTAAGTAAGGGTAAGCCTTATCCTCTCTTACCCCTCAAATCTCAATTTTTTTACACCCTAATTTGAGGTGTAAGGAGCGGTAAGGAGAGAGAGATAAGAGTTATAAATATTTCTATTTATACATGCCTTAAATTTATCATTCCTTCGCCTCTTTCTAAACATAAACAGCATACATTATCTCTTCTCACATTTTCATTAGTTTACCCCTTCTCAAACATGAGATATTTTTTTTATTATAACCCTCCTTACCCTTCTCATTTCTTACCCTTTCTTATCCTTCCATTACTTATCCTTCCATTACTTATCCTTCCCTCACCCCATCCAAACAAACCCTTAGAAACTGATGTAACCTGAAAAACTAATAGAGTTTTCCCCAAATTTATAGTTAAAAGAACATATGAAACCTATTAAAAATACATCTAGTGTACAAAACATGGCTCCATGCCCATCAAACTATTTAAATACACAAATATATATATTAAAAGAAAATATGTACAGTCCAGAACCTCTAGCTACCTATACATATGTGCAGTAATCTAAACAAATAAATATACACAAAAAATATATTGGCTCGACCTCCACTAAACTCCACAGCTGGTGAAGTGAAATAGAGGACAATACTAAAAGAGAAGCTGCTAGTGGTTGAATCAGTAAAAAGGATTTGAAATATTAAAAATTAAAAGGTAAGTACAACTACTCAATGAGCAGATAAATAAATAACAAAGGGAAACAGATAATGTTTTGGTACTTAATAGTACCAATTTTATTATGTTTGAATAGTTTAGCTAAATAAATATCATTAATATAAATTATGTATCTGAGCTAAAATAAAATTCATGCTATAACAATATTGCTGAAATAAATATATTAAAATCATAAAATCTATAATATTCTTATACACTCACGATATACTTCTTGTAGATAATGCTGGCATCTCATACGCAATAATAAACTTTGGCAGACTGAGAGCAATGCTGGTATCTTGGGCTTTATAATGACACAAAAATAACCTAAGAGCGATAAAAATATTGGTTATATGCATGTGCAGAGCTACCCCCAAGGGGCAACCACTAGATATACGCCCCAAAGGTTATATATATATCAAGTGTTGTCCCAAAGATAGTATAAATATGAGCTGAGCTAAAAATAAATCACCTGTTATCAAGGTGATATCTATTCGGCATATATATTAACTGTATTCGGCCATTTATTCAGCTGTAATTATAAATCTTATTTAATTTAATAATAAATCATAAAATTATCATTCTCTGCTCCCATTTACATAATTAGAAATAGTACAAATAATTTTCATTTAATGAAATACCAGTGTTATATATATATTTATCCACTCACTTGTACTGAAGACAGACCGAAGCCTAGACCGTTGGAGCACCCCTAGTATCTATTACAAAAGCTGAATCCTCTCCTAAAGTTAAAGAAAATAAAAGTGTATCAAGAAATGAATTTAAATCCTAGGTTGAAATTGTAGAATATAAAAATGCATGATTTATGTTCCAAAATTTTTAAAGAAATCCAACAGCATTCCAACATAAATTGAATGTTTCTCAAAATTGAAACAGCTCTAATGAGCGCTCAGAAGCCATATTAATTCCCAAAACAAATTCTAATATTTCCATAATATCTTCCAGCTTTGTCAAATCCACCACTCCACTCACAAAATTTCTTATTTCTAATAACACTTGAAATTTTGCACTAACTTATAGCCTCCAATAATACTAGAGATATAATATTTAACTCTATTTCTTATTTACACAACATGCTAAATTTCTTGCATATTTCTATTTAAATTTTAATATACTCAACAATTACCAAACCACTAATAGTTTGACCATTCATCCCTAAATTTATTCATTTATGGGTTATATTCTTTAATTGAAATTAAATTTAATTCTTACTACACCAACTAGATGATCATAAACCAAAATCAAGAACTTGGACTTACCCTTGTACCAAGGGTGGTTTAATCTCCCATTATACCCAAGAGCTTGTTAGGAGAGCAAACTTACCATGATTTCATCAACATTGTCACTAAGGACTTCTTGTCTGAAAAAATATGTTGGGGAAGAGGAAGGAGGATGTAAAGGGCAAGAATTTAATCTTAAAAGAAAGAAAAGTAAGAAGAAATGGTTGGATTTGACCAAAGGAAGTCCCTTGCTATGCTCAAACTCCCTTCTTTGTTTTGGTTTTTAAACACCCGAAATGTTGATTGGTTCCTTTATGTAGAAGATTTGTTTTTGTTTTGTTTTTTTTTTCTTACTTTTTACTTATTTATTATTTTGTTATTATTGAATAAGGTGTTGCACAATTTCAGGTGACATACTCAATATCTAGCTTGCCCGCATAATCATAATCTATAGGACAATTAAATTACTTCCCGATAAGTAAACAATATTTTATTTATCTTCGATTATATAATTCTTTGCACGAAATGTAATGTATGCATGCGTGCTAGAGGCAAAGCATAGGGAGATGGCTGCTTCTATCTAAGTGTCGTAGGTGGCGATTGTACAAACAAAGATGAGTGCTTTCAAACATGCCTACCGTGTTATAGAGACATTGGATGTATCAGACTGCATTCCTCCAGGCAGTGGCATGCCATATCGGGAATGTCGTTCATTCGAGTGTGGTGCTCCTTGTTCACCAGCGGATTCGCCACAATGCCCCAGGAGATGGCCTCCGTTTTCTTTCACTTTAGGTCCATTTTTTTATGAGAGATAGAGCACTATTTTTTAGTACTCCTAATATATCTAATAATTAGTCTTTACCTCAATTTAAAAGAAAATAAACTTATTATAGTCAAATACAGAAGAATAAGAAGATACATGAATAAATTAGTATAATTTTTATAAATACAAGATTTAGTTTATTTAGTTCACAAAGTAAGAGTATATATATATATATATATATATATATATATATATATATATATATATATATATATATATATATATATATATATATATATATATATATATATATAATGTTTTTCATATTTTTATGGACTCAATTAATTAGATGTCACGACCCAACTTATGGGTCAGACCGGCACTAGGACCTGGGCCGGCATAAAGCCCTCAAGGCCCATAGTAAGCCTTATTGTTCTCAAACCCATGTCCAGACCCACAATTTAAGCCCAATATGCATATAAAATAATTTAAATTAAACTGTTATAATTTTATTTCGGGCCAACTTAACCCAGTAATTATCAGAAACTAAAATTAGAAGAGCCCAATTCAACCCTATTACATCATTTACAAACTATTTAAAACTCATAAAAATTTTTAATTTGTTAATACAAAAACTTAAATTTATGCAATCCCTGACAGGATTAATGCTACTACTAGTACATGCGGAGTTCTAAATTACAAATTTAGATAATAATAATAATAATATAGTTAAGTAATTTTTTTTTTCATAACCTGCGAGGAAAGGAACAGGTTATTCTGAAAAAGGTCTCCTCCTGTAGCTTGGAAAAATATGGTGAACAGGAGTGAGCATTCGACTCAGAGAGTAAAATACCAATTTTAATCATAATCTCTATAACTATCTAAAGCTAATGCACCCTGTGGAGTGAAATGCAACATCGTCATAATTTTCATATCATAACAGCAAAAAGGCAATTTGGAGCACTCACACACCCAACACTGTCAAGCAATTACATATATGGGAGCTGATCCCCTATACAGCCCTCTTAATCTAACCTCTGCCAGTGAGTATCTCTCAAGCCAGATTTTCGCTTAATAAACCAAATGCGGGGTCCTAGTGAGTGTCTCTCAAGCCGTGTCTACCCTGAAGGACTAGGTCCCAGCAAGTGTCTCTCAAGCCGTGTCTACCCGTCATGTCCATATCCAATACCATACCACACGCACGCCACGCACACACACTGCTCTAAATTACCACAAACAACATCTATGGCACTTCAACAATTATGAATGCAATATAAAATGTGCCTAACGTTTAACTACATAGATACATATTTATAAGTGAAGCATGGGCATGCTTGAACATATAATAATATCGAAATTACTATTAAATTAATATTTTACTCACAGTACACCAGAGACAACTGTAGAGGTTGGGTGAAGGAAAATAGTTGATCCTGATTACCTACATAATTTTATTGTGAATTTATTAGTGATAATTCAAATAAAAATAATTTTTAAAGAGGTAAACACATCCTAATTTGTGCCGAAAATTTGGCAGAATCTCTCCTATACCTAGAATCTACCCAACCTGCAAAAGGCTTCAAAATACACTTTTATATCCGCCAATCATACAATCACAACTCAGTCACATTATAAGGCCCCTCCTAGGCCCACCCAAACAGTCAACAACCACAATTTGAAAAATTATAATTTAGCCTCTATAACTAGCCCTTTTGCAAAAACTACCCAAACGAGCTCTAAAAATTCTAAAATTTTGCCCTGCGGTCCTTAATAATATTATAAGGCTATTGCAAAAGGAATTAAAATTTTCTGATCATCCACGAATATTTTATGAATTTTATTCTAAATCTAGTATGAGGTAAAAATTGAGTAGCTTAGAGTTTGGGTTTACTTATGACAAATCTGACACCTAGAAAGTGTTCAGAATGTCCAAAAATGCTAGGATTGACTATAATATTGACCACATTCTGAGACAGGCTATCGGGCAGCCGAATCTAGCTAAAAATGCAGTCCCAATGCCGGTAAGCTATCTTCGATCCGATCATACCTAAATTAAGTTCAAATTTTGTTAATAATTATCATAAAATTACTTTTAAATTTTGGAAATCGAAAAAGTTCAAAAATCTCACCAAGCGATCTAGACCGTCCGATTATCGCCTTTTTCAAATGGTGTCCGATCGGAGAGGGGTCAATCCTATCTCGAAGATCTCGTCGTCCTGAGTCCATCAGTGGCCTCGGATTTCTGATCCGACGGTCGGATCGCCAGAAAAGTGGCTGTAAAGCCACTGCCCAAAATTTTCTCTCTCCTCTTTCTCTCTCTTTGAAACTCACCGGAAACCTCCATGGAACGGAGCACCGCTGGTCGGGATGGGAAGCCCGTGGTCCCAGGAGTCGAGCACCACCCCTCCCATGCCTGTAGGCTATCAAAAATGGCCTTGGAAGTCATCGCCGTTGCTCTCTCTCTCTCTCTCTTCAATTCTCGTAGCCACCGCTTTCTTTCGTCACCATTTCCTGTCCACTGGTGGTCGCTCAGACACGTTGAAGCCACTAGGGTAGTCACCGGCAGCGGATCTCTTGCCGGCAAGAAGAAAAATGGGAAGGAGGAAGAGAGAGTTGAGGAGAAAGGAGAGTGAGGGAGGGGGGGGGGGGGGCTGTGCACTGCGTTTTGGGTTTTTTTTTTTAACTTCTAATTACAGTATTAGTCCCTCAACTTCTTAGAGGTTTACGATTAGATCCAAAATTATTTTATTATGTTAAAGTTTAATAAAACTCTAGTAATGATAATGTAACACCCCTAATTTTTAAATTTATTATTTTTGGATAAATATTAATGTTTTAATTTTATTTAAATTAAAATGAAATTATTTGAAATTTTTTGGATTTAAAAAATTGGGTTTGATTTCCCGAAAATATAAACTTTGATGATTTTTAAAAATTAATTTAAAGATCACGTGACAAAACTAAAAATATATTTGGAGTCTACGAATTTTTCTGAGTTTTCTAGAATTTTTTTCAGAATTTTTGGACCTCGTTTTCGGTCCCAAGGCAAAGTAAAAATTCAAAATTTTATATTCTGAATCAAATCGGCTGAATCGAACTGGACCGGATCGGACCGGTCGAATCGGACCGGCCCTTCTTCTTCCTTTTTCTTCCTCTCCCGCGCGCGTTTTTCTTCTTCTCCTTCTCTCCCGTTTTCTCTCTCCTCCCTCCTCCCCTTGCCATGCGACCTCCTGCCGCTGACCCGCCAGCGCCTCCCAGCGCTTGACTCATGCCGCCGCTGGAATGTCGAAAAAGGCGGCGGCAATGTGCAAGCTTGCCGCTTCGTCTTCCCGGCCGATCCGGTCACCAATCGGATCGGGTCTTGTGTCTAAATCCATCTACTCGTCGAGAGCTTTTCGTAGACACCAAGAACACCGAAATCTGTCGAGCGGTTTGTCCAATTTTTGCCTGGAAAGTTTTAACCCATTTTGACTTTTGGGCTAGATTTCTCGCAAACCGTGAATCCCACGAGAAAACTGAAAGTACTAGAGCGCTCCACTCATTGAGAGCTTCGCGGCGATATAAATTTCGAATTTTTCTGACACCGTTTTTCAGTGGGTCCCATGGAACTTCGCAGTGTTTTTTCGAGCATTAAATGAGCTTAGAAAATTCTGTAAAATTTATGTACTAACCCCCGTGTTGTGGGCTTCCTGTAGGTATCTTCAATTCACGGAAATTCGACAGTTGTCCGGGTCTGTGAATTTCTGGCCAGACAGACCGGCTACCGGAAATTGAATCGAGGTTTTGGCTACCCCACCATTGTCAGACGTCCCGAGTGCATCCTCGGAGTCGGAATCGGCAAAGGTAAACCCCAACCTTGCTATTTCATAATTTTCTAGTACTTAAATAGGATTAGAAATCCATAAAATATTCGTGGTAGCCCAGAAAATTATTATTCTTTTTGCAATAGCTTAGTAATATTGCTAAGAACCGCGGGGCAAAGTTTTAGAATTTTTAAAACTTGTTTGGGCAGTTTTTGCAAAAATGATCAATTATGAGGACTAAATTGAAATTTTACATATTGTGATGGATGACTGATTTGATGGGCCCAGGAGGGGCTGTGTGATGTGATTGAGTTATGTATATATGGGTTGTGAATATAGAAGTGTGTTTTGAGCCCTTTTGCAGGTTGGGTAGGTCCTAGGTATAGGGGAGATTCTGACGAATTTTCGGCACGACTTAGGACGTATTTGGTCTTTTCTTGATTTGTATTGAGTCATTTGTATTAAATAATTGTAATGTAATTGTCAGGTGAGCCGGGACAGCCTTCTTCCTCCGCCCAGCCGCCACAGTAATTGCTGTCAAGTCTGTGAGTAAAATATTAATTTTAATTGTAATTTCGATATTATTATATGTTCAAGCATGCCCACGCATCACTTACATGCATATATTTATGTAGTTAAACTCTAGGCACGATTTATGTTGCATTCATAACTGTTAAAGTGCCATGGATGTTGTTGTGGTAATTTGGAGCAGTGTGCGTGCGTTGGCGTGCGTGTGATGTGGTGTGGACTATGGATAGGACGAGTAGTCACGGCTTGAGATCTTCGCTGGGACCCGATCCTTCAGGGGTAGTCACGGCTTGAGTTCTTCGCTGGGACCCCGATTTGGTTTATTAAGCGAAAGTCCGGCTTGAGTTCTTCGCTGGCACCAGGTTGGATTTAAGAGAGCTGTATAGGGGATCAGTTCCCCATATATTATGATTGATATTACTAGGTGTGTGAGTGCTCCTAATTACCTTTTTGCTGTTATATGTGAAATTATTGCTGATGTTGCATTTCACTCTACAGGGTGCATTAGTTTTAGATAGTTATAGAGATTATGGTTAAAATTAATGTTTTACTCTCTGAGTCGAACGCTCACTCCTGTTCATTATTTTTCAGGCTACAGGAGGATTTTATTGTGGTTAACCTGCTTTTCTCCTTCGCAGGTTGTTTATTAATATTTATGTAATTTTATTAACTCCTAGAATTTTCGTATGTGTTAGAAGTATTTATCTGATTTGGGTCTGTAATATAAATTGTCAATTCGAACCTGTAAACTTATTATTTTATGCATGTTTGATGGATTGGATGAGGGAGCTGAGCTCCCATTTATATTTTATGACATTTAAGTGTGTGGAGGGTGAGCTGAGCTCCCCAATTGATTATGTATTGTGTTTACAGGTCGGGTGAGTCAAAAACTCCCCGTTGAAAGGTCCATTTTATGGCCGGACTCTGTCCGCTTGATTTCTTGAAATTAGGCCCAAATGGGCCTTAGAGTTGGGTTAAGGAATAGTTAGGCTTACTACGGGTCTCGGGGGCTTTAGGCTGGTTCAGGTCCTAGTGCCGGTCCGGCCCATAGGTTGGGTCATGACAAATGTGGTATCAGAGCTTAGGCTCTAGATTCTTAGGGAATGTTTGTCTAAAGTGTTGGGAAGAATCTACTAGGAGTCACATGCGGAAAATAGGGTCCACATTCGTCTTGCATTATCATCTTTGCTTCTAGTTTCTGCTTCATATAATTATGTATAAATATGAGTCTATAGAGCTGTGTAACACGTTGTTTTGAATTTTGTGGGCTAATGCTGCTGAATTTCAGAAAAATGCGTAGAAGTAGGAGAGCTGCCACTGCACCAGAACCAGATGTGCCTGACGAGGTGTCAGCACAGGATGAGGCGCCTGCCCCGAGGAGGCGGGGTAGGAGGCCTAGAGCTGCTCAAGTAGAAGAGCAGTTGCCACCAGTTCAGGATCAGTCTTTTATGGCACAGGGTCCCATGGACCCCATGGCAGCTACTCTAGCTGGGTTGTAGAGAACCATCGATATGATGGCGCAGTATATGGTCCACCCTCCACAGCAGCAGCAGTCCACCACACCAAGAGGGGAACCTTACAAACAGATAATCAATTTTAAGAAATTGGTGCCTGGTACTTATAATGTGTCAGACGATGCATATCGGTTTTTGGATTCCTACAGACAGGCAGGAACAGAGTTGCAGTTGACTGATAGAAGACTTATAGAGTGTATGCAGCATGTCATGGGGCCTATGCCTAGACAATGGATGAATGACTACATATTACCTCGGATGGAGGGTTTGTCATGGACTCAGTTTGTGGAACTGTTCATCAATCGGTTTGTGCCAGAAAGCTTCAGAGATCAGAAGCAGTGGGCCTTTGAGGCCTTAAGATAGAATGGCAGGCCTATAGATGAATATGCTACAGAATTTCTAGAACTGAGCAAGTATGCCCCTACAGCAGTAGCTACAGAAACTATGAAGGTGAAGAGGTTCCTAAAGGGACTTGACAGGAGGTATGCAAACCTGGCCATGATATCTGATCAGTCTTTTGATGTGGTGGTTGATCGAGCCAGACAGATTGAGATTAGCTATGCTGTAGATGACAGAGGAAGAGCAAAGAAAAACAGAGCAGAGGGTTCTTCAGGTGTTCCCCACATGGGTACTCCGGATAGTGGTGGCCAGAGTAATTACAGATGAAAAAGTAGGAACAAGAAGAGTGGTTTTAGACACAAACCTCGAGGGTTCAGGCCAGGGTACGGATCCAGCAATGATCACAGTTCGGGGTACAACAGTTCTAGGTCTGGTTTAGGATCCTCCTTGGCACCTTGTGCACAGTGTGGAAGAGGATATTCAGGACCTTGTATGATGGGTTCAGGAGTATGCTTCAGGTGTGGCCAACCAGGTCACTTTGTTAGGGAATGCCCCACGTTCAGCGAGCCACAGATGGGGTCACAGGGTTCTGTTGCAAATGTTCCTCATCAGTTGTATCCGGGTGCTTCGGCAAAGATGGCAGTGGGCCATACAACAGGGCCGAGGACAAGGGGGACGTGGATTTGGAGGCAGATCAGGAGGTAGAAGTCAGTATCAGGGTTTTGCCACTCTGGGTAGGGGTCAAGCTCGGGTTTTCACCCTGACCCATCAGAATGCTCAGGCTTCCAATGTAGTTGTGGCAGGTATTCTTCTAGTCTGTTCCTATGAGGCTCGTGTTTTGATAGATTCGGGTGCTACGCACTCATTTGTCTCCCCTGTGTTTACCATGAGATTGGGTAGAAACCCTACAACTTTAGAATGCCCTTTGTCTATAGCTACCCCGCTTAGTGAAAACATAGATGTAGATATAATTTTTCTGGGTAGCCCAGTAGTAGTGGATGGAAAGATCCTCCCAGCAGACTTGGTTCCTCTACCAGTAATGGATTTTGATGTAATTTTGGGGATGGATTGGTTGGCAACTCATTATGCCACTTTAGACTGCATGAACAAAAAGGTGTATTTCCACATGCCTGGTATGGAAGAGTTTAGCTTTGATGGTGACAGGAGCGTAGCTCCATATAATTTGGTGTCAGCAATTAATGCTAGAAAAATGTTGAGGCGTGGATGTCAATGGTATTTGGCATTAGTGAGAGATACATCTGTAGAAGGTGTCAACATGGAAAATGTTCCTGTTGTCAGAGAATTCATTGATGTCTTCCCTGAGGAGCTTCCAGGATTGCCACCAGGAAGGGAAATAGAGTTTTGCATTGATGTTGTGCCGAGTACGAACCCCATATCAATGCCGCCTTACAGGATGGCACCAGCAGAATTGAAAGAGTTAAAGGAGCAACTACAGGAGCTTTTGGACAAGGGTTTCATACGTCCGAGCACTTCACCCTGGGGCGCTCCTGTTCTATTTGTGAGAAAGAAGGATGGGTCATTGAGGTTGTGTATTGACTATCGACAGCTGAACAGGGTGACTGTGAAGAACAAGTATCCACTTCCTCGGATCGATGATCTGTTTGATCAGCTCCAAGGGGCTAGATTCTTTTCCAAGATAGATCTGCGATCAGGCTACCATCAGTTGAGAATTAGGAATGAGGATGTGTCCAAAACGGCATTCAGGATAAGATATGGTCATTATGAGTTCTTGGTGATGTCTTTTGGACTCACTAATGCACCAGCAGCCTTCATGGACTTGATGAACAGGGTGTTCAAGCCATTTTTGGACCGTTTTGTCATCGTATTCATAGATGACATTTTGGTATACTCTCGGACTGAGGAAGAGCACATGTGGCACTTGAGGATGGTGTTGCAGACTTTGAGGGAGCACCAGCTATATGCCAAATTTTCAAAATATGAATTTTGGCTAGAAAGCATCTCATTCTTGGGACACGTGGTTTCTAGTGACGGCATTTAAGTGGATCCCAAGAAAATTGAAGCTATAACTGATTGGCTTAGGCCTACAACAGTCACTAAGGTGTGAAGTTTTCTGGGTCTAGCTGGCTACTATAGGCGTTTTGTGCAAGATTTTTCTAGGATAGCGGCTCCCCTAACTAAGTTAACTCGGAAGAATGTTCTATTCATGTGGACAGATGACTGTGAGAAGAGTTTCCAGACACTTAAAGAGTGTCTAACCACCGCCCCTGTGTTGACACTACCGATGAGTGGTGAAGGATATACCGTGTATTGTGACGCCTCCAGAGTTGGCCTAGGGTGTGTTTTGATGCAGAATGGAAAAGTAGTGGCTTATGCTTCAAGGCAGCTGAAGAAGCATGAACAGAACTACCCCACCCATGATTTGAAAATGGCGGATGTAGTCTTTGCACTAAAAATCTGGAGACACTACCTGTATGGTGAAGTGTGCGAGATATACACCGACCACAAGAGTTTGAAGTACATCTTCCAACAGAGGGATTTAAACTTGAGACAGAGGAGATGGATGGAGCTTCTAAAGGACTATGACTGCACCATCCAGTAGCACCCTGGGAAGGCCAATGTAGTAGCAGATGCTTTGAGCAGAAAATCTTCTGGCAGTTTGGTGCACATTTCAGCAGAGAAGAGACCGTTAATTCAGGAAGTACATGAGTTGATGGATCAAGGTTTAATCCTAGATCTATCAGATGAGGGGGTATTATTGGCTCATTTTTCAGTGAGGCTAGACTTACGAGATAGGGTCAGAGTTTCCCAGCACAGAGACCAACAATTGATGAAGATCATAGAAAGAGTACAGCAAGGTGAAGGTGGAGAGTTTGGATTTGCCAATGATGGCGCCCTAGTGCAAGGTTCTAGGATATGTGTGCCCGATGTGGACAATCTCAGAGATGAAATCATGCGAGAGGCACACTATACACTGTACAATGTCCACCCAGGCTCCACCAAGATGTACCATGATGTGAAAGATAGCTATTGGTGGAATGGCATGAAGAGAGACATAGCAGATTTTATGTCCAAGTGCTTGACTTGTCAGAAGGTGAAGTTTGAACATCAGAGACCGTAAGGAAGCTACAAGAGCTCCCTATCCCAGAATGGAAATGGGAAATGATTACTATAAATTTTGTGACTGGGTTGCCTCGTACCACGCGAGGATATGATTCGATATGGGTAATTGTAGACCGCCTGACTAAATCATCTCATTTCTTGCCTGTGAAGACTACATATTCTGTAGCACAGTACGCCCGACTCTATATTCGAGAAATAGTCAGATTACATGGAGTTCCTACTTCCATAGTATCTGACAGAGGTCCCCAGTTCACTTCTCGGTTTTGGAGAAAGTTGCAGGAGGCACTTGGCACACAGTTGAACTTCAGTACGGCTTTCCACCCTCAGACAAACGGACAGTCCGAAAGGACAATCCAAACAATGGAAGACATGCTTCGCATGAGTGTTTTGGATTTTGGAGGTCAATGGGATGATCAGCTAGCTTTGGTGGAGTTTGCCTACAACAACAGTTACCATTCCAGCATAGGGATGGCACCCTATGAGGCACTATATGGAAGAAAGTGTAGGTCTCCTCTGTGTTGGACGGAAATGGGAGAAGCGAAGGTGCATGATGTAGACCTAGTGCAATACACTTCGGAGATAGTTCCTTTAATCAGGGAACGATTGAAAGCAGCTTTCAGTAGGCAGAAGAGTTATGCAGACCCTAGATGGAGGGATGTAGAGTTTGCAGTAGGTGACTATGTATTCCTGAAAGTTTCTCCGATGAAGGGAGTTATGAGATTTGGAAAGAAGGGCAAGTTGGCACCTCGGTATATTGGACCTTTTGAGGTTACTGATAGAGTTGGAGCAGTTGCCTACCGGTTGGAACTACCACCCAACCTTTCTCACGTTCATCCCGTGTTTCACATCTCCATGCTCAGGAAATACATTCCCGATCCTTCTCATGTACTACAGCCGGATGTAATAGAGCTACAGGAGAACTTGACATTTGAGGAGCAACCTGTAGCCATAGTGGACTACCAAGTGAGACAGCTAAGATCAAAACAGATCCCTATGGTGAAGGTTTTGTGGAGGAGCCAGTCAGTGGAAGAGTGCACCTGGGAGTCAGAACGGAACATGCGTAGCAAGTACCCTTATCTGTTCAATGTGTAATCATGTACTTTATTCTGTCTTGTGTAAAATTCGAGAACGAATTTTCTATAAGGGGGGAAGAATGTAACACCCCTAATTTTTAAATTTATTATTTTTGGGTAACTATTGATGTTTTAATTTTATTTAAATTAAAAGGAAATTATTTGAAATTTTTTGGATTTTCGAAATCGGGTTTGATTTCTAGAAAATATAAACCTTGATGATTTTTAAAAATTAATTTAAAAACCACGTGGCAAAACTAAAAATATATTTGGAGTCTACGAATTTTTCTGAGTTTTTTGAAATTTTTTCGGAATTTTTGGACCTCGTTTTCGGTCCCAAGATAGAGTAAAAATTCAAAATTTTATATTCTGAATCGAACCAGTCGAATCGAACTGGACCGGATCGGACTGGTCGAATCGGACCGGCCCTTCTTCTTCCTTTTTCTTCCTCTCCCTCGCGCGTTTTTCTTCTTCTCCTTCTCTCCCGTTTTCTCTCTCCTACCTCCTCCCCTTGCCACGCCGCCGCCTCTCTTGCCACCCCAGCCCATCGCCGCCTCCCCACCGCCTCACCACGGCCGCCGCCGAACGCCAAAAAGGCACTGAGCGACGCGACGCAACGCCGCAGTGGCCGCTGCCTTCCCGGCCGAAATTCGGCCTATCCGGCCACCAATCGGATCGGGTCTTGTGTCTAAATCCATCTACTCGTCGAAAGCTTTCCATAAACAACAAGAACACCGAAATCCGTAGAGCGGTTTGTCCAATTTTTGCCCGGGAAGTTTTAGCCCATTTTGACTTTTGGGCTAGATTTCTCGCAAACCGTGAACCCCACGAGAAAACCGAGAGTACCAGAGCGCTCCACTCGTCGAGAGCTTCGCGGCGATATAAATTTCGAATTTTTCTGATACCATTTTTCGGTGAGTCCCACAGAACTTTTCAGTATTTTTCCGAGCATTAAATGAGCTTCGAAAATTCCATAAAATTTATGTACTAACCCCCGTGTTGTGGGCTTCGTGTAGGTATCTTCAATTCGCAGAAATTCGACAGTTGTCCGGGTCTGTGAATTTCTGGCCAGGCAGACCGACTACCGGAAAAAGTCTCCGAATTGAATCGAGTTTTTAGCTACCCCACCATTGTCAGACGTCCCGAGTGCGTCCCCGGAGTCGAAATCGGCAAAGGTAAACCCCAACCTTGCTTTTTCGTAATTTTCTAGTACTTAAATAGGATTAAAAATCCATAAAATATTCGTGGTAGCCCAGAAAACTATTATTCTTTTTGCAATAGCTTAGTAATATTGCTAAGGACCATGGGGCAAAGTTTTAGAATTTTTAAAGCTTGTTTGGGCAGTTTTTGCAAAAATGATCAATTATGAGGACTAAATTGAAATTTTACATATTGTGATGGATGACTGATTTGATGGGCCCAGGAGGGGCTGTGTGATGTGATTGAGTTGTGGATATATGGGTTGTGAATATAGAAGTGTGTTTTGAGTCCTTTTGCAGGTTGGGTAGGTCCTAGGTATAGGGGAGACTCTGCCGGATTTTCGGCACGGCTTAGGACGTATTTGGTCTTTTCTTGATTTGTATTGAGTCATTTGTATTAAATAATTGTAATGTAATTGTCAAGTGAGCCAGGATAGCCTTCTTCCTCCGCCCAGTCGCCACAGTAACTACTGTCAAGTCTGTGAGTAAAATATTAATTTTAATTGTAATTTCGATATTATTATATGTTCAAGTATGTCCATGCATCACTTATATGCATATATTTATGTAGTTAAACTCTAGGCACGATTTATGTTGCATTCATAACTGTTAAAGTGCCATGGATGTTGTTGTGGTAATTTGGAGCAGTGTGCGTGCGTTGGCGTGCGTGTGATGTGGTGTGGACTATGGATAGGACGGGTAGTCACGGCTTGAGATCTTCGCTGGGACCCGATCCTTCGGGGGTAGTCACGGCTTGAGTTCTTCGCTGGGACCCCGATTTGGTTTATTAAGCGAAAGTCCGGCTTGAGTTCTTCGCTGGCACCAGGTTGGATTTAAGAGAGCTGTATAGGGGATCAGCTCCCATATATTATGATTGATATTACTGGGTGTGTGAGTGCTCCAAATTACCTTTTTGCTGTTATGATGTGAAATTATTGCTGATGTTGCATTTCACTCTACAGGGTGCATTAGTTTTAGATAGTTATAAAGATTATGGTTAAAATTGATATTTTACTCTCTGAGTTGAACGCTCACTCCTGTTCATTATTTTTCAGGCTACAGGAGGATTTTATTGTGGTTAACCTGCTTTTCTCCTTCGCAGGTTGTTTATTAATATTTGTGTAATTTTATTAACTCCTAGAATTTCCGCATGTGTTAGAAGTATTTATCTAATTTGGGTCTGTAATATAAATTGTCAATTTGGACCTGTAAACTTATTATTTTATGCATGTTTGATGGATTGGATGAGGGAGCTAAGCTCTCATTTATATTTTATGACATTTGAGTGTGTGGATGGTGAGCTGAGCTCCCCAATTGATTATTTATTGTGTTTACAGGTCGGGTGAGTCAAAAACTCCCCGTTGAAAGGTCCATTTTATGGCCGGACTCTGTCCGGTTGATTTCTTGAAATTGGGCCCAAATAGGCCTTAGAGTTGAGTTAAGGAATAGTTAGGTTTACTACGGGCCTCGGGGGCTTTAGTCCGGCCCAGGTCCTAGTGCCGGTCCGGCCCATAGGTTGGGTCGTGACAGATAAAAATAAATATAATCTAGGAAAATTTAATTATTTTATTCTCATTTACTAAATTAACTTTAATTAATTTTTTTATTATTATTATCTTTCTTTATTTAAAAATCAATTCAAATAAATCCTATTATATTAATAATATAAATTTTCCTTTTTATTTTATTTATAATTTAAAATTTTTGGATTGTTACATTAGAACTCTGCAATACCCAGAGAATAAGAGGACAAAAAGAAAATAAAAGTGGAGAAGAAAAAAAAGTTGGTAGATTATGTAGTTTTAGAAGAGATGATAAAGAATAAAGAATACAAATATACTTATGCAATTATCTCATTTTATTGGGAGCTAGCTAGGCGTTACCATCCACCAAATGTGCCTCATTCAGGGAACCTTTAGCTTCGCTGCAAAAAATTACACATACAAAATCTTAATAAAATTGATTTGATATCAATAAGCTTTAATTTAGTGGCATTAACTCAATAATATTATAGTCATTTTTAAAATTATAATATTTTGAATTTAAATTTTAATAAAAATTAAATATATAAAAAATTAAAATTTATTTAATTAAGCATTTAAAAATTAAAAATATATGCTGCTTCTGTTATTTCTTTTTTTTTTTTAAAAAAAAAAAGAAAACAAAAAGATTCATTACCGACAATCTTTTTATGGAAGTAGTAAATGTCGCACTTCATTTGACAGTGAGTCTGGCCTTGTCAATTCTTATAAAAGATGGTGCACAATCTTACTATCATATCTAAGTTGTGTGGAATTTTTAGTTTTCATCCATTTATAAATATAATTCTTTATTTTGTTATCATAACCTAATTATATATAGAGAGAGAGAATATGATTGAACTTATACATAGGTAAATTAAAAAACAGTAGTATATATTGTTACTATAAGGGTATGTTTTATGGAAGGGAAAGCTGAAGAAGAAAAAAAAAAGTGTGTGAAAATTATAAGAAAAGTAAAATCTTTAAGAAAATTATTATTTTTTTTATATTTTTTATGTATATATAGAGAGAAATGAAAGGAAATGAAATGAAGTGATTTATTAATTTTTTTATATTTTAATGAAAAAAAGGAAGAAAAATTATTATATTTTTATTATTACACTCATATAAAATAAATATGACTATATTTAAAAATAACTAAAGGAAAAAAAATTACTTGCATTTAGTTTGAATGGAAAAATAAAATGACTCAAAATAATTTTTAAGCATTTTTCACATAAATCTTTATAATTGTTTTTTTCCCTTTCCCTTCTTACAAAACAGGGAATTAGATTTTTAATTTTTTTTATTTTTTTCTTAATTCTTTTTCCTTCTGATAAAATAATGAAATTATTATTTTTTCCCTTTTTCTATAATTTTTCTTTTTTTTTTTTTGCTATAAAGTGGAACTAAATGTTATTTTAAATTATTAAAGAGAATATATATAAATTAAGTGTATGTACGACTTTGGTTTGTCAATTCAAATTAAATTTCTTGTAGTTGAAATCAAATAAAAAAAAAAAATTTATTATTATCTGCTCCTAAAAAATTTTAAATAAAAAGAGAGCTATTCAAATTATTACATTAGTATTTATGATATGTAATTAATTTTTAATATAGTCAAGACAAATTAATCTCAAATTGCAACATTTCAAATTTGTTTACTCTCAAAATTTTTTTTGTTTAATTTAAAATTAACTGCAAGTCATATTACATATGAATATCCTTAATGAAAAACCACATGGATCATAATGAAGTCTTGAGAATTCAAATTTTCAAAATGTTAAGATACAATATCAATAACTATTCAATTTTGTTTAAATTTCCTACTAAAAAAATTTTTTTATTTGGATTTTATTTCTTAATATTTGCATGGCAAAAGCTATTAATTAAGAATAAAGTTTAACAAAAGTCCTTGAACTTATACAATTATAACACTGTAGTCTCTCAATTTAAAAATATAATTTAAAATTCCCTCTACTTTTAAATTTTACATAATAAAATCCCTTTTACTTCCAATGTCTAGTTTCTCAGTAAATGTTGACGTGGATAATCTAATGTGACACTTAGTTCGCATTTCTATCTCCTCTATCTTATCACATGTAAAAAAACTATCTTTCAAGTTTGCTTATTGTATCACTATTGCCCATTAATTTTGTCATTTATAACACTACTATCTTAATTCAAAACCTTTTCCTAAACATAAGAAATACTATTATTATACATTAGGTGAATCTGATTCACCTAAGAATTTCACATTGGATGAATTTACTTGTGTAGAGTCCATCTCCATTCTTATAATCACGCAGTTATTTGACTTCCTGTGATTAGCCTAATTAACTAGCAATTTGCAAGTTCTAAATTTGGTTAATCCAAGTTAGGTATGTGACACATTCACCTAAATTTTGTATGAACTGGATGTGATTATCCGGACAACACTTTGGATTGATCATTTCAACCAAATTTCTGTCTATATATATTTTTAGGAAAATAATTAATGTTCAATTCATCAAGCTCAAAATTAATACCAAAACAAGGATATGGAATTCTGTCATTCTACAAGAAGAGGCAGGTCTCAAATTAGAGGGAAACGTTGCTTATATAAGTCAGCAACAGTTAAGTTTTATCAGATATTTTACAAAGTCACTAATCAAATTCAAATTTCATTCTCATAATCATGCATGCATGGAAAAAAAAAAAAAATACCACCTTCTGGTTCGAAAATTAGATGGATATCTTCAATCCAAGAAAATGACTGGAACATGGATACTTAATTAATATTGCACAAAAATAGTGAAAAGAAACAATTGAATCTTTGCTTTGCAAGCAGGTCTTGTTGCATTGGTTAATTGCAAATGGTCCCCATTTGAAGGCAAAACTTTCTGTTCCTATCATGATTCATGAACCAACTGATAAAGGATAAGTCCTCTCCTTTCACTTTGTTTTTCACTTTTTCTTGGCACATGAGATAATCTTCTACTCATTGCCAATCTCATACATGTCTTGTATTGTCTAAAATCAAATCATTTTGTTGGTTGGATTTACAAGTTACAACCCTTCATTAGTTCATTGGGTACATAATTCAAGTATTTTGAGGGTAATTGATCACGTTTCACAGGACTAGATCTTGGTTTGCTAACATTTTAATTAATTACCACATAATTTAGCTGATTCCTGCCTTGCAATATTTGATTGGATCAGGTGCCTGCAAAATGAATTGGCGTCTCTATGGAATGTGTGCTTGTAGTCCTTGCACAAATGCTTTAACTTGTATTAATTGCAGAAGAAACAGGAAGAACAAAAAATTTTTTTAAAGTTTATGATAAACATCTGAAGTCACATGCTTGCTCTGTCTGTGCTTGTGATTCAATCTGCAAGGCGATGGTTATCATATTCTTCAAAAGCACAAAACACAGAATAAATATCTCACACATTGGAAAGTCATGATGTATGCTACTTCTACTTTCTTCTTTTGCCTTTTACACTTGCCTCACTGTTTCAGTTCATCAAGGACATTGTTTCTAACTCAAAAATGGTAAAATCACCAATAGAGTACTGATATAATATTAACTGGCAATCAACTAAATTACAAATCTTAATCACAAGTCTGAACCATGGTTTTTGATGATTAGAGTAATCTCTCTAAATGAGTATTAGACAACCTGAAGCTGATAAATTTGTTTATAAATCGTCAGGTGCGTCCATCATCTGTACCCACTTGTTAGTAGAAGGTGAAAGCTACATTGGCTAAATTTATAGAACTAAAGGCAAAAGCACAAGTCTTTCTTTTTGTCTTTGCAGAACATGCCAATGGATTGGCCTTGTTTCTCCGATCCTTAAATCAGTAACAACTCAATCTGTCAACTAGCTTTTTCCAGATATTTGGCAATCAAACAAAGAGCATTAAGATTCTTAGTTTTTAATAGATTTTTCACTAAAGGTTGTAATCTCTCAGATTTTTTTCCCCACCTCCTTTCCTTTAAACCCAGAGTTGCATACGATCATTGTGGACATGCAAATGAAAAACCTTGGACTTTCAAGCAGAGGATCGATAAACTTGCAAATAACATGCTGAAATTAAACGAACAACAAAATTTATCTGTGGGATTTTGAAATTGAGTGCAGTCCCTCCCTTGAAGAGTCTAAAAGAATCTAAGTGTGGGCAATGTAAAACAATAAATTGAAAATTTACATATCGACTATGAGGAAAAACCGTGTCACACAGCCCTTTTGCTAAACAAAAGTGAATGCTGGAAGCAAGGACAGTACAGCTATGCACTTCTGCATCTAACAATGGACTTTCAGTTCATATTACTTTAAAACTACTTAACAGCGAAACCCCAGCTTCCGCACTTCTTTTGTGAAGAACTTTCCTCCTAATGCTGTTTCCAACCTTGCTGATGTTTCTTTAGCAATTTCTTGATCAAACCCATCCAAATCCATCCGATATTCTCGGCATTCAGGTGAGCAAAATGCACCTAGGTGACTGCATCAATGAAAGAAAAGCATGTTTAAGGCAAATAAACAAATGAATTTCAAAAGATACAGTTTCTACATATTCTAGGGAATTATTATAATAACTTGGAGGGTCTCCAGGGAAAGAAGAGAAAATCATGTCAGGGGAGAATACACCAAATCTGTGTCTATAGACTAAAGAACTAACCAGTAACCTCAAGAACATTGTAACAGCTTACAAAACCACATATAAATTAGCTGATATTGAAAATTTGAAAAACCATGTAGAAAAGAAAAGGCATAGAGTCAGCGAAACAATTAATAAACTATGAAATCCTTTTCCTTGTTCTGTAATATATTACAGTTTGATTGCAGATAAATTTTTAGGTGATTCTAAGTCAATATTATCATGCATTCAAATTTAGTCCCTTTTCTATATATTAAACCTCAAACCACCTTTAAACATAAAATAAAGATCTTAGTTCATGTTGTTGAATCTTATTTTAACAGAGAGGAAAAGACAAAGGAAAAGAAGACTCACCCATACATGTAAATGTCCTTGTCCTGAAGGAGTTTCTTCTTGCATAAGAAACAAGCTTTAAGAAACTCTCCAAACCCATTACCAGGCTTCTTGTTCTTTGGCAGTGCATCGTTATGCTCCCTCTCAGGCGATCCCAACGTGAATATACACCGGCGAGTCTGCTGCTTCTCTGCCGATACTGGAGGCTGAGAGTACTCTTTCACCGTCTTTGAGGTTGTGATGGGAGCAGGGCCTTTTCTCTCAAAGAAAGACACCGGAGACTCGATCGGCAGAGTATGGTTCAACAGCCCAATCTCTCCCTGACTCGACGACCTAACAACACCAGAACGTTTGAAAGACATTGACAATAAGTGGGGGAATATGTTAGGGATTGGATGTTGTTGAAAAATGTTGCGAGAAACGTAGGGTGTTAATTAGGGTTTTTATGATGACAAATGAAAGCTCTAATATTTGGGTTTTGTCTTCCGTAATGGGAATTAATTATTCTTGTAAAAGGGATGGGATTAGGGTTCTTGGAGTATGAATATTAATGTGAGATTTTATGGATGCTTGAGAGATCCTTGGGAGTCTGATATATAATTAAGATTATTATAGGATTACCTTTCCTAATAGAATTACTATTTCCTAAAGGAAGATTATAGAATATTTTTATGTACATAAAAAGTATTATTCCTTTTCTCACACAACAATAAGAGAAAAGTGTATGTTATATGAAATAATTTATTGTTTGTGTATTAGATATAATAATTTTTAGGGCTAAAATTTAATTTTTATTTTCAAAATTTGAATAGTATTTAATCATCTAACAATTTATATTTTGATATTAATATATATGCATATAATAATAACAAAATATAAATTCTTATTATTTTATTTTAATGTTTTTATTTATTATTATATTAAAAAATTTAAATTTTCATATTTTAATGACATAATTCTATTAAAAAAAGAGAAATGTCAATCCTTATAAAGGAGAGTGCACAATCCTCATATCTAAGTGATGTGCAATTTTTATTTTTTATTTTTATTTATAAAGACAATTATTTATTTTATTAACGTGAACTAATTATATATATATATATATATATATATATATATATATATATATATATATATATATATTGTTAATATAAATATTATTTTAAATAATTAAAGAGACAGTAAATTATGTTTATCACTTCGATTCATCCATTCAAATTAAATTTCTTATAGTCAAAATCAAATTAAAAATTTAATTTTTTTTATTGTTATCTACTCATAAAAAAATTTAAATAAAAAAGAGTTTTTCAAATATTATATTAAGATTTATGGTATGTATTTAATTTTTAGTATAGTCGAGACAAATTAATCTCAAATTGAATATTTTGATTAAAAAAAATCTAATTTTTTGTATTTAATATAAAATTAATTATAAGTCATATCGCATATGCATATCCTTATTATAAATATGAAATGTCACATGTGGGATCATAATGAAGTCTTGAAAAAATTTCAATTTACATATTAAGATACGATATCAACATTTCAAATGCTATTCAATTTTGTTTTGATTTTATTTTTTAAAATAAATCTTTGCAAGGCAAATGCCATTAATTAATTATTATACATCATTAAACACCTATATGACCTACCGCACCATAATTCTGATCTTTCTATCCTGATTTCTTCCTTAAAAACAGCCCACTGTAAGGTCACCCCGCGGACTTAAATTCTGATCTCCGCCATCGTTTCACTGCACTCTTCTTCCATCTACTTGCTCCCTGCCCTCTTTCTAATTATCTCAAGTTAGTATTTGTTTTTTATTTATCTTCGATTATATATTTCTTTGCAGGAAATGTAATGTATGCATGTTTGCATGCTGCAGGCAAAGCATGGGAGATGGGTGCTCCTGTCTAAGCGTCATAGGTGGTGGTTGTCCAAACAAAGGCGAGTGCTTTCGAACAAGCCCGCCATGTTAATTATAGAGGCATCGGATAGAATGCGTTGCTCCAGACAGTGGGGATTTGCCAGATTAGAAATGTCACTATTTATTCGATTTTGGTGCCCTTATCTGCCAGCAGGAGATGGTCTCCGTCTGCTTTGAGCAATTATACTAGCCATAACTAATCATGTCCTTGTGTAACCTAAATCTAGGATATATATAAGCTTCAATGTTATCGCATTTTATGGACTCATTTAATTACTACTCTGCACTACCCGCACAAAAGGAAGGGAAAGGGAACAAAAAGAAAATAAAAATGGAGAAGGAAAAACTTGGTAGATTATGTAGTCTTATGAGAGAATAAAAATACAAACATACTTATGCAATTATCTCATTTTATTGGAGCTAAGTGTGCCTCATTCACGGAACCTTCGCGTTTAGCTTCGCTGCAAAAAAATCACACATATATACATGCAAATGTTAATAAAATTTATTTAATTAAGCATATAAAAATTTTATATAAATATATATGCTTTATCTGTAATTTATTTTCTGTAAAAATTAAAAGAAAAAAAAGTTGATTACCTGCAACCTCTTTATCGAAGCAGTCAGTATCGCACTTCATTTCACAAAAAGTTTGGCCTTGTCCTCCGGCCATGCATTCCTGTTCGCAGGTGTTGAAGCAAGAGCCAAATTTATCAGCATGGACAGAGGCAATTACAACAACACACATAACCAGTAGTGCAACAGCAACCTTGCTTGCCATTTCCAGTGTTCTCCTTCAATTAATTTGCACTGCTCTTTTATCTTTTCACCTTTTTTTTTTTTTCAATTTTTTTTTATCTGCCTTCTGTGGTTTTTATCTTTTGGAAAGAAGTGGCTAATCACCATTTATATAGGGTTTCATTTGGATTAACTAGTGAAGAACCTTTAAGTGCGGTGAAATTTTATGTAATTTTGATGTCTTTTCGTTTTGACTAGCTCCCATTTTTAGCAAAGAAATAGTACTATTTTGAGATCCATACTCAAAAAATAACATTGCTTATTAAAAACATGTACTCAAAATTAGATATAATTTTAATTATTATTTTTAATTTATCATATTTAATTATAAAATTTAAAATAATTGAATCATTTTTAAAATTAATATTTAACATAATATATATTTTTTTAACTTTTTAATTATAATTTTAAACCATCCTATATTCTATATTTTAGGAGTGAGCACTATTCGGTTTGAACTTAATATATCGAACCGAACCGTCTTAATTCGGTAATTTTGTTTAATTTTTAAGATAATTTAGTTTGATTTGGTTTTGCATTTTAAGAATTTCAATTATTTCGAATCGATTCAGTTTTAAAGAGAAAAAATAATTAAACTGAACCGAACCGAATTACTTTATTAATTTTTAAATTAATTTATTTTTATAAGGAATTTATGAATTATATGTAAATTTATATGTATAAATTATTTAATTTCATTGATTAATGGTTATTAGGTTCGAACTAAGATTAAAATAAATTTAAATAACTTAAAAATAAAGTATAAATTAAAAAATCTATCTAAATTCAAAAATTAATCGGTTCAAATTGAACTGAATCTAAATAGAGCAATTCGATTTGATTTTTAATTTATTTCGGTTTGGTTTAATTTCTAAAATATAGTAATTCAATTAATTTAATTTTAATAATTCGATTCGATTCGATTCAATTTGAATCAAATATTCGAGCCTTCAATATTTATGCCATTGGCATCTTGGAATAGATAATCCTATATCGTTACAAGGTAACTCCTATCCCCAACTATGACACATAACTCCGATCCACCCAACATTACCTTATAAAAGAACAACAATGACGAAAATACCCTTCCACTCAGTCCAAAATTCTTCGGCTTGTTCCTCAAGTAGAGGTCCCTGCGCCTGTGCTGCCATCTTCTTCACTAACCAAAGCAAGATCAATAAATATCATACCACGCGAGAGGAGCGAACAGATCAACAACAATGGAGTGCGTGTTTGGACTAGTAGGCAACGGTTTTGCGATTGTAGCGGCGGATACATCGGCTGTTCACAGCATTCTTGTACACAAGTCCAACGAAGACAAGATCATTATCCTTGATTCCCACAAGCTCATCGCTGCTAGCGGCGAGCCTGGCGACAGGTCTCTCTATCATTAGTGCTGTACACAAATTTATAAACAAACCCATATTTTATATTTTGGGAATTTGACATTTTTTGGGTTTGTTGCAGAGTTCAATTCACGGAGTACATACAGAAGAACGTGGCGTTGTATCAGTTTCGTAATGGAATTCCTTTGACCACTGTAGCTGCTGCTAACTTTACTCGAGGGGAGCTCGCTACTGCTTTGAGAAAGGTAATTTGGCTTCATTTCTTTTGCAGTGCAGATTTTAGGTTTTAGGGTTGGCAGGATACTTGCTTTGTTTGGGGAAATTTAGGGGTTATTGTTGCTTTCGGTGAGAGGACGTTAGGTTTTGCTTCACTTATGCTTTGATGCAAATTCAATGGATTGAATGTGGTGGCTCCATTACTTGGAGTGCTGATTAAAAGTAAATGCTGATATGTATTGATGTATTAGTTTGTTCTGAATTCTTTTAGTGTTGGTATTTTCTCTTAGTGAAAGTTGTTTTGGCTCAGCTTGTTTGTTAAAGGCCTAGATTGCAATATATTCTTTCTTTCATTTGCTTTCTTCAGAGGCAACGACTACATGCTTCATTCCCTATGGAAAGTAAGATTTGGAATGAAAAGTAGAGTGACCTTGCATTTGCTTGGAAATGTCTGAAACAGTGATTTTGAGGAATTTGAGTTGTGCTTCTGTAGACATCATAAACTGGTGGAGAGTGCCTGGTAAAAATCAGTAGTCTTCGGTGTGCTGTGAGAACACATAGAAGTCCATGCATATTGATTGTTCAACTTTAGAAAGCACCATTTTCATTTTGATGTGTCTGCTTTTGTATGAACCAGTTTCACAAACAAGCGCTTCGAATAGGAGGTGTCAAGATACCACTAACTTCCTTGTCCCCATTAGGTATACTAGTTTCCTGTGACTTCCTTAGTATGCAACTTGATGAACCATTTATTTTCCAATTTTGTCTTTTGGGAATGGATGGGTGCACAGAACCCTCGTTGGGGGATTATCCTATTGCTTGTGCTCATGTGCCAACATTCTCTTGGGACTGGCATAGCCTTTTTGGGCTGAATCTCAAGTTAGGTCATGCCTGTTTGACTTCCTGTGTAGCCTGAGATCCACATCTAGCATGCTCTTGTCCCTTTTGCTCTAATAAGGGCTTAGGGATTTTCTAGTCTCCTATGGGCTGAGAGATTTAACTAGCTTTATGGGATTGTGGTAACCTGTTTTGAGTTGGTGAGCTTTTTCCAGGTGGGTGAGGATCTTTGCATCTACTCACTTGGATGATATTATTTAGGCTTGAGAAGGCATATATGGCTTTTTTAGGGGCTGTGCTTTCAGAAACAATACTTCTTACGCTAATATTCAACATAACCATTCTGGTTGTGGCTTGCTAGTATGGCAGAGGTGTGCATGATTACATATGTTGGAATTCAAAATGTACCCAAGGCTTGTGATGAGTATTTGACTTTTGTAACGGCCCTATAAGTTCTTAACAACCCTTTTACATTGGGAAATTCCTTAACAAGCAACTGCTTTGTTGGAAGATAGTCTTAACACATGAATATACACATGAAAATTATGCAGATAATCTGTATAAAGAAAAATCAGAATACCAATGCTTAAACATAATTGATTTTTCTCCTTGTAATCCCTTGTGTTTTTCGATTCTTATTCCCCATTCTATGTCATGATTCCTTCACTCACTAGATTGTGAAGTAGACTCACTCATTGAGCCTGAGGATCGACTCAAGCCAACCCACAATGAAGTTGGCTTGGGTACTGGGATTTGTCCTCGGTCCCAGTCCAACTAAGGCCTGCTGTTGAGGTAGGCACTAGGCAGGCTGGGTAATTGTATCAATCTGCATAATGAATTAAAAATTTATATTTATTTTTACATATCTTCACTATTCTAGGCCAGGCCCAGCCAATTAAGCTAGGCCCAAACATGTTGAGCATGGGTCAAGGCAAACAGCCTTATTGGACCCAACTGTAAACCAGCTCAGCCTGAAGGATAAACACTTAAACAGGTTCATCTTGAAGTAAACCATTTCTAGAATGAATGTAGCATATTTTTACATGCTTGGACTATATGTACGGTACCTAGCTTCTTTTGTCCTAATTATTAATATATGACTTGCTAATTGTAATGTTTGTTTTTTCAGAACCCTTCCTTTGTGAACATTCTTTTGGCCGGCTATGACAAAGAGACTGGCCCTTCTCTCTACTACATTGACTATATTGCTACCCTTCACAAGGTTGAAAAGGGAGCTTTTGGGTACGGATCTTATTTTTCTCTCTCCATGATGGACAGACACTTCCATAGTGGCATGTCAGTGGAAGAAGCAATTGATTTGGTTGATAAGTGCATACTGGAGATCCGATCCAGGTTGGTTGTGGCACCACCAAACTTTGTAATCAAGATTGTTGACAAGGATGGAGCAAGAGAGTATGCCTGGCGTGAATCTGTCAAGGAAGCTGTAGCGGCTTAGTGTATTTTATTTCTTGTTTATGTTTAATTTTATTATTATTATTTTTTTTTGGTCAATAGTGAATGCTAATATTCGACTGCCCAGAACTAGTTTCAAATACTTGTTTCGTACTTGTGCTTATACGTTACTTTGCTCGTCTTCTCGAGAAGTTGTGTTTTGTAATGTGCATACGACTTCATGATCATCCTATACCCTGAAGCAGGAAGTAAATTAAATTTAAAAGTTACTTAAAGGTTGCTTAAATTTGAAATTTGGATTTGATTATTTGATTATTTATTTAAATATTTACTTATAAATGTATTTTAGTTTCGATTAATTTAAAGATTAATATGATTTTGTACATTTTTTTTTTTAAGAAAACTCATGATAAATCAGCAATAAACCTCTAAACATCCCACGTAAATGGACCCATTCATGTAATAGAGAGGCCCTGGGTTCAACGGGTCCCATGCGGAATGTTTTTTTCTGGGGAATTTATTAGGTTAACTGGTCTGGATTGCTACAGAATCCCATCTTCGGAAAAATATTAGGTTAACTGTTTCTTCCAGCAGAGTGCTCCAACTAATAAAAATGTAACATATGTCACATATTAAATCAAAAATACGAAAAAAATTATATAATATCTCATTATTTTATATAAGATAACATATATATGAAATGACGAAGCATAAATATATATATATATATATATATATATATATATATATATATATATAAAAGTGGGTACTATAAAATAATAATCACTTAGCAACTGGTAATAGAAAATCAATAATTAATTTTTCTTTAAAACAATATAATTATAATTACTTATATAATATTTAATTATTAATTTATCGTTACATGTCAAATGTTATATTAAATAACAGGGATATTCCATAATTTCTTGAAAGATTGAGAGTTGGGCTAATGAAGATATACACGTTTAAGGGAGTTGTAACTGTAATAAATATTTACAAGAAAATACAAGACATGTGTTGCATTTTTATTTGTTAAGCGTACTAAATCATCACAATGACCTATAAGCCAGGTGTATAAAATAATTTTCCTTTTTGGGGAAATTATTCACTTGCAATAATGAAATTTCATTTTCTTAATTTAAAATAAATTAATTTTTCATGAATAAAAATCACAACATATTTTATAATTTATTATAGAAAAAGTTTATTAATGGAAATCATAGGCCAAGCCCAAATACATCAGCTAAAAATCAACAAACTAAAAAGTCTAGAATCTAACGTAACCCAGCTTAAAATTACATACAACTCGTGGCTATTAAAAATTTTAGGCCCAAGTCCAAACACCTAAACCCTTGCTATGGAGAAAAACGGCGATAGATCGCCTCCATCTTCAGGGTTGTTACCAGAGATTAACAACATAGGGAAGAACGTAGGGTCACAACACAATCAAGACTAGAGAGAAACAACACCCAGTAACAAGGCAAATCAAGATGTGCCATAACCAAACACTAGAGCCTTAACCATGGTTGTGTTGGTAGAGATCCAACAGATGTGGCGTAGCAAGCTTCACGGCCATTTAAGGCTTTAAGAGTCGGCCACCAAAAATGTAGGTAAAGACTCCAGTGTCACTGCTCGCCCAAGATTAGCTTCCACAGACATCAATGCCGAGAAACCTTCCAATTAGCACTGCATGTAGAGAGTCCAGAGTGACTACCATGAAGCTATAAGCAACAACAATAACCCCCTTCTATTCTCTGTTGGCTGCTCTTTAACCAAAAAGCTATATACAATCTGAGCGATATATATATATATATATATATATATATATATATATATATATATATATATATATATATATATATAAATTTTTATTAATGAAATTCAAGAATTGAAAAAACTTTAAAACATAGTCATCTTTTTTAATTTTTTGTTTAATTAATATTTTAAGCAAACCATTCTGAAGAAATCCATCTAATTTCCTTTTTTTTATATTAGTTTTTTAATTTTTTCCAAATAACTAATGGGGTGAAGTCACCATCTAATATGTATGATAAGAATGATTCCAAATAGTTATGAAAAATTTAAGGAGATATTGAATAGTAGCATAACGAAGTCAATTAACAAAAATTAATACAATTAAATGGAAATTAATTTATTAAATAAGGAAGAAAATTCAGGTAAATAAAATATTCATAACATACATTTAAAATGTTATTTATATTTTATTATAATAAAAAATTAAGAATGATAATTAATAAGTAATTTAATTAATGCATTAATTTTTTTTAACAAGAAACAAAATAGCCAATTCCTTATAATTTTTAAAATATAATTTCACATTTGTACTAATTTTAAGATATAATTATTAATTTTTTTACAGTGAAACGAGATAGTTAAAAATTTAAAAAACATTAAAAAAATTTATAAAAGAATTAAGAATTAAAATAATCATTAACTATATATGTCAAGTAATATTCTCTTCAAACTAAAGTTATTTTTATGATTATAAAAATTAATTACATTATAATTTTAATAGTTTCACCTTAATACATATTGAATCTATATCAATGAAACATATAAAAAAAATTATGAAAATAGAAAAAAGATTCATAATTAAAAGTATATGAATACTTTGACATGCTTGAACATTAAAGAAAAAATAATATTAATTATATCTTTAATAAATTAAAAATAATATAATAAATTTAATTATTAAATCATTGAGTTTTGGCATCTAATTATTAAACAAACTAATGCTTTAAAATATGAAAATTGAAATAATAATGATAATAATAAAGATACTTAAAAGAAATAAATATTTGCTGCTATAAAAAAAAAATAAATACATAACATATAAATAAGTAATTTATAAATGGTAAATGCGCGATACCAATAACAAGTGTCGGTTCCAAGTATAAATAGATAAATATAAATTTAAAAATTAATGGACATAATTTAATATTAAAATTAATAGATAATTAACTATCCAAACACTGAACTCTTATAAACTGTGAAGATTTTGATTTTCAATATTTTTGGTTGGTAAATATTTAATTCAAATTATAAAAAGAGAAGTAGTAGTAATACCCAATTAGCCACAGTTATTATTGTTATATAGTTTAAGAAGATGATTATATATTTATAATTTAATTAATTGAAATTGAAAATAAATATAAATTTTAAACTTTTAGTCATTAAAATTATTACATATAAACTTTAACAATAAAGTTCTTTAAAAGATTATTTTTTATGAAAGTTTATATTTTTTTTAATAATAAACCTTTAACTAATAAAATTACTGTTATTTTTAAAAAAGTTTGGATTAAAAAATTGTATGTTTTGAAATTTTAATAATTATTTGTTAAGGAGAAATAATAGTTGGAAAGTAATTTGTATTTTAATAATTTAATGTTGATATTTCTCTTTTTTTAAAAAAATTAAAAATTAATCAACACAATTTAATATTGAAATTGGTGGGTAGTTAATTATCTAAATTAAAAACAATTGACTTTTTTAAGTTGTTAAGGTTTTGATTTTCAAAATAATCAATATTTTTTTATTTAAATTTAAAAGTTAAATTAATTAAAGAGTAAAATTTGAATTGTATTTAAAAATTAAATTAAATAATAATTATACATTACAATATAAAAATTGAATTTCAATTGAGTGATCAAATTAAAATTAAATGTATATATAAGTTTCTTTTTATGAGATATTGTAGAAAAATTAGTATTCTATAAAAGCTTGTCACTTGGCATATGTCTATGTTTGCTTTATATCATAGATAGAAATTTGAATTTTAATTGGATAATTAAATTAAAATTAAATAGAAATTGCATATAAATTTGTTTTTATGAGGTATTATTAAAAAATTAGAATTAAATTCATTTGAAATATTTTGTGGCAATACTAAGAAAAAAATTATTTATTTTATATTATAAATAGATTTAATATTGTAGTGAGAATTTATTGTTTTAAAAAATTATTTAATTTTTCTATTCCATTATTGTTATATATTGAAATTTTATTTATTTTATATTATAAATAGATTTAATATTGTAGTGAGAATTTATTGTTTTAAAAAATTATTTAATTTTTCTATTCCATTATTGTTATATATTGAAATTTTGTATGGTCCTTCGAAATCTCTCATTAGTTATGGAAATGGTGTGTGAATAGCTTATATAGGGATAATAACTCTATGGAAATTGTCATAGTTCTATTTCCATTATTGAACTGTTTGTGTGTTTATCTACGTAAAAAAAAAAAAAAGAAACTTGAGTGAAAACAAAGGAATCTTATGTCCAGTGTGAAATGGGTTGAGGTCCGAGACTAGTCGAGTGGCTCTATAAACTAGTCCTCTTCGAGATCTCACATAGGTTATGAAAAATGTGTATGAGTGGCTTATTTAGGAACAAGTACTTTATTAAAATTATCATAATTTTAATATACATCTATTTTCATCATTGAGTTATTTATGTGATTATCTTCATAAAAAAATTATATATATTATTATATAAAATAAATTTGTTTTATTGCATTGGCTCAATATTATAGCCTAACCACTAGGCAGGGGAGAACTGCCCATTGTGACGGAGAATTCCTGGGTGAATTTCACCTATAATACATAAACTTTGAAATTGGTAATAATACGGTACATAAATTTCAAATTTTAACTTAAAACCTCTTAAACTTTAAGAAAAGTAACTTTAAACCCTATGTAATCTATGTTAGTAGTATGCCCTATAGCATATCATTTAGTTTGTATTTTGTACTTGTTTTTATTAATAAAAGGCATTTTCATTTTTCCGTTTACATAATATATTTATGTGTAATAGAAAATGTCCATTGATATTTTATTAGAAATTCTATTCTTAAGTTGTTAAGAATATGAGTGATAGTATTTCTAGTACAAAGTTTCATAAATAGGTTCACAATCGAGGATACTTCATAATAAGGACATGACTTATCCAGAAAGATTGTATTCATGTTTGTTCCCAAGTTATTTATATGAGATATAAATAAGATGGAATGGTGAGTCTCATTCCATATAACAAACATGATAGGCACTTATAAATGATAAGTAGGCCGAACCAGTGACACTTATGACAAGCACATGGAGTTTACTCTTGTCAATGTTTTGTCATAAATCATATCAGTGCATATAATCTTTAGACCTGAGATAGCACAGTTATCTTGTATATAGGTGGTTTGAGTTTGATACTGCTTTCATACTTACACTGTGTATGGGTATATGGGCTTGTGTTGGCTCCTACTAGTTATATATGGAGGTAGGTGTTGATCAAGATGGAATTTGTTCCTCTAAGTAAATAGAGATAAAATCCTATGTTCATTTAATTGTTCTTGATGTTTCAAGTTCCTGGCCAAGACAGATAGATTTAATCATAAAAGAGTTTCTGATGAGAAAATCTTTTAATCAAAAACTGGAATTAAAAGAGAACATAATATTCATAGCAAGTTGAGTTTCACATAAACCATGACTCCAGCTTGAGTCGGGATTTTGTAACAGAGAGATTCTAGTGCATGGTAACATATGATTATAGGTTCATTTAAGGTAAACCTTATTACTGATTGGGTGGCCATGACATACTATGCTAGGTGTTAACCATGGTCTATGAGGTGCATAAAATGATTTAGAGAAATCATTTATGGTAAGAAAGAGTTCTGATGATATTAAGAGTTAATATCATGTCTCATTATCAATTAGTGATGAGCCTAGTAAGTCACACACATACACAAGTTATCACCTAATTAAATATGATTTAATTAATTAATTAAAGAGTTTAATTGATTAATTAAATAGGTTTGGTTTGCAATTATATTGCAAAGTCCCTAACATGACTTGAAACTAAATCTAGATTATTGGATGTATAGTATAAGTTAAATTTATATTTAAAGTGTTTAAATATGAATTTAATTAATGAGAAATTAATTAATAAAGATTAATTAATTGATTTATATTTGATATAAATTGATTAGAAGAAGAGAAATAATTATTTTGGGTTAAGAACTCAAAATTAAGACACAGAGGCATTTTGGTCATTTCACAGGGCGACATATGGCACCATGAGATGGTGATACATGGCACTACACATAAGCTTGTCAAATATCTTTTAATCATGTAAGATGATTAAAATAAAGATTAAATATAGGTTTAACACTTGGCACAATGTGATTGGGTCAATTAAACCTAGAACCAATCAGAGGTTGACATGTGGCAAGGGTTTAATGTGTTGACCTAGCTATATAAGTGTTGTTATGAAAAGAAAATAACACAACTAGCAGCTATCCTCCTTTGTGCCGCCACCTTGAAGCTCCCATTCTCTCTTCTTCTTTATCTCTCACAAATTCCAAGAGATTAGAAAACAATCTCTTGAATTAAAAAATACTAGAAATTATTTCTAGTGTCTTGTTTACATCTTTAATCTCTTAAAAGGCAGAACTTGATTTTCTAATTCATAGAAAAAGCTTTAGAAGCTGTTCAAGGGCTGCCATAGGTATTCTTGGTGTGGACAAGCTAGAGGAACAACATCTGGTGTCCTGAAGATGCATCTGAAAGGCACAAATACACTGCAGTGCATCAAAAGGTTAGTGTGTTTGTTCTTGATTTAATCTAGGGTTCTAAAATTAATCTGATTAATTTTAAAATCTTAAATGGCAAATACAGATCCAAAAAACAAATTAAAAGGAGTTTTAATATGTTGTTTATCATTGAAATCAAATAGTGCATGATGCATGTGACCCTAGGTGAAAATTTTTGAATTCAATAGTATAAACTTGTGTTTTTCACACTTCTGATCCTTCAATTGGTATCAGAGCCACTATATTTGCCATTTAGATTGTTGATTATATGATATAATTGTGTGTTTTGATCATGAGATGATTTATCCATTGCTGGTTGCAATGGATGTGTGGCGGCATGCTTGAAGAACAGCATCTTTGGTGCTCCAATTTTGGCTTCCATAGGTGGCTCAAGGTTTGGCTTTTTAATTTGCAATTGTTGTATGATCTAAAAGCTCATCCTATGTCTAATTAAATTGTTTAATTAGAATTTTAATCACAGAATTAAATTTTGATTCAAATCAGAATTTTAAAAATTATTTGAATGTGATTCAAATCTGAATTTTAAAAGTTGTTTGAATGTGATTCAAATCTGAATTTTTAAAGTTGTTTGAATCATATTTAAATCTGATTTTTTAAAGTTGTTTGAATAATATTCAAATCTGAATTTTTAAAAATTGTTTGAATGTGATTCAAATCTAATTTTTTTAAAATTGTTTGAATGTGATTCAAATATGAATTTTTAAGGTTATTTGAATGTGATTCAAATCTGAATTTTTAAATTTGTTTGAATGAGATTCAAATCTAAATTTTTAAATTTATTTGAATCATATTCAAATCTGGATTTTTAAGTTGAATATGAGATATTCAATTTAATTTAATTATGTACGTTTTATTTAATTGTTAAATAGTGATATGCATGATGGATGATCATGGACTATAAAAGACCAATGTGATTGGATTTATTTCTGTTATGTTTCTTTGGAATTGTAAATTAATTAATTTATTTTAATTTATTTTGGGCATGTATTATTAAGGTTGTAATAATTTTTGGGTTGTAATTTCATTTATTTAGTTCTTGTAAATTCGCCTTGGTATACCAAGAATTAATATGTAATTGGATTGCAAGAAGTTCAAGGAGGTCAAGAGTATTAGTGGGACCAGTGGGAGGAATTCAAGATCAAGTGTTGATTATGTACCCCTTCAGCAACTCTTGTAAAATGAATGAATGAAATGCACCTAGGAATGCCCTGATTCAATTCTTGGTGGCTGAGAATTGAATCCCTTAGAAAGTCCATGATCATACCATATTTACTGCTTATCCATGAATGCATGAGATGTATGGGAATGTATGCAAATATATGATATATACATGCTAAATGGATAATGTGCAAAGTGAGACCTTAATAGTAATTAGGATGACCATAAAATCTTCCAAATAAATGATTAAGTTGGAAATGCTATAATTAAAGTAATTATAATATGGGCCCTCTATTGGGGTAATTATTTTAAGAAATTTTAAATAGTTGCATAAGATGCAATCAATTTAAGAGATTTTCTTAAGAATAATTGTTAAGCATGAGATGTTGTAAATATGTAAATGGTTTGGTGGCCAATATTGGATGTACCTGAGGACATTAAAATTATTTGTATAATTACTGGCTCAATGGGATCAACTTAACTAATGCAAGATAAGTCAATAATGGATGTACCTGAGATTTTGAGCATTAGGGGCTAGGTAAAGGATTGAACCTCACATGAGATGTGATGGGCAAGGAGTTGCTCACTTATAGTTTATTGTAATTCCAATAATCGATGTACCTGAGGATGATCAATAGAATTATAAAAATTCAATCACCTACTAGAAATCCATCCAACTAGGATTTTCGTTTTCTACTTTGAAAGTGTAGGATTCGCTAAGTTAGTGGGAGGACCAATTTGATTAAAAGACCAAAATCATTTTGGTTAATTACTTGATACATTTATTAATAAATCTGGTTATTTTCTGCAGTTAATTTTTTGATAATAATGAACACAGAACAACCACCACTATCCAATATCCTTGCAAGCATACTTGATCGCAATAGGTTGACAGGACCTAATCTCTCTGATTGGCTAAGAAATTTGAAACTTGTCCTGAACCTTGAACATATAGGATATGTTCTAGACTCAAATGTTCCTAGTCCCTTACCTCTAAAGGCCACTCCAGAGGAACATGAAACTTTGGACAAGTGGAAGGAGCATGATATGAGAGCTAAGTGTTACATGCTTGCTTCCATGAGTAATGAGTTACAAAAGCAGCATGAGAACATGCAGAGTACGAGTGAGATCCTCCTTCACCTACAAGAGTTGTATTGTGAACACAGCAGGAATGCTAGGTATGAGATATCTAGACGGCTGTTCCGCATGAAGATGTTTGAGGAACAAAATGTTGGGGACCATGTCCACAAGATGATTCGGCTGATTGAGTAGTTGGAACATCTTGACTTCAACATGGATTTCCAACTACAGACGAATTTGATCCTTCAGTCCCTTCCTGAGTCTTTTGGGAATTTTGTGATAAATTTTCATATGACTAAACAGAAATGCACCTTAGCTGGTTTACTCAACATGTTGGTTATTGCCCAAAAGAATATGTCGGGCAATAAAAGAAAATAGGTAGCTTTGATTGCATCTTCTTCTGCTGGAAAGTCCAACAAGAAGAAGGGAAATAAGAAAAAGAAACCTCAGATTCCTGGTCCTTCCAAGAAAATAGCTAAACAGAAAGGGAAGACTAAAGCTGATGGAGGCAAAAGAAAGTGTTTCCACTGCCGGAAGGATGGGCACTGGAAAAGGAACTGCCCAGAGTATCTTGCTTTTCTGAAGGACAAGAAGGATAAACCTTCGGCAGGTATGTCCATATCTTGTTATTTAGATTCTGATGATACTCATAGTTCATCTACAGCTTGGGTTTTAGATACTGGTGCCAGTTCTCACATTTCTAATGATATGCAGGAACTAGCAAATAGTAGCAGCTTGTGTTCTCAAGATGTTAGAGTCTGGATTGGCAATGGTTCAACTATTGAAGCTTTAGCCATAGGATCTAAATCTTTTTACATGTTTGGACATGGTTTGTATTTGGATAATATTTTATATGTACTTGATGCTTTTAAGAACATCATTTCTATATCTAGTTTGACTAGAAATGGCTATGAATTTCAATTCACAGATGATGTTTACAATATTTATTTTGGAAATAAATATGTTGGTTCGGGTTATATGAATGAAGGTCTTTATTATTTAGATAATAATGACAAACACAAAATGAATGTAGTGATCTAAATGAGTGCAATGCTATGGTGAAAACCAACTCAAGTTCAAAATATATTTGGCACTTAAGGTTATGTCATGTTGCAAAAGATAGGACTGCAAAATTGGAGAAAATGGGGATTTTATCCTCATTGGGCTCTGAGCCTACTCTAACTTGTGAATCTTGCCTTCAGGCCAAAATGACTAGTCACTCTTTGTTGGACAAGGGCTGAAAATATTTTGGAGCTAATACATAGTGATTTATGTGGTCCATTTAAGGAAATGGCTAGAGGCGGTTTTCATTACTTTATTACCTTTACTGATGATAAATCAAGGTTTGGGTATTTGTATTTGATGAAATATAAATATGAATCCTTTGAAAAGTTCAAAGAATTTAAATCTGAAGTAGAAAATCAAATAGGAAAGAGAATTAAAGCTCTTCGATCAGATCGTGGAGGTGAATATTTAAGTACTGAATTTGATGAATACTTGAGAGAGCACAGCATTGTTTCTCAGCTGACTCCTCCAGGAACGCCACAGTTGAATGGTGTATCTGAAAGGAGAAATCGTATCCTATTGGATATGGTACGTAGTATGATGAGCTATACTGATATGCCAATCTCCTTTTGGGGATTTACATTAGAATCAACTTTGTATATTCTGAATAGGATTCCATCAAAATCAGTTTCTTCCACACCTTATGAGATATGGCATGAAAGAAAACCAAGTCTTAAGCATGTTAAGATTTGGGGTTGTCCAGCTTATGTCAAAAAGCTGAACACTGATAAATTGGAAACCATATCAGAAAAAGGTCGATTTGTTGGATATCCAAAAGATAGTTTTAGATATTATTTTTATTTGCCTACTTCACAAAAGGTTGTGGTAAGTAGAGATGCCATATTTCTTGAACAACAGTTTGTTCAAAAAGGAGGCAAAGGAAGGCAAATAGAGTTAGAATTGGAGAATTCTGATCAACCAACAGATCAGATGGATATAGATCCATCTAGTCAACCTACACCCGTTGACGAAACATCTACAGCTGTTCCTCGTAGAACAACCAGGGTATCTCATCCACCAATGAGATATGGTTTCCTTCATGAAGAAGAACAAGAGTTGTCTACTCATGAAGAAGTAGATCATGGAGATGATCCACTCACCTATGAAGAAGCTATATCAGATATAGACTCTTCAAAATAGATTGATGCTATGAAATCCGAGATTGACTCCATGTATAAGAATCAAGTTTGGGATCTTGTTGACCCACCTGAAGGTGTTGTACCTATAGGGAACAAATGGGTTTTCAAGAAGAAAATTGGTTTTGATGAAAAGGTAGAGACCTATAAGGCAAGGCTAGTAGCGAAAGGGTTTAGCCAAAGGCAAGGAATCGACTATGAGGAGACTTTCTCGCCTGTTGCCATGCTTAAATCAATTAGGATTCTATTAGCAATAGCTGCATACTATGATTATGAGATTTGGCAGATGGATGTCAAAATAGCTTTTCTCAATGGATACATTGAAGAAAACATTTTCATGGAACAACCTAGGAGTTTTGAATCCCAAGATGGTTCCAAGGTATGCAAGCTAAAGCGATCCATTTATGGGTTGAAGCAAGCTTCGAGGAGTTGGAACATCCATTTTGATGAAGCCATTAAATCATTTGGTTTTATCAAAAATGAGGATGAGCCATGTGTATATAAGAAGGTTAGTGACAGTGCTATCACTTTCCTTGTCTTATATGCAGATGACATACTGTTGATGAGTAATGACACGTGTATGTTGACAACTGTAAAGGTATGGTTATCAAATACATTTTCCATGAAAAAATTAGGGGAGGTAACCTATATTCTTGGGATTCGCATCTATAGAGATAGAGCGAAAAGAATAATTGGTTTATCCCAAAGTCTATACTTGGAAAAGGTGTTAAAGAGGTTTAACATGCTTGATTCCAAGAGAGGATTGTTACCAGTGAGACATGGTATCCACCTTTCTAAAGATATGTCTCCAAAGACACCTGAAAAAAGAGATAAGATGGCCAGGATTCCATATGCTTCAGCTATTGGAAGTTTAATGTATGTAATGTTGTGTGCTAGACCCAATATCACATATGCTGTTAGTTTGACTAGCAGGTATCAATCCAATCTAGGTTTGGAACACTGGATAGCTGTCAAGAATATCCTTAAGTACTTGAGAATAACTAAGGATTTATTCTTGATCTACGGAGGTGGAGACTTGCAATTGGATGGTTATACTGATTTTGATTTCCAATCAGATATCGATGATAGAAAGTCTACCTCTGGATATGTGTTCATTTGTAATGGAGGTGCAGTCAGTTGAAAGAGTTCCAAACAGAGCACGACTATAGATTCTACTACTGAGGCTGGGTCTATTGCTGCATCAGATGCTGCAAAGGAAGCTGTTTGGATAAAGAAGTTCATGACAGAGCTTACAGTAGTTTCTTCCATTGAGTCAGCAGTTCCACTACACTGTGACAATAATGGAGCAGTCATACAGGCTAAGGAACCAAGGTCTCACCAGAAATCCAAACACATAGAAAGGCGCTACCACACTATCAGAGAAATAGTTGGGCGAGGCGATGTAACCATGCAGAAAATAGCATCAGCTGAAAATCCAGCTGATTCATTCACTAAGCCTATGTCACAGACTCAGCTAGACCGACATCTTGAGAAGATGGGTCTAAGATATTGTAATGAATGGCTCTAGTACTAGTGAGAAATTGTTAGTAGTATGCCCTAGAGCATATCATTTAGTATGTATCTTGTACTTATTTTTATTAATAAAAGGCATTTCCACTTTTCTGTTTACATAATATATTTATGTGTAATAGAAAAGGTCCATTGATATTTTATTAGAAATTCTATTCTTAAGTTGTTAAGAATATGAGTGACAGTATTTCTAGTATAAAGTATCATAAATAGGTTCACAATCGATGATACTTCATAATAAGGACATGACTTATCCAGAAAGATTGTATTCATGTTTGTTCCCAAGTTATTTATATGAGATATAAATAAGATGGAATGGTGAGTCTCTGTAACACCCCCGTTGTATAGCCTGGTATATTTCACTGTTCCGGTGACCGGTGTCGGTCCGGACAATTAATGGGATTAGGGCCACACTTAAGACAATTTGAGAAGCCATAAACACAAATAATTAGTAATGTTTAATTAGTTAACTATAAATAAGAAAAACAGAACATAAGAGGTTAAACGAGCCGAGAGTCACAGCGATGAGTGACCTCCTCGGGAACGACTGCGAAGTCATTTTAAACTCAAATTTCGAACCGTAAAAAGTGACGCTGTGGTCCTTAGGACCCTTATGGACACAGTGGAAAAGAGAAAATCACGAAAAAGAACTGTTAAGTCAGTCAAATAATTAGGTCAGGGAGCCAGAAGAAATATTGGATTATTTGCAAACCGGGATGAACTGGCGAGGGCGATTTGGTCAATTGATCCCGAGAGCTGACTCCTGACCTAACTGTCAAATAAAATCGGAGAAAAGAAAATTTCGGAATCGAGAATTAAATTAAAGAACTAATAGAAAAAAAAATAAATAAAAAAAAAGGAAAGAGGTTGGAAAAGTCAAAGGGATAACATCATGTATGATGTCATAAAGGTTTAATTAAATTATTTTATTAATTAGGGAATTTTGGTCTTCAAAAAGGGATAAGACTAAGAAAAATAAAACAAAAAAAAAATTTAGAAAAGTCTCTTCTTCCTTCCATCTTGCCGCCCCATCATTCCCAAATTCCCTCCATGAAAATTTCTTCCTTCAAGCTTACATTTAAGCTTAATTCTCTTTGTTTAACCTTCATAACTTCCTTAAATACCTCACTAGAACCTTTAATCTCAACTTAAGCACAAGAAAGAAAGAGGAAAGGAAGAGAACAATTGAAGGCTTAGCATTTGAATTGAGGTTAGTATGCTAAACTCTTTATTTATCCATTCAAATGCATGTTTAGGTAATTAAGTGAGCTTAGAACTTGATTTAAATGAAACAAATATGGGGGAAGAATTAAACTGAAATTTCGGGCAGCTTGAGAGGAGTATGGTTTGCATGAATATGATGCAATTGAATGAGTTTAGAAACCTTATTTAGTTAAATGATTAACATTAAAATCATTAGAAGTAGTTAAATGTAAGAGTTAGTGAGATTAGGGTTTCAATGCTAGGGTTTATGAACCAAAATTTGGAGAAATGCATAAATGGCATGTTTAACCTATTGTGAAATGAAATAATGGTCAATTATGACCAAATAAGTTGTGTGGGAATGGTAAGAAATTAAACCAAATTCGTAGGTCAATGGTCATGCTGCTGGCAGCATGACCAAACCCACTTTGAAGGACCAAAACTCAAATTTTACAAGCCTAATGGATGTGCCACCAATTGGAGATGAAAATAGACATAAAAGAGCATAATTTTCATTAAGGAACCATGGTCAAAAACTGACCAAAACTTGGTGAAACAATTGACCAAAGTGAAATGATAGCAGGCTGCCACTACACTAAACTGACCAAATGAACAGTAACTGTTCATTTGGTCATAACTCGAGTTAGACAGGTCAAATTGACCTGAAATTTGGCCAGGGGTTAGAGGAGATATAGATCTAAAACTTTCATGAAGAACATCACCCCAAATTATGCCATTAACTCATTCAAATTATTGAGCAAAGTTGAGTTATCAAACCTGCAACTTTGCAGATTTTCATTTGGGCAGTAATGTTTGGATAGCTATAACTCTCTCTAGAAAACTCGGATTTAGGCGATTCTTGAATCGATGGAAACCTTAGACATAGTAGAACATTTCATATGAAGAAAGTGAGACCAAATTATGAACTTAACTTGATCAAATTATTGACCAAAGTTGAATCAAAATCTGCTAGAACCCAAAATTGCAGCATGAACAGTGCACGTGAACAGTAAACTTATTTTGGCCATAACTTGAGCTACAAAACTCCGATTGAGGTGATCCAAAAATGAGAATACACTTAAGACATATAAGGAACATTTTGTATGAAGGAAGTTTTGTTAAATTCCAACAGTAGATCGACCAATGGAATAGTGTAACTTCGGAGAACCAAAACCGAAAATTGGCAATTTTGCCAAAATGACCTAAGCTTTAAACAAATGACCAAAACCAACAAGTTTGGTGACCAAAATGTGGTATGTGGGTGAAGTTGGAGTTCCCATACCTATTAAGCCTTAGAAAGTCAATAATTTGACTTGAATAGTGTAGTGAATAGTAACCCGAAACACAAAATTTCGAGAACGTCGAATTTAACACGTTAGAGCTAGGTAAATGTGAAGTTAAGTTTATTTTGGATTTATTTTAAGTTTTAGTACTGAAACATTGGAAAATTTCGTGTTTCAGTGGAAAAGAATACCGGGACAGAACTCGAAGAGTCGAGTCAAGGCCAACAGGCGACTCGTTTGAGGTTTGTGCACAACATTACTATGCTTTAAAAATTCATTGATTAAATGAATGAAATATGCATTTTATTGTTGCTTTGAATTGTTGAAAGTATTGTGACCTTACTTATGATGTTTTGATTTAAATTGTGAAAGTTATTGTGTATATTTGAAATGACAATGTTTAGCAAATTGTTAAGATAAGTTTTGAAACCACAGTATCATGACCATATATTTGAACACCTCACTAGCACGACTAGTGGGGATAATTAGTTTTGAATTTTGATTCCTTCTCTGGAGAAGTGTTGAGGTGTGCTAGTAGAAGAGGATGTGAATGGATATCCATATATATGAGCTAGCTAGCCTTGTGATATGATTTCTCTTTAGCCTCTGGCTATTGAGATTCATGTGATTTCTCTTTAGCCTCTGGCTATTGAGATTCTATTTGTTTCGAATGGCGTGATCTAACTGTGGGTTTTGTGAAATGTGTTTTGATACTTTGAAATGAACTTGGTTTACATGTAAAATCTCACAATGCATGATTGTATTTAATTTTCATGTTTAGCCAAATTTTTGAATGAATGTGCTTTAAGTTTTGCATAAAGATTATTTTAGTATATTGTGCATCACTGAGTCTTAGTACTCAGCAATAGCTTTTATTGCTGTCGCAGATACAGAGACTAGAGGAGTAGCAGACTGAGCTGCTGAGGTGTGAGAAGCTACCAGCCTAAAGATTTCGGGTATAATTTATACCCTAACTATAAATATTTCTTTTGATGTATATATTGCACATAAATGTATGGACATGTACATGTGTCTTGAGCAGCTTGTACAAAGTTTGTATAAAAGTTGTAATAAATTTTAGTTTGGACTTTCTGAATGTAAATTTTAGTATGATGAATATATAAATTGTTTATCTTGAATGGAATATGAATAAATGATATTGATGGACAGTATTTTGAAGGAATTATTGAACTTGTGAATTTGAGAAATTGATTGAGATTGAGTATTAAATTGAAGCAGCTGTTGAGAAAAATTTTTAGAAGTGCTTTTTACAGGTATTCGAAGAACGGTTTTCTCAAAATACAGAGGAAACTCTGTCAAAATTTTTATAAAATTTGCGGATAACTAAAATGGACCAAAAATATTAACTAGTTTTAATATTAACTAAATGTTTTAAATACTTATTAGAAAATGCTCACCACTTATCAAAAATAAGAAAATTGTTTTAAAATCCCTTGTAGGGTACTTAATGAGTTACCGGTAGGGGAAGTGCGGTAGTTCATTAGGTATTCTACGGGATCATGTTATGCCTTACAAAGGGGTAAGGTGTGACAGTCTCATGCCATATGACAAATATGATAGGCACTTATAAATGATAAGTAGGCCGAACCAGTGACACTTATGACAAGCACATGTAGTTTACTCTTGTCAATGTTTTATCATAAATCATATCAGTGCATAAAATCTTTAGACCTGAGATAGCACAGTTATCTTGTATATAGGTGGTTTGAGTTTGATACTGCTTTCATACTTGTACTGTGTATGGGTATATGGGCATGTGTTGGCTCCTACTAGTTATATATGGAGGTAAGTGTTGATCAAGATGGAATCTGTCCTCTAAGTAAATAGAGATAAAATCCTATGTTCATTTAATTGTTCTTGATGTTTCAAGTTCCTGGCCAGGACAGATAGATTTAATCAGAAAAGAGTTTCTGATGAGAAAATCTTTTAATCAAGAACTGGAATTAAAAGAGAACATAATATTCATAGCAAATGGAGTTTGACATAAACCATGACTCCAGCTTGAGTTGGGATTTTATAACAGAGAGATTCTAGTGCATGGTAACATATAATTATAGGTTCATTTAAGGTAAACCTTATTACTCATTGGGTGGCCATGGCATGCTATGCTAGGTGTTAACCATGGTCTATGAGGTGCATAAAATGATTTAGAGAAATCATTTATGGTAAGAAAGAGTTCTGATGATATTAATATCATGTCTCATTATCAATTAGTGATGAGCCTAGTAAGTTACATACACACACACACAAGTTATCACCTAATTAAATATGATTTAATTAATTAATTAAAGAGTTTAATTGATTAATTAAATAGGTTTGGTTTTCAATTAGATTGCAAAGTCCCTAGCATGACTTGAAACCAAATCTAGATTATTGGATGTATAGTATAAGTTAAATTTATATTTAAAGTGTTTAAATATGAATTTAATTAATGAGAAATTAATTAATAAAGATTAATTAATTGATTTATATTTGATATAAATTGATTAGAAGAAGAGAAATAATTATTTTGGGTTGAGAACTCAAAATTAAGACACAGGGGCATTTTGATCATTTCACAGGGTGACATGTGGCACCATGAGATGGTGACACATGGCACTATACATAAGCTTGCCAAATGTCTTTTAATCATGTAAGATGATTAAAATTAAGATTAAATATAGGTTTGACACTTGGCACAATGTGATTGGATCAATTAAACCTAGAACCAATCAGAGGGTGACATGTGGCAAGGGTTTAATGTGTTGACCTAGCTATATAAGTGTTGTTATGAAAAGAAAATAATACAACCAGCAGCTATCCTCCTTTGTGCCGCCACCTTGAAGCTCCCATTCTCTCTTCTTCTTCATCTCTCACCAATTCCAAGAGATTAGAAAACAATCTCTTAAATTAAAAAATACTAGAAATTGTTTATAGTATCCTGTTTACATCTTTAATCTCTTAAAAGGTAGAACTTGATTTTCTAATTCATAGAAAAAGCTTTAGAAGCTGTTCAAGGGCTGCCATAGGTGTTCTTGGTGTGGACAAGCTAGAGGGACACTATCTGTTGTCCTGAAGACGCATCTGAAAGGCACAAATACACTGCAGTGCATCAAGAGGTTAGTGTGTTTGTTCTTGATTTAATCTAGGGTTCTAAAATTAATCTGATTAATTTTAAAATCTTAAATGGCAAATACAGATCCAAAAAACATATTAAAAGAGTTTTAATATGTTGTTTATCATTGAAATCAAATAGATAAAAATAAATCTTGCATGATGCATGTGACTTTAGGTGAAAATTTTTGAATTCAACGGTATAAACTTGTGTTTTTCACGCTTCCGATCATTCAATCTACAATCGTCAGTTTAACGGTAAAATGATGATATATCACATCTAAATAGGATTAAAAATTTTATATTCCCTTTCTTTCTCTTTCACCATGTATCACTTTCACTCTCTCTCATCTCTATTTTATTTCTCTCTCTTGCATGCAAGGCCTTCTTCATCCTCCCAGCTGTTCATTCTCTCGGATCCTTCTTCTTCCTCGCTTTGAAACCCATCTACTTTCACCCTTAGTAATTGTATTATAAGGGCATCTAGATCTAAATTACTCCAGCCTATTTATCCCCTTAACTTTTATGTCTTTATCAACGTGAGGTTTTTTATCTGTAGAATAGGACAACACACACCTATTAAAAAAATTAATTTTATAAAAGATGCAAAATACATCAAATTTTGGGTAGTGACTTCTTCTTCCTCAAGTTTTATTGGCTTCTGCTAGATAGATTTCTTCCATAACCAAAACACCCAGCTCATCAGGTTTAACTTAATTTATTTTTCTTCTCTTTTTCATTGTTAGTTTTGTATGTGTGTGTATATAATTTTAAAATTAATTAACACAAAAACAACTTTAGCAAAAAACATAATAATCTTGTAATGGTCGGGCCTCCAACCACTAGAGAAATTGTCCACTTTGGCCATAAGCCTCACGGTTTTGTCCCATAAGTGGAATGGAGAACTTCCCAGGAGGTTACCCATCTTAGGATTTCTCTCAAGTGAGCACGCTTAACCCTGGAGTTCTTCCAACTCTCCAGGCCATTCCACAAAAAGGCGTCTCTAGTGATTAGTTCTCCCATTTTATATATCATTACTTTCCACTCCCATTTCGATGTGGGACGTGTTTTCCATCTTTCAGGGAGCTTTTTACCGCGTCCAACGAAATCACTGGAGCACTGCCTTAGGGCTTGTGGAAATGGGCTTCGCATGTCATCTCCATGGAAGAAATAGAAATCCAATTAGATTTGAAATATGAAGAGGAACCCATAAGGATCCTGGCTCGGGAAGTGAAGGAATTGAGGAACAAGCAAATCCTATTGGTAAAAGTGCTTTGGATGCACCACAACACTGAGGAGGTAACTTGGGAAAGCGAAGAGACGATGAGGCAATAGTTTCCTCAACTGTTTGCATTAGGTAAATTTCGAGGATAAAATTTTAATTAGAGGGGAAGAGCTGTAACGCCCTCACTTTAGCTAATCCGTACATTCTACTGTTATGGGGACTAATGTCAGTCCGGACGATATTTAGACTAGAGTGAGAAGTCATAAATAACTCAAATAATTGTAAGAAAAATTAAGAAAAAATTTTAGAAATAAAATACATTAAGGTTAAATGAGCCGGTACTCCGGCGATGGATGACCTAACGGGAAGGGACTGTGAAGACAGTTAGCAACCCTAGACTCAGGAAAAACCCTGTGAAATAATTTTTGAAACTTCAGTAAAGAGTTATTGAGACTTAGATGACAAAAGAATGCAAAAAAAAATGCTAAGAAAATTTTATCAATTGGTACAGACGATTTTGGCTCAATAAGCTAAACAAATGGCATTTTGGTCATTTTGCCTTCAAAGATGATTTTTTACCAACTTGTCCATTCAAGTAAGTAAGATTTATAACATAAAATGTGAATAAATATTAATGAAAATTTAATTAAAAATGAGTATAAAAAAAAAAAGGAAAAATGAGAGTAAATGCTTAATTTTGACATCATGCTTAAGTAAGTATGATGCAATTAAAATTTCCTACCAATTAAAATTTGACAAGCACACAATAAGACAATTAAAAGGGGATAAAATCAACAAAAATTCAGTTGTCTTTCTTCTCCTTTCAGCTGGCCGAACCTCATCCCTTTCTCTCCTCCATTGTTGTCCTTCCATCCACCTTGCTAAACCCTTGATTTCTCACCATAAAATCTATAAATTCTTTCATTAAAACTTGATATTTCACCTTGGGAAAGTGTTTAGCTGCCAAGAAAAGCCAAGCAAGTGAAGATTTAACAAGAGAAAATTCTGCCCTACTAAGGTTAGTGCCCATTTCTCTTTCTCTTTCTTTAGATTCAATGTTAGTAGCATGAAGTAAGCTAGGAATTGAGGAAATTAAGCAAAGATATGCATGTTAGGGCAACTTTTAAATTTTTAGTAGCCATTAAAATTGTTGGGGTTTTGATGATTTTCTTTGAATTAAATTAGTATAGTTGTTGCCCTTGATGAGAATATAATGATGAGAGCTTGATTGTTCATGTATGGTGAAAATTGTAAACTTTAGGAATTAGGGTTAGAGCAAAAATTAGGGTTTGTTGAATTGATGGTGAAGTGATATTCTAATGGTCAATTAGTGACCATTAGTGATGAATTGACCTTAAATTGAGACCAATTGTGGCATAGGTTAATGAATTGGTTAGGCTGCCCATCTGTTGGAAATTCTGGACTTTGAGTCCAGTAGGTTTGGGTAGCCCTAACTTGATTTGTGTGGCTTCAATTGGTGCAAGGCCAATTGGAGGTGAAATTAGGCATATAATGTCACATTTTTAATGCAGGGACCCAGCTCAGAAAACTAACTTAAGTTGACCTAAAAATTGCCTAAATTTGGGTATCATAATTCTGGACCTGGAAAATTGACCAAATGAATAGTATTTGTTCAATTGGTCATAGCTTTGTGTAGAGAGGTCCAAATGATCTGATTTTTATGGCCATGGAAAGCTAAGACAATTTAGAACAACTTTTATGAAGCATAGAAACTCAAATTTTGACCATAACCTATTTAAATTGCTAGCCAAAATCAGGACATCAAAACTGTCAGAACCAAATCCTGCCCAGAAAATCTGGATAATAAACCAATCTAGCCAGTTATGGTAAAAAGACCATAACTTGAGCTACAAAACTTCAAATGGAGTGATTCAAAAATGGAATTAAAGAAGACATATTAAGGAACAACTTTGATAAAGGAAATTTAGCCAAAATCCCATTGAAGATTGGTCCAATGGAACAATAAACATTGGCCATGAAATCTGAAAATTTGAAATAACTTTTAATGAACTTTGAATTGAGATTGGCAATTGATGCCAACAAGTGTAAAATTCAAAATGTGGGATTTTGGTGTAATTATAACTAACATATCTATTATGTATGAAAAAGTCAATATTTGTGCATGAATAGCAAGGTGAACAGTAACCAATAAACATAAAATATAAGGAAATAAACAACTAACTTTGTAAACATGCCCTAGTATGCCTAGAATGATTAGTTTGGATAGGTTGGCATTCCAATAGGATTCCGATAGCAGTAATGCATATGGCTTTATGCCATTCCATGATTTGTGATATTTTATGTCATTTTATGATATTATGGCTTATGGCCATTTTGCTATGCTTGACACACTTTGCCTTGTGCCCGATGCTTGTTATGGCTTGTTAGCCGTTTTATTGCATACCTGGCAGACACTTTGTAATCGATGGTGTGACGGCCCGAGATACTTCGTACCCAGTGCCAGTTTACCCGTTTATCCAGTCCAGTCACTGGTATAGGTTACTTGGGCAACCAAAATAAGTCTTAATAAATTATAACAAAATAATGAACATAAAAAGTATTAAATGAATAATATTATAACTATTTACTAAGAATTTAGTCTGCATAAAATAATAATACAATTTCTGCATATTCAATTAATTTAGTTTATTATTTCTATTTTATATTAGCACCACTAAGCTGTATTGCTTAGCACATCACTTTTTGCCACGAGTAGGTACTGAAGATACAAAGCGAGAGCCCACCAGACCTCAGACTGGGTGAGCATTCAGATCTGCATCGAGTCCAGAGTCACTTCCACTACTGTGCATTTTGGTAGGGCCATTAGACTTCATTAGATATTTTGTATTTTGGATTTTGTAATTAGATTATCATTTTGCCATGTACATTATAAACTCATGTACTTATAAACTAGTGTAATTAGTTGTAAATTTTGTTAATAAATAACATTTTGAATATTTCTCCATGAAATTGAGTTTTATTATGAAATGAATGAGATGTATGAAATTGTGTTGAACCATTGAGAATTGTGAAAATTTTATTGATGGTTATTAGAGTTGAGAATACGATGAACATATTGGGAGTGTTTTTAACAGGTTTCGAAGAACTGTAAATGTTACAGAAATTCGAATTAATCAAAATTTCAATAAATGACATAAATGTTATGAATTTCACTCGAAAGCTTTTTAATCAACAAATTAAGAACTGTAAATTGAAATAAGATAAGATATGGTGCTCCGGCACACTGTGTGGCATGCCTTGCTCGGCTATACTGTAGACGGGTAAGGGGTGTCACAAATCTCCTTTCTCTTTGCCTTGTTTTAATCATAGACTTTTTGCCATGTTAAAGACTAGGTTTTTTTTTTCTTAATTTGGGGTTTTATTGGAAGGGTTTTTTTTTTTTTTTTCTTTTCTTTCCTTATATGCCTTGTTGTTAGGTTCTAATTATTTTTCTTCTTTTTCTCTTTTGTTTCTTCGTTTTGGAATTTTTGATGGGTAACAGTTTCTGAGTCATAGTGCATAGTTGGATAATATTTGCCAAGAGAGGTATGAAGTGAGAGAGAATAAGCCATGGAAATAATGTTTTCCTTTTTTATTTTCCTTTTTTTACGCTATGTTTTAGTATTTCATACGAGACCAAAAGGATCAAAAGCCATGAGCAGTATGGAAGTTGATTCAAAATGAGAGATTGTCACATTGAACGGGTAAAATATTTTTTTTCTATTTTTTAAGAAATTTTTGGAATTTTTGTTTAAAGATCTTGAGAGAATTTTTGTTTGCAATTTTTCTATTCTACTTCTTTTATTTTTTTATCATTACCATAAATCATGTCTTATTTAATTATCAATTTTTTTTTGCTCTTTGGGTGAATGGCAAATGCAGTAACATGATCATGCTTCTTTATTAAGCCATAATTCCGATATGGTATACTTAGCAGCTTGAAGTATTTCTACATATTAGAGTCTTCACATCCTGAAGAAGTAAAAGAAATTGTTAAATAGATAATTGATGAAGTTCTCTTCAAAGCTGTGAGAGAGGATGTAGAAGGAGCCGAGAGGATGAAGAAGGTATTAAATGCAAGAGAGAAAAACAAAATAAAGTTAAGAGAGAGTGTGAAGGAATACATAGTAGAGGAGAAAGAAAATATAAATCATGTCACCGTTTTACTTTTAAATCGACTGTTACAGGATACATTGGATTTAAAATTAACTCTATTTTAATTTGAGAGATTTTAAGTGAAAATTTAAAATTTATATAATATACTGTTACTAATCCTAAAATTCATATACTAAGAGTGAAATTTACTCTCGCTTTCTAAGGACACTCTCGCTTTCTAAGGACGAGAGAGAGAGAGAGAGAGAGAGAGAGATATTTATGTAAATACTACTGTTAGTAGTCTACTGGTTTAGTAGTAAAGATTGATGTTCGTTTAGATGAATAACCTATGGATCTCAAACTATTGCAACTCTCAATTCCCTGCTTCTCTTGATTTTCTCTCCATTTTCCATCGATCGCATTGATTTTGAATCCTCTCAACTTTCTGCACGAAGATCAGTGAGTCCTTTTCTTCTTCCGTTTTCAATTTTGCATGTTAGATTAATGGTAGTAGTAAACATGGGTTTGCCCTTGCTGAGATCTATGATTATTTTATTTTCTGATTTCATTTCTCCGCTACTGGTGATTTCTATTACGTCTTTTTGTGCCTTCTTGTTGCGTATGTTTCTGTGTTTTGAGGTTGCTCACAGTTAAATAAACTGAACGATTTTTCCTTTTTTTTACTTTATTTTGTGCTCAGTGATGGGCAGTGTTGATGGTAAATGGGATGATGATGAGTATTCTGTTATTGGAGATAAAGGTGAAGTTGGGTTCATAGACTACCAAGAAGATAAATCTGTGTGTAGTTATAATCCGAATGAAGAGGGTCCCATCGTCATTTCTGTCCCTTTCCCCTTTGAAGATCGGAAACCTCGGTCAGTGTTTATTGGAGAAACTGTTACGGATTCAATCACTATTAAGAACACTACCACCGAAGCTGTGGATTTATGGACCAAAATTTATGCCTCCAATCCTGAGAATTCTTTTGCACTTTCTTTGATGGAGCCTCCATCAGCAAATGGTGGGAATGGCAGCCGTGGTTTTTTGGAGACTTATGCCCTGGAGGACAGAATGCTTCAACCTGGTGATACTTTAACCGTTTGGCTAAATTGCAAACCCAAGGAAATTGGCTTGTACACTTCAATTGTGCATTTTGATGTGGGAACTGATATAATTGAGCGAGTGGTTTTTCTATTGGCTGAAGATAACATATCCAGGTCTTTGGCTTCGAGAAAGCCATATTCAAGAGCTACAAGAAAGAAACAATTCACTGTGGACAATTTTGTTGGTGGTTCACGACCTCTCAGGCCAATGGGCAAGGCAATAAAGAAAAGGCTTCCTCGTTATGATATTCCTAAGGAGACTAGAGAAATGATTGAGAGCAAGCAGAACATTGATCTTATTATTGGAGGTCTAACCAGACAGAATTATGCTTATTACTTTAAAATGTTGTTGATGATGGAAGAAATACAAATGGAGGTAAGCTTTTCCTTGAGAAGAACAGTAACAATGATGGTATTGAATTTGTACTCTATTTGTTTATTTATTTATTTATTTTTTTTTTGGGGGGGGTGGTGTGGTTCAGGAAGACATGAGAAGTTATGACATGGAGGGTGTTGGGATGAGGAAGAAGGGGAACTTCTTGTCCCTTATGGTCCCGGGGCTTGCTGAGCGGAGACCTTCACTTGTCCATGGAGATTACATCTTTGCCAAGATTGCTAATGCTGATGAAACAACCTCTCCGTATCAGGTTTCTGCTTATCTCCATAAAACAATTGCTGTTACATAAAAAAAAGCAATTGGTGCATTATTTTATATTCATATATTTTGTTTACTACCAGAGTTTTGTTTTATAGTTAGGTTTGTGCTTTCTTGTAAAAATGAATGTGTTCTCAGGGCTTTATTCATCGTGTTGAGGCTGATGAAGTTTATTTGAAGTTTGCCGCTGCATTTCACAGTCACCATTTAAATGGGAATCTGTATGATGTACACTTCACATATAATCGACTCAACATGAGAAGACAGTATCAGGCTGTAGATGCTGCTGAAAATTTAGAGACAGAGCTCCTCTTTCCATCTGAGAGCTCTGGAAATAGGCTTATTGAAACTACTACTCTGGTGCCCATAACTTGTAGTCTTAATGAAGAGCAATTGTGTTCTATAGAGTTGATCCTTGGCTGTAAAGGAGCTCCACCTTATGTCATTTATGGACCTCCTGGTACAGGTAAAACTATTACAATAGTGGAAGCAATCCTTCAGCTCTATAAAAACCGAAAGGATGCCCGGATTCTTGTGTGTGCACCATCAAATAGTGCAGCAGATCACTTGCTGGAGAAGCTTCTTTGTAAGAATGCTGTTAATATTCGAGACAATGAAATATTCAGGCTCAATGCAACTTCCCGTTCATTTGAAGATGTCAAGCCTGATCATATTCGCTTTTGTTTTTTCGATGATCGTCTCTTCAAGTGTCCCCCACTCAGTGCTCTCACTCGCTATAGGATCATCATATCAACATATATGAGCGCCTGTCTTCTTTATACAGAGGGTATTGAGCGAGGTCACTTCTCTCATATTTTCCTTGATGAGGCTGGCCAAGCTTCTGAGCCAGAAACCATGATCCCTATATCCACCCTCTGCCATAGGGACACAGTTGTTGTTCTTGCTGGAGACCCCATGCAGTTGGGTCCTGTAATATACTCGAGAGATGCTGAGGCTTATGGCCTGGGAAAATCATACTTGGAGAGGCTCTTTGAATGTGAATCTTACTGCAATGGGGATGAAAATTATGTAACAAAACTGGTTAGGAACTACCGATGTCACCCAAACATTTTAAATCTCCCATCAGATATGTTCTATGGAGGGGAATTAATTGCAAGCAAAGAGTCTACAGACGATACAACTTCCTTATTGTCTTTGGTAAATCTTCTTCCAGGCAGGAACTTTCCTGTTCTCTTCTTTGGTATACAAGGCTGTGATGAGAGGGAAGGCAATAATCCATCATGGTTTAACCGAATTGAAGCAAGCAAGGTGGTAGAGCTCATAAACAAACTAACTGCTATGGGAAATCTGAATGAGGCTGATATTGGGGTTATTACACCTTACAGGCAGCAAGTACTCAAACTAAAGAAGGCCTTGGACGATTTGGATATGCCAAACATCCAAGTTGGCACAGTGGAACAATTTCAAGGACAAGAAAGGAAAGTTATCATTGTATCAACTGTTAGATCAACAGTCAGACACAATGAGTTTGACAGACTCCATTGTTTGGGTTTTCTTAGCAATCCAAGAAGGTTTAATGTGGCTATTACCCGAGCTATAGCGTTACTTATCATTATTGGCAATCCACACATTATCAGTAAGGTATTGCTTTTTCTTTAGGTCATCATAAGTGATTAATGAAAGCAAATAGAAAGAAACCCACATAATCTAAAAAACAAATTGTGCTGTTTCTTGAAGATTGCATCTCAATTAGCTCAAACATTCTATATGCGCACACGCAATGGATACGTGCAAGTATTAGGATAATTGTATTTGCTGTGGGAGAGTGAGCCAAATTTTGATGTGTAAAACTTACATGCCATGACATATGATACACGTTTAAATGAGTTGTTTGAAAACTTGGAATTTTTTCAGGCTATGCAGTTTTCTGTTCACCCATATAAATTATTTGCAATGTGCAGGACCCATACTGGAATAAGCTTTTATGGTATTGTGCAGACCATGACTCCTATCAGGGTTGTGGTCTCCCAGAAAGACAGGATCTCGTTGATGAGTGTCAAATACAGGAGGATTGTGTGAGCTATGACAACAGTGAAGAAAACCCTCTGCCCTCTGAAGAGGTTGGATGGGGTCAAGAGTCCTTTCAATCAGAAATTCCAAAACCTGTTACAGATGAAGCTGAGTGGTCTGATGGTTGGAAGTAGAATTTGCTCGGTCTACAGTGATGTTTATATACCTTTTATTTTGATTTGTTTTTAGTTAAGATTTTTCCTTGTACTTGATGGTGGAAATTTGGATGGCAAATAAGAAATCAAGTTTAGCAGCCCATTTTCAAGTCTGAGTGTTGTTTTTGCCGTCATATTTGATAGATCATTTTTTGTGTTGCTGAGAAGTCACTGGTGCTGTACTACTAAAATATAGTGATGTAATGCCATTGTGAACACTTGCTAGAAAAATATTTGTTTTTATTTGCAATAGCTGCTTGAAAACATCTGAGATTACACTGACAAATTTGCCATTAGAAAGCAATAGACCATTGAGTAGAAATCACATGCGTGGCTGAATTACAGATGAGTGAAGATAATAGGACTCATTCAGAAAAAAGAAAAGAAAAAGATAACAAGGGAAGTTCCTTCTTCAGGAAGAAATTAACTTTTGCTGTCGCTAATGTGTTTCAATGCAAATGAACGGCTGGTTGGTTTGAGCAGTGGTTTCGGTGCTGCTGCAGATTCGACAAAAGGTTCCGTCCGTGTCAGACTCAACGGCGTGGGTGAAGTTTCTGCATTATCAGCTGGCAAACTTGCTGAAGGGGGCGCCACGATAACTGGACCTGCGAATTTGTAACAAATTCATACATTGACCGCAAATTCCCAGGAAATATAATGTTTGATGACTATGAAATGATGCAGATAACATTTTGCCAAATAAATAATTTAGACGAAACTGTGTATGAAGGGGAATGAGTACAAGAAGGCATTCAAGATTTGGGTTTTCAAGGTCTATGTTCTAACAACAGGCTGGAAAGAGTTATACATGAAGCATGGGCTGTTAGAGAATGAAGATTTTGTTGCCATATGGATGTTTCGTCATGTCACAACGAAGAAGCTTTGCTTTGTTATTAGTTCACGAAGATTGCCAATTTATGAGCCCATCAAGAGGAGATGGTAACCCAATTTTGAATAGTGGGTTTGCAAATTTTCCTTACAAACTATACTAGGACTAGCATATAGACTAATTAACTATACATTTATATAAATGTATAAATTTTGCATCTGTATTAGGAGAGGCAGATCCAATTATGCTGCTGAAAAGCTAACTATGGTAGAAACCTTTATTGCAAGGGATCTAATATATCAACCTCAAGTTTCTTGACAAATTAAATTGCTATTCTTGCTTCAATATTGTGGATGATGCTTTTTGTTTTTCCTTCTTTATATTTGCTCTGGTAGTATTGACATTATAATTTGGACTGGAACAGAAAGATATAGAATGATTAGATACATCTTTTCAAAGCAATAGGATGTCAAAGCAGCAATGCTTTTAATTCTTGGCTTCATATACTAGTTATAGGCTAGGGATTACTATGATTAAGGACATGCTTGTTTTAGATTTTGGGTTTACCGATGATGTGGGCAAATTCTGCTGAAGCACTTGAAATAATTTTTGTTGCTTCCTCCTCTGCTTGCTGCTGTGTTATTGTGTTCTTGTTTTCTAATTAATAGAAGACGATAAGAGTCGCAGACAAGAGAAGCCATGAGAAATTCCTAGCATATGTTGTTGTTCTTAAAAAATAATGAAAAAAAAGTATATTAGCAAGTCTGGGTACATTCTGATTTCACATCTAATCTAAGGCTAATGAGAATGTTAAGCAAGTCATTAAGCTAAAATAACACAGCAATGGAAAGCCAATGAGAAGATCAACAAACTGTGGAACAACATTATCTTGGCCTTGTCTCTCCCTTTTGATGTCTCATTCTCCTTATAAAGAGTTGATTTTGGAGAAGCATTTTCGCTTGAAGTTGAATGTGGCTGTATTGCTGCACTTGCAGTGTTTGAAGAAGCCGGAATCTCCTGTGGAGGAGACACGAGAACATCAGCAATTGCACTTGAAGGTTGTGTTGCTGCAAAGTTATTGTTCCCGGTTGATTTTAAGGGAACTTGTATCCCATATGGAAGAGACACAGGCACACCATTGGGAGGCAGAGAAGGTTGTGTGGGTTCATTTGGACCATTTGGTGGAAACACAATTGGTAGTGGCGCTAGAACTGCATATAAGAAGAAATTAAGATGAACAAGAGAATTTGAAGGACCAAACAAAAAAAAAACATACTCCAACAATTGTTTAAGAATTCAACATTACCTTTGCAAAGAGTCAAAGGAGGCACAGATATAGAACAGTTTGACAAGGGCAATGAAACTGGGGAGCTTAAGAGAGGAAGAGATGATGCTACCAACAAGCACAAACAATTATACCCAGTTTGTGCAGCTTTATTAAGCACTTTGCAGCATGTACTATCATTAGAAAAGGATCTATTTCTTTGATTCAAACACAGACCCATGTCAAATCCCTGAATAGAGCAGCCTTGGATTTGGCTTTCTATGGTGGGAGCTAAAACACAGACTACAAAGGCAAATACCCAAACCAACCTTAAGGGAACCAGTTTTCTCAAACCCATTGCTGTCCTAATTGTCAGTATCAGTGATTTAACGGTTTGTATGCTTTAAGTTACTCAGATCATTCCCTTTGTGCCCTCAGTTTTTCCTTTTCCTTTCCTCTATATCATTTATTAGAATCTTATTATATATTTATGCATTTCAGAAAATAGGAAAAATCAGAACATCAATGCAATTAAGTACCATTTGAGGGGATTTTCTACTTGTCCTAGGCTAATTGTTACCATTCATAAAGCAGAGTGGGAAAGTTATAGCTTTATGGTTTTGTTAGTTTATTTGTCAATTTCAGAAGGGGAAAATAAATTGCTGGGAGTTTTATTATCCATATTGTGCTACTGTAGCATGAGTACATCATTATCATATATAATTACAAATTAGTTAATTCTTTTCCAAGGTAAATTAAGCAGAATGGATGAGTCACACAGATTTGTGTCATGCAACTTACAAAGCATAATCCACAACTTCTACCTAACAAACTAGGAGGCCTTATTTTGATGACAGGGACATGAATGATGCATGAGCATGGAATGAAATGGAAAAGGCTTGAATCATAATGTTTCTGGGTGATCATGCAAAAAATTTCTTTTTGTTATGTCTGGACTGAAATCAGAAAGGCCGTAAAATCTAGCCGATGATCAAATCTTCACCAATATGAACTTTTCCAGTTGTCTAGAAATCATTTGGTAATGCACATCTATTGCTGTTTCTGCCATACATTTTTCAAGCTTCCATTATCTTAAATCAGCCAAGAAAAATACCAATTGAGGGAGAAAGCTTCATTAGACAAAAACAAATATATATCTACTCATTAATACATATCATTTTTATTTGATAAATGATTGCCCAATAAGGGTCTCAGTCATGGAAAAATCCCAAAACTCAATAGTCACACACCTAAAAGAGTATTTCTGAATGCATAAACAACGACAGAAAAGGATCTATAGCAATCTAGTAGTACTTCAGAACTAAAAATCCTATTGCAAATAGATGAAAAGAAGGTGAAAGGCTGCAAGAGGAGATAGCAGCCGATGATGGAGAAGTTAGAACTGGGCGACGTCCGGTAGTCGATGTTGCGGCTCCAGTATCCACTGTTGGTGATGGTGGAGTCAGGATTGGTGTTGTGCTGGATTCTGGTGGAAGAGTGGACGGAGTTGGCTCAGGAACAACAGAAGCTGCTTCAAGGAATATAATTTTCAGTGTTATTCAAACTCCTTGGAAGTGAATCAAATAGAAATGACTAATGTACAATTGAAGCAAATTACCTTCAGGACTAGCAGATGGAGAAACTACAGGTGAAAGATTTGGTGCAAGTGAGGCAGGACCTGCACATCAGTAATTACAGATAATGAGCGTAAAAATAATTATATCATGTACTAGAATTGTCTCCAGAGCTATAAAGTTTTGAATTCTAGTACCAATGGAGCCAAAAAGAAAAAGAAAAATATATCACTAGCCTGAGCCAAAAAGAAAAATTCATCTTGGACTATCTTTTACAGCTCTGGCCATGGAGATTGTATAACAGTACTTAAAAATCATGATAATTCAAAACAGCACATTATACCTGGAGCAGGAATCGGGGAACCAGAGGCTGCAAGATAAGAATGCATTAGTATTATTTTTTTTTCACTCCACCTGTATATTTTGATACACAGAATATGTGAAAGAATCTTTGATGTTAATACTTTGTAAAAATTTTACCATTGCATTGAACTGGGATTCCCTGCATGTTACAAACACTAGGAAGGGAGATGGCTAACGATCTACTGATTGGAATCTGGAAGGGAACACTTCCAATAACAATGAGGCACAAACAGTCCATGCCATTACTTGTGAGGTTCTTAAGTGAACTGCAACAATCTTGAGTTGGGGAAGTGCCATCGGCGCTGCTATTTGTAAGAAAATTCATACAAGGGGTGAAGCTAGAAAGCAACGAAGGGGTGCATGGGGTATTGATTTGGCCATGAGTAGCAGGGATTATCAAGACTACCAAAGCTATTGCTATTACTGGAGCCATTCTTGGAAAAGGCACAAAAAGTTCCATATGGGTTTTAAAAGAACGTTTAGAATGAGGGTTCTTGCGGGAAGCTAAGATTTGTTGAAGTTTAAAAAACTTGCAGATGATTGGATTTTGAAGACTGGTGTGATTGGAAGGGAGAGAGATTAGAGAATTGATAGTGAGTTTTAAGTAGGGAAGTGAGGGAAACAGGGGTAGATTTGTTGGTTTTGAAGCTCAACTACCTTAATTAACTTGTGTTTAAAAAAGAAGTTTGAGTTAGCCACGTGGGTTATCTTCTGGACCCTATATTTGACTTGGCATTTTGGTTGACCGGGTGGCCCTTGATTAGGCCTATCCTGATTTAATAACTTTTCTTGTTTGAGAGATAGGTCTGCCCTTATTTAGGGTCAACTATAATACAATTGGCCATCTTCCCAAGCCAGAGGTTATGATCTCAGCCAACGAGATCACCTCATCTAGAGACATCTTACAATCCATCATTTTCTTTGCCAATCACCATGCATGTACAATATTGAGAAGTAGTTAAGCCATTCCAGAAGAAGAAAGATTAGAAAAATAGATGCCCCATGTCAGAGAAGTTTGTACTTAGTATTATTGAGGTCCAAGTCTTAATTAGTTATTAATTTTCTTCTTTAAATGGGCATCTTAATTTTTTACAACTACAGGAAATCTCACTTCTAGAAACGACAAATTTATATCAGAAGATATGATCAATTTGGAAGTTAGGTCATCAGATTACTCTCTTTCCATCAGATCTAAGTCACTTCTACAGTTCTATTTGCTGCTGCACACAATCATTTCAACCAGAAGCTTAATTACTGTGCAATGAATCTTAAACCTCATCACATTGTATAATGACACGTTCACTATTTTCTTATAATAATTGCAAATCTTACCTCATAGAGTCTGTTCTAGTTCACCAAGCCTTAACAGGTAGAGTTTACCACCCAAATAAACAAATGAAAATACTTGTCCTTATAAATTAGTCCTCTCCTTTCACTAAACTCCATGCATCAGTTTTATCTTGTAGACCAGCAATTGCAAAGACTCTATAGACTTCAGTAACACTTCCAAGAATCATCTTCACTATTCAACATGGCCTCAAGGGGAATCAACAGTACCAGTTTAGTTGTTCTCCTTGTGGCCATGTTGTGGGCAAGAGCCACAGCTCAATCAGGCTGCACCAGCGTGATTATCGGCCTGGCTCCATGCCTAAATTATGTTACAGGAAGCTCATCAACTCCATCATCTTCATGCTGCTCGCAATTGGCTAGTGTCGTTCAATCACAGCCGCAATGTCTCTGCTCAGTACTAAACGGCGGTGGTGCATCATTGGGTGTTACTATAAACCAGACGCTTGCTCTGGCGCTTCCTGGTGCCTGCCATGTGAAAACTCCTCCTGTTAGCAAGTGCAATGATGGTAAGGCTAAAATATACACTTTCATGAAATGTAGTGAGTTCCTATACCTAGTAAAATTCTTTTTAGCATTTGATGCTTTATAATTTTTGGGTAGCTGCTAATGGAACCTCAACGTCTGATCCTCCAGTGGGTTCTCCTGAAAGTTCGCCAGCTGATTCTTCAGTAACAGGTACCTTTGAATGTTGACATTTTACAAAAACTTGTTCCTCCATTTCATTTTCGTTTTAGCAACAAAACATGCCCTAATGGATATTGATGGGTGCAGGAGGATCAAAAGCAGTTCCAGCGACGGAGACGAGCTCTGCCAATGGCTTCAAAATGGACATGACCTTTCAGCTCGTTCTCTTTGCTATGTTCATGGCATCATGTGCCTCAACTATTAGCAGCTTCTGAGTCACATTTGGGGTGTCTTTGAGCTTCTTCTATATTATGTGTGTGCTCGTTTTAATTGTGTTAGTACCTCTAGAAAAGTTTTACATTGTAATGTGCTTAATCTTGTATGAGTGGTTTGTGTTTGCTTAATCCGTTGTGACGCTTGCTTTGCTATATCAGTATAATAAAACGCCAGCTTTTAGGCTTTGTGTTCTTATTCAGGTTCTTAATGAAACACATGATAATATAATGCCCTAATGTGTGTGTATATATTTGCAACAATTTAGGGTTGGCCGTGAACTAAAATTGATCAATTAGATTCTAAAATAGACAAATTGGGCCAATTTGATATAATTTTAGTTGTGTGGTACACGCTCATCTACGGTAGAAATTTCGGTATTTTAAAGTTTGGTCTTAAGTTTATAAAAAGTTACAATTTGGTCATTCTTTCTCTATATATACTCTTATCTTTTCACTCTTTCTCCTTTAAACCCTTCATCTTTATAATTTACCTTCCAAAAAACCACAACAATAATAAACAAAAATTCAATTGAAAAATAAAATAGAAAACCATCAATTCTTTTTTTTTTTTTTTTTTACTCTTTCAACCTCGTCTTAATTTTGAAAAAAAAAAAATCAAATATTTAATAATTCCAACATTAAAAATAATTTCTCATGATATTGTTTTTGGAAAAAATATTTTTTCTAAAAAATAAAAATTATAAAAACTTCTTTATTCCTTTTGATTGTTAAATTTTGATAAATTATTGGATATAATTATAGAAATTAAAGTTTATATTAAAATTATATTAATTACTCATTAATATCAGTTATCAATAAATTTATAAAGTATACCTCCTAACCAAAATAATTAAAATAAAAGCCATTATAATTACCTCTTAAGCATCACATACTAACGATTTATTGACAGTCGTGTCAATTTGATATATTAATTAAAAGTGAGGGTTTAATTAGTTAATTATGTAAATTTTAGGGTTTAATTATAAAAATTAATAAATTTAATGATTTTTTTGACAATTAAATCTGATTTAGAATTTCTGATATGACTTCTTTAATGATGATATTATAGCAAACGTAAAATTCTGATTAAGTATACTAACAGTTTATTAACGATCAAATCAATTTGAGACATCAATTAAACGTGAAAATTTAATTGAAATTATATAAATTTTAAGATTTAATTATAAAAATTAACGAACTTCAGAGTTTTTTTTATAATTAATATTAATGCATTGAAATATAATTGTAGGTTACATTAGAGGGCTTCATTAATTATTAATTAAAAGCCTCTTACATTCGCGCAGAGAACAAGCTTATTGATATCCTGTGCAGAGGGCTCCTTTTTAATTTTAAATTATATATTTTAATCTTTAAATTAAGAGCAATTGTAGCAAAACTTCAAAATCAAAATTCTTCACATCAAAACCTCCATTCTTTTTTTAATTCCAGTAAGATAATATCACGAACCATTAGAAAATAACTTATTACATTTTGGAATTTATCATTTATTTATTTATTAATCTTAATTTGATTCTAATGAAGGATTAGCCGTCTTCATCTAGAGTAGCAGCTTGTTAATATCGCTCATTAAAAAAAGTGTTGTAATATCAAAATTTTCATTACCTGCATCTATCTGATCTCTTTACACATTTTTTGAGATTTAATCCAAAATTATTTAGAATGGATAAAAAAAGATTCATATAATTGATTTCAAATTTTTGAAATAAATGTTTAATTAAATTGAATTGAGTTGCATCTTATCCGACATTGATGACAAGAGCATGAGAGAGTATTGGAACTCTATACTATTGATCATCTTTGAACATTTGAAGACCTTACACTTCTTGATCTTGTAAAAGAATAGTTATAACAGATCCATTGATGCGAAATAAAAAATTAAAGATATATTATTTAAATAAATATATTTTGAAACTGAAAGTGAATTTTTTGAGCATAGTGAAATTAAATTTATGATTTCATATAAAAATATTAAAATATTGTGGGACACATACCCAAAAACTTATATATTTTTGCCAAGTTATATAACAAAAATTAGAATATAATCTCTTTATTTTTAAATAAAAATAAGTTAGTGTCTTATATATATATATTTTATCGATAAAATTATTATTTTATTAAAATTTATCATTAATCAACTAGGAATAAAATAGTCCATCCAAATCTAAAAATTAAACTGTGATATTGAATATTAAAATTTCAAAGCCTATACCGTTAGAGAAAGTAAAATGTGATTGACTAAATTATTATAGTCTTCAACCTATTAATATAATATTAAATATATGTTATTTTAGAAACTAATTTATAAATTATCCTAAAAAGTATTATTATAAAAATAAAGATAATTCATAATTTAGTCTCTAATGTATGAAAAAAATCACAAATGGATAAATTTTAATGAATTATTATTATGGTAATAAAAACTTATTTTGAGAATTAATTTATTTCTCTTTAAAAGAATTAAATTATGATTTTTATCATAATTCAGGATACTAAATTATAAATTATCCAAATTTATTCACAATTTTCTTTAGCGATCGATACAATATTTGTTTTGTTCAAATTTTGATCAGATCGTTGATAAAATACTGAATTTTTTTTTTTTTTTTTCAATTCCATTTCAATCATTAACGCTTTGTTTGGGTAACTAAAAATATAAGGGAAAGGAAGATAAATTAAGTGAGAGAGAGGAAGTAAAATTTCTCTTATGTTTTTTGAGAGTAAAATTTATTAAACAAACTTCAATTAGTTATATGTGTCAAAATTAACATTACATCATTATCATTGAATGATTTTCATGATTTGTTTTGTCTTCCATTTAGGGCTTTTGAATATAATTGAAAAGTATCTAAATTCAATTATAAAATCTATTTGGATCAATTTTAATTTAAAATTTATGAAAATCAAACTACAGTTTTATGATTTCTGGATTTTCACAAAGTTTAATAATTAAATATTTTAATTAATTTAATTTTTATTATTTTAATTCAATTTCAGATTGAGCGAGTCCTATTTCAATTCCCAACTGACCCTTTGGAAAGTGTCTTTAATTTCATTTCCTTTCCCCTCAATAACTCTCTCTTCTCTCAAAACAAACAAAGCAAACAAGGATTACGAATCTCGCAACGGGAAATGAGGTCCAAAAGCACCGAAAGGGACCCCAAAGGCTCAAGGCATTGCTAAATGATTGTTTCATTCACTTCTCTTTTTCTTTCTTCCACCTTCCAGAGCTGAAACTTCGGTTTCGCGCCTCTGTTATCGCTCAGAACTCAAGCAAAAAGAATCAAATTTTGTTCCTAGAATGGAACATTTTGATAATCTCACGGTCGAAAACGACGACGAACTAGAAGAAGTGGCACGACGAAGAAGCGGTATTTTCTTGCAGCTAAAACCTTATTGCTTGGAGCTTCTAGAGCTTCTCCAAAACCCTAAAAAAGACTCCTCTGCTATCCATTCATTGCTCCAGTTCCTTCGTACCTCTCCTTCTTACGCCCTCCAACCTTTCTTCGAGTAAGTCCAATTGTATATGTGTATGGTTTTTGTCTTCAATCAAGTTTTCCAATTAGAATTTATTGTTTCTTTTGCCTTAATTGTTAGCTAAGTAGGAATCAATTATGTCCGTTGCTACCGGGAGTAGGAATTTTTGAGTCACTAGTCATTACCAAGAGACATCATAGGTTCTCTTTAACTGTAGATAAGTAGCTGGGTTGTTTTAAGAGATGAACACAGTTATGTGGGCTATTGTATGTTCATAAACAATTTGTTTTAAGTACCAAAAGTACGGAACTTTTGATCAAGTACGTAACTTATTGGCAAATTACTGCAAAGTTGAATTCTTTTTATCATATTTTTATATTTTCACTTATTTATTTTTCAATAAGGTGGGTGTATATTGGTGTGTGGTTGAATCTTGTTCTTTTTATATGAACTGAATATAATTGGCATGTGGGCATTGTTTCCGAATAGTATCTAACATAATTGTTACTCTCTGTGTGTGTGTATTTATTTGTTTATTTAGTTATCTCTTAACAAATGTGCTTCTTTATTAATGTTTCAGCTATACCTTGTTCCCACTGCTGCTTCTATTGGATGCAGCAGTTGATAGCAGAGGTTCGAAGAAGGATGATCCTGAGGATAAAGCTAACTCCAAAAATTTGCCTCACAAAGTGAGTGATAAAGTGGCTGAAGCTGTCCTGCAATGTTTGGAGGAGCTTCTAAAGAAGTGTCATTTGGGATCTGTGGATCAGGTGGTCTAATTTGAAATATCTTTTTCCTTGGACATGAGCCATTTGTATATGTCTAAGTGATGTACACTCTGAATATTTTAGCATTGTTCTTAGTATAAACAATTATCAACTGGTTGATGGATTGTGGTTTTATCATTTGATGGGAGCTTTCAAGTTTAGGCTTTCCATAGGTTAGACTTGAGGTTTCTTTCCCCCTTCCCCCTTCCCTGATAATTTCAAGCCCTGTGCTGTTTTACTGGCCTGAAAAAACAATAGATTATTGTCTTAGTTTTTTCTTTAGCTGGATTCTTTTTTGATAGGAAAAACAGAAAGTTTTTGCCATAAGACATCAAGAGGATGCATCCGTGCATAAAAATATTCTTTCAAACTAAAAATGTCTATCATACAAACAAGAGAAGTGCTAAGAGATGAATTGTTCATAAGACAGATATGTTAATTCTAACGTAACCTGTGCTGATGAGTAGACCAAAAGTGTAAAATCCAAAGATTTCTATTCCTTAAGGGCATCCACAATATAAGCAAGGCTTTGATTTATTGAGAAAATTCAATTCGTTTGCTGTTCTGCATGGAACTTGATGTTAGCCTGGTTGACTCGAGTAAACACTTTTACAAATATTTGAGGACTTATTTGAATAGTGCATGTAACTTACCATTACCGGAAGATATTTATTTAACCTCAAATTGTCAAATGTGATCATGTGCACAGATGGTTGTACTTATGAAAAAATTGACTCATGTGGCTATGCTTTCTCCCCATGAGGCTTCAGAAGAGTTTCGTGAAGGAGTAATCAAGTGTTTTAGGTCTCTACTTCTAAGTTTACCTCCTTGCTCAGATGAAGATTGCTCATGTAGACAGAGTCTTGGTCGGCCTGCACTCTTAGAAAATGCAGATATGCAAGCATTAACATGTGGGACTTCAAATTATGATTCGGAGCGAGAGGAATGTTTACTTGCATTTCTCCAGTCACAAACTGCTGCAGCTGCCATTGGACACTGGCTATCACTTCTTCTCAAGGTACATGCCTTGTTATCTTTTGGTTCATGACAATTGATTATATTCCAAACACTTCATACAATTTTTCCCCCTTAAATATTTCATCCTACTCTTTTATGCAACCAATCATGGATTTTGTGCAAAGGCTGCAGATATTGAAGTGGCACGAGGACATCGAGGCAATGCAAAGCTCCGTGTTGAAGCCTTTGTGACCTTACGTGTGCTTGTATCTAAGGTAATTTTCTAACATGAATAGACTGCCTGGATGTGAGAGGTTGGAGTTCATCACTTGAGTAATTCCTGTGCCTTTTATCTGAGTTCTTTATTAGATTTTACCTTCTTAGAGAGTGCCCCCTTGTGGAAACCCTTGAATAGTCCAAATTTGAAAATATATTAGATGGATTTAATGAATTCAATTATTTTCACCAGGATGATGGATTTTATTGATATGATGCAACTATGATTAATTCTTGGGAGTCATTTTATGTTGAGATGCAATGAGAATTTTCATTGTCATTGTTTTTGTTTGGAGGATGTTTCTTTGGGACTAGATAGAACATGTTCTGACACAGATTTGAGTTCCTGTCAGTCAATTAACTTTGCTAGTAGACACTAACCTTGTTAATATCTCAATAGAGAAAAAAGGAGAAGGAGAAAAAAATATCCTTCTATCAATTTTAGCTTGTGAATAGATTTCAATTCCTGGCTTTCTATTGCAAATGGCTTGTTCCTGCATTCAAAATTGGCCGACTTTAATAAAGAAATCACGTATGCAGGTTGGTACTGCAGATGCGCTAGCTTTCTTTCTGCCTGGTGTTGTTAGTCAATTTGCCAAAGTTTTGCATGTCTCAAAAACAATGATAAGTGGGGCTGCTGGAAGTGTGGATGCTACCGACCAAGCAATTAGAGGCTTGGCCGAGTATTTAATGGTAGTTCTTCAGGATGATGCTAATTTATCGAACCTTGACATACCCTTAAATGTCATCGCTGGATTTAGTTCAAACAAGAATGAATCTGTCCATTCAATTCTGGATGAGCTTTGCCATTTGCCCAGTATCACTCAAGGTCAGCGTAAAATTGTGGCTGCAGAATCGATTGGTGTAGCTGCAGATTTGGATTCCCATGGATCTGATATAAAAATAAACAGGAACAATAAATTTGGCAAGGAAATAGGATCTCTGCATGTGGATCGTACAAGAGATTGGATTGAGAAAACTTCAGCGCATCTGGATAAATTATTGAGTGCAACCTTTCCACATGTATGTTTTGGCATTTCATTTGGTATTTAGATATAAGTTGTTCTTAAGGATACAGCATACACATTGAAGTTTTTTGAGAATTCTCAACTCTTAGTTGTTTCCTGTGTATGTTTTATTTCCATCAATTGCTAAATCTTTTTTATTCTTTTTAGATATGTGTTCATCCAGCAAAGAAGATGAGACGAGGATTACTGGCTGCCATACAAGGACTGTTATCAAACTGTAGTTACACTCTGAAGGACAGCAGATTGATGCTCTTGGTAAGCAGAGAACATAATTCGATATTTCTATGCAATAAACCTGTCAGTTCTTCATTTAAGTTTGCTGTTGTAGTTTACCTTGTTTCTAATATTTACTGGAGTGGAATATCTGTCAGGCGCAATGCATTTTTTTTTTAAAGTTTTTCCTTCTTGTGTGATTGTCAAATGTGCAATAGGAGCCACACTCAGTGTGTTCTGTGTATAAAAGCATTGATTATTCATTTGGCACTTTGCCTTGTTGAATGCTAATAGTCTCTGACGGCAGTTTGTGTCTTCAGACCTTCCTAGAGCCTAGAGGGCTACAATTGGTTAAGTCCGTTTCATTGTGATGCATTTGTAATATCAGATACTAGAACATGCTTCATTTATGGAGTGCACATCTCCTAATTTACGGTTGATTAATTGAAGCCAATCCTCAAGGAGTTGGCTGCAAAATACTGCTTGAAAAGTTATTATCATAATTAAGCACATCACTTAAATCAGCCTGTATGAGACTGTAAGACATTAACCTTGCTTGCCTCATTTCTGAAATTTGTTCCATTACATGCGTGAATTTTAACCTTTGAAAATTTTGGGTTGATGCATATTCTGATAGGAAATTGCTGCAGGAGTGCCTGTGTGTCTTGATTGTTGATGATTCTGAAGAGGTGTCTGCACCTGCTCAGGAGTTTATTGAATATTTATTCTCTTCGAGTGGAAAACATCATGTAAAACGTGATATTACTGAAATATTTAGCAGGTTTGAACTTAGTGTAAATTAGAGAGAATGTTGGGCACAATGGATTCTCATTTTGGAAATAATTTTCTTATTATGACCTTTTTTTTTTGTATTTAAATTTGTGAAGGCTCATTGAGAAGCTTCCAAAAGTGGTAATGGGCAATGAGGACTCACTTGCACTCTCGCATGCTAAAAAATTGCTTGCAGTCATATATTATTCTGGTCCTCACTTCGTGATGGAACAGCTTGTGTCTCCGGTATGTGCTTGTGTCCATTATTAGATTTGGTTTTATATAGACAGAAAATTTTAACTATTTTGATTTTCACTAATTGCACAATTTTTTTCATGTCATTGGGAGCAAATATTTTGAAAACTGATGAGATGTAAATCTGTTAAAAATTGCCTGAAAAGTGTTGCACTTAAGTATGTAGGATGTGCACAGGAGAGCACCAAAACTTGAGCAACTATCCTTAAAAATCGAGTAAATCAAGATCATCCTTAGAGGAACCTGAATATGAACAACTTGCAGAAGTATCTAGCCAATGGAGAGTTCTCAAGATCTTGTGATATACATCTCATCAACCGAATCAACTTTGGATTCTTTATACTAATATTATATCATAAACTTTAAAATATGCATGAGTCTGCCTATTCAATATGTAGATAAAGATCAGGCCTCACGCTTGCTCTTTTAAGTGGAATCTTGTCACAATGTTGTTTTGACTAATTTGTAAAAAGCAACTCCGGAGAATACTTCTGTCCTTTCCCATTGGTTTACTTTATGATTTAAGGAAGGTTATGAACTTATGATTCTATTTTTGTTTTTCACTTTTATGACAAGAAGGAAAAGTTCCTATTTTTGGATGTACTGTTTTATATCTGTAGGTAACAGCTGCAAGATTCTTGGATGTTCTTGCCCTCTGTCTGAGTCAGAATTCACTGTTTGCTGGTGATCTTCACAAACTTACTTTAGCAAGGCCATCCTCTGTTGGATATCTTCCTTCTGTTGCTGAGTTGAAAGCTAATTCCCAGTTTCTCACTGATTACCAGACCATCATGGATTTTGTGCCTTCTGATATCTCAAAGTTAAGAGATATTCAAGGAAGAAGAATTCAATACCCATTGGAAACTGTGGAGAATAATTATGAACTTCCCCGTATGCCTCCTTGGTTTGTTTCTGTTGGCAGTCAGAAATTATATCAGCCTCTTGCAGGAATTCTTAGACTAGTAGGTTTATCTTTAATGGCAGGTCAATTCATCTCATGGAAATTCTATTTCTTTTATTAACCTTCTGCTTTATCTGCTTTGTACTTAACCCAAAATTCAATTTTCTTGCGTTTTGCTAGACTTCAAAAGTGAAGGGCATATGTCAGTTGTTACAGATATCCCACTTGATTACCTGCGTAAACTTATATCTGAGGTCCGTGTCAAGGAATACAATAAAGAGAGCTGGCAATCTTGGTATAACAGAACTGGCTCTGGACAATTACTGCGTCAGGCCAGCACTGCAGTTTGTATCTTGAATGAGATGATATTTGGTCTATCAGATCAGTCAGTCGATAGTCTTACAAAAATGCTTCAAAAGTCCATTGTTAAGAGGGAAGAGATTCAAGAATTTGATGGAAGTGTTGCTGACAGTCAGCCTTGCACAGTTGAATCTTCTGAGCTTACTCAATCTATTTGGAAGCTTTCACAGGCAAAAGCTTCTAGGAGTCACCTGATTGATTGCATTGGTAGAATTTTACATGAATATCTATCATCTGAAGTGTGGGATCTTCCAGTGGATTGCAAACCGACTCACATTCAACCTGATAGTGAAGTTGATGAAATTCCTTCTCACTTCTTCCATGATACTGCTGTGCTACATCAGGTACTTTACTTTTTTACTTCACCTGAAGTCTATTAATATCATGAATCTTTTATCAGTTCCTTGTCATTATGCATTGCATATTACTAAGATAGGATTCTACCTCTTGTTTTCTCAAGCAGGTTATTATTGATGGAATAGGCACCTTCGCTGTTTGCCTGGGAAAAGATTTTTCTTCAAGCGGATTTCTTCACTCATCTCTTTACCTGTTGCTTGAGAGTCTTATTTGCTCAAACTTCCACGTTAGAAGTGCTTCTGATGCTGTTTTACATATCCTTTCTTCTACATCTGGCCATCGAACGGTGAGTTGTATGACAAAATTTTTTTTTTGCTATAGGGTTCTGCTATCCATGACCTATCTCTATTAATATTCTGTAGGTTGGGCAATTGATCTTGGCAAATGCTGATTACGTAATTGATTCAATATGTCGGCAATTACGCCATTTGGATCTAAACCCGCATGTGCCTAGTGTTCTTGCTTCCATGCTTTCCTATGTTGGAGTGGCTCATAAAATATTGCCTCTCTTGGAGGAACCGGTATGATTATGTACCCAGTATTCTTGTAGAAGTTGAGAGTTGACTTGCTCAATTTCTGATGAATCATGATACTTGTGCTTCTTTTCTAATTCATTGACATTTTTCTTTATTAGTGTTCACTGTTTCAAGATTTAATTTAAATTACGTTATTTTTTTAAAAGCAAACTACAAACCCAATCTCTGTCGTGTTCACCTTTACATCATATTTCTTCCTTGATCTTTATTCTGGCATCTCATGTTTTCTTTTGACCTTGTTGATGTTATACATGTTTGTGAATTTGACTTCATTTAATATTTTTGTTGAATTGTAATGCTTATGGATCAACATTGTGAAATTGTACAGATGCGTTCTGCTTCACAGGAACTCGAGATTCTTGGCAGGCATCAGCACCCAGAATTAACTATTCCCTTTTTGAAGGTCATATTAACATACTTGCCATATAACAGTCCTTTATATTTGCTTGCTCTGCATTTAAGTTCCTAAGTCTGCTTCGCTTATTTGATGTTCACAACTTTGATATTCAGAGTTTTGGTGTTCTTTCTTGGCCATTGGTATGGAACATCTTAACAATGCCATTCATCATATTTAAATTTATTAGTCCCAATAGCTGAGCTGAAAAGAATCTTATGTATAGGAATAATGGCTGGTACTTGATAAGATTTAAGGTTGCCTTCACCTTTACACCCTTTAAATAATTCAGAAAAATTTGCAGCCACAACAGTGTGTGTGTGTGTGTGTGTACATATTGTCTCAGTACCTGCATCTTGATATCTCTAGCTTTCACCCCTTTCTTTTGGCCTACAATGGCTCCAGACACTCAAAATATTGGTACTATGAACTTTTACTTGATTTTAATTTGTAAGTAGCCAAAAACCAACTCAACAAAAATTATGTTTAGCCCTTTAGACATGTTCTTTAAAAGAGGCAAGTTAAAACTCCTTTTAAATTCTTATTATTTTTTAGGTTTATTGTTGTTTCTTCAAATTTGTTATAGAACCATTTTATTTATGCTACATTTGTGTTGAATTTACAAAGATTTTACATGAGTACGTGGGTTCAGCAGTTTGTTCCTTGAAGTATTATATACTATTTTCAGACATTTTTTTAATAAATTATTTATTAGGTTGAAATGCAATCTTTGAAGGTTTGGCTTAAAAAAGTTTTGAAAATTAGTTAGGCATTTAATGGCAATACATTGGAAGTATTGTCTGTTTGAGTCCACAAAGTTGAGAATTAATATAAGCAGCAGGATCTCTAATTTCATATCATTTATAGAATGATGCTGCACAGCTACATTACTAATACTAGTTTCACTTTGTTAAAAAAATCAAGTCGCATACGTTTGAAATTGCAAGACTTGCAATATATTTCAACTCAAGAAAACTCTCTCTCTCTCTCTCTCTCTCTCTCTCTCTCTCTCTCTCTCTCTAACCAGAATATGTAATTCTTTGCTTTGGATTTATATTCAAGTCAAAGCTTGATCAACACAAGAGTGAAGGATTGTGCATGAAATGTTTTGCTCTAGTGCCACTTTTTAGGAGCACTATGCCACTGTAATCTACATTAATTACATCTGCGCTGGCTTTGTAAACATCTTATGGTCAATGATTTTATCATATTTAGGCTGTAGCTGAAATCGCCAAGGCATCAAAACATGAGGCTTCGTTGTTGCCCGCTGCTGCAGAATCGTATCTGATGCATGTCAAGTCCAACATAATGAAGGAAGTTAGACAAGAATCCAGACAAGGTTCACCATCACATTTTGACAATCACATTGATATGTCTCAAATGGAATTGGGTGATTACTTGCTATTCTGGTTTGCAGTACTTCTCTATATATGAGTAGGATTTAGATTATGTGATCTATCTAATTCTTTGGATTTGGATATAACATCAGTTGCTTCCTGCAAAAAAAAAAAAAAAAAAAGATATAACATCAGTTGCACAGTATTTGCTTGATCTGGGCATTTGAGGTATATGGGTATTACAGAGAAACAACAGATGATGACAAGTTTTTCTAATTATTTGCACAAGCAAAGGAAAAGTAAAATATTCCTTTGTGTTTGCATGGGATATCCTTGTTATGGCAAGGATAAATGTGCCATTTGAGCAGAGTTTTCAAAAACATCTGGCCTATCCTTTATTGGTTGGATTGCAATGGAAAGCGGGGGAATTACCTTATTATATATATATTTTTGAACAGTTTACTAGCTATCATGATTGAAATGTTCATTATGTTTCTGATTTTTTCCCTATCTATGATTTTTTGTTCCATCTTGACATGTTACGGAAGATGAAGAATCCTGTGCTTCTTTTGATGATGATATGACACATGTAGAGCAATGGGAGAGTATTTTGTTGAAGTTGAATGATTCCAGAAGATACAGAAGAATTGTTGGATCTATTGCTGGTTCATGCTTAACAGCTGCAACCCCTCTAATGGCTTCAGCGAAGCAAGTGTCATGCTTGATAGCCATGGATATAATTGAGGTATCTGTTTCATTCATAGTTCTTAAACTCTCCCATTGTTTGGTCACATTATGAATTTGAGCTGTTGATAGATATGAAACTTAAGATGCTTTTCTCCTCTTGAGTTATGGTTCCAATTGTTATAAATCTGAAGATTGGTGGTGTTGTATTTTATGTCTGGGCCCTGGGGATGTGGACTTACTCCTCATTCTTGGGCTTCTGCATTTGGGCTCCATCTCTTTGTCAAAATTGCCTAAGTTATTTTAAATTTGCTGGGCCACTCTTTTTAAGGTTTCCCTCCCTTTCCCATCCAATGTGGGAATTATTCCACACTCATCCTTTAACTACTAGCTGCTGCACATATAGCAATCATGTGAATGTTATAGTTGTCAAAACATCTCTGCCATCTTGTGACTGCTGTTTCTACTAAAACCAAAAATGTTGAAAATGTAAATTTGTTGAAGGAAACATGGATGTCCGCTATTAGCTGCAGTGATGCTTTCTCATTTTGTTCTTTTTTTCCCTCCTCCATATCTCAAGGTGAACTATTTAAATTCCATCACACGTTTGAAATACACCCTTGTATTAGTGATGTAGAACCAAGAGCAAGAAGAAAGAAAAATAAGGACCAATCCTTGAGAAAAGGAAATAATTCTCAGAAATTATATTAATCTCAAATAAATGTCATAACAAAGCTTAATTAATAACGATAGAAACCCTAAATCTTATTTATAGAATTAGGAACCTGATCATATTAGAATTTTAGAACCCTAATTCAATCCTAATTTGAAATACTAAATTAAACCAAAATAAACTAGAAAATAATTATAAGCCTATTAATAAAATTCTAAACCTAATAAAACTCTTAAATTTCGTAATTTTACAATGAAAATAATTCCTAAATTGTATTGGGATTTTCATCTTCCCATACTGCATTAATTAGTTGTTATAATTTTCCATCGGGGGAATTAGTTTAGGGATTTTTTTTTTTTTGGCATTTCATGACAAATGACTTTCTTAGGATGGAATCACAACACTTGCTAAAGTGGAAGAAGCTTATCAGCATGAAAAGGAAACTAAAGAAACAATTGAGGAGGTGATTCGTTCATACTCATTGTATCAGCTTCATGATACTTTGGATGCTGCTGAGGAAGGAACTGATGAGAACAGGTTGCTTCCAGCAATGAATAAGATATGGCCCTTCCTGGTTGCTTGTATTAGAAATAAAATTCCAGTGGTATGTTTTCAGCTTTTTCGGTTTTATTTACTGTAAATGCAAAATTCTATCTTGATTACTAATATTAATGACAAATTTGAATGGTTAATTTGCAACAAGTTCATTCTCAGTCCAATCTCTATATATGCCTTCTGATTAGCCTGAGAAGTCAGGAAAAAAAAATGAAATTTTCTATCTATGATCAATGTTGTAAAAGAGTTGGATTTATTGTTATTATTATATTAATATTTAATGCATACAAACTGCTATTGTTGCATCCTCTAGGATTGCTTCAATGACGATTTCATTTGACAGGCTGTGAGGAGATGTACAAGTGTGGTGAGCAAAGTCGTGCAAATATGTGGAGGAGATTTCTTTTCACGCCGCTTTCACACTGATGGATCACACTTTTGGAAATTTCTTTCCATGTCTCCATTTCAGAAAAAACCCTTCTCAAAAGAAGAAAGAATCCCATTACAACTTCCTTACAGAAGCACTCCTACTTCTTCAGAGGACTCGATGGCAGAAGTTTCAAGCTTGAAAGTCCAGGTTGCAGTGCTTAACATGATAGCTGATTTATCCCGAAACAAAAGGAGTGCTTCATCATTAGAAGCAGTCCTTAAGAAGGTTAGCGGTTTGGTCGTGGGGATAGCATGTAGTGGTGTTGCTGGCCTTCTGGATGCATCCGTTAATGCGTTACAAGGACTTGCATCTATTGACCCTGACCTTATTTGGCTTCTATTAGCTGATGTATACTACTCTCTGAAGAAGAAAGACCTGCCTTCTCCACATGCTTCAAGTTTTCCACCGATCTCTCAGATTTTGCCCCCTCCACTTTCTCCTAAAGGATATCTCTATGTACAGTATGGAGGACAAAGCTATGGTTTTGATATTGATTTCCACTCTGTAGAAGCTGTGTTTAAGAAACTACATGCCCTGGTTTTTAGTACTCAAAAGTATATATGAAAAGCGATTACAAAGTAATAGCTTTCAGATACTTTTAGTCCCTTTTTAGAGCTCAGAGTGTGGTGGGCATTGTTTATCCTCCCTTCATCCGCTCTTGCACACTTTTTTTTCCTCCTTTTTGTAATTGGCTTTTATTTATTTATTTAATTTCGAACCTAATCATGAATCTGCAAATTGGAAGTAAAATGTTCGTTTGTGAATGTAAATGCGGTGATATCCAATTTCACTGATTAACATTTGGGCTGTTGTGAGAATCATGACTGCATGTTATAAGTTAATAATTAAGCAACCAATGGTTATGTTGATCTTTGAGTATGCCAATCTCACACAGCAGATTCTCGCCCTTGATTAAGAGATGGATTATCTTTATAATTTAGGTTTTACGTATACAAATTTTATTCCGTCACTTTAATTTTTTTTTAATTAAAAAATAAGTAGTTTTGAAAGAATCAAAATTCATGCTAAAAATGTTATAACTTTGCAGAAATTCAATTTATTTAATACTATTGAAAGCTCCAAATACTACTATTTTAATTATTTTTCTGAGTGTTTTATGCACATAATTAATTAACACTCATTACCTAGCAATAATACATCAATTTGATGCAATAAAATGAGAGTCGCGAATGAGTATCCCCTAAATTCTGAGCGTCCAGAGCTGGTCATCGTCTCACGAAGAAAACAAGAATAGCTCAACATTCTTTCTGGACAAGTTTATCCTTGTTCATTGCGAGAAAATATCATTATCAAATTTTCCTTAGGTTTGAAGCAACAGGAAGACACGTAGCTAAATACACTGTCAAAAAAGAGCCAGCAGTCCTTTAATCTTCTTCCACCAGAATTTTTTATGCTTTCTAAATCAGTTCTCTCAGATTCTGAAAGAGAAAGCACAAAGCCAAATTCTAGTAAAGGTGCAGTCAGAAGCACGTTATGCTTCTCCCTATGGAATCAGAATTTCTAAAAGTCTCCATGTTTGAATCCCTTATTATTACTCTGTATCTAAGACTTCAAGCAGCACAAGTCGGTCACCTACACAACCAAACTCCAAGGCCTTCCCAGGTAAGCCACGTATAGGCATAGCAAGTATCCAAGGGTCCAGGTTTGAACACCTTCAGCTTTTTACCAAAGAACCCGGTTAGGAGGTCAGGAATAGTTGGTCACCCACATAATCCAATTCTCATTTGTCAGCTCTGGCCTCAAATTCCTATAAAAGCCAGACTTCTTTCTCCCAATTCCATCAAACTTAAGTAGTTGCAGGATATATTCACATTCTACAGGCATTTCCAGAGACCCAATGGCACACACACAAATGGCAACGAGTTTGGCTTTGATCCTAGTGAGCGTGCTATGGGCAGGAGCTATGGCACAGTCTAGTTGTACAAATGTCTTAATAAGCATGTCACCATGCCTGAATTACATCACAGGGAACAGCTCAACTCCATCTTCACAGTGCTGCACACAGCTTTCCAGTGTCGTTCGCTCTTCACCCCAGTGCTTGTGTGAGGTTCTAAATGGTGGTGGCTCATCACTTGGGATCAACATCAACCAGACCCAGGCTCTTGCTTTGCCTGGTGCTTGCAATGTTCAGACTCCACCCACCAGCCGCTGCAACGGTAAGTAATTCTCTCATCAATATCAGCTTCCTATGAATTCAAACCTTCATGCCAAAAGTCAAAACTGGTTCCAAGATTCCGCAGGTGGATTTCTTAATGTGAATTGAGTTTGGATCAGGGAAGGTTAAAAATGAAATTAAGAAGTAAAATCCCCATTAACTGGGAAGAGATCATTGAACATTCAAAATTTCACTACGACTTAATTCTAATTGTACTACCTGTATGTAAACAGCCACTTCTCCAGCCGCCTCTCCAGCAGGAACACCAGAAGTTCCAAGTACACCTTCAGGTACTGCATGCTTTCATAAACTGCAAATTACAAATTGCATGTAGAATTACAGTAACAGATTAGTCGTACTCTTTACACAACTATTGACTATGAAAACATCAGATCTAGCTCACCAATAAGGTTTTCAATGCTTCTTTGCCAGTAAGCCATTGAACGTTTTGCACAAATTCTTCATTCTCTTCTCTGGTTTAACTTGTTTGACTTCTTGTAGGAACTGGATCTAAAACTGTACCATCAAGAGAAGTAGATGGAACATCAAATGGGAGCTCCACCAAGTTGTCAATCTCATTGCTCGCATTCCTTCTCTTTGCAGCTTCATATGTTTCAACCTTCACAACATACTGATTTTCTGATCAGCAAGTCCACCCTTCACTATTTCCCAATCTTGCATATTCCCAGCTATTACTGTTTTTATAATTTATTATTGATTTCTCTTTGGTTGATGGTGTATGTATTATTTACTTTTCTTGACCTCATTTGAGGTTGTATTACTGGAGATATCTACCTCTCTTCCCTTCACAATAAAAACATCATTTCATGCCTAAGCATATCATTGCCAAATTCTTAGGAAATATCAAGGCATAATATACTACAGAATAAAGATGAGCATGTAAATGGCCAAAAATAACAAGCAAAAATTGCCTAGAAGTTCATCAAAGCCATTAAGTTGGCAAACCTTCTACGTACTGAGGTTTATGCTACTAATAAAGCAAAATTTGTTCATAATTCAATACATTCTCCATCTTCTGCCATAAACTTAGATCATTAAGCACAGAAAAATGGAAGGAAGAAAAGCATTGTCAAAACAGACCTTACACTGAAAATTTTGTAGCCCAAACACAGTCACTTCTGCAGAAAACTAAGTATCGGCTGCAACAAGCCATTGGCATTTAATTGACCAAAAGACAAGCACTCAGTGGCCTGACCATAGACATCTCCATATATACAGAACAAGGCATCCCCAACACTCCACAACGTCGAACGACATTGTGCAACTCATAATTGTCATGATACAGTTCCATTTTCAAACTGCAACAAAAAGTGAAAATTTTTATAATTCACTGTATACACACGCAAGTTATTCATATGCTCTAAGCACAAATACCACTAGAAGTGGAAACTGAATGGAAATTCTGGGAGGAATACAAAGCTATTATTAGTTATAAATTTGGAAGCATATTAGGTATTGAAACATACATCTCAATTCACCTACAAAATAACTTATCCAAAAGTGGACAAATGAAAATCCTAACACCTTTCTACTAAATGCGAAGATTAGAAGAGTATATATGAAAGGATTATGGTGATAAAGGATCTAAGGCATAAATGAAATTCACAAGCAATTTAATAAAAGTCAAAAGATAACAACTATTATGGCAAGATACGGAATTATGGACTAATATTTCCTAGCCATGGGACAAGGAATCTGCTACTATAAAAATTTTCTTGGTAAAGCTAGCAAAAGTTAACCAACCCCAACTAGTTTGGGATTAAGACTTAGTTGTTATTGTTGTTGTTGTTGTTGTTGTTGTTGTACAGATAGCAAAAGTCTGGCTCTTCACCAATTAGAGTAACATCACTGCCTAAAGATCAATGTTCTTCCAACAGCCCAGGTAAGCAGATTAAAACAAGCTCATAGTGCAGGATATAGAATCCAAGTGTAGGAACCAATCCCTTTTTATTTTCAATCTTGCTTAATGTTTACAGCACTATGGCTATAAGCACTTTGTATACTTAGATTATCAAACCCATAGATGGATCATTGATGTCATGGGAGAACTGTAAAGGTTTGGCTCAAGCCCATAGTTATTAGATAATTCAAATTCAATGTAACATTTTGCATAGTAATTAAAGGCGTGCCTGAGACTCAAGGCTCACCCGGCTTCAACCTAGCACCTCTACAGGAGAAAGGCAAGCGACATTTATCGGGTCCCCGCTTATGTGCCTAGACGTGCGACTTGTTCTAAGCGCAAGGCTCTGGAAAAGCACAACTTCTTTATTTCCACATTTGACGAGCACTTCCGTTAACAAAATGCACTACCACTCAACTCGAAATTTGTCAATCTATCAAAATCCAATATTGATGCACTAGTAAGTTTTTGAAGTTAGTATCGTTGTTAATAACTAGTTGCCAAAATCTCATCAAACTACCACAACCTGGATTTCAAACCTTCCATATTTCCATTTTCAACAGTATCACTATTTTATTATCTTTTCCAAAAAAAAATATTGCATATACACCTATTTCAAGATTTACGCCAAAAGAAAAAAAGCAAAAACATCATCCACTAACTTGAGAACTAAGTAATACTCCTTTAGTTCTTAAAGATGAGGAAGGTGATGAACATATAGACTTTAAATATGAGAATCAAGCAGATGAAAGTGTAGAAGAAGATGATGAAGATTATAAAGCCATTCTTAATGAAGACTAAAGCGTAGTTACTTTATAATTGCTTGAGTTTAGTTCTGAGACATTAAAAGACTGTTCAAGTTTTAACATATTAGTACTTGAATGCTTACTAGTTACTATAATTTTTAGTTTTATGTTATTTGAAGTTTGATGAAATACGTATATTTGACTTTTATGAATTTTTCTTTTTGCGCCTCACATCGCCCAAGCATGTGCCTACGCCTTACACCTTGAATCTAGGCTCCAGGACTCCTTGGCACTTTAGTGAGCCTTGAGCCTTTAATAACTATATTGAAAATACATAATGATGTGGAGCTTGGCCGTAAAAGAAATAAGGTAAAAGACAAAGGAAGAAGGCTGGTTTGAAAACAGGGCCAAATCAGTATGCTGCAGCAACTTCCAGAAATTCCAGTAAAGTGTGGCAGTGCAGTACACGCCCTGGGCGTGTACCAGGACCTGTCCAGCAGTGAGGTCTTGCTTGTTTCAGTCCAAATTCACTTCCGAAGCTGTCCAAGTTCCTTTAGACTTCCCATTTCTGCAAGTTATTACTCCTAATTTAGCTTCCCATTTTAATTAGGACCTGTTTATATTTTCCTATTTCAATTAGAAGTAGAGATTAGTTTCCTACCGTATCTAGGATTTAGTTTTCCTACTTATTTTAGATTTTCCTATTATATTTTAGTTTATCGAAACTTCCTAATTAACATAGTTATTAAATGTGCGCCTCAGGCTCAAGGCTCACTAGGCTCCAACCCTAGCGCCTTATGCGCCTAGACGTGCGCCTTTGTTCAAGTGCAAGACTCTAAAAAGACACACGTTCTTTATTTCCATCTTCGGTAAGAACTTTCACAGACAAAAAACACTATCACTTAACTTGAAATTTGCCGACCTAACAGAATCCTATACTAACGCGTTAGGAAGTTTTCGGAATTAGTATCGTTCGTGGTAACTAGCCGCCAAAATCTTATCAATCCAGCACACCCAAGATCACAATCACAAACCCCCATAATTCCATTTTCAACACTACCGCTCTATTGTTATCTTCTCAAACAAAAAAAAAAATTTTGTTGCATCTACACTTATTTTAAGATTTATACTAAAGGAAAAAGAAAAGCATCATCCGTTAACTTGAAAACTAAGAGTCCATTAGTTCTTAGAGATAAGAAAGATGATGAAGGTATTGATTTTGAAGATAAGTATCAAGATGATAAAGGTGTAGAAGAAGACAAAGCAGATTATGATGCTACTCTTGATGAAGATTGAAGGATAATTATTTTATGATTGCTTTAGTTTTGAGGTATTAAAAAACTATTAAGTTTCAATATATTAGGGTCTTAAACTTTTAGTAGTTTATTTTTATTTTATTTGAATTGTAAAATAATTATTAATTGAATACTTATTAGTTATTATTATTTTTGTTTTATGTTATTTGAAATTTAATGAAATATTCACATTTATTTGACTTTTATGATTTTTTTTTTCTTGCGCCTCACCTTGGTCAGGTACAAGCCTACCCCTGCGCATTGTGCCTAGACTCTTGGACCCCTTAGCGCCTTAGTGCATCTTAAGCCTTTAATAACTATGTTAATTAATAATTTAATATTCCTATTAGATTTAGAAGCCTAAAAGCTCCATAAATACCCCTTATTTACATGTATTTCAGTTAAGAGTTTTTCAGTTAGTAAAATCTAGTAGAGGTTTTTCTCTCTATTTTCACTCTTGTGTGAGTGTGTGTTCTTTCGTGAGCTTCACGCTGCGTCACATAAGGTCATGCATGCAGTTGCTTGATCCAACTGGCAATGCTATATTTTATTCCATCCACAATATTTGGGAGCCTAACATCCTGAGGAGGCCAATTTATCATATCAATAAAATCCCAATGAAATAATTATTCAAAGGCAACACCATACACTGCACACAAAATCAATAAATCATAATCCACCACAAAAATGCTAATTAGTATTTCTCAACAAAACTTGAAAATATACAAGTATAGGCACGAACTTCATGAATGTGATCGTGAGCGCACAAACTCTTCAAGTCTGTCCCACACTTCCAATGCTGCTGCCCTATCCTGGTGTCTCTTGTTCTTGCTAATCTGCATATTTTGAATAATTATTATAGTTATTTGCTAATTGTCACAAAGCAAACAAGGTGTAAAAGACAGAAAAAATAATACAGGCAGCCAGCAAAGTAAAACCTAACCAAAACACAGATTTTAAGCATGAAGTAACTGAAGAAGAAACAAAATGCTCACCGAGATGATCTTTACATTCCATTGCTTCACAGTCTTTGCTGATTCTACACTGTCATCTTCAAACCTCATGAAAAATCCAATGACTGCATCAAATAAATTTCAGTAGAGAGCATTATGACAATTCAACACATTTTCTTCAAAATAACCAATTAACAGATGTATATAAAACTCTCATTCTCTGAGCTCATCATGTTAACCAATCATCTTCCTAAAACCCACACGAATAAAAAACAATCACATACAAAATGCAAATGCCAAAAAATTGAAGCACCAATCGTACAAACCACAAAGTTCACTCACTTTTATTAAATATCTCCACGTGATCCTTAAACGGCCAATCCTTGAATTGCCACTCTTTTCCCAACACGAAAACAGCCACAACCCGGTCCCAATCCTCAGCCTTGAGCGCAGACGGCTTGTCCCTGACCTCATATGCAGTCATCACCCTATTCCTATCAGTACTAAATTTCTTCTGTACTGTGACACAGTCTGGCTTCGCCCCTTTCATTTGCTTCACCTTCACATCCGTAGGTATATAAATTCCATCCTCCAAAAACTCCTTCACATTATAAATAGTAATCAAAGTCTGGAACGCACTGGGAACTAAAATTATGGGCACTCCTTCCCCAAATTTGCCTCCTTTCAAATGCATTTTGGGCTTGGGTGTCGCATCATAACCCAGCTCATCACCATATCCAATTCCTCTCTCGTCAGCCCCCATCAATCTACTCTTAGCCACCAACCCATCCTTCCTCTGCTGGGATTCGATTCTCTGCCTCTCCTCTTCACGCCGAGTAGAGGCCACCAGCACACTATAAAAATCTCTGTTCTTGCACTCCAACAACGACTCCCTATCCTTGAGAGGCCTCTCCATGGAGTATATCATAGTAATGGGATCCTCCTCTTTACCATTATCAGCTCCCGCCACATCAGCATCATGAGAATCGAGGAAAGCGGGGTCGTCGGGTCGGTACTCGTTGGCGAGATCAGCATTAGGGTTTTGCTGATGCTGTTGTTGCTGCTGGGGAAGAGGGTAAACGATGGAGTCGGTGGAGGAGAGCTTTCCGGTGAGGTAATCGAAAAGGGGCTTGCGGTCGATAAAGGTTATGGGGGTGAGGCCAACGGCACGAGCATTCTGGAGGTAATCAGTGAACTTGAGATTGGCGTTCTGGATGTAGTAAACCAGAGTTTCGAGGGTGTAGAGATTGCCGTGCTTAGAGCGATAAGCAGTCTTTATAGAGCAAGGGAAGGTGTAATCGGTTCCGAAACGGAACTCCTCGTTAACTCGGACGATCTTGTCCACTTCGCCGCGAATGGTGAAGTCGCGGAGAGCCGAAAGAGGATCCATTTAGGAGAAATTTGGAACCTTGGAGGTTTGGACTATGGACGGAAACTGAGAAAAAAGGCGCAACGATATGAAGTGATAAAGGTTGATGACAACGAAGATTGGGATTTTGCTGCAGAAGATTATGTGAGTAGCCAACATACTGTTCTGGGTGAATTTTATTGCCGAGGATTTGGATTGAACGAAGATTGGAATTTGAGAAAGGAGATTGGGCTTCAAATTGCCTAAACCAGTGAGCCTTCAGGGCTTCTTCTACTTGGGCTTTCAGGGCTTCTTTTGTTACTGGACCCTTCCAGGAGTTTAATAGTGAGCAAATACCTCTGCGCACAGCCGAAACGAGCCAACACATTATAGATTAGGACCCATTTTTCTGTGTTTTCTCTCGTTATTTAACCTGTGGGTTGTTTTCCTACTTTATAAACGTCCGCAAATCTCGAGTTCTTGATATGTCAAAACACCAACTTTTAGCTTGAACAAGAGAACGATGTTCAGTTGTTCATTGGAATCAAGGTGTAGAATTATATGATCCAATCTTAAGGCAAATAAATGTTTAGTATTCGACTTCAAAATTGGCATATTTTGTCACAATATCTTTCACTCATTCACTTAGAAAAAGAAATCTAGAAAAAATTTCGTACAAACAATAACAATCAAATTACAGGATCAGTAGCAAGAAGACTATACATAACCACGTCTCTAGACCTTCCCTTCAGAATAAAATACCTTCTTAGAACACCTTCTCTCGTGAAGCCAGCCTTCTCTAGGACCTTTTGTGAGCCCACATTTTGTACATCTACTAAGGCTTCAAGTCTCTCCAGTTCTGGCCTTTCGCTAAAAATGGTTTTGGCCACCATTTTCACTGCCCTTGTTGCAATTCCTTTGCCCCAGTATTGGCCAGCCAGAACATAGCCAAGTTCACCTCTGCATATATCATTACCTGAATTCTTTGTCACTGAAATGGCACCAATAGGCCTGTTGTTAAGGCATATTGCCCTAAACCATGGGTGGGATATAACAGTGTTTTTGATATAGTTTATGCCATCTTCTTTGCTAGTGTAAGGATTAAAACTACAAAAATGAGTCACTCTCTCATCAGAAGCCCAGACCATGAAATCATCGACATCGGAGACCTCCAATGGACGAAAAGAGATATTGGAGAATTCATCAACCCCATCTTGCAAGTCTGCTGCTACAGAAGAATCTTGTTCCATTTTGTACGCTTCCAGAAAATTAGATTATCAATCGTAGAGTTTTCACCCAAGAAAATGTTGCTTAAATAAAGAATGGCTGCAGGAAACTACCTGGAACCGAAACAAAAAACGACAATTGGGATCAAGGTCAACTTTGCTTTACTTGGAGTGGCAAGCAAGGATAGCATATATTATTTCAGGACAAAAAGAGGGGAAGAAAATAATTCTGCTAATATTATGGCCGCCTTGTTTGACCCGTGGCCTGGGGAACAAGGTGCATAAGTGGCAATCAAACAATGGCATGGGGACACGATTCATGGATTTTTCTGTAGTATGGACCTGACAAGTAATCCAAGCTCAAGCCTCCACAAATACAATGATATCTCTAGTCAATCCTACATTTTACTCGGTTATAATTACTGGAACCCACTAGCCACCCATGGTATTCTCTCTTGCAAATTCATAGCCGCAGGAAAAATACTGTGGAAATTTAATATTTATTTATTTATTTATTTTAATTAATTAATAATAATTTAATATGTTTATTTAAAAAAAATATTTTATTGGATGATATATTTATTTATTTTATATATTATTTTTAAAATTATATATATATATATATATATATATATATATATATATATATATATATATATATATATATATATATATATGTAATATGAATAATCCAATTCAATAATAACTCTTATCCCATTGTACACCTAATAGAACTCTTGAAATATATATATCCTAATCATCTCTTCTGTTAAACTTTGTTCTCAAAACCTGTTTGTCACCTCTTTTTTTATCAAATCCTCTCAATATATATTTTCATAATCTTTTATTTATTGTTATATATATATATATATATATATATATATATATATATATATATATATATATATATATATATAAATTTATGATTTATAATCTGATGTGCGCAGAGAATCCCTAAATTTTTACTTCTCTATTCATCACTTTCGATTCTATTTTTAAGGAGATTCGAATATTCAATCTGTCAGTTAAAATTCTCTATCTTCCATAGAAAATAACTATTGTCTTGAAGGTTCCAGGTGAGTGGTAATTATAGTACATGACATCGTTTTAGTCCCTTTTAAAATTTCTTAGCATTAAGTTTATTATTAAATGAAATTTTAAATTAATATTTTAACAATTATTTTACATGTGATTTTCTAGAGTTTTATTTTATTGTTAAATTTTATTTCGATTTTGATTAAATAATTGATTTTATCAACTATCTCTGCATTAGAGCCATTAAGATTCCGGGAACAGGCCTTTAATGTATTTATATTGATTGATATTTGACTTTAAAATTTATCGATATGTTACACTGGATTGATTTGATCTTATTGACTCTCTGAAATTATTGAAATAAACTATTGAAATTGCACTATCAGTTATTATTTGCTATTTGAAATTTTTTTATTGATTTTGATTGGTTTGTACAAATTGATTTTGATTGGTTTGTACAAATTGATTTTCTATTTTGAATTGGTACCTGTGCCCAGTATCTGTTTCTGTTATCTGGCCCCACCGTATGGACTATCACGGTATTAGGTTGCATTATCGAGTCATGCATCATTGCAGTTTATGGGTTGCATTAGTATTATATGCATTGATATCTGTAAAGGAGAAGGAAGGTATCTAATATCTAGTAGCGCGCTTACTATCTGGCCTTTGGTGATATGGGGTATCATCACCCTGGTGCACTGTACCATAAAATTTTTATTGAATGAATATCTTTTATATATATGTTTTATGAAATTATTTTATTAATGATTTTGATAGCATGAGCATGATTTTATTGAATAGAAAATTTATTATGAAATTAATTAAGCGTCTGCCTGTTCCTATTCCGTAGTGTGCTATAATTATCATTCACTGAGCATTTAGCTCAAACCATATTTTCTCATGCATTTATCATTTGAGATCGGTAATTCTGGTGATCCAAATATTCAGTCCATTTTCTGGAGAGGGACAATCTTTGATTTGTTCTCATGGTATGCCCAAATTCATATTTTCTCAGGCTAATAAGTAGTTTAGTTTATTGAACAGTTTAAGTTTTTATTTGAAATCTATAGAGACTTCGCAATTTATTTATAAGATATTTATGATGTTTATTCAGTATTTTGTTTATTTGGATTTTGTCTATTTTTTTGGGATTAGTAAGTGACAATATATTCATTCAAGATACTCTGATAAGGCTTGCATGATTTAAAAATACTTAAATTATGCACCAGTCACGGTTCAGAATTTTTAGTCGTGACAAAGTTGGTATCAGAGCTCTATTGAGATCTAGTAAACTTGCGGAGCATAGGATCCTTAACGTCTTTTCAATTTATCATTGCTTTAGATATCTGCGTCCTTCGTACCTTTTCACTTGTCTTAATTTGGCTCATATTTTCAAATTTAATGCTTATTTATTAAAATGAATAGGTGCCTGGGTCTGTTAGACGTAAGAGGAGAACTAGGGCCAAGGGTCTTAATGGTGCAAACCTTGATCCAACAGGGGAGGTACCACCTCAAACTATTAATCAGACATCTGAACAGACGCCTATGGCTAAGACTGGGGTACAACCATTCTTTTGTTTCTCCATACTTTTCCATGATATTTAATACACCACCTACTTTGTTAGAGTATTCTTTATCTGTATCAACACCTATGAGGAACGCAATAGACACTGATATGGTGTATAGAGGATGTATGGTTCACATTGGAGATAGGGAATTAGCTGCAGATCATGTTTCTTTAGATATATTTGAGTTTGATGTGATTTTAGGCATGGATTGGTTAGCCACTTATCACGTTTCATTAGATTGTCATAATAAAGTTGCACTCTTTAAAATTCCTAGGGAGGCAGAATTTCAATTTCAGGGAGATCGCAATATAGCTTCTAGTAATCTTATCTCAGTAGTGAGTGCTAGCCGATTATTGCGAAAGAGTTGTAAGGGGTATCTAGCTTATGTTAGAGACGTTCAGGTAGAAGGTGCAGGTTTGGAGAATGTTGCAGTGGTTAAGGAGTTTCCTGATGTGTTTGTAGAAGATTTATCAAGTTTACCCCCGGAGCGAGAGGTAGAGTTTGGTATAGACTTAGTTCCTGGAACTGAGCCCATATCTATGCCACCTTATCGTATGGCACCCGCAGAACTTAAGGAGTTAAAGAAGCGGCTACAGGACCTGCTAGATAAGGGGTTTATTCGCCCTAGTGTTTCTCCATGGGATGCTCCTATGTTATTTGTACGGAAGAAGGATGGGTCTTTGAGAATGTCAATTGATTATAGGCAATTGAATAAGGTGACTGTGCGTAATAAGTATTCTCTTCCACACATAGATGACCTGTTTGATCAACTTCAAGGTGTAAAGTATTTTTCCAAGATTGATCTTCGATCTGGGTATCATCAATTGAGGGTCAAGAAAGAAGACATACTCAAGATAGCCTTTAGGACTAGGTATGGACACTATGAATTTCTTGTAATGTCTTTTGGTCTTACCCATGCTCCAGCCGCTTTTATGGATCTCATGAATAGAGTTTTCAAGCCTTTCTTAGATCAATTTGTTATAGCGTTCATCGATGACATTCTAGTGCACTCAAAGAGTAAAGAGGAGTATGAACAGCATTTGAGAATTATCCTTCAGACCTTATGGGAACACAAGCTATTTGCCAAGTTTTCAAAATGTGAGTTCTGGTTTGATAGTGTAGCTTTCCTAGGCCATACAGTATCTAAGGATGGGGTGTGTGTTGATAAGAAGAAAGTTGAGGCAGTGCTTCATTGGTCTATACCCACAATTGTGTCAGAGATTTGTAGTTTCTTGGGTTTAGTAAGGTATTATAGACGGTTTGTTCAAGACTTCCCTTGTATTGCAGCACCTTTAACTAAGTAGACACAGAAGAATATGAAATTTCAGTGGTCTGAGGCTTGTGAAAAAGTTTTCAGGAGCTTAAGACTCGTTCAACTACAGCATCAGTGTTAGCCCTTCCATCTAGATCAGGGGGTCATGCAGTATATTGTGATGCTTTTAGGATTGGTTTAGGATGTGTTTTGATGCAACATGGACGAGTTATTGCATATGCTTCTCGTCAGTTGAAAAGGCACAAGCAGAATTATCCAACTCATGATTTAGAAATAACTGCAATAATTTTTGCTTTAAAAATTTGGAGGCACTATCTGTATGGTGAGACTTGTGAAATCTTCACTGACCATAAAAGTCTCAAATATATCTTTGACCAATGTGATCTTAATCTTAGGCAAAGGAGATGGGTAGAATTGCTGAAGGATTATGATTGCACCATACAGTATCACTCTGGAAAAGCTAATGTGGTCGTTGATGTTCTAAGCAGGAAGTCTTCTGGTAGTTTAGCCCATATATCTACCAAGAGGAGGCTTCCGATTGGTGAATTACAAGAGTTGCTAGATCAGGGAGTAGAGTTTGAAATCATAGCTAGATCATTCTTAGCACATTTTCGAGTTAGGCCTATCTTGATCGATCGAATTAAGGCTACTCAGAAGAGGGATTCTCAGTTGTGTGAGATTATAGATAGTATTCATTAAGGCCAAGCTCAAGGGTTCATGTTAATAATGATGGAGTTCTTCGTTATGGAACTAGACTTTGTGTCCCCAATTTTGATGAGTTGAGAAGAGAAATCATGGAGGAGGCACACCATTCTGCTTACACAGTACACCCAGGTTCAAATAAGATGTACCGTGATTTAAGGGAGCATTATTGGTGGGGTGGCATGAAGAGGGATGTTGCAGACTTTGTTGCTAAATGTTTGACTTGTCAGCAGGTTAAGGCAGAATATCAGAGACCATCTGGGTTACTTCAGCCGTTGCCTATTCCTGAGTGGAAGTGGGAGCATATTGCCATGGACTTTGTTGTGGGTCTACCTAGTACGCGAGGTGATTACAATGCAATGCAGGTGATAGTGGGCCAGTTGACAAAATCTGCTCATTTCCTTCCTGTGAAGACTACATATGACTTTGCTAAACTTACACAGTTGTATATAAACAAGATTGTTAGTCTTCATGGAGTTCCAGTTTTTATTGTCTCTGATCGTGGTACTCAGTTTACTTCTCAATTTTGGAAGAAATTCCAAAGAGCTTTAGGAACAAGAGTAGACTTTCTATAGCACCCTAGGCAAATCCCACATCGGCAAAACATGGGAGAGATGCTGGGTTTATAAGTTAGCGGTTCGTAACCCCTAGCGAAGCGTTTTAAAACTGTGAGGGCTTTGGTCCAGAGCGGACAATATCACTAATGGGCTGGGCCATTATATTTGTGGTATCAGAGCCAGGTTAAGGTCTAGTAAACTTGCAGAGCATAGGATCCTTAACGTCTTTTCAGTTTATCATTGCTTTAGATGTCTACGTCCTTCGTACCTTTTCACTTGTCTTAATTTAGCTCACATTTTCAAATTTAATGCTTAATTATTAAAATGAATAGGTGCCTGGGTCTGTTAGACGTACGAGGAGAACTAGGGCTAAGGGTCTTAATGGTGCAAACCTTGATCCAACAGGGGAGGTACCACCTCAAACTATTAATCAAACATCTGAACAGACGCCTATGGCTAAGACTAGGGCACAACCATTCCTTTGTTTCTCCATACTTTTCCATGAAATTTAGTACACCACCTACTTTGTTAGAGTATCCTTTATCTGTATCAACACCTATGAGGAATGCAATAGACACTGATATAGTGTATAGGGGATGTATAGTTCACATTAGAGATAGGGAATTAACTACAGATCTTTTTTCTTTAGATATATTTGAGTTTGATGTGATTTTAGGCATGGATTGGTTAGCCACTTATCACGTTTCATTGGATTGTCATAATAAAGTTTTACTCTTTAAAATTCCTGGGGAGGCAGAATTTCAATTTCAAGGAGATTGCAGTATAGCCTCTAGTAATCTTATCTCCGTAGTGAGTGCTAGACGATTATTGCGAAAGAGGTGTAAAGGGTATCTAGCTTATGTTAGAGATCTTCAAGTAGAAGGTGCAAGTTTGGAGAATGTTGCAGTGATTAAGGAGTTTCCTGATGTGTTTCCAGAAGATTTATTAGGTTTACCCCCGAAGCGAGAGGTAGAGTTTGGTATAGACTTAGTTCCTGGAACTGAGCCCATATCTATGCCACCTTATCGTATGGCACCCGCAGAACTTAAGGAGTTGAAGGAGCAACTACAGGACCTACTAGATAAGGGGTTTATTCGCCCTAGTGTTTCTCCATGGGGTGCTCCTGTGTTATTTGTACGGAAGAAGGATGGGTCTTTGAGAATGTGCATTGATTATAGGCAATTGAATAAGGTAACTGTGCGTAATAAATATCCTCTTCCACGCATGGATGACCTATTTGACCAACTTCAAGGTGCAAGGTATTTTTCCAAGATTGATCTTCGATCTGGGTATCATCAATTGAGGGTCAAGAAAAAAGACATACTCAAGACGGCCTTTAGGACTAGGTATGGACACTATGAATTTCTTGTAATATCTTTTGGTCTTACCAATGCTCCAGCCGCTTTTATGGATCTCATGAATAGAGTTTTCAAGCCTTTCTTAGATCAATTTGTTATAGTGTTCATCAATGACATTCTAGTGTACTCAAAGAGTAAAGAGGAGCATGAGCAACATTTGAGAATTATCCTTCAGACCTTACGGGAACACAAGCTATATGCCAAGTTCTCAAAATGTGAGTTCTGGTTAGATAGTGTGGCTTTCCTAGGCCATATAGTATCTAAGGATGGGGTGCGCATTGATAAGAAGAAAGTTGAGGCAGTGCTTCATTGGCCTAGACCCACAATTGTGTTAGAGATTCATAGTTTCTTGGGTTTAGCAAGGTATTATAGACGGTTTGTTCAAGACTTCTCTTGTATTGCAGCACCTTTAACTAAGTTGACACAGAAGAATGTGAAATTTCAGTGGTCTAAGGCTTGTGAAAAAAGTTTTCAGGAGCTTAAGACTCGTTTAACTACAGCACCAGTGTTAGCCCTTCCGTCTGGATCAGGAGGCTATGTAGTGTATTGTGATGCTTCTAGGATTGGTTTAGGATGTGTTTTGATGCAGCATGGACGGGTTATTGCATATGTTTCTCGTCAGTTAAAAAGACACGAGCAAAATTATCCAACTCATGATTTGGAAATGGCTACAGTAATTTTTGCTTTAAAAATCTTGAGGCACTATCTGTATGGTGAGACTTGTGAGATCTTCACTGACCACAAAAGTCTCAAATACATTTTTGACCAACGTGATCTTAATCTTAGGCAAAGGAGATGGGTAGAATTGCTGAAGAATTATGATTGCACCATACAGTATCACCCTGGAAAAGCTAATGTGGTGGCTGATGCTCTAAGCAGGAAGTCTTCTAGTAGTTTAGCCCATATATCTACAAAGATAAGGCCTCTGATTGGTGAATTACATGAGTTGCTAGATCAAGGAGTAGAGTTTGAAATCATAGCTGGATCATTCTTAGCACATTTTCGAGTTAGGCCTATCTTGATTGATCGAATTAAGGCTGCTCAGAAGAGCGATTCTCAGTTATGTGAGATTATAGACAAATATAATGGCCCGGCCCACTAGTGATATTGTCCGCTCTAGGCCAAAGCCCTCACGATTTTAAAACGCGTCGCTAGGGGTTACGAACCGCTAACTTATAAACCCAACATCTCTCTCGTGTTTTGCCAATGTGGGATTTGCCTAGGGTGTTACAATCCACCCCCCTTATGGGACTCAGCGTCCTCGCTGAGGTTTGCCCCACCATCGCCCAACGTTGCACACGGAGCGGCTCTGATACCAAATATAATGCCCCGGCCCACTAGTGATATTGTCCGCTCTAGGCCGAAGCCCTCACGGTTTTAAAATGCGTCACTAGGGGTTACGAACCGCTAACTTATAAACCCAGCATCTCTCCCGTGTTTTGCCGATGTGGAATTTGCCTAGGGTGTTACAATCCACCCCCCTTATGGGACTCAGTGTCCTCGCTGAGGTTACAAATATAATGGCCCAGCCCACTAGTGATATTGTCCGCTCTGGGCTGAAGTCTTCACGGTTTTAAAACGCGTCGCTAGGGGTTACGAACCCCTAACTTATAAACCCAGCATCTCTCCCGTGTTTTGCCGATGTGGGATTTGCCTAGGGTGTTACAATTGTAACAACCCAAAATTCTGAACCGTGACCGCATAGTTTAAGTATTCTTAAATCATGCAAGCCTTATCAGAGTATCTTGAATGAATATATTGTCACTTACTAATCCCAAAAATAGACAAAATCCAAATAAACAAAATGCTGAATAAACATCATAAATATCCCATAAGTAAACTGCGGAGTCTCTATAGATTTTAAATAAAAACTTAAACTGTTCAATAAACTAAACTAATTATTAACTCGAGAAAACATGAATCCGAGCATACCATGAGAACAAATCAAAGATTGTCCCTCTCCAGAAAATGGATTGAATATTTGGATCAGCTGTAGAATTCTACTGATCTGAAACAGATAACAGACAGAGAAAATGTGGTTTGAGCTAAATGCTCAGTGAATGATAATTATAGCACACAATGGAATAGGAACAGGCAAACGCTTGATTAATTTCACAATAAATTTTTTATTCAATAAAATCATGCTCATGCTGTCAAAATCATTAATGAAATAATTTCATAAAATATATATATTAAAGAAATTCATTCAATAAAAATTTTATGGTACAGTGCACCAGGGTGATGATACCCCACATTACTAAAGGCCAAATGGTAAGCGCGCTACCAGATATTAGATACATTCCTCCTCCTTCACAGATATCAATGCATATGATACTAATGCAAACCATAAACGGCAATGATGCATGACTCGATAATGCAACCTAATACCGTGATAGTATAACTGTTCATCCACTGCAAATCCGCAAGTCCCATCCCGTCGTGTGTGTGTGTGTGTATATATATATATATAAATTATTGTCCAACAGTAATTATAATCAACCAAATTCAATATCAATTATAAAAAATAAATTTATAGAGTAGTTGTAACAGATCAATAAAAGAAAATAAAATTAGATTCACCCATTATTGAACAAGGAATGAGAATTTTTACCTTGAAAACAGAATCGAAGGTGATGAATAGAGAAGTAAAAAAATTTAGGGATTCTTTGCGCGCATCATATTATAAATAGTAAATTTTTTTTATATTTATATATATATGTACATATATAATAATAATTTAAAAGATAATTAAAATACATGTTGAGAGTATTTGATAGAAAAAGGAGGTGACAAACAGGTTTTGAGAGCAAAGTTTAACAGAATAGATGATTAGGGTATATATATATTTCAAGAGTTCTATTAGGTGTAGAATGAGATAAGAGTTATTATTGACCTGGGTTGTTCAGATTGCAGATATATATTTAATTTCAAAAATAATATATATATCTAAAATAAATAAGCAGACCATCCAATAAAACATATATATATTTTTTATAAATATATTAAATTACTGTTAGCTAATTAAAATAAAATAATAATAAATAATAAATATATATGGGTTTCCACATACTTCCCCCCTTAAAAAAATTCGGTCCCCTAATTTGAATAGACAAAATTCTAACCTGAAGAATCAAATAAGTGAGGATATTTGGCTCGTATTTCAGATTCTGCCTCCCATGTGGCCTCACTACTTGAGTGATTATGCCACAAGACTTTGATCAAAGTCACTTCTTTAGATTGGAGTTTCCTAATTTATCGATCTAAAATCTTTATTGGTTGCTCCTCATATGACATATCATCCCTAAATTTGATGGTTTGAGGTTGTAAAACATGAGATGGATCTGGTACATACTTCCTAAGCATAGAAATATGGAAAACTGGATGTACATGTGCAAAACCAGGTGGAAGGGCTAAACGGTAAGCAACTGCTCCAATTCTCTCCAAAATTTCAAATGGACCAACAAAACGAGGGCTAAGCTTCCCTTTCTTCCCAAACCTCATGATTCCTTTCATAGGGGAAACTCTCAGAAATACATTATCAACAATCATAAATTCTATATCTTTACGCTTAGGGTCAGCATAACTTCTCTGTCAACTTTGAGCAGTCAAAAGTCGATCACGAATTAGTCGAACCTTCTCTAAAGTTAATTGTATCAACTCTGGTCTAGTAAGCCTTCTTTCTCCAACTTCATCCCAACAAACTGGTGACCTACACTTTCGACCATATAATGCCTCGTATGGAGCCATCTCTATACTTGCCTGATAACTGTTATTATAAGCAAACTCCACTAAAGGCAAATGATGATCCCAATCGCCACCAAAATCCATAACGCATGCACGAAGCATGTCCTCTAATGTCTGTATGGTCCTTTCTGACTGTCCATCCGTCTGAGTTTGAAAAGCAGTACTAAAGTCTACTCGTGTTCCTAAAGCTTCTTGGAATTTCTTCCAAAATCGAGAAGTAAATTAAGTATCACTGTAACATCCTCACTTTAGCTAGTTCGTACAGTCTACTGTTCCAGTGACCAATGTCGATCCGGACAGCTAGAATGTTTGAAATCATAAATAGACTAAAGTGAGGAGTTATAATGAAACTAAATAATGCTCATAAAAATCAAGAAAAAATTTTAGAAATCAAATACACTAAGGTTAAACGAGCCGAAACACCAGGGATGGGTAACCCAAAAGGGAAGTGACGGTGAAGGCCGTTAACAACCCTAGACCTAGGGGAAAAATTATAAAATAATTATTAAGACTCCAGAGAAGGGTCATTGAGGTTCTTATGGCATTAGAATGCCAAGAAAATACATGAAAAGATTTTTCAATTTATACAGACAATTTTGGCTCGTTAAGCCAAACAGAGGGCATTTTGATCATTTCGATCATTTCGTCTTCAGAGATAATTTTTGGCCAACTTGTCCAGTTAAATAAATAATTTATATAACATAAAATATGAATAAATGTTGTTAAAAATTTAATTGCAATTAAATAGACAAGAAAATATGAGAAAATGAAAGAAAATGGACTTATGACATCATAATGATGTCATTAAGATTCTCCCAACCAACCCAATGTGGACATATGGCATAAACTTATTTAAAAGAGACAAAATGGGCTAGAAAAATGAAAAAACTCAGAACTCTTTCTTCTTCTTTCTTCTTTGCCGTGACCCTCCTCCATAGCCACCCATTTTCAAGCTTTTGAAAGCTTGATTTCACTAGCTTCTACCTCACTAAACCTAATACTCCCAACACAAAAAAGTGTTCTTACACCTTAGAGATTCTTTTGGGAGAAAAAAGAAAAGGAAAACAAAAACCCTAGCAAGTGGGAAACTTCACTCCATTAAAGGTTAGTGACATAACCTTGTTCTTTCGCTTTAAATTAATGTGTAAGGACTAAGAATGAGTGTAAATGGCAAAGAAATTGATGAAATACCATTTGTATGCTATCCCTAAATTTCAGTAGCCTTGGTTAGGGTATGATTATGATGAGTTTTATGGAGTTAACATGCTTGTATGGCTGTCCACAATATGTATCTCTTAAGTGGATTGATGAAATGCAATGATAATGCATGGGTTGTAATGTTGAGTTAGGGTTTGGGGTGGAAAAATGAGACTTTGACCATGTGATGATGAAAGTAGGTTTTGATGGTCAATTAGTGACCATTTGGTTTGGTTTGAATCAAAAATGAAGAGAATTGTGTAGTGGGATTTGAGTTTGGTGTGGCTGCCCTTGGTGAGCTACAAGACTGGACATGAGTCCAGCAGGTTTGGGCAGCAATAACTTGAATTGTAGAGGTTTAATTGGTGCAAGGCTAATTGAAAATAAAACTAGACACATAATGGCACAACTTTGGTGAAGAAACCATACTCAGAAAACCAAACCAAGTTGACCAAAAGTTTGCCCTAATCTGGGTGACCTGCATTCTGCCTGGGCAAAATGACCAAATGAACAGTGTTAAGTCATTTGGCCATAACTCAGTGTAGAAATGTCCAATTGACCTGAAATTTTACCAGAAATAAGCTGAGATATAGATCTACAACTTTCATGGAGAAACCTAACCTAAATTATAACCAGAACATATTCAAAAAGTGAGTTGCAATCACTATTCCAAGTACTGTAGATTTGGTCAGTCCAGAAATTCTGGACAAAATTTTAATCCGGTCAATTGTGGTTTTTGGGCTATAACTTGAGTTACAAAACTCCAAATGGAGTGATTCAAAAAAGGAAATGCAACTAGACAAAATAAGGAACAACTTTCATGTTGATCATTTTGCCAAATTCCCACTGCAAAAATGACTAATGGAACAGTAAAAACAAAGCATGAAAACTGAAAATTCTGTCCAATTAACATTAAGCTTAGAAATGGTATTGGCATTCAATACCAACAAATTTAAAATGCAAAATGTGGTATGTTGGGAGTATTAGAATTAATGTACCTATTTCCTATGCAAAAGTCAACATTTTTATTGACTAATGAATGGAATAGTAACACTAAAACTTAAATTTCAAAAATTGTGAAACTTAAAAGTGTAAAATGCCCTAGTATACCTAGCAAGATTGGTTTGGATAGGTTGGCATGCCAATAGGGTTCTGCTAGCAGTACTGCATATGGCTTCACGCCATTCTGTATTTCATGGCTTTCCATACCATTCTGTGACATAATAGCCTTTGGCTATGTTATTTGAGTTGTTACACTCGGGTTTTATCCCTAATGATTATTACAGCTTATTAGCTATTCTGTTGCACACCGGGAGATACAATGTGACCAATGGTGTGATGGTCCGAGGTACTTAGTACCCAGTGCCAGTTTACCCATTTATCCAGTCCAGTCAACTAGTATGGTTTACTCGGGCTATGATAACAAACCTTACAAAATTTTAAACGGATAATACTGCAAATAATATCAGAAATTAAGTCTACCCAAAAACGTAAACACACATTCTGCATATTATTTTATTTTATTTTATTTTATTTTATATTGTCACCACTAAGCAGAATTACTTAGCGCGTCGCTTTTGCTATGCGCAGGTACTAGAGACCTAGCTGGGGAGCCCAGCAGACATCAGACAGGGTGAGCCTTCAAAGCTGCATCCGGAGTCCAGAGTCACCTCACCTCTACAGTGCATAAGGTAAGACATTAAGATTTTGGGTAGCATTTTGTATTTTGTATTTTGTATTAGTTTTGGGATTGTAACTATAAACTCTTGAAATTATTTGATGATGTAAATATATGAAATTTCATATTATTGAAATTTTCTGTATATTATGTTGAGAAATATTTATGAATGTGCTTCCAGTAATGAAGTGAAAAGAAAAAAAATTCTGAAAATAATGTTGTGATTTGAGATTGAGATTTTAAGATTGATTTGAAATGTGTATAATGGAGTTTGGATTTGGAAATTATATTGGAAGTGTTTTTAAACAGGTTCAGAAGAACTATTTTTTCAATTTACAGCAGGCACTCTGCAGGATTTTCTATAAAAATTTTGAAAAAATTCAGATTTATCAAAAATTGTAAATAAATGAATTAAAAGGGATAAATTGTAATTAAAACATGAATTAGTGCTCCGGCACACTGAGTGGCATATCCTGCTCGGCTACACTGTAGACGGGTAAGGGTTGTCACAACCACGATCAGAGACAATGGAAACTGGAACTGCATGAAGACTAACAATCTTGTTTATGTACAACTGTGCAAGTTTAGCAAAGTCATATGTAGTCTTCACAGGAAGAAAATGAGCAGATTTTGTCAATCTGTCCACTATCACCCAGATTGCATTGTAAACACCTCGTGTACTAGGTAAACCCACAACAAAGTCCATGGCAATATGCTCCCACTTCCACTCAGGGATATGCAACGGCTGAAGTAACCCAGATGGTCTCTGATGTTCTGCTTTAACCTGCTGACAAGTCAAACATTTAGCAACAAAGTCTGCAATATCCCTCTTCATGCCACCCCACTAATAATGCTCTCTTAAATCACAGTACATCTTAGTTGAACCTGGGTGTACTGTGTAAGCAGAATGGTGTGCCTCCTTCATGACTTCTCTTCTCAACTCATCAACATTGGGGACACAAAGTCTAGTGCCATAACGAAAAACTCCATCATCATTCAACATGAACCCTTGAGCTTGGCCTTGATGAATACTATCTATAACCTCACACAGTTGAGAATCACTCTTCTGAGCAGCCTTAATTCGATCAATAAAGATAGGCCTAACTCGAAAATGTGCTAAGAATGATCCAGCTATGATTTCAAACTCTACTCCTTGATCTAGCAAGTCATGTAATTCACCAATCAGAGGCCTCATCTTGGTAGATATATGGGCTAAACTACTAGAAGACTTCCTGCTTAGAACATCAGCCACCACATTAGCTTTTCCAGGGTGATACTGTATGGTGCAATCATAATCCTTCAGCAATTCTACCCATCTCCTTTGCCTAAGATTAAGATCACATTGGTCAAAAATGTATTTGAGACTTTTGTAGTCAGTGAAGATTTCACAAGTCTCACCATACAGATAGTGCCTCAAGATTTTTAAAGCAAAAATTACTGCAGCCATTTCCAAATCATGAGTTGGATAATTCTGCTCGTGTCTTTTCAACTGATGAGAAGCATATGCAATAACCCGTCCATGCTGCATCAAAACACATCCTGAACCAATCCTAGAAGCATCACAATACACTACATAGCCCCCTGATCCAGACGGAAGGGCTAACACTGGTGCTATAGTTAAACGAGTCTTGAGCTCCTGAAAACTTTTTTCACAAGCCTCAGACCACTGAAATTTCACATTCTTCTGTGTCAACTTAGTTAAAGGTGCTGCAATACGAGAGAAGTCTTGAACAAACCGTCTATAATACCCTGCTAAACCCAAGAAACTACGAATCTCTGATACAGTTGTGGGTCTAGGCCAATGAAGCACTGCCTCAACTTTCTTCTTATCAACGCACACCCCATCCTTAGATACAGTATGGATTTTGGTGGCTGTTGAGATCATCATTTGCCTTTAGTGGAGTTTTCTTATAATAACAGTTATCAGAAAAGTATATATATGGCTCCATATGAGGCATTCTATGGTCGAAAGTGTAGGTCACCAATTTCTTGGGATGAAGTTGGAGAAAGAAGGCTTACTAGACCAAAGTTGATACAATTAACTTCAAAGAAGGTTCGACTAATTCGTGATCAACTTTTGACTGCTCAAAGTCGACAAAGAAGTTATGCTGACCCTAAGCGTAAAGATGTAGAGTTTATGATTGGTGATCATGTATTTCTGAAAGTTTCACCTATGAAAGGAATCATGAGGTTTGGGAAGAAGGGGAAGCTTAGTCCTTGTTTTGTTAGTTCATTTGAAGTTTTGGAGAGAATTGGAGCAGTTGCTTACCGTTTAGCCTTTCCACCTGGTTTTGCACATGTACATTCAGTTTTCCATATCTATATGGTTAGAAAGTATGTACCCGATCCATCTCATGTTTTGCAACCTCAGACCATACAATTTAGGGATGATATGTCATATGAGGAGCAACCAGTAAAGATTTTAGATCGACAAATTAGGAAAATCCGGTCTAGGGAAGTGGCTTTGGTCAAAGTTGTAACATCTTCACTTTAGCTAGTCCGTACAGTCTACTGTTCTGGTGACCAATGTCGGTCTGAGAAGCTAGAATGTTTGAAATTTTAAATAGACTAGAGTGAGGAGTTATAAAGAAACTAAATAATGCTCATAACAATCAAGGAAAATTTTTAGAAACGAAATACACTAAGGTTAAACGAGCTGAAACCCCAGAGATGAGTAACCCGAAGAGGAAGTGACGGTGAAGGCCGTTAATAACCCTAGACCCAGGGAAAAAATTATAAAATAATTTTTAGGACTCCAGAGAAGGGTCATTGAGGTTCTTATGGCATTAGAATGCCAAGAAAATGCTTAGAAAAATTTTTCTATAGGTACACACAATTTTGGCTCGTTAAGCCAAACAGAGGGCATTTTGGTCATTTCGTCGTCAGAGACGATTTTTGGCCAACTTGTCCAGTTAAATAAATAATTTATATAACATAAAATATAAATTGGTGCTCCAGCACACTGAGTGACATAACTTACTCGCTACACTGTAGACAGGTAAGGGGTGTCACAAAAATCTTGTGGCATAATCACACAAGTAGTGAGGCCACATGGGAGGCAAAATCTGAAATGCAAACCAAATATCCTCACTTATTTGATCATTCAGGTTAGAATTTTGTCTGTTTAAATTCGGGGATCGAATTTCTTTCAAGGGGGGAAGTATGTGGAAAGCCAATATCTATTTATTTATTTATTTATTTTAATTAGCGAATAATAATTTAATATCTTTATCTAAAAAAAAGGAATATTTTATTGGATGACCTGCTTATTTATTTTTTTTATATATATATTATTTTTGAAATTAAATATATATATATATATATATATGTAATCTGAACAACCCAATTCAATAATAACTCTTATCACATTCTACACCTAATAGAACTCTTGAAATATATATACCCTAATCATCTCTTCTGCTAAACTTTACTCTCAAAACCTGTTTGTCACCTCTTTTTTCTACCAAATACTCTCAATAGGTATTTTCATCATCTTTTATTTATTGTTATATATGTATATATATATATATATAAATATATAAATATTTACGATTTATAATCTGATGTGTGCAGAGAATCCCTAAATTTTTACTTTTCTATTCATCACTTTCGATTCTATTTTCAAGGAGGTTCGAATATTCAATCTGTCAGTTAAAATTGTCTCTCTTCCATTGAAAATAACTATTGTCTTGGAGGTTCCAGGTGAGTAGTAATTATAGTACATGACACCGTTTTAGTCCCTTTTAAAATTTCTTAGCATTAAGTTTGTTATTAAATGAAATTTTAAATCAATATTTTAACAATTATTTTACATGTGATTTTCTAGAGTTTTATTTTATTATTGAATTTTATTTTGATTTTGATTAAATAATTGATTTTGTCAACTATCTCTCAATTAAAGCCATTAAGATTCTGGGAACAGGCCTTTAATGTATTTATATTGATTGATATTTGACTATAAAATTTACCGATATATTACATTGAATTGATTTGAGATTGATTTGATCTTATTGACTCTCTGAAATTATTGAAATAAACTATTGAAATTACACTATCAGTTATTATTTGCTATCTGAAATTTTTTTGTTGATTTTGATTGGTTTGTACAAATTGATTTTCTATTTTGAATTGGTACCTGTGCCCAGTATCTATTTCTGTTATCTGGCTCCACCGTGTGGACTATCACGGTATTAGGTTACATTGTCGAGTCATGCATCATTGTAGTTTATGGATTGCATTAGTATCATATGCATTGATATCTGTGAAGGAGGAGGAAGATATCTAATATCTGGTAGCGCACTTACCATCTGGCCTTTGGTGATGTGGGGTATCATCACCCCAGTGCACTGTACTATAAAATTTTTATTGAATGAATTTCTTTTATATATATGTTTTATGAAATTATTTTATTAATGATTTTGATAGCATGAGCATGATTTTATTGAATAGAAAATTTATTGTGAAATTAATCAAGCGTCTGTCTGTTCCTATTCCGTTGTGTGCTATAATTATCATTCACTGAGCATTTAGCTCAAACCACGTTTTCTCTGTCTGTTATCTGTTTCAGATCAGTAGAATTCTACAGCTGATCCAAATATTCAGCCCATTTTCTGGAGAGGGACAATCTTTGATTTGTTCTCATGGTATGCCCGAATTTATATTTTCTCGGACTAATAATTAGTTTAGTTTATTGAACAGTTTAAGTTTTTATTTGAAATTTGTAGATATTTCACAGTTTACTTATGGGATATTTATGATGTTTATTCAGTATTTTGTTTATTTGGATTTTGTCTATTTTTTTGGGATTAGTAAGTGACAATTTATTCATTCAAGATATTCTGATAAGGTTTACATGATTTAAAAATACTTAAATTATGCGCCGGTCATAGTTTAGAATTTTGGATCTTGACAAATACGCAAAGAGCATTAACTGTGAGGCATTTTAGTGGCGACAGGAACAGAATTTCTCCTTTGATGAAGTGCCAAATCATGGATGCTAAGAGCCTTTTGATTTTGCAAGGATATATCCTTTAAATAACGAAAATTATTAAACAGGATTAGAGATGTGGACTTTACAAGTGTATCCCACACATTAGATCATCTACTCTTTGGTGAGAAAGATTAATGCTCAGGTCCTACAAGATGATAATTTCTTTTTTAATGAAAAATATTAAATATAACAGGAGTTTTGATGCGCACACTGCACTTCACACGTAATCCATTGTTTTATATAATGATCAAAATACTTGTAAGCTTTGCACAACTAGTTCTGTTTAAATAATAATTGCAACTTGATTTGATATATAGTTCTATAGTCTGCTAGTTTAGGCTTTATGCGGCTTCCTTGCATCTAATCATCCATAATTGAAGTTTTTAAAGTTGAAAATGAGTCATTGAACATATAGAAAGAAACATTTCTTGTCATTATGTCTATATCCATCTTGTCCAACTAAGATTGGTATTGCCTGTATTATGGATCCATCAAGAATTTCCCTTCGTCCCTTCAAGCTTTCTGATGTTGACGATTTCCTGAAATGGGCCAGTGATGATAGAGTAACCTGGGATCTGAGATGGAATTCCATTACCACCAGGGAAGAAGCACTAGAACATCTTGAAAAGGTTGCCATCCCCCATCCATGGCGTCGGTCTATATGTTTGGATGATCGTTCAATTGGATATATTTCTGTCTGGCAATTCTCAGGTGATGGTCGGTGTAGAGCAAACATCGGTATGCGTTAGCTACTGAGTATTGGGGACAAGGGATAGCCACAGTATCAGTGAAGATGGCTGTGTCGAGAGTATTTCAAGATATACCTGACTTGGTAAGGCTTGAAGCTCTTGTAGAGGTAGAGAACAAGGGTTCTCAAAGGGTAGTAGAGAAGGTTGGATTTTTGAAAGAAGGTCTGTTAAGAAAATATACATGTTGTAAAGGTGAAATTAGAGATTTGTTTATCTATAGTTTTCTGTCAACAGACAAGGTTTTGTAACCCATATGGTTGAAACCATCCTTCTGTGAAAAATCTGTAAATAACACCCTGTTTTTAATAAATATGGTTGCCTTCTGCTTTCTTCTTTTTTGTTATTGCTTGCATCAACCACATTTTCTTCCATTTATGAGATTTATGGGAAATGATTTCCAACAGCTTAGAGGCTGCATTATGTGCATCCCAATTTCAAACCAGATACTCTTCCTCACTTGTCAAGAAAATGGATTTTATATCTTCACCTTATTCTTGCTCAATTTAAAAAAATAGAACCCCCATATTTAGCTTTGATCACTGCAAGAAAATCAATATATTCCTCCTATGTACTATAATAAAAGATGAATCATGTTAATTAGCAAGAAAGTTTGGATCAGATTAGTCAGAAGAAGAAAGTTAGATGGATGAATAATGTTGAATAGAATTTACGACTAATAGGCTCAATTATGAATCCATCAAGAATTTCCTTTCGTCCGTTCAAGCTTTCTGACGTCAACGACTTCCTGAAGTGGGCCAGGAATGATAGAGTTGCCTGGAATATGAGATTGGACGCGGTAACTTCCAGGGAAAAAAGCATTAGCACATTTTGAAAAGGTGGTCATACCTCATCCATGGCATTCTTCCATGTGTTTGGATGATCGTTCATTCGGATTCAATTATGTTAGGCAAAAATCCGGGGAAGATAAATGCAGAGAAAACTTTGGATATGCTGTAGCTGGCTGAGTAATTGGACAAGGGATAGCAACTATTCCTTTGAAGATGGCTCTGCCTAAAGAATTGCATGTCTTGGTCAGGCTTGAAGCTTATTTATTGACAGAGAATAACGGATCCCAAGGTTTTGCAATTCACAGTTCAAAACTGAAAGCATCAAAATAATCTACAACAAGAGTTTTCTCAATTGATAGCTTCCTTTAGAATAAATCATTTAAAAGAAAAAAAAATAATTAATTCCTCATAAAATCATATTTAAGTTAAAAAATTGAATTTTTTTATTCTAATTATAAAAATTAACCAAAAAAAAAATCAATTAAATTAAATTGTTATAAAATTTTATGTTCCAAACAAAAGGAATATCATTTGTTTTCTTACACTTCTTTTTAGTCATTCTTTTCTTGATTTGGGTTTTCTCCACTCTGTGAGTTTTATCCTAGAGTGGTATGGGCACCACCGGTACCACTTATCTAATTGGCTATCACAGCTTGGCTTGACCGTTCTAATACGTCTGCTAGTTTAAGCAGACAAAATTTTTCCTATAATTGCACAGAAAGGGCTGAGAAGCTTTCTGATAAAGAAACAAACTCAGCAACAAATTTTCCCTATCCATCTTTTCTATTTCTTTTCCTATTAACGTTGCTTTATTGCCTATACTTATGGATCCTGCAAGAATTTCCCTCCGTCCCTTTAAGCTTTCCGATGTTGATGAGTTCCTGAAATGGGCCAGTGATGATAGAGTAACTCGATATCTAAGATGGAACACCATGACCTCCAGGGAAGAAGCTTTAAAATATATTGAAAAGGTTGCCATGCCCCATCCTTGGCGTCGGTCCATATGTTTGGATGATCTGTCAATCGGATACGTATCCATTAGGCCAGAATCTGGGGATGGTGGATGCAGAGCTCATGTTGGCTATGCAGTAGCCACAGAATACTGGGGACAAGGGATAGCCACAACTGCATTGAAGATTGCAGTGTCAAGTGTGTTTAAAGACTTTCCTGATTTGGTCAGGCTTGAAGCCCTTGTTGAGGTAGGGAATAATGGGTCTCAAAGGGTACTTGAGAAAGTAGGGTTCTTGAAAGAAGGTTTGTTAAGGAAATATGGGTATTGTAAAGGTGAAATCAGAGATATGATTATCTACAGTTTCTTATCAACAGACATGGTTCTGTAATTGACGTGGCTGTGAATGCCAACTTCTTCTTTTTAAGCTCTTTTCTTAGGCTGATGCAATTTGAGGTACACTATAATGCTCATTAGTAAAATTAAGAATGCCACTTTTTGATCTATCCTAGCAATGACAAGCAATCAAACTATTCTTTTAATATTTGATTACAAACAATCAAACTTACAGGATCATTACAAAGAAGACTGTTATGGACTTTGGAGAACCACAAAACTTTGGAGAACCACAAACTTTTGAGGAAACAGAGAACTTAACTCAAAGATTTTAAGGTCAATTTTGCTTTGCTTTGAATGGTGAGCAAGGAAAATACCAATTGAATCTCTCTCTATCTTTTTAGAGAGAGATTTTTCTCTTAACTATTCTTAGAGTTTTAGCTTTTTCTCAAGCTGGCCAATCGTGGCTTCTAGCTAGCTTCTTCTATCCTTAAGTAGGGAAAAACTTCCTATTTAACTCTGGCTGGGACATGGGTTTCCTTCCCCTTTGATGTTTTAGGTTTGTTTTTGTTGATCTCAGAGAGGGAGAAATGCAAGAGATCGGTTTCCAAGAGAGCTGGTGTGTTGAAGCTGTGTTGGTTTTGCAGGTTTCTTAGGTTTAGAAATTGTTGCTGCTTGGTGGGAGAGGTTCATGCATGTCTAAGGCATCGGTATTTTTAAGGCTAAAGTCTTCCTTTCTGATTAAATGTGTTCCCCTAAGTCTATTACAGATTGAGAGGCTGATAAACTTTACCGCGCCACTCTCTTGATCAAGTAAGCGGTGCTGATTTTGAAAGAGACCGCGATCAGAAGCCGTTTGGGACTGAATTCCAATAGTCTTTAGGTTCAAGCAGCTTTCTATTCTTCTAGATGATGATCATTTTTCCCTCTTTATCAGTAGTGACTGATCCTCTTTTTCTCATCTAAATTTTTTAAGTATTTATGTTAAGACTTTTGCATTAAATTATGGTTGTTTTGTCCTGAATTTAGGCATTCTATTTTATTTGTATCTCTATTTCAAGGCCTTTATTTTATATGGGCCTAAGTTAACTTTTCAAATTTTTAAGAAGGAAAGAGTGAAAGGAGACGAAGTCAATTACCCTTTCACCTCTTCTGGTGTTGCCATTTGTGGTGAGCAAGGAAAGCATAATAAAAATAATATATAATTCTTCTGAAGTTATAGCCGCCTTATTTGACCCTCTAAATTTCCAGTCCAAGAAAAAATTGCACAGGTAACCATCAAGCCGGTGGGAAATCATACAATGACAGGGACAAAGTTTTCCCTCTAACTATGTGCTTGCAACTTGGTTATAATCGGTCCACTCAGGGGCGGACCGATGCATAGGGCCGCCCTTTTTTCAAAAAAAAATAATAATAATAATTGGCCACTTTTTATTTAAAAAAAATAGATAGAAAATTTTAATAATTTTATATTTATGTAAGTTTTTAAAAAATTTTAATTTAATAATTAATTTTATTAATTTGTTTCTAAATAATATTTAAAATTAATGTTATTACTAATTATATATGAAAATAGATTAAATACTAACACCAAAAAATATATAATTTTTTGGCATAAAAATTTAACTCTTTATTTTATTTTTATAATGCCAAAATTTTAGTTATTATTATAATAATTATAAATTATTATTTTAAAATATTAATTAATTTTAAAATATATATATATATATATATATAAACTCTTAAAACTCTCTCAAACCCTAAATTAATTTCCGGACCAACGACCTAACAAATATTACCGGTAATGTTGATTTTAATGTATAAACTGATTATTTAAAATTAATAAAGTATATTATTTGCAAAAATAATAATCAATATTGATTATTATTTATAAAAATATAATTTATAAATTTTTATTAATTATAATTATATATAAATTTTTAAATTTTTACCCTCCGAATGTTTAGCCTTGCGTCCGCCCTTGGTTCCACTGTCTATTGTCTGCTATATTAGGCAACTTCCTTGCACCTGATCACGCATAATTGATCATTGAAGTATGCTTGAAGCCTTAAACATTCTGCCCTTTGGAAAGTTAGTTGACTGCATTTTTTTATGGATCCATCAAGAATTTCCCTCCGTCCCTTCAAGCTTTCTGATGTTGATGACTTCCTGAAATGGGCTGGTGATGAGAAAGTAACCCGTTATATGAGAAGGAATCCCATTACTTCTAGGGAAGAAGCAGCAGAGCATATTGCAAAGGTTGCCATAGCCCATCCATGGCATCGGTCTATATGCTTGGATGATCGTTCAATTGGGTACATTTCCGTCCGGCAATTGTCAGGTGATGATAGATGTAGAGGAAACATGGGATATGCGATAGCTGCAGAGTATTGGGGACAAGGGATAACCACAATTGCAGTGAAGATGGCTCTGTCTAGTGTGTTTCAAGATTTTCCTGACTTGGTAAGGCTTGAGGTTTTTGTGCTGGAAGAGAACAAGGGATCTCAAAGGGTAGTCGAGAAAGTAGGGTTTCTGAAAGAAGGTGTGTTGAGGAAATATTTATATTGTAAAGGTCAAGTTCGGGATTTGATTGTCTATAGTTTTCTGTCAACCGATAAGGTTTTGTAATCCATAAGTTCTAAACTATAATCTGTAATTACAGTATCTAATCCAATGAACATGTGGTTATGGTTTCCTTTTATTTTCTTCTCTCTTTTTTTGGCCATCACTTGTATGATTTCTCTGGACATAATTACCAGTAGACTGCATTTGAGCATCCCAATCTCAGAACCAGATATTCATTCCTCCCACAAGGAATCCTTTCGTATTTTCATTAATTTTCGTTGTTCAAAGATTATATAGATGATTGCTTTGTCTTTACATCAAGGATTCAAGAAGAATTTCCCTCCGACCCTTCAAGCTTTCTGATGTTGAAAACTTCCTGAAGTGGACTAAAAATGGTGGGGTGGTCTGGAAACTAAGATGGGATACCATAACCTCCAGGGAAGAAGCATTAGCACGTCTTGAAAAGGAGGTCATACCTCATCCGTGGCATCACTTCCAATGTATATTTGGATGATCGTTCAATTGGGTACATTTGAGTTTGGCAAGGAACCAGCAGGGCCGATAAATGCAGGGAATACTTTGGAATGCTGTGGCTGCCGAGTACTGGGGACAAGAGAGAGCAACGAAGCCCATACCATTATAGTACTCTACTACTTCGGCCCTTCAAGCCCATAGCATCATATTCCATTGAATAGAAAACATATACAGGCAATGAATTAAATTGAAATATAAAAAGGAAGACGTTAAATATATAAATTATTCCCTATATTTTACTAAAAAATCTAATAATATTCCAAATTTGTATTTTGACATATTAAATATTTTAATTTTAATTTTAATTTTTATATCTATTAAACATAAATTTATTCATAAATAAGTCTATTGATCGTGTAAATACATAAATTATCCCTATATTATCAGGAATTGATTGATGCATTAAATATTTCAATTATTTTTTAATTTATTTTTAAAAATTTTAAAGTCAGGAATTTTTTTTTAGCTTTTCTCTTTTAAAAATCTTTAATATAAAAAAAATAAACTTTTGATAAATAGTCTTTCTGAATATATATACTAATAAAACATTTTATGGGGTTTTGAAATCCAATACGAAAAATTTAATCTAAAAATGAAAATTCTGAAATTTTTTATTCAATTTTAAGTAATGGTGAGCCTTTGCTCGTGGTTGTGACTGCGTTTGAACGTGACTTCGATTTCAAGAGATAAAGGATGGAATATGAATGCTTGTATCGTCTATCGGTTTCACTTTCACATCACAAGCCATTAAAGGGAAGCAGATAAGTGCGAAAGATGAGAGGAGCAGTGGCGGGTGGTGGCGAGGCTAGAGAGAGCTATCACCACGAGAAACAATTAAGAGTGAGAATAGGAAAAAAAAAGTCCAGTAAATTATAAAGAGAGATAACTTGTTATTGTCAATTAATTTTTATGCACATATGCTCAATTGATTAACAGAAATCAATGTGAAAAACAATGGCTTAATAAATTATATATCCCCTTGAGGCCATGTTGAATAGTGAAGATGATTCTTGGAAGTGTTACTGAAGTCTATAGAGTCTTTGCAATTGCTGGTCTACAAGATAAAACTGATGCATGGAGTTTAGTGAAAGGAGAGGACTAATTTATAAGGACAAGTATTTTCATTTGTTTATTTAGGTGGTAAACTCTACCTGTTAAGGCTTGGTGAACTAGAACAGACTCTATGAGGTAAACAATGGCTTAATAACTTTTTTTTTTTAGTATGCACATAACATAGGTTATGGCATTTTAAATAAAGTAAGGATCCATTTTATATTTAATTAATTTTTTTATTCTATTTTGTTTTTGTTATTGTATTTTTTTATTATTTTAATTATTTTATTTTTTATTACTTTAATTTTCAGAAGTAGTTAAGTAAAATATATTTGCAAAGGGTCTCTTTTATAGTCCCTATCAAAGCTTTTTATTGTCGTGTGGAATTGAAATATTAGCCAGTAACACTTTCTTTTCAAAACACTGGGCATATTCTTTTGCTTTTTTTTTTCCTCTCCTTATGCATTAAGCTTTAACGAGAAGCCAAAGACAAACACAATTAAAGAAGATAGAAAGGCATCTGCATCGAAAGGACAAAACGCATCCTTCATGTTTGTTTCATTTATTTTTATGACGTTGTCGTTGTGTAGAATTTTAGGCAAATACAATTTTCCTTACAGGACAAAATTCAATACATAGACATCGCAATTGTCTTGTCGTGTAAAAAACTATGGAACGGTCTCAAATTTTTCTTGGCAAACCAACTCCACCTCCCCAATCCTTAGCGCAGACTATAAATCCGTCGGCAACCGCACTGCCTCGTATCAATCATCACCAAGCAGAAATTGATTTTGTTAGGAATATATATTTTAATAAAATTAATTATTTAACACTTATATTTTAAAAATTATAATTTTTATTTTTTATATTTTATTTTCATTAAATTTTTTAATCTCACTGTTAAATTTTTCGTTAGTCAATATTATTAAATTATTATTTAATCTATCTATTTTAAGAAAATTAATTAGTTAATTTATGTATTTTAAAAAATATTATTATTTAGTCCATTTATTTAAGTAAAATTAATTAATTTGTCAATATATCTTATAAAATATATTATTTGATTAAAATGAAAATTACTATTTTTAGACTAAGTTTGAATTTATATATTTTTTAAATTATTCAAGTATTTTCATTCAATTTCTTAGAATTATTTTTTTTATTTTTTTATTAAAAAATAATTTTTCTTAATTACTTAGAGATCTATGAGAACTAAATAATCTTTTTTCATGCAAACAACTTGTATTATTTTTTACCAAAATATGAAAAATAAAGAGAGGACGAGAGAGAGAGAATGGTGTGGATGGAGAAGAAGAAACATGAGGAGAGAAAAATAAAGGAAGGCATGACAAAAATAAGGGGACATGATTAGGGCAGTTTAAATATAAAAAATAATTATATAACTAAATAGTTTATGAAACTAAATTACAATGGCTAATTAATATATTTTTTAAAATATCATAAATAATTAATTAATTTTACTAAAATAGAAGAATAAATAGTAATTTGACTAGCATTGACTAACGAAAAAATTAATGAAGGAATTAAACAGTTTAATGAAAGTAAAATATAGAAATTAAATAGTGTATTTTTAAAATACAGAATAAAATAATTAATTTTATTAAAATATAATGATTAAGTAATAATTTTCTCTTTATAAAATACGTAGCACTGGTTAAAGAATTTTTTTATTTTAATAAGAAGTATTATTTTTTAATATTTTTAATATATTTTAAAATTATTATTGACTATAAGTTAATGTTAATTTTAAAATAAATCAATTGTATTAGAAATTCAAACTCAACCATAATAGGTTATAGATACAATTCCTCTAGCTATCCTTACCAACAAACTTTGACACAAAATTAGAGTGAAAACAACGAGTATAAGAAAAGGGGCACCGGTGATGAATGAAAGAGTGGGGTCACCACCTATGAAATGAAAGGGAATATCATAAGTGGGTCCTACGAAATGGGTTTTTCATAGGGCACGCATGCATTGAGGAGAAATTCATACTACTATGTCACCTACTTTTCCTTTTTTCACATAACTTGATTGGAGGTGAAAAGTATATTGATATTGTGTGTGTGCAATGTAAATTGTAAAGATTCACGTGACTTTTTGACTAAAACATCAGGGACGGTTGGGTTTTTTTTTTATTTTTTCTTCTCTTTGATTTGATAAATACACATGAATGTGTTGATGGAGCATTGCTTTAAAATATTGTTGAATTTTGGGCTACTTTCTCACTCACCCATATCACATCAGAGAGAGAGAGAGAGCATTGGCAGCTTCAACTCAAAGTAAAGCCAAATAATTTTCGTGCAATATATGGGGTGGTGTCTACTCTTGCAGTCTTATCAAAACTCCCTGTACAACCACTTATCATGAGAAGATCCTCATCAGCCCTGATGTGGATGCAGGACCCAACTCAATGTGGGCTCCACTGGGTGGACTTTTTTTTTTTTACCATCAAAGTACAGGAAAAAGAAAAAGTTAAACTATTGAAAAATTAAATTGAATCGAATCAATTTGATTTAATTAATTTAATTTTAAAATTTAATTAATTTGATTTGATTTTAAATTATAAAAATTTCAATTATTTTAATTTGATTTGATTTTAAAGAGAAAAAATTGATTAAATCGAATCGAACGGAATAATAATTTATATATTTAAATCAAATCAAATCAAATCAATTTTTGAATTGATTTATTTTTATGAAAAATTTATGAATTATATTTAACTATATATATATTAATTGTTTAATTTCATTGATTAATGGTTATTAGGTTAAAACTAAAGTCAAAATTATACCAAATAGTTTGAAAATCATGTATAAATTAAAAAATCAATCAAAAATCAAAATCGATCATTTTAAACTAAACCGAATCCAAATAGAGTGATTTGGTTCGATTTAATTTTTTACCCATTTTGATTCAGTTCAATTTCTACAATTTAAAATTTAATTTTTATAATTTAATTCGGTTCGGTTCGGTTCGAACCAAATGCTCACCCCTAAGGAAAAGGGAGCTCAAACCTGACTTAGCCAGATTTTGAAAAGTGCCTTATGCCACAAAATTACATGGAGCTAGGCCATCATTGATTTATAATTAATTTATTATTTTAAATTATAATTAAGATATTTATAAGATGCTTAATCAATTAAGCTTTATTAAAAAATATATATATAATGAACTTTTGTTTAATGACATCAAAATCGTCTCTAATATTATGATATATTGAGTTTAAATTTAATTGAAGTCGATAATTTTTAAAATTATATTTTAATTATGATATCACATTTCATTTGTCACAACCCAACCTATGGGCTGGACCGACACTAGGACCTAGGCCAGCCTAAAGCCTCCGAGACCCGTAGTAAGCCTAACTATTCCTTAACCCAACTCTAAGGCCCATTTGGGCCAAATTTCAAGAATTCAACCGGACAGAGTCCGGCCATAAAGTGAACCTTTCAACGATGAGTTTTTGACTCACCCGACCTATAAACATAATATATAATCAATTGGGGAGCTCAGCTCACCCTCCACATACTAAATGTCATAAAAATAAATGGGAGCTCAGCTCCCTCATCCAGTCCATCAAATATGCATATAATAATACGTTTACAGGTCAAACATGATAATTATATTACAGACCCAAATCAAATAAATATTTATAACACATGCGGAAATTCTAAGAGTTAACATGTTTATACAAAAATTAATAAACGACCTACGAGGGAGAAAAGCAGGTTAACCTCAAAAATATCCTCCTGTGGCCTGGAAAAATATTGAACAGGAGTGAGCGTTCAACTCAGAGAGTAAAATATCAATTTTAACCATAATTTCTATAACTATCTAAAGCTAATGCACTCTGTTGAGTGAAATACAACATCAGCAATATTTTCACATCATAACAACAAAAAGGTAATTTGGAGCACTCACTCAACCAGTAATATCAATCATAATATATGGGAGCTGATCCCCTATACAGCTCTTTTAAATCCAACCTGTGCCAGCGAAGAAAATTCAGGCCGGACTTTCGCTTAATAAACCAAATCGAGGCCCCAGCGAAGAACTCAAGCCGTGACTACCCCGAAGGACTGGGTCCCAGCGAAAATCTCAAGCCGTGACTATCCGTCCTATCCATAGCCAATACCACATCACACGCACGCCAACGCACGCACACTGCTTCAAATTACCACAACAACATACATGGTACTTTGATAGTTGTGAATGTAACATAAAACGTGCCTAGAGTTTAACTATATATATATAAACATATAAGTGGTGCGTGGGCATGCTTGAACATATAATAATATCGAAATTACAATTAAAATTAATATTTTACTCACAGACTTGACAGCGGACACTGTAGCGGCTGGGAGGAGGAAGAAGGCTATCCCGGCTCACCTGATAATTTTATTACAATCATTTAATAAATTTGACTCAATACAAACTAAGAAAAGACCAAATACGTCCTAAGTCGTGCCGAAAATCCGGCAGAGTCTCCCCTATACCTAAGACCTACCCAACCTGCAAAATGGCTCAAAACGTACTTCTATATTCACACATACACTCACAACTCAATCACATCACACAGCCCCTCCTGGGCCCATCCAAACAGTCCTCAATCACAATATGTAAATTTACAGTTTAGTCCTTATAATTGATCATTTTTGCAAAAATTGCCCAAATAAGCTCTAAAAATTCTAAAACTTTGCCCCCCGGTCCTTAGCAATATTACTAGGCTATTGCAAAAAGAATAATAATTTTCTGAGCTACCACAAATATTTTATGGACTTTTAATCCCATTTAAGTACTAGAAAATTACGAAAAAGTAAGGTTCGGGTTTACCTATGCCGATTCCGACTTGGGGAACGCGCTCGGGACATTTGACAATGGTGGGATAGCCAAAATCTCGATCCAATTCGGAGACCTTTTCGGTAGCCGGTCTGTCTAGCCAAAAAATTCACAGACCCGGATTATATTTACACGAAGCCCACAACACGGGGGTTAGTACATAAATTTTACGAAATTTTCTAAACTCATTTAATGCTCAGAAAAATACTACGAAGTTCCGTGGGACTCACCGAAAAATGATGTCAAAAAATTTTGAAATTTATATTCCCGCGAAGCTCTCGACGAGTGGAGCGCTATGGTACTCTCGATTTTTTCATGGGGTTTACGGTTTGCTAGAAATCTAGCCCAAAAGTCAAAATGGGCTAAAACTTCCTGAATAAAAATTGGACAAACCGCTTAATGGATTTTGATGTTCTTGGTGTCTATGGAAAGCTCTCGAGGTGTAGATGGTGTTTGACACAAGACTCGGCCCAAATGGTGGCCGGATCGGCTAGGAAGACTAAGTGGCGAGTTGCGTTGCTTCGCGCGACGATTTCGGCGTTCCAAGAGGAGGCCGGCGAGCTGGGGTGGCTGGGGAGGTGGCTAGCCGGCGAGGGAGTTGAGAGTAGAGAGAAAACGGGAGAGAGAGAGAGAGAGAGAGAGAGAGAGAGAGAGGGAGGAGAACGCTCGCGGGAAGAGGAGAAGAAGAAGAAAAAGGAGCCGGCTCGATTCTGTCGGTCCGTTCCAATCTGGTTCGATTCGGCTGATTCGATTCAGGATACAAAATTTTAAATTTTTACTTTGCCTTGAAACCGAAAACGAGATCTAAAAATTTTGAAAAATTTTCAGAAAACTCGGAAAAATTCGTAGACTCCAAATATATTTTTAGTTTTGTCAAGTGGTCTTTAAATTAATTTTTAAAAATCATCAAAGTTTTATATTTTCGAAAAATTGAACCCGATTTCCAAAATTTAAAAAATTTCAAATATTTACTAAAATCCAAATGAAATAAAATATCAATATTTATCCAAAAATAATAAATTAAAAAATTAAGGGTGTTACATCATTATTGAAATTGAATTGCTGAGAAAGATGGATAATTATGAAATAAAACCTAACCCTAGATTTCTTGCAATGAGAATTCTTGCCTTGCATCATTAGGTGTCCCTTGGGCATGCAGTGTTACAATGTTCTGTTAAAGCACTGAGAGTATAACAACTAAAGTATACTATAGATGTTAATTAAGGGCCCCATGGAATAATTAAGGAACTTGCTTTTGGTATGCTCTATGTGCAATTGTGATAATAATGCATTATTGACATATAGGTTATGGACCCTAATTGGTACTATTTAAGATAAAGCATAATTACCCTTTTGTTGTTTTATCATTAATAATTGATATCAAACTTAATTAAGTATACAATTGGGAATTATATTGCATATATTTATTTGTTTTCTTAAAATTTCCCATGCAGGCGTACCTTAATCTTGATAACTCATGCCCCTCTGACCCTTTTATAGATCGAGTTGGATTGATATGATGTGGTTCCAAAATCCTGCTCATATTCTTAGGGACAATTTGGCTTTTAAATTCATAATAGCTTCAATGTTTGAGAGTTTTTGTTGCATTAGATAATTATTAAAACTGAATAAAATAATTAATAAATTTTAATTTAATGGGACTTTCAAATTTGAAATTTTATTTTTAATGAGGTTCTAGTAAAAATATAATTAAAGAATGAATTCTTGATAATTGCAATAGAAAAGGCTGCAATATGTATTAAAAATAATAAAAAAAATGTATTAAAATAACTCATTAAAAATTACTATATTAGATTTAAGAAGGTAATCTCATAAATATTAAAGTATGCGAAATTAAAAAAAAAAAAAAACCTCGTTAATGTGAAATTTAATTATGCCAAGCCCTACGTGTACGGCAGTGAAATATGGCTGTTATAGGATTTAACCATTGATTTAAAATCATAAAGGACACGAACAAGCAGCGCTCGTGGCCTAATGGATAAGGCGTCTGACTTCTAATCAGACGATTGTGGGTTCGAGTCCCACCGAGCGTGTTTTCATTTTTTTTTTTTATCTTTCATTCTGTAAATTAATATTTTGAAATTTCATCGATTTTTTTTTTGGTCTCAAAGAGTTATGCAATTACATGAAATTTTTTTTTTAAGACTAAATAATTTTAAAAGGATTTTATAAAAATTAAATTATTTATACAATTTATTATAAGATAATGCTTTTTTGTGCAGTATAGTGGGATTTTTGTTTTGAAAAAATATAGAATAATATGAAAAATTATAAAAAATAAACTTGTCAAAATCCATAAAAAATTTAATATAATTTATTGATTATTTTTTTATACAACGTATGGGACAGAAAGATCCATAAATTTTTAATTTAATAGTATTATAATTATTTTAAAAATTATAAAATACTATTAAATAAAGTAGTTTTAAATTATTTTTAATTAATATATTTAAAAAAAAAAGTACTTTTCACGAACAGCGAAACACACACACGAAAGGAAGTAGCGTGGGGCGAGGGTGAGGATGTGAGTGTACCCATTATTTTCTAGTAAACTTCTGAGCAACCACCATCATTAACACTGTACTTCTCATCATCCATGCGGGCCCTCCAGATTCCTCCTTTTCTCTTCACTTCCCACTTTCTGCCCGTCCCACACTCGCATATATTGAACTACTCCAGGGCGTTATGGTCATTTAATAAAGGTAGATAAAGTAATTACTCCCACCATTAAATCCACACAATAATTATCGACAGGTGCCTAAACCCAAAACACTGTTATTCTATCCGACTTGAGAATTGAGATGGTGACACAGCACTCCCAGTAGTGTGGAGCCCACTGCTCTGAACAAATTTTTTAAAAACTTAAATCAAAATTAAAATAAAATACAATAATCTGCATAAAACTCTTTTATAAGAAAATTAATTTTATAATATTATAAAACACATAAATCACCAAAATTTTTTAAATAAAAATTAATTTATTTTTTTACTAAAAAAAATTAAAGTTACAAATGTGTTAATGGCCCATCAGCGATGATAATGACGAGGAGGAGCCCAAAACCGTGCCTGAGCTCTGACATTCTTAGTTTAAGGTCCCAGTAGATGGAATAAGATGGAGTGGGCCCAATTTTAGTGAACATCACTAACAATGGGGCCCACTTAACTCTGGTTTTGTCCTCATGAACCAGGGTCCCACTCTGCCAATGATCGGCTAGGCTAGCTGCTTCGCCTTGGCGATTAATAAATTAAAAAAAAAATAATAATAATAATAATTATCGAATGCTTAAGCCAAAAAATAGTACAGTTTTTGTGCATTACATGTGACAGAGCTAATCATATATCGCATGTCACTAAGGGATTGGGACATCAACACCGATCATCATGATATTGCATATCATGGCATCTCCACCACCAATTTACAAGAATTATAAATTTTTAAATAAAATGATTGACCTGAAGGCATTAATGTTCAGGTCAGTTCAATTAAATATATATATATATATATATATATATATATATATATATATTTAAGAATTAATAAATTAAATGGGCAAATTCAGCTAATCTCATGGTTACAGGTATCACTCGATTGATGGAGGTAGTACTTACTGTATGGCTTTTTCTGGTACATGTGGGTGTGGTACGACCACAGAAGCCAAGCCAAATGAGAAGAAGCCGTGGCACTTTGATATATCATAAGCTGTCCGGCAAGCTCTCGTCAGCCTTCTAGTTTGCGTTTTATATTCTCATTTCGAGTGATGATGGTGAGGAAACCAAACCATCATCTTAAAATTTCAATCTTCAAATTCATTTGTTCTGAGAAAAAGAAGAGCGCACTTCTTGGCATAAAACCAACGTGAAAAAACTGCCATTTCTAGGCAAATGGAGTTGTTTTATCAAATTCAAACCCACTAACCTCTTCTCAATCCCACGAGCTTTCTTTCTCTCTCTTTCTTCGCTTTCAGTGTCCTCTCTGCAGCTTCATGGCTAGTTTTCAGGCCTGATGGTGGAATGACTGGTATAGTGGGGTCTAACCTTTAATGAGCCAAAAGTATAGAAAAAGATAGCCCACTAAGGAAAAAAGAGGAAACAAGAGAAACAGTGTTACCGATCATTCGCCATTCACACCCTTCATTACTTCTTTTGTTTTCATGTTGGGGTTTTAACGTATGTTTTTGGGGTTCTGCAAGTGGGTCTTGTCTGCCTCCAGAGCTTCGAATTTGATGAACTTTATTTTTTTGTTTGTTTTTCCGATGATGATAATCCACTAGTATTTATTTGTTTTAGTTGAAATACCGCTCTTACTGTATTATATACAGGACATCCTAAAAAGGAAAAGCAAAAAGAGATTTAAGGAGAACAGAACCCGAAGAAAGAAAAGGGCAAAACAAAAAATACAAAACCTTGGTCTGTTACTGTGCCTGGTGCATGCACGTCTGGTCTCTTGATCATGACTCGTGAGGGTCTCTTTGCATGTCGGTTCTGTGATCTCAGTGATTCTTGTTGAGGATTTGAGAGGGAGATTGCGAGAAAGACGGGGGAAAAGTGTGTCCTTTGGTTTTTCTTTTTCTTCTTCCCTTTGGTTTCTCGCCTGTGCTTAGAAATGGAGCTTAGAACGCTATAGCACGAAGAGAGAGGGAGGTACTTCGTGGATCCTATTGTTGTCTTTCTCATTTCTGGGTTTAATAAAGATGCTGGTTTTAACTGTACTAGCACCACTCTTTTGCCTCTCTTTTTCCTGATATAAACCTTCAAACAAGTCACGAGCTCACGAATTTCTGCCATATTTTGGAGTGTGAAGTTTTTCTTGATTTCAAACCATGGAGTAAATGGCTATTTCTGGTGAAGATACATACTTTTCCAGGTAAATTTCCCTCATTCTTCTGTAATTTTTTTGGGTTAAGCTTCTGCTAAGAAGTCTTTTTAATTTGATATTAACTTCTGCTCTTTTTGCAGTGGGAATATAGTATTCTGAGTGATGCTAAGAAAGAGATCCAGAGTAACAAGTAGTAAGCAAGCTCTAATGGCGGACTATAGCGCAATTCTATCTCCAACGAAAAAATATAAAAAACCCAGTTCTTTTCCAAGGTTGTTCACTGGCTTCTCCTTCAAGAATTTCTCTGAAACAGCCGAGGCTGTCATGAGCCCAACTTCAATTCTCGATAGCAAACCCTTCTCTGGGCTCAAAAACCCTTTCTTGCCTGACCTCCCCACCCCTAAAACCCCAGACTCGGAGACCCGGCGTACCTGGGACAAGCTGGACTCCAAAGGCATTGGCCTTGGTATTATTGATGCTCTTAATGATGATAAAACTGACCCCAATTTGTCAAAACCTGAAAGCAGAATGGTTCTATTCGGGTCACAGTTAAAGATCCAAGTTCCCCCTTTGCCTCCCTCATTTCATTCACCAACTGAATCTCCCAAATCACCTGCTGATTTTGGCACCAAAACAAGGAATTCTCAATTGGGTTCTTTCTCTTCTGGGTTCTCTCATTCTCCAGCTAAGAAATCAGCATGCGGTTCAGCCAATTCGGGTATGGATACACCAAACTCACCACGTGTTTTCGCCGGTTGTCTCTCTGCAACTGAGATGGAGCTCTCTGAGGACTACACTTGTGTGATCTCATATGGACCTAACCCAAGAACTACTCATATATTTGACGATTGCATTGTTGAGAGCTGCTGTGGTATTGTTGAGTTTTCTGATTCGAGGGCAGAGACTGCTAGGTTTTTGGGCAATGGATCAAGTTATTCATCAGGGAATTTCTTAAGCTTCTGTTACGCTTGCAAGAAGAATCTTGGGCAGGGAAAAGACATTTACATGTACAGGTTAGTTCAAGTTTCCTTTTGTGGTATGTTTCCAATTCTTTGATTTTATTTCTGTGAAATTATACGAGTTTGGTAACTTCAACATCAGAAATGGAACTTTAGCATAGATTTTGGCTGCAGAGATGGAAAAAAAAAATTGAACTTTTACTAGGCAAGATTGTCTGGAATTGAAACTTTGATGTATCTTGTGCTTTAACCTATGGATTTGGGCTTTAATCCTGTTTCTGCTATGTTTCTTCTGTCATCAAGCTTAGGGCGATAGAGTTACAGAGAGATTCGAGTTTTTTTATTTTATTTTAATTGATTTCGATTGGAGTTCAAATTTGAGACCTTAATCTGAGCTAAAACTCATTTATCCTGATGCAGAGGTGAAAAAGCATTTTGCAGCCGGGAATGCAGGCAGCAGGAGATGCTATTAGAGGAGGGAATAGATAAGCTGGACCCTGAAGATATCTATGGAACTTGTTTATGAAATCTCTAGCTGTTAATACTTGCCTTAAATGGCCACCCAAAAACTAAACCAACTATTTCCATAAGGGTAACTTTGTTCTAGTAATGTTATGATCATCCAATTTTTACATCAAAATGAAGACAGATAAGATTATGAATATTATTATTAAGCATAATCAAAGATGGTTCTTGAATCTGTTTTTCTCTTTTAATTTCCCTTTTGCTTAATTTGAGGGATTGAAAGGCTGAAAGCCTGAAACTATTTGTAGAGTTGGATTTTTGTTTAATTTTTAATTGATAATATTATTGGGTGATTGCTGTAGGCGTTGTCCAGAGTTTTTTGGTTTCTAAAGTTGGTGTGATGATGATGCAAGACTAAAGTTTTAGATTAACTTTTCTTTATTTTATACACTAGATTATCTTGTGATTAATGCACATAGGACCAATGAGCTTAATTAAAGTAGATTCTTTTCTTTCTTATTATGTAGGGCCCTCCTTCATCACCTGATTGAGTTTAATTTCTCAGGCTTTATTTAATTTAATCACCTTGAATATGCCCTATACCATGATGATCTAAGGAAACCAAATTAATATTTATGTGGAATACTATTTGAAAGGAATAATGCTTGGTGTAATTATCATTCCAAGTCACTTAACTTTATAAGTTATATTTTTTATAAGTTATTCAGTTTTTGCAAGTAATTTTTGATGCTGGCATCTGCATAAAGCTAAGTACAGTATGTTTTGATTCTTTTCAAGTACTCAAAAGTTGCCATCAGCAATATATGTGTTTCTGACTTTTCTATAAAAATTTCACTTTTTTAATTTAAAAAAATAAATTAAATCAAATTACAGAGCTAACTCATTAATTTTAATTCAATTGGATTTCAATCATGACCAAGCAGGAAACCCCACTAAATATTAGTCAAAATGTGGGGGTTTGAGGCAGACAAGGCGGTCCTGCTGCATGCCGCCCAGTGCCCGGCACAGGTCACTGCCCACTGCAAGAGGAGAGACCTAAATTGGAATCAAATTGGGACCATTGGCTTCGAGACCTGAGAATTTTCATGTACTGCAATAGCTTTCGCTGCAACACACTTGCTCAGTTCCCGCTTTATGTAAGCCACCAGGAATTGGTTCTTCGCGTCTCTCTTTGTTTCCTGGAAAAATGCCAAGCATCTTTTAATAAGAAAATTAACCTGGCGTCCTAGTCTTGTTGTCAACTTTCTTACCTAATAATCAGGGTTGGTTGGGATTCGAAACAGAATGATTGCCCTAAATTGGAATCATACAAATAAAATATAGTAAGAAGAAGCTATTATTCAAGAAGAAGCTATTATTCAAGAAGATGCGGCACCGGAGTTCAATGTCTTAGGCATTATCTTAATCTTGTATTAGAAGATTCTTTAATAATGCTAACATTACAATCAATGAAAATTATCATCTACATTGAATAGTAAACCTGTTACCATAATTAGTGGTTTTTTAAGTCTGTCACTTTGCTCGTTATTTTGAACAATCCTTTCATTGCTAAAAGTAAATTTGATGGGAGAGAGTGACATCCATGCGCTCAAATCCGATTGAAATACATAATTATATATAAATATTAATTTATATTTATTATTTTTACAAATAAAAAATATTATAAAAATATTTTTATTCATATTTAGTTAATTAATTAATAATACAAAATATATCTTTTATTTTTTTTAGGTTAATTTGATTATAATGAATAACTGATTAAATATTGTCAGTTCTGATTAAATTTTGTTCCCTCAATTTTAGTTTAAATTTTTTTACTATTTTTCGAGTATGTTAATAATTCAGTTAATTGAAAATTCGATTCAGTTAATTGAATACTCATACTTACTATAAACTTATTTGAGTTTATTAAAATTAGCACATTTAATATTAAAATGGCTAAAAAATTAAAATTTTATACTACTAGGAAGCAGGCATACCTTGCCTAACTACTAGTCTAACGGTGCCATGGCCTCGAGGTTTCTTATGATTCGGGCCATAGGCATAGTCACAAATGAGCCCGATGTTTGAAGAAGAAGAACCTTTCAAATGGGCCACATCATGTGCTCGCAATATAATCGGGCTGTGAGTTGGCCCACAGAAGAGTGGTAGGCAACGTCTTTGAAATTAATTATTTTAATATCCGTTGACTATCTTAATAATAATTATATATTTTAATAGTCATTAATTATTTAATATTAATTATAATATAAATATTTAATAAAAAATAATTATAAAATAAAATTTTTAACCTTTAAAAATTATGAATTAATAACTCATAAATCACTCATTCAATTCAACCTTTTAAGTACTAATCCAAATATTTAATATAAAGCTTTCATAGTCTACTGACGTCGAGGAGCACACAAGTATGTATAAGTAAATTTGCACCAGTCAGTACCAGTTGACTTGGATTGAAACTTTTATGTCTTCTACCAGTACTATTTAAAATTTACTTTAATCCCAATCTTACCCTCCAATAATCCACCTTTTTCCTTTTTCCCCTTTCTCTCATATTCACCGGAAACGCCTCCCTGTCATCGCTCGCGGCTGAGCTCGCCGGAGTTCACGACGGAAACGGCCGGAGAAGGACATTTCCATGCCGATGCCATCTTACCGGCGGGACCGAAGGGAGGAGTCGCTCTTGGTTATCGTAGATAGTAATTTATTTACTAATTCATTATTGTAAATCGTCAACTTCCATATCTTGGGCAGTTTTTCATTTGAATGTGCTTAAAACGGCAGTTTTTTTTTTTCTAGATATTTTGCATACGATTGAATTTAGGTGCTTGAAATGGTTGGGATCACAAGCTTCAATTTCAAATTATGAAATTATGATAAGCTTGAAATAATTGGAATGTATTTATTAGACGTGATTATTTGGTTTTGGGTATTTAAGCTAGTTTATGCTTGAGCTAGGTGGTGCTAAAGGTGAAATGCTTACAACAGATGTGGAGGAAGTGACAACCTCTAGTAGTAAAAGTGCTGTGCGTAAAAACAGACATCTTATGTATCGGAAAAAAGACATCTTGGCAGCTGAATCGACTGCTTTGGGGTGGATTTGTAACCGGATAATATTGCTGTTGCAATGGTGTGTTTTGTTTAATGAGTTTTGGGCCTTTCCAGACTTGTTGCCAGTTGCTACTTGAAAGATGATTTGCATCTAAATCCTGCAGAGCTATGCCCCCATTTTTATGATTTCTTTGGAAATAAAACAGGTGTATATATCTATCTAGATATCCCTAACCATAAGTTTATGTGTATTTGTTGTCGTTGAATAGTGTGAATGGTGCAAGAAGTTATTGCGTCAACTTTACAATGTGCACTCTAGCCCTGTTCTTATTGATAATTTTGTTTACCATGCACTATGTATCTTTTTTTTAACATTTTAGTATCGAAACGGCAACATTGCTGTGAGATCTCCGTGGGTTATGGAGTGTAAGAGTGGAAAGTTTAGTTTTATGGTAGAGTGGTCCTGTTTGAATTAATGTTTTCAAGGACTGAAAATCTACATGGTTGGCTAGACGCTGTGATATCTGGTTTTTCTTCATTACCGTGGCTTGTCAAACCTCTTTATGGGTTTATTAGGTGGGATTATATTTTTCTCTTTAATCTCTATTTTTTTTTCTTTTCCTTATTAATTTTAACTAAATGCTTCTTTCTTTATTTCTTTTGAATAAATGTTTTGGTTGTTGCAGCGATTCTGTCCCAGTTTTTGGTTATCAAAGAAGGTCGTACTTGGTTCTTTCAGGACTTCTTTGTGCAGTCTCTTCGATAACTTTCTTTTGCCTTCTCAGATGTCGCAAGTATCTTCAACTTTGTGAATTTGTAAAAATGCTAGGATAGAGTTGTGAATCAGTTTTCAGGTGCATTCAATGACTTAATATTTATGGAACTTGTGACTCTTGCAAGAATATGTAAATGGCATATGTTTTATTAGAATCTAATGTTACCACTTAAATTAGTTATAGAAAGAATTTTTGCTTAACTTATATAGAAATATTTATGAAGGGTTGGAAATTTTTAGGCATTTAATTGCATACTAATACTACTAACGTCACATTAGTTTTAATGAATTATGATTGTACGTTTTTATGAGCTTTAAGTCATGTTTAAGAGCACTATACTTGCAAAGATCTTTTCTGCTGGTGCTCTACGTGCATAGGAAGTAAAATTTTTGCTATTTTGATTTCCTTGAAGAGTTTCGAATTTGATGGATGCATGGAGGTCAGTGGATGGGGAGAGAGGCTAGGGGATCTTGAATCCTACCATGAGGAAGCTTGGTGGGTTCAAATTTCAAAGGATCTTATAATGGTACAAGTAAGAGATGGTCATACTTCTTTTGTTATTTCAAATAATAAATGACATAGGTTACAACCCATCTGACTTTGATCAGTTTGATGAGAAGACAGCAATCAACTTACTACTTAATACTGCTTTGACCCATTTGGAGGAAAAATTAGTTTAGAATTTGAGGATAATTTAGGTAGGTAGGTTATTTTGTCATTTCCAATAGATAATTAACAAATGGGCTTTTCGCTTGCCAATTTCTGGGTTCAGTTCTGAGGATTCAACATCAATGTTAAATATCAAAACCAGGGCAACAATGCTACTCAAATGTTAAGTGATGTCTGTTATACTGCACATGTTCGTTGAGGCAGGAGTAAACTCTTCTGCTCAAGCAACCACATACATTTGATGAAAATGTGTGACCAATCAAGTTCAAATTGAACCCCCTAGTCCAAATTCCAAAACATTCATTGCTCCATGGAAAATTTTTATGTACCTTTGGCAACTATTATGTGGACTTGTCAGCATGCTGTTTTAATATCATTTGAACATTTTAGACAATGTGTAGGATGTGTTTGTTTCTGTGCCTGCTTATCATTGGTAGAGCTTTGGATTAGCCTAAATGTATGCTAAGTATTTGCACGTCTTTTAATGTAGAGATATGGCAATGCATGCAATGAGAAATGTGATGTGTGAATCTTATTTTCTGATGATTACTTCCAACAATAGCAGGACAGAGCTCCATACTTTGGTGGAAGAGAGGCAAGGATAGGATGAGTGATGATTGTACATTTCAAATGGTAAACTGCATGTTTTCTCAATGTTTCTTTCCCTCTTCTCTCCTGTCCTTGCTCACATGCAGGCATTCACATGTGCACAAATATGCTCTACTTTCATTTTGCTCGCTAGAAGGCATTTGACTGCTGAATATTTGAACTTGTACATTATGTATTTCTCTTCATTCAGATCATTCTCAACACTTGTCTTCAAAATTTGACTATGTGTAGGCTGTGTCCATGGTGGTAGAGAGGTATCGTGGTGAGTCACAAAGCTTTTCAGGTTCACTTCAGTCTTTATGTTGGGTTTCTTCAGCTTTTGATGGAATTGTGAGCTCCTACTTCAGTGGCTTTCTGGTGGATGCTTATGGTGTAAGGTGCTTGATGCATCTGTGCATAAATTTAATTTCCTAGATTAATGACTCTCAAATATATCATTGCAATCCGAGTTTAGTGTCTCAGGTTTGTTTTTGGGGTCACAGCATTGCTACCATTGATAACTTCAGCAGTTGCTGTTCTTGTGAAAGAACAGCACATTCTTGGTCCAGCAAGAGGACAGAATCTTGCTTTGAATGGTCTTGGCTTTCTGGAAAGCTCAAAGCTGCATATTGTTCAGTTGTGGGATGCACTCAAGCAGCCCAATGTGTTTTTTCCCACATTATTTATTTTTCTTTGGCAGGCAACACCACAATCGGACTCTGCTTTGTTTTACTTTACATATGTGCAGATGTTGACTGTGGTAGTTATTCTTTAATTCTGTTTCATGGTTTTGAAATTTCTTTAATTGATTACACAATCTACATAATCTGCATCTGCAGCAACATAATCTTTGTTTTCAGCACAAATAAAGTTTGTTTCACCCCAGAAATTCTCGGGCTATTCAAGCTTGTCACCACAGTCGCATCATTGCTTGGGTTGGACTGTATAATGGCTTCATGAAAAATGTTCCTTTGCGGAACATTTTTGTTTTTACTACCTTGAGTGGTACAGCTCTTGGGATGACTTGGGTTTGTGTTGTGATTTCCCTTTGCACAAGGCTCACATGTGAATTAATTGTGTTTATGGACATTTTAGTGTTGTTCACTTTTGTTGTATTTTTTACTCAGGTTTTCCTTGTTACTGTACTAAACTGAAAATTTGGCATAAGCAATGAGTGGTTTGCAATTGGGGATTCTTTGATTCTAACAGTTCTTGCTCAGGTAATTTATCATTACTAATAGTTGTTTACTTAGTCTTTCGTGTGCAAGCAGAGATTTATTAACTCTTATGAAAGCTGTAATTCTGCTGATCTCATGATTTCAGTTACATGTATAAAGCATGCCTGTCTAAACTCTGAGATGATGGCTTCTTTGCAAGCCCAGAGGTTGACAATTACTATAGAATTTTCTAGTTACAGAACAGGCATGAATTTTCCTATTTTAGTCAAAAGAAATCAAGAAATTTTTTTCTGGTTATTGATAACTTGTTACAGAGATGTATTTCTTTTTGAAGAATTTCTTTCCCAGAAAGATTAAAGGAATGATTTTTTTGTCCAAGTTGCTCAAATGTTCCTTTCATGTTTCTCTCTTAAGCATTATATGCTGTAAGATCATCTTTGTTATAAACCTACAGTAACATGGTTCTTATGGAAATAATATGTATAGTGTGAGCTGTGTTCTTTACATTGCCCATCTTCCACTATGCATCTGTTTTATCACGTATTCTGTGAAGGGTTCAGCTAATGTGCAGAAGCTGAAAAACTAATTTACTAATTTTCAAAGGCTTCTTTCATGCCTGTTCTTGTGCTAGCTGTCAAATTATGTCCAGAACGAATGGAAGCAACTCTTTTTGCGACCCTCATGTCCGTTTCAAATGGAGGCAGTGTCCATGGAGGGCTGATTGGTGCTGGTCTAACCCAGCTCTTTGGAGTCACAAAGGACAGTTTTGACAACTTAGCTTTTTGGTTATTCTGTGCAATCTCAGCTCATTGCTGCCTTAGCCACTCTTAGGCCTTAGCCACTCTTAGGGTTTCTTTCCCCAGATAGCTCTGGTACCATCATGGCAGAGGATGATGGTTCAATATCAAAAGCATGTGCTTCACCTTTCGATCATTGCTTCTGTCCTGCTGAAGAAGGTACACATTTTGCTTGGCTTTAGCTCATGAACATAACACCTAGAGGGAGAGAGATTCTGTAAATGTCATTGAGTTGGGTACAAAAATAGACGTATGCAATTGGTTGTGTTAAATTGAAATGACTACAGTAGTATTTGGTTGCAATCAATTTGAAAGATGACTTGATGTACTGAGCTCTTAGTATCAATGGATACGTGATCCAAGAGCTTTATTTAGCTGTAACTAATATGAAAGATGCAGCTTTTACCTCCTGTTATTATTGGGTGGGCTTTTAAACTCTGTCCTGCAGAAAAAGAGTTTGCCATGAATGTGGGACTCTTGCCTTTTTCTTACGGTTAACTTGTGGGTATGTTGGTTTGTTTTTCCCTCTCTCAAGTATATATTCCATTTAGGGTAGGAGGAAGATTCAATTTTTTAGTGTCCTAGAATAATGTCTACATCTGAGTAATTGGTGAATAGTAGATTAAACTTGTTGGAAAGAAACTATTGAAATGAAAACCAATGCTTACATATGAGTTGAAGACTTGCATAGGTCTACTCTTCTATGAATGTCCCCCCAACTAACGAAAGCAAGATCATAACATCATCTCTTTACTCCAGTCCAGTTGGCATATGCTAGTTAACTTTTATTTAATAGAATTAAAATATTATCTCATTTAATTTATTGGGTAAAATTTTGATTCTACCATATTGCTAATTTTTATTCACTGGATTAAATCCTTCAAGAATTTCTTCATGAAAGCAAGACAACAAGAGTAGCACAAAAGCTATAGAATTTCAAGTCCAATTTGAGACAGCCAAGTGAATACCAAGATAACATTCAACCTCTTCTCTACATGTGTTCAACCTAAGTCCTTAAGCTATATACATGGGTGGTATCTGTTTTCACCATAATTTAATTTTAATATTTTTGGGCCCCAATTAATTAATAGGTCTGAAATATTAAATTAAATTACCAATTTAATGTGATAAAACTCATAAATCAATCTAGTAAAAGACTAACAGTCAATGGGTATTAATTATACATAGCCAGATCAATTAAATAATTACTCATAAATGGGTATTATTTAGCAGTGTGATTTATTCAGTATCAAAAATATCTACTGAAAATAAGTATAAAAGTAGAGTAGTGAGCAAGTGAACAAGCGGATGAAATGGTGTGAGTGGGTAGTTACGAGAGTTGTAGGTGGTTACAAGTGATTATGGAAAGTTATGAAGCGGAGTAGTGGAGAAAGAAGTGGGCTTGTGGTAGAGAAGGTGGTAACCACCAAACTTAGCCACCAAGCAAGTTTCTCTATAAATTGATGCGTAGGACAAAAGCAAAAAAGACACAATCAATTAATTAATATCTGATACACACAATGTCCTAATTTAAATATTCTCTGGTTTAGCAATTTCTTCATATTTTCAAGCGGATCTTTTACTTTTCAACCTAGCATTCAATCATTTTTTTTCAATTCAAGCAAACAATTTACATTTTCTCTATACATATTTTAATTCTTGTAAGCGATCCATTTTATTTTTCAATACAATTTATAGCTTTCATGTCCACATTTCTTTTCAAGCAATATAACTATTTAATTTTTAATGCACAATTTACCTTTTCAGTAATGATTTAATTTTCATGCAAAGTGATTATTTACTTTTTCATGCATAAATTTACTTTTCTGCAAAAGCGATCAATTTACTTTTTCAATGCATAAATTTAATTTCATGCAAAGCACTCAATTTACCTTTCCAATGCAATCTTTATATTTGCAATGATCAATTTACTTTTCAAGTATGGTTTTACTTTTCAATACGCAAGCTTCCGTTCAAGTTTTCTCAAGTAATTAAGTTCTCTTCCATTTTCACAAAAATTAAATGAGTAGAGATCTTAACAAAGTGCATACTAGTGAATTAGGGAAGCCAAGGAAAAATTAGGTCCTTTCTTTTTCACCAATTATTATGTTTTAGAAGTTAGACTATCACATATTTATTTTACATTGGATTATACATATCTCTGGCATGCTTGCAATTCAATTCATACGAAAGGATATGTCATATGTATTTTTGATACATATAGATTGAGTAAAATTAAATTCACATAAAAACAACTTTATTAATAAAGTCTTTAGTAAAATTGAAAAGTTAATAAAAAAGAAGAAAGAGGAAGATGAAAGGTAGGAATAAAGGGCGGATCATAATTATAATAAAAATAATTTTTAATTAAATAATTTACTATATTAACCATACTTAATGATATTAAAAATAAATTACATTGATCAGTGATTATTTTATTTTAATTATTTAATTTCATTTTATTAAAAGAAAATATGGCTCAAATTTAATTTTATTTAAGTAAAAGTCCGCTAGCCTGTAATGGTAGGTTGACCCTTTGAACAGAAATAGAAGCCATAGCTAAACCGCCACATGTGAAGCGGACAGGACAGGACTGCTCATGCGGCAAGCTGATGTCGCTCCCCACGTGGTGGGGTACTGAAAATTTAACTCATTCTACTGTCTGTCTCTCTCTCCAAACTGAAAATTGGGTCCCATCACAGCACCATTATAATTGTAAGCCGTAGGACAGACAACAATAAGTACATTTTCTGCCTTGCATCCTTGCCCCATGAGTCCAATCGATCCAATCCTATCATCTTTTTTATGACAGGTAACTTTTGATTTGATTTTAACATTTGGCATAATAATTTAATTTTCCCCTTGTATTAAATGTTCAATTTGGCTCTATTTTTGATCTAATTAGTACTGAACCTTTTCAACTGAGTTATATAAATCCAATTTCATCTGCGTGTATCACACGTTCACAGTAAAGCGTGCTAGCCTGTTTTTATTTTAGGAATGAATTTAGTTAATTATATATTGACATAATTTTTATTTGTGTAAAATTCTTCCATCCGAGTGTAACATTATAATCTAAATGGCTGTGTTCTGCTTGGTGGACCACTTGGGCAGATTTGCGGCTTTTAGGCATATGGTTCCCACCTGATAAGACTTGCTCTAGTATTTAAAAATGGCAAGACTTGTAATGCTCATAAGAAAAGAAAGAAAGAAAAAGAGGGGAGAGAGAGAGAGAGAGTGAGAGGGAGAATTGCATATCCAATGAATGTGATTTATGAAACTTTCATGAGAAATTAACCCCATCATTTAATGACTTGAGTTCGGCCCTGAAATGGTTTTGAAATTGTGATGAAAGGAAGAACTCCAAGCACTTTGCATTTCTTGAATATCTAATGAGTAGTATTTCTCTTAATACCTAAACACATGGATGAAAAAGTGATAGGTCCAATTATTGCTCCCAATGAAGCAAAATTCTCTCTAGGTGCTTTGAGGTGAACAAATTTCTAACACTAGCCTCAATGCTTAGATTAAACTGCAGAGCCAGGAGCCAAAAGATGCTACAAATAGTATGCAGGAAGTTGAAATAGTATTTTGAGACCCAAATGATTGAAGCAAAACGAACAACAAAAAGGGGAGGCACCCAAATGTTTTAATTGAAAATAGATCATGCCCCACATATTTAAATAACAAGCAAAGGCAACAAAATTTTTCATGAAATAATTTGAAGTCCATGACACACACTAGATAGATATATTAATCTTCAGAAGCAAATTGGAGAGCAAAATGATGATTGATTATAAAGTTTTTTGGCTATAAGGGATGAAGCAACATTGCAACAAAAAATATAAAAATTTAACCTTGCCTTAAAATGGTGATGATAAGGAAGGGTTTTAGGCTAAAATGATATTGGCAGGAGTGGGTGATAAAGGAGAAATTTTGTTGTATGTGTAACCATAGATTTTGATTATTAATTATGATGGAATTCACGTTAAATTCATTATTATTAATGATTATAATAAAATTATTGTATGTAAAATTGTTGCATTTTAAAACTTCTAGTGATAAGGAATCTTTGGTTGGGTAGGGAAAGAAAGGAGAGAATCCATGGTTGGAAGCAGGGGAGAGCAATTTTCGGTTTAAACTGAAAAATCAAATCGAACTGAGTCAATTCGGTTCAATCGGTTTGATTTTAAAATTCAATCAGTTCGGTTTGATTTATAATTTTTGATAATTTCAGTTAATCGGTTCGGTTCGGTTATTTTCATAAAAAATAAAAAAAAACGAACTGAACCGAAATTATATATATATATATATATATATATATATACACACACACCAAGAAAATCAAAGAAAACCGAACCGAACCCTAAGATTTTTGAGTTTTGATTTCTAATTTTTTTTATTTTTATGTTTTTATTATTTAGATTTAATGTTGAAAATATAAAATTTTATAAATTTCGATTTGATCGATTTAAAACCGAACTGAACTAATATTTATTGGTTTAGTTCGGTTCGATTTTCTCTTATTAATCGACTTGGTTCAGTTTTAAAAATTTTTTATTTTCGATTTTCAGTTTTATCAGTTCGAAATCGAACCTACCGTTTGCACAACCCTAGTTGGACGGTGAAAGCAAGAAAATGCATGTGGGATACCATGTGAAGGGCATTAAATTTTTAACAAACTCAACCTCCCCACTAAATTTTTGACATAACCAAACAAAATCCCATGTGAGGAATCATTGACCTTAGAACAATGGATATGGAGCTAAAAGCCTAGAAAACCATGTTGGAAAGATTGATTATGCATATATATAATAAGCTAAGAAATTAACATATAGTTAAAATAAGATATGGCTAACTAATCTCGTCTAATGGAAACACAAGATAATGCCATAAGATTCACTAGACAAAGAATAAACAAACTAGTTGAGTTTGTTGTTTCTTTTGATTTACATCTCTTTGAATGGCTTGGCTATGTATGGACAGCTTGGCATCAACCCTTAAGCCAAGTTTATGAGCTGACAATCAATAATTACTTGCATATGTTATAGAATAATAGCTTTAATAGCATTAACCAATTTCTTGAGTGCAAATCAGGTTGAAGAAGTCATGGGAAGGAGAGAGTTATTGATGTAAATTAGAAAACAAGAAATTCAATCAAGTGAAATGTGGAAATCAATCATTATTAGGATCTTGCAACTTCAGATTGATTACACATCTTTATACAAGAACTAGAAATCTCAAAACCAATTTGATCATTAATTACCATGAATGGAGGTTGCTTTGCATACCAAAAATTGACAGGTAAACCGATCATACTCCAAAATTAATGATTATCCATTTTGGTTATTCGCAAAACATATAATTTTCCAATGCAAATATGTGGATCAACTTGTGAATCCTGGAAATCACCATTGTGGCCACTGGAATTTTGCCTGACATCTACCAGACAAGTCCTTGGACACTTGGATGCATGACTATGACCAAACTAAAACTTGGCCAATACTTGAAACTCTGTTGTATTGGCTACAGTTCAAGCCTAGCAAACCCCACATACTTGTCCGTAGCTTGTCTGTGGACCTATATACATCAGTAGTATACATTTGACTGCAGTTTTGGATTTCCAATGGAAAAGCTAGGAACCTTTAAATAATGAATAATTTCAGGGTTTAATTCCACTAAATCATCATCTACCTATAATCCACAATCCTAATACTGATAGAACTGAAACAGTCATTTCATAATAATTTTAATTCATGGAGGTTGGTTTGCTGCATTCAATGTATTTGTGCCCATTGTTTATATTAATTGCTGCTGGACGAGGAAAAAAACCAGCAGATCGAAAAGAAAAATTTACATGTATCTTGTTCATCGTCTGTAGCACATTGAACAGACAAGCAAAAATGCAATTGCACACTTTATAGTAGAAATGGGCCACCCTAATAATAACATTTATATGTGTTTCTAAAATATCAATTCATCTAATGCATCAGCAGTACTAGATTCTTTTGTACTAGTTCTTTCTTTGGCTCATCATTCTACCGTTTATTATTGTATTATTGGTCAGACTTTTTGAACCATAAATTTTTTGCTATTAACTATGCATGATCAAACTCCTAATTATTATCATTAATTATATCAAGAGATTGGCATTACAAGCACAATACAATCAAGCTTTAAAGGAACAGTAGTACTTCAACTTAATGTTCTTGTTGTTGTTTTTTCTTTAAAAAAAAAAAATTGTTGTAGATTGGTACACCTCAGAATTTCATGTGGAATTAACTCAGCAAATATCAGTTAAGTAGCTCAAGATTTAGGGTTATCTTCTCCAAGATTGTTTGAAGTTGAAGCATGAAGCATGATCAGGTTCTTCATTATTGAACTGACATTAAATTTAAGAGTGCAAGTAATTCTGTGCATCACAAAAGTCTTTGTAATAATTAACTTATTGACATGATGAGTATTTCTAATTAAATTAATTATAATTAATTACTTTGCTAATAATTCCAATTAATCATTGAGCTTTTCTTGATTGGAAAAAGGTCTTATTCCCTATGAGACAATTAATAATTTTTTTATCAATAAATAATGTATTTTATTAATATATTCTGAAAAAACTTAGCTTGTGAAATCCATCTGAATGAGACTATGAATAATTAAAGGTGGTAGATATTCAACATAAGATTTAGATAATCTTTTTTCACAATTTCTTTTGACTCTTTAGAATGTAATGATAAGTGTTCTCACTTGAAAATTAATGTGCATGTTGGCATGGATAATCATCTTTTAATTTATTACTGAACACTGCAATTATTCAAAAGGCTGATTGAATAAAGAAGCATGATTAACCTAGTTGATGCTGTACTTACTAATTAATTACTTTATTTCATCATCTCAATAATTAACCCCTTTAATGGTTTGCTTTAGAAGAAAGGATTGATCGTGAAGATAAATTCCCATTATCATAATAATAATAATAATAATTAATGCCTTTTTTCAAATAATACTAATAATAATAATGCCAAGAGTTGCACCAATTTGGTTAGTTTCATTGGTTGCAACTTGATTAAATGTCTCTCCTTATTGCACCATTACTATTAGATTAACATAATATTTTCATTTTCATGCAAATGCTTCTATTGAAAATCTCCAAATATTGATTTATCAGACGCATAAAATTAAATTTTTGATAAATCAAATTTTATTAATAATAGAATCAGAAAAAAAAATTTAACATTACTTATTAGATTAGAACTATGGTTGATAGATTAACTCATAAACCCCAACTTATAACAAATCATATTAAGTAAAAACAAATCAAAAAATTTAATTTATATTTGTAATTAATTATTTATTAATTTATTTCTATGCATGTGTTAAATGTCATGCACCAGGCCAGCCCCAGTTCTTTTTCAATTGATGGTGTCTTCTTTAAACGTCTATAACTGTATTTACTAAGGAAAAAAAAAAAACCCTAGTTATTAATTTCTTTAAGTAGTAATTACCTAAGCTCACGAAACAGACCTATGATAGTTGGCCACGTGTCCAAAATCTGAAACCTAAAGCTAATTATGAAGTCAAGATGATTGTAAGCTAGCATCTAGGGTGAAAGCAGCCTTTGTAGAAAGGGCAGAAAGTAGCCCTAAACCAACCACAAAATTAAAATGTGGAAAACCTAAGGGTAATCCTTTAATAATTGATTGCTTTCCCTTTCAGTAGTGACTCTAAATCAGTACCACGTCATGATTAATGAAAAATTAGAAAAAAAAAAAAAATTCAATCACCAATATAAAAATTACAATATTATTAATGTACTCTAATTAATTTAACAATATTAAAATTATTCAAAAATATTAAAATTTCGGATAATACTTCTTTTAAAAAAAAAAAACTAAAATTTATAGAAAAATTTTAATTTTAAAAATTTTATAAAGGGTAAATAGTAATTCAAAAAATAAATTATAAATAAAATTTTAACTTAAAAAAAAAAATTTTAGGAGACGAAGGCCCCAAGCCAGCACCTAGTTTGGCCCTTGATCACCATATGAAGTCTTCACTAAATCACACGAGCACACCTTCCACATTGGAAAAAATTGTTTGAGCTAATTGCTATAATCATGCCAAAAAGTTGTTAGCATTATTGGAAGAAAAGGAGGACTTCAAACTCCATCCTTGGCCCATCCTTCTTCATGTTGTCACATTCAAACTGTCAATGACCAGCAAATTATTTTGTATTTTCATGCAATGATATAAAATTGGATTTAATTTAATTATGAATATATTATAAACAAAAGGAATTCATCTATAATTGTGAGAAAAAAAAATTCAGATATTCGAGTATTGAACTACTAATAATATATATAAATAATAATTATTCTACTTTTATATTGCTTCAAGAACTAATTAATCAACCAGGGTTAAAGTTTTGCTTATGAAGTCAATATGGATTCACATCCGTTCATTCAATAAGTGGGAGTTGAACCACCTCTGGTATTGATGTTACCCTTGTAGAATATTATATATTGCTACATTTGAAATTGAGATTGAGAGATAACTTTTTAGAAAAATATCATTTTAAATATTTAAAAGAAGTTGTTTAGAAAGCAATGTTATTAACCTCAACTCAGAGGTTGATCTGGAGTAGGGACTGAGTTGATAGATTAATAATTTAATTAGTGGGTCATTAATTAAATATATATATATATATATATATATATATATATATTAATTAAATATAACATTTATTGATATAAATAAATAAATAAATATAATTAATTAATTAAATTTTAATTATTTAAAATTCAACTTTAACATTTATTATTAAGTTATATATATTTACATAAATTTTGATAGTACTTTTAAATTTTATATAAAAGTATTAAAGTAATATAATATAATTATTTTTTTAATATTTATGAAATATTAAGTATATATTAATAAATAAATAAATAACATTATCAATTTTATTATATTATTATATATTAAAATTCCAAACACATAACTATCTAGGTAGCTGAATTGATTTTGATTTTAACAACTTTTTATGAGATTTTGAATTCAATTTTCCTTGTTAATACTTAAAAAAATATTAATTTTATTAATTAATTAAACCGATCAGATCAACCGAGCCATATCGATTTACCAATTCAATTGTCGAATTGATCGAGTTACACTGAGTCACAATTATAAATTTGGACCAATTTAAAAGTTCATTCATCAATTCAACCGATCAATTTAGTTTGAGTTTAATATCTATCAGTGAAACCAAGAAAGAGGTTAATTTGGATTTGAGCCAAGAGCAAGAAGCTAAGCTTTAGCTAAAATTCCAAACTTTCAAGCCAGTCATAGCCAAGTCAAGTAGTGAAGCCAAAGCAAGCTCTATTTAACCGAAAGTAACCGTCAATAAAGAAAAGAAAAACTACCCTAAAGACTAAAAAGTAGGAAATAACCCCAAGATGACCAAGCTGATTAAAAAAAGGAAGAAAAAAAAAATCACCAAAATGCTAGAAAGGGCCAACCCCTGAGGCCCCTCTCCGACCAATCTTGTCTCATTTTCCACTGATTCATGCCCCTTATAACATGGAGGAAATTATGGCAGCTTTCCCCACTCCTATACCTCTACCTCTCTCTCTCTCTCTCTCTCTCTCTCTCAATCAATCCCAGCATAAAACCTCCCTCACAACAAGAAGCATACACTTATTTCTTGCACCAAAGAAACCCATCGATCACAAAGTGGGCAATCTAAAGCAAAGAAGAAAAGCCACTTTATATACTATCATTACAATCATATCCAACTACTAAAGCGCCTATAATTTTTACACTAGTTCTCATCACCTGAAACGAGTTCCATCCACACTTCCAAATTTAACCCATCAAAGATCAAAGAGAAAGGGAAAGGGAAAAAACAAAAGAAAGAGAGATCATCATGGAGATTGAATCTGTCAAGTGCGAGTGTTGTGGATTGAAAGAGGATTGCACCCAAGACTATATCAGTGAGGTGAAGGCGAAATTCGATGGCAAATGGTTATGTGGGTTGTGCTCAGAAGCGGTTAGAGATGAAGTTAGTAGAGGCAAAAAGCCATTTGGAATGGATGAAGCAGTTAGAGCTCACATGTCATTTTGTGGTAAAGTCAATTCAAATCCAGCTGTTGGAGTTGCTAATGGGATGAGGCAGATGCTGAGAAGACGTTCAGGAGACTTGTCTTCTTCATCATCTTCCAAGAAGTACACGCGATCAGCAAGCACAAAACTCTACTGATCATTAATCGGGAGGGATCTTATAATTCCTTGCCTGGAATAATTAATATGGATGGCTATGGCAGCCTTTCTTGGCTAAGTGTTGTCTTGTCTTGTAATGTACAGGGAATGTTATTTCAAAGGAGGCTACAGCTTGCTTTTTTGCACTAAACATTTGTTATGCTTTTCTTCTCCTTTGTTGGCTAAAGAGACAAAATTTTCAAGGGAAATTAAATCCCCCCATCATTCAGTCAAGTTCCATAGATACAATGGAAAAAAAAAGCTTCAACCCTTTTAATTTCCTCTCTCTAACTTGCTATAGGAAATGCAAAATCCTCAGTCCTCAGTTTCCTCCCCTTCTTCTTGATGCCTTTCTTTTTATTTTATTTCTATTACATTTGTTTTCTCCAACAGCATATTCACTATGACATTTGACATAGGCAGCTTGAGAGGTTTTGAAATTTCTTTTTTTTTTTTTATATATATATCAAATTTTCATGATATATATTATATATGTCAGAAAATGAAACATGCAGAAGTTGGAATATTTCATCCTCCGTTTCTTTAACCTTTTCAAGAATACAAACAACTAAATATTGTTCTTTTTAAGCTAAATGGCTTCAATATTGAACTTATTTAGGGACCCCAACATCTTCTTGCATTAAATTTATTCTCTGAAAAGTTATAAACAATAACTTGCACCTTTGTTCCTGAATCCTCATGGAAATTATGAGATATTTTCCTACCTGGCTAATCATCAACAAATCTTAATTTTTCCATATTAAAATACAGCAATAATTAAGGGTCAACTTCCCACTACACCAAGAAAGGACTGTTTTCAAACTTATGCCATAAGCAATTCAATTATTATTATTATTATTATTATTATTATTATTATCATTAAGTTAAATTCTTCCACTGGTGGTTCTTGAATCTTGACGAAGGAATTTTATAAATGATAAAAATTCAAAGATGAATAAATTAACTATCAGCACTAATTAGTCTGTGACATTTACTAAGTCTGACTTCTTTTGATGGGAGAAATAAATGAGACACATTCAAAGAAATGAAAAAAAAAAAAAGAGATTCATGACTTGCTGTAACATCAAAGTTTCACATGTAAATATATTTAAAATCTTAAATTATATTCCAAAAGTCCAAGATTATATGTTAATTATCTGTCGTAACAAGCAAGCACTCTGATACATGCATTTTATATCATCATTTACGTATAATTTTTGCACATAATTTACCCTTGTTCATAGCTAGTACTATAAATATTAACATATATTTAGTCAATTTTACAATTTTACACTTCTTAGTTTAACTTTTGGAATTTATTTGTTTTGTAGGTTAAATTTGGAGAAATTTGATGTATTTTGATCAGAGCAACCATTTGGAAGAAATTAGAGTTGAATTACAAAAAAATTTTGAAGTTGAGTTAAAAAAAGGCCGAGAGTGACATAACCTGCAGCACAACCGATTTAGCTTATGTTGTAGGTTGTGTCGATCGTCAGATAAGCAGTTTTTCTTAGGCAGCAGGTTTCACAACCTGCGACACAACCCGCGACACAACCGATTCGGCTTGTGTCGTTTTTACTGAAAATGGCTGACGTGGCATTTTCGTTCATCTGATTTAATACCTCATTTTCTCTGGAATCTTCCACCTTTTTACCCATTTTAGGGTAGATCTCTGACCCATATAAAACCTCCTTTATCTATTTCTTTCCATAAGGAGAAAGGGAGAGAGATTTTTGGCAAGAAAGAAGGAAAGGAAGAGGAGCACGAGAACCATTTTGCAGCAATAGCAGGGGACGTTTCTGCAACTCTCCAGCAGCTGATACTTCATCATTCTACTGAGTTTTTCTATTCCTTAGCTTAGTTTTTCAATATTTCTTCATTTCTACACTTGGGTTTGACTTGAAACTATGATTTGTGAGTAGCTATTTGAGATTCTAGAGATGGGTTTATAAATATTGCTTTGTATTGTGGTTTTGAACTGATTTAGTCATTTAAATGAGATTTGTTACATTTGATTTATTGCTTGTGAGCTTGTTGCCTTGCTTGATGAATGGACCCTCATTAAGTTAAGCTTTAATTCGTAATAGATGGACTGAAAAGTGAATATTTGGGATAGATAATCTTGCAATAAACTTAGTTTTCTTGGTGTTAGAGATAAGCTAGGAGGATTAAGGGGATTTTCCAAGATCAATTAGAGCTTTAATTGGGTTTTTGTTAGGTTTGAAATACTGTGAAAATAGGGTTTGATTTAATGAATACCAAATTTGAAATGCTTGAAAAAGGTTTCAAGGAACTAAGAATTGATTTCCCTCAAAATTGCAATTCTCATGTGTTTGGCTAAATTAGGGATAAACCACATGCAAACAATATTAAAAATCCTATCTCTAGAATCACTTTAATTTTTATTGAATATAGATTTAATTCCTCCAAATTTCATAAATAGCAATTTCAATTTAAATTTAAATTTTGGTAATCTAGTTTAATTAATTTAGTTAATTGTTTGATTTAGGTTAAATTCCTCAAATAGCAATCTTAAATTTTAAATTTCATTTTATATCTTTAAATTTTACCATTCTAATTAGCTTATCCTTTTATTTCCAATTTAACCACAATTCCCTGTGGGAACGATATTATTTTTTTTAAAACTATACTACTGTGACCCGTGCACTTGCAGACTCACTATCAAGTTTTTAGCGTCGTTGCCGGGGAATTTTTATTTTAAAGTTGGATTTTAATTATTTTAAGCTGATTAGAATTTTTATTTTCTTTTATTTTCACTGCTGTTCCTTGTGTTTTTCAGGTACTTTTCTTATTTATGAGACAATCGAAAAGCACAAGTGATACTGAATTGTTGTTCAACCCTGAAATTGAAAAATTCTGCTGAGCTAACAAAAAGGAATACAAGAGAAGAAAGGAAGCAGAAAAAGAAGAACAACAAAGATTTGAGCAATAGGAGACAATTGAAAATATGGAGAATCAAAATAGAGCTATTGGTGGAGATAATGGAGGAAATGAGCAAAATAGGCAGAATAAAGTTGTTAATCAAAATGATCCTTAGAGAAGATTCATGTTAGATTATGCTTTTCCTAGATGTGCTAATGTGAGAGATAACAGACCTATTATTGGAGCTAATCAATTTGAGTTAAAGACTGGTCTCATTCAAATGATTCAGAATTCTCAATTTGGAGGTAGTCCACTTGAAAAGCCTCATTCTCATTTGAAGAAATTTTTGATGATATGTGGCACATAAAGACAACCTAGAGTTTCAGATGAAGTGATTCAGCTCACCTTATTTCCATTCTTTCTTTGGGATTCAGCATTAGAGTGGTATGACTCACTTCCACAAGCTACTATAGCTACTTGGAAGCAGCTATCTCAAGCTTTTCTATCTCAATTTTTCCCACCTGGGAAGACTACTCATTTGAGGAATTTGATGGTAGCTTTTAAGCCAAGGGATGATGAAACTTTGTATGAATCTTGGATGAGATTTAAGGAGCTTGAAAGGCAATGTCCTCATCATGAAATACCTAAATGGATGATTGTTCAGAATTTCTACACCAGAGTTTCTCCAGCCATAAGAAACACAATTGATTCACAAGCAGGAGGAGATTTCATGAGAATGACAAGTGAAGAATGCTATGATTTATTAGAGAAGATTGCTCATAATACCGATTTGTAGGGAAATCCTAGAGCACTTGAGCCAAAGAAGGCTGGGATTTATGAACTTGACTCAGTTAGCTACATGAATGCAAGATTTGATCAGTTGACTTAGCTTTTTAGTGATTTTTGCACAAAGGCAACAACCTCAACTCCTACAACTATGCAATAAGTTGCCTTCACAGATGGAACTCAAAGTTGTGGAGTTGATTACTCTTCTTATGGTGATGATTATTTGCAAGAACAAGCTGCTTATGCAGGAGGTTATCAATAAAAACCTATGGGAAATTCTTACTCTAATGTGAACAACTCAACATGGAGACCACAAGTAACTTTTGCTCAACAAGGCCAAAGCTCAAATTATGCTCATAACCAATAGTATATGCATCAGAATAGGCCTCAATTTCAGCCTCAATTTCAGCCCACAAGGCAGCCACAACCTGGATATCAAGCAAGAGCACAACAATCCCTTCCACCTCATGAACCAAAGCTAACCTTGGAAAGCATGATGGAGAAATTTTTTGCTGAACAAAGCAAGATGAATAGCAAATTGGAGGAAGAAATGCAACACATAAGACAAACCATGGATCAATTACAAACCCACAATCGTATATTGGAGACTCAATTGGCTCAACAAGCAAGCTCATCAGGAAGCAAATCCTATGGCAAACTACCTAGCCAACCACAAAACCCTCATGAACAATGTAAGGTTGTGACCTTGAGAAGTGGTAAGAAAGTTGGTCAAGAGAGAGAAAATAAGAGAGAAGAAAAAGAGAGCACAAAAGAAGAAAATTCAATTGAGAGCAAGAAAAATGAAAAAGAAGAAAAAAGCAAAAATGAGCAAGATGAGGGAGAGAAACCATACATCCCACCTGAACCTTACAAGCCCACCCTTCCCTACCCTCAAAGATTCATCAAGCATAAGCTAGAAAAACAATTTGGCAAATTCCTTGAAGTGCTAAAGAAATTGTATATCAATATGCCATTCACTGAGGCACTATCCCAAATGCCAAGTTATGCCAAGTTATGCCAAGTTTTTGAAGGAGATTCTTACCAACAAGAGAAAGCTAGAAGATTATGATACCATCAACTTGGGAGAGCAATGCATTGCTATAATTCAAAAGAAGTTATCTCCCAAACTCAAAGATCCGGATGTGTTTTCCATTCCTTGTCATATAGGTGATAATTGTGTGGCAAATGCCTTATGTGACCTTGGAGCTAGTGTCAGCCTAATGTCTCTTTCAATATATGAGAAGTTGAATATGGGAGAGTTGAAGCCCACAAACATGTATCTTTTATTGGCTGACCGTTCAATTAAGTATCCAGAAGGCATTCTAGAAAATGTGCCTATCAAGGTTGGGAAATTCTACATTCCGGTGGACTTTGTCATTTTAGATATGGAAGAAGACACAAAAATTCCTATCTTATTGGAAAGACCCTTTTTGGCAACAGCTGGTGCATTAATTGATGTAAAGGGTGAGAAATTGACACTTAGAGTAGGAGATGATCAAATGATATTCAACATCAATCCAGCCATGAAAAGGAAACATGAAGAAGTTGAGTCTTGTTTGCGGGTAGACATTATTGATGAGATTGTTTAAGAGCATTTCAGAAAAAGCTATCCATAAGACCCACTTGAAAATTGCTTAGTCCATGGTGGGAGCATTGATGATGACAATCACAACATAGCTGCTTTTGCACAACACTTGGAGAGCTCTCCACCACATCCTGAAGCCATAATTTTTCAGCTTGAAGAAGTGCAAACTTTAGAGATCAAACCACCATCATTAAAGGTAGAGGATGCCAAAAAGGTAAATCTTAAACCTCTTCCTTCCAACCTCAGGTATGCTTTTCTTGGACCAAATGGAACATATCCTGTTATAATTAATGCATCTTTGACTGATATTGAGAATGAAAAATTATTGAGAGTTTTGAGAAAATATCGAAGAGTTTTGGGTTATGTAATTGATGATATAAAGGGAATTAGTCCAACAGTCTGTATGCATAGGATTTTCCTAAAGCCAAATAGTAAACCTTCCATTGAACACCAAAGAAGATTGAATCCTACAATGAAGGATGTTGTGAAAAAGGAAATCCTGAAATTACTAGTTGCTGGAATTATTTACCCCATTTCTGATAGTGAGTGGGTGAGTCCTGTGCATGTTGTACCAAAAAAAGGTGAGGTGACAGTTGTTAAAAATGAGAATAGTGAATTGATACCCACTAAAACTGTTACAGGTTGGAGAATGTACATAGACTATAGGAAGTTGAACAATGCTACAAGAAAAGACCATTTTTCCCTTCCTTTTATGGATCAAATGTTAGAGAGATTAGCCAAGCATTCTTTTTTTTGTTACTTAGATGGATATTCTGGTTTCTTTCAAATTCCAATCCATCCTGATGACCGAGAGAAAACTACCTTTACCTGTCCCTATGGCACCTTTGCCTATCGAAGGATGCCATTCGGATTGTGTAATGCGCCTGGCACCTTTCAAAGGTGCATGATGGCCATTTTTTCTGATTTTATTGAAGAAATTATGGAGGTCTTCATGGATGACTTTTCAGTATATGGCACTAATTTTGATTCATGCTTGACTAATTTGTCTAAAATTTTACAGAGGTGTGCTGATAATGATCTGGTGTTGAATTGGGAGAAATGTCACTTTATGGTCCAAGAGGGGATCGTTTTAGGGCATTTGATCTCAAACAGGGGAATAGAAGTAGATAGAGACAAAATAGAAATTATTGAAAAAATGCCCCCTCCAACCACTGTCAAAGGAGTGCAGAGTTTTCTTGGACATACCGGATTTTACCGGTGATTTATTCAGGACTTTTCTAAACTTGCTAAACCCTTAACAAATCTCTTGAATCATGATGTTAAATTTGATTTTAATCAGGATTGTATGGTTTCTTTTTGCAGGTTAAAGACGGCATTAACAACAGCTCCTATCATGCAACCCCGGATTGGACTTTGCCATTCGAAATCATGTGTGATGCAAGCAAGTTTGCTGTTGGAGCTGTCCTTGGCCAGCGAAAAGATAGAAAACCTTATGCCATTTACTATGCAAGCTGAACCCTTGATGAAGCTCAAGTTAATTATGCTATAACTGAAAAAGAGTTTCTTGCGGTAGTATTTGCACTCAATAAGTTTCGTTCTTATTTGGTCAACTCAAAGGTAATAGTTTTCACTAATCATGCAGCAATAAGGTATTTAATGAGCAAGAAAAAAGCTAAATCTAGGTTGATCAGATGGATTTTATTACTTCAAGAATTTGATTTAGAAATAAGAGATAAAAAAGGTGTTGAGAATGTGGTGGCTGATCACCTTTCTAGGATAAAAACTGAAAATAAAGATGATGATATTGTGCCAATTGATGAGTATTTTTATGAATGAGTAGTTGTATGTGTTGAAATCTGCACTTCCATGGTTTGCTGATATTGTGAATTTCTTGTCTTATGGTGTCTTGTCACCTGATTTATCTTGGCAGCAAAAGAGAAGATTCTTGCATGATGTTAAATTTTATTCTTGGGAAGAGCCTCTTTTGTTTAGGAGATGTAATGATGGAATAATTAGGATATGTATACCAGAGGAAGAAATAAATAATGTTATTTACTATTGTCATTCCTTTGAATATGGTGGTCATTGTAGTGTCTCAAAAACTGTTGAAAAAGTTTTGACATCAGGTTTCTATTGGCCTAATATGTTTTAACATGTGAGAGACTTTATAAACAAGTGTGATAGGTGTTAAGGCGTAGGCAATATTTCCAAGAGAGATGAGATGTCCCAACAGTCCATATTAGAGTTGAATTGTTTGATGTGTGGGGAATTGATTTCATGGGGCCATTTCCATCCTCTTATGGGAATAAATATATCTTAGTAGAGGTGGACTATGTATCTAAATGGGTAGAAACTACTGCTACACCTACCAATGATGCAAAAGTTGTGGTGAAATTTCTGAAAAAATTTGTTTTGATCAGATTTGGTGCCCCACGTGCCATAATCAGTGATGGTGGTAGCCATTTTTGCAATCACCAATTTGAAAAATTGATGAGAAAGTATGGGGTAAAGCATAGGATTGCCACACCATATCACCCTCAAACAAATGGCCAAGTAGAAATCACAAATAGAGAACTTAAGCAAATATTGGAGAAAACTGTCAACAAGTCTAGAAAAGATTGGTCCCTTAAATTAGATGACACTCTTTGGGCATATAGAACAGCCTTTAAAACCCCCATAGGAACTACGCCTTATAGGTTAGTTTTTGGGAAATCATGCCATTTGCCCGTAGAGTTAAAACATAAAGCTTATTAGGCCATAAGAGCAATCAATTTTGATTTACAAGCTGCTGGACACAAAAGACTTTTGCAACTTGATGAGTTAGAAGAATTGAGACTTGATGCTTATGAAAATGCTAAGATTTATAAAGAAAGAACTAAAAAATGGCATGATAAGCATATCAAGAAAAAGGACTTTAAAGAAGAAGATTTGGTGCTCTTATTCAATTCAAGGTTGAAATTTTTTCCAGGAAAATTAAAATCAAGGTGGTCAGGTCCATTTAAAGTTGTGAAAGTTTTCCCTCATGGTGCTGTGGAAATTTTTTGTGAAAAATCTGGTAATTTCAAGGTAAATGGGCAAAGGTTGAGGTATTATTCAGTTGGTGAACCAATTGAGAAGATAGCAACCTGCTATCTCTCTCATTCTCCATAAAATTTTGATTGAGTAAGGTCAAGCTAAAGACCTAAACTTAGCATTTTTTGGAATAACCCACAATTTTTCATTGATTCTTTATTTCTTTCATATATTTGTTTTAAGTTTTTCTATACTCTTTATTCAGAGTTTGACATTGTTCTAATTTTCTTTTGCAGATGGGATACAATTCATTGCAAGCAAATGAGCATTAAAAAAAAAAATTATTTTAGTTCTAGCTTTAAATTTCAGCTTTAAATTTCAGCTTTAAATTTCAGTTTTAAATTTGTTCACTTATAATTTTCATCTTTCTATTGTTGAATATTTGCTGGTGGATCTTGTTGGATTCCTTGCTCTTTTTGTTAATTTTAAGAGAAAATTTTTCTAAACTTTGTCATCTTGGTTTAAAAAAAAAGAAAATTATTTGAATGTGGATATGTGAATTGGTGCTTTGAAATTTTTTTTTTTTTTTATGAGTATTTGATGAATGTAACAGGTTGAGCAATTAGAATTCATGTTATGAAGGTCTAATCATTTGAAATCTAATTTGTTTTAATTTTTCAGGTACTATGTAATTTTGTCAAATTTGGGCAGCAGATTTCACAACCTGCGGCACAATCGATTTTGGTTGTGTCGTCGCTTGTGTTCACTGGGCGCAATTTGGGAAGAATATTTCACAACCTGCTGCACAATCAATTTTAGTTGTGTAGTTGCTTGTGTTCACTGGGTGCATTTTGGATAGCAGATTTCACAACCTGCGGCACAATCGATTTTGATTGTGTTGTCACTTATGTTCACTGGGCATAATTTGGGCAGAATATTTCACAACTTCCGGCACAACCTCCATCCTTGTGTTCTAACTTGTGTCATTTATTTGGTTTTACAGGTTGACAACCCACTTCACCAGAATGGGCCCGCAACCAACCAAAGCCCAAAAAGACCACTAAACCATTTGAAAAAAAAAAAAACATTTCATGTCTTTATTTTAATTGCTTAATTAATTAGTGTTTTTAGTAACTTGTTTAGTTAATATTTTACTTGTGTTGCTTTTCTTTTATTTGAAACATTTGCTTATTCAGTATTTTTTTTTTAGTTGCTCATAAGTATATTTTTCTTTTGAATCTTTAATACTTTGCTCACTTGTTTTGATATGCTATTTCGGAATTTCACTTGATGAGTGGATATCTCATGGTTACATTTTTAAGCTTAACCTCTCTATTTTAACTTTTTGAGTTTAATTGTTTTAATGGATTCCATTCCACTGTTTCTTTTACAATGAGTGCAGCAGCTGTCCAAATTTTATTTAATTAAATTGGTTGTACTTTTAATGAGGTAACAATTCTTATCTCAGCTTGTGTCACTTTCAACATAAGTTGTGCTATCACTTATGAAACATGGTAATAATTCTTTATGCACATATAGCCAAATTATCCCATTCCTTGCAATCTTTTAACATTGAGGACAATGTTCATTCTGAGTATGGGGGAGAGGGTAAATTTTTTGTAAAAATTATTTTTCCTTTTTCACTTGCATATAGTGACATACTTATTAATTCATACTTGTACATAATCACATATATACACTGCATATATCTTCATATACTTAGTTATGCATACTTAGTTACATATAGGTTGATTATACATTTATACATTCATGCATTTCATTTATTCATTTAAAATTTTTGGATTTTTAAACCAGTCTTTGAATTCCAGAAGCTGCTTATTCAAGCAATCTAACTTGCCTTTAGATGGTTAGTGGAATGAAAGTTCCAGCTGGGTACAAAGTCTTAAGCATTATTCTTTCCCTTACTTAATAGCTGAAAATTAATATATTTATTTAGGTATGCAGATTCTGATTAGTTATTTTGAGTTTTGAGTGTCTGAATAAGCTTTTAAGAAAGAAAATGGTCATTTTCATCTCACCATTCCTAGAACAAGCATCTTAGATCTTTCAAAGCGAAATTTTTAACTTGCATTCGATAAGAATATGATTTAGGCATTTCTTCAAATTTTAAACCTCACATTTAGCCTTAACCTACCTTAATTTCATTTCAACCCTTGTAAACCCCCTTGAACCTTAATTCCCTAATTTCTTTAGAACCCAAATCATTTACCTAGCCATAAAACCTAAACACTACCACCTATTTATGAGAATAATATTTTAGCAATTAAGTGCATAAAAAAATAAAAAAAAATAAATATAAAAAAAATAAAAAAATAAAACTCAGAGGATTGAAACATCTTGAAAAGTGCTAGAGTAATTGTGAAGAGTTGATAAATAAATAAATAAATAAGGTCACCAAAATATTCCAAAGGTAATTTTGGGTGTGACATGAAATAGGGGTAAGTAGACAATTAAAAAAAAAAGTATAAAAAGTAGTCCCTTTATATAATCATTGTGATAGCACTTGAGATTCATCGTGAATTTCTTTCCTCTTGATTTAAAAGAAAAAAAAAATTATTATAAAAAAAAGGATATTGTATGCACTTTGAGTTTCATGATTAATATTATTCTCATATTTTATTTACCTTATTCCCTTTCTTTGTTAATCACAATTTTACCTTATTGGAACCCATTACAACCCTTAAAAAGACCTAATGATTCTTTGAAAAATGCTTGTTACATTAGTAGAGTTAGATCTTTTATGCTTACATATGAGTTTGGCAATATAATCTTCCATATATTACTCATCATCTATTTGAGACACATTGGCTATCTATTTCATTTAGATTTGTTTTGACATAATTGACTCTTGTAGCTGGTTGGTATTTGTTGCTTGGGTTGATTTGTTAATTCTTAGCTATTCTGTAATTGTTGAGAGTGATTGCTTCATTCTTTGTGCTTCGCTGGTGGGAATTTGGAATGTTGGTGGCTAGAGGTAAGTTGGTGGTTTGGATTAGTGATTTTTGTGTTTTTCAAAGACTGATTCTATTCCCTTCCAAATGAGTTTTAATGAAATTTTGCTTGGGAATAAGCAAGAGTTTGAGTATGGGGGAATTGGATGCATGCATTTTATATCATCATTTAGGTATAATTTTTGCACATAATTTATCCTTATTCATAGCTATTACTATAGATATTAACATATATTTAGTCAATTTTACAATTTTACACTTCTTAGTTTAACTTTTGGAATTTATTTGTTTTGTAGGTTAAATTTGGAGAAATTTAATGTATTTTGATCAGAGTAGCCATTTAGAAGAAATTAGAGTTGAATTGCAAAAAATTTTTGAAGTTGAGTTAAAAAGAGGCCGAAAGTGACATAACCTGCAGCACAACCGATTTAGCTTATGTTGCAAGTTGTGTTGATCGTCAGATATGCAATTTTTCTTAGGCAGCAGGTTTCACAACCCGCGACACAACCCGCGACACAACCGATTCAGCTTGTGTCATTTTTACTGAAAATGGCTGACGTGGCATTTTCGTTCCTCTGATTTAATACCTTATTTTCTCTGGAATCTTCCACCTTTTTACCCATTCTAGGGCAGATCTCTGACCCATATAAAACCTGCTTTATCTATTTCTTTCCATAAGGAGAAAGGGAGAGAGATTTTTGGCAAGAAAGAAGGAAAGGAAGAGGAGCACGAGAACCATTTTGCAGCAGCAGCAGGGGACGTTTCTGCAACTCTCCAGCAGCTGATACTTCATCATTCTACTGAGTTTTTCTATTCCTTAGCTTAGTTTTTCAATATTTCTTCATTTCTACACTTGGGTTTGACTTGAAACTATGATTTGTGAGTAGATATTTGAGATTCTAGAGATGGGTTTGTAAATATTGCTTTGTATTGTGGTTTTGAACTGATTTAGTCATTTAAATGAGATTTGTTACATTTTGATTTATTGCTTGTGAGCTTGTTGCCTTGCTTGATGAATGGGCTCTCATTAAGTTAAGCTTTAATCCTTAATAGATGGACTAAAAAGTGAATATTTGGGATAGATAATTTTGCAATAAACTTAATTTTCTTGTTGTTAGAGATAAGCTAAGAGGATTAAGGGGACTTTCCAAAATTAATTAGAGCTTTAATTGGGTTTTTGTTAGGTTTGAAATACCATGAAAACAGGGTTTGATTTAATGAATACCAACTTTGAAATGCTTGAAAAAGGTTTCAAGGAACTAAGAATTGATTTCCCTCAAAATTGTAATTCTCATGTGTTTGGCTAAATTAGGGATAAACCACATGCAAACAATATTAAAAACCCTATCTCTAGAATCACTTTAATTTTTATTGAATTTAGATTTAATTCCTCCAAATTTCATAAATAGCAATTTCAATTTAAATTTTGGTAATCTAGTTTAATTAATTTAGTTAATTATTTGATTTAGGTTAAATTCCTCAAATACCAATCTTAAATTTTAAATTTCATTTTATATCTTTAAATTTTACCATTCTAATTAGCTTATCTTTTTATTTCCAATTTAAGCACAATTCCCTGTGAGAACGATATTATTTTTTTCAAAACTATACTACTGTGACCCGTGCACTTGCGGACTCACTATCACACTCTCTAGTGGCGATACTGGTAAGACCAATTGTACGCCAGTAATCATCTTCCATATGATTAATCACAAGTCAACGTCACTCGAGCATCTTCTTAATTAATATTTAGTTCTTTCTTAATTACTTACTTAATATTAGGGTTATCTTGTTCGTGTTTGATCTACAAATTCAATTTCCTCCTGGAACATCTAGAATTGGATTCCAGAACTTGTGTGAAGCAACGATTTAGATAGTTTCAACTTTCAACCATTAATTATGTGATGAGATGCCTGCTTACCAGGGAATAAGAACATATCATTTTCTTTCTATCTTTGGGGTCCAAATTTATTGGAATATTGATGACATTGTACAAATGTCCTAACCATCTTTATAAGATTAATCTAAAGGCATGTAGAAAAGGGAAATTGCAGGTTCCCATCATTTTCTAGGCTGTTTTGTGTCACCTTAAGAAATGTTGACTTCTGGTCACACTTTGAAACTAATTATTTTGGTTGTCCATTTTATTAACGTATTTAATTATATCAAATGAGCATACGAATAGGAATTTCTTAAAGATAATATATCTATTAATAAGGCGGAAAGTATATTTTAATTTATAAATATTTAAATTTTATATCACCAGCATCAATAATACAAAAAGAAGGCTTACGCAAAGATACATCTTGACAAAAAAAAATATTAATTATTAGGCCACTCTAGGGCCATCCATGAAACTCTTAGAGAGTAATGTAGTATTAGCGACGCCATTAAGCTCATTTAGTGACGCATTTTTGCCTCGCCAAATGATTTATCAACGACGCTAAACGCATCAGCAAGTGTGTCCCTTAATTCACCATCACCCCAGAATAGCGACGGAACTATTTGCTAGTTGGTATTTGTCATTTCAGCTACCCAAATTGTGGCTACAAATCACAAAACTAGCTTTCATTGCCCTTTCTATGAAAGGATGACTAAAAATAGCACCCTTATTATCAATTTAGTGACGCATTTGCATAGCTAATTAATTAATTTTTCATCAAAACAATCTTCTATTTGCTATTTTTATACAAATTCATTTTTAATTCAAAATTTAAGTATTGCTAAATGTAATTATGGCAAAAAAAAAAAAGAAATTGAATCATAAAATTTACAATCGATATGTCCATTAGATAACAAAATCAAAATGAGAGAACTTGATCTAATAGAAAATAATGAGTCTCCTCTGTGTAAGCAGGATTAGGTCTAATTTAATGAGTTAGGGGATATCTGTAATTTATTATAAAAAAATATTAATATTTTAAAGATAATTTTTTTTTCTACATTAATCCTAGAAAATTAAAATTAAGAACCTAGCTAGTTGAGACTTTAATCTTCGCAAAGCATAAGTTCTTCTAATGATACTTTAATCCATTTTAACTTTATCCATTAAAGTTCTTATGTGTTTAACAAATTAAAAATAATCTGAAATTTGTCTAAAAAAATCTTTACACTCTTATTAAATTATTAAATCTTATTATCATTAAAATCAAGCTCAATTAAAGTATCATGCTAACAAATTAAAAAGAGAATTTTTTTGAGTTTTTAATTTTCACAAATAGAAGCAATTATTGATTATATGCGTATATTTTTACAAAAATTTATAATTTAGTTTTTGAGTTTTGTCTCATATTATATTTTAATCCTTAAATTTTAAAAAATATTTAGTCATAAGTTTTATACTATATTACACGTTAATCTTTAAATTTTTTAAAATTAATTATTTAGTTCTTGACTATATTACACTTTAGTATTTGTAATTTTAATATATAGAATAATTTAATTTTTCTGTCAATGAAATAAAATTACTGTAAATATTAAAATTATAAGAACTAAATTATTCTATATATTAAAATTAAATAATTAAATAATATATTTTTCAAAATTTAATTATTAAAGTGTAATATAATATAAAATTTAATGACTAAATAATTAATTTTTTAAAATTTAAGGATTAAAGTGTAATATAATATAAAATTTAGTGATTAAATAATTAATTTTTTAAAATTTACGAATTAAAGTAAAATATAAAATAAAATTTAGAGATTAAATTTTTCATATTTGTATGCCATGAGACATCATTTTTTCTTTAAAAAAAAAAAGAAAAAAAAAAAGAAATGGAGCGGAATAATTCGGTCATTTCAGGTCAAGCTTGCAGCTGACCTCTTAAAACGAAATGAAACCCATCTAGCCACGTCATACGACCGTTGGAGATTTAAATTTTAAACCCCCTTCCATCTCTGTCCTCACATAAAAACCACCATTGTTAATCCAAGAAAATCAACACAGACGCACACCAAAAAAAGAAAAAAACAGCCATGAAAGCAAACCAAGCAACTGCATCATCCTCAGTGAGATCAAGCACCACCACGGCCGCCATGGAAGAGAGAGATAGCTGCTACTATCCCGGTTGCAGAAAAGATGCCAATTGCAATTGTGATATTTGCTTGGCCAGCATTAATGCCACCCTTGACCTCATGCCCTTTAGCGTCCAGAATTCTTCTCTCACTAAGTTATCTTCTTCATGCCCTAACGTTGAACGTACTCCTTTGTCTTTCAGTCCTTCGATTTTATCCACACCCATATCAAATTCTTGTCCCAGAATGGAGTCTCCAGTCCTCCAATCGACGGCAAGATTGAATTGGAGTGACAAGAGGGAGAAGGAGAAGAAGAAGAAGAAGAAGAGGGAGTGGGGGTTTACTGGTACATTTCCGAGGTTGGTTTTGGGATTGAGCTTGCTTTTTGTAGCAGAAACGGGGTTTTCTTGGGGACATTGTTGTGTTTTAAGGCCTGCATTTTCTGCTGATAAAATAAGAAAGATTGGAGAGAGATCTCGGGTTGTGCAAGATTTGACTCGGAGGTTAAGATTCATGCAGAATGAGTTAAAGGGTTTTGTTGCTGATCAAAAGGTTTCAAACTGCAGCCATATGCACTCAATATGGAAAATCAATCAGGTTCTCTATACCTAGAATCTTAACTTTTCCTAAGTAATCATGCATCTTACATTCAATGTCTTGTTAGGCATTTGTTACTGATCGACAATCTAATTAACAAAAATGGGTTGCAGGATGGTCTGCTCTTGAATTCGCGGTGTGAATTGTACAAATCAGCAATAGAGGAGGTGAGCATATGGGGCTGGCCTTTGCAAACTGCAGGATTGTTGAAAACAGGGTTTTCTACAAGGTCCTTTACTGTGTTATCAGGCAGACTTACAGAGGTAATCAGCTATGGGCTTTGTTCAATTGGATAATTGAAAGCTGATAGTGACAATATATAATCAGTAAAAAGTATCATTGTTAATCAAATTCATGACTCTGGTCTTTTTCAATTCTGTCCAAAAGTGGTCAGATGGGATGATCGGATACTCGACTAGAAAAGCCAACAATTCGTGGGTTCACAAGAAATGGGGGGGTGCCTCAGTTGTCCAATTAGATCCTAGTACGTGGGTTCTGGAGTATCGGAGGAGTTCCTTACTTGATTGCTCAAGATTGTCTTCAGCAGTAGCAGAGCTCTTCAAGTACCAAATGTCAAAAATGATGAGAAGGATGAATCAAGAGTTCTGGTTTTTATCTGCTTTGAAAGACCGATATGATGAATATACTGTGGGATACCATATCAAGAGCCCAACTTAGAAGAACTGATTGATATCAAATCCAGTGCCTTAGTTTCCTTCATTTGTTTTTATATTCTCATTCTTTGTGAGGAGTTTTTTTTATTATTATTTTAAATTTCCTTATTATTTGGTTACAAAAACCTTGAATCATCATTTTATTCTAAGCAGATTCAGTAAAATGCTGCAAAATGACGAATGTCTCCATGTCCATTTTCTTGTATTCTAATATGAAATTGTACACGACTACACGCTGAATTAATGAACTTTTACAATATCACTCAATGGTTCTGTTTTTTATGTTAAGAAATTCAATAGGCTACAAAAATCATTTGTGTTCTAGTCAAAGCAAAGCTAACAGTACAGGAACTTAAAGATCCACAAAAAATAACCACTTTCCATTTGTTAGTAACAATGGTTGCGTGGTTTGTCAGGAACAATAACATAGTGGAACAGATAGTTAGGTTGAAGGCAGAGGAGTACATATGAATAAGCAGTTCAGCAAATCACATCCTCAACTTCTAACTTTCATATTTGTGCATTTTCTCATTCAACATGCAAATCTTTACATTATGGTTGCAAAAAGTTTTACTATCTGCCACTATTAAGTTTCCAATTTGCGACAACAAATTCCTCAATATTTGGAGAATAACAAAGTAAATTCAAGTTCCCAACCACATCATCTAACTTCTCATTGATCTGATCTGCTTGTTTATTCTATCTGCCACTGAGAACTCGCAAACTTCATTGCTCAATTACATCCTATTCTTCCTTTAGTATAAAGTTCCTCACTTCCTGAAACTATTGCCACTTTTTCACCTGGCATAATGATAATAGAACAAGTGCTCCATCTCACCGTCTGGCTTCCACTCAAGCACCCGTTCGGCAGCAAATTCTGCTCATTCAACTTCTCTATTAACCCGACAAGCAGCCCATTAGGGAACCCCAGATGAAAGCTTTTGTCTTCACGATATTCATTGCTTCTCGTGGGAGATTAGCACGACCAAATACATCTACCATGCAATTAATAGTGCTCATGTTTAGGGTGACACTGACATGCTGTGTTATTAGTCATTGGTGCAAAAATTCTCTCACTCTTCACTAGACCTGCATGGCTACAAGTATAAAGAACACCTACAAATGTCACTTCATTAGCCTCAATGTTTTTATCTTTCATCTGATGATAGAAACTTAGAGCACTACGGGTTTCCCCGTGGATGGAAAACGCATTGACCATACTAGTCCAAGATATCACATTTCTTCTTGACATCTTCTCAAAAAGTGCTCTGGCTGCTTCCAAATATCCACATTTGGCATACATGTGAATAAGGGCATTGTTGTATGACAAAGCTCCTCCAAATCCGTTCTTCTCAACAAACATATGGATCTGTCTAGCTTGATCCCGCATACAACGACGAGCACAAGCTGAGATTGCACTCAGTAGGGTAACTTCATCTTGTTCTGTTCCTAAGACTTGCATTTAAGTAAATAGATCAAGAGCTTCTTGACGCAGATCACTCTCTGCATCACCAGATATCATTGCAAACCAACAGAGCATGTCCTTTTCGTCCATATGGTTAAAAATCAAACGAGCATCTTCAACATTACATACTCTTGAATAGCCAGAAATCATGGCGGGTGAAACTACCAAGTTTTTAGATGACATCTTAGTAAATGATTCCTTAGCCATATCCATGCAACCCTAAATTGCATAAATAGAGGTAAGTGCACTTTCTAAATGAGGATCAAGCATAACATTATTTACAATAAGGAAATCTTATATAAAATTTTTGGGATAAAGGTTTAGTTGGGCTGAGTTTTAAGGAAATCATAAACTGCTTTCCATAGCTTAAATTTCCAGCTCGACCACAAGCTGTTACGGTGGAGAGGACCATCTTTTCTTGCTCTAAATTAGAGCTCCTCATCTCTTCAAAAAGCTGCAAACTTTACAATAGCTGTTGGAAAATGAACATCAATAAAAGAAAAAAAAACACTTTGATTCAGCAATAGAAAATGCAATAATGCAGTGTCAACAAGCCCATCCATAAATCATGATGCCCCAGATAAGAACAGCACGACAGGGCATTTTATCAAACGCCAATCGAGCCTCCAAAATCCTTCCACATGCAGCATACAAATCCACCAAACCGGATCTTTATCAAAACCCAACCTGGCGGCAACCCCATGAATCTCCATCCCCTCATCCAATGCAGAGACCTTCGCAGCTGCTTTTAGCTGCGGAGGAAACCTAAACCTATCTACACCGAATAATCCCTCCTAAGGACAGTTTTAGGCCTAGCACTACGAGAAGAAGTCCTCAAGAATTTGTTGGAGATAGGTGGGCGGGGAATGGGGAGGTGGGTGAAGACGGAGAGGGCGTATCGAGGCTGGAGATGGAGGAAGAGGACTAGAGAATGATTTTGAGAAGGATGGAGGTGGAAAGATTGGAGCAGGATTGGTGGCAGATGGAAGTGGAAGAGGAGTAGGGGATAAATGAGACTGGTGGTGGAATTAAAGAGGCCGGATAAGGGGCAATTGACAGAAAAAAGTGTAATAAAAAAATGTAAAATACTAAAAAATGGTGAATTTGAAACTAATTATAAAAAAGGGGTAAATTTTACTGAGGTGGAGAAGGTGAGTGCGGGATGCTAATTATAATAACGTTTTTAAGGTCCGGACGCTATTCAAAATAGCGTCCGGGTGAAAAAGTTGAAAAAAGAGCTGGACGCTATTCAAAATAGCGTCCAGCTCCGATTTAAAGGTTGGACGCTACTTATAGTAGCGTCCAACCTTTTTTTTTTAATAATTTTATTTTATATTTTAAATAAAATATAAATATTATTTTAATAAATAAAATTATAATATGTAATATTATATATTATAATATTTTTATTATAAATATTATTTTTTAATTTAAAATTAAATTAAAATTTAAATAAATAAAAATTTAAAATTAAAAAATAAATAATTAAAAAAATTTAAGAAAAGTTGGACGCTAGCGTCCAACTTTTCTTTAAATTTTTAATAATTTTATTTTATATTTTAAATAAAATATAAATATTATTTTAATAAATAAAATTATAATATTATATATTATAATATTTTTATTATTAATATTATTTTTTTAATTTAAAATTAAATTAAAATTTAAATAAATAAAAAATTAAAATAAAAATAAATAATTAAAAAAATTTAAGAAAAGTTGGACGTTGCTATAAGTAGCGTCCAACTTTTCTTTAAATTTTTAATAATTTTATTTTATATTTTAAATAAAATATAAAATTATATTAATAAATAAAATTATAATATTATATATTATAATATTTTTATTATAAATATTATTTTTTAATTTAAAATTAAATTAAAATTTAAATAAATAAAAATTTAAAATTAAATAATTAAAAAAATTTAAGAAAAGTTGGACGCTACTTATAGTAGCGTCCAACTTTTCTTTAAATTTTTAATAATTTTATTTTATATTTTAAATAAAATATAAATATTATTTTAATAAATAAAATTATAATATTATATATTATAATATTTTTATTATCAATATTATTTTTTTAATTTAAAATTAAATTAAATTTTAAATAAATAAATAATTAAAATAAAAAAAAATAATTAATTAAAAAAATTTAAGAAAAGTTAAACGCTGCGTCCAACTTTTCTTTAAATTTTTAATAATTTTATTTTATATTTTAAATAAAATATAAATATTATTTTAATAAATAAAATTATAATATTATATATTATAATATTTTTATTATCAATATTATTTTTTTAATTTAAATTTAAATTAAAATTTAATAAAATATAAAATTAAAATTAAAAAAATAAATAATTAAAAAGGCTTAAAAAAAATTAGACGCAACTTATAGTTTAATTTTTTTAATTATTTTATAATTTAATAAAATATAAAATTAAAATTAAAAAAATAAATAATTAAAAAGGCTTAAAAAAATTAGACGCAACTTATAGTTTAATTTTTTTTAATTATTTTATTTTATATTTTTATTATAATTTTTTATTTTTTTAATTTATTTAAAATATAAAATAAAATAATTAAAAATATTATAGAATATATAATATTAATTATTATAATTTTATTTATTAGAAGAATATTTTTAATTTATTTAAAATATAAAATAAAATAATTAAAAATTTAAAGAAAAGTTGGACGCTACTTATAGTAGCGTCCAACTTTTTTTAAATTTTTTTAATTATTTATTTTTTAATTTTAATTTTTAAATTTTTTAAATTTTAATTTAATTTTAAATTAAAAAATAATATTCATAATAAAAATATTATAATATATAATATTAAGTATTATAATTTTATTTATTAAAATAATATTTATATTTTATTTAAAATATAAAATAAAATTATTAAAAATTAAAAAAAAGGTTGGACGCTACTATAAGTAGCGTCCAACCTTTAAATTGGAGCTGGACGCTATTTTGAATAGCGTCCAGCTCTTTTTTCAATTTTTTTCCTCCGGACGCTATTTTGAATAGCGTCCGGACCTTAAAAACGCTATTATAATTAGCGTCCCGCACTCACCTTCTCCACCTCAGCAAAATTTACCCCTTTTTGGTAATTAGTCTCAAACTCACCATTTTTTAGTATTTTGCATTTTTTATTACATTTTTTTTGTCAATTGCCCCCGGATAAGGTGGGGAACCTTAACGCATTGTTTGGATAGGCGAGAGAAAGGTAATTAATGAAGAGGTAAAGGACGGTGAGGAGAGAGAAAAGTAAGAAATATTATAATAAAAAAATTAATAAAAATGTAAGAAAAGATAATGTATATTTTTTTATATTTAGAAAGAGGTAAAAAAAGGGATAAATAATTATTAAAATTATAAAAATATTTTTTTATTAGATAAAATTTATTTTTTATTTTTTTAATATATAAATTAAGATTTTTTATTTTTAGTTTGATGATCTATAATTTATATTTTTTATTATCTTTTTATGTCAGATTATGATATGTACTATTTCAATATTCAACTTAGATATCTATAAAATAATACAAATAAAAAATAAATTATTTAGAAAATTAAAGACATTTATTTTTAGTTTAATGATCTATAATTTATATTTTTGATTGTCTTTTTATGTCAGAATATGACATATACTATTTCAATATTCAACTTAGATATCTATAAAGTAATATAAAAAAGGATTGAATAAATAATAAATTATTTAACAAAAAAAATTTGATGATTGGAGCACAATAATTGCAGCAAACTATTGAAAGAACAAATGATTTGATAACTGAAATTAAATAGAAAGATAAAACTAACATTTTTTCTGTAAGAATTTAAAATCCACGAAAGCGAAGAGATTAGATACGGCTACTTGAGAAAGAAAATATTTATTTGTATCGGTAAATTAGGTTTATTTTTAATGGGTATAATTGAAATTTTAATAAAAAATTAAAAACACAATAAAAAAATAAAAAAATAAAATAATTTTTATCTATCAACTCTCCCTGCTTACATCTCAATTTGAGGTGTGAGAAAAATTGAGATTTGAGGGATAAGGGAGAGTAAGCTGTACCCTTACTTACCCTTACCCTTCATTAGCTCACCCCTTTCCAAACAGAATTATAATAATTACTTATTCTTTCTTGTCTTTATTTATCCTTCTCTTATCCTATCCAAACAGAGCCTAACGGCTTAATGCTGACGTGTTTTATCTTGCGCGAAGGTTGCTCAATTCGTTTGGGCCAGTAGCACTTGCATGTATCATTTAGGTTCCAAGTTCCAACTTTCAACCTTGGGCCCAAAGCTTTCAACTTTTAACATCCAAAAACTAGAAAACCATATCTCCCGACGCTGGCGGTAGTGCGGTGCCATTTTCTACGAAGTTAGGGATTTAAAGCAAGAATTTGGAGTAAATGGGTGAAGCTTTAGTCGAGCTGGAACAAGTCCTCAGGTCCCAACAGGTACGTCTCTTTTTCTTCTTCTTGGGCCTGTACACTCATCATCCATTTTCATTTGTGTTTACTATCGGTGACAATGAGGTAACATCTTAATCCCTAAATTCCTTAAATTTTCTTGTTCTTCTAGCTTATGATAATGTCATCAAGAAGAATTTTGGCAAAATGTTCATTCATGCTATAGAAATTAATCGTGAAAGCTTTCTGTTTTTCATTAAAACCTAGTTTGAACTGCATTGTAAGAGTTCTTATCTTGATCTTGAAAGGGAAACCACATTCTGTTGTTGTGGCCCAGATATTTACTCTGGGCTAATGACATTCGATAAAACTGCTTTAAAAAAATGTAATCTAAACCGGGCTTGTAAACAAGAGGTGTATTATGTCTTCTGAAAGTTAGAACAGAACCTTTTGCCGCTCTTTGTAGCCTAATTTTTCTTTTCTTGGGGTAAACCCTTAGGGGAAGCTGACGCCTGAAGAAGCAAATGTACTTCTAAAATGCAAATCTAAGGCTGTTTGGGAATTTACGGCAGGTGTTCTTATTGGTGGCAGCGTTGCATGGGCAGGTATTTTTTTTTTTAATTTTAATTTTTTTTTCAAGTTCTTATCTACTAGAGGTAACACTGTCATGATTCTAGAAATGCATATTGCATAATGAAATTATCAAGGTACTAAAATCAGTGGTCATCAGGTTCAAGCCTGCCATTAATTCCACTGATGCCTTTAAAAAAAAAAAAAAATTCAAATGTTAGCTACTACTGTCTCAAAGTTTTGCATTCTGTTTTGTTAATGTTTTTGTCATGCTTTTCCTAGCTGGTATGCTTATATGCATCCTTGTAACAAGATTGGTTTTCTGTTATCTATGTTGAATCTTAAAGTTTACCATTACTGCTGGTTTTTTGTTAATTTCTGGCCTTCTAGCAGCAACGTGGAAGCTAAGTAAGTTTGCTCGAGTCTACCTGTCTGGAGGTAATGTAAATAATCTCTCTTTCTCACCTCATGAACTCAGTGCTAACTTCTTTCTGAACCTCCTTCATTTTTGTGGTTCAACAGTTCTTTACCCTTATTGCAGGAGCTGCTGCTTTTTTCGGAATGTGGAGATTTAACAGGGCCATAAATTCATGCCTTGATCATATTCTTGATCTGGATGGAAGTCGGATACAGAGGGAGTTAGCAAATATGTAGGTCTCTTCATTTCTTCTTGTTTGTAGTGTCTTTTTGGGTTTGTTTGCAATATGCCAGAATGGATTGAGTTTTTCTGGTTTAAATGAATTTACAAGCTGAAAAGGCATACTTGCTCAGTTGCTCGTTTTATGTTAATTAACAAGCTGAAGGCAACATGGTTTGGCTGTTCTTTTTTCTTATTGCATTTAAAAGTACAAGCATTTGGCTTGTTGTGTCTAGTGAGATTTGTAGTGTTCTAAAACTTTGTATGACTTATAAATTTGAGTTTGCTAGACTAAATAATGAATGATCGAAATTATTGGCTGAAATTGAACTTTGCTGAATTGGATATAAAGAAAACTTTAGAAAGTCAGTGATGTCAAAACCCAATTAACCTTCAAACAGGTCTATACTCTAGTTTTGGCAGCCACTGGTATCAATTCTTTTGATGAATCCATGTTCTCTGCAAAAGTTAATTAATTGCCTTTAGCCCATTTTTTCAGAGGTACATATTGTCTATCTTTTTCTATCCTGCTAACCATTTCACATGTCAATCAGTTTAACATGACCTTTATGACTGTGACCATATACTAAGAATCATAGATAATTATTTATGGCACAAACAAAAGTCTCTGATAATGTTGGAATTTGGATTTTCTTTATGTTATTGTAGTGTTGCTTCTATTATTTTTTTTCCCTTCCAATCGTGTTCTCATGATATTGGATTTTCTTCTCCTCCATTATTGCGGGGAGGCCTGTATTGTCATATTATCTTTGCCCTCCAGTCAAATTCCATTCTGTTTTAAAAGTGGGAGTAACTTTAGTTTTTGGTCTGCTATCTTAAAAGTGGGATATTTGAGCATAAAACATCCCTTCTTTAGACAATCATTTTTCTCTTGTTTTCCCAGCTGACTCTAATATTCTTCTTCCCTTCCACTTTGGTATCTGTATTCCAATGGAACTATTACATACTGATGAATGGATGTTCCATTGACAGTTTTGTGAACAAACATCAGGATGATCCCTGGACAATGAAACGTATGTATAGACATTTCTATTCAGAGAATGTGTTTGACGACTCAAACTCAGATAAGCCGATATTAAGGTGGCGTTATCGAAATTTCTTTGGGGATAATGTTGCTTATGGTCAAAGGATGAATGACTGTGACTCGCAGAGTGACTCACACATTGTCTCTCATGATGATTCTGATAGTAAAAAGGCTCATGTGGAGTCAAAACAAGTTCCTGTAAGTGTTCTAACCATATTCTATATGCACATAGACATTGCTTCAATTATAGGCAAGCATTACATTACAGAATAAGGGTGAATGCACAAAAACTAAGAGATACACAGCACAAATTTATTCCTAGTTTTGTTGATATGACGGATGTTATGCTAAACTGGGTTTGATTAGGTTTTATTTCAGTCCTTGCATGTAAAATAATTTTCATATGTGCTATTCATATATTCTGCACAAGTAGGTCATTCAGTTAGCTAGATGTGGAATATTAAAGAAACTTGAAAATTAGTAATATGAGAATAGAATTTCACTCATTCCATAAGCATGATCTAGTGAAGTCCTATCTAGCTATTTGGAGTTGGCTATGCAGAGCCCACTCTTAGTGACTCATCTATATGAATTAGGACAAAACACCTGGAAGGAAAAAAAATCTGGATCATGATGAACCTGATTTCAATTTGATGGGAGATGTGAACTCTTAAGCACATCTAAATGACGACCTCTTTAGTGTTCTATCGTCTGACATACCACCAAGCTTTTTTCTTGTTTCATTTTGAAGTTCTCCCATATCCATCATGGTAAGTTGGTTTGTCAGATAAGCCATGTCTCACATGGTCAAGATGGAGCCATAATGTGAGGACAGAAATTGCAGCCTTAGGGTGACGGGAAAATGAAGATCCCCATTTTCAACAAATCTGAGAAGAAAATGGCCAGATGTGTAGTCCAGTACGCATGGAAGCAATTTCTGGCACTTCTACAAGTCAAAAGCATACATTTCAATGTTGAGTCATCCATGGATGCTGGCGTATTTTAGGCAATATAAATGAGTAGTCCAGGTGTATGAAACTGTCATTAAGCAGAGACCAAATTTTCAACTCATCTCTGTCCAACTTATACTAATGGACCTGACAGTATTAAGTTTGCTGAAGCCTCTTCCTCTTGTGGATGAAGAGTAGTGAGGTATTGCAATTTGCTGTGCCTTTGTCTTTGGCATTTCTAGGGTGTCATGTTAAAGTTGCTGTTCATCAGTTGCTTAACATTGATAGAAAGCTGTCCTTAGCCTTTGGGATTGTTTCCTGATGGAGGAACACATGCCTTGTTACAAGTTGAGATTGCTATGAACCAGGAATTGCCACCTCTGACAAGTTAATTAAAATGATCTGTGAAGATCTTGATTAATTAGGATTAATTCTTTTCAAGGGGGAATACATGCTGAATTAACAAAGGCAATTCACATCTTAAAAGTAATTGCTTTGTTATTAAAATAATGGTAATAGAATCGCTCTTTGCTGACCCTTTAATTGTGGCTATATTGCTTCTGCCAATTCCATCCTTTTTTTTTCCCTTTTTTTTTTGTGTTTGTTTGAGAATCTGCCAATTCCATCCTTAATATCTTTGCATGCGCACTTGCACTTTGGAAAAGGTAGGAAGAAAAAGGAAAGGGCAAAAGATGCTGCTCTTCTTTATCTTCCAATGGTTAATATTCTATTTAACTGTAATATGAAATAAGCCTTTCTGTCAAATATATCATTAGAAAATAATCATGGCTTTTGAATTTTCACATTATCTGATATATCCTATTGTTTTAGATGAACCCTGGTGCTGATGTGATGGAAGACCCTCTAGATAGTATTTTTGGTTCCATGGCACCAGTGGAGGAGATCCATCACCTAAGCGCATCAAGCACACCTGCCAGAGCACTTACTCGTTGCCACAGAAGATCTCACCGTAGGCATCGGATGCTCCATCACAAGTCAGTAGACTTGAAACCGGCGCCACAACAAGCTTAAACTTATGGATATCCAGGAGGAAAGAAGAAAGGAGAATTGCTGCAATCTAAAAGGCAAAATAATTATCAATTGTCAGTATGTCCTGATAAATTCAGTATCCAGTTTTTGTTCTCTATGAACACCTCCAGTGAGCTAGAGCCTAGAATATGTATACAATGCTAGTTGCCATCTAAATTTATTGCGCTTAGTACAATGCAGAAAAAAATGGCGGGTGACTTAACAGCTTGGTGGTGGAACAATGGGTGTAGGACTGGTGTTGCCAATGCCGTAATGAAGTAGCCTCAAATGAGGAAGAAGAACGATAGTTTGGAGTGCTGAAAAGATAGGGGAGAGGGAGGCTATTGGCAATGATCATTGTACCAAATGTGACGTGATGTTGCCCGAATTGGCAGCCATTTTGAGGCCGGTGGTCTTGTACGTGAAGGAGTTCCTTCAAAAAGCTGCACAATTTGATGACCTTGCCAAGATCAGTGTTCTTGAAAAGGTTTTTGGACCTGGCTTGTGCCTACTTTTGACCATAGAAGAAAAAGCTTCATGGATGCAATTCCCATACCTTTTCTCTAACAGGTCTATGTTTATATTATGTGTGGGTTCACTAACATAAAAAAGGCATATTGCGAGACAAAATCAAGTCTTAAATGGGCCGAATATGTGGAATTTCCTTTCTCCCGCAGTGCGTGCGGATTTGGAGACAAGCAAAGGTTCTACTAACATTGGATATGGCCCTTTAGGCCGTTGCTTCCATGGCTTGGTAACACTGGGCGATTCTTTTTAAACTGCATTATTGCAAGGTTACGCTGGGGATCAACCGCCGTGCAATGAAAGGAAAAGAGGCCGAAACTGTCGCTGCTTTCATGACCCTACCGAACGCGTTTGGCCAAATTCGTACTGAAGGAAACAAATTTAAACCAAACTAAAAAGGCTGAGCCTTGAGATGGTTACTGATTTCATAAGCAACACTCCACATATCCTTTCTAGGAAGCATCATGGAAATTTCATTTCTTGTCTTTATATGATGCTTGCGACATCTTTATTCCCATAAAAAAAAAAAGAAAAAAAAACCCATAAAATTAGTGCAATAATCAAATAGCTACCTCTAGTAATTATTCTTTTAAAATTTTTGGATAAATTATATTATATGCTGGTATGACTCCTAAGTTAGTTAAATATAGTTGTCCAAGTACGCATCTTTATGTTCTTGATGTAAGTAACTAGAGATATACTTTTAAGCATGCAGCAAGATCGTCATTATTGGCAGTTAGGGCTTTGGCAACAACTACTCGTTATAAATAGGGTTTGAATATTTGGTTCTTGCATCATCAATTAACAATTATGCATGGTTCGGAGTACGTAGATACCCACAAGCAGTGATTGCAACATCTAAACCTTAAAGATTGCATAATCAACGCAGGACTCTAGTTGTGACCTTGCTTTTTAAGTAGTTGAGGAAAATAAAATGTTTTTATGAGTGAAATATTTTGATTTCTTTCTATACATACATTAAGTTAAAAAAAATAAAATAAAATTATTAAGATTTGAATATATTATTATAATATATTGTACAGATAATTGAATATTAATTAATAATTTTATGAAAGTGAAATGAGAAAAATATTAAAGGACTTGAATCTAATGTTAATTATTAATAAATAAATTTTATTTTTTTAAGAAAATTACGGTATAAACTCCCCCTTATCCACATGACCTCCTTTTTCTTGGAAAAAGAAAATATCCCCCAAAGAAAATGGCCTTCCTCGTAATTTTAGAAGGTAAAAGGGGCAAAAATCTAACTTAATTTCCTTTTATCTCTGGTGTGATTCCGCCATTTCACTCTGCGCTCCAAAAGGAAGAGATTTCATTAAACAGACCCTTTTTTTAATTAAATTTCTCCTTTGCCTTTCCATTGATAGAATATTTTCTCTTTTGTATTCATTCAATCTCGTGCACACACAACACAAAAAGAACAATCAATCAAAAGCAGCATAGATTTTTGCAAATATAACCCTATCTTCAGCTCTCATTTCTCTTTTAGGCCTAGGGTTGTGATCGGTTTTGCCTTAGGTTCTCCTCAATCTCAACCAAGAAACGCCACCATTCGTTTTTCAATTTTTTTTTATGATCATTATTTCGACTTTTCTATTCATCAAGCAGAATCCTTTCAAAGGTTTTGATTCCCATCAGCAATCAAATTTACCCATCTTTTATCTCCAGGGCATCTTTATCCTGCTGCTATTAATTGCAGCACAATCTCGCTCCATTTCTTGTTCTCTCACAAACTACCAACGCTGCGATCAAAACCAAGAAACCATGAAGGTGCATCCAATGCCCAAGAAGAGAAACAACATAACAATCCAATACTACATCAACAATACCAACGGCAATAACATCAGCCATCAGAGGGACCCATCTTCCGGTGGGTCCCACAAGAAGCTAAGGAGGCTGCCCCACATCTTCAGCCGGGTCTTGGAGCTTCCTTTCCGATCGGATGCTGATGTATCGGTCGAGGAAAATCCAGATTGCTTCCGATTCGTGGCGGAAACTGATAATATCGGCGATGTGAGAGCTCATACGATCGAAATCCACCCTGGGGTCACTAAAATCGTGGTTAGGCCAAATGGGTATTTGGAATTATCCTTATTGGATGATTTGGAATTGGATATGTGGAGGTTCAGGCTGCCAGAATCGACACGGCCGGAGCTCGCTAGCGCGGTTCTAGAGGACGGAGAGTTGATTGTGACGGTGCCCAAGGTAGATGAACTGGAGGAGGAAGGAAATGATAATAATGGGGAATTTAGAGGAGGTATGGGAAATAATAACAGTGCTAGGCTTGTGCTTGTACAGTGATAATCATAATTGCTGCTCTTTAGCTTTTCGCTTTTGTTCTTTTCTTTAAATGAATGTTGTTGTGCAAGCTAGGTTTTGAAGTTGGTGGTTTGGATTAGGTTTTGTATTTCTGCTTTTGTTTTTGAATGAAACAAGTTCTCTTTAATTTTTGCACAATGAGTATGGTAGCTATGGCATTAAAGATTGAAATTGCATAATTTTTTCATAATAGGTATGGCATTAAAGATTGAAATCAGATTAGGTTTTGGCCTTTTGGATTGGAAATTACTTGTCTTTTATAAGTTTATAGATAGAGGATGAGAGGAGCAGAAATGGAAGCAATGAATGGAGATGTGAAATTGTTTAGTTGATAGATAGATTGAAATTTCAAGGCAGTCATGGAATTATTTTATACTTGATTGAATAATGTTGGTTGTATTCTCGGGTTCCTGATCATGTAAATTTTAGCACTTGAGTTCTCATTTTGTCTAGTCTCCCACATCATATGGTTAATAAACAGGGCATGTTGTCTAGAATCTTTGGCAATGTCTTTTTAATCATACAAGTTCTAGAACATGATGTTGTTTGACGTGCTTGAGTTCCATTTTCAACTTCTTGATTGCATTTCTGAAGTAATGGTAAAACAAAACACATTTTAATGCTGAAAACTGCTTCTCTTTTTTCTTCTTTGTTAAGAATATATGCTTTGCATCCAGGAGGTGTATCTTTGTAAAGCCACCTATTCTTGGATTAAGTCTTAAATCTATCGTCTAGTTTGGCACTTTAAATATTCCTGCAAGCATTTCAAGTTTTTGGCAAAGTAATGGTAAATTGTTCTATAGTCCCTCTGATCTTTATTTGTTTATTAATTTATTTGATTGTGACATATTTTTTTCTTTAAGAGTTCATTTTTTTTAATTGCTTATAAAACCTCAAGGGGTTATGACTTCTTTGGCTCCTTTTTTCTCCTTTCCTATTCCTGAGCGACCAGGCGATTCATATCATAGCACATCTTATTGGTATGTTTTGTAGGAAGAATTGGTTATTAGATTGATTTTTCTTTTCCTAGTTTTATGCTATAAATGGCTCTCCTTAACATTCTTTTGAACCGATTCACAATTTTGTTGTTGAGCTAAACTAGTTAAAGGGTTGACATTCTGTTTCGCTGTGATGATTAATGTGAATGTTGGTCCCTTGAAAATTTCTTTCTGCTGTCAGCCCATTCTTTGAATATGTAATTTGGCCTTCATTTCTTTTTCTCAAGAATGGCCTTAAATTCCTAAGGCTTTTGATCTATGTTATTTGAAAGAATTTACTGTAGATAACAGTATGTATGTCACGGCAGTATAGCCAATTTGGGTGGTATGTAAAGTTGGGGTAGTATGCTTTGATACTTTTGCCGGACCCTTCCCTCCTCCCTTCTCTTTTTGCATCTCAAGAAAGAGAATATGGTTTTTCTTTAGAGGAAGGAAGTGTTTTGCTGATGTCGCATTCCCTTCATTATACATTAAAGCATATCCTAACCTTCTTTTCCTTGATTCTTTTCACCACTCTGAACCTTTATATTCGCTAGTGATTGTAGAGAATTGCGGCTGTTAAAGTACTACATTGTTTTGAGTTTTGATAAAGAAAGCCTAACATTAGGCTCTATTACTTTCAAAGCTAATTGCAATCCAGCATCAGTTTCTTTCTTTTTCTTACCCCTTTAAGATAGGATTTGATTAGGATTGATCCCCACATTTTCTACTTCAAAATGACACGTCAAAGTGATAAACTCTGCAGGCAAAATTATTTCTCTTTTCTTGTTTGGGACACGATGGACCATTCTGATACTGCATTATAAAAGGTATTGGAATCTCCCCCTACCCTAAAGCCTTTCTCTGTTGTTTATCAATATAGGTAACCTTGGCCTCCTGGCATAGGAATTCTTCTCAATTTAACAACCGTTATATTTATCTCAAAAAATATATAAAATTAATTAAAAAATATAAAAATATATAAATCTAAATATATATATTTAATCTAATAATTGTTATGCACCCAAAAGCTTACGGCAGCAAGCAATAGCCAAATCCATCTCCATGTACATATATTTGATTATATGAATACACCTACATGAGGAGGTAATACATTGCTGGTGTCGTCATTAACAGGTTCAAAGAATTTCGTGCGAACAAAAAGCTGAAACTATCTTTTTCTTTTTGCAACTCTCCGGTTGAATTGAATATCCAGTGTATCAACAATTTTTTCTCAAAAAACTTGCGTCAAAGCTTTTTAATGCATTATCAGTAGCATTTTCCAAAAAAAGAGTCGTAATCCAATGCAGATCACTTAATTCAAAGAAAACCATCAACTAGTGTACACGTTTTCTGGTCACAATTGAATAGCACATGGAAATACAGCGTATTGCGCAATAAGCTCTCACGTATAGGACTTCATTAACCAGTAGAAACTGTTAACACTGGCTTAATTACCCAATTACTATCCTTACAACAACAGATGTCATCCCCTGCACCGCTAAACCCATCGGTATAAGCCGATGCTTATGACTCCACAAACACGCGCCGCAATATGTACACTCAGCGGATGTGAAGTTAATTGGGTCACAGCGATCGCAGAACCATGGCAAAAATTGATGAATATCAACAAAAGTTCTTAATTTATTCTTCAATTTCCAAACCAAAGTGTTCCCTCAGGATCCTCTTGGAGGTCCTTCCAAATCCCTTGGCCACTTCTTCCATATCCTTGAGTTTAGCGACTTCCTGTTTTATCTGATCCACCCTGTTTAAGACAGCATTCAGCAAGACCTCCTTGTTGGTACTGGACGTGCCGCATATCCATTCAGACCTTTCCCTTTCAAGTTGCTGATAGAGATTATGAAGATACTCCTTTTGAGCATAAAGTTGTTCCTCTGCAATTTTGTATTCAGATGCCTGAGACTTTTGTAGTTCATGGAGAGCCTTATCAATCTCATCCTCCAGTTTTAGAACTTCAGCCCGGTAATCAGAAGACATAGATAAAGTATCAGGCAATTTTATAATAGTGTCTAATTCTTGATTATTAGTAACTTCCACCATCACATCAGGAGAGACACCTGAGAAAGTGATACAGACATCAAGGTTAGTTAAACAACACCTCCGCACCCTGCCCCTGCGTCGCCCCCCCCCCCCCAAAAAAAAAAAAAAAAACAAAAAGGAAGAAAAAAAAAAAGAAAAAACATTCGTTATTGCACATTGCTGCATTGACTCTTACTAAAATGATGACATGGGTAAACAAGAATGAGATTCTCACCAACTAAGCTGAAAGAGCACCAGATCAATGCAACTAGCAGACCTAAGGTAACCACCTAACAAAAACATGCATCTCTCTGTCTCTGTCTCTCTCTCTCTCATCCCCAATCTTATTACTACACCATTACACTATCTGAACACTACAAATTCATCGAACTTGCCACCAAGTACACAAAAGAACATATCAAGAATGCATCAGTCTCAAATCTGGATGTTAAAATACTTCCTATTGTTACTCTGTTAGCAATGCTGATCTGACTACTATGCTTCAAGTTCAATTTCTCAAAAAAAAATACCTCTATCTATACTCATGCAGTATCCTTTTTTTTTTTTTGACACTCCAAGAAATCCTTAAAAAATAGCTCAATTTATGTTTTATAGTAAGACGACAATACTTTAGTTGCAAAATCACCAAAAGCACAGAACTAACGTCGCTAGTTTAGGAACCTGCAAACTCCTTTTGTATTCCTCCCCTGGGCCAAAGTCCAACAATAAGCTTCTTTCCAAAGCTTACTTCTTTTAAAAGTTCATCGCAAAGTTCAATATGACTAAATTTCAAAAACCTTCTCCTATATCTTGCGTACTAACTGTAGAAATGGACACCACTTGCAGGCAAGTTCAGCACAAAAGACCCAAAAATCTTTTTGAAGCAAAAATAAGAAAGCATGAATGACAAACGCTACTACAAGTTAAAGCTTAGAGCATGCATCATGCAAGATATTAACTACGGGATTTCCATTCTGAAGAAAACAAGCATCTTCCTTCCAAAACTCAATCTGGTACTCTTGCCATACAAAAAATCTAAAACCCAAACATTGGACCCAGAAATGATAAAATATGCATCTTTACAACCATGTTTTACTAACAACTGTTTTTTCTACAATGTTCATAATAGCCAGTTACTTGGTCCAAGTCATACTTGAAGTCCCCCTCGTCCTTAGTTCAAAACAATTATCAAATGATGATAAAATTGTTGCTTGGAAGGTTAGTTTGGATAAAACAGATTAAAACAAAATTCACCTGTGGAAATAGCTGAGACATCCTCTTTGGCTTTCCATATATCCTCAAGAATGGTCCCGCATTTAAGCTGATGTCAATACCAGATCAGTAAACTGCTAGCTTTATCAACTCCAAAGGGAAACAGGAATAAATTTCCTCATAAAAATTCCATCATTCGAATACCTAGAGTACAACAGCTTTACCTTTGCAATGGCTGATTCAATTTGGTTCAGCAGTCCCTTTGTTCTGCTTTTCTGGGACCCACGTAAAATGCAAATGCCAACAGTTAATATTTTTTCTACTTCTTCACAAGAATCAACAGATTTGCAGGTTTGCAAAAGACTCATGACATGTGGAACCAAATCTTTCTTTGCATCACAACGGCGGCAGTAATACTCAACATCTAGGCCAATGCTTCCACCAACTGTCCCAGCCATGTATGTCCGAAGAGCGCAATCAATGTGAGCAACATGGCCACACATATAACCCTCACTGACAAAAGCCTCACATTTTATGTAACTGTAGCCTCCATACTTTGCATTTATGGTCTTGCAACACAAAATACAACAACAATCACGGCAGAAATGAGGTTCACTGCAACAAATGTCACAAGGCATGGCAGCTATAGATAGATTTTCTACTTGTACCATGAGACTATTGCACCTCTTATTTCCAGCCTTACATCTTGCACCATCAGACTGGGAATCAGACTCAGAATTTTCAGCCGTTTCTTCAAAAGGTAAACAAGTTTGCCCCTCTAAATTACCTATTATGAGTTAACATTGTTAGACAAATAAAACTGTTTCAAGCCTTGGGTATATTCATTTTTCAAAAAAAATTAAATTAAATTAAATGAGAGGGTTCTAGAAAGTTCAATCAATAAGCACTAATAAACCATCTTAACATATTTGAAAGAGTGCAATATAAAATCACAAGTACAAAAATATCACAAAAGATAATTGAACTATAATCTCAAGTTTAAACAGAGAAGCATGTTCACTAACAAAAATGTCTATTAGATGCATGACATAAGCACTGCTGACAAACCTATGCATAGCTTCATCAGAATCTATAAAATTAGTAGTAAGTAGTTTCATGTCATAAAATAATGACATAAAATTGCTCACATGATGGGGACTGAGAATGCATCTGTTCAAAAAAAAAACAAAAAAAAAAAATCACCCATTTTACTCCTAACCATCACTTCAATAGTTTTTTTACTTTCTAAAAGTTGAAATCACCGGGTCAATTATCCATTTCAAGGTAGTGTAAGTTGAATTCAACTTGATCAAAAGTTACTGTCAACCTATTCTACTCTTAACCAGCACTTTAATACTGTGTTTTTAAATGGTGGTTGGATTTCTAAAAGTTGAGATAACCAGCTTAATTATCCATTTCAAATGTAGCGTATGTAGAATTCATCTTGAATCCTTGAACAAAAGTAAACATTAATCATGTATTTGGCCTCATGACAATGGTCCAGTAAAACTATTAGGCCACATGTAGTATCCACCAATCTGAGTATGTGAAGTTACCAATTACATAATAACTATTGAAAGCAATCATTTCACAAGAGGAATGACCTGACATTCATGAAAAACTGCCACAAATAATAGGTGCTACAAATAATATCACAGAACACATTAATACAGAACTGACCATTTGTTGGCGCCATCTTTGAAGGTATCCTCCAGCTGAATGAAGCAAAAAACTCTTCAACATTTGCATCAGGGAATTTTGATCGGATATAGCGTTCAACTGAAAGCTTGCTTGCAAATCCACGTTTCTTACCTGGCGTATTCTCAAGACGACCAAGACGGCGTGGAAGGTACAAGTACCTATCCAAGAAATGGCCATTAAAGGCAACTCGTCTTCCTACTCTCCAACTCCAAATGTCACCAGGTTTTGGCCAATCCACAGGAGCATATGGCAAACCTTCACCAGACTCCTCAGGTGCAACTGGCCTTAGATGGGAACCATTTTCCCTTATCTTTGGTATACTTCCATTACTTTCCTTATCAATTTCCATAAATTCCATTCTAAGCTTACGGGTTGCTGGGCAACTTAAAAAAAAAAAGAAGCCTTAAGATATTACAAGTAGAAATCAAACAAAGAATGATTTAACTTTATTGGCTCTGTTTTCGTGAGCTACATCAAATTAAATTTTTATGAAAGCTTGAAATTTTATAACAGATGCAAGACAAACATGCCAGAAATCAATAATAAAGGATCTCTAAAACGTTGATTTAGATCCACTTAGCAGATACGAAAAAGCGTTGCAAATGCACCAATTATAAAACAAAAATAAAGAAATCAACTATGAAATCTTTGATCAAGCTGGAAAAAATAAAGGAGAGAATTTAAACACAACGAATGTAAATAATAGAAACACCAATACAAAGCCTCACCTGATCACGCTCACGCCAAGAAGACTCGGAAGAGAGATTAGAGTTCCAACTTCCTCTGGATCAGCTATCTGATAATATAGAGATCGAATTCAAAGAGAAGGGAAATAGGAAACGAGTTTTCGGAAACACAACCAAAATCAACTGTGCCAGAGAGAAATTTCCAAATAAAGAAGAGGGTCTGATTCTCGAATTCTTTAACTAAATCAATCAAACGATTCCATGAAGCTCCGGTCTTTACTTTACATTCAGACCTCGGTAACTCAGAGTTTCTCTATAAAGAATTGGAGAAGAAGTGAGGGCTTGAATTCGGCGCTTCGAGAAAACAAATTTTGGAAAACGAAAAATGATTCGAGAGGAGGGGGGAAATTCAATTTAAAGACACTTTAATTCCTAAACTACCTCACGAAAACACAGAAATGATGCGCCAATGAAAAACCCTAACCAACTGACAACAAGGAGAGAGACAACAACAATGGCACCGCTCACCGTTCCCCAGCGCTTGCATTCGGATAAATTATGTTGTACAACAATTATTTTATATAAAATTGGTGCAGCTATTACAATCTCACTTAGGTTACGTTTTCAACGTGCTACATGTAATTAATTATGTAATATAATTTTAATATTTAATATATTTATAATATTAATAATAAATAATAGTGATTGTAGTGATGGTGATTAAATGATAATGACAATAACGATAATAATATTTAAATAGTGAAAGTGGTAAAGTGAAATAATAGTGATTGTAGTGACTAAATGATAATAGAGTTGGTAATTGTCAGATAACAATAGCGGTAATTAAGTAGTGGTGACGATGATAGCGATAGTGTAACGGTATGGTGTTGGTAATGGTAGCGATAGCATTGGTGATAGTGTGGGGTACTGATGATAGAATAAGATAATGGTGTTAAGAATAGTGATAGTCAAGTTGTAATAGTAGCAGTGTTAATAATAAATGAATTATAATAACATTTATTATTATAGCGATTATTACGTTACTTTAACTATAATCGATTACATTGTCATTTTGTTACATTAACTTTTTTATCAAACAACATAATATCACGATTACATTATAATTTTGATTACGTCATACTAAACCTAAATTTAATAATCATATATTAAAATATTTACATTTTAATTTATGTATTCGTCATATTAATTTTGTAACATGATTTTGATAACCGTATATTAAAATATTTACATTTAAATTTATATACTCATATAAGATTCCACTTATTAGTTTCACTCCTAAAAAATATTCTATTAAACAATAAAAAATTATGAAAATATTTTTTTATAATTTTTTGCTTCTATATTAATTTAAAATGGAAAAAAAACTCTAAATATCCACAACTTAGAATAAGAATACCAACCCAAGCCTTGTTTAGTTAGGAATAACTAAGTTAAGAAATTTCAAGCTCCAAAGTCAAAAAATTAACTTGTGATAGTTAAGGAATGGATGGGATAGCAAGATTGCAACACGTGGCTGATAAAGGCAAAGTTGAGTAAATTTTATAAGTATATGGGAGATATGGCTACTTTATATTGTTTGGTATCTCTCTAAGAATATGTCTCATTAAGAATCTTGAAAGTAAGACTGTACGTTACACTCTTCTCTAGTTTTTTCAGGTTGGAGGTTCCTCCATTTATAGAATTAGATATCCAATGCCAACTCAATATCTATAAAGATTGCATAAGTGAGCTGTCTCAATCATTATAAATTATGTCAGGGTCAAATCAAGTCATCCCTAGAGTCTTTATCATTCTGACATTCGTGAACAAATTATAAGAAGGGTCAGTTGGTTGAACTAGGGTTATAAGTAGCTTATCCGACTGGTTTTCCTTTAAGGATGATGAATCTTCTAACTCTGTGGATGGAAGCATTTCAATCAAAATTATTTGGAGAGAGTACGAATTACTCAGATTCTTAAATTGCTTTCAGGATCACATCCTCCTAAGTTATAATTAGTATTCAAATCCAAACATTATTTTATTCCTTATTTGGCTTAGTGGTTTTTGGGTTATTTAACCCCAAGGTTTTCTCAACTGATAGGTCATGGCGCTACAATTGCCTCTCGTGATTACGCCAATGGTTATTCTAATGTTCTATTCGACAGTCTGACTTATTTTAGCAGGGTGCGATTGAGTAGACAACTCTTTTATTCCGAATCTTGAGACTAAATTCGTCCTAATATGACTTGCTTATGATATCAACTTAGTGTTTAAGTTTAAATTCATGAATCCGAGCCCTTACGTATTTTTATATCATGTGAAGAGATCAAAGCTACCATTGTAAGATTTTTGGATGCTCTTTCTCATAAATATACGAGTACTTTTCATGCTCGATTTTTAGAGTCGTATATATTTCTTATTGTAAATGCAATATACGTGTTTTTTATTTGAAAGATCCATCTTAATTATAATGTATCAACTTATTTAATTGAAAGTAAGTATTCTCATCCCAATAAATGAAAAACTATTTTCTCCTCTCTTAGGAAATAAAGCTACTTACCCAAGCCAATAGAGTTACCATTAAGTGGTTAGGATAAGAACAAAGCAGCTGCACACTAAAGCGTAAAATTTTCTTGAGACTAGCCGTGCATCCTCAAATAAGTGTATTGATCTTAAAGAGACAAGGATCACAAGAGCAACTCATTAATGATTTATTATTTCAAAACAATCAAAGCACCGTAATAAAACTCATATCAACATTTTATCGAACACTTCTGTGCATTCTGGGGCAATTGATATTTTGCATAAATCCTAGTAATGCACACCATTAGCAGACTTGGCAAATCCACTTTCATTCAAAGAAAAAGAAGCTAAAGAAATGGAGATAACCTAATTAGAAGTTATTTCATGAGTTATATTGTAATTTATTTTAATAAGAAATATAATTATTAAATATATATATATATATATATATATATATATATATATATATATATAACATTTTATTTATTACATGAAACCACCACTTGATCACAATATAAATTTTCATTTATTTAATTTACAAAAATTTAAGCCTGTTTCATAATGAGTTCAATCTTAAATTAGTTGTTATTAAAATTTATTTTAATTTAAATTTTATATATTTTAATTATAAAATTTTAAATTATTGAGTTTTTAAATGATTTTTCTTAACAAGTATAGAATAACAATTTTTTAAAAAAGTTTAAAATTTGAAACTACAACTCCAATTCTATTTTAATTGTTAATTTTATAAATTTTTACATATTTGATTTATAAAAATAAATTTTATTTATTATTTATGTTTCAACTGTTATTCATAAATATTATTTTAAAAATAATTTAAATTTAATATATTTCAGTTATAAAAAATTAAAATAAATAATATTTCAAGCTATATTTCAAATGTTTAAAAATGTATTTAAAAAAAAAAAAACTGCTTATATGAATAGTACCTTGAACAATATGGTTATATTATTGGATAATTTTTTGGGTTTAGAAGTCTAAAAAAAAATATATTAATTTATCTTCAATTAAATATTACAAAAATTCAGAAGCTTGATGAAAAATAAAGAGTCAAAATTATGATTATAGCTAAACCTATTAGGGTGGTAAATTTTTTTTTTTTATTAATTTGATTTAAACAAAGTAAATTTTTATTTTACTTTCTACGAGTGTTTGGTATGAGTGATTTGACAGTCTTATATTTTAAGTGAGTTTGAATATTTAATCATTGGGGACAGAGAAAATACTCATTGAAAGCGATTTACTCCTTAGTGGGCTGATCCGGAACGAACAGGATTAATGCCACTCTGTTGCACCGGAGATATTAAAAAAAAATTATTTTACTAGGCAAATTATATAATACATTTAAACTATATATTCTTTCATTCATATCGATATAAAATTTATTTTTAAATATTTTATAAAATAAATTATATTTATATAAATATAAAAAAAAATTAAAATTTAGTTCCATGAATATAACCAACAAATTTCCAGTTAACCCATACATACTTAATTAATAAGGTTCTAATTAGGGGTAAAAAAGCAAATTAAAATCATCAAAATTGAACTAAAAAAAAATTAATTGAATCATTTTATTTTAATATAATTAATTTTAAAAATAATAAAAATATATATTCATATTTACTTTATGTAATAATCCGAATTTTAAAAATATAAATTTTATATTTCTTTATATAGTATTTGAATATTATTTTAATAGTATCTAACTAATTTATAATTTTTGTAAAAACCCTCATTTATATATTCTTAATATTATTTTTAAATATATTTTATAAATTATTTAATTGTCTAATTTAATTGAAATGATTAGTTTTAAATATTAACATTTAATCAATTAATAAGATATAGCATTATATTATTTTTAACATTGATTTTAAGATTTGATTAATTGTTAGTAATTTGATTATTATCATTATTATCAATATTGTCGATATTATTCATTTTATATTCTTTATCATTTTAATTTTAATTTATTAAGAGTTTATTATAAATACTAATAATATTTTAATTATATTTTGATTAGAATTTAATAAAGGTGTTTAATAAATATTATGTATGTAAATGTTAAAAGTATTAGTTTTATATATTATAATATATTATAATTTAATTTAATATATATGTTATAAGAAAAGAGAATTTTGAGGTGAATTTGCGTGTGGCAATGGGAGTGACAGTGGAACTCACTTCCACTGTCAGCTAAAAAAAAAAAATTACCCCCCCCCCCTTCATTTCTCTCTCATCTCCTTCCCTCTCTTCTCCTTCTTCTTCTTCTTCTTCTTCTCCCTTTCACCGGTGATCGGCCGACGACCTCCCTGGCGGCTCCACACTCACCAACGACATCACTAGTGGCAGCAGTAGTCCAGAATCTGGCCAGCAGTGCAGAGAGAGAGAGAGAGAGAGAGAGAGAAATAGGGTCCTAAACTTTAAACACTCATATTCGGCGATCCTGACGTCCGATCGGAGTGATTCCAGTGACTATGGACTCTTGATAGAGAGCTCTTTCAGCTGAGACCAGTCTCGCCGGATTTGGTGACCGTTTCTGGCTCCGGTGAGGAGAGAGAAAATCAGTCTTTTTTTTAAAATTTCGACTAGATTTCCGACAATCCGACCATTGGATCGACGATCTGAGACCACTTATGGACTCAGGAGGAGAAGAGAAATATTTTGGTGTGACCAGTTCCGGCAAATGTCACCGGCGGCCGGCTACCATGCGCAGTGGTTTCGGCGGTGGCTCCGACGAACTTTGGGGATGATTCAACTTCCAGAGGCTTCCTCATGAATTTTTGGAATTTTTGAAATTTTTGAGACACAGATAAACTTTAGGTAAGATTATTTTCATTATTTCTCAGTCTGTGGTGCTTAAATGTAGTGTTTCTTGAACAGGAAAAATTGGAGAAAAATTCTAAGAAAAATATATGATCAAAGTAAAATTATTTGAAGATGCTCTATTGTATCTGTTGAATTTTTAAGTAATTGTGGAATATTTTTGAAAAATATATATGAGTTTTAGTTAGATTTTTAGCATCTGAGCATATAAGATCATTTGAATTTATGGTATTTAAATTGTATATGATTGGTTAAAACTTGAGAATGGAGAGTTGAATATATGATTGTTGATTTGGGTTGAATTAGGAACATGTTAGTTGTCGGAAACTTATGAAATTGAGTAATAGTCTTGAATAAAAATTCATAAAATATTCGGGGATTATTAGAAAATTGAAATTCCTTTTGCAATAGCCTTGTAATATTGGTAAGGACTACAGGACAAAATTTTAGAATTTTTAGAGCTTGTTTGAGTGATTTTTGTAAAAAAGTTAATTTCAGGGATTAAAATATAATTTTTAAAATTGTGATTATTGACTGTTTTGGAGGGTTTATGAGGGGTTATATGATGTTGATGAGATATGATTATGGAAATTGAGATTTAGAAGTGTTATTTAAATCTTTTTGCAGGTTAGATAGGTTCTAGGTATAGGGAAAATTCTGCTGAATTTTTGGCATAAATTATGATGTGTTTGCCTCTTTAAATTTATTTTTAATTGAATTAGCACTAATAAATTCATAATAAAATTATGTAAGTGATCAGGGTCAACCATCTTCCTTCATCTAACCTCTACAGTAGTCTCTAGTGTACAGTGAGTATAATATTGATTTTAATTATAATTTCAATATTATTATATATCAAGGCATGCCCATGCATCACCTATAAATATATTTATATAGTTAAATACTAGGCATGTTTTATGTTGCATATTTGGTTGATGAAATGTTTATGGATGTTGTTTTATGGTAATTTGGAATAGTGTGCGTATGTTAGCATGCGTGTGGTGTGTGGTATTGGTTATGGACAGAACGGGTAGACGTGGCTGGAGCTTGACTCGCTGGGACCCGATCCTTTATGGATAAGTCGGGGTAGGCACGGCTCGAGATGATCTCGCTAGCCTCCGCATTTGATTTATTAAGTGAAAGTTTCCGGCTTGAGAGATACTAGCTGGCAGATGTTGGATTAAGAGAGTTGTATAGGGAATCAGCTCTCATATATGAACTGTTTAAATACTATTGGGTGTGTGAGTGCTCCAATTTATCTTTTTGTTATTTATGATGTGATTTGTATGAAAACTATGAAAGTATTACATTCCACTCTTTAGGATGCATTAGCTTTAAATAGCTATAGAAATTATACTTAAAATCAGTATTTTACTCTCTAAATCGAACGCTTACTCCTGTTCACCCTATTTTTTCAGGCAACAGGAGGAGACCTTTTTCAGAATAACCTGTTTCTTTCCTTGCAGTTTATCAATAATTATTTAATTGTATTATTATTCTAAATTTATAATTTAGAACTCTGCATGTACTAGCAGTAGCATTAATCTTGTCAGGAATTATATGAATTTAAGTTTTTGTATTAATAAATGAAAATTTTTTATGATTTTTAAATATTTTGTAAATGATGTAATAGGGTTGAGTTGGGCTCCCCTAATTTTAGTTTCTAATAATTATTGGGTTAAGTTTGCCAAAATAAAATTATAATAGTTTAATTTAAATTATTTTATATGCATGTTTGGCCTAAATTGTGGGCATTGTTATTGGTTTGGAAACAGTAAGGCTTACTACGGGCCTGGGGGCTTTATGCCGGCCCAGGTCCTAGTGTCGATCCTGCCCATATGTTGGGTTATGACAAATGTGGTATCAGAGCTTAGGTTTTAGATTCATGGGAAAGTGTGCATCTAGAATTGTCACATGCGGAGTATAAGATTCTGATTTGTCTTCTTCTGTAATTCCTTACTTATAGATTCTGCGTTATTCCTCAAGTAGTATAAGAGTGTTTCAGTTTAGCACCTCAGTTTTGTGAAGTACATGGTGATGTGAAATAGATTTTGCAGACATATTGAGATCTGCCATGGAAATACATACTCCAAGAAATACTATATTTTTATCAATATGGGTCCAAGTGGTGTGTCTATCTAGTGCAAGGCACGAGGACCTAATGGTAATTTTTGGCAGTATAGTTGCTCTAAATGGGAGTGAGGATGTCGTTGTGGGCAGTCATCAGTGAATAGCCAGTCAAAGTAAGTTCATGGTATTAGTGGGGTCAGGATAGATAAAAGAGTGGGAAATCTAGTATGTTGGAATGTACCGTAGTAACTATGCAATGTTCTCAATATTTGTGCTGTAAGCTGCAGATTATAGTACTGACATAGGATTATTGTGTATAGCTGCGTGCTTCCCCATGGTGCTCATGATGAGAATGTTTGCAGACAGTCTCTATTTTGGTGCAGTTATGCCAGAATAGAGTTCTATTTCTACAAAATAGTTGAAACTCCTAGTTTGCGATTTAAAACCTTTGAGCTAGAACATCAAAAGTTATAGTGGACAGTAACTAAAGTCGATAACTCAATTACCCTAGCCTGGGTAAGAGTTACATCAGGAGTTGTCGTAAGATTAGAGGTTTTATTATAGTCATAAATTAAAGGTAACACCTATAGGGCGAGGCCATTTGATTTCTGATATGGGGTTTTAGATAGTTTTGGCATTTCAATGGACCTTTTGCCTAAGGTTTAGTAAAAAACAATATCTTCTTTGTGTAGCAGCAGAGCGCAAGGTATGATTTATCTCCCCTAAAGAAAACAGGATGCTATGGATGATGTTCATAGCCTGTGAAACGACGCTTTAAGGGGTTTGCAGTATGATAAGAGAGTAGATAGCCTGACATGCTTGTGGCAAGGTGGTAGATGTAGTACCTTTTACACAGTCAATAATGATGAAAGGCCTTTGATTTGAATGACGGGTTTCGATGCCCAGTATCTTACGTTTTGGCTAATTGAGTAAACATAAAATAAATAAATAAATAAATAAATAAAATTGTTGCAGAATTAGTTCTCGAGGTAGTAAGGGTATTATGTAGGCTAAAGGATAAGAATAGAGATCACACAATAAATGTATGACTGTAATTTCCTGAGTTCCTTTCTAACTTCATATTGTTCAAAACAATAGTATAATCTAATTATAATAGTGTTAAGAGTAATAAATTAGCAAAGATAAATCACAGAAGGCCAGTGGATAGAGAAAGTGCATAATAAAAATTTGGATAGTTGATTGCAGATGCAACATAATCTAAATGCCAATGGAAGTACTAGCTAGAGTGATCAAATGACTAAATCTGAGTAGCACAGATATGTGATAACCTGGTAAAGACTCTGAAAGATACAGTTAGCAAGTACAACTGTCATGTTAGGAAAAAGAATGGAATCAGGGATAGAATAGTCAAGTTCTATTTTGGGTAAGATAAAGGAAATAAATGAAAGGATAACCTGAAGGGCGCAGAATAAAAGGAACAAAGTTAAGATATAGGATAGACTAAGTATTATTCTTGGTAAGGTGAATAACAAGGATGGAGAACCCAAAATGGGGCCACATTAGTGAGAATAGTGATGGAGGTATGGAATCTAGAAATGTGATACTCATAGCATGATGTAGCTGAGGTAGTGCCAAGGGCTAAAATATAGAGCTTAGAGTTGCATGATTGGATCATACTCTATCTATTCCCTATTCCTAAAGTGAAGTGGATAGCAATGGGGCAAGATTCCTTTAACTTGTTAACAGTATCAAGAAGATTAGGCGAGGAATATAATAATAATGAGCAAAAGCTAGAAGGTGTGTAATGGTATTATGAACTATCTAATCAAGTAGAGAAAAGAAGTTAGTAAGTAGTAAGTTGAATAAAAATCAATATAATAAATCAAATAGGTATAATGAGAGGAAAGAATGATAGATAATGACACATAGGCTTTAGGTTAAACTTTAAAGATAGTGAGAAGGCAGTTAGAGGTTCATTATGAGTATCAGGCAAACGTCTTTAGTGTGATCAACAGAATCACTTTGCAGTGAAGCAATAATGATAGAATAACAGTAGGGGTAGAACGAAAAGTGACAAGTATAGGTGGTTATAAATCACTAAAAAGTTCAAGGAACAAATTAATGACCATGGGTAAGGGTAGAATTAGTGCTGAAAGAATCTATTAGTGAGAGAAATCTTTCAGGATTCAACAAAAGTTAAGAGCACAATATAAATGATGATAGGTATGAATCATAGATCGAGTATAAGTAAAGTTAATAAATTATAAAATATTATGTCATGAAGGACAATGGTACGGTAAAGGGTTCATGCAGATGATACCTTATAGGTAGAGCATAATTGTGCTAGGAGATGATGAAATTTGAAGAGAAAGACCAAGAAACATAGGTTCAACTTTATTATATGGACAATCGGGCGTAGTTGACTATAAGAGGATATTTTTCTTTCTCTTCAAGTTTAGCTCGTGCTTTTGGTTCTAGAGGGTTATATAAGGAACAGAAACTGAGTCAAGGAGAATGAACTAAGTATCTAGTTAGGAATTGTGGCAGAACATGCATTTACCACTACCTCGTTAGTGCAGGTGGAACCTATAGGCTCAAGGATTGTAGGGAATAATAATATTTTAATAGTCATGTTAGAAAGGAGGTACATGGAGAATCATCTATGGTGAATGTCCTGATGGGAACAAATTGTAGAGTTAAAATTCTAGAAGTAATGGAGTTAGCAATTAAGTTAAGATTAAAAAGTAAAAAGGGTACAATTAATGTTAATGGGATGAATATCGTCAAGGGAAAGGCATAAGGCAAGGAAAGACAAAGAGGAATAGTATGAGAGGGACACTAAAGAATGTCTAGGGCAAGTTATGGTAAAATGGTAGGTTAAGGGAGTAATGAAACCTTGATCTAAGTAGTAGTGTGTTAGGATGCGTGTCAGATAGTAAGAAGTTCAAATAGAAGTCAAGGATCTCCCTTTTCAAGGAAGGACGAGGATATGATAAGTCGTGTCGACTGGATAACTCAAGAATGCATAAACTACCACCACGTCAGAGGAGAGACTAGTTCGCTTTTCAATGACGATAAAGGTCGTAAGGGATACATTGGCGTTTGGATGGAACTCTACATAGCTAATGGCCTATGAGATGGGAAGGAATTAGTACAAGGACCTCATTAGTGATGTGAAGTAAATTGGAAGCATGTCGTATCATGAAGTTAAGACGGTGCAAACATTTTGAATATTAAAGGGATCTAGCTAAAGCTTCAAGGACCGACAAAATCAATAATGATCTCGAGTAAGGTATGTGTAAAAATAGTTATTTCAGATGGGCACTTCATGAGACTTGGTAAAGCAAACAGAGTCACATATTTGCCCTATAAATTGGTAATAGAAAGGAACCGAGACTAGTATTGCTACATACCATATTTGAGTGCAGTGGGAGCAATCGTGTGCACTAAAGATATCAGGGAAAGATCAATGAGTACTCAAATATAATGGCTTAGTTTCAGATGGAGGAGTAATGCTCGCACTTGTTCTAATAATCTTCTTTTCTTTATTCTCGATTTATTTGAAAATTCGAGGACGAATTTTTTTTAAGGGGGGAAGATTGTAATAATTCAAATTTTAGAAATATAAATTTTATATTTCTTTATATGGTATTTGAATATTATTTTAATAGTATCTAACTAATTTATAATTTTTTGTAAAAACCCTCATTTATATATTCTTAATATTATTTCTAAATATATTTTATAAATTATTTAATTGTCTAATTTAATTGAAATGATTAGTTTTAAATATTAATATTTAATCAATTAACAAGATATAGCATTATATTATTTCTAACATTGATTTTAAGATTTGATTTAATTGTTAGTAATTTGATTATTATCATTATTATCAATATTGTCGATATTATTTATTTTATATTCTTTATCATTTTAATTTTAATTTATTAAGAGTTTATTATAAATACTAAAAATATTTTAATTATATTTTGATTAGAATTTAATAAAGGTGTTTAATAAATATTATGTATGTAAATGTTAAAAGTATTAGTTTTATATATTATAATATATTATAATATAATTTAATATATATGTTAAAAAAAAAAGAGAAATTTGAGGTGACTTTGCGTGTAGTAGTGGGAGTGACAGTGGAACTCACTTCCACTATTAGATAAAAATAAATAAATAAATAAATTTTTCAAAAACCCCCCACCCTTCTCCAATTTATCTCTCATCTCCTCCCCTCTCTTCTTCTTCGTACTCTATCCAATGATCGGCCGGCGACCTCCCTGGTGGCTACACACTCATCGGCGACGTCACTAGTGGCGGCAGCAGTGGAGAGAGAGAGAGAGAGAGAGAGGTCCTAAACTTTGAACACTCATATCTGGCGATCCCGACGTCCGATTGTAGTGATTCCAGCAGCTATGGACTCCTGATAGAGAGCTCTTTCAGCTGAGACCAGCCTCGCCGAATTTGATGGCCATTTCTGGTGCCGGCGAGGAGTGAGAAAATCGTTTCTTTTTTTGAATTTCCGACCAGATTTTCGACAATCCGGTCGTTGGATTGACGATCTGAGACTACTTATGAACTCAGGAGTAGGAGATAAACATTTTGATGTGACCAGTTCCCGCAGATGTCGCCGACGGCCTGCCACCGTGCGTGGTGGTTCCGATGGTGGCTCCTACGAGCTTTGGGGATGATTCAACTTTCAGAGGCTTTCTCATGAATTTTTTAGAATTTTTGAGACACAGATAAACTTTGGATAAAATTATTTTCATTATTTCTCAGTCTGTGGTGCTTAAATGCAGTGTTTCTTAAGCAGGAAAAATTGGAGAAAAATTCTAAGAGAAATATATGATCAAAGTAAAATTATTTAGAGATGTTCTATGGTATTTGTTAAATTTTTAAGTGATTGTGAAATATTTTTGAAAAATATATATGGGTTTTAGTTAGATTTTTAGCATCTGAGTATATAAGATCATATGAATTTATGGTATTTAAATTTTATATGATTGGTTAAAACTTGAGAATGGAGAGTTGAATATGTGAATGTTGATTTGAGTTGAATTAGAAATATGTTAGCTGTCGAAAACTTATGGAACTGAGTAATAGTCTTAAATAAAAATTCATAAACTATTCGGAGATTATTAGAAAATTGAAATTCCTTTTGCAATAGCCTTTTAATATTGGTAAGGACTACAGGATAAAATTTTAGAATTTTTAGAGCTCGTTTGAGTAATTTTTACAAAAAGGTTAATTTCAGGGATTAAAATATAATTTTTAAGATTGTGATTATTGACTGTTTTGGAGGGTTCAGGAGGGGTCATATAATGTTGATGAGATATGATTATGGAAATTGAGATTTAAAAGTGTTATTTGAATCTTTTTGCAGGTTATATAGGTCATAGGTATAGGGAAAATTCAACCGAATTTTCGATATAAATTAGAATGTGTTTGCCTCTTTAAATTTATTTTTAATTGAATTAGTACTAATAAATTTACAATAAAATTATGTAGGTGATCATGGTCAACCATTTTCCTTCATCCAACCTCTACAGTAGTCTCTGGTGTACAGTGAATAGAATATTGATTTTAATTATAATTTCAATATTATAATATATTCAAGGCATGCCCATGCATCACTTATAAATATATTTATGTAGTTAACTACTAGGCACGTTTTATGTTACATCTTTGGTTGATGAAATGTTTATGGATGTTGTTTCATGGTAATTTGGAGCAGTGTGCGTGTGTTGGCATGCGTGTGGTGTGTGGTATTGGTTATGGACAGGACGGGTAGACGCGGCTGGAGTTTGACTCGCTGGGATCCGATCGTTTATGGATAAGTCATGGTAGGCACAGCTTGAGATGATCTCGCTGGCCCCCGCATTTGATTTATTAAGCGAAAGTCCGGCTTGAGCGATACTAGCTGGCAGAGATTGGATTAAGAGAGCTGTATAAGGGATTAACTCCCATATATGTATTGTTTGAACACTATTGGGTGTGTGAGTGCTCAAAGTTATCTTTTTGTTATTTATGATGTGATTTGTATGAAAACTATGAAAGTGTTACATTCCACTCTTTAGTATGCATTAGCTTTAAATAGCTATAGAAATTATACTTAAAATCAGTAATTTACTTTCTAAGTCGAACGCTCACTCCTGTTCACCCTATTTTTTCAGGCAACGAGAGGAGACTTTTTTTCAGAATAACCCGCTTCTTTCCTCGCAGGTTATCAATAATTACTTAATTGTATTATTACTTTAAATTTGTAATTTAGAACTCCGCATGTACTAGCAATAGTATTGATCTTGTCAGAGACTATATGAATTTATGTTTTTGTATTAATAAATAAAATTTTTTTATGATTTTTAAATAGTTTATAAATGATGTAATAGAGTTGAGCTAGGCTCCTCTAATTTTAGTTTCTGATAATTATTGGATTAAGTTTGCCAAAATAAAATTATAATAGTTTAATTTAAATTATTTTATATGCATGTTAGGCCAAAATTGTGGACATTGTTATTGGTTTGGAAACAGTAAGACTTACTACAGGCCTCGGAGGTTTTATGCAGATTCAGGTCCTAGTGCTAGTCCGGCCCATAGGTTGAATCGTGACACTTTATAATAATAAAAATAAAATTGATTTTTTATTAGAAAATATTATTATTAAATATTTCTCAATTAAAAATAAATTTAAATTAGTCAATATAAAATTTGATTTAATTATTAATTAAAATCAGTTACCCAATTAAAAGAGTTAAATTAAATAAATAATTAATACAACGATTCGATTCAAACAATCCCTAATAAATCAATTAATTAGTTTGTGTCACTCTAATTCCAACCCGTGGAAGAGAGATCGGTAATTTCAACTTTATAAATTGATAATATAGTTTTATTTCAATAGTCTCTTTGCATTTTTCTTCTCTTATCATATCCATTTAATCCTCATAATTTTATTTTCTTATCAATAATAAATACTTGATAAATTTTGAGTGCCTTTGTCCTGTTTTTACTAAATTTTTTTCCCTATTATATCTCATTATTACTTTATATATATATATATATATATATATATATATATATATATATATATTAAATGACAATTATTACAAACAATCATTGTTAAAATATCATATTATTAAAATCATTTTAAAATTATAAAATTTTAAATTCAAATTATGATTTAAAAAAAAATCCATATATTATTATTATAATAGTAATATTCACACAACCAACTGATTAATTAAATTCACGTTGAATATAAAAAGGATTAGGTTTAAAATAAAAATTTACGCCAACATTAAATTTTTTTAACAAAAATATAAATTATAATTTAAATACACAAAAACTTTTATTTTATAAAGTTCAAACTCATTACTCGTATGAAAATGAGTTTAATAATTATTATATTAAATATCTACATACTTCAATTAATTTTACACAAAACTCATAAGAAAATGAGTATGAGCTTTGCGTATTTAATCATTAATATTTGTTGGATGCAGCTATAAAATGTTCAAACTCATTACTCATATAAAAGTGAATTTAATAATTATTACATTAAATATTTATATCTAAATTTGTGCACTCATTATACATACTTTAATTAATTTTACACAAAACTCATTATAAATATTTAATCTAACAATTATAAAACTTGTTCTCAAATAAGATTAAACTTATATTAGATGCATCTTATTTTACTATTAGGAGGGATTAATTCATTTTCTAAGAAGCAAGTACTAAAAGTAAAATTTAACAAATATTAGAAGGGCAAGGTGTTTAGAAATTTATCCTTTAATAAAAATTTGCAAGGAAGAATTAACTAAAAGGGACCCAATTAAATTATCAATGTTCCATCCAAGGAATATAAGTTGTAATATCATAACAAACGATATGAAATCCAACCATGCAACAGAAAGTATTGCCATAAACATGAAAGCATAATTCTAAAGACTGTTAAAAAAAAAAAAAGGGATCTAAAGACATTGCTTAAAGAGAAAAACCTTGCAGAGGGGCAAATTTTGCCAGAATTTCTGATTCACGCTTTAATGCATTTTTCTTTTTCAGCTCCAATTCTGGCAATCTGGAGTTGGCCAGCTGAATCTCATTCACTACTTTGGGAATAGCATTTGCCACCATCTTCTGAGCATAAGTCACCTCAACCTTTGCTTCCTTGTTTGTCTCAATTGCATTAGTAAGCTCAGCTCGCCTGGATTGAAGTAGAGCAATTTGATTGTCAATTTCTTGCACAGTCAATAAATTTGAATCCACCTGCGATTGTAGCTGGTCTGTTTTTTCCTTCAATTCATTATACTCGTTCTTCAGAGAAGCAACCTTGGCCTTTTTACCCTCAAGGGTGGCAAAGAATTCCTCAACCTGCTCTATTAATTCTCTACTCTCAAGGAAGACCTCGCTGAATGATGAAATTTCCTCAATCAACTTCAATTTAACAAGTTGTTCAGCATTCAAGGTAGGATCCTTTTGAACTTTGGATGCCAGAGTTGTAAGTTCGGAAATGCTGTTGGATGAGACCAATGAAGGAAAATCCATGACAAGAAGAGAAGAAAGCTTACTTCGAGCTTCTGCCAATTCATTTTGTGCTGTATAAGAATCCATGCTTGCAGAAGATAGTCCTTGGGTTTCAGAAACAGGCTGGGTAAGAATGTCTTCCAAAGAGTTGAGATAGTTATCAAAATCCTCTGGAATTGGTTCAACTATTGATTCCTCTGTGCTAAATACACCACCTTCATCATTGGGGACAGCTTGTCTAGAAGAATGCCTAGTTTTCCGCTTACCTGTGGATGATAAAGTAGCTCCATTCTGTCTTGTTTGCCTAGAAGTGGGTGTAGCTCGGCTCTGTTTTGTTCGTTTAGGAGTGGGCGATAATTTACTTTTTGTTTGTCTAGGCGTTGAGGATGTTTTGGCTCCGCTCTTTTTTGTTCGCTTAGGAATGGGAGATGATGTTGCTCCATTCTGTTTTGCTTGTTTGGGTGTAGATACTGTACTCCTCCTCCTTTTTCCCCAGCCTGAATCAAAGTTTTCTTCTTTCTTTTCTTCTTGACCTGCAACTTTTTCATCCTGCTGAGGGTTCTCCAAAGTAGAGATGGCAGGTTCCTCTGTATCATATATAAGAATACTCGAGTTAAATAAATAACGTTAATGGGAAAACACATTTAAACAAAGCACATATAAACATACAAAAGCCTCGATCCACAGCAAGAGCTTCTCTCCCTCCCTCTCAGAAGCATAAGAAGAGCTATGAAATGGAAGCCCTTCTTTAGTTTCATAGAAGAGGTGAACAAAGTTTTCAGAAGGTTCAGAATGATTTCAGACACCTTTTGAGACAATGATTAGAATTGTCAAAGAAAAAAATAGAAAACAAAAGAGAACGCCAGTATGACTGTATCAGAAAGTTCGTCTCTCTTCTTTAAAATCAAGATATCATGCGCCTTCCATTCCCCTCCCATTAATTTGTAGCGGAAAAAGAAAATAAAAGCAACTAAAGATTGAAATGTCATGGTAAAAGTTCCAAGGAGTTTATTTTGCAATTTTTTTGCCCCCCATCAAGACAAAACACAACGGAAAGAGACTGATCAAATGGCATGCAAGCAAGTATGCTAACAGCCAGCAGCTGCACAATCTAAGCTAAGACCAAGATGGCAAGCTCTAAATAGAAATATTAGTGAATAAAGTTAAAGAGTAAAAAACTTGAGCATACCTTTTGCTGGAGGTTGAATTTTGACAGGGATCTTCCAAGCAAAGGATGCAAAAAATGCATCAATATTAGAACCGGGGAATTCTGATTGAATATAATTCGCAATTGCAGCCTTGCTGGCAAAAGACTGTTTCCCAAGTCGTTTTGGAAGATACAGAAATCTATCTTGGAAGTAGCCAGAAGAGTTAAACCTCCTTCCTACTCTCCAAGTCCAAACATCACCAGGATATGGCCAATCAATAGGAGCATACGGTAAACCTTCACCAGAATCACCAGGTAGAACTGGCCAAAGCAAGTTATTATCCTCCACCTGATGCGCGCCGGCATCACTTTCATTAGGGACATCACTCTGCACAAATTGATCACTCTGCACAAATTGGCCATCATGAGGAAATTCCTCATTCTGTTGACCACTTATTGAGAGAGGTGAGACATAGCCACTGTGACTGAAACTTCAAACAGAATACAACAATCAAATAATGGAAGTAAATGACCGGATCAAGACTAGTTCCAGGATATACAAAACATTATTATCTTGCAAAGCAGTTTTACATATATAACATCATTTAAACATTCCCTACAGTTCTGTATCATCCACATTCCAGAATTAAAGCAGGTTCAATATACACATAAAATCCAATCTAACAAGTTAATCACATACTGGGTTTCATTCTACTCCGACAAAAGATTTGTTTTTTATGCAATAATATCAAAAAGGACTAATTAATCTCAGGAGAGAGGCGTCAGAGCGATAACAAAAAAGAAATAATAAATACTCTGGAGCATACTCCTCAACTTGATCTGAAGGCAAGGGAAAGGGGTTGGTGTCAGACATCACGAAACAAAAATCCCTTTACCTGCAAAAGAAAATTATCATAAAAAAAAGAGGGATTTGGAAAATGAAACCACAATTATGAACTGAAGAGTGATAAATGATCGGAGAATATGAAAATTGAGGGCAGTGAAAGTGAAATCAAGATCATGAAGAAAATATTAAATAAGAAAAGGAAATAAAATAAAATAAACTCACAGATTCTTTGAGTGAACCGACCACTGTAATTGAGAAGATATGAATACCCAGTGAAGCTAGAAAAGTAGCCAGGTAATGGAGAACCGATAAGGACGAGAACGCCGGATGCCTAGAAATGGACAATGGGAACGTGAAATATCGGTCTTGCCCTTCGCGCGTGGATCTCCCTGCAGCTGAAGAAAGGTCCATTTGGTGTTCTTACATCTTACCTGGTCTTACTCTCACGTGCTCATCGACACGTGCTTTGCACTATGATGCCAAATAGAGCCAAAAACTAAAGTGTATTAATATATCTATGCATCAAGAAATTTTATTTATTATAAAAAATTAAGAAAATAAATTTTATTTTACAGTAAATTTTTATTATGAGATTTTTTGTATATTAATTTTCTAATGAATTTTTTTTATAGTTCACAATGATTTTTTTTTTCACAATTAAATTTTTAAGATACAATTTAAATTGATCCTAATGTCTTATTCAGCCAAATTTAAATTTTATGGTCAAATTATAACATATTTTTTCTTTTATTTAATTTAACCTATTTTTTAAAAATAAAATGAAAAAATAATTTTTTATTTCACAGAATGAAAAATATTTTTGCAAAAGCAATATATATATAAAAGATGATAAATAAAATATTATCCAAAAAATAAATTATTTGAATTTAAATTTATTAAATACACATGTTATTTTAATTTATCCATTTCTAAATCTAAATATAATATACTCTTTATTACTCATATTAATCTCAAATTCCATCATTATTATTTGCATGTTTACGAAACATGCAAACTATTTTTCTTAATTTAATCAAGAAAAAAACAAATATGTTGGATTTGATGATGTTGAATATTAGATTTTTTTTTATTAAAGAAAATTTTAAAAAAATTAAAAAATTGTAATATGATAATTTTTTAAGTAGTTTTTGTAATTTAAGTGACGTATTTATATATATATATATAATAAATTATATTTACTTGTTTTTTTATTATGATTAAATAGATTTAAAAAATTATGATTAAATAGAAATATTTTTTTCTATTTACTAATAACTTAAATAAGACATAATATATAAAAAAATTTCTTATTTAATAAAAAAGAATTAGTTGTAAATGTTTTTAAAATATTAAAAATTTTACCATAATCAGCATATGCAAAATATAATAATTTTAGAATTTAAGTAAATGTATTTAAAATATTAAAATTTTACTATAATCAACATATACAAAATATAATATTTTTAGAATTTAAGTAAATGTATTTAAAATATTAAAAATTTTACTATAATCAATATATATAAAATATAATAATTTTAGAAATTAAATAAATTTGAGAATCAGAATTTAAAAATGGAGGACTAAAAAATATATTAAAAAAAAGGGGGAAAAATAAAGGCTTGATTAAAATTCATTTCTCCTGCTAAAGGCCCTACCCAGCGTGAACACTATATAAGGCCACGAAGCTCGAAAGGGTCACTTTACCCTGGCAAATGGCAGTAGCAAAAGGAGCTTCCCTCAACCATGTCTCCAGAGAATCCTCCGATGTTAGACGCCTCGCCAACTTCTACAAAGAGGTCCTTAATTCCTAACTTTTGTTTTCTTTGAATCTCTGTCTTTCATTTCTTTTTAGCTGACTTTGGGTGTTTATAGATCTTTGGTTTTGAGGAGATAGAGAGTCCAAATTTCGGGGAGTTCAAGGTGATATGGCTGAATCTCCCTCAAGCTTTCTCTCTCCACCTAATTGAGAGAAGCCCCACCACGAAGCTTCCAGAAGGGCCCTACAGCGCTGCCTCACCGGTTCTTGATCCCAGTCATCTCCCCAGAGGCCATCATATCTGCTTCTCCGTTTCCAATTTCGATTCCTTCGTCCAAACTCTCAAGGTCCACTCTAATATTTTGATGAATTAATCCATGAAATTGGTATTATATCGTTTGTGTAAATGATAATAGAAATGAAATCTTGAAATTTAATTGATAAAACAATATTAAATTTAGCTGCCTTATAGCCAAGAATAGTAGTAAGTTTTGAATCACGAGATGGGAAACTTATGAAGTTGATTACTTAGAGCATGTTCGATTGGTTTTGAAAATGAAAATAGATGTCAAGATTTCAAGAATCCTATTTCCAAATTCGTAGTTTTTTTATGGGCAACTAATTGAAGTTTATTTTTGAAAAAATTAAATAAAATTTAGCGATAATCTCAAGAATATACGTACTTAAAAGTATATGCCATTTATTTTTTCCAACATAAACTCAGTTTATTTAAATATAAGTTATTATAAAAAATTTGGATTTTTCATCAACCAAACGAAAACAAAAATGGAATCTTATTCCAAGAATTGCAACCATTCCCAATTCCAGAGCAAGCTAAACGCGGCCCTAATGATCTACAAAACCTAGCTAGTAGTTGTAGGCTTGTAGCTTGCATAAAGAAGGGGCATTTCAGGTGCTTTGAGATTGCGTTCTGTGTAGAAGTTTGAACGTTCGAAGCATTTTGCTGTCTTTTACTAGCAAATAACAGTTATGGATAAGTTTTTTTTTTTTTTTTTCCTTTTACAATTTTGTTCAGATTGAAGTATTTGATTTTTTAAATCCATTTCATAAAGTGGCTAAACTGAAATGTGAAATTCAGGATAAGGGAATTGAAACTTTCCAAAGGTCTGTTCCTGGTCGTCCAATTAGGCAGGTCTTCTTCTTTGATCCGGATGGTAAGCTTTTGTGACTAGAATTTCTTAGCTTCCCAGTTTAGATGTTTAGTTTAAAGGTCAATGGTGTAGATCAAGACTCTTGAGCTTCATCTTTATGTGTAATTCTGCAGGTAATGGATTAGAAGTTGCAAGTCGTGATGAATAGAGTTGCACTCCACAGGCACAAGTGTGTTGAACATTTAGCTATTGTTAAGAGGGAATATAAATAAACAATGACAAGAACTTGCACTAAGATTCGCTCACATATATATATATTTATGGTAGTTCCTTCATGCCCCTTATGATCATGATCTGATCCTTATTGTACTAAGTTTTTCTTCCTTTTAGTCATTGATTGGCATATGATTATGGTTAATATTTGGCTTTGGCTTAAGGACTGCAGTTTGTCGTGTGCATCTACATGAATAGGGTAAGTTGAATAGCTATTCTTCACCTCATGGAATGGTATTTCATGTTTAAAGTTAAACTAAATTTAAGAATATATATATATATATATATATATATATATATATATATATTTTAATTCATTTGGCTTTAATTAGAATTTGAATTCAAAACTTTGGAGATAACTCTAATAATTAATGTCATCGACTCAAAACTTATTAGTAAATCTATGTGCAACTTTTGTTATTGAAAATTTCCAGCAAGGCTTCAAATTATGAAATGTTCTGCTTCTTGTTACTGTTTGTATGAAGCAGAAATGGAATACATGTAATAGAATTCTTGAATGGGAGCGCATCTTCATGTTGTTAATGCGACAAGGGCAATAACCCAACAGTAAAACGATTGAGCTTTCATTAGGATTAAATCATATTGCTCATATTCAGGTTCTACCTCTAATAGACAGCAGGTGAAAAATCCATCAATGGTTGGATATGAATCGCTCGAAAGAGTTCCCTAAACCTTCTCAAACGAGGAAGGCTGTAACCATAGCCTCAATTCGACAATTATGGTACCTTTTGTCACTTTGCTTCAGGCTCCAGTACAACCGTATGGTTCACCAACACATGCAAACTCTTTAAAGAACTTCCATCGTCCTTAAAATTGCCAAGCATTGCTCTACTCGGCTGCTTAGTTCGCTTCCTTAGCCCTATCGCGTCAATAATTGTATTTTACATTGGAATATAAATCTTTATAACTTTGTTTTTACAATAATTATATGATCACTTATTAAAAGCTAGCATTACCTCATTAATTTTGGAGAGATTTAACTCGATGATATTAAATTCGTCTCAAGTATCGAGACCGTTAGACATGGAGTCTCACTTAAAATGAAATGAATTAATATAAAAATTAATCCAGAGAATATATATGCATTGACCTCCTATGAATCTCTAGTTTTCTAGTAGTTCTTATGCGACTAGATGGTTCACCAAACTCTCAAAATCTTTCACGGAACACCCACCTTTAATAGCATCAAATGCAGCCCAACTAAGTTGCTCAGCTCGACCTCTTTCAACTGGGTTCTTACTCACCGATTGCACTAGCATTTGCGCCAACTTTTCGGAGTTAGGCACAGTATTAGCACCGTCACACACCCTTATACCCACCTTCAAAACATCAACTAATAAAGTAGCATTGGTAAATTGGTCAGCTCCCATGGGCCAAGCCAGCATTGGTACTCCAGCTACTATCCCTTCGAGGATCGAGTTCCAACCACAGTGAGTCAAGAATGCACCAATAGCTCGGTGACTCAGAATCAAAACTTGTGAGACCCATCCCCTTATTATAAGTCCCCTCCCAACGACGCTGTTTTCAAATCCTAATGGAATCTTGCCATACCCTCCTCCATCGTGCGCCCTTGTGGGTTCCTTCAAACACCATATGAAGTGGATCCCACTCTTTTCCAATCCTGAAGCAAGCTCTTCCATCTGATGATTTGTCAACACAGTTTGACTCCCAAAACAGATATAAACCACACTGTGATCCTTACACGTGTCAAGAAAAGTCATTACACCTTCTACAGAAACAGGGGTAGGCCCAACTCTCACTTTAGTCTTAGGTGCATCATATTTAGGAGGAAGTAAAGGTCCTACTGCCCACACACGATCATGACCCAACTCCTTCCTCAAATGATCCAAATAAACGCATTCCAACTCAGTGAATGAGTTGAAAACAAGACCCCAACTCGCTATATCAGCTTGAAACCCATCCTTGATAAATTGCGAAAGTGGATCCCCTGCAATGTATCTCCGGTACATAGGAGAAACCTGACACAATGGGAATGTTGGACAATTCGGAATCTTCGAAAAGAAGATCAACTGGTGATCATTCTGGTCTACCTTAGGCATATCGCGCCACAGGGAATAAATAACGGATAACGCCATGGCACCTGAAGGTGAGAACACGATACGGCGGATGTTGAGCCGACAGGCCAGGTGCTGGGTCCATCCAAGGAACATATCAGATATTATTGCTGAGGGCGGAGAAGGGTGAGATTTGAACCAGTTGAGCAAGGGTTCATAGAGTTCACCCAGAGCTTGCATTATGAAAGGAACATAGTTTGCAGGCAAGTCCTTGGCGTTCTCCAACCCAGGTGGGATTGAAGGGTGTGGAGGGAAAGGAAGGACTAGAGTTTTGATTGATGGGTGTGTGGAGAGGATAGGGTGTAAGAGAGGGAGGTTTTTTGGGGTGACCAAGATGGTAATGGTTAGGCCAGTGGTGGCTAACTGGTTGGTTAGGTCTAATATGGGTATCATGTGTCCTTGAGCTGGATAAGGGAAGACCAAAATGTGTGTTCCAGTACTGCCCATGGCCCGACTTAGGTTTTGGACCTGAGCAGATACTAAATTAAAAAGAGGCTAAAATAGTAGCAAGGGTAACCTTTTATGCGGAGCACCAAAAATTTAACGATGGATGAAATGCGGACTTTTCTGTATATCTATATCAAGTTGATGAGGAGGCCCGAAGAAATTTGGAGAAGATGGTATAGCTAGTTAGGGTAACATCGGACCTGGTTTTATATTATTGGTCTGTTGGCACATTAATGCATGGCTCTTTTACTGGAAATTTAACTTGCGTGGTTGGGAACATAGGCATGGTGCGAAACTGAGAATTGTGCAAACTGTCAATCAATTACAGGGAAAAATGCCTAAATCATCAATAATGAGAGAAAATGAAAAGAGTTTGAGACTGGCTTGAAGCTAAATGTGTGCTTGACCCATTTGCTATTTGTATATGAGGAAAACGGTAGCCTTTCTTCACCTTCCGGTGCAGAGAAATGGTTGACTGAACATGAATAGACATCTATTCTTATGGTTGGCCAAGAGTTGTCATCCTTCTCCGTCCATCAGCAGCGAGACAATCAAGGATGACACTTAAAAATCCTCAAGTGACATATAGCAAAAGCATGATCGGCTATGAATCCCTTTATTTTTCAATTTAAATTTTTTTAATGCAATTATTCCTTTCTTAATATAACATTATAAAATTTGAAATTAGTAATATATTCTCACCTAATCTATAAATACTTAATGTATATTAATTTTTATGTACATTAAATATATATAATTTTAAAAAAATATATTTATACTAAGTGTACATATAAACTTAACATAAAAATGCTAAATAAAATAAAATAAATAAATCCATTTAAAATTATGATACATCACACTTATTTTTTAAAAAAATTGAATTAATTTATGTGTTGGAAAAGAATTTCCTATTTTCATTTGCATATTGGCTTTATGAGATTTTGAATTTAATTCTCAACTAAAATATTATTTAATTTACTTATTTTTAATTTTTAGCTTGTATTATACATTTTAATTTATAAGTTAATTTATAAATAAATAAATAAATGTTTAATAACCACTTAAAAATTATTTTAAAGTAATTTAATTATTTAAATAATAAGTATTTAAAAGTAACTTAGGTTAAAATGACAAAAAGTACATATAGTTTTTTTAAGTAGTTCTTGAATATATACACCTATTAAATTTGAAATTGACATATTATTTATAATCATAATGATTTAAACTATGGTAAAACTTGTATATAAATTTTTTTATTAATTTCTCTAATTAAATATTATTTAGTGATAATAGTACTTGTATTATATCACATAATAATATTTTATATTAAATTTACCGGTTTGTTCTCCTTCTCTAAATAATAAGGAAACTTATTTCAATTTGAAGCAAAATAAAAAATGATATCAAATTATTAAATTTATTTTATGGACAAATATTAATCTGAAAATTTAAATAATTCTTAAGAAATATAAGGATCAACCTGATATTTTTCATTTTAAAAATTTATCCCTAGAAAATCAGTGATCGTTTGTGGCAGATTAAATACCCAAAATAAAATACCCTTTAAAATACTGTGTGCGAGTGTCAATTGAAGGTCATTATAAAAAAAAAAAAAAAAAAAAATTGCCGTTAGCCTAGCTAGTTGCCACCTGTTACGTTCGTTGCCAATTGTCGCAAGATTTCCATGCTACAACACCCGCGTCTGCTTTGTTGACACCTCAGCCAAAATTTCGCCACGTTTACCATTACAAGCCAAAGTATTTCCTGCGGTTAACACGTTTCACCTGAAATGCCACGCTTCATTATCTGTTCCATTTACATGCGACGTCATACCTATTAATATCATTTCTCCTTCTCTAGATTCTTGAATCCCACCCAGAATCATCCTTTCAAGTCTTGAACTCTTAAACACAAGTCAAGAAAAGGAAAGCATTAGTGTATCATAGTCCTAAAGATGAGCCAGGGACAGCCACAGAGGCCCCAGCAAAGCGGGCTAGACCAGCCACAGGGCCAACAAGGTGGACCAGGTGAGCGTAGCAGGCTAGGGCAAGATCCAATTAAATATGGTGATGTTTTCAACGTCTTTGGAGGCCTTGCAAACAAGATAGCACCGGAAGATGCTAATATGATGCAGACCGCAGAAACGATGGTGTTTGGACAGACCCAGAAGGGTGGAGCAGCTGCTTCCATGCAAGCTGCCGGAACCCAGAACGAGCGATACTGACTGGTTGGTCACCACGACGCCACAGATGCTGCTCGTGAACTAGGCGTTTCTGTCACCGAGACTGACCTCCCGGGAGCCCGCATAATCACTGAAAGAGTTGCTGGGCAGGTCTCTCTTTCGCTCTGCTAATTGACTGGGTACTCTTTGGGATTTTGGATTAATATATGTATCTTGTCTTGATGATTATTTTAGGTTGTTGGGCAATATGTAGAACCCACTCCAGTGGCAGGCATGACAGCTGGGACCGTCCAGAACGCAATTACAATAGGAGAAGCACTGGAAGCCACAGGGCAAATAGCTGGTAACAAGCCGGTAGAGCAGAGCGATGCTGCGGCAATTCAGGCAGCAGAGGTGAGAGCAACTGGCAGCAATGTTATTGTTCCAGGTGGGCTCGCAGCCACAGCTCAATCTGCCGCATCTCACAATGCTGCAACAAACCGCACCGATGACAAGATTAAACTCACCGACGTTTCTGACGGTAAGTGGATCTTGTTGTATAATGTTAGACACTTGAAAGGTGTGACAGTGTCGATTTCGTGACCATATACCTGTGGGTGTAGGATGCAACATCAAAGTTGCCCGCGGATAAGGTGGTGACAAGAGCTGATGCTGAAGGGGTGGTGAGTGCGGAGCTGAGGAGCAACCCCAATCTGACAACGTATCCTGGTGGTGTTGCGTAGTCATTGACTGCAGCTGCTAGGCTTAATGAAAATGTTAGCGTGTGATAAAACTAGAAATAGTTTGAGATTAATGTTTGTATACGACAGCTCGCTTCTTTTGTTTGGAAATGGTGCCCTTATTTTAACAAACGACCTATAGCAAGTTGTTATACCTTTTTTTTAATCTGTTGCACTCTGGAATTCTTATATCTTAATGAACGAGCTACTAGGCTTAATGATAATCAAAGAAACTCGATCTGATTGGAATTAAGCTCTGGTGGGATATACATTGGAGTGGATTTTCTATATCTTTTTTAAATGAGAGATGGGCGCACTGGAGCATTGTATAATTTTTCCTCATCACAGTGTCATTATTTTCTCGACTTATTTGGTTTGTTCTTTTCCCTCGAAAAGGGAGGATGGGCAAATGAATAATGATCCCTTCCCCTATTAAATGTCATGTCGCATATTGAGAGGAGAGACTATTGATGTCTACATTTCTTAACTGTGCTCGACAGTGGCATTTAAAGGCCCATGGATTTGGAAATGGGCAGGTCCACTAACGGACTTTAATGGGTTCCTTATCAAAGTCTAAAATGAATTAATTATTGTCAATGTCTTTTGGGCTCGAAAAAGCCCATGATTGATATTTCACTAGTCAAAGCATGATTTTAGAATTGGGTTGGGATGAAGCCAGGTTTCCGCCTAGGCCATATGATAGGCATACTCCCGGGGGGAATCAAATAGTGCCATACATGGACAAATATCAAAGGCCAACAAAACCAAAGACTAGCTTTTACATTTTGAACAAGACAACATCTTAAAAAAAATGAATCGAGGTCACAAGGGAACCTGTAGAAGGACATGGCTGATGCCCCCTCGTGAGCCACTTTTCATCTTACAAGGACAATTATGCACGTAACAAACTTTCATAAGCTACAGAGGGTGACGCTGAAACCCACCCCACCAGAAGTGCCAGACAATTTGGTTTGCGTGTATATTCTGCCACTCACTTCATTGTCTTTCTCTGCTTTTAAAAGATAAGATGCTTGCTTCTTTTGACATAAAAGCTTTTCTGGCAAGTTTTATTTTGTTCCCAAACATAACAAGCAAAATTTACTGTTGAATATATTATCTGGAATTTATTATTTGGTTTTGTAGTGATTGATTATATATTACCTACGGATATTCAAGTACTGAAATCGCCAAGGTCATCGGGAGTGGTGTGAAGTAATGCGACTGAGAATTTTATCAGGACCTGAATTGGGTGGTTACGCATGCGAGGACTTTTGTCATTTCCTATTCACATACTTGAGGGCAAATAAAAACCCTGGTCTGGTTAGGTCAACAGAAGGGGAATTTGAAGGATATCGTCCAATTGACCTGCAGAGCAACTGGGCATGCATAATAATTTCGTGTTTGATTGTGGAATCTGCAATCGAATTTGTGCATGTTAATGCAAGAAAATTGAATGTTTCTTGTTGCTCGGCTTTCATTGCAAGAATACACTATACAATCAGAATTTAAAAAAAAAATTTTTTTTTTTACATATCTAACCATTGAAATTATATGAGTTCAAGTAAGGCCTAATTAATTACACTAAGAAGTTAAATCTTTGTGCAAATTTATAATTTAATTCAAGTCTTTCAATTTTGATAATTGAGACTCAATTTTCGAAATTGATTTATCTAACTCAGTAAATTGATTAACATTAAAATAAAAAAAATTATTAAAAAATTTTAATTTTGATTAAAAAAAAAAAGAGAAGATATGAAAAAATAAAAAAAAAAAGAAATTTTAATCATAGAGTCCATTAAACACATATCCATATATTACAAGATTAAAATCAACTTTTACTATGTTGGTTTGCATTGTTGAAACACTGTTTGCCTAAGCAAGGTAATGTACCTAAAGCTGGTTAATTTATTTTGAACAAACAATGTGTATGTATATATATACATATGATTAATTAATTATTGCATTATCTTCATAAATATTAAGAAAAGTCCTTCCCTTTCCAGTACTCTCCAAGTAGACAGACTCAGCTCCCAAGTACTACCCTCGAATATATTTTTTTCTAACCTTTTATAATTAAATTCTAAAGAAATAAAAGGAGATGGTACGTCGACTGCAAATATATATATAGATATAGGTTCTTATTTTGAGAACTACTACTCAGGACCCATATTTTGAGAGCTACTCTTCTTTGTTCTTGAGCAGAGAATAAGCCTATATTATTGTACATTTCTTGAATACATATGATATCTCTTTAAGCTTTGTTAGAAGATGTTGTAATAGAATAGTTCATTACATACATGATACTTCATTTACTTGCAATTCTCAGCATAATCGATTAATATTTGGAAACCAAATTAAAAGAAATTCTAATTTAATTTCATCACCAGCCGCTATAAAACTATAAATATGATTTCATTAGAGAATAAAATGGTCAATAATGATGCTAATGAAGTACCTATGTATAAATGTTGTATGACGTAGGACAACCTGAGCATGCATCCCATGGAAAGCACAAGTACCACAAAGAGAAACTCTTTCAGTCTTGGGAAGACATGTGCATGTGGTGCTGTCTGTCTTCTGCAGAATTTATTTTTTTATTTTTTTATTTTTAATCTTTGCACACCATCTCATTGCAATTACCATAAGTTCTTAGTGCCGTAGCAAAGTAATTGAAACTGGAGATGGGCTTCCATGGACAATCCCCAATGGAAAATTTGAAATTACCAGGCTGGTGATAAATTTTGTCAATCAATTTCACCCTAATTTTATAGTAAATTAAAATAAGAATGAGAATGACAATCCCATTTGGTCTTTAATTTTACACAAGTATTCAAAGTATTTAATTTATTTAAATATAAGCTAGAAAATAAACAAAATAAACTTACTCTTCATGCAGTGCTCTCCCACCAAATAAATACCCCACCATCCACCATTAATCCTTTTTAATCTTCATACAGCCAAGGAGAGAAAAAAGTATACCTCTCTTTCAGTTCTCTCTCAACTCTCGAACGAACATGTCTACCATTTTCTGGAAGAACCTGCTCAAATGCTTACCCACCACAACCTCATCCCCAAATCCACTAACCTTACAACAAGAACATGCCCATCTATTACAATCACCCACTAAACCTACCACCACCACCACCACATCATCAATTGTGATCAAGAACTTCAACTCCCTCTATGACCTCTCCTCAGCTTCCACTTCCAAATCCCTCAGTACTCCCTCCACCTATTCCTTCTCCTCTTCTAACTCCGACTCCGACAACGACTCACCCCCTGATTTCGCTGCCATCTTCGCATCCCAACGGTTCTTCTTCTCCTCTCCTGGCCGCTCCAACTCTATAATCGAGCCCCCAGAAACGCTACCGGAAACTCAGTCACCTCTCAGTGGAGTTGTAGCCATTAAAAAGTATTCACCAGATCCTTACACAGATTTTAAACATTCGATGCTAGAAATGATTGAAGCCAGAAAGCTAAAGGACGTGAGGGCTGATTGGGACTGCTTGCATGAGTTGCTTTCTTGTTATCTTACCTTGAATCCTAAGCACACCCACAAGTTTATCATTAGTGCTTTTGCTGATATAATCATTTGCCTATTACCCTCATCTTCGTCAGAATCCGACAACCTCCAGAAGCATGAAGGCCGCCGGCGGCAAAATGTGTCACGTTGGACAGTATAAAATATTTGATTATTGGTAATATCTTTTTCCTTTTTTGTTTTCTGCTGTCAAGAAATGCTAAGAGTAGTTTTCTTTTTATTCCCTTGTTTAATGGAACTACTTTGTCTGTGGTTTCATGCAAGAAGACAAAAGGTTAAATGTAATGTGTTAATTTGGAAACCAAGGAGGCGTGGGTTGTGTTAATGTCTCGATGCGTGTTAAAAAATTTTGTTCATAAGAGACCAAAGTGACAAATGCATATATATGTTTTCTTTGCCCTTAATTAATCTTGTTGGAAATAACAAATCGTTGTCCCAATTGAAGATAAATGTCAAGGATGGTTATATTGGTCATGAATTTGCTGTGGTCCTTGGCAGTATATCATATGCATAGTAAAGGACCTAGCAGTACCTCTGGTTTTTCTTTCTTAGAACATGGTTACTCCAGAGGTAGCTCTTCCTTCAGGATTTCAGGACATTGCTGCTTTCTCTATCAGGTGATGATTGATACAGATCGTGCGCTCCATGTGCTCCTATTCTGAACACACGAATAGTCTTGCATGGAGGTGTGCCAATTGCTATGTACATGAAATGATTCCATTGTACCTTTACAGGAATAGGAGCACCCCAATAAGTCTGAATTTGGAATATATGTTGTCTTGATAATCCCCTGATATCTATTATTGCAATACTTTTACATAGTCATTTGTGCATACGAGATCTTAATAAAGTACCATGAAGAAACATCAGTAATTTGGGTAGATAAATTAGTGAATTCATACTATTATTATTATTATTATTTTTGGAGAAGCAAAATTCAGGAGGATGCAATATTAATACATGGAGTAAGCATCAAATAAACAAAACTGAAATAAATTAAGATTGATTGCAATATGTTAAAGGAATAAGGTTCAATTTGCCACCTGTACTTATTGGAGAGGTTCAATTTAGTACATTTTTAACTTTTAGCCCAATTTAACTCATAAGTTTTAATTTATGCTCAAATTAGTCCAATTAACAAAAATATCAATTTTTAATACTAAAATATAATATAAAAATAATTTATTTAATAGTTTAATTATACAAATTATATAATATAAAAATAATATTTTAATATCATTTTTTAAATATTTAATTATTTTGTTTAAATAATATTAAAAAATGACTTTTGTTAATATTAAAATATTATTTTTATATTGTATAATTAATTAATTAATTTGTTTATATATCAAATAATTTATTTAAATAAATTATTTAATATTTAATTATTTTTTAATATTAAAATATTATTTTTATATTGTATAATTAATTAATAAAAATAAAAATATTATTTTTATTATTCAATATTATTAATTGAAATAGTAATAATTTTTTATTTTAATTAATTATATGTTTTTTATATTTTCAGTTTAATTAATAATATTAAATAATAAAAATAATATTTTTATTTTTGTTAATTAATTATACAATATAAAAATAATATTTTAATATTTAAAAAATAATTAAATAATTACATATTTTTATTAATCGGGCTAATTTGAGCATAAATCAAAATTTATAAATTAAATTGGACTAAAAGTTAAAAATGGATTAAATTGAACCGCAAATTAAACTTTATTCCATATGTTAAAATAACTAACAGCAGAAAATTATAATTTAAGTTCAAGATATCAATTTCACCTTTAAGCTAAAACATTATTGGCAATGCTGAAAAACATTTTCACTCTGGGAGGACTATAAAAAGGTTAATTTTTTTTTTCACCATCAAGTATCAACTAGAATTAGTCTATGAAAACCCCAAAAAATGTGCATGAAAGCCTTCATATCTGCATTGAAGAGAGCAACGCATGAGTAGTTTTGTTCTTTTCAGATTTATAGAGGAGAAAGGGGAGACAAACGAAGAGGATCCAAAGAGATTACTAACTATTATCGATGAACAAAAAATAAGAGATAAATATTAATAATTTATGACCCATCATAATTTATGATTACCCGTAAAAGTTAGTTGGTTTAGGTAAGGTTAACACCAGACCATTTGTCCTTTGTGTTTCCATTATTTAATACAATGAGTCCTCAACTGGGCTTGTTGATATATTTAAATGGCATTTGGTGGGATGTAGAGTACTAAAATCAAATGTGTTCCGTAAAGAGGTAACAATCAGACGGTCATGATCATGATGACAAATTTTCATTAGGGCAAGAAAACAAGCGAAAAATGACCAATCCAATAGGCACCAAAGATAAATTGAACATTGATAAAACATGAAAGATATGAAGCCAAATGCACAGAGGTTGAACGTCTAGCAATAAACAAGTAGGACCAAATATAAAAACTCACCCAGTACACAGAGAATCTTATTATATATAACTTTGTCTATGGTGGTTCTTTTACTTTCCCATAAAAAGACACCGACTTTGGAACAAGGGCAGAGCAGAAGTGCAAGGACGGCCTCCAAAATGCATCTTATACGTGATAAAGTTCTTCCCAAGAAAAGATTGTATTTACTGTTTAGAACTCCACAAAAGCCGACAATTTTACCAATCATGGAAGAGTTAAAAACTCACAATGTGTTGTTGTTACTGCTTTCAACTTTTGAGATTAATATTACACGATCATCTGACCTGGTGGTGAGCTGTTAGTAAAAAACGTCCACACATCTATTTGATTCAAATTCTTGCGGGCTGAGAAGATCTATAATGGCAGCAAGTTTTGCACATCTCTTTTAAATTTGTGAGTCAAATATATAAAAGTAAAGGAAAAGTTTATTTTCTTTTTTCCTTTTTGCCAGTATATCTAGGCAGCATCTGAAAGTGGGTCCAATGTCTATGAAAATATGAAGGTTAAAGGAAATACATATCTTCTTGACAATGAACATGATTGAACTTTAGGTGCTTCTTTTTATTTGTACAAGAGGCAAATCAGATAATATGTATATATGCATAATAAAGCAAGAACAAACAATGGAAAATAGATTTTACGTGGTTCAGCAAGATTTGCTTACATCCACGGTAATGGTTGTGTCACACTTTTTATTCATCATGTCTGACATAGTTTTATCTACAAATTCTGTATATGAGAAAGATCAGAATTTTATCTTTACCATCAAAGTGAGATCCTATTTTATAGGAGGTGTAGCTGTCATGTATTTAATATTGATTTGAGATTATTGTGATCCAGTTGTGTGCTGATTTTGTGGCTGAGAGAATATTGAATTTGATATTTCCTTTTTATGCCCCCGCAAGATGGGTGGTCGTTTCATGACACCTATCTTGTTTCTATGATCCAAAAATTGAGAACTTGAAACAATTTTTGTTAGCCAGTCCACAAGCTGGTTAGCAGATGTCACATGTGTGACTTTGATGTTTTTCACCTGAACCTGATCCCGTACAAAATGATAGTCAATAGCCACATGCTTTTGTCACGACCCAAAATTTTGAGCCGTGACCGGCGCATAATTTAAGTATTCTTAAATCATGCAAGCATTATCAGAGTATCTTGAATGAATATATTGTCACTTACTAATCCTAAAAAATAGACAAAATTCAAATAAACAAAATACTGAATAAACATCATAAATATCCCATAAGTAAACTGCGGAGTCTCTACAGATTTTAAATAAAAACTTAAACTGTTCAATAAACTAAACTAATTATTAGCCTAAGGAAACATGAATTCGGGCATACCATGAGAACAAATCAAAGATTGTCTCTTTTCAGAAAATGGACTGAATATTTAGATCAGCTGTAGAATTCTACTGATCTGAAACAGATAATAGACAGAGAAAACGTGATTTGAGCTAATGCTCAGTGAATGATAATTATAACACATAACAAAATAGGAACAGGCAGACGCTTGATTAATTTCACAATAAATTTTCTATCTAATAAAATCATGCTCATGCTATCAAAATCATTAATAAAATAATTTAATAAAACATATAAATAAAAGAAATTCATTCAATAAAAATTTTATGGTACAGTGCACTAGGGTGATGATACCCCACATCACCAAAGGCCAGATGGTAAGTGCGCTACCAGATATTAGATACTTTCCTCCTCCTTCATAGATATCAATGCATATGATACTAATGCAAACCATAAACTGCAATAATGCATGACTCGACAATGCAACCTAATACCGTGATAGTCCACATGATGGGGCCAGATAACAGAAACAGATACTGGGCACAGGTATTAATTCAAAACAGAAAATCAATTTGTACAAATTAATCAAAATCGATAAAAAATTTTCAGATAGCAAATAATAACTGATAGTGCAATTCCAATAGTTTATTTCAATAATTTCAGAGAGTCAATAAGATCAAATCAATCTCAAATAAATTTAGTGTAACACATCAGTAAATTTTATGGTTAGATATCAATCAATATAAAGACACTAAAGGCCTGTTCCTGGGATCCTAATGGCTCTAATGTAGAGATAATTGACAAAATCAATTATTTAATCAAAATTAGAATAAAATTCAATAATAAAATAAAACTCTAGAACCTCACATGTAAAATAATTATTAAAATACTGATTTAAAATTTCATTTAATAACAATTTTAATGTTAAGGAATTTTAAAAGGGATTAAAACTGTGCCATGTACTATAATTATCACTCACTTGGAACCTCCGAGACAATAGTTATTTTCAATGGAAGAGAGACAATTTTAACTGACAGATTGAATATTCAAATCTCCTACACACCCAAAATATTAAAGAAAAATATTAAATAATAATAAAATAAAATAACTTTAATATATATATATATTAATAACAATCAATTATTGTCTAACAGTAATTATGATCAACCCAATTCAATACTAGTAATCAAAGAAAAAAAAATGAATTTCTAGAGTGGTTGTAACAGATAAAAGAAAGAAAATAAAATCAGATTCACCCATTATTGAACAAAGAACGAGAATTTTTACCTTGAAAATAGAATCGAAAGTGATGAATTGAGAAATAAAAATTTAAGAATTCTTTACGTACATCATATTATAAATCGTAAATTTATATATAATAATAATAATAATAATAATAATAATAATAATAATAATAATAATAATAATAATAAAATAAAAGATAATGAAAATACCTGTTGAGAGTATTTGGTAGAAAAATGAGGTGACAAACAGGTTTTGAGAGCAAAGTTTAGCAGAAGAGATGATTAGGGTATATATATTTCAAGAGTTCTATTAGGTATAGAATAAAATAAGAGTTATTATTGAACTGGGTTGTTCAGATTGCAGATATATATTTAATTTCAAAAATAATATATATATATATATATATATATATATATATATATATATATATATATATATATATATATATATATATATATATAAATAAGCAGACTATCCAATAAAATATTTTTTTTATAAATATATTAAATTATTGTTAGCTAATTAAAATAAAATAATAAAAAATAATAAATATATATGGGTTTCCACATACTTTCCCTCTTAAAAAAATTCGATCCCCGAATTAGAATAGATAAAATTCTAACCTGAAGAATCAAATAAGTGAAGATATTTGGCTCGCATTTCAGATTCTGCCTCCCATGTGGCCTCACTACTTGAGTGATTATGCCCCAAGACTTTGACCAAAGCCACTTTCTTAGATCGGAGTTTTTTAATTTGTCGATCTAAAATCTTTACTGGTTGCTCCTCATATGACATATCATCCCTAAATTGTATGGTTTGAGGATGCAAAACATGAGATGGATCTGGTACATACTTCCTAAGCATTGAAATATGGAAAACTGGATGTACATGTGCAAAACTAGGTGAAAGGGCTAAACAGTAAGCAACTGCTTCAATTCTCTCCAAAATTTCAAATGGACCAACAAAACGAGAGCTAAGCTTCCTTTTCTTCCCAAACTTCATGATTCCTTTCATAGGTGAAACTCCCAGAAATACATGATCATCAACCATAAACTCTACATCTTTATGCTTAGGGTCAACATAACTTCTTTGTTAACTTTGAGCAGTCAAAGGTCTATGACGAATTAGTCAAACCTTCTCTAAAGTTAACTGTATCAACTCTGGTTTAGTTAACCTTCTTTCTCCAACTTCATCCCAACAAATCAGTAACCTACACCTTCGACCATATAATGCCTCATATGGAGCCATCTCTATACTTGCTTGATAACTATTATTATAAGTAAACTCCACTAAAGGCAAATGATGATCCCAACAGCCACCAAAATCCATAACACATGCACGAAGCATGTCCTCCAATGTCTATATGGTCCTTTCTGATTGTCTATCTGTTTGAGGGTGAAAAGCAGTACTAAAGTCTACCCATGTTCCTAAAGCTTCTTGGAATTTCTTCCAAAATCGAGAAGTAAACTGAGTACCACGATCAGAGACAATGGAAATTAGAACACCATGAAGACTAACAATCTTGTCTATATACAATTGTGCAAGTTTAGCAAAGTCATATGTAGTCTTCACAGGAAGGAAATGAGTAGATTTTGTCAATCTATCCACTATCACCCAGATTGCATTGTAACCACCTCGTGTACTAGGTAAACCCACAGCAAAGTCTATAGCAATGTGCTCCTACTTCCACTCTGGAATAAACAATGGCTGAAGTAACCCAGATGGTCTTTGATGTTCTGCCTTAACCTGTTGATAAGTCAAACATTTAGCAAAAAAGTCTGCAACATCCCTCTTCATGCCACCCCACCAATAATGCTCCCTTACATCACGGTACATCTTAGTTAAACCTGGGTATACTGTGTAAGCAGAATTATGTGCCTCCTCCTTGATTTCTCTTCTCAACTCATCAACATTGGGGACACAAAGTCCAGTGCCATAACGAAGAACTCTATCATCATTTAAAATGAACCCTTGAGTTTGGCCTTGATGAATACTATCTATAATCTCACACAATTGAGAATCCCTCTTCTGAGCAGCCTTAATTCGATCAATCGAGATAGGTCTAACTCGAAAATGTGTTAAGAAGGATCCAGCTACGATTTTAAACTCTACTCCCTGATCTAACAACTCATGTAATTCACCAATCAGAGGCCTCCTATTGGTAGATATATGAGCCTGCTTAGAGTATCAGCCACCACATTAGCTTTTCCAGGGTGATACTGTATGGTGCAATCATAATCTTTCAGCAATTCTACCCATCTCCTTTGCCTAAGATTAAGATCACATTGGTCAAAGATGTATTTGAGACTTTTGTGGTCAATGAAGATTTCATAAGTCTCACCATACAGATAACGCCTCCAAATTTTCAAAGCAAAAATTACTGCAGCCATTTCCAAATCATGAGTTGGATAATTCTGCTCGTGCCTTTTCAACTAATGAGAAGCATATGCAATAACCCGTCCATGTTGCATTAAAATACATCCTAAACCAATCCTAAAAGCATCAAAATATACTGCATGACCACCTGATCCATACGGAAGAGCTAACAGTGGTGCTGTAGTCAAACGAGTCTTAAGCTCCTGAAAACTTTTTTTTTTCACAAGCCTCAGACCACTGAAATTTCACATTCTTCTGTGTCAACTTAGTTAAAGGTGCTACAATACGAGAGAAGTCTTGAATAAACGTCTATAATACCCTGCTAAACTCAAGAAACTACAAATCTCTGACACAGTTGTGGGTCTAGGCCAATAAAGCACTGCCTCAACTTTCTTCTTATCAACACACACCCCATCCTTAGATATTGTATGGCCTAGGAAAGCCACACTATCTAACCAGAACTCACATTTTCAGAACTTGGCATATAGCTTGTGTTCCCATAAGGTCTGAAGGACAATTCTCAAATGCTGCTCATGCTCCTCTTTACTCTTTGAGTACACTAGAATGTCATCGATGAACACTATAACAAATTGATCTAAGAAAGGCTTGAAAACTCTATTCATGAGATCCATAAAAGTGGCTGGAGCATTGGTAAAACCAAAAGACATTACAAGAAATTCATAGTGTCCATACCTAGTCCTAAAGGCCGTCTTGAGCATGTCTTCTTTCTTGACCCTCAATTGATGATACCCAGATCAAAGATCAATTTTGACAAAATACTTTGCACCTTAAAGTTGGTCAAACAGGTCATCTATGCGTGGAAGAGGATACTTATTATGCACAGTCACCTTATTCAATTGCCTATAATCAATGCACATTCTCAAAGACCCATCATTCTTTCGCACAAATAACACAGGAGCACCCCATGGAGAAACACTAGGGCGAATAAACCCCTTATCTAGTAGGTCCTGTAGCTGCTCCTTCAACTCCTTAAGTTCTGCGGGGTGCCATACGATAACGTGGCATAAATATGGGCTCAGTTCCAGGAGCTAAGTCCATACCAAACTCTACCTCTCGCTCCGAGGGTAAACCTGATAAATCTTCTGGAAACACAACAGGAAACTCCTTAACCACTGTAACATTCTCCAAACCTGAACCTTCTACTTAAACGTTTCTAACATAAGCTAGATACCCCTTACACCTTTTTTGCAATAATCGGCTAGCACTCACTACTAAGATAAGATTACTAGAGGCTATACTGCGATCTCCCTGAAATTAAAATTCTGCCTCCCCAGGAATTTTAAAGGGTACAACTTTATTATGACAATCTAATAAAACGTGACAAGTGGCTAACCAATCCATGCCTAAAATCACATCAAACTCAAACATATCCAAAGAAACAAGATCTGCAGCTAATTTCCTATCTCCAATGTGAACTATACATCCCCTATACACCATATCAGTGTCTATTGCATTCTCCATAGGTGTTGATACAGATAAAGGATACTCTAACAAAGTAGGTGGTGTACTAAATCTTATGGAAAAGTATGGAGAAATAAAGGAATGAGTGGAACCGAGATCAAATAGTACTCTAGCATCAAATGAACAAATAGAAAGTGTACCTATCACTACTGCATTAGATGCCTGAGCATCCTGCTGAGTCAAGGCAAAAACCCTAGCTTGACCTCTACCACCAGATGTCTGTCCCTGAGTTTGAGCAGATCCTCTACCACCAGAACCTCTACCACCCTGACCACGACCACCAAAACCCTGACTTCTACCACTATACTATGAAACTAGCTGAACCTGAGAGGGAGTAGAATGTGCTGCCTGACCAGCACCCTGAGTTGTCTCACTAGTAGGACAGTCCTGTCTACGGTGTCCCAGTTGTCTACAACCAAAGCATGCTCTAGTGACCCAATGACAAGTGCCCTTATGTGGCTTACCACAATGCTGATAAGGAGGGGAAACAGGTCGAGTGCTAATCTGAATATACTGAGCATTCCTTGCATGGTCCTTTGCTCACGTCCTTGACCAACTCTAGATTGATGTGCCCTATTACCAACTGTAGACTGAGAACCCTACTTATTACCCTGATAAGAACCCTAATGACTCTGTCCTCTGTTAAACTGATTACCTTGACTATCTTTCTTAAATCGCTTGCGCTGCTCAGGAGCCCAACGTTCATCATCATACATCTCCATCTGTCTAGCCCGATCAACCACCTCCTCATATTTAAGTAGTCGTAAAGGAGCTACATGATCAATTAGCCTGTCTCGTAAGCCCCTTTCAAATCTGTGAGCCTTCTTCTCCTCATTTGGAATCAAGTGTTTACCAAAGTGAGATAATTTGGTAAACTTCATCTCATACTCTGTAATTGTCATGTTGCCTTACATCAAGGTTTCAAACTCCAAAGCCTTAGCCTCTTGAACACTAGGAGGGAGAAATCGTTCTAAGAACAGAGAATGAAACTCAGGCCAGAGGATAGAACCTTCAGGCCACCCATTCTTCTTAGAGATATACCACTCACGAGCAACTCCCTTAAGCTGATTTCCTGCCAACATCACCATCCTAGCACTACTGCAACCCATAGTGTCATAACACCTCTCCATGTCATCTAGAAAATCTAAGGGATCAGCTAATGCATCATCTCCACTGAACTCCTTTGGTTTTAGCTTGAGAAAGTCTGTCGAGTCAAGGAATTGAGCCCTATCCTAGGCTGGTGTTGAAATAGAGCCAACTACTGGTTGCTGTAGTTGGGTTGTAAGGTACTCTATTATAGTATTAATAGCACGATTCACTGCATATAATCCCGCTACCAGATCTGCCACAATAGCCTGACCAGCTCTAGGTGCTTGAGCTGCAGTAGCTAATTGGAATGGTTGTGCCCCATTCTTAGCCATAGGATGTCTGATTAATAGTTTGAGGTGGTACCTTTCCTGTTGGATCAAGGTTTGCACCATTAAGACTCTTGGCCCTAGTTTTCCTCTTACGTCTAACAGACCCAGGCACTTATTCATTTTAATAAACAAGCATTAAATCTGAAAATGTGAGCCAAATTAAGACAGGTGAAAAAGTACAAAGGACGCAGATATCTAAAGCAATGATAAACTGAAAAGACGTTAAGGATCCTATGCTCTGCAAGTTTACTAGACCTCAACCTGGCTCTGATACCAACTTTGTCATGACCCAAAATTCTGAGTCATGACCGGCGCATAATTTAAGTATTCTTAAATCATGCAAGCCTTATTAGAGTATCTTGAATGAATATATTGTTACTTACTAATACCAAAAAATAGACAAAATCTAAATAAATAAAATACTGAATAAACATTATAAATATCCCATAAGTAAACTACGGAGTCTCTATAGATTTCAAATAAAAACTTAAACTGTTCAATAAACTAAACTAATTATTAGCCTAAGGAAACATGAATTTGGGCATACCATGAGAACAAATCAAAGATTGTCCCTCTTCAGAAAATGGACTGAATATTTGGATCAGCTATAGAATTCTACTGATCTGAAACAGATAACATACAGAGAAAATGTGGTTTGAGCTAATGCTCAGTGAATGATAATTATAGCACACAACAGAACAGAAATAAGCAGACACTTGATTAATTTCGCAATAAATTTTCTATTTAATAAAATCATGCTCATGCTATCAAAATCATTAATAAAATAATTTAATAAAACATATAAATAAAAGAAATTCATTCAATAAAAATTTTATGGTATGGTGCACTAGGGTGATGATACCCCACATCACCAAAGGTCATATGGTAAGCGCACTATCAGATATTAGATACCTTCCTCCTCCTTCACTGATATCAATGCATATGATACTAATGCAAACCATAAACTGTAATGATGCATGAATCGACAATGCAACCTAATACCGTGATAGTCCACATGATGGGGCCAGATAACAGAAATAAATACTGAGCACAGATACCAATTCAAAACAGAAAATTAATTTGTATAAATCAATCAAAATCAACAAAAAATTTCAGATAGCAAATAATAGCTGATAGTGCAATTCCAATAGTTTATTTCAATAATTTCAGAGAGTCAATAAAATCAAATTAATCTCAAATAAATTCAGTGCAACACATCAGTAAATTTTATAGTCAGATATCAATCAATATAAAGATAATAAAGGGCTATTCCTGGGATCCTAATAGCTCTAATGCAGAGATAATTGACAAAATTAATTATTTAATTAAAATCAAAATAAAATTCAATAATAAAATAAAACTCTAAAACCTCACATGTAAAATAATTATTAAAATACTGATTTAAAATTTTATTTAATAATAATTTTAATGCTAAAAAATTTTAAAATGGACTAAAATGGTGTCATGTACTATAATTACCACTCACCTGAAACCTCCTAGACAATAGTTATTTTCAATGGAAGAGAGACAATTTCAACAGACAGATTGAATATTCAAATCTCCTACACACCCAAAATATTAAAAAAAAATATTAAATAATAATAAAATAAAATAACTTTAATATATATATATATATATATATCTATATTTTAATAACAATCAATTATTGTCTAACAGTAATTATGATCAACCCAATTCAATACCAATAATCAAAGAAAAAAAATAAATTTCTAGAGTAGTTATAACAGATCAAGGAAAGAAAATAAAATCAGATTAACTTATTATTGAACAAAGAACGAGAATTTTTACCTTGAAAATAGAATCGAATGTAATGAATTGAGAAATAAAAATTTAGGAATTCTATATGCACATCAGATTATAAATCGTATATATATATATATATATATATATATATATATATATATATATATATATATATATATATATATATATATATAAGATGATGAAAATACTTGCTGCGAGTATTTGGTAGAAAAAGGAGGTGACAAACAGGTTTTGAAAGCAAACTTTAGCAGAAAAGATGATTAGGGTATATATATTTTAATAGTTCTATTAGGTATAGAATGTGATAAGAGTTGTTATTGAACTGGGTTGTTCAGATTGCAGATATATATTTAATTTCAAAAATAATATATATATACAAGTAAATAAGCAGGCCATCCAATGAAATAATTTTTTTTATAAATATATTAAATTATTGTTAGCTAATTAAAATAAAATAATAATAAATAATAAATATATATAGGTTTCCACAGCTTCATTCTACTATGGAAAATGGGATTCTTTATAAGATATGCAGCTCCAGGTTATCATAATAAATTGTTGGTGGTACAGGTATTGATATGTGAAGCTCTTTCAAAAGATGAGATATCCAATTTATCTTTGCCGTAGTATTTGCGATGGCCTTGTATTCGGCCTCAGTGGAAGAGCGGGCAATTGTTCGTTGCTTCTTTGAGGACAACTGATAGGAGAACCTCCTAGAAGAATCAAGTATGTAGACGTAGAGGACCTATCATCTGAATTACCTGCCCAGTCAAAATCAGAATGCCCATGAAGAGTCAATAAGCTTCTCGGCTTTAGAGTTATACCGTGACCATATGAGCTTTTCAAATATCACAGAATCCATTTAGCATACTACCAGTGTTGTATGGTAGGCTTATGCATGAACATAGATAGTCGATTTACTGCAAAAGCAAGATCTGGCCTTGTAAAAGACAAATATTGAAGTGCGCCAATAAGTTTCCTGTATTGAGTGGCATCAGTGGAGGAGGTGCCATCATTGAGTTGCAGTGTTGTTGTCAAAGGTAAGGGTGTCTTAACCCCTTTTGCATCCATCATTTTGAACTCGTTTAAAAGATCAGTAATATATTTCTTTTGAGATAAATGTAGCCCATTGCTAGTCTTGCTCACTTCAACACCTAAAAAATAACTGAGAGGGGTAAAATCTTTCAAAGAAAACTTCATTGATAAGGCCTCATACACCTTTACAATTTCAGCTTGAGAGCAACCTGTTATGATAATGTCATCCACATAGATTAACAGGTATAGTGTTGCTGATGATTCATGCAAAATAAATAGAGAGGAATCCATCTTGGAATTGTAAAAACCATATGAGATGAAAAATGTACTCAGCTCAGTATACCATGCTGGAGGTGCTTGACAAAGGCCATAAATAACTTTTGTTAAATGATAGGCATGACTCAGATATGTTGGATCAACGAAACCTGGTGGCTGTTCCATAAACACCAATTCAGTGAGAGTGCCTTGTAGAAAGGCATTGTTTACATTAAGTTGGAAAATAGGCCATCCATAGTTTGTAGCAAGAACCAACCAGAACAAGACGAACTGTGGTTGGCTTAACCACTGGACTGAATGTGTTGTTGAAATCTATACCTAGGCGTTGGTGATAGGCCTTAGCAACTAAACGTGCTTTAGATCTGTCTAAGGAACCATCTACTTTTTCTTTTATGCGGTACACCCATTTGCATCTCACAACATTTTGGTTTGAATCCTTAGGAATGAGAGTCCATGTTTTATTACGAACAAGTGCATCAAATTTATCTTGCATCACAGCTTGCCACTTCTGTTCTTTAAGAGCCTAAGTATAACTTCTAGGAATAATAACATGTTCACAAGAAACTGTTAGTGCAGAATAATCAATAGGATGCCTGGGTTTAAAAATGTTATGCTGTGAATGTGTAACTATACGGGCAGGCTTATTATCACACACCTCAACATTCGATGGAGCACCTTCATCTGAGGCATGTGTGGGCATGGATGATGAGGAGAAAGGAGTGTTTCTGGAGGAAGTTTAGGTTGATGTGGGTTTAGACTTTGGTTGTGAATTAGAGGTAGATGGTACAGGAGGTATTTTATCATCAACTGGAAGAGTTGGGGTGGTGTTATAGTTTGGTAGAGTAGGTTTTGGAGAAGGTATATGGTTAATCCAATGAGTGACAAGATCCTATGGTAAAGTTGGAGGAAGTGTTTCGGTTCTTTGGAAGGAAAAAATATTTTCATTAAAAATAACATGACGAGAAAAATAAATTTTAGAAGTCTTAGGATCAAGGCATTTATAACAATAATGGGAGGTCGAGTAACCGAGGAAGACACAAGGGATAGACTTGGCATCAAGTTTGTGGTGGGTGTATGGTTTTAACCAGGGGTAACAAAGGCAACCAAAGATGCGAAGGGCTAAGTAAGTCGTTTTTATTTTAAAGAGGGCCTCATAAGGGGACACATTGCCAAGAATAGATGTGGGCATTTTGTTTATGAAATAAGTTGCTGAGTGACAAGCATGTGACCAAAAACGAAGTGGAACGGAGGCTTGGTGTAGCAAAGTTAAGGCTACTTCCATAACATGACGGTGACGACGTTCTGCAGGACTGACACGTTGAGGTGTATGAGGTGGAGAAAAGAGGTGTTGAATGCCAAGATTGAGTAAAGTTGAATGTAAACCTTCATATTCACCCCCACCATCAGAATATACAGTGAGTATAGGGACAACAAAATACTTCTCGACCATAGATTTAAAATGACAGAACATTTTTGTGACTTCAGATTTTTGTTTGAGAGTAAACAACCAGGTGTACTTGGTAAAACAATCAACAAAAATAATGTAATATCGACAACCATTTGAAGCAGTTATAAGAGCTAAACCCCAAACATTTGTATAAAGTAGTTCTACAGGACGAGAGCAAGTAAAACTTATTTGATTAAAAGGTAGCCTGTGAGGTTTATTACAAGAACAGGAATTCCAAAAGTCTAGTCTTTTGGATGAACTAATAGGTAAATTTGAGGTAGTAAGAACATGTTGAAGAACACGATTATGAGGATGGCCAAGATGATGGTGCCAAGGTTCGGTAGTGGACTTACGAGATACACAGGCAAAGAAAACTCCAAGAGAGAATTTGGTTGCCATGCCAGCCCATTCGTAACAAAACAATCAGAAAAGAATTCAATCGTGACATTATTTTGTGAACAAATTGAGATACAGATATTAAATTCTTTTCAAATGGATGATGCACAAAGTACATTATTCAACTTAAATTCACCAGAAGAAGAGTGCAAGTGGGTGGTTCCCACATGCTTTATTTGAATGCCCTTACCATCTCCGATAATTATCTCATCAGAACCATTATAATCTGAATAAGCTTGAAGGTTCTGTGTATCTGAAGTAACATGATGGGATGCACCAGAGTCCATTATCCATGAATTTGGTAGTTGTCTTGTTGTTCTTGTTGCAAAATTAGCCCTTGCTTCCATGGCATTATGAGATCGTGAGTGGCAAATTTTGGCTGTGTGTCCATACTTATCACATAATTGACACTAAACTCTGGAGTAATTTGAATTAGCAGCATTGAAAGTCTAATTGTCACACCTTACGCCTCCGTAAGGTATAACATGATTCCGTAATATATCTAATGAATTACCTTACTTTGCCTACCGATAACTCATTAAATACACTATAAGGAATTTTAAACAAATTCAATTCATTTTAAAATGAAAAGTGATGTTAAAACATTATTAAAAAGCCTTTAGATGGAGTTTATGTCATGAACAAATATTTTGGTAAATTTGATTTTCACAAATTTTATAAAAATTTTGGCAGAGTGCCGGCTATAATTTGAGAAAATAGTTATTTAAAACCTGAAATGAAAGCACTTCCAATACAAAATTTTTAATCTCAACTTCAATACTCCCCAATTCAACACAATTTCAACACAATTCCAATAAACATAAATTTTATTTCATTTACTCTAATTTACAAGCAAAAGTTTCAATTTACAATGAAGGAACCAAAGATAATATCATTACAATTTTTACTTTGTAACTGCTCAACTAGTGCAATAGATACATATGAACATAAATAATTACATCAAAAGAAATTATAAGGGTATATACAATATACCCATACAAAGATCCTCAAAAGGTGTTCTCCTGTCACTAGAGTAGCTCACTCTGCTGCTTTGTTCTTTTCCCTGTCTGCGACAGCAATAAAAAGCCATTGCTGAGCAAACACTCAGTGGTGCACGATAAAATTTTAAAATAGCTGAATATAAAAAGTATACATCAATAAACACATTTTTAAATCATTTCACAATCACATTTCATGAAATTGATGTCAACTCTTATAATACCATTTTATTAAAATAAATTATAAATCGCAGTGTTGCTAATCAATACATATCTTAGGTTATGACACAAAATTTTGAATCAATGCCATGTTGTACATCACGACAAAACAATCTCAACTCCACTAATCAAAATCAATGAGGGAGGTGGCTAGCTAGCTATATGAGTACTCATCCAATCTCAACCTCAAACTAGCAAACCAAAGAGGGAGGAATATAATCAATCTTAACCCCATAAATGGAGGAGAAATATAGTGATACTGTTATGCCAAGTGTGAAGCTAAAACCAAATTCAAAATCATAGTGTTCAAAAATTTCATGCAAAGCACTAAGAAATTTTTATTCCAAATTTCCATTTACAAAATAGGCAACACCACATTTTTCAAAGCTATAATAAACATATATTGCTCATAATACATGTAAAAATAAATTTTTAAGTAGAAAAAGAGAAAGCAAAAATTATTGTGTACAAACTTCTAATGAGTCGCCTCTCTGCCTTGACTCACTTGTTCCCTATCATTTTCAGTATCTTTTTTTACTGAAATACACAATTTAAAGCATTTCAATATTCATTCAACTCATTGACCATAATTGATTCAATAATTAAATTTATGCACAATAAATTTTCCTTATAAGTTTCCTCTAAGGATTGAATTCTTTGTATGTGGTATGTTTATGGTTACTATTTATTTGACCAATTTATCAAAATGTTGCCTTTTTCATACTAAATAGTTATACTAATTTTAATTGCACCCACATACCACATTTTGGGCTACAATTGTGTTGGCATTGATAGCCAATTGAAATTCCAAACTCCCTAAGTGAGATTCTAAAATTTCAGTTTTGGGTCACTTGGATTTACTATTCCATTGGACCTTCTACAGTAGAAATTTAGCTAACTTTCCTTCATCAAAGTTGTTCCTTAATGTCTTAGCTTTAATTCCCTTTTTGAATCACTCCATTTAAAGTTTTGTAGCTCAAGTTATGCTACTTTTTCTAAGGCTGGCTGGATTGGTCAATTTTAGAATTCTAGGCAAATTTTAGGTTCTGGTAGATTTGGTGAGCCAAATTTAGTTGACAATTTGACTAGGTTGTGGCCAAATTTTGAGTTGCTATTCCTCATGAAAGTTGTTCTACTATGTCTAAGCTTTCCATTGATATAAAAATCAGGTTATTTGGACCTTCCTACTCTAAGTTATGACCATTTGAACAAGTATTGTTCATATGGTCAATTATGTATAGGGACATGGTACCTAATCCGGATTCAACCCAATTTTTCACTAACTTGTGGTCAGTTTTAGGGCAAGGTTTCGACATGAAAATTGTAACTTTGGGTCTTAATTTTCATCTCCAATTTTCCTTTCACCAATTGGAGCAACAAAATTTCAGTTATACTCATCTGAATGGGCATGGGTCAAGCTACCAGAATTAACCCTTACACATACACCATTCAATCTTAGTTTCAATCATTCAATCACAATCTAATTCATGCCAATTGACCAATTTAAGCCTCAATTAGGTCAATTTGCATCAATTCACTAAATCCCCAAATTTTTCCCAAATTTCTCATTGGTCAAGAACCCTAATTATGCAATTGACATAATTCATAAAAACAAAGTGTATACAACATATTTACATACTAAATTAAGCTTGAATACACTTTTAATTCCAACAAATTCCATCAAACCCTAAGCATACTCAAGGTGGCTGAATTTCATGGGGTCCCTTAACATGTTATTTTTGTTTTATTTTCAACAATTTCCAATTTGTTTAAAGTGTCTAAGCATAGATTTAGAGAGAAATTAGAAGGATTACTACTAACCTTTTTGATGAGCCTTTGAAACTTCAATTCCCTTCAACTTTCTTCAAATTTTCCCATTCCAATCTTTTTCTTGAAATTCAATTTGAGGTTTTCTACAAGTTTTATAAGGGATTAAGGGTGTAATTTAGGGTTTAGAAAGCTTGGGGTGAGCTTTCATGGAGGAATTAGAAGAGAAATGAGAGAAAATGGTGAGAGATATGAGAGAGAGAATTGGGGCGGCAAGGAAGAAGATAAAATGAGGATTTTTACCTTTTTTTTTTAATTATCTTGTTATACTTATCACAAAATAATTAAATTAAATTAAAATTCTTTATTACCTCATGCTTGTATAAGGATGATATCATAATTCTTTTCCTTTTTCCTTTTCTTTCACTCACCTCTTCTCTTTTAATCTAATTTTCAATATTTTAATTTTCTATATTTTATTAGACATTTAGGTCAAAAATCACCTCTAAGTGTGAATTGACCAAATTGCCCCTTACCGGTCTGATCCGTTTTTCCAGTAATATTTATTTGCTTCCGGAACTTTGGTTTAATTTTTCGAACTAGTTTTTTATTCTTTTCTGAGGTTTTTACATTACCATTAGTTTTGCAATAATTCTTAGGCCTAGGGTGCCATAAGGTCCCACTCGAAAATAGGACAGCGACTGAGCTCGTAGTCACTTCCTGATTCGGTCACCCATCGCTGTGGCCTTGGCTCATTTAACCCATTATACCTTGTTTTCTTCATTTGCATTTAACCTTCATGTAATGGCTATTAATTTTTATTTATGACTTTTCTAGATGACTTAATTATGGTTCTAAACCTCTTAACTGTTCGGACCGACAATGATCACCCGAATAGTAAAATGTATAGAACTAGTGAACATAGGGGTGTTACACTAATTACCCCTTACATTCACGCATCCCACAGCAGAATTATAACCATGAGAAGTCTACTATGATCATCAGCCTCCAAAAGTACCATGACCCCTCATAGTGCTACGGTCAGAATTGCTGCGTTGGCCATTTTGGTTGTCCTTGTGACTACACTGAATCGTAATTGGTGATAAGTGTTTGGCTGTAATATCATGAATAAAAAACACTTCGTGGCTATACAATTTGTCAAAATGTTGCCTTTTTCACACTAAATAGTTATACTAATTTTAATTGCACCCACATACCACATTTTGGGCTACAATTGTGTTGGCATTGGTTGCCAATTGAAATTCCAAACTCCCTAAGTGAAATTCTAAAATTTCAGTTTTGGGTCACTTGGTTTTACTATTCCATTAGACCTTCTACAGTAGAAATTTAACCAACTTTCCTTCATCAAAGTTGTTCCTTAATGTCTTAGCTTTAATTCCCTTTTTGAATCACTCCATTTGGAATTTTGTAACTCAAGTTATGCCACTTTTTCTAAGGCTGGCCGGATTAGTCAATTTCAGAATTCTAAGCAAATTTTAGGTTCTAGCAGATTTGGTGAGCCAAATTTGGTAAGCAATTTGACTAGGTTGTAACCAAAATTTGGGTTGGTATTCCTTATGAAAGTAGTTCTACTATGTCTAAGCTTTCCATTTATATAAAAATCAGGTCATTTGGACCTTTCTACGCTAAGTTATGACCATTTGAACAAGTACTATTCATATGGTCAATTCTGTACAGGGGCAGGGTACCTAATGCGGATTCAACCTAATTTTTTACTAACTTGTGGTCAGTTTTAGGGCAAAGTTTCTACATGAAAATTGTAACTTTGGATCTTAATTTTCATCTCCAATTTTCCTTACACCAATTGGAGCAACAGAATTTCAGTTATACTCATTTGAATAGGCATGGGTCAAGCTGCCAGAATTGACCTTTACACATACACCATTCAATCTTAGTTTCAATCATTCAATCACAATCTAATTCACACCAATTGACCAATTTAAGCCTCAATTAGGTCAATTTGCATCAATTCACTAAATCCCTAAAATTTTTCCAAATTTCCCATTGGTCAAGAACCCTAATTATGCAATTGACATAATTCATGAAATCAAAGTGTATACAACATATTTACATACTAAATTAAGCTTGAACACACTTTTAATTCCAACAAATTCCATCAAACCCTAAGCATACTCAAGGTGGCCAAATTTCATGGGGTCCCTTAACATGTTATTTTTGTTTTATTTTCAACAATTTCCAATTTGTTTAAAGTGTCTAAGCATAGATTTAGAGAGAAATTAGAAGGATTACTACTAACCTTTTTGATGAGCCTTTGAAACTTCAATTCCCTTCAACTTTCTTCAAATTTTCTCCTTCCAATCTTTTTCTTGAAATTCAATTTGAGGTTTTCTACAAGTTTTATAAGGGATTAAGGGTGTAATTTAGAGTTTATAAAGCTTGGGGTGAGCTTTCATGGAGGAATTGGAAGAGAAATGAGAGAAAATAGTGAGAGAGATGAGAGAGAGAATTGGGGCGGCAAGGAAGAAGATAAAATGAGGATTTTTACCTTTTTTTTTTAATTATCTTGCTATACTTATCACAATATAATTAAATTAAATTAAAATTCTTTATTACCTCATGCTTGTATAAGGATGATATCATAATTCTTTTCCTTTTTCCTTTTCTTTCACTCACCTCTTCTCTTTTAATCTAATTTTCAATATTTTAATTTCCTATATTTTATTAGACATTTAGGTCAAAAATCACCTCTAAGGGTGAATTGACCAAATTGTCCCTTACCGGTCTGATCCGTTTTTCCAGTAACATTTAATTGCTTCAGGAATTCTGGTTTAATTTTTCAAACTGGTTTTTTATTCTTTTCTAAGGCTTTTACATTACCATTAGTTTCGCAATAATTCTTAGGCCTAGGATGCCATAGGGTCCTACTCGAAAATAGGTCAGCGACTGAGCTCGCAGTCACTTCCCGATTCGGTCACCCATCGCTGTGGCCTTGGCTCATTTAACCCATTATACCTTATTTTCTTCATTTGCATTTAACCTTCATGTATTGGCTATTAATTTTTGTTTATGACTTTTCTAGATGACTTAATTATGATTCTAAACCTCTTAACTATTCGGACCGACACTGATCACCAGAATAGTAAAATGTATAGAACTAGTGAACATAGGGGTGTTACACTAATTACCCCTTACATTTTCACATCCCACAACAGAATTATAACCATGAGAAGTTTGCTGTGATCGTCAGCCTCTGAAAGTACCATGACCCCTCATACTGCTACGGCTAGAATTGCTGCATTGGCCATTTTGGTTGTCCTTGTGACTATACTGAATCTTAATTGGTGATGAGTGTTTGGCTGCAATATCATGAATAAAAAACACTTCATGGCTATACAATTTATCAAACAATTCTTTAAAAGAAATAGGAGTGTCTCTTACACGGATAGCGACACTTATCTCTTTATAGTTTGGCCCAAGACCACTAAGAATTTTGATCACTAGTTTTGCTTCTCCTAATGATAAGCTAGCAAGGGAAAGTTCATCAGATATGGAACGGATTTCTCTGAGATATTTTGCAATTATCTTGGTATGCTTTGCCAGGCTACTGAGTTTTTCTCGCAAACTATAGATCCGTGATTGAGATCAATTAGCATATGTGGTGACAAGTCTGTTCCAGGCTTTATTTGCAGTAGTAGCATAAGCCACCAAGGGAGCAATAGCAGGATCAACTGACGCCATGATGGCGTTGCGTATTAGATTGTCTTGGCGTTGCCAGATTTTGTGTGCTGCATTTGGTATCTGCTTTTGATTGTCGAAGAGATATTGTGGGGGGACAGACGTGGGAGCCATCTACATAGCCTATTAGATCAAGAGTTGTGAGTTGTGCTTGCCATGTGAGAAAATTGGAACTTCCTGTCAGTTTTATGGGAAGCTGAGAGGCAGGATTCAAGGTAATCAATGGTGGGTTTTGGTTGTCTGTTTGAGTAAAAGGATTGGTAACTTATTGTGAGGTGGCTAATGGAGAAGAGGTTGAGTCATTTGCCTCTGTTTGTTCTTGAGAAAAAAAATAAAAAATGCAGGACTTAGCTTTCTGGATAGGGCTTGTTAGAGCAGCTGAGGCTCTAATACCATAATAAAGCAAGAACAAACAATGGAAAATAGATTTTACATGGTTTAGCAAGATTTGCTTTCATCTACGGTAATGGTTGTGTCACACTTTTTATTCATCATGTCTGACATGGTTTTATATACAAATTCTGTATATGAGAAAGATCAGAATTTTATCTTTGCCATCAAAGTGAGATCCTATGTAATATTGATTTGAGATAATTGTGCTCCAGTTGTGTGCTGATTTTGTGGCCGAGAGAAAATTGAATTTGGTATTTCCTTTTTCATGCATGCATCCGTAATTACCAATTGAAGGTTTAGTGTGAGCTGGTTTACTAACTCCAGAGAATTTTGATCAGCCAGTCTACGGAAAAGTCCTAGCAAATCTTATAAAATAATCATATATAAAGGCTAAAGGTGAAACAGAACTTGTATATCATATGCTGACTTGAAAATTATTGGATAGCACACAGCATTATGGCTGTATCTGCGGGCATGAATGATCAGTCCATGGATGTGGATTTTATGATGTGGGAAAATCTATAAGAGAAAAAAGGGAGAGAACTGTTTTGTTCAATAATTTCTCATATAACCCCCTTCTTTCTTTCAGTTAGAAATAATCTAAAAATAATGCAACCATGGAGATTGGAGCCATTTCGCCACTGGTATGTATATAAGTCCAAAAGTGATGGTTGTCAGCTTATGGATAAATTAAATAGTTCATCTCAATCAAGTAGAAAGCGATTTTTCTGGAGCTAGAGATATCTTTGCCTTTTGGCTTAATCAGGATTATTGTCTTCACACACACGTGCCAAATCTGTTTATATCGGAGCAACCAACTGCATCACATGCAGAGATGATCAAAACGTAAAAACAATTTCAAATGAGAGAGAGGGAGAGAGTGTGTGCGTGTGAGAGCATGGGGAAATTTTGTGAGGTTTGTGTCAAATTTGTTTGGTTGTGCAGGATTCGGCTTTAGAAGGTGTGAAACTCGAAAGGTTAAAACCATTTGAGCTCCGGTTTCATGCGTTATGTTCCTCGGGAATTGGACTGTCATGTTGGCTTGAATAGCATTTTGTTTGATTATGGATCCATCATCCACTCTCGTCTCTGTGGATGGATAGTCACCACCACATTGTCATGTTGGTAGCATTTTGTTCTTCACAATCACAATTCCACTTTGAAGCAGCAATTATTGATGAAGTCACTTCAAATCTTTTATATTTTCTCCTAGACAAATTTGTTTTTGGTTTTTAATACATGGGATTTCATTTGTTTTAATTGAATAATATATTATAATCTTATTATTATTATTATTATTATTTGACAAATCTTTTGTTTTAGAAGGATTTTGTCTTGATAAAAAAAAAAAATAAAGTCCTACACAAAGTTCTATTGATGGGTAACAAAGTCCAGTACATAAACAAATTAGGCCTCACACCCAATACCGGTGGCCCAATCCGGCACATATGCTCAGCCCACACACAACCACTGACGCGTGCGACCGCTGTGGGTGACGAAAAGGCATCAAATCCTTCTTTTTATCTACTAGAAAAACGTGGCTCATCTAAAAGGACAGAAATGGCGCTTGCAGCTTTCTCGCTCAAACTCCCCCTCAATCCACAGCTATCGAGAATCACCCAACCAAATCCTTCCTTAAAATTCAAACCGCCACCTGCCTGTAGGTCTCCTCTCTTCTTCCGCTTCAAATTCAAGACAGCTAACGCAAAAGGAAGAAGCGGAGTTTTCTTAACGAGGGCAGTGGAGGAGAGTCAGGAGAGCACGGAATCTGAGGCCACGAAGGAAGAGCAATCGTCGGATGAGGCAAGTGGCGAGGTAAGCGATGTTGGGGCGGAGATCAAGAGAGCAATGAAGAAAGGGGAGAAAGAAGGAGATTTGTTGAGCGGTGTGGTGGAAGAGATCCAGGAGATAGAGTGGCCTGCATTTGGGAAAGTGTTGGGGACCACAGGTGTAGTGATTGGGGTGATTGCAGGGTCTAGCCTTGTTTTGCTTACTGTTAATGCTGTTTTGGCTGAGTTGTCTGATAGGGTATTTGCTGGCAGAGGCGTTCAAGATTTCTTCAGCTAAGAGAGTTATGGAGTGGACAGGAGAGAGGCTGTAAACTACCATTTTCTTTATTCAATTGTCAATTAAATTGAGAAACAATAGTCTTTGTACTCATAAAACAACTTTGAATCGAACCCTTTTTTTGAAAATTAGCAATGATTGAGTTTTTGAGATTCTACGATTCTAAAAACATGGCTCATTGGTATTTGAATCAAGTGATCAAAATTGTGTAGTGTTACTGAGGTGACTACATTATTCAGTAGAGCCATACTACCTGCTATAACTTATATATATATATATATATATATATATATATATATATATATATATATGGTAAATAATATCTATTTTATAATTTTTAATTTATTTTAAATAATTTTTAATTTATAAATTAAATTAAATAATAATTTATTTATAATTTTTTTTACTTACAAATAAATTTAACTAATTTATAAATTAAACAAAACACTCTCTTAATGTACTGCAATAACAAATTATGACCCAATTGCACCCAAAATAACTCATTTTTATCTTACAACTTGAAATACACATATGGATATGGTACTGTTGATTCTCATCTACATTATCACATTATTCGTTTTGTTCTTGTGCCATAAATAGTTGCCCTGTCACTGAAAATAGGATCAAAACAGTATCTGGTTCAGCAATATCAGCTAGTCTACAATCATGATCAACAAAGTTCACATCCAACAACTGGTGCACCACAACAAAAAGTACAACTTTATCAAACTTGTCCAAGAAAACATAGAAGGGGATAAAAAAATTACAATAACTCCTTGAGAAGAACCTTGAACTTTATGAATTCATTCATTTGAACTTGCAGGACCCACGAGTACTCCTTGAGAAGAACCTTCCTTCTTGCCACCATCATCCTGCACCTCATTTTCAGGCTTCCTTATCTTGATCTTGTATTTAGTTTCAAATTCAGCAATTTCCTTTTTCTTCTTTTCCAAGGCCTCATTAAGCCTTGCAATTACCTCCTCAATCCCCTCTTTATTGCGCTGGACAGCAGGCAGGACCTCTTTGATAGTTCTCTCAACCAGCACACCTCCAATCATTCGGTAGCACCGTCTGGATGGGTCAAGTGGTTGGATAGCATTAATGACCAATGAGTGCTCACTCACTTCCATCTCAAGCTCAGTGATCTTTGAGTAAATTTGATTCAGTTCAGACCGCATAGCAGTGTATGCATTCACAACTGCCTGTTCATTTATTGGTTCCTTCCTATCGCCTTCAGCTTTGGAGGCCATGATTCTCTGCAAATAAAAAAGAACAAATACTGATGAAAAGGAATCATCTATGTAACTCTACTACAGTTCAATAGTCAAAACTCCAATTACTCTTGCTAAAACATTTTTACAAATCCATGATTGACTGTTCAACATTACAGTACATAAGGATCAGAAGTGCAATGGAGGTGGCAATAAGAATTGTTGAATCATTGCTAATTCTCTACCTCCAATCCCTTTCTGGCACCATCTCCAATCAATCTTTGTTTTTTACTAAAAAAAATAAAATGCAGGAGTGCGGGATTGCCTCTTAGATCACAATATTTGATAGATATGATTATACAAACAGAATTTGATAAATAATCATTATACACCATAAACCTTAAACTGCCAACAACTGGCAAACACAGTGGATATCAATACCAACAAATTAAGCTCCAATAGTCCTTTCTAGCTTCTAATATCACATCATTATGGAAATTTCAGACTGATCATGAAACCCTAACTCTACACCCTGCAAATACAACTAAATCTTCCCCTCTTACTATATGGAGATTGCATCTGTTGCAATCACAGTGATTGAAATCTATTATGGGTCAGCTAAATTTCTCCATATTTTGCCATAATTAGGGTTTCTAAGATTAAAATCCCTGATTGATTAGGTTTATTTCGGAAGCTCAAAGCATCCCCTAGCAGTGCGAAGAGTAAAAATTTATTCTTTCTTTGGGTTTTAAAAGCAACCAGCGATTTGGAAAGTCCATGTATAATAGAAAACATAATAATTGTTGATCAAAACAAAAGGAGAGTTTAGAGAAGGAAAAAAAAAAGGTGAAAGGAAACAATAAAACCTGACTATCAGAGCAAAAATGGAGTGGAGGTCCTGAGTGAGAATCGGAGAGGCACAGTGGTAGCGACTCGACACTAGGAAGCTCGCCAAGCAAGAGGGGTTTTTCCGCTGGGGTTGGCCGCAGGTGACTTGGCGCTGGATCACCAGTGAAAATTAGGGCTCATCCCATCAACTTCGACAAAATAGAGAGTCGGGTCTTTTCCAGTATTCCACATTCACTTGCTAACTTGCCGAGAAAAAACACATTTTAAATTAAAAATTTAATTAAAATTAAATTTAATAAATTTTAATTATAAAAACTTTGCAATAATTATATATATATATATATATATATATATATATATATATATATATATATATATATATATATATATATATTATGTCTCAATTTGTAAGTGAATTCTTTCATGAATTCTTATTTTGGTATTTCAATTATTAGATATAAAATTTATTTGTAAATTTTTTCAACTTTCATAGGATTTGGCATAAATATAATTAATTAATTAATCTTATAAAATTAATTATTTAGAATTATAAGTATTTTTTTTTTCAAATCAAATATGATAAATATAGATTTATGAATATGTTCCATCAAATTTTATAAAATTAAATTTATATCTCGTAGGGAGATGGGGTATTTTTTTTTTCACTCTATTTTTCATTCTAATACATGAAATTCAATTGTGTTTCAAATAAATTTGAGTTTAGAGATTACTTGAATGATATTTAATCATTTCAAAATGACAACAACATTATACGTCTTATATATATATATATATATATATATATATATATATATATATATATATATATATATATATAATTTATAATTGATTTAGATTAAAAAAAAATTAGTTTTTTGATATTTGAATTGTGATTAAAGTGAAATTTTAATAGCAGTTATTGGAAGGGAAAAAAACACTGTTTTGGATTATAGTATCCAGCAAAATGGGCAATTGCCAAATTCTATGTAAAAGAGATTTTCCACACCCTGCAAAACCAAAACTTTATCCTATCAACCAACACGAATCGCTTCAATACTCATCAAAACTTCCCTCATTTCCCAACTCACAAAAGCCATGGCAACCCTTCATTTCATTCCATATCCTTCCTTTACTCTCACCAAACAAGTTATGCCCACCAAACTTCGTTCCCTTGCTCCTTGGAGACTATAGTTAAGTGCACCATTCCTGAAGATGAGCTGCTAACTTTGCGACTAGCCGCAGCTAATGACTGGAATACGGGCGCTTGATGTTCCAGTTAAAGAGTTTTGGTATTGAACACTAAATTTGAGTACAATCTTTATCATGGCAATATTGAATAGAAATCAAAGGAAGCATTCTATCGTCTCAGTGAAATAAGAACTCATCTCATAATAACAAAATGGAACTTGGAATTGACAGATCTAGAAAAGGATCAACTGAATCAAGACGAGAAAAAAAGCCTTGATATCATACTGATATTAATTCACTTTATACATCATGAATCCGCCATCTATAACATTCCTATTGATTGAAGAGCATATTTTTCTACAAGACCCTACAATTTAATCAGACTGTAAAAGTTTAATCGTGGGAAACAGGCCTTTAATTTATTCAAGCATTTGTGCATCACAATTAGATACTGTAATTACACTAGACATTTTGCAAGGCTATTCTCTCTTCTTCGCATGAGTAACAAAACATTCTGTAGTAGACTGGCTTGCTCTGCTTTGTTATCGCAAGCAATATGAACTGGAAGCAGAAATATTCTGAAAGTTTGCCACTTTTCATGATGATGTGATTTCCTGTCTGACTGCAACTCAGCACAACACTTAAATGAAATGGCTGTTGAAAGAAAACCTCCATGTTTCGCATTGAAAATATTATAGGGACTCGTGCCATTCCTAAAACTTCTCAACCAGAAGTCATGACTAAAAGTCTCTGCTTTTGAAGTAGGATTGCTTCTGAAGTCTGAAATTAGTTTCAAGCATCAAAGATCTAGTTCTTGCAAGTTGCAACAATATTACCATGGCCATAGAGCAACACTAGCAGACGAATGAGGAGGCCCTATACACAGCCAGATGAATAAGGTGACTCCATAGTCCATATACAGCCACTTAGGCAATAATGCTCTAAGCACTAGGTCTATGTGGGAGTCTAGCCGTCTGAGGCTTCCTTTGTTTAAGCTTCAGCTTCACATTAATGCCATTATCTATAATAGACTGAAGCACAATCTGAAGCTTACCCTCCAATCTCTCACCTTTTCTTGGTGTGTAAACCACATTGTGAATATCATCTGCCAAAGCTCTTTGTGCTAGAATTGCTCCTACGGCATCACAAGCAGCTGCATTCCTTGTTGAGGGTAGATCAAATTTTATGTCTTTAGATATCGAATGTGCCACAGCCACCACCTTGCTTGCAACCCGATGAATAATGCAGGCACGGACAGAGGCTTTTGATATGAAAATATCCAAACAAAATGGTTCATGGTAAGGAGCAGTCAGCTGATTGAAAGTTGGTGTTCTAACCTTCTTTTTCCCAACACTGCAAGAGCCATCCATATCATCAAGAAGCACAGAATAGACACTTTCATTCTTCACTATCTGTTGAAGGTTTTTAACTGCAAGAGCTGAAGTACAACTTGGGCTTTCCTTCTTTTTGATTTCTTTTCTGGTATCATCCATCTTTGAAGATTCCTTCTTTTCCTTTCCCTTGGGACCATCCTTTCTCTTTGAGGATTTCTTCCTGTGAAAGTCAAAACTGTACTCTTCAAACTCCTTGGAGTCCCAGTCAAGCTTATAAAAAAGATTGCCCCGAATCCTCATACTATCAATCTCGTCAAAATCAGGGTCACCCTTCAAAGATGCTGCATAATCAACCTGCTCATCATATGCTTCAGTAGCAGACTGAGACTGCCTTTCCATTTCCCTATCCAACCCTTTGTAGGCATGAGCTAAACCTGATGAAATTTGCCATGTATCATTGTCCACAAGCTCAATATCATAACGATCCAAACAAGGTCTCCCATGGCTGAATAATGGGGAAAGATGAATATTACTAGAGTAATTCACAGAAGGGTTTCGTCTGTTATCGACAGATGCTTTTGTGAGCGTGCTGTTTGTCTTCTCCACAATAGCAGAAGCCTTTGAGCAAAAACTAGACACCATTGAGAGGAAATGGGAACTCACTAGCAACGTGAGACTAGTTGGTTTCTTAAACAGAAGCAATGCCATTTTGGATAAGCCAAATTTGTAAAACCAAATGGAGAAGAGAGTATTGGTTCTCAGATGGGTAAAATATCAAACATTTGGTGGATGACATGGCAACACTGACAAAACCCCTCCACAGTCATCACTGTAACTTGGCCTTGTTTCCTTGGCTCACTTGACGCGATTCATGAGTAGAGGCAGATCTCTAGCTTGTTTAATGCCGCCAATCGCCATAGTAATTCAGAAATGATTGCAGTGGTTGGAGCTTGGTGTGAAGGTAAAAAGCTGATGGAGTCCCACAACAAAGAGGCGTGGGGGTTGGACAAGTGTTGCCTGCACATAGAATTATTAAATATTTTTATTTTATTTATCGTCACAAGATCTAATTAAAAAGAATAGAAAAAAAAAATGTTAATATCAAACTCTATTCAACCTATAAAATAGATTTCTAGGTATAAGAAATAAAAATTTATATCAATAATAAAGAAAATATTCAAAAGAACATGTGTAAAAAAAAAAAATATATTATTAACATTTCTCATCATTTGAATCCATATCATAAGGTGTGACGAAATTTTTACGCTGGTTGTCACCTACCGCAACCCTCCTCCTTTATCCGGACTTGAGACCGGCTAAGCGCAAACTACTTACGCTGATTGTGATTGATTGTCTCTCAATCAATTTGGCTTCATGCCCGGTCGTTCAACTATGGAAGTGATCTTTCTTATTAGAAGCTTGATGGAGAAATATAGAGATGTGAAGAAAGATCTACACATGTTTTTTATTAATTTGGAGAAGACTTATGATAGTGTTCCAAGAGATGTCCTATAAAGTGTGTTAGAACAAAAGAGGGTATCTATTAGGTACATACAAGTGTTGAAAGATATGTATGAAGGAGCAACTACTATTGTGCGCACAGTGGGAGGGGTCACAAAAGATTTTCCGATCTCAATTAGATTACACCAAGGATCAACTATAAGCCCTTACCTTTTTATATTAGTTTTAGATGAATTGACGAAACATATACAAGAGAGTATTCCTTGGTGCATGATGTTTGCGGATGATATTGTTCTGATAGATGAGACGCGAGAAGGGATCAATAGAAAGCTAGAGTTTTGGAAAAATACTCTAGAGTCAAAGGGCTTTAAGTTAAGTAGAAGGAAGACAGAATACATGCATTGCAAGTTCAGTGAAGGCCAAACTGGTGATAGAGAAAGAGTTAGTTTGGATGGAGTGGTATTGTTCCAAAGTAATCACTTTAAATATCTCACAGCTCAGTCCTTCAAGTAGATGGGGGATGTAAGGAGGATATTAGTCATAGGATTAAAGCCGGATGGTTGAAGTGGAGACGTGCCACGGGAGTTTTATGTGATCGCAGGATTCCCAGTAAGTTAAACGGTTTGAGCCTGCTTTATTGGGCCTTCTAGTGGGGAGAAAAAGTCTTCTCAAGTAATTTGTTAAGCTAGAGGGATTTGTCTAACTTTCAGTAGTTGGACATAAGAAAAACAATTGTCCCTGTGGGATTAAGGGTCACGCTATCCAATATTCAGCACAAACTTGGAATTCAATTGTACCGACTGTATTATTTATAACTTTAAAATAATTAAATAAACCACATTTATCTCATCCCGCAGCCATCATAAGCACCACAAAATGAAAAATAAGAGATGCCAAGAAGAAACCCATTAGAACAATACAAGCAAAAGAAGAGAAACAACAACATAGTTGCTTAAATAACTCAAAGAGACAGAACTGCAACTAATAAAAAGTGGAAAAGAGTCATTGTTCTTTTGATTCAACAAACAAATCATCAAGAACAGCGCATGGACAAGCACTTCAACTCAATCTAAACAATTCTGAATCCAACATAACTATAGCAGGTGAATATATTCTTCTCAGATAAAGAAAGAGAAAGAGAAAGAAGTGAAAAAGATAACTCCTACCTTAGTAATGGGCTTTTGTGCAGTCAAACTGGCAACCGTATCTCTAACCTCTGCATAAAAATTGACAAGAAATTCTTATCATGGAACCGTTTAGTGAAAGAGAGATGCAGAAACCAATCTTAAGTGAATTTTATGACTAGTTCCATTAAACCACAAAGCATGCATTTGAGTAAGCGAACTAATTTGAACAAATCAAATGCTTAAATGAAAAAGAAAATTGAGAACTTCCCAGCTTCAGAATAAGAAGCTAAAAACTCACTGTAATAAAACTGAAGTTCCTTCTCGAATTTGCGATCAGCTTTAGTCGCATAAAAATGTAGGAACTTGACGATATTGCTAGCTCCGAAAACTCTATCAGCTTAACACAAGAGGCAGTGGCGGCAAAGCACACTAGAACAAGGCAGCAATTTTGGGAGCTATAAAAGATAAGAAAAAAAAAAAAAAGAGAAATTAAATCTCCTCAGGTAGGAGAGCAGGACAAGACGAGTAGGACGAGAAGGAAGAGGCAAGATTTACAACAAGGGAGAATTTAAAAAAAAAAAAAAAAAAGCCTAAGCCTCACCTTAAATCGACGAGAAGAAGAGGAAAGCAGGAAACAACATCGGTCGGACACAATAGAAGAGGCTCTGGCAAAACCAGTCGGCGTCGAAACTACGAGCGAGATGGGTGAGAGTGAGACTCGGGATGGAGCATGCGGCGTTGGATGGATGAGCTTGATGAGAAGAAAACAGAGCTGATGCATGGGCAGAGCCTTCATTCAAATGCTGGGCTGGGCTGGTCTGGGCTGGTCTGGGCCTGGGTAGGCAGCCTAGTTTAAAATGGGCTAATTGGAGTTTTAATTGACAAGAGCCATTTCAGTGGATTCATTGTCAGTTTTCCGTGGAAAGAATCCAACTAAATTTTTTTGTTTTTTTTATTACACGTAGACATGACATACCCTTGATAAAACCATGATAATTTGATTAAAATATACTAACTCATATAACTATATGCACATACTATTTAACCTGAAGGCTTAATTAAATCAAAAATTAAAATTTATAATTAAACTAAATTAATTTATTAAAAAAAAAATAAATCAAACCAAATCAAATTAATTTTATTATTCAATTAGACCCATACGCCTGCCTATATTGACAATGAAACGGATGGGAGACTTTGAAAAAAACTTCGCATTTAGTAAAGGATGAAATCACGTAAAACTAACGTAAATTGTATGAACACATACCATTACAAATCACGTCCTAGAATCTCACTGTTTTAGAGAGGGAAAGTTACGCCTAACATAACCACGGTGGACGCCCCCCAATACCAGATTGAGGATTCAGAGACCATCTAACACCTATCTCTTAAAAACAAAAATTTTACAGAAATTTAATTTAATTAATTTTTTAATCATTTTTTTATATTTAAAATAAAATAATTTAATTATTTTTTTAAAAAATAATTTATTTCAAAAGAAACTCTAATCGATCAGTCAAATAATTCAACTAGAAAAAGTATACAAAAAATTAATTGGACAAATTCACAATACCATCCCCCACAAACTTTCACCCTGTTGAAAATTTTACCCATAACGAGCACAACAATCCATAAATAGTTGTGCGTTATAAACAACCTTGCAGCCATTAAAAGAAAAAGCTATAGCTCCAAATAAAGAAACCACACCATATGACCCGGCAGCTAACCGAAAATCATTCCAGTAAACAGCAAGAACATTTCACTAGGTTGAGAAACAATTATATCATATAAACGTACTAACCATCGGTCTGCCTTTCACAAAATACCTGCCAAAGCCTTTGGTTAGTATGCGGGTAGAATCACCACCTACAATAACTGCCTGTAAACATTATCTGTATGCTAAATACTGTGCAACCAGTCGTACTACAACACTGCAGGCCCCTACATCACACAACTATCAAGTGAAGATAGAAACAAAGGTGCTTGAATGGAATCAAATGCCATCCAGTTTTGATTTACTAGATTCTTAATTGAGTTGGTCATGAAAGATGGCAATTGCTCCAACCTCAACCCATAAGAAACGGGATTATTCAAACCACAATCAAGACAGCAGGGAACAGCTTTTCTACAACTAACCCTAATAACAGCGGCCGTAATTTTAGTACATCAACATTGTTATGTTTCCATCAGGATTACTTTCACAAGTACCTAGTGCTACAGTTTGATCAACATTAGAAATACAACTTCTTACCACGAGACAGCAAGAAGTAGAAAGTTATAATTAACACACATAGATCGCTACCATTAAAAAGGTTAGTGATTACAAACAAGCCAGTTGAGAAAGCAAATGAGATTGGGGTCATCATATCAGTGGTTACCATCTTCAACGAGTAGTCATGTCTATCGGTAGTAAGCCTGCTGATAAGCTGGGGCGAAACCATTTCCATAGCCTCCATATGCAGGATAATTCAAAGGAGCTCCAGGATACGATCCAGCAATGGGAGCAGCTGCTTCTGGTGAGTAAGCATATGGAGATTGAGGGCTCCTGCTGCCATAAACAGCTGCCGGAGAAGGATATGCAGGTACGCCAGTAGGGTATTGAGCGTGAGAGGGAGACCTCACAAATGTTGGAGGTGCAGGAAAAGACGATACATAAGCATTTGTCAAACGGCCAGCCTTGGCTGGAGGCATTGGACCACCATTGCTGGCACGTGTTCTTTTGTTGGCAGGAACTGCAGCTGGCCTTTTCTTCTCAGTCTTGACCTTCTCAGTCTTGACCTTCTCTACCTGTTCAAGGCGTTTCTTGAGATTTTCTGGTGGGAACTCAGCCTCTAGTTTGTATTCTTCAATGCACTTAATGACAGCCCGAAGAGCTGACTGCTCCTTCCGGGCAGCAAGGTGCTACAACATTGATAAAAATAACTACTAGTAAGTTGAAAGAAATGAACTAGTCACTCCTATAAAATAATAGAACATAAAAAAAAAAAATAGATAATTATGTATAACAATACAATGGTACAAGAGTTATGTATAACAACATTAGATAAAAATTTTTGTCATAACCTATGCACTGCATTAGTTGTATTCATTAAAATCAATGCATTTCTAATCTACACAATTTTTTTATACAATTAGTTTTATCTTTTTAAGGCAAAAGAAAATCTGGTCATCATCCAAGATATTATTGTTAGCAAATACAACATTTCATCCTAGCATATGGTTTTAGTGTTGTAAATGTACAAGTTTGGGCAAAGAAAAGCAAACTGCTGCTTAACAAGTCCCAAGGCAAAGTCAATAGATTGCCCTCGCCTGGGGATACAACCTTAGGTAAGAACTACAAAGTAAAGCCCCCCTCAGCAATTAATCTTTTCCTTCATAATTAAGCTTAAACAAAGACATTCCAGTTTGTAGTTGCATATAAATTCAACAATAGCAAACTTGGTATGCCTATGGATGATGACTAGTGAGCACACCACATCATTATTCATTTAGGTAAGTACATATTGAGATAAAAAAATGGACCTATCGCTGGAAGGCCATTGGGTTACCCACTGCACCAAACTGGAAAGTAAACATATTTTTCAGAAAGAACACATCCAAGAGAGAAACCTAATATTCAATGTTTAACACAGGAAAAACAGAAACTATATAAAATAAGCACCACCTAAAACCATATCCAGAAGATTAAAATAAAGGATTCATACCGCAGCTCGACCAGTATCGGGATCATCCAAAATAGAAGCTGCAGCCTTCTTTGCATCCTTCAAAAATGCTTTTAGCAATGGAACAGGGGGGAACTTGTCTACAAGGCCAACTTCATAAGTAAAATGCACAGCATCAAGCTGCTGTCCCCTAGTAATTAGTTCTTCAATCATATCTGTACATGACAACAGTTAAGATCACCTCAATAATCAACTACAGTAGCTTCGCGGGCAATTTACAAGGTGATGTGACCCATAGGATACATCATAAAAGACAAAATCATGCAATAATACCAGCAAATATCAATGAAATATTTAAAGATATATTGATACCAAACATATTCAAGTAAACATACGAATTGAATGTTTCTCACCAAATCTTTAATCTAGCCATATTAAGCACCAATGCCTTTCCATTCTTGCTGGCTTATAAAAAAAAAGGATTAAAGTTGGAACTTGAAAAGCTATACATGCAAAACTCATTGGCCTCACAGAAGATAAATTTACGTTGATCATAATAAAGCACAGAAGCTTTAGAATGACAAAGCATATTGGACCTTTGCAGCCTTTTAAAATGACAACATTGAAACTGGCCCATTGGACTGCCAGCAAAAATTTACAATTGATTTTCTAAAGAAATGGTTGAGGAGTAAGAAATCCATAAATTCAGCTACGCAGAAGATGCTTGTCTTCTTGTTAAGTGGACAACAGTATCTAGTTGAAGAATAATCAAGTGTACCAGAAAACCAACAAAAATACAAGTCTTCTTGTAAGGCACAATGAGCCGCCTTCACCTTGATAGGCAACACCCAAGGACCAAGTTAAACAGAACTCAATCAAGATGCTAGCTACTTGATATAGACTCCCAAGTTTACCAGAATCAAGCTCCATGACCGGGGCTGAATGATCAATATGATCTACTGATTGAAATTTTGGAATAAGTGCAAAAAAGGTTAGAACCCTACCTTATCAACACACTGAAAGCTTGCATCCCACCCCTCTCTCCCCCTCTCTTCTGTCTTCTTCATGTTCTTCTTTCCCTCTCTGTGTGTCGCACACACAAATGCTCATCTATTGATAACTGAGCTTATACACTGCTCTGCTGTTGACAATAAATTATACCATCCCCCTCCCCCCTCCCTCGATTTTTATCAGAACATGTACAGCAAAACTTTATGGATCACCACTTTACCACACATACTTGTTCATTCAACTACAAACTAACAAGAAATTACACAACCAAACTTGATCAAGTTGAACCAGTCCTCCGTATGCTCCTCAGCATAATATAAGGAAACATTACACGCAACTAGGACATACTTCTTGGGTTTGAGGATACAATGAAAGAGCGCCTTTGGTGGCAGAAAAAGTAATATTTTTGTAGAATCGCCGGGAAAACCAAATAAAATTAGAAAATGAGGAAAGTTATACATAAAGAAGAAACATACCAGGCATTTTATCAGCCAAACCAAGCGAGAGAGCAAGCTTAGGCATCTGCTTGCGCCAAGCAGACCCAACTACGAGTTTCCTGTACAAATCCATATCCTCCTTCTTCACAATCCCAAAAGTGACCAAATGCTGCAAGAAAGTATGCACATCAGGAGTCTTGACATTCTCAATCCCACCACGCTCTTCCAGGCTTCTCTTCCAAGTCTCCGCAATCTCTTTGGCCCTTTCTGTCACACTTGGTGTCACTAACAGCCTGGACTTGCCTATCACCGGGTCTACCACCACTGGAATCAAGCTCTCCAGAACCAGCACACAAGCCCATCCCAAATCATTCCCTTTCTCAGTCCTTTCTACTCTCTTATCCACCGGAAAGACCTCTGAAATGGCTTCCAAGGCAAACCTAGCAGGATCCACGCATTCTGCCAAAGCCAAAGGAATCTGGCTCCTCAACACATCAAGTTCCTTCTTCTTGGTAATCACAAACTGCCAGAACTCCCTGGAGTGCATTTTCAAGCAGAAGGATTTCAGAAGCTGTAACAGTCCATCGCCGTCATCCACCTCGCCATCAGGATGGTCAAAATTGGAGTTCTCGACTAACTTGAGAGCGGCTTCTCTATGCTCCTCTACACGCTCGAGTGTAATCTCCACACTTCCGTCAATAGTGACCTCACGCTTCTTGAGGGATGCGAGCGTGGCCTTCGTGTCGTGGTCTAGTGTCTGTAATTTATGCTTGAGAGCTTCCGATTTCTTCTGGAGGTTCTGCTCGAGAGAGGTGAAGTGGTCAGAAAGCTCCTTCCAGAGAAGAGTACAGCTGGTCATAAGAGAGGTCTGGCGTTGGAACTGGTCGAAGCTCGGCCGAGTCAACTCGGTTAACTCGCCTGGATCGGGGATCGACCCCATGGTTGGTGGGAATCGGACAGCACAAGTAACTCAGCAGCTGAAAGAGAAGAAAAGAAAGAAACCCTAGAGAGAGAAAGAGAGAAGCGATAAAAGGTAGGACCGTGGATGCGGAGAGAAGAAAGAGAAGAGAAGGCATGACGTGGCAAGGATAAGACACGACACGTGTACTGGCGATTGAAAGAAAAAGGCGCTTCATAAGAGAATATAGAATGCGCTGGGGGTGCGTAGGGTAAAGGGGATGAACGGAGTAGAGGACAAGAGGGGATAACTTTCGCTTTCGCAGAAACCGAAATTAGGTGTAAAAAAACAAGGAAAAAAAAAAAAAAGAAAAAGGAGGTGAAATGAAAAGGAGAGAGGCGGTGGTGGAGAAACAGTAGCACCACTGACCACCACATGGGAGTCGTCAGATAAAGTAAAGACATGCCGGTCTCTCTTTTATATTAATAACAATAATAATAATAATAATAATGATAACAGCATTGTATAATGTATGTACAGGTGACGCGAAGTGAAACCAGAGATTCAGGCATGCGCATCCCATTCTTGTTTTTAAAATATCTTGTTTTTTTAGTATTATTATTTTTTTTTTTATGACAAAATGGCCAATGCCTAGTGAAGTAGTGGTGATGATGGGATATATGAAAACAAGCACTGTTCCAATTTCAAACGAATCCATCAATCCATCAATGACTTTTAGTTTCAGCAATTGCGATTTGCTACTTCTTTTTCTTCATTAATTCATTCATTAGCTGTTGATTGATTCAAATGCTTGGGGGACCCATCTGATTATTTTATTATCTATCATATGAAAAATTATAATATATAATTATGTGGAGAGTATAAAAAATTAATATTCTTAATAAGCAAAAAAATGTAATTACATTTTATTTAATAAAAATATAAAAAATTCACATGTATAAAGAAACATATATTTCGAAAGCACTGTGAGGAGTGGACCCACCGGAAGGCGTAATTGGTTGGCCAAGAAAAATGTCATTAGAAGTAGTTGGTTGGGACTTAGAATTAAGTACCACGAGTAGCGGGTTTTTAAGTGCCTCGTGCATACAAACATGGATGGTCATGGTGGCGATGGGTCATTTTCATGAACTAAGACCTCTATCGCATTAAGATACTTGCACCCCCAAGAGAATCACATACTAGTGTCCACACAATTAAAAGACAAAATTAAGTTGAATACGTATTATGGTAGCTTCAAAAAAAAAAAATTGTAATAATGGAAACTTGCCCATTCATCCCCTGATAAAGAAAAAGCATATGGATTTTCCACATGATTCCCTGGCCCTCCACGACAGGGGTCGTATCCAAACCTAAACCAAGGATACGATATGATATGATACACAATTGACAGCCACTTCCAACACAAGCAACAACAACGCTGTGTCCAATTTCTCATTCACCACCACAAAGGCTCCTCCTCGCAGGTCCCAAGATTTGATTGGGAAAGAGCGAGAAGCTTCCCCCTTACACCTCCTATAAGGGCAACTAATTAAAGAGGGAGGATGATGCTTCCCCTCCTCTAAAATACTTGCTACTTAAACTGAGCCAAGACACACGTTAGGAAGGACAAGAATAACAACATTATTAGATATGCATGCATTTTTCAGGCTAATCAATACATAAACATAAAAGAATGCAGTAGGATACTAAAATATGAACTAAGCCAGATGTATGGCTCGACTCCGTCCAATTTCCTATTTTGCTTGGTTATCATATCTTATCTTCAAGCTGGAATTCCAAACTGCCATATATGACAAGTCATTATTACTTGCCACTTACCAGTAGTACCGATTAAAAATCACAACACTCGTTCCTGCTCTACTCCCACTCATCCGTAATTGGCCAGGTAGAACAGTCCAACAAAACCATACAGCCTCTCGCCGGAAAGATCTTTAATTCAACGTCACGATTTCATCATGCCAGCATGTGAAACCTTTTTCACAAGCAGTCCTCCATTTTTCTCGTGCGTTTTACGAAGTACATGTGCCATTGTGCCAGCTGCCATAAAACGCATAGTAGGTTGCACAACCAATGCTGGCTAACACAGTTTTAACAAATAATGACAAACTATATCCAAGCATCGCCCGCAAGAATAACGGGAAAAAGAAATTCTTATATACCATAGTATTCGGTACATCAACTACTAAATTTAGCATCACCACTCCAAGAGCCTGCTCAGTGCTCACCTCTTTAAGTTAAAAATACAGCTAGCAATCAGCCTACATGAAGCCTTTACCTACATTCTACACCAGAAGCCATAAAAAAATAACAATAATATAAGATACAATTTTTTTACTTGTCATTAGGCCAGTCTCATTGTGTAAGATGGCAGAAATTCAATCCCCTGTATCTCCCCATTCCTTATTATTATCATTTTAAAAAATAAAACAAAGAAAAGGATCCATTTATACCTCGCATGTCATCTAGAATCTACTTGGATGTTTTGTATTCCCCCAAGCTCTCAATAGAAACCTTCTTCTTTGTTTCAAAATCAACCTTGTAGAGATCAACAGCCGTTCCAAGATAGCCATATAAAATCCTCTTTTGTTCCCCATTCCGTTCTACCTTCACAAGGTTTGGATTTTTCTCATCATCCTTACCTAACGTGATGGGCTGTACGTGTCCCCAAGCTTTACGCCCATGATTTTCCTTCTCAAAGTGTTCTGCAAGCCGCACAGCCTCCTTCAGGCCCAATTGATCACCACTAAATTTTATAATTGTTATGCCCAGATGACCATCTCTTCCATACAAGGACTTTGACTTGCCACCAGCAAATCCAAGATCTGAAATACATGCCATTTTTAGAATTAAAACAAATGTAAAATATTTCCCACTAATCTAGAAATATCAGTAAGCAACTCTTGAGCCCATGAAAAACTTTGCAGGGCACCCTACATCTTCTAAAATTCAAAATCTCCCTCAAAATGACTTTGGCACTCACACAGTAGCTACAGGCTTGATGTCAAGACACACTTGTCACAAAACTATGTAGATTGGAGAATGTTCCTATATTTAATCATTCAAAGAAACACCAAGCATCTGGGCACCCTGCCTTTGAAAATTCAAACCCAGATTACATCACTCCCTAGCTGCTTATATGACAGGTATCTCAGACATAAAACATATGGTCACCTGATGAAAAGTATGTTATTAACATTTATGTGCAAAAATAAAACATAGGTAGAATAATAACTCGTTTTCTGAACTATGGATGAAGAGGATTAGTAATCTAGCCACTCAAATTCATAAGCTAATCCCCTATCAAGGAATCAATGTGCACAGCCAAATTGGTTCGAGAAACGAGACATGCAAATTAAAAGAGCCAAACAATTGCATAAATAAATCTCAAGATTTTCAACAGCAATACCAAACTCAAAAAAAAAAATTCTTATTAAAAAAATGATTTTTTCTACTTGCTCAGCATACCATAAAAGTAAGAAAATGTACAACTCCAACAGGTACATGCATAATAGTGACATTAAACCCAGACAAGAAAAGCTCAATCTTTTACAAAGAATGGGTATATGCCACTGAAGCACCTAGATATAAGTTTGCTTTAGGCTTAAATATCGTGTCATGATGAATTTCACCAAGATAAGAGCGTATAGCTCACACTTAGGACAAGAGATTAACAGCTCCCTCGCAACCCTAAGAAAATAAAAAAGGTCAATCATTTTGTACGAGTAAACAAGGAGTCAAAATGCACTCAATCAGCTGCTGTCTCAACTAACTTTTTCTGTAAGAGAGAAAAGACAAGTCCCAAGTAATTATCTTATACAAAAATCTAATGGCTGTAAATAAATTCTAAAATCCAAGACAAATTTCAATTCACTTAATTCTAGATTAATTATCCTTGTATCCTTCATCATCCCATAAAATCAAAGTTGAACAGGAGTGGCTTCAAACAAGTAGACCAACCAGCCAGAATTGAAGCCAAAGTATAAATTTACCTGAATCATAAACATTTTTTAAAAGATCTACCACTTTCCAAAAATAAACCTCATCTACCAAACAGTAAGGAAGTTTTCAAAACAAAAAAAAAAAAAAAAAAAAAAAAAAAAGATTTTACACATCAACGGTGACCTGCAACAGCTATCGTCATTTACAATAAGGTCCACCACTTCCCTAAAATCAACATCATTTTCAAGAAAGACCACTCAGCTAAGAGCAAAGCAGCTCATGCATTCAATGGATAATATTACATGATAAATATATTGGCAGTATGAAAGAATTAGCAATCATGCCTACTTCAACCAGGGTATGTATCATCACTCACAAGAATTAACAAACTTGAAAAGAAGTTAGAGATGACGCAGATACAACTAGTATGGCTACATTGGACCATCTGCACAAAAACTAACCATTTAAATTTCAATGTAATGCAGAAAAAGTGACTAGAACTAGAAATACTAAGAACACCTACAGGTCATCAAAAATAAAAAAACAAATATCCTGCCGACAACCAATAATCAAGCACACCGTATCAGCAAAGAGGATCTAAAACAAGTAACAAGAAATAGAAATCAGAACTATTAATGTGGCCAGCATCTTTAAAACAACACAATGATAAATAAATTAAATGATAAGCAGTAGATATTTAAGGTACCAATGCAACTGAGTTAATTAAAAATCATAACTTTTTATTACCTGAGCTTGACTCAACCTAAACCCAATAAATTAGCCAAAGCTACGTCTATGCACTATCTAAAGCAATGCAAACATTTCTCAGACTTCTAATGTCAGAATTATGGCAATTTGGTTTTACTTTAGAGACGTGTATTGTAAGCATTTTCTCTTTCTTCTTTTTTCTCTCTCTTTTGTTCTTTATTACCTATCATCTTTTTTCCCCCTTCCATCTCTACTGCAAACTACTGGCTATGTCAATCTTCACAGCACATAGACAGCCTCCATTTTTTGTTCTTTTCTTGTTTTATTCGCCCACAAATATGGCCCAATTACTACACCATTCAAAACCCCAACTCATAAATACTTTCCAGCTTTTCCTCCAAATTCAACACTAAATCCAATAATTAACTGCTGTCCCAGTAAACCTGCTAGCCATATCTTAATCTCCTGCCCAATACAACCCTTAAAAAATCCCTTCTCAACACCAACTTCATCTACAAACCGCAAGCAGCTTCAGCAGCCTTCACAAACCCTAAATTTGACTTTACCATAGCCAACCAGGGCCATTAGCACCAGAGAGCACAAGAATGCATATTGCTCAACTCTGCCCTATCATAAAAAGACCATTAATTGAAAGAAATGTACAGTTCTCTTCTAAGCCGTTAACCTCAATGCGATTATATAGCTCGTGAGATTCACAGGATAAGGTGATGTAGAACTAGGAATCTTAGGGAGCAAGAGAAACGAATTCTCAAAAATAATGAGAAGCAAATTCTCAGAAATTGGGGGAGAAACACATTCTCAAAAAATGCTTTATTTAATAGTCAATAATTCATAATAATCAAACTAATAATAATAGAAGACTTAGCTCTATTTATAGAGCTTACAATCCTAATCGAAGCAGAATTAGAAGCCCTAATTCAAATCTAATTAGAAATACTAAATTAAATAAACTTCCTAAATATAATATAATAATTTCAAAATAAAATATTAAACGTAATAGAATTCTTGAGTAATAAAAACTCTTAATTTCCTAATTTTGCAATGAACATAACACATAAATTCTATCTTTCCGTAGTCCATACTGCATCAGAAGGAATGGTTATTGGCTAACAGTTGGCAATGTTTCAAAATAACACTTCCTGTTATGTTTTTGTCAATGATCCATCAACTGTGCTTTCTATAACTGTCAATTCTCTACTACAAGTGCATGCCACAGATTTGGATTGAAGAATTGATTTCAGAGTAAATATCATTAGCATTCCCAGATTTTTTTTATTGTTCAAGCAAATATCATTAGTAACCCCAGAAGCATACACTGTAACAAAATGGGGTTGGTGTAACTAATAATATTGCTAGTAACAGGAACCTAAAACAACTACTGCAAAGCAGGAATGCCATACCACATCCTACAAAATGAAAGGATTAGCTTAACCAGATGAACATCACAGCATATGGTATCAATTAAAAAAAAAAAAAAAAAAAGAGGAGCACATTGTACCTCTTATTCTGTTATCCATTGCTTTGTTTCCCAAACCCTCCATGCGCCCATCTTTACCCTTTCCTGTAACTGTGTTATGAATTATCACCAGAGGGGGCCACAAAATCATATCATCTTGGTTTGCTGCTGCTTCATCAGCAGGCAAGAACTGATAGGACTTTGCATTATCAGGGGGCTTTGAGTAGTTCCATCCCATTAAAACACAGAGAGCTTTGTGTAAGCCCAAGTGATCCACATGCAAGTCAGCATTATCTGAGTTGTATGTGTGCATTATAAGAGCATGCATATCTGGGAAGTCTTTTGAAGACCTGTAATTGTTGCATGTCATGGGTTCAAGAATAATAATTCAGGTCTTTCTTTCAAATATTTCAGGGAGTTTACAATGTCAAACTAAAAGGGCAACAGAGTTTAGAGACAGCAAATTCAGCAGTTTTAGAATGAATAAAAGCCACAAACAGCCAGGAAATAGATCATGTAGTCCTTATAAAATTCAAGAAATTGGAGGCTAATTCACTTGGACAGCGCATGAACTTGCAATTCAGCATTATCTGAGTTGTATGTGTGCATTATAAGAGCATGCATATCTGGGAAGTCTTTTGAAGACCTGTAATTTTGCATGTCATGGGTTCAAGAATAATAATTCAGGTCTTTCTTTCAAATATTTCAGGGAGTTTACAATGTCAAACTAAAAGGGCAACAGAGTTTAGAGACAGCAAATTCAGCAGTTTTAGAATGAATAAAAGCCACAAACAGCCAGGAAATAGATCATGTAGTCCTTATAAAATTCAAGAAATTGGAGGCTAATTCACTTGGACAGCACATGAACTTCGAATCAAGTAATCAAGTAGAGTTAAATAAATGTAAATCAGTTAAGGTGGTGGTTCCGCTTTTGTTATTACTTGTGGGAACTGAACTCTCTAAGGGAACCTACCAGACGACAAGAAAACAGAAAATAACAAAACTCGGTCACATTGAACCTGACAATAACATACGATTGATGTTCACATTCCAATTCCTCCTAAACAAACATCACAACTCTCTCTGCAATCATCAGACATGGTTGACATGAACTGGAGTATATGGATTGAGCACAACATTTACAGAGCCAATAGTCACTCATGAACTTCGCAGTAACGCCAAAGGTACAACATAGAATGGACTGCTTTAATACAACATAGAATGGACTGCTTTAACATCATGGAAAAGGGAAGTAGACAATGATATAGGCATTACCAAAAATAGACATATAGTAAACCAAAGTTCACAGAAAAACCGGTATAACATCAACCATAGGGCACAGACAAAAGTCTGATCGGCATAACCAGGAAACCAGGTTGCTAGAAGGATATCACAGATTAAGACTAGAAGCACACCATATCACTAATTGAATGTTGTAGGTAGTCACTTTAAATAAATAAAAAAACTACAGATGCCAGACTTTGGCATTCTGGACATAAATTAGTAAATATATAACAAATCCTAACATGTTATCACATTTTTAATGGAAAAATATAAGGGAGAGGACTCCCTAAACCCCGAGCCTTAAGCAAACAAGCACATGACTAAATCCAATAAAGACAAGCACATTATTCAATAATACCTGTTCCCTTCTCTAATGTTAATTCTGTTATTCCATTTTATTATCATGGCCTATTTCGTTTAAATTGCACTCCAACCTTGCTCACCACCAAAACAACGAACCCTTCCCACTTCACGGTACAACAGATGGTCTCAAATAGCACACGGATAAATCATTTTTCAAAATTCTGTAAACACCAGCTCATTTACTACTCCATCTACTTCTCCAAGTAGATAATAGATCAGTATCACAAAATATGGTCACAGCACAGTACTTCCCCAACAAGGCCATGACATTTCACTACTGTGAATTGTCTCATTTCTACTCCAAATTACTGTAGAAGCATGGTTTTAAATCATGGTCGCGGTCGCAGTTGCAGTCGCAGTCGCAGTCGCAGGTAACGGAAACGGGCCTGTAACGGCCGTAACGTAACGGTAATAGCCTGACGCTACACAAATTTTTTTGAAAAAATTTGTTAAGTTCATAAAATGAGTAGATATTAGTAGAAATAAATAAAATTAAGATATACAACTATATACTAAGCATTTATATATCAAATAAAGACGCTATCATGTATAGGGGGCTGCCGCTGCTGTCTTTTGTTTTCAATTAAAAGAAAATGAGTTATGAAAGTGGAGACTAGAGAATGGAGCATTATTTGAAAGTAAAAAAGTGAGTTTGTACTGAATTATTACTTTGAATTATTCTTTGCCATTTTGGACTGTTTTGGACTGCTAAAATCATGTGATTTCTGCCCCCCACCAGCCCACAAATTATGTCACATTAGTAACGGCCGTTACCGTTATTTAACAATAGAAACGGCCGTTATTCTGCAAATCAAAATAGATCCGTAAATAACGGCCTAACGGGTAACGGGCTTCTCTAAAACCTGTAAATAATGGCCGTTACGTTACGTAACGGCCGTTATTTGATTCCATGTGTAGAAGTTCTACATTTGTTGAATATTTGCTTAATCCACATCAGCTAGACAGTGCAATATAAACAATACTTTCTGCCAGACAGCGCAAAACACACACTTTCTGCCTATAACGTCAACCTACCATATTCAATCAGAACATAGATAGCATTGTCCCCCATGTAACAACTAGAGTAAAAGTCAACTTCCCATAGGGAAGCAGTCAAAGTAAACCAATTAAAAGATCAAAATTAAACTCAAAACACAACTTAAAGTATGTCACATGTTTGCTCAAAACATCCTTAAAACACTATATAAGAGCATAATGATTTAAACCTAAAGGAAGATGCAGGAGGAGATGCTTGATACAAGCCATTAGTTAGTGCAATTAAGAACAAAAAAAGTGAAGTATGAATAAAGATTCAAATCTAAAAGGGAAATGGCTCATATATATATATATATATATATATATATATACACACCAAAGCCTTACTACACTGCTAAACTACAACTACCTTGCTAATAGCCAAGTCACAATTAAGATTATAAATGCGGCGTCAAACCTCTACACACACACACACACACACACACACACACACACACACACACGTGTGTGTGTGTGTGTGTGTGTGTGTGTACATATATATATATACGCATGCAGAACAAAGGAAAGAAACGTACACTTACCAAAGCCTTGCCACACTCTGCTAAACTAAAACTACCTTGCTAATAGCCAAGTCACAATTAAGATTATAAATGCAGTGTCAAACCCACTGCTCAAACAAAAAGTAGCATATCAAACCAAATACTATTGAAGTTACCTTATCTCAAAAGGTAAAACTTTGTAAAAAACTGGATGCACAGCATTAATCAAAAGGAAAGCTTTAGACATCGATTAAAGAAACCATGACTACAAGAAGTTACCCCAATTAAAGAATATAATTAGACTATGTCAAAATTAACAGACAGGGATAATCTCATAAACATATAGAGAAGACAACATAGAATATAGACATAACTGCATCAATTTGAGAGAGAGAACGAGAAAAAAGAGAGAAGGAGGGGGGGGAGGAGGTGGGTAGAAGAGATCTGGCAGCTTTAGATGAATGCAAAACTCCCAGTTAACAGCATGAATTAGAACTTTAAAGCTAATTTTCCCAGATCATAATGATTTAGCCAGCAATTTGAACACCGACTTCAGCCCACTATATAACTAGCCGAATATAGCAGCTTTTGTTAATAATTCGATAATTAAGCTGATGCATAACAAAACAGCACAATTTTTAACCATATAGGCACTAGCTAATAGACATGTTAACTCAAGATTACAATGCATTTAGAAATAAAGGTGAAGAATCTAATCATAAAACAAGGACAGCAAAAGGAAGACATATCAGAACAAGCCCTAAAGGTTACCACACAAGACGATTTAAACCAATCCAACACCACCTCCTTTTTTCCACATACAGGGATGAAAGAGAGAGAGATTGTTCAACACCCTGGCCACATGCACATTAGCACATACAACTGGTAAACTAATATCCTGAACAATATTACTTAGGGAACTGACTTCAACTGACTTTGTAGATCACTGAAACATTAGACATAGGAACCAGTTTTATTCCACATTTCTACATGAATAACACATTTTAAGATTGTGTGATATCCATGGTTACCCTACGAACAACCCTCATTCAGTTTCGTAAAGTCAGCCGCATATATACAATATATCTAAGCACGGCTGATGAATACAGTCTATTACTTTTATCATCCGGAAGAAATAAATAAAGAAGAACAAGGGGAAGCAGCAGCTATTGTTAGTTATCCAGAAACTCATTTGCAAGGGCAATAACTTTCATCAAAATACCCAATCAAAAGAGAAGATAACCTACACCCATTAAAAAGCTTCAACTGACTTTGTAGATCACCGAAACACTGAACATGGGAACTAGTTTTATTTTGCATTTCTACACAAATAACACATTAAAATTGCATTGATCATCAATAATTAGCCAATGAACAACCACCATTCTGTTTTGCAAAGTTGGCACATAAATAACTAAGCACGGCTGACGAACTTGGTATGTAAGTTGTACATAATCCAGAAGAAATAAATAAAGAACAATAAGGTGAAGCAACAGCTGTTGCTAGTTATCCTCAATCTCATTTGCAAGGACGATAACTTTCATCAAATCACCTAATCAAAAGAAAAGATAACCTCCACCCATTAGAAAGCTTCACGACACACACACACACACACACACACACACACACACACACACACACACACACACACATAACTTACACCCATTAGAAAGCTTCACAACACACACACACATCACCCAATCAAAAGAAAAGATAACCTCCACCCATTAGAAAGCTTCACGACACATACACACACACACACACATCACCCAATCAAAAGAAAAGATAACCTACACCCATTAGAAAGCTTCACGACATACACACTAACCTACACCGCGCGCTTGCTCGCGCACACACGCACCAAATCCAATTTCAAGTATGAGCATTTACATAAATGAGGCATGAAAAAAGTGGCTTCTTACAGTAATATGCAGTAACCAATACACAAAATAATAGGAAAGAATCAAATTAATTAAATGTAGCAAACCTGCCACACGCCACACATTGAAGGCGGCCCTGCTTCCCGTCCTCCAAGTAACGTTTTCTCTCCGCCTCAGTCTCATTAATCACCTTAGTGAAATGCAAAAACGCCTTCTTTAGTTTATTCTGGTCCACTTCAAGATGCTTATTGACAACACCTACACTATCACCTGCAATCCTCATATATTTTCCCGTTCTGGATTCATCACCTAGATTTCTCCTAAAAGGGCTGCTTGTCCCCGCCAAAAATTCACCGCGATTGTCAGGCCCCGGGTGCAGCCCGTTGGGTTTATTCCCAAACCTGAATTCCTCCTCACCGCCACTATACTTCCTCTTCATAGAAGGGTTGTGGCTTTGATTATTATAGCGGAACCCTAACCCTTCAGGGCTCATTGGAGGGAAGCGGGGAACATTGACAGCACCGGGGAAGTCGGGGTTAGGACCCAGGGGGAGGAACCGTGGGGGTAGAGGTGGACGAGGAGGGAAGTCCTGGTAATCAGGAGGGAGGGCGAAGTAAGAGCGGACGCTGCCGTCGGCGAGTACAATGGCGCGACGCTCCAGCATGTGAAAGCCATAGGTGGGAGGGGGAGGGGGGACCAGGTCAGGCAAAGGGAATGACGGTCTCGGCAGAGCAGAGACAAGGTCTGACGGAGGAGCAGCGGAAGTGGGCTTGGGAGATGGAACTGCGTTGGGCTTTGGCGAAGGTTTCGAATTCAAAGCGGGTTTAATTGATTTATGGTCGTTGGTTTTGGAGTCCGAAGACGGATTATCGGTGGTGGCAGTGGAGGATTCCCAGCGGGATTTGCGGTGGGAAGCAGAGGAGGAGGAAGGCTTATCCAAGGAGGATTTGGGGTGGGAGCCACTGGCCATTCTCGTGAATCGAGTGGAATTAGCTAGGGTTTTCCAAGAGATAATACTACCATTACAAGAAAGCGGATAGAAATTTCAAATCGTCATAGGATATTAGTAACAGAGAGCTAAGCTGCGTCTATGTTCAGAGGCCAAGAGAATATAAATACGGCTCTTGGCCATTAATGTTAGGAATAAGAGCAAAGATGCTGAGAAAGGAGAGCCTCGGTCCTCCTCAGAGGAAAAGGGGACCTATACAATTAATTGCACAGTGGCTAATGACCCAAACGCCCTCATAAGTGTCCAAACTCCAAGGCCTACATGACGCCGTTTTAACGTGTCCGTACACTATTTTGGATGACTAATACCCATGATGCTTATATCAAATACCTGCCGTATCCATCTGGATAGAACCGAAAGGGGAAGGGCAGGGGAGGGGGTTGAGTTGAGGCAGGGATTGAGAACCAAAGTCTGCTTGTAAAAGGAACTGTGCTGATGCTGGTATTTTTCTTTCTTCTCTTTCTTATTTCGTTTTGTTTTAGCTAGTTATCGTCATAATTCGTATGAACAGTGAACAGATATAAGATATTTCTGCATTTTCTGACTGATATATGTTATTAAGGTGATTGCCAAGTTGGTAAGGTAGCAGAATTCTGGAGATTGTTGTTGGATTAAGGGATGCAGTGGATTTAGCTATTGAATTACCAGGAATAAGAAATGGCTGTGCTTCTTACTGCAAAGATATCCCCCTTCACTTGCCAAACATCGAGAAAAACCTCAAACCCCAACAATGACTCTGTCTGTAAGTACAAACCCATCCTTTATTTGTATAGTCTAGTGTTTTGCTCATATGTGCAAATTATTATGATTCAAGATAATCCCCATTTCCTATATTTTATCTTCTATTTATCCATGATCCATCCACACCAGTAACTCAGCAGCAAGTCAACAACCGAGTCCTCAGTGATGTCTTAACACCTTTTCTGCCACATGTCAGGTAAACTGCAATTGAAGTGTAATTCTGTTGTGTCATCTCAAGCTGCTTCTTCAAGTCGTCGGCATATTCTAGTCTGCAGTGCTTCATTTCTTGCCATTCAGAATCTAAATTGCATCTCAATGCCATTGCCAGTAAGAGCGGAAGAGGAATCAAATGACCAAGAGGAGAAAGATGGAGTTGTTGGAGCCATTAAATCACTGTTTGATCGTAGTGAGAAAACCAAATCTGGGAAACTATTGCCCAGGGCTTACCTCAAGTCAGCACGAGAGGTTGTAAAGACACTGCGTGAGTCATTAAATGAAGACCCCAAGGATATTGCCAAATTTAGACGGACTGCAGATGCAGCAAAAGAGTCCATTAGAGAGTATCTGAGCAGTTGGAGAGGACAAGAAAAGGTGGCGCATGAGGTATTGATGGATCTTTAACTTGTCAAGAGTTCGCAAGGTTGGTTTCTTTCTGTCACTGATTTGCAATCGTGTGGTTCTTGGCAGGAATCATATGTGGAACTAGAAAAGGCAATCAGATGTCTGGCCAGTTTCTACTCGAAGGCTGGCCCATCTGCACCACTTCCTGAAAAGGTCAGGTCTGAGATATTAAATGATTTGAGTACGGCTGAAGAATTTTTGTAGCAGATGAGCAACTCGAGTGCAGATTTCAGGATTGCAGATAGGCTGCATTGTCTATGTGCAATCAATCTTTATTTCATATTAAAAAGCAGGGAAAACAGAAAAGAAAAAAGAAAGAAAGAAAGCTCAGATCGTGAGTCCAGATATGCTGTGAGCCTTAGAAAATAGGAAATTTATGACTATGATTCTATATTCCTGTAAAATTCATGCAATCCAAGCACTTTTATGTCAATGGGTAGCAGAAAATAGTAACACAGCTGGTTCACCATGTTTCTGCATTGGCCAGCGGCCACCTATCAAGAAAGTTTCAATAATCGACAGGTTCCAACTAGTTAGTTTCTCATAATTGAAGAGCAATTATTGTTGACGGATGGTCGGATAAGCCTTTCTATACGTGTTTGAATACCGTATTATTTGATTTCTTCATGTTCACAAGACACAAACTAGTCATAGAAGCACTGCATCCTTTATAGCTTCCAAGTGTTGCCCAAATTAGACAGTCTTCAGCAGAACTATGATATACAACGACAAACTATCCATTGTAATGTAGCTCAACTGATTGTCTCAAGTGCACTATAAGAGATCACCAAAATGCATCTCACTGGTGAATGCATGAATAAAATATATTCACTGCTAGCAACACCTGAAGGCCATCCTAAACCATCCATTGCATGATAATCAAGCAGCATCAGGCTCGTGACAGCACCCCTTTTGAACTGCACATCAAAATCACAAAATTTTAGACCTAAACCTGGCACACATTGACTGATTTAATCCACCTAGACATGCAAAAGTTATTACATCGCATGCCTTCTTAATATGCATCTCATGTATATGTGAAAGAAATTCCTTGAACGCCAAATAAAACTGCAATGTGCCACACAATGAGCTGTCTAATGGACAGCAGGCATGCTAAATAAATACCAAATAGATATCAGGAAAATGAACACCAGAGTGCCCTCAGATGCTTGCAACTTGCATGTATTGCTTGATTACTTTTCAAAAGGAGGATTCTGTGACCTATAATAAATACAAAATTTTGATTCCATAATTCATAGCTCTCCATGAAACCTTCTCATTAACTTATGGATTTCTTACAATAAGCAAGCATTTCAAGATACACAAAAAAGTATGAAAATGGAAGAAGAATGTAAAGAACTGTCTAATTATTGGCATGCCATAATTTTTTTTATTAATATAAATATTGCAGAGATAGTTCTCATCTTCAAAAATCAAACCAGATCATATTCATGAGGAAAAGACATGCTTCCGATACCAATGCGATTACTGCTTAAAAGGTAATATCAAACCTTGGCACAGTCCCAAGGCGACGTGGATCATATTCAGTTGCTTGCCGAAGAGCTCTAGCAAATGCTTTGAAGGTTGCTTCAATAATATGATGAGAATTTCTTCCAGCAAGCTATACTCAAAACAATATTTGAATATGCTATTAGAAACAAAAAAGTGAAGCAAAAGTTCAAGAATAAAAGCATTATGGCCAAATAATTATGAGGAAAATCATAAAGCAAGAAAAATTAACAATAAAAGTGAACAAGCAAGCAAAATACTGACATGAATTTTAGATCACAAGCAGTGCTGTCGCCAGGCGCCTGGTCTCTCGCATAGGCACCTGGGCGAGGCGAAATCCAGGCACCTCGGCTAGGAAGCCTCCAGGCAAGGCGACTTCAACCAGGCGCTGCCTAGGTGCCCCTAGGAGAGGCGAGGACAGGCGAGAAAAGGTGAGAAATTTAAAAAAAAAAAAAAAAAAAAGTTTAGAGAGAGCATGGCCACCTTCTCCTCTTTCTTTCTTTCTTTCTTTTTTTTTGTTAAACATTTCCATTATTTTTCTTCATTTTTCTCTTCTATCTCTCAAATTCTGAAATTCTTTTTTTGTTATCACTTTTTTTTCTTAAACCAGTATATTATTTAAAATTCTGCATATATTCTATTTTTTTTTGTCTAAAATTCTGTCACTTTTTCATTATTCCAGTCGAGTATGTTTATTGTTCATTTTCTTGTTTTTATTACTCCTTATTAGAAGTGTCGTGGAGTTCTTTAGATTTCATTGTTCTTATACTCAGTCAGTGGCAATAAAAGAATCTTTTTATTCTTCTCCTTCATTGTTCTATGATCTAAATTCCTAACCCTATCAAATACACTGCCCATCCCAAATTTTTTTACCCCTCTTGAATATTATTTTTTAAGAAAACACTCGATACATTCAATGAATATTATTTTTCTAAAATTCTGTTACATTACACATTACAATCTATTTGAGTACTCTATTATAATAATCTAGTCTATTCTAGCACACAAACAATAAAAAGGATACAGTATTAAAACATACATGAATGCTTTTGATCTTGAAGCTTAAACCATATAATATATTATGAAATATGGATATGAAATTTAGCAATTTATTGATTGTGTAATATATTAGTTTTTTATACATTACACATTTTCGAGGATTTGACCCAAAATCGTTTAGAGTGGAGAAAGAGAATCCATATAGCCGACCCCAAATTTTTGGGATAAAGACTTAGTTGAGTTGAATTGAGTTGAGTTGAGTTGTAATATATTAGTTTTTTATATTGTATATTTAATTATTTATTATTTTAGAATGAATTAGCGCCTCGCTTTGCTCAGGTGAGCGCCTAGGCAAGTGCCTAGCACCTATGGCAATGGAGGACCTTCTCGCCTTAAGGGCACCTAGCGCTTTTGACAAAACTGATCGCAAGGAAAGAAGATAGTTTGTGAACATAAGTTACAAAATAGTAGAGGATATAAAGATATTTCATTTCTTTTTTTCCCCCCTAAATTTTTCCCACAGCCAAGAATACTAGGATGGTGTTGGCTTGAATCAAAGATTTTAAATACCTCATGGAAATATTACCTGCCGAATGTGAAGTGTCATACCGGAAGTATTCACTAAAGACTGGAAAAAGTGCTCCACCAACTACAAATGAATGGATACAACAATGAATTACTGAATTTTGGCAAACAATATTTTCAACAAATAGTAAAATTTGAAAACTTGAGAAAAGGAACCCAATAGCTAAATTCATTGCATTATTTTAGAATTTCTAAAGGTGTGCACTATATTACATCTAGTCATCAAATCCAGAGATAAGTTCAACCAACATTCAAGAGTTGGGTAACAAATTGAGAAATTCAAATTATTGTTAGGGAAGTGAAGTTAGAGAAACACCTGAGTGTCATATGTACCAACTCTCTGAGTGGGAATTTCCAAATCATAACTCAAATGTGGCCGCCCAGACAAATCCTGAAATAAACTAAGTCTATTAACACATTATAAGTTGCAAAAAGTTGACAAATGACCTGGTTTAATAGGAATTAAAGCCTTCAGTTCAAGTAAATATGATAATACAAAGCACATGCATAACTGTGCTTCAATATTGCATTTCAGGCACAACTTCCATGAAGCCTCAAAGACTTCACACTATCAGGGTTGATGACATTGCAAAGCATTCTCATTGTAGAACTGAATCTTAGATTTTAATCTTCTATGTTAGCAAAAGCTCTTACCTTTTTTCCTCCTAAGTACCTCCTACTAAAATCTAGCTGTTTTTAGGACATCGAAAATCTGTATAATCTCTATAAATACACATTTCAATTAAGGATAATCCTTTGGCCTGGAACTCCAGAAGTTATGATCAAACTTGTTAAGAATTATTAACTTGAGCAGTATCAACGTTAGTCTATCATATCAAATAGTGACAACACATTGCATCATCCATATCTTTAACTTTGAAGCGTTTCTAAAGTTTGACAATGCTGAATTGTTGCAACATTTTTTTTTTTTTTTTTGGAAATCCTTATTCTCTATTAATGACAATGTCAAAGAAACTACTGCACAGAACCTACCAATGAAACATGTATCAATGCCTCATCAAGAGGGGCTGAGAAGTCACCAAACCGATTAATTCCTTTCCTGTCACCAAGAGCCTGCAGCAATGCCTGCAGGCCAAGCATAAGTTTACAAACTAATTCTTATCCCCACAAACAAAAACTTGCAGATATGGTATATGTATATGCAAGCAAGGATATGACTTAAATCTGAAATTAATTTTAATTACTAGACCGTAATAAATGAAAATTATAAAAACAAAATGCAATTACCGTTCCTATAGCAAGAGCAACATCTTCGTTAGTGTGATGATCATCGATGTGAATGTCCCCAGTTGCCCTCACATGAACATCAAACAGCCCATGCGAAGCAAGTTGCTAAAAAGATCAATGAAAACGATGGAAAAAAACAAAGCAATAATCAACAAACATCACGCATCAAACAAATAAAAAGACTGATTAACTAAATACTAAACAAAATTTAAGCGTTCAGGTAAGAGAACTAACATCTAACATGTGATCGAGAAATGGAATTCCAGTACTAGAATCAGCAATTCCTGTACCGTCCAAGTTTATCTTCACCGAGACATTAGTTTCCCTGGTGACTCTCTTCACTTCTCCGATTCGACCTTGTCTTGCTCCTGAGAAAAATAAGATCATTAGCGCAATACTCAAAAGAAAAAATAGTGAAAGAAGTGAAATTAGGTCAGGGACAGAAATTTACCGGATTCGATGGGCGAAGACGAGGTTACTGTGGAGCGATGGTCTTCGGTTGGGGTGGCGCGGAGAGGCGATTGGGATTCCATTCGAATAGGAGTTGAAGATAAGATTGGGTAGGTAATACGTACAGGCACTAGTTTTCTCTGAGAAATTCTCACCTTTGGTTTGGTTAGCGAAGGTAATGAGGAGTTGCTCAGGCTGTGAACAGGGACCCTGAGCTCCATTTCCTTTTCGTTTTTAGTCAAAATGCTGAGGAAGGAATAAAAAGCAGCGCTTGACCGAATCTGGCGAACTGTGCTACCAACGACGTAGTTTTCCGACTGAACACTGAAGGGTCTGAGAAAAATATTTTTTGAAATGTTTTAAATAAAAGTATTAAAATTTATTTAATTTAAAATTAACTTATAAAAATTTTAAAATGCAAATAATTTTTTTTTTTTTGTATCATCTAAAATAATACAGGATAATAGAGTCATTTGAACAATTATTGTACGCATAGCTATGAATTTTACAGGATAATAGAAATAAAACAAAAACAAATCCACAGGCTCACAGAGATGGAGATTGTACGTTTTCATAAAGAAAAATTACACTTGTTAAACAGAAAAGTCCCACCCGAGTCGTAGAAATCTCCAATGCTGAATCCTGGCACTAGGTTCATCAAGGTCCAGGCCAAGCCTTTGAAATTCCCATCTTCGTTTAACAAGGAAGTACGCCTGCGTACTTCTCCAGGGGCTTCTCCTTCCCCTTGCATCTTGCAGTCTCGATAAAACTGACTTGTGTAACAGGACTATGGGGGCTCAAATTTATAAACTCGAGCCTACCAAGCAAACGCACCTGCTCTTCCCTGCGTACAGAGAAGCATGGCTGCCGGCTGCCGGCTGCCAGCATTCATTAATAAAATGAAATAACCCTTTCCATTGTTAAGAGAAATAGAAACAAAATCACTGGCACCCGGGCCTTCCACTTTAACCAATGCAATTAAAATACGCAAGAGTAGCGCCGACCGTCGACACCATTCTTCTAGTACATATAAGAAGAATGCAAGAAAGTACTCCGATTCTAACTCGATAACTCAATTTTCTAGTATCTAAGGAACAGTTCAACTAATATTGAGAAAATCCAATTTCCTCGCCAAGCGCATGGAAGACACTCTGTACAGCAGAAACATTCGAATCATGTCCAAATTACATACTCCAGTAGTAATAAAACGTTAATTCTCATGCAGCATTATATGCAGAATGCCCGCTAGAAGCATGGAATACGAACATGTTGCTTCAGTAAGAAGTATGCACTCCAGCTCAATTGAGATAAGCATAGAACTTGCAGCTGACATAAATCATATGAACAAATGCTGGCATATGGAACAAAGGTTATAATTACAAGAACAATGTTATTCAAAATCTGTCTGCAACCACCTATGTCATTCTGACAAGTTAACATAGATGTAGTATATAAAGGGTGTTGCTACATAAAAATGAATTAATACAAGACTTCCAGAGAGACTATGAATGTGGAACTTGGCAGATTCAGATATGAACATGCTGTAAGGCATGAGAAAATTAACCAGCAATATTCAAAGCATCTGCCCATCAACCTCCAGAACATGTGTTTCCACAGCAGCAACTTCTCCTCTGACCTCAAAGCTCATACGGCACCAATTACCTCATACGGCACCAATTACTTCTACCAAGAGCCCAATTTGAAGTTCCCAGTGCTGAGTTAATTTTGCTCGAGAGTTAAAACCAGAAATTTTAAAATCTCACTCGGCAGGACTAACTACTTTTCATCAGAAACCTATAATTTCTTTCTAACATCAAAGTCAGAGCGTCAGACAACAGCACAAATGGCCTAACTCTCATGTTACAGTCGCTGCATTCCACATTAATAACCATACAAGTGTTAAAGAGAACATTGAAGAGGAATGCTCTCAATGTATCAAACAGAGCATGATTCAGTTTTCCCTTCACTCACATCAGTCCTGAAATCATCTGCACGAGTATGTGGAGCACTTACTTCACAATGTTTTGCTTCAGAAACAGCTTCTGAAGCCACATCTAATTTGCTTCCCCCCTCAAAGGCTACTTCATCCTTTGGCTCAAATTTAACTTGCACGGAATACCCATCAGTGCCACTGGACGTGGAAACAGACAAGACTGGACCTTTGTCAACCTTCTCACTGGAGTTATCAACAGTTCTCTCTGTCATGGGAGGGACAGCTTCAATACAAGCCACATCAGCATTTTCATTTACTGTGTGTACATCCTCTGTGCTAGACAGGGATCTATCGTCAATGGGAGAATCCGCTACAGGCTTAGTTTCCATCTCTACTGCACTATGATTTGCACCGGAGTCAAAATGGTGTTTCCCATTGGAAGCCAGTTCAGAAAACTCGTTCTTCAATTGACAAACAACAGATTTAGTCTCTTCTGTGGAGATTGAGATTTTATGTTCATCAGAAGAAGATTCAATTAGATTTAACGCATAGGCATCACCAACATCGCCCTCTTCACAACACTGAACATTATCTTTGACAAGAGCAGCCACTTCTGGTTTATTTTCCTCCTGTCTATCATCACTCATATCAGAGATGATGAGACATTTTCTGTCAGAAGTCAACTCAGCCAATTTGTCCCCTGATTCTGAATCAGCACATGTATTCCTCTCAAATGAAACTAAACTTTTAAGTTCATTAGAAGCAACTAAAGAACTGCTCATCACAGAAGTATCATCTAAGGCAAAACCCAGACATCGGGAATCAGAATTTGTAGGAGACACATCACCCTCAATACAAGACTGAGTATTATCTCCAGCAGGAGAATTTGAACCCTCTATATTGTCCATCTTGTCCAGATCATAATGACTTGTGTCAGACATGCATTCACTTTTCTTCTCCAAAGCAGCTTCATCTAACTTATCTCCTGCACCAGAATCCGCATTTGCAGTCTCCTTAAGCGGTAAAGAATTTTTAGGTTCAAGAGATGCATCTAAAGAACTACTAATCATTGAAACATCATTTATTGGAATGCCCATACATTGTGAACCAGAATTTGTGGCAGCCACTTCATCATTTGTCCCACTGGCACATTCCAAACCACCATTATCACACTCATTAAGATCATCATGCATGGCTGAAGAATCAATGTCAGATTTAACTGCCACTTCAGGTGTGATACTTTGACCATCTTTAAATTCCATCCCTTTCGCACCTATGGGAAGAAACATAAGGTTGAATAAAGATAATATATATATATATATATATATATATATATATATAAAGTTTAGTGGAAAGCAAACAGAATGCATTTGACTAAAACCTGAGCCTGTAGTCGTGTTTCCATCAATATTTTCTTGATCCAATAGCTGCTTCTGCAACATGTCTATACCAGGGAACACCAACATATTCATAGACTTCAATTCTTGCTTGAGTGATTCATCAAGAGTGGTGAAACCAAAAACCCCTGTCCATGTATGAGTAAGTTCAGAAATTGCAGGGATAATCAGTTTCTGAACCTTCAGGGAGCAGAGTGCCTGCAAAGGAAAGAAAAGATCAGCATAATGTAAGGAAAAAAAAGCAGGACAAAAGTAAACTGGAGGAAAGATGGAAGCAAAATCCATACTTCCATTTGTTTAGGCATGCAAATGCAAAGTTGCAAAAGAGAAATTAGTATTTATTTCTTACTGATTCAATGGCACAAAAAAGCCGACGGCACATCCCTTGACGCCTGTATGCATGGCGTGTTCCAATGAATGGCATCTCTGCCAACTGAGTTCCATGAAACCTAAACCATGGGCAACACATAATGGTCATCATTCAAATTCATGCTAATCCACACGTATAAATAATAGATGATCTCAAGACCAAATGAACAAGGACTCCACACTACAATCTAAACAAGGCAGTAAACAGGTATTGTTAGTATTTAGCTAAGCGGGGACCAAAATCATTCAAGTAAACTTGAAGCAAAGTTAATCACACCACGGAAGAAGTGCTAAAAGAAGTGTTAAGGAACAAGACTCCTGTACGCCATTCAACTTTCCAGATAAGAAAGTTTAATTCCAGGTATTGAACAATCCAACCTCACCCCCTTCTCTCTTCTCTCTATCTCTCTCTCTTTCTCTCTCTCTCTCTCTTCTGATAGATGAATCAGCTCAATCTTTAACAACAACCATATAATTTTCACCCCAGAAAATTCCACTCAGTATTATTTCTCTCACAGCTCTCCCTTCTTACTTGTCTTTCTTCATATCCTGATGGCTATAAATTGCATATGTGGAATACAGCTAATAAATGACCAGTAACTTTATACCTGATGGATGCAGCAGAAATTATTTCATCACCCCTCTCCAGAATAGCAGCATAAAAACCACTATAATTCAGCCGGTTAAAGTTTGATCTGTGCATGATAAAGAGAAGCAACAAGAGAAAATGAAGATTAAGGACCCATGTGACAGAAATTTTCATAAGTAATTATCAAAAGAAGTTCATTACTATTGAAAAGCCAATGATAGGATCTCATGCACAATCCCACACAGACAAAGTTTGTAATGCTGATATATTGATGAGAAATAAGACCCAGAAGAGTTCAGAGGAAATTCAAACTCACTATATATGCTAGAGTGGAAGTAAAAGTACAACATTTGCACTCAAAGCACACTATATCCCATAATTTTCACTAAAAGTCGTCTCATCCGTCTTCCCATTTAATCACATACTAATTGGCACCTAATCTAGCCTACTTGTTCCTCTGACAGGGAAGGTTTTGACCGTATACAATGCAGATATAGCAGTGGGAGGGCGACCACCTTCAAGTATATAGGACAAAAGGGAAAGCAATAGAACAAAGATAATGGGTTGACCTTGTAAGAAAATATCTGCTTTCTAAACATGTCGCTATCAAATATCAATGTGTACCCAGCTTCAACATAATGGAAGGCTAGTAATTGTAGCTATTAATATGGACCCAGCTTCAACATGATGGAAGACTAGTAATCATACAACTGACATCAATAGTTTTGGATCAAAGCTTAGTTGAGAACCCTGGGGTGGGTGCAGATTTGAAGTCTAAATTTATAGTCCTTGCCAACTTAAGAGTCGGACTTTCCACACGGTCATACACCTATGCTGCAAGATGCTGTTAACAAGACAATTAGGGACAGATGGGATTCTTTGAGTGCACTCAGCACTATCTACTCTTGATTACACCAAGCAAGCTTGTGTGGATTAACAATACGCGATCAGGCCAAAGGCAGACACACAATAAGTTTATGCTGTGCACCTTTCCCCATCCTAGCATGGGCTTAACACCTTCATACCCAACATAAAAGCACATGTAAATGATCTTACTATTCTGACAAAGTACATGTCTAAAGATTGCGAGTTTATTCTTTATATTAACATTTAAACTTTTCTTAACATCCACAATTTGCAACCAAAACAATAGTAAAAGCTAGATATTTAAGAGCATAATAACTCTAGTAAATAATATGAGATGGTTATTAGTATGCAATGGACTCCACATCATGTCAAACTGCAGGCATAAGATTGGGTAAATCAAATGCAAATGACTATAAAATCAAATAGAACACATACATGTCCATTCCATGGAAAACCACCTCAAGGCCAAAAGAATTAATAGTAGTTTGAATTTGAGTAATCACAATTTTAGATTCACCTAGTCACCAGAAAACATTTCGCTCATCCATTCCCACAAGTATGCAAATATATGAAGGCTTTAGGAACATAATAGTACAAATGAGTAACCATGATCAAAGAATAAAGAACACTTACCCACAGTTATAAAGAACATTCTTGATTAAGTTGATCCCACTCCTCCTGTCAACAATAGGCAAAAAGCATTCATCCATAACAGACAAAGCAACAGCCAACTTTGAATTGCATTCTACTCTTTGAGGAAGTCCCTGGAGAGATGTATCCAAGTCTACATCTGTTCTATGTATGAGAGACCATGAAAATCCTGCTTCAAGCTCATTTTTGACCCCAAGATACTTCTGCAATTGCTCAAAAAGCTGAGCAAGCAACAAGAGTATAAGTCTATACAATACATTAAAGTACAGGCAGGCAAAAAAAAACCATCGACCAGGCTCTTATGTTAAGATCAAAGTTGCCATATCATAAATGAAAAGAAAAAATTACCACAGAACACAGACAAAAGAAGACAAAATTCTCAAAATCTTGTGAAAAGATATACCTGTCTACATGTCTTCCCACAAAAACAACAAAATGAACTATTGGTATCGATAGAAAGAGCATCCATCTCCAGTATGCATGATTTGTGATCTACATAGAAGTACAATTCAAATTTCAAAGAACATATGAAAAGAAAGGAATGAAGAGAATATCAGGAACAAGATTCAAAATCAAAATGTTAAGGATGAATACATTTCTTTGCACACATGCTGCAAGTAGGAAGTTCACAACCAGTTGCATCATCTCCCTGAGAAATATTTTCACCGGCTACCCCACAAAATTTGCATGTACAATTTGGACAATGCCAGTCACCTGGGGGCAACATCTGCAATGAGAAGACAAGCATAAGTACCATAAACAACATAAATAAAATAGACGAAATCAAAGCTACTAAGATCAAATAGTTAACAAAAATACTAATTTCACCAACAACTTAGTTTAGTTTGCTCCGATATGAGATCTAGAGTTGTTTGCTGGCTTCAAAGACGCAAGGGATATCCAACCGAGAATAATAATGCAAAAGTTCCATGAATGTTTTATTCAAAACTTCAGATCACAAGGAGGCATAAGTATGAAATCAGGTTAATCCATCATGACCACATGCATTCTTCAAGCATTCAATCATATGATCAGTATCCAGCATAAGGCCAACAATAAATGGTTTGTACTTTGTACCAACTTAAATGGTAGTTGCAAGACAGGTGAATGTTCATGCTAGGCATTACTCATATGATGAGTTAGACAATCCCTACCAACCCCTGTGCCTCGGGTTACTTAATCGCTCCCTCCTCTTCACTTTGTTTCAAACAAAAACTACCATAACATCAATATTTCACCATTACAATTCAGAACTAATGCACCAAAAGGAGCAAGGAAGGGAATAAGGAAAGAGAAGGGGGGGGAGAGGGGGTGTGGTGGTTCTTAACATTCTGTACAACACAGCAAAGACTAATATTATTTATCAACAAGCTCCAAGAAACTCTCAACACTGAAGAAATTTCTCTAAAGCCTCTTTCCACAACAATCTTCGATGGAACCAGAGAGAAAAAAAAATAAACACAAAAATGCAAACAAGAGAATCCCATGAGAAAATCAATCACAAAACAAAAAGGTGCGCTGCATGCACAGTTTGTGCATGTAAATAATACAATAGCATTTGAGTTGCTGTAAAAGTACCAGTATACCAAGGCAGCTCTGATGAAATGTTGATGGACAACCATCACAACATATCAAATCCCCACCATCTCCACAAAGGCCACACGTATCATCATTTGGATCATCACCATCAACATCTACAGAATGAAAACCAATGTGCTTAACCAACTCCTGTCTATTCCATGCATCAATCTGGCACTCCATAAGGGAAACCCCAGAATCAAGATATATATTTTGAAATGTTTGGCGTAGTTTGCTCCCTGCATGGATCTCAAACTTTGAAACTGTGAGGATTTTGCTACAACAACCACAATGAATACCATCTCTCGTTACCCAGCCCTCCAGTATTACTTTTGTTCGGCGGCGATTCATGTACCGCACCTTTTGGCTCAACTGAACAGTTCCACAATCAATCAGCCAGGAAAGCAGTGTCCGTTTGCCAGCATATGGAACAAAGCCATCACTCTCTGAGTTTAGCCCTTCATTAGAATTCCGTACCAACAAAGTACATCTGCCAAGTTTTCTACTTTTTCTTCCTTGATGAGAATTGGATCCAGAGGGTATTTTCTCCATGCCATTATGCAGTTGACGAGTAGAACTTTGACCTTTTGTGTTTACATTGAGATAACTGTTACCGTTTGTTCTACTCTTCAATGACTTACCACCCTGTTTAATGAAGGAGCTCAGTTTCTCTTCATGGCTTCCACTGTCCATGCTTTCCTCATCATGCCTGGAACTTGAAGACTTTCTTGCTGCAGTTTCTCGTGCATTCTCACTTTCACCTCTTTGCTTCCTTTTCATTTCTTTCTCCATCTTCTTCCGAGTCTTCCTTGTAAGTTGGCTGAGCACCTCATCTGATAGTGGCGTAAATGGAGAACCATCAGCCTTAGATTTTGCTTCCTCTTCCTCGTCATTTAATTGCTTTAGAAGTGCATCATATGCCTTGATGATGGACCAATAAGCTGTTCCCGTTGGGTTTATGTAAACCGCATCTAGGTAGTCTCTGTTCCTTCTTGGTCTATAGTCTATTGTCCAGCCTGCATTCAGAAGCATCCCCCTTATATGTTCACGCAACTTTTGCTTTTCTGTTCCAGTACCACGCTTAACCTTCCCTTCTTTAATTCTAGCAGATGGAAGCTGATTGCATGGACTTATTTCACCATCACTGCTTGCCCCTATCATAGATTTAGGAGCTTTCGCATTCTTTAGCCCCGGATTCAATGATGTATCACTGTCCTCTGAATCTACCTCATGGCCCTTAGGATTCTTAGCTGGCAATGGCGTTTTCAAAGAATTACGAGCCTCCATATTCTTCGATCCCAATTTTAAAGATGTACCACTATCTTCAGAATTGTGATCTCTTACATTACCATTCCTGGCGGATGAGTTCTTAGCTGACGATGATCTCAGCGTGTTCATTGGCTTTTTCAGTGTCCCAACAAATGAACTCGCTTTCTCAGCACTTTTAGACTCAGGGTAAATAGAGGGACCGATTAGAACATTCCTCTTGACAGTATCTTTCATCCTCACACCCTTTCTTTTCTCCTCTGCTTCCAAGAGGTCATAACTTTTCAAAGACCCATTCACCTTCTTCTTGTTCACCATTACCTTTAAAACACCATTTTTCCCCTGAACCCTAATGGGTTCATCTGAATCATATTTATCGCTATAAAATGACATAGGTGGATGAGCCCCATCTCTGTCACCATGATTCGCCCGATGTAGCCCACTTGTTCTCTCAAAATATGAACTCTTTCTTCTATCAACACCAGGATGTCTACTGGATCCTGTCTCGTATTCCCTTTCAATGCCACTTCTCCCCGCCATCACTGACCCAAAAAACCTCCTTCCTTCCATCCCACCTTCATCAACGCGATTCCTCCTCATCATTTCTCCGTCATTCACATCATATTCGTCAAATTCAAACACATCTAACCTATTCCTCTTCCTTTCACTGAAATCCCCATTCCTACCGATCACGTCAACATCATTACTCCTAACATTTTCTCCCCTACTCCTCTTCCTGCTAATATCATTCTCTTCTACAATACCCTCATCATAAAGACTCAAACCATTACAAACCCGTAAAGTTTCAGCGCCTACCCTTCTTCGAGATGGCATTAACAGCTCATCACTAGACCCTGAATCGCTCATATCCATCCTAGCCCTCTTCTTGTCTTTCTTGGACCCAAACACCTTACGTGAACCAGAAGAACCCACTCCTCCCACACCATCATTACCCTTTTTTCTCACAATCAAACAGCCCGAAGAGCTCCTATTCTTCACCATAATCCCTGACAGGTCACCAGATCTTCTTCCCTCTTCCATAAACACAGCCAAAAACAACCAAAACCCCTATAGTTTTAAAATTCGATTTAAAACCATCCCAATTTGAGCAATTGATTTCAAAGAAACAAATTTAAAAACCCTAAATCTCTCTCAGATCAAAATACAAGAGCAAAAACAGCCAGATCTGACCCAGCGACTACCAAAAACGCAACCCCTCCACAAAAACCGAAACGCGACTAAACTGTAAATCGAGCAAAGAATAATACCTCGCCGCGTTCCGTTAGCAGCAATCAGACGGCTTGCATGACCGATTGATGACGCAACTTTCCGGCGAAGAAAGCGAGAGAAAGGAAGAGAAAGAGAGAGATAGACAGAAAGAGAGATTTTTATGTTTACATTGTAATGGCCCAATATAAACAGGACAGCCAATAAGCCATAGGCGCGGCCTCTGTTGCTATTATTTCTTTTTCCCCTTAATTTTTTCTTATTTACGTTTTCTCTTTTCATGTAATTAGTTTTCCAGTTTTCCCTCCAAATCCTGCTGCGGCAGATCAATGTATTACCTCTATGATCTGGCCAAGTGGACCAGGCTCCACGTTTCCAGTGAGCTCGCATGACGTGGCAGGATCAGGGAGGCTTGACTTGAGTTAGTGGTAGTTTTCACAGTTTTGACTAACATGTTACTAGTACATTTAAGGATGCGCGTGTGCTACAGTCGAAGAAATTAACACATGGAAGGAAAAACCGACGACAGCATCCATTGTGGATTTAGGTGAGAAGTGACTGGGTTTTGTTCCCTGATATGAATTCAGACTCAGACTCAGACTCAGACTCAGACTCGTGAGAGTGCTCATTTTTCAGGGTTTAGAGCAGGGCATTTTTGGTAAAAACAAGATTGTTTTACCTTCCTGGATTTCATTTCTTCTTTTGGTTTGGACACGTTCACCTTTTCTGGGTCTACTGTTGTTAGAATTGGCCATTGGTTTGATTCAGGTTGATTTCAGATTGGAATCGATAATTTAGAATTGGAGGAATAAAAAAAAAAAAAAAAAAGAATCAAATTGACCCTTGGTAGTTCTAGTCAATTCTGATTTATGATGATGCAGGTCCAACTTCGGTTTAGTTCAATGGCAATCTCAATAATAATATGTTGCTCTCGTTTCTTCATTCTTTCCTTCAAGAAGTACCTTCCAAAAATTACACTAACAGCAACACTAAACCGTAATTATGCCTCGGATATTTTCCATTTAACAAAATGCTATACATCTAAACATAATTTCATCAAGAATTGCAAACAAATAAACTAAATTGCATACCCATATATCATGAACTACAAAACATCAAGAACGCCCTGATCAGCCAGTACTTTGGCTCATGCTCCTCTGCATTCTAGACAGAATCGTATGTCAGCCCCCAAGCCCAGTCGATTTCCCACCTCCAAAAAAAAAAAAAGTGCAAATCTATATGTGTACGTAGGATCAATCTATTTGCAAAATACTGAGGATCTATTAGCGCTCACTTCTGTTGGTTCTCTGAAGCTAGTTTTTCCCTTTGCGCCGATGGGAGGTCGTGTTTGAGTAAAAGTTGGAAATCGAGATATTGTTAGGGTTTTATTTATGCAACAGTGAAATACTATGGACGCTGTTTGGTTGCTCAGGTGATCTCATCTGTTTTATGTTTCTGGTTTTTTTTTTCAATAATTAAATTATTTTTAAATTATGTAAACTCCTTTTTTTTTTTAATTATGTTCTGTTTGGTTTGAAGGACATATAAAAATCTGTGAATTTGTTTAATTCTAAAATCAAATTAATTCCTAATAAATCTCAAATTATTTAATAATAATAATAATAATAATATTATTATTATTATTATTATTATTATGATATAAATTAAGAGAGTAGGTTTGAATACTTATTTTTACTTCTTATTTAAAATGTATTTTTAATTTATAAATTAATTTAAAAATAAATAATTTATTATTTAGTGAAATTATTTAAAATTAAAATTTAAATAAATAATTTAAATATTTAACTAAAAGATACTTAAAATAATAATATTGATATTTTTTAAATCTATTAGAATAATGTCGTATTTTAATAAATTAAATAGTAATTTTAAAATAAGTAAGATATGAAAGTATCTCACTTATAAATTAAAGTTTATTTTAATTAATTTTTTAAATTTATAAGTATAATTGAATATTAATCTACTTATAACTTTGATTTATAAGATATATTAAATACTTTGTAAGAGTAATTATATTTTATTTAGGTTGATTTTATATATCAAACTTTGTTTACAGGTAGAGTTTTTCAAGTGTTATTTATTTAATAATTTTTTTAATAATTGGCTCTAACAAAATTTAAGTTAAATATTTTATAATTTTGGAGAAGATTCTAATAATATTAAATTAAAAAAGTATTTGATTTGATTAGTTATTTTTTATTTAAAATATTCCTTTTAAATTATAAATTATTTTAAAAATAATTATATGAGCGTTTACTAAAACTATTTCAAAAGTTTTAAGTAGTTTAACTGTTTAAATGTTTATTTGATGCATATGCAAAAGTCACTTAATTTATTAAAATAATTAAAAATGATATATTGTATTTTTTAAATAATTTAACCTTTGTTAAAATAATGATAGTGTTAATATTTTGAAAATATTATTTTATTTAATTAAATAATAATTTTAAAATAAATAAATAATTAAAAAAATATTTTATTATAACTCTTAAATTGTTTTAAGTTATTTTTTTAACTTATAAAACAAACTAAATATCTTCTTCAACTTATTGATATATGCTTTAGTTAATAAACAAATTAACTTTTATTTTTTCAAGATAAGAAAGGTATTTTATGAATTATATATATATATATATATATATATATACATATATATATATATATGCAAAAAAAACTTCTTTGGGCTTGGGCTTTAATTTAATGAGACATATTAAGATTCCACAGTTAAATAGCCTTGTTTTCCTTCTTGGGCCTTGGATGCACTTAGAATTTTTATTCTAATGAAAATGAAACTCTTTTCTTTTATTAATAATAATAATAATAATAAAATACAAAGGGCAATTAAAAGAATCCTAACCGTCCAATTAGGGGCATTTTGATCAAAGAGGTCAATGTCTGACCAACTAACTAACCGCGTCAATTCGTTAATTCCTGGAAGGTGCCGACATATTCCCGGTAGAGAAGCACCTTGCCAGTTACCACCTCGCTAAGTTTCCTCTCTACCCTTAAGCGCACCATCCCCATTCTCCCCTGTTCCAAACCCACAAATAGAATTTGGCACTGAAAATGGGATCACTAAAATCAACAATTCATGCACTTACTCTGTTTTTATCACTATCCTTTGTTACATGCATCGCTTTTGCTGCTTCTGGCGGTAGAATGGGCGGCAACTCTTTCTCTAAGCGATCATCTCCATCATCATCTTCTCATTCCTCGCATTTCTCACCATCAAATCATTATTATCATCATCATTATCGCCATGGAAGTAGAGGTTACAGTTCATTATCATCTCAAAATGAGAAGATGAAGAGGGGAGGAAGTGAAATTGTTGATTTTTCTACATGGGGTGTTGTTGTTATAACTACTGGCATGGTAGGAGCTGTTGCAGTGGCTGTCTATTTCGAATATATGAACAACAAAGGCAGCGTTATAATGGTCCAGGTATGTCAAACTCATCTTTTGCTTAATTTTTCGATTATCTTTTCAGTTTGTCATGTCAAATTTAGCAGGCATAATGATAAAAAAAAAAATCCAAACCTTTTTTGCAAAAGGGCAAATTGATTGCAATTTTATCCAATTGAACAAAATTGGACTTCCAATTATTTCAAGGATTGCCTCTTGTTTCTCAGTTAATTTCCGTTTGATAAAATGACTACCTTGAAGGGCCAATGCTTTGTTGCCAAAGAAAATAAAAAATTATAAAGGTCCAAAGTTCAGTTGAATCATCAAGACCGCGCCATCTACAGGTGGGACTTGGCAAAAAACGAGTCCTACCTTACATGAATAATCTTGCATTTCATTTTTCTTGATTTTCGTGATTCTATCTCTGATTCAGACAAGTGCTTCCATAGAACCGAAATCGAATTTTATCTATATTGGTTAATCAATTCAACCTGGGAATTTAGTTTGTCCCTTTTATGCAGGTTGGGTTAACAGGCAAGGCTCATTCACTTCAAAAAGAGCTCAATGAGATTGCAGAAACAACAGACACTGGTTCCCCAAATGGATGGCAATTCATACTGACAGGTACTTATTATGAAACCTTTGGCATTACTGTGAACTGTGATATTTATGAATTGGTTTGAGTTATTGAAATTATTCGTAATGATCTAATCAACATGTGAAAGACGCAGTTACTCCATTGCTGCTAATACATGTGGTGCATTATGGATGCAGAAACCACATCAGCTCTGCTTCGACGTCCAAAATACTTTATCTCTGGTTATTCATCTGTAAGTCAATTTTATCTTCTCTAATGACTAAGTTGAAGTTTCTCTTATTGTGTAAATTATGATGCTTCAGTTTCTGTATGATCATTAGATTTTCCATTTTTGAGTTTCTCAGCTGAATATATGCTGATAAGTTTTCACTATTATTTTATAATGTCTGCAAAAGAAATGACTGTATTTAAGCAGTAAATGGAAGTTGCAGCTTCCAACTTCATTTAACATATATTTTCCTTTCACTTTCTTCCTCGAAACCAACGACATCTGAGAAGGAAATTGTTGTTCCCTGCAATTGATTACTTGAACTCATGTCCTTTGAAGACTGGTGTTACTATGAAAATGTTATGTAATAACCAAACATTTTTAATGTACTCACAACTTTTTTTCACAGGTGAAACAGCATTGGAGTGTTGAAAATGTGGAAAAGAGCTTCGGAGAACTCTCAAGAGAAGAAAGAGGGAAAATGGACATGGAGTCTCTGGTTAATGTCAACAATGTCAAGATGCAAAGAGCAGTTACTCCTAAAGCTAGCAAACTTGGCAAAGAATACATTGTGGTAAAGTCATTTGCTTTGCCGTTCAGATACTATAATTGATTATTGCATTTTCTAAAAATAAGTATTTATATTGCAATATATCCATCTGACAATATTAACATATCCTCTGTAGTCCTTTGCTTTCTTGCAACGATACATGTAATTGACGTTCTATGGAATGTCTTCGTATTGATTATTAGCCACCATACTAGAGTCTTAGAGATTCCCAATTGGTAACAGACTCAATTCCACCAGGAAGAATTTCATAGTAAAACAATTGGGAAGAACATAATTTTCTACTTGTCTTTTTATTTTTTAGTTAAAAAAAATCATGGATTGGTGAATGGTGATACTGGTGGTATCTTGGATGAACAACACGTGGTTTCTGTCAGGAAGAATATAACAAGATATGAGGCTTTGTTAAGGTATATGGATAGGCTGTGGGTGGATTTGGTTGGTCTCAGGTGGTTCAAGGACCGGTTGATGTTATCTGAAAGACAAAGAAACTTCGGAAAGCTAATGGGTGTGTTTCCTGTTGGCACTCCGATGTTTAACTCAGTAAAAGTTATGACAAGAGGTTAACAGCAAAGGAGATAACAGGTAGAGAAGTAAGAGTTCATATGACAAGTGGTTAACAGCAAAGAAGATAACAGATAGAGAAGTAAGAGTTCAAATGTTTTACCTTGAAGACAATTAAGTCAATGAGGGAGTGTCAAATGTTAGGTTAGGGTACTTGCTTAATGTTGGCTTACAGCTTTAATAGCGTGTGTTCAAAGTTTGTCTCCAGTCATTGCCATTTTGTCATTCTTGTAATGGTGGTTATGGTGTCAGTGATGATGATATTTGTTGTGTCTGGTACCATAGTTATTCAGCTATTAAATGTGCCTGTCTCTATGTCAATAAGTGACCCTTGATTCTTTAGCAAAATAGTCTTACCCTCTTGTGGTTCCTAAAGGTAACGGATGGGTAACCTTTTCAGGGCGGTTCGGTCGATTTACCCGACTGATAGGTTTGAGTAGTGTTCATTAATATAGGTGTGATTTTCCTTCGAATTTGGCGACACTTCAACAGATATGAGTGCATGTGTCACTTGTCGCTTATCTAGGAGTCGGGTATTTTTAAGTGTGTCATATTTTACTTCTACTTGATCATACAAAATATTGCATATTGAACGTCCAGGCAGTGAACTGGATTTTATTTCAAGATTACACACTATGATCATTATTAACTTATATATAAATTGTTATCTTCTTGGTTTTCCTTCAAATGAGGGTAAACATCAAACATGTATAAAGGCATAAAAGATGTAAAGTTGATGCTAGCAACTAGCAAGTACCTACTTAACAGTTGGGTAGGATTTGCTTTATTTTATTTCTTGGCTATAACACTAATCCCCATTTTTTCATGTCAGTCATCTTGATATTCAAATTCATATTTTTTAGATTTGAAATACTACTATATCTTTCACAACCATTTGGAGTTTTCATCCTGCTACTCATTTACAGGTGACAGTCCTGATAGCTGCTAAAGGTTCATACAGGGTTCCTGCCATTACAAGCATTCATGACATGAAAGATGCCTTGAGATCTTTGAATATTGGTTCAACCAACCTTCTGGTGATGATCAAAACTTGAAATATTGTATTCCGACTATGAACTCATGTGCTTATCTAATACATATATTCATATTTCCCCCCTGTAGGCTGTAGAGGTGCTGTGGACTGCCCAGGATGGGAATGATACTTTGTCAGAAGAGGCACTGCTTGAAGATTACCCACTTTTGAGACCTATTTGATTATCGGGCAATGTTTTTTTTGTTCCAAAGTAGACGAAAGAGACGACACTTTTTGAAAGGCAATGTTGTGAATAGGAAGATGAATTCATTTCATTGGAATTTTAATCTCACAGGATTGGTTTGCAGTGTAGTTTATTTCTGTTTATATTCCAGAAAAAATTAGACCGAATCAAAATGCACTCATTCACTGTCAATACTCAATACAAACACATACCTAAACAAATTTTACGAATTCCCTTTTAAAAACTTTGAACAATTTATTGTAAGAATATTTTGGCAATATATGTGGAAAGGAAAATGAGCGATGCTGATCGGATGACTATCGAGTTATTTTAAGAATATTTTGTCTTGCTTGAGTTCATTCACATGTTACAGTCTTGATGGCTATAATAAACGTAAACAAAAATCCTGCCATTAGAAGCACCAATGACGTGGAGGACTCCCTGCAATATTTGAATACCATTGTCCGTTGGTGGTGGTGAGCCCAATTTCAGCACGTGAGGCAACCTGTTTGATGATCCACATTCACGGGTCGGTGAGAAATTTGATATTTTATCAGAGCAATGAAGTCCAATGATATATTTACAACTTGTAAGCATGGTTAAAAAAAAAAAAAAAAAAAAAAAGGTCAGAGCTAATCATTCCCGTGAGCTGAGTTGAGCTAATGGGCCGGTCTAGCTTGTCAATTTCTGAATAACAAAACTAAAAGACGCCATATCTAAATGAACAAATCAACAATCCTATGTAATTCCAAATAGCATTTGGGTCTGTCATCTGTTCAGACATGATGGCGAAAACAATAGAATTATTAATTTAGTTATTGTGGATTTGGAGCTGTTCAATCTTATCTATCCTCAGACTGAATAAAAATTTGTCAATAGTTAGCTTTATACTAAAATTTTTAAAAAATTATTTAAAAATCTTAAGATTTAAAATTGTAAGCATAGCCACTTAAAAAAAAGTAGTAGTTTTATACTGAGATAATTAGGCATAAGATTCTACGTGGGTGGGTCATATTAAGCGGCGGAGGAAAGGACAATCCATGGATAAAGAAGGTGGCACTACAGTGCCAAATACCAAGGGCAATGCCACGCTTGGGCCGACGTCTGATGGATTATTATGATTCTGCCTGTTTCCAGTTGTTTATATTTCATCTTGTGATTTGGATTTTCGAAATCTTGCTTTGAATGACATCAGTGATGATTACTAAATCAATGATTGAGTTGTCATCATCAGAAAACAATTGGCTATAGCGATTGTATTACACTAATTTAATAAATTAATGTCTTAAATAATTAAATTTTATTAATAAATTTTAATTTAATAATATTAAAATTATAATTTAAAAAATAATTTTAATAACAAAATTTATTTATATTCGAATATATATATATATTTAATTAATTTACAAATAATACATTATAAAATTATATTCTGATGATTTATTTTATTATTTTTTTTCAGTTAAAATTCTAATCACTTGCATTTGTCCATCTCCGTCAACATAACGGTGCTATTAACGTAAAGACCGCTTTTTCTCTTTTTTTTTTCCCAAAAAATTGTAGCAATGGATAGCTTCGCAATGAAAACCCAATTAATATTGAATTTAACCAAGCACAGCCGTAGCCAATTTGGCACGTAAACGACAAAAGTGGCAGGTTAGGCTGAAGGGCTGAAGATGACAGATTCAATGCAATTTTGCAAAGTGACAATATGCACTGCGGTTTGTACGGTTGCTTTTTTACTTTTCCTCTGGTGTTGAATTAATCAAAGTTTTAATGCTCATCTTTACTCTTATATTTAATGAGAGTATACAATTTAATTTATTTGCAATTAATTGAACCTAGAAGCCGGACTTGCAAGGAGTCTTTTGAAAAAGTAGTAAATGGGAAGAGTGATAAAGGAATCTCTCTACGTGTTAGATTACTTTTCTATGACCCAACTTTTTTCCTGATGTCTACTTCAAAGCCATGATATATGATCAAGAATAGACCTAAAGTTCCCAAAAGCAACTAATTCATCATAAGCTAACATTAATGAATAGTTTAAAAGCATGCAAGAGTTCAAGAATCCCACTTCTTTCTCATATCCACCATTCAACCAACCCCTTGTATACTTTGCAGTACAATGATCAGTATGCTTTATTGCAAGCTGGGATTAGTTTAGTTTTGAACATAATTGTAATTATCAGGGTACTGTCACTCTTGAAAGATCAAATTTTTTTCCTTGGCATGTCTTGTCTTGGCGATGGATTCCTCTGTTAGTAAGCAGAGTAGCCCACAAGTTTTTTTTTTTTTTTTTTTTTTTTTAAAAGTCGCAGTTATGGGAAATGGCAGGCGTATATTGATCCTATGGGTATAGTGCCACTGCCATGTCTTGCATCAGCCACAAACCCTTCCAATATCTAGCTCATGTTGTCAACTTGGGTATACAGAACTTATCACATAGCAGGCACAAAAACCTTCGAAGGAGGGCTTGGGAGTTGGGACCATTCTACTTTTTCTTCAATTTCAAAGTTTACTTTGTACAAGTTAGATTGGAGAAGTAGAGGTTGGGAAGATGCAAAATAGGTTGTTTATAGAGAGAGTGGTAACTTCTATTGATGACCTAATGGTCCCAGTTTTAGAACTTCCGGAGGCCTCTTTTTTTTTTTTTTTTTTTTTTCTGCCTTGCCAGGGTAAAAGAGGACAATACAAGCAAGCTCCTGGTACAGATGGAGATAATATACCATAGGAGGAAATCTTCCTTATTATATATGCGAGCCAGAATTTGAGGAAACTTGTTTACTTGGATGTTAATTGGTAATGAACATTCGATTTTTTCCCAACAGATCTCATATGAGGATAGACTGCAAAAAGCTGTAAAAAATACATCTCTGCTTGTACAGCTAATTTCCTCGCCACTTTTTTTACCTTATCAATAGAGAGAAGCATCCTTGATATTGATTAATATGTGGGTGTAGTGCACACTTGATGAAGTCAGTAGAAAACTGTGCTGTTATTAAACATCAAGAGCATCAACTGGCAGGGAGGTTGCTCTGTGGAGAGAACATGGAAGCAAATCTCCAGTATAGAAACTCTTAGCAGTGACAATTTGCTCAGGACTGTATCCCCTTTTGATTGCCTCAAAATTTTGGACTAGTTGGTATTCTGAATTGGTGCATCTCTTCTCAGTATCAGTAAGGAAGGTTGAACTTAAATGCTTCCCAGATGGAAGAGATTTCAGGGAGGGTTTATATTTCTCTGTCTTTACTTTAGGCAAAATTGAAGGCAAAGGCACTTCGCTATCTTTTTTTTGATCCACACTCAACTGTTGGCCTCTAAGCTCTCTTAACTGCATCTGATATTTTGCTTTAAGCCACCTCAGTTCTTGCCTAATTTCATTTTCATAATCATCCCAGCGAGCACAATCAGCCGAAAGGCTTGAAGAGACACAATTTCTTGTTTTGGATTCACAGAGACTATCCATGTTTATGATTCTCTCTTCCTTTTCAAAAATTGATTGGTCCACTGCATCATGTCCTTCATCATCACAGTGAATCTCTCTTGATCCTTGTGAAGTTAATTCTGGTGCATCTCGCTGAGCCCAGATATCAGTATAACTTATGCCATTGGATTGGTTTGATCCACCTGCTGCACAGTCAGTGCTGGAACATTTTTCTAGTCCTTCAACTTGGTATGTGATCTCCTCAAATCGGCCGTGTGCATTGGCACATCCTTGCTTAGTACACTGAAGAACTTGCAAGCTCTTTGCTCCTGGACTATGTGATGACATGTAATCCAACAGGTGACCGTATGAAGAGCAATTGTGACAGAAAGTTGCATCTGTACCCTGCGGACTTTCCACTTTCCCCTGTCCCCTCTTCCATTCAGGCACCAAGCTTGGTATTTCACTATCAATCATATCTGCTATCTTCAACACATCTTGGCCAGTGATATCAAGCTCAGAAACCATTTCAGCTGCAACACTCAGAGCAGTGTCAGTCTCAATGTCAAATGGGAAGTAGATATTTCGAATGCGACCTGCACAGAAAAATCAAGTTCTTGATATGGTTTATATGCTGAATTATGAACTAAATAATTATTTAAAAGCACAATAATGGACAAGAAAAGTAACTTTAATTACTAACCTTCTTCATCTGCAATTCTAAGCCTTAAGAAGATGCCATCATCCTCTTTCCTCCTACCTTTGATTGTGATGTCCATATTTTCTAAATGCTCATCCTCTTGACAAGAGAAGAGATCAATTTCACTTGGTTCATACTCAAATTTATGGTATTCTAGCTCTTTCTCAGGATCATAACCAATATAATGGGCATAATCCTTAGTCAAAGAGTTGTTAGTGTGATTAATTCCATAGAAAGGTTGTCTTACGAGAGTTTCCGTTTCATTCGAATCACAGTGGTAGTCTAATGACCTCAAATCATATCCATAATCATCAATTTGGAGAAAAGGGTCATTCAAAAGCTCTCTGGCAGAAAGTCTACTCGACACGGTTGCTAGACATTTCTCAACAAACTGTCGCACCTCAGGGTCCTTTACTTTGTATAGAGCATCTGGTTTTTTCCCCTGCAACAAAAATGCCATTTTGTAAAACGGGTTCTAAAGAAAGAATTCAATCTGAAAAAAAGAGTTTTTAGTCTTCGTACAGATATAACTTTCTTGTATATCTGAGCAGGGTGGTTGCATTCACTATATGGAAATTCGAAGGTAACCATCTCCAACACACACATCCCAAATGAATATATGTCAACTAATTCATTGTATTCCTCTTTATACACCTCCGGAGCCATGAACTCTGGCGTTCCTGAGTGAAAGAAAGAAGAAGAAAATTTTAAATAATAATCTAAGAGAAAATATTAAAATCAATTGCCTCAATTACAAGCAAAATTATCAACTTTAGTATGACAATTGATAATAATATTGGAGGAAATATGAGAGAGTTACCAACGCAACGAGCAGCATAGGATTTCTTAAGGATTGCAGCTAGGCCAAGATCACCAATCTTGACTTCTCCTTGGTTGCCATTAACAAAAATGTTGTCACACTTGAGATCTCTGTGGATTACCGGGGGGTTATGGCTATGGAGATAGTGAAGCCCCTTCAATATCTGCCTACACCAATGTTTCACAGCCGTAATATTTACTCTTCTGTGTTTTAGCCTATACCTGCAGATAGAATTCATGTGCAGAATGAAACTCACCAACGTTGAAAATTCAATGACCAGACTAGCAAAACCAACAAAATAAAAGACTAAGTTTTAGATACTTTTATTAATGCTTACTGTCTGAGAGTACCAGAGGTGAACATCTCAGTGACAAAGTTGATGTTCCTGTTAGCTGCATCAACCCAAGAAGTGTAGAATTTCATGATGTTCTCATGCTTTAAGGTCTTGAGTAGGTGAATTTCACAGTAAAGCCTCTCAAGATCCTCAGGACTTTGGAGAAAATCATAGAGCTTTACTTGATTCCATGCCACCTCAATTCCTTCATACTCATCAAAGGCTTTATAACTGCACCAACAAATAAATCACATTCAAAGAAAGAACAAACAAAAGAAGAAAATTTAAATGGGAATCCACCAAAAAAGTTCATAGTTGGAAGAAACTTGGGAGGGTTTGCACAAAACTGAGGAAAGAAGAAGAAGAAGAAGAAGAAGAAGAAGAAGAAGCCCATACACTGTCTTTGAAGCTCCTTTGCCAAGAATTTCATTGTACTGCAGAAAGGCGAATAAAAAGTTAAACCAAGTCTTCAATTTAATCATAAATTTTCAGATAAGGAAATGAACACAAAGAGTACGCAATAAAGAGGATACGATATTTACTCTTCCATATCTTCCAGTAGGATCAACTTCAACAAACTCATCAGAATCTGCTGGCTCAAGGCTTCCAGGGCCATTCATTCCTTGTTTCTATCCGGAGTTACAATGTTTCTGTGGTTAAAAGAGCGAAGAGAGAAGGAAGGACGACAAGGTGACTGGTCCAATATTAATAGAGGAAAAATAAAGAAAAAAAAATTTTGTGAAGGAAATACCATATATTTAAGAAGGAAGAAAAGAAATAGGAAAAGAAGAGGTGCCTCGGTGAGTCCATTAAAAAACAAGTTAATGGCCAACTACTCAGAGTCAACGAAGCAAAGGTATCACAAGGTTGCACCCACCCAAAGACAAAACCTGACAAAACAGCCACTCTTTTTCACTCTCTCTTTCCACGAGCTGTTAAAACCAAAACCGACACAGTCTCTATCTCTCTCTCTGGTTTTTGCCCTCAAGCTGCAACAGCTTGCAAAACCTGGACCAACCAAGATTTAATATTATAAAATGGTACTTGTGATTTTCTCTTTGCATATATTTTTTGGTTTAGTCGTTTTTATTTATTTATTTTCTACAATCTCTTTTTCCTTGTTATTGTGAGATTCTCTATGCTTTTGTCTACTGCTTACTATTCACTTCAGTTTCTTGGTAAACTCCTTTCCCCTCCTTCAACTGTATGTGGTTGGTAAATAGAGAATTTCACACAAGGTGACGCTAGATTTGGTAATCCTTTGTGCAATGAAAATCATGAGTAATTAAGAAGATGAACCACCACTAGTTTCTTCCCCAAAATTTCATGTCCTTGTCTAACAAGTGTCAAATAACAGTACATCTTGTATTTTCGTATGTGTGCCAATAACCACAAACTTTGTACAAAGTATACAAAGATCTTGCAAAATTCAAGAGTTACCTAAAATTGCAAGCTTCCATAAATTTTGAGAAATGGGTAAATTCTCTCACACACACACATATATATATATATATATATAATTTTTAGTTGCAATAAAAATGAAAATAAAATGATTGAATCAGGATTTATGTTTTCCTTTCTTCAACCATAAAAAAAAAAAGCTATTAAATTTTCATCGATTATTTTTCTTGATTATTATTATAATCCCTAAATTTGAGTGAGATTAGTCTGATCAATGGTTTAATAAATCAAATTAGTCCTAAATCGAATTATAAGGGAGTGTTTATGATTCGTCTTGAGATTTTATTGATTTTAACTTGATTTAAATATATATATATATATATATATATATATATATATATATTTTTTTTTTTTTTTTTTTTTTTTTAAAAAAAGTGATAATTTTAGAGGATGCATAGTGAACAAAACAGTTTTCGAATGAAACCGAACGGCTGGTTTGGGACCAGTAGCCAAACCTACCCTATATACCTTATCGACCACTAAACACGATGGGAAAGAATAAATACTTTCCTATAAAATCACAATAATTATAAGTATTTAGTTTGCAACAGATATAGACATTATTACAAGTAATAAGATATAGATGATGAGCATTGATATTGAATCAAACATACTGGTGGACATATTTTTATCACCAGATGATCACCTCCAGTAGTAGATTCATCTTTTCTTAGAAAATAATTAAAAAGTTAACTTTTTAAATTAGCTTCATAAGAAAAATATAATTAATGGTTATTAATAAATGAAAGATCATCTTCTGGAATTATAATTGACGTCAACAATAAATTAATGAGAGTTTCTGCAAATAAAAGCAGGGAGGAATGATAGGACATCTAGTCCAAGAACAAGAAAAGGAAGAATTATTTGGTTACATCAATGGAGGTTGCGCTGTTAGGGTTAAAGGGTAGTGGTGCCTTTCGCCCTCCACATGCACGCTAGTGTAAAGGATCAAAATCCTCTCTGTCCAGCCGCTGTTAGGTACGTCTGGTTTTTGTAGGTCTATGCAAGATGACACGAATTATCAAAGTACTGCCCTTATAAGTGGGTGGTTGCAAGGCAAAAAGACACATGCATGTACTTGTGTACGCCAAATTCAGGGTATTATTTGATTTGGTTTAGCTGGACTGCACCTCATCCCAGCCTTGGATGGATCCAATTCATTTAGGTCATACAGCTGATGCGTTTGGTTGGATTTGGAGGTATTTGGGTCCATTTTTATGTGCTCTCTATCATTTTGTAGGAAAAAAGGGGAAACAGCCTATACCAAAAATTCGCTGTATTCTTTGGCAGATTTTCACCAATTAATAACGCTAGTCTAGTCTGAAAAAGAGATTTTGTACACCTAACCTACGATTCTTAATTCACGGTCTATATATATTTTAATAGTTTTATTTAAAATAAATTATTTTATTATTTTAATTAAATTTTCATATAATTATTTTTATTTTTTATTTTTTTAATATATTAAATACACTTAATAATTTATAAAAGTTTATTACTGATTGAGCAGAAAGTGGTCCAGAAGCTATCTCCTCAACGACGCACACACGACACTCAAATCTAATATTCCATCGTTCGATTAAAATTTAAGTTTAATATTTTATTATTTAGAAGATAATTTTAATAAAACTTATTTATAAATTCATATTTAACATTTCATTATTTTACTGCTCAGTATTTTATTAATATTTTATTATTAATGAGTTTTTTCTGATAATTTAAAAGTGAAATTTCCTTCACTTCCCTTCTCCACTAGTCAAAAACAACAAAAATATTTTTCCTTCTCTCTTTTTATTAAATAATTTTTAATTTATTTAACTCAATCTTATAATTAAAGGTTTATCATTCGTTCAATATACATAAATTTAAATTTTCACTTTTTTTAATTCTCCTTGTTGATCCCGTGTAGCTCAAAATGAGCATTGATTTTGATGATAACAATACTCAAAGAGAATCTATCTAACTCAACTTTAAAGTGATGTGTAGATTCTTTGTCTTATTTGTAACACCCTAGGCAAATCCCACATCGACAAAACACAGGAGAGATGCTGAGTTTATAAGTTGATGGTTACAATATCACTAGTGGGCTATTACATTTGTGGTATCGAACGATGGTAGTCCCATAAGGGGGTGGATTGTAACACCCTAGGCAAATCCCACATCGACAAAACACGGGAGAGATGTTGGGTTTATAAGTTGGTGGTTCGTAAATCCTAGTGACGCGTTTTAAAACAGTGAGGGTTTCTGCCTAGAGCGGACAATATCACTAGTGGGTCGGGCCATTACATTATTACTAAAGAATTCTTGAAGTTGCATCTAAGGAGAAAGGATACTCAAAGGCATTTCAGGACAAATTCAAAATGAGAAAAAGACAAAATTATGGAAGCCAAGACTCAAAGAAAATGTATGAAAGGCATAGTATTAGAGATTGAGTCTTAGGTCTTTTGTAAAAAGAATGGATGAGAATTTAGTAATATGAAGCTCAAAAATGAAATTTTATTTTCTAATTACTTTTTCTCATCATGACCTTGGATACTACCATTAAAATATTTTTTAAGGTCTAAATCATTTGAAATTGCAAGTTGAGATATGCAGCTGTTGACTTAGTTTGCTAAATTTTTTGTTTGCTAATGAGTTTGCTAAATTTTTAGTTTACTAACCAGTTTACTGACTGCTCCTAAAATTTCATTAGTTTGCTAATTTATCAGAGCTGCTCAACTTCGCACAAAAAGACAAAATAACGGCTATTTTGTCTTGGGCAGTGTGTATAACGTTCCAAAAGGGTTTCAAACGGTCTAAAATGATTTGGGACTACAAATACACATTCTTCACTTCATTTACACTTGATGAAAGCTTACATTTGAACTCCAACTTTGATTTTTCATTTATTGCTTTCATTCAAAAGCTTTAAAGATTTTGAGCTTCCATTGGCAAATCAACTCATCTCTTCTTTATAGTTTGATTTGTATTGAGTAAGAGTGAGTGTTACAATATTGAATTGCATTTAAGAGAGGTTGTACAAGCACCTATTGAAGCTTGAGAGAGTAAGTGGTTGTAATAGCATTTGTGAAGGTTTCAAGTTACCTTGGTAAAAGCTTGGTGTTAAAAAGTTGTAAAGGGCTTTTGGTCTCTTGCCTTCAAAAGAGCAAATAGTGGAGAGAAGACTCAAAGAGGGTTCTTTGAGAGAGTGGATGTAGGCTAGTTAAGCCGAACCACTATAAAAATCGTTGTGTTTGATCTCTCTAACCTTGACCTCCTTATTTTTGTGCAATTTAAATTTTTCTTCTTATACATGATATTGAATGTTGCTTGAATAGATTGAGTTGATAAATTTGTGGACATATTGAGTGATTTGAGAAATTAGTTATACATTGTATGATGCATGCTTTGTCAGTTATTACCATATACATTGATTGAGGCTTGAATTGCAACTTAGGAACACATTATTAAAGCACATATTACTTTCATTTTATTTAGTAAAGCACCTAGTTAAACAAAACCACAATTTTTCATTAGGCTACAAGCAAGGGCCGAAAAATTATTAAAGTCCAATTTACCCCCCTCTTGGACTATTTTGGGACAACACTCCTGTTAAAAAAATAATTTTAAATTATCAAAATAAATTGATAATATTTTCTTATTCCCCCACCTTTTCCCGCATTTTAAAAATATTCACTTTTTTTTTTTTTCCCGTCCCTCTTCCCCTCAAAGCCATACATAATATAAATATCACATATAAATGAGTACAAATTATTTATATTTATGATACGTGATATCTATTTATTGATTTAGTTTAATATTTATAAGTTATTAACTTTTATTCATGTTATTTTACAATGAAAAAGGTGTGAAATGTAATATTACAATTTACTATTTATTTTTATTTAAAATTTAAAATTTATACTTATTAAAAAATAATAATTTACACTTCCAAATAGAAATTCTTAACAATTTCTAAAAAAATTATTATTCCAATTATAACACATGACTTATTAACAAAATAAAGTTTATTTAGCTTAATTAATAAATATAATTAATAACTGATCATTGATAATTATTGCTGATAATTAATAATTAATTTATATAAGTGTTTAATAAAATTATTGATAATTATTATTATTAATAAATAAAATATCTAATAAGCTGCTAATAGATACTCTATTTGCTATCGTCCATATGTTGAATAAATTTTTTTAAAAGTATTGGTTCACCCTTTTGAATATCTCTTCCAGCCCATCAAAATTCCAAGCAGTTACGCTAAGACTCTAAAGCTAGTCTTCTATATTAAAAAAAGAATGAGAGTCTACAAAATGGAATTAAAAACAGATAAGAGCAAGAATTAATGAAAAAAAAAAAGGGAAAATTCCCACACCAGCAGCCTCATGCGGCCATAATTGACCAACACTTGAGAGGAGGTGGAATAGAGACAGCGTTACTGTTGCATTTCATTCCTTTTTCTGGTTTATTGCTTTTCGCGTTTGCGAGGCGCACTCTCCTTCCTTTCTTCCTGCTTGTCACTTCCGTCCACAGAAATGGAAGATAGTGCCGTTTATAACTCCGATCAGAAGCCCACGATCATGGTCACCAACGACGACGGTATTGACGCACCAGGACTCCGTTCTCTGGTTTGCGTCCTCATCTCCACTGATCGCTTCCACGTCCTGGTTTGCGCCCCTGATTCGTATGTTTTATTTTCTTTCTTTATCCTCATAGACCTGTACCTGCTGCGTTTATTTTTAGCTTAATATTGGAAATTCTGTGCTGCGATTGCTCCTCCGATTGTGATTTCTATTGTAGTATTCTTTTGAAACTTATACTATTGCTTTCCTATATCGAATGAATTGATCGCTGATTGAACATTTTTCAGGGAAAAATCCGGCGTCAGTCATTGCATTACTTGGCGTCATCCTATTTCAGCTCGGCGAGTAGGCATTGATGGAGCAACAGCCTTTGCAGTTTCTGGTGTGCTATTGTTTATATACGCCTTATCTTTGTTCAAATTCTCATTTTAGGTATTAGGATTTAAACATGCATCAACTGCGTTTCTTTCCAATCTTTTCCTGTTCATTCTTTAGTATGCAGGATTTTGTTGAGATTGATTTTGAACTCTCAAAAATTATGTTTGAAACACTTCCTCATATTGTATGTCATGCAGAAAGTTATTTGTTTAGTGAAACAAAGGCTTTAGAATGGGAAATTGAGCATAAACATTTATGCCACTACTGATTTTGCATATACTAACTCTGTCATGTTTCTCTTGTTTATTCTTTCAATTCAGTTCATTGTTGTAGTAGGGAAAAAAAAAAAAGAAGCACTAGCTGCCTCGTGAGAATTCTGCTTTTCTATTATTTTTTAAAGTTTTCCGCTGCAATTCATAGACCTTTGAGTTTCCTTTTTATTTTTTCTTTTAATTTTTCCGGAGGCAAACTTTGAACACGGACCATCAATCAACATCTCCAATTTGTACTACTAATGCTTTTTCTTATATTCAAAGTAATTTTTCTAGAAAAATTGAAATTCTACTATAATTTGCAGGCACTCCAGCTGATTGTGCTTCTTTAGGAGTCTCCAAAGCATTATTTCCGTCAATTCCTGATCTGGTAGCTATCTGCTTTAATCTGCAGTTATAAAAGCCTGAATGAACCCACTGCTGGAGTGGATTCATTTAAGATTGTTACTCTTTTGCTCTCTTTCTTGCATATATATATATATATATATATATATATATATATATATATATATATATATATATATATATATTGTTCTTCTTCTCTGCTGTGGTCTATCAAAACAATTTCACTTTGATGGTTTGACTGTTTGAGAGTTGCAATCAACAATGACAAGACAATTTTACTTTTTAATTTGGATATCTCATCTTTCTTAGTTGAGGTTACTTTATTGGAGAACGCTTTTGTGCTGAACAAAATGTTTCCACACATCCTTTTTTCACATGTTTAGGTTCTGTTGATCAACAGATTGCTGCATGAAGGTGCTAATATATTTTTCTATTCCTTCATATAGGTTATCAGTGGTATAAATATGGGGAGCAACTGCGGCTATCACATGTTAGTAATATTGCACTTCTTAGGCTTTCATATTCTCCTAGGTTTTCAGCTGCAAAATTTTATTTCCTTACTGTAGTTTCTACTCTTCCATCCTCCACTCCCTCTCTCTTTTGAAGTGAAAATTTTGTAAGAAAAGAGTACAGGTATTGAGTTTGGGGTACAGGAAGCATGCCCTTAACATTATGATCAAACAAGAAAGTGTCCCTTTAACCACTAGGGCTTCTAACTGACTTGTCTTTAATGTATTTTTGTTTTAGTTATCTGCGTGATGTTATGCTTATGGATCCCTCAATAATTGCAGTGTTTATTCTGGTACTGTTGCCGGTGCTCGGGAGGCCATCTTTAATGATGTACCTTCCATCTCCATTTCATATGATTGGTACGCACACATGTGTTTCAATTCTTAAGTCCAGAATTCCAGATCAGTGAGAAGGACTTTTTTTTTCCTATTAACTTTTTTTATGATTGAATTTGAACCTTAGAATTCTTTTAACATGCAAAAATGTTTGACAAAAAAATTGCAAAAAGGGTAATTTGTTTTCCATATGGCTATTTTTGTTACCTATAGGTCTGGAAGTAAAAGCACTATTCAGGACTTCACACTTGCAGCTGAAGCTTGCATACCGATCATAAGTGCTGTTCTTGTTGAGATTAGGAATCAAAATTACCCTTCAGGTTGTTTTCTGAATATAGATTTGCCAACAAATGTTGCTAATCATAAGGTAAGTTTCAGGGTAGCTTGTCAAAATATTACAGTATCAGTGTTGCATACAAAATTAAGGAAACATTTTGGCATTGGCATTTCTTTTGGATGTATCTTCATTTCATTTTCCACGTTGGTGAATGCTGATGGTTTCATCTTGCAGACAAGGAAGCTAAAACTTTTCAAGAACAATTAATGGAAAAAATTAAACGGATTTTTTAAAATAATCTTTAATTCTCGTTTTGTTGGAGTCATTCTTGAGGGGTTGACAAAAAGTCTAAACTGTGAAGTGAATCCTGTTTGGAAATATTCTTTTATTGATTTACAAACTGTTTTGTTGCATGGTTCAGTTGGTTAGAACTGTCAGTTTTAAACCCTAAATATAAGTGCAGATGCACCTGGACATTTACATTGGCTGTATGTGACTCTTGTTTTTCTGCTGAAATATTTCTGTCTGCCCCTTCAGATTAATATTCTCATTTTTGGAGGGAAGTATGAAATAAGAGGATTCAGTCTGACAAGGGAGAGTAGAGGCTGGTGTTACAACCCGTTTCATTTGTCATTCTTATAATCTCATGTGTTGCATATAGTTCCTTCTTACTTTAGAATGTAGGGCCCGTCACATTCTAGCTTATCATAAGATTATTAGTGATTCTATTATGCTTATAAACTGAAATGTTATTTTATGTCTTGGCTGTTTCCTGTGCCTCCTTAAGGGATATAAGCTGACTAAGCAGGGCAAAAGCATTTTTAAGATGGGGTGGAAGCAAGTTCCTTATGGCACAGGAGGGAAAATGTTATCAACAATGACAATGGACACAAATTCAGCTGCGCAAACAGAAACTGGTGCATCAAATGTATCACAAGAACAAATGTGGTTTGGAAGAGAAGTGGGTCTCTTTTTTTATTATATGTTTATCCCTTTATTAACAAGTTTTCCATTAATTTTTCTGCTTAGTAGATATTCCTGTTATAATATTGTCTTGACTTTTCTGTCTAAAGCTAAAGCTTTTCCCTGGCCAAATGATGGGTGAGATTCTTTGTCATCTGGGATAACATAATGCAGTGTGCGCCTTCCCCCTTCATCACTTCTTTCCTTTTTAAAATTATTTATTATTTCCTTTTCTTTTTGTCTAAACCACTTTCTGCTCAAATTTGGGAGGGAGAGACATCCTTCTCAAATACGAGAATTGGATTGGTAGGTCAATTGGCTCAACAAATGAACCCATAGAGTATAGAGTCAGTTGATTATGGAGTTGTATACAAATATTAAACTTTTTCTGTTTGATCTAAATGTTTTGAGTATATTATGATCAATCACCATTTCAAACAGAAAGAAAATAAAGTTGATTGTGGCTGCTGTTTGTGGATAATTAAGATATCTTAAATTGTTATGTGCTCTTGGAATGGAGATGCACGATTTGGATGTTGCTCTTTTAATCCTTCTTTCACTCTTTTCTTTTTCTAGAATTATGCATACTTAAATTTAAGAAATGTTTTCCTTCAATTCTTATAGGCAAAGGGAACTCAAGTTGATGATGATGATACAGATCATAGATTTCTTCAGGAAGGATATGTGCGTTACTATCTTTGTCTATATGTTGATACTAACCTGAAATTATGAATAAAAATGTCCATAAGTAACAGAATACTTGTATTCATTTCAGATTACTGTAACTCCCCTTGGTGCCCTATCCCAAGTGGAGACAGGCTGCCTAGATTTCTTTAATGATTGGCTGCCAGGCGTGGTTGACCGCTCATCTCCATCAGCCTTATGAGGTTTGTCTACACCACAAAATCAAAACCATTCAAGGGAACAATGTTCTAATTGTAATTTGTTTTCTTTTTCCAGACAGATTTTGAGTGTGCATGAATACCTTAGCATCATCATGTGTTTATATGTCATTTTCCCCTTTGTTTGTCTATCTTTTATTGTCAGTATCATGCTCGTAAGTCACAATACAGCTATTTAGAATATTGCTTTTTGTGTATAATTGGATGAGGTCATTGCAGAATCAGCATATTGGGAGATTTTTAATTATGACTTAGAGACTTAGAGTAGCAGAAGAAGGAAGATGACAAACGTTTGCCTTTCAAATTGAGGTGCACAATTCCAAATATGTAGTGTCAATTATTTCTTAATTTCTTCTAGTAATGCTTGAGTACTTAGGTACTCAAATCCCTTATCAGCACTTAGAGTCAAAGGGAATTTTTATATCATCTTATTTTGTTGTTGACATGGGGGTCATCATTCAAAGGAAGTTGATGTTCTCAAAGATGGTGAGTTCCACGAGTAACACAACTCATTGCTAAGACAGATTAATTCAGTCATTGGAATCTCTTGTGGTAAAAGGTTGGATGGAAGATAGATCCTTTTCTCACCAAAAGATTAAAACCAAAATTTGTCTCATTTTCTTGTGGAAGTTGTCCAGAAATATATTTGAGTAGGTAAAACTGGCAGACAGTTTTTTGTGACTACTATTCCCAGTGGAAAGTCATTGCATTTGGCTCAAAGTTTAGCACATTGGATGGCTTTTGGTAACAATTAGTAGGTTGATTGTCTTGAGTTGGGCAAATATTTTGGATGGAATAAAAAATTTTAGTTAAGAAATCAGCTGTTATTTAGCATATGTTAATCAAGGAAATTTATAAATCATTAAGTAAATCAACTACCAAGGTTTTGCACAAGGCAATCTATTGCTGGATTCATCAAATTCATCTCACCATATAAAAATTCTTCGGGTAGATTTGGTGACTTAATATTTAGATGTCTCCAAGTCTGATTCATGATGATGTTATTGTTACTGACATTCCTTGCAATAGGTTGTTTTTTTTTTTTTTTAATCCTACCTTATTCTGGCTGAAAAAATGTGTTAATTTTTGCAGAACTGTTATTTCGTGGCTGATTGAAAGGCCTTTCAAATTTGAAGCACTGGTGAAGAATTCCTTTGGATTCTTTTCATAAGAGGGAAAGATATATCATCATTCACAAGCTTCTTGCTTGCCACGTTATCTTTTTTTAATGTAATTGTACTCATTTTGCAGTTAGGAATTTCATGAATTCCTATCAAGAAAAAAAAAAAAAAAATTAAGCATGCCATAAAAGCCTTTGTGAAACTCATGGCTCCTGATTTATGGAGAAAGCCCTTGACCAATTTGATAATAACCCTTGCATTTGCTTTAAGTTATTACAAGTACCAATAGACCTCAATGTGTTTGTCGGTGGTCATTATAGTCATTAGAGTTTCTCGATATTTTCCTATGTTTAGTTAGTCTTTAGATCAATTCATAAATTTAATTGGTTTTGATTAGGTGAAAACAAGGTCAACCATAACTTAAATTAAGCTAATCCAAGGAATGAGGACTAGAAATCTGAACCAAATAAATCAGACATGGATGAACTGAACAGATGAGAGTAGAATGGAATTACTCCGGACAATTGATTGAAACCATCCTGGCAACCATTTTTTTTTTTTTTTTCTGTTTTAGGCGTTTCCCGTGGAAGCTTGGAAAAAAAAAATTAAGTTGAAATTGCGTCAGTATGGGCGAGGTAGTTTCTTGTAGCATATCACACTTGATTAAAATTATCCAATTTAAAAAAAAAATGAAAAAAGAAATGGAAGGGAAAGTTTAATCTAGTTGTTGTTTAATTACTTAAAAATCAGCATGGCATAGACAAAAATTTCTTCTTGTTTTCTGTTTGGCTTGTATTTATTTATAATCTATCTATATTTTATAATATTTTAATAATAATAATATATCTATATACACCCCTTAATTTCTTATATTATTTATAATATTAAAATTTTAACGTAAATAAGAAAAAAAAATCTCAACTTGCTAAATCCAAAATCATACATGTCCAATTAAAATTTCAATTCTAACTCGAGAAATATTAAAATTTTTAATATAATATTATAAAATTATATTATATGAATTTCTGATCTTAATTTTATTTGGATTCTAAATATTGTGATAATTGAATTAGTACCTAAGCATATATAACCATGCTGATTAATATCGATTATAAAGGAATTTCTTTGTTTCAAAGCACAAAAAAAAAAAAAAAAAGATGTTGTTTTCAATCTAAATAATGCAGATAAAATAAAACTCAAAACATATATGAAGCTACTTTATACTATTTTATTATTCTATCTATATATTCACAAACTCTTAGTCCTCGAATTAATATCAAGCTTAACTCCTAAAAAAAAAAAAAAAAAACAAAATCAAGTCCTTACAAACTATCCTAAATCAATAGAAATTCACATTTCTAGCTAATTCAATTGGATTATACATTATTTATAATATACTTAAATGGGTTGATGCCAGATTTCTTTGATATAAAATCTATAATTTTTTATAATTTGTAGTTTATCAATGATTTTTTTAAAAAAATAATTACATTCTAATTTATATTAATTATAATTAAATGCGTCATGAGAATGTACCAATTATTTATTTATTTATTTTTTATATATTCCTTAGCAGCATGCCATGTTCAAAGTTTTTGTTAATTCAAAACATGATGCATATTTGAAGGGGAAATTGTTTCCTGATGCGAGCATAGTTATAGAACAAACCAAAAACCAGTTTTCTTGTCTCAAAAGTAAATGAAAAGTAGCGTTTGATTGCATAAGAATTTATTGTTGAGCAATCATGTAGGTTGTCCAATCCATTCAATAGTTTTCAAAGGTCAAGTTCAGGAGGATATGACAACAAGAAACAAACTGCTATCCTCAACTGCTGAAACTGATAAAGCAACAATAATTAGAAGCTGAAATACAAGAAGATTAGAGTTACCCTTCAACCAATTCCTCTTAATTAAGTATTAAGCACGTAAAGGATTTTGGAATAAAGACAGAATTAGAGTAGTTAGGGCCAAGCAAAAGTTTAAAACAGGAAATAAAAATGAAACAAGGAAAGTGATGTTCTAGTATAGTATATGTAGCTGAGATGACAAGAAACTTAAAAAGGCAAAAGTAGAAAACAAAAAAGCCTTTTCACCAGAGTATATAAAACATCATAAATATTTTATGTACATGACGTTGACTCGAAATTTCCCATTAATTTTAGTAAATTCTGTACTGAGTATAGGCCTTCATTGTTTTGATGGCATGGAGGGTGCATTGGATTCCACCAGTATTGACCATAGGACATGAACATCTTCACAGGGGCAAGATTTCACATCCTCATATAGAATGTATATCCCTCTTCCTGAGAAATTTAAAACAAAAGTTTCTGTTAAGAAAAGTGTGACATTGCAGATCATTAAAAGAAATCTATTGAGAATTGAGAGAGAATACAATTCGTTCTAGTGGAACCAAAAGTAGATTGGTGATAGATAAATAACTTGTTAGAGCAATCAGAAAAGAAAGGGATGGAAGTTGACAAGTTGTCTATGTTTGTTCTTAATTTGTTTCAAGTAATTACTAAGTGAACCCAGAAAAGAAAAGGGAAAAAAAAAGGGCATAAAATGGAGATTGGAAATGAAAATGAAGCAAAATTTAGTGAATGCTGTTATGATTTTGGATTCATTCTCCAATAAAAGGCAAAGAACCCAAGAAGGAGAAAAGAAAGAAAGAAGATATTGCATAGGTTAAGAATGACAAATTAAACTTTGAGCAAAGAGTCCAAAAACAACCAGAAATTAGCACCTCTAAGAAGAAATATAAACTGAAAATGCAGCTGCATAGTGAATAAGAGCTAAACATACTCTTTTTAGTAGTTGAATGCAGACGAAACCACAGCTTCTTCAATGGAGAGAGAAAGGATTGCAGCCACCCCATTTGGAGAAGTGGGTGTGGCTCAGGTAAGTGAGAGAATAGGATGGAAAAAGGGGGGAAAACAGGGAAAAAAAATGCGTATATTTTGCTTGGACAAGGGTGAACTTAATAAGGCCACTGTTGCTGTTGCTGAGACAAATTTTTCTCACTCCCTTGCAGGCCAATCATGCATTTCACACATTTTGGGTATTGGTGCAATGTCATTTTTTAGCCCTTTTTCCTTTGTAGTAGAAGAAGCAAAGCCACCCCACCAATCATCTGTGCTTCATACACTTCCTCTGGCAAACTAAACTTCCCCTCTCCATATATATGCATATTTTTCTCCTTTTTTCACTAACTTCCCTTTTGCCTGAAGCCTCATTTTGGAATCGTCAGCATTGTTCACAGGCTAAATAGCAAAGTCAGAGACTCGTGGGGTTTCTCTGTGTTTGAAGTAAACACTAGGTTGGAGTGAAGAGTCCAGTACAAGTATCTCCTTCTCGCATCTCCACCTGTCCCTTTAGGTGCCTTTATAATTGTATTGGAGGCTTAGTTTAGAAAGATAGATTTAGCAGTATGCAACACAACCAATTCTAATTTTAATTTAAAAAAAAAATCATCTTTAAAATTATTCATAAAAGAAATTTAATTTCAATGGAGAATACTAATTGAGAATACTTCTATTCATAAGTTAAAAAAAAACAAATTATCATTTTGAGTATTCTCCCTAATAAAAAATTATTTTTTGTTGATTCATTTTCTTTATATTTTCAAACACTTGTAAGTATGAATTTTTAGAAAATATATTTTTATTCCAGTGAAATAATATAATAAATCTATTTTTCTCACTTTTGTGTTAGTATGTATTCCCACTGTAGGCCATAAGCATAATTTTAGGCCATGGTCCCCCTCACTTTACCTGTGGATACATACTAAGATGATAGCATCATGTATAATGCTTTGTTGCTTGCATAATAATACTATGTCCATGGTTAGAATTTGAATAGTTAAAGGGGAGGGTAGGTGTGATTTGACCAAAATTGCTTGCTTATGAAGAAGATTATGAGAGTTCTTTTTTCCTGGTAAATTACAATGATAAATAATGTCATTATTTTTGTTTTTTCAATGCTTGGTTGACAAGAATTACAAAAACCAGAAAGTTTGAATGCAAGGATAGATTATGGACTATGGCTTAGGGGTTAAACTTTAAAGAGCCTTTGGGTTGCGGCAACTCTTCAAATCTAAGTTGGACTTATCTAGCCTACATTTCCATTTGTTTGCCAGCCCATTAATGTATACTAAACAATATCTCAAAAGGAAAAAGTTTATTAGTCTACTCTTGAACATAAGTTCATGTGAAATCTATTAAGGAAATCATGATCAAACTTCAACAATGATAGAAAAAAAAGGCAAATCTTTTTTGTGATATTTCGTGCTGTGTTAGCAGAAATCTCATATATTGATGCATCATTTTATAGTTCATATGCTATATTTATAGAACCCTCTTTAGAACTAGCTATATATATATATATATATTACAAAATTTATAGATTCCTCTTTCACGTAGGGTGGCTCTTATGTGGGCGACGACATCGTGAAGGGGTGGCAGTAATCTAAGGGAGAATTTTTTTTTATTATTTTTTTACTTTTTTGTCATCTTAAATGAGAGAACACATGTATATAGATTCAGCGACGAAAATGAACCACTACTAAAATTATAACAATTTGATAGAATCTTTATTTCCATATAAATTTCATATATGCACATTTCATAGACGATGTAAAACGCTGAAGCGCCACTGTCTCTTTAATTTGAAGAGTGTTTTTTTATCATTTTTAATCATTAATCATTTTCTCTCTTTCTTTTTCTCTTGAGATCTTCGTAAATAAGTGTTTTTACATAAATTTAAGTTTTATGAGAGCTTTTTTTTCTCATTTTTTATTATGAATTTTTAATATACTCTTATCTTCTCTATAAGTTAATTTTATCTTTCTCTCAAGAAATATATTTAAAATTTACAAAAAAAAAAAAAAATCTCCCAAACAAGCCATGCGAACTATAACTCATCAATATTTGAATGTGCAAGTTAAAATTTGATAATATTTTTTTTTTTCATGTGCGTATTTTAGAGGTAAAATTGTATATTACCGCTATGTATTGTTCATGTACTGTTCATAAAACGCATCCATTTTTTTGTTTTCAATTAGAAATGAGACCCACTTTTAATTTTGGTTGATTTTTTTCCTCCTTTTTGAATTTAAAAATTTATCTATTATATGACCGGTATTATTTTTTTTTTTTCAATTTCAATAAAATTCGACCTTAGAAAAAAATTTGAGAAATGAAAATCATATCCAATTTTATTGGTCAATGGTGAATTATTGAAAACCGATATTATGTTCTTTCTGACCACTGCCTCCAACAGTACAAAACCTGGCACATATGACAATTGCCATTAGTCCACCTGAGTGTATACTCCATATTGCCCATTAATTGTTGCACAATAAGGTAATAACTCAGAACTGGGTTAGTATAGTCGGTAAAATACTTTATCTTTAATTTAATCATGAAGTACTTCGTAAAATTAGTAAAAAAAAATGTAATATGTGAAAATTAACTTAAAAATAAATTAATATTACAGCTGAAAAATCAAATCAAATGATTTAATTCAATTTTTTGGTTAATTTAGTTTGATTAATATTTTATATTTTATAATTAAAATACAATCAATTGTACCCCCACTGCCAGAGCTTATGTTGTCAAAAACAGAGCAGCAGTGGACTAGAAATTTAGGGCAAATGGAGGGGCCCATTAGGACATGGGTCCCAAGAATTAATGGTCAACATAGAAGAGAGCCCACAACAATTGGGAAGGTCCATGAGTGTTGTATCCCATTATAAGGCTATTTTCACGTGCCTATTTTCTACAATGCCTATTTTCTAATTTTTCACGTGCATTAGAATTTTCTATGCAACACAACCAATTCTAATTTTAATTTTTCAAAAAAATAACAAAATTCAATTTTTTTAATAAATTATAGATATATCCTAAACCATTGGATTAAGCCTAATCCCACTCATACCGTAAATATCAATTATGAGTTAAAGCGCTTCTAATGGAGATTTTTGTCATTTATAAGGATTTAACATATAAAATAAATTTAATTTTAATGGAGTATCTAATTAAGAATATCACTATTCAGAAGTTAAAAAAAGTTATCATTTCTTTAAAAAAAAATATTTTCTATTGATCTCTTAATATTTCAAACACTAAAAAATATAAAAAATTATACTTTTTTAAATATATATATTTTTATTTCAGTGAAATAATATAATGGATCTATTTTTCTCACTTTTGTGTTAGCATGTATTCCCATTATAGGCCATGAACATAATTTAAGGCCATCGTCCCCCTCACTTTATTTGTGGATACATACTATAATAGCATCATGTATAATGCTTTGTTACTTCCATAATAATACTATATCCATGGTTAGAATTTGAATAGTTAAAGAGGATGGTAGGTATGATTTAAAAAAAAAAAATATCTCCAAGCAATTCAATATCCCAACCAAATTGCTTGCTTATAAAGAAGATTATGAGAGTTTTTTTTTTTTTCCTGGTAAATTACAATGATAAATAATGCCATTGTTTTTGTTTTTTCAATGCTTGGTTGACAAGAATCACAAAAACCCAAAAGTACAGGGATAGATTATGGACTATGGCTTATGGGTTAAACTTTAAAGGGCCATTGGGTTGCGGCAACTCTTCAAATCTTAGTTGGAGTAATCTAGCCTACATTTCCACTTGTTTGATAAAGCATTCCATCCCACTAATGTATACTAAATAATCTGTCAAAGGAAAAAGTTTATTAGTCGACTCTTGAACATAAGTTCATGTGAAATCTATTAATGAAATCGTGATCAAACTTCAACAATGATACAAAAAAGCCGAATCTTTTTGAGATATTTCATGCTGTGTTAACAGAACTGCATCATTTTATAGTTCATATGCTATATTTATAGTACCCTCTTTAGAACTAGCCATATATATATTACAAAACTTATAGATTTCTCTTTCACGTAGGGTGGCTCTCATGTGGGCGGCAACATCGTGAAGGGGTGGGAGAAATCCAAGGGAGAAATTTTTTTTTTTTGGTTTAAACTGCCCCCTTAACTTGAAAAGTGATTTTTGGCCATTTTTAACCATTAATCATCTTTTCTCTTTTCCTCTCTTGAGATCTTCATAAACAAGTATTTTTACACAAATTTAAATTTTATGAGAGCTTTTTTCCTCCTTTTTTGTTAGTTGTTTGTGTACTCTTATCTTCTCTGTGAGTTAGCTTTATCTTCCTTTTAAGAAGTATACTTAAAATTTACGAAGCAAGAAAAAAAAAAAATCTCTCCAACAAGCAATACGAACCATAACTCATCAATATTTGAATATGCAAATTGAAATTTGATAATATTTCTTTTCGTGTGTGTATTTTAGAGATAAAATTGTGTATTATCGCTAAATACTGTTCACATATATTATTCACAGAATACACAATTGGAAATGAGACCCACTTTTAATTTTGGTTGATTTTTTTTCCTTTTTTTGAATTTAGAAATTTATCTATTATATGACTGGTATTATATTATTTTTTTTTTCAATTTCAATAAAATTCCACCTTAAAAAAAAGTTGAGAAATGAAAATCATATCCAATTTTTTAGGTCAATGATAAATTATTGAAAACTGATATTATTTTGTTTCTGACCACTGCCATCAACAGTACAAAACCTGGCACACATGCCAATTGCCATTATTCCACCTGAGTGTATACTCCATATCTCGTCCATTAATTGTCGCACGATAAGGCAATAACCCAGAACTGGGTTAGTGTGGTCTGTAAAATTCCTTATCTTTAACTTAAGAATGAAGTACTTAGTAAAATTAGTAAAAAAAAAAAAATAATAATTTTAATATGTGAAAATTAATTTAAAAATAAATTAATATTGTAGCTGAAAAATGGAATTAAAATTATTTGATTCACATTTTGATTATTTGATTCAATTTTATTTTGATTAATTTAGTTTGATTAATATTTTATATTTTAAAATTAAAATATAATCAATTGTACTCCCACTACCAAAGCTCATGTTGTCAAAAACAGAGCAGTGGTGGACTAGAAATTTGGGGCAAATGGAGGGGCCCAATAGGATATGGGTCCCATGAATTAATAGTCAACATAGACGGGAGCCCACAATAATTGGGAAGGTCCATGAATGTTGTATCCCATGGTTACTCTCTTTTTCTAACGGTTCCTAAAAATGTATTCCTTCCTTCACTCCATTTTGCAACCATATTCTCCTTTTCTTTTCCACATTGTCTATCTCCTTTTAACACTGCAGATCTTTCTGCTGCATACAATGTGAAGAAAATCCTGGAAAAACAAAGGCATATTTAATTTATTAAAATTATTTTTATTTAAAATTAAAATTTAAATTCAAGATCCCATAGTTTTATTAATATAAAGTATTTATTTAAAATTAAAGTATTTTTAACATTAATTTTTTTTTGTAGAAAATAGCAATATGTTAATTTTTTTTTATATTTTAGTAAAAATATAAGAAAAAGGAAGAAAATGTTTTTATCTCTGAAGCAAAATTCCATAAGGACAGACAATATCCTTTTCACAGTTGTGTCCAAATGAGAGAGAAAACTGGCCGCTGCCAATCCATTTTGGTCATTTACCAATTTCTCATTCAATAATTAATGCCCAAATTAAAAAAAAAAAAGGACAAAGCGGGCACCGTAACACATATAATAATAATAATAATAATAATAATAATAATAATAATAATAATACATGGTTTGAATTTAAAAGGGTAATGATTGAACATCATATATACAAGTGGGTTATATATACATAGTTAGCTTGGCTAATAATAACATGGGAGTGAGAGGGCTTCAAATTTTGAATTCTAAAGACAAAAGGGTGTTTGTGGAAAGGTCAAATAAATGGATTAGGAAACCAACTTTATTACAACTTGGGTCACGTGGGATTCTTACAAATCCTACTCATACGTAGACCTTCCCATCATTCAGTTTCAAATCAAAATAGAACCTGAATTGAAATTAGAATCAAATCAGCTAAAATCAAATTTATTAAATTAATATGAAATTATATTAGAATTAATTAGTCTAATTATAGATTAAAGTAAGATTTTGAAAAGACATATTAAAAATTTTCAATTATTAAAAATTAAAATTAAAATCAAAATCAAAATTAAGATGACCTTATAATTGAATTTAATTTGCTTAAACTTTAAAATCAAATCATTAAGTTTTGTCCGAAACGGTGGCCATTCATGTTCACATCTCACCTTATTAACCAAATAAAGTCCTTTTTTTTCTTTATTTATTTATGAATTTTATAATAATAATAATAATAATAATAATAATAATAATAATAATAATAAAAGGTACGAGAATCTATTACATATATGAATAGATACAACTGAAACAAATCTCCCGCTAAAAACACTTTCTCTGTTATTTTTTATTTACTACGATAAAGCTTACATTTTCCCCTTGGAAATCTCATCCTACGATTAAACGACGCTTTTTCCTTTTTTTTTTCAAACCAAAAAAAAAAGGAAAATTAAATTAAATCCATGTAAGACGATTATTTGCTTTTACACCGCAATTATATTCTCACTGGTCAGTTGAGGTCGTCATGCCCAATTTTTTCACAAATTTGCTGTAATCATGCTCCTTTTCGGCTATGGAGAGGTGAACTAATAGTATGCGGTGCATGTGCTGTTAATAAGAGAGTGCGTGGCTTCCATGTTGACTTGGGGTGGCTAAGTTCCTCGAGGCTACAAGATGTTTCGAAAATAACAAAATTATTAGTAGAAAAAAAGGATATAAAAAAAGGCGGGACACGTGGAGAATGTCCGGGATTTAGTGGTGCATTCAAAACATATATTTTCCCATTCACATGAAATAAGTTCATTCTGTGAAACTCATTTTTATATGTGAAAGAATACCAAATTTATATATTTACGATGTCAATATATATATATATATATATATATATATATATATATATATATATTTTACTTCAGTAATGTCCTCTGATATGTTTCTTTAGAATTGGTATAGGTACATGAAAGTAGGTTGCAATTTTTGGACAATTTCATAAGGTACACTTGGAATTCAATAATGATGAATGGACAAAAATTGCACCAACTTGCGGAGTGAAACTAAAATTTCAAGTATAGCCAAAACAACACTTGAGGATTACTGTAATCTGTAAACTCACACATGAATTATCATCCCGAAATATCCGTTCACGGGAGTCCTTTGCCTATCCTTATTTACTATCATATCCAATTATTAGACTGACAATGACAGATTGGGCCGAGCCCAGTCAGCCTCCAACGAAAATGGTCCAAGCTCTACCTCATCAATATAAATATATTTTTTTTAATCTACTGTTAAAATCTTATCATATCAGATTTGTTACTGGGACTAATTTTGATTAAGGTTCAAAAGAATTAGAATTGGACCGCAAAGTTCTCTTTAATTTTAATTCTAGTTTGGTTTTTAATTGAGATTGCGGCGACGTTTTCCGTTGCAAATGCCTTTCCCATCATTGGCTAAAGAAGCCAAAGTTGACGTTGAAGCCTCAAATTCTTTAAATTTTTTTGTCTGCTACATAACGGCGTTATTATTTGTTGTTTCCTATATATATAGCCCTCACCTCCATCCCTCTCTTTATTCAAAGTTGCCAGTTTCTTTTTCAATCTCTCTCTCTCTTTCTCTCTCTCTCTCTCTCTCTACTCAACCCTGCAAGTGCAAGTTTTTAATGGTTGCGTGAAAAAGAAGTTTGGTATATTGGTGTTTTTTTGATATTACTCTGTTTTCCTCGAAATGGGCAAGAAAGAACAGCAACAGCAGAGAGATCACAAAAACAAACAGAGAGTTGAAGCTGTTCTCGAGCTTCTAAGAAAACAAGCTCCACTCACAGTGAAACAGGTGGGCTTATGTTTTTTCTATTGTTCTTTGCCTGTTTACTGTGATTTGCTTAACCAATTTTTCGTCACTACAATTATGAATTACCCTGTTGGGCTATGTAGTGTTTCTACTGTAGTAGGTGGTGGGTATCTGCATATTCAGCTAATAAAAGTTTGTTTCTTGATTTCTCCAAGTTTCATTAACACACAGAAAAGCTATATATACATGTAATCATTTGCTTGTACTTGATCTACATTTACCTCTTTGAGCCTTACCCCCTCTGATGTGTGATTGCTATTAACAGGAGAAGTTCTGCAACAATGCTTGCGTAGAACGGTTTCTGAAAGCAAAAGGTGATAATGTGAAGAAGGCTGCTAAGCACTTGAGGGCTTGCCTTTCTTGGAGAGAGAGTATAGGCACTGGTATTAGACCCTTCTCCTTCTCCTCCTCCTTCTATTTCCTTCAAAAAGCCTTCTATGCACTGTCTGCCCCTACTCTTTTTGCAAGCATCTGATTTTCTTTTTGTTTTCGTTGCACTAGAATCTTGCATTTCTTTGTCTTCCTTTTGAATATTTGATCGTTAAAGTAAACATCCCAGTTCATTGATGCCCTTAATTCAAAATAAAGAACAAGTTAACTAAAAAAAAACTTAAATCACTCAATTTTTTAATTAATTTTTTTTAAATGCAGAGCAACTAATAGCAGACGAGTTCTCAGCTGAGCTCGCTGAAGGACTTGCCTATGTGGCTGGCCATGATGAAGAATCCAGACCTGTTGTGGTGATTCTCTATCTCTTATCTCTCTCTTGTTTTCTTCTAGATGGAATATAGTGAACTGAATGCACAAGCTGTGACGAGTCATAACTGTTCATTTTTATTATCTTCTTGTGCAGATATTTCGCATTAAGCAAGATTACCAAAAATTCCATTCACAGAAACTGTAAGTAAACAGCAAACTCAGAAAAATCTACATTTCCGGTTCTTGGTTTTCAATTATTTTCTCATTTCCGTCCTTTTTTTTCCCCCTAAATTGTAGGTTTACTAGGCTGCTGGTTTTTACACTTGAGGTGGCCATAGGAACCATGGCAAAAAACGTTGAACAATTTGTAATCCTCTTTGACGCAAGTAAGTCTTTTTCCCCATTGGCCATATCACCCTTCGAGAGTACAAAAAAGCATTTGAAAAGTGGTGTACTTTTAAGTCATTTACAAGCTTTGCATGTATTGCCCGCTTGTAATGCAACCTAATTAATGAGACCAGTGGCTGTATTAAGGAACCTAATTAATGAGACCAGTGGCTGTATTAAGGTTGCTATATCCTCCTTGCCCCAGGGTTCTGTCCTTGGTTAAAAGGACTGCAAATCTGGTTGCAGATTGTTTTGCTAAATTGTGTCTTAAAGGTTCCCACTCTTTTAGCTGGACAGTATATCCTCCAAGGGAACTAGTGGCTGTTTATCTTCAGATGCCTCCAGGGCTTTTTAATGCATTCGAGATGCATGGTTTAAAAAAAAAAAAAAAAAATTAATGAGACCGGGCTCTAGCAGTCATGTCGGAGATTGGGCAGAGATCTGAGATATTCTCGAACAATGTCCGGAGTGCCCCTTTAAGTGTCACATTCATGGTTATCTTTTTGGTCAGTTATTGTAGGGGTATTCTCGGGAATTGAACCTCATCGGTTTTTATTTCTCTGTTGTAGCTCTTAAATATTTTGATCCTCACCAGAAGTACCCAGTATTCCCTTTTCCTTTTCTTCTTTTGCCTCAAAAATCAAGATTAAGGATAATCCCCAACCATGTTCAATCTTTAATTAACAATTAACAATTCGTAACTTTGATTTAAATCTCTTAATTAATGGGTATAATATTTTTTTTAATTGCAGGCTTTTTCAGATCAGCATCGTCTTTTATGAACTTGTTACTGGCAACAATGAAAATTGTGGCTGAGTACTATCCATGCAGGCTTTACAAGGCTTTCATAATAGACCCGCCTTCCCTCTTTTCTTATTTATGGAAGGTAAATTCAAATTCTGCCTAATTTAGTAGTCTTTTTTCTACATCAACCAAAATTTTATTTTGTCCTCATTATCTCTCAAAGTCTAAGACTGTTGAAATTGCTGGATCTGCAGTGCTTGTAACTGTTTGACCATATGAGCGTAAGCTCTGGTTTTTTGCATGAATTGGTTCGCTGGGCCATCAAGCTTAAGTCAAATCTCATTTGCCTTTAAGTGTTTTTTTTTTTTTTTTTCACAAACGTCGTTTTGTGCTCGTGGGACCTTAATCCACCGTTTGTTTGTGAAGGTTTCAAAATTTAGGGATCATTATTATTTCTGCCCTTAAGGAGTTGAACTAATTACTGCTCTAAAGTTGAAAAATGTGACCCTTTTAGAATTTGGTGAACTTCTGGTTTGTCTTATTTATTTTATTTTTTTTCCCTTAAATGTTCTTCTGTATAACCCAAGTTAAATTAGGTAATCTTCTTGTCTATTAAGGATAATTATTAGAAAAATTCATAGCGAAATAAGGTGATAGTATAAACCTAATTTAAGACTTTTCCCATTTAAGATCTCTCCATAAATTAAAAAAAAAAATAACATATATATTTTGTCTTTTTTTTTTTATAAAAATTACATAAATTTGAGCGCAAGTTTTAGTGGTTGCAGGGTGTCCGTCCGTTTGTTGAGCTATCAACGGTCGTTATGGTGGTTTCATCGCTAGACTTCGAAGAGTCATTAGAGTACAGTGACTTCTCCATCTACCCACGAGCCTCATCCCTCCGATTTGATCCTTCGTCTATCAAATCAACGGCCAAGATTGGTTCATGCTCTTCGTCAAGATTTTCCTTCACTGTGTCTCATAGTTTTGACTCCCTCAAACCTTGGCACCTAACCTTGACGGACATGTCAGCATCCAAACTAGGACCCACTACTACCAGCTCTTCTCCTATGGGCCCAGCTTTGGTCTCCCCGGTTAACGCCAGGTCTCTCTCCTTTGCATCACCGGTTGCTAGAACGCCACTCAAGAACAGAATAAACGTTGGAAGCTATGGCAGCGGCAGGGGCAGGTTGTTCTCATCAACGCCACTACCACAGCGAGTCACCGCAAGTGAGCCTATCAAAATTTCTCATCCGCGGACCCCACGTCCATCGTTCCTCCAGTCACCGGCCTTGTTTTTCAAGAAGGAGTGCCACATCAACCGGACTGACAAGTCTCAGGAGTCGTTCTTGCCCTTTTTGAAGCTCTATAGGCGGCCGTACGATGAGATGATGTACAGGTCAAAGATGCGGCCCCCACTTGGTGGCCTGGTTTCCATTGTCTCTTCTCACCTTAAACACCGCCACATGTCCGTATCGCAACGGTTCTAAACGAAGAGTTTGTAAGCCACATGCAAACAGACAAACCAGAAAACAGAGAGAAAGAGAGTACACAAGAGTGTTTAGTATATTTTAGTATTACATTGACAAAGTGTCAAATGTTGTCAAATGTCAATGGCAATGACACAAGAACTAATAATTGATTAATTATTTCTTGAAATTATGCTTAATTAATTTATATGGTGGTGCATTGATTGACCAAAGTAATTAAGAAGAGACTACGTGCGAGGCGGGTTATGAATCCTTGTGCACCATCTCTGATTTTGAGCTCTGTAGTCTAAGAAATACAAATATAAATCAACATTGTTGGCTGGTGAGGCATGGGACGAAGATAGCGTGGTCGAAACGGTGAGCATTGCATTGGAAATATTATCTATCACAAAAACCATGCAAAAGCGTTGAGAAGATCTCTGTTTCAAATCACAAATATATAATTATGTTAGGAGAATCTATGACTTGTTTTTGTTGGATTTTTATAATAAAATTGACCCAAGTTTGAAAACTTTGGTTATGTACTCTTGCATTTGTAAATGAGTAGTAATTGTTAATGAGTTGATCAGTGCATATAGTTTTGTAAAATAATAGATAGATGGCAGAGTTGGTGGCAGGAACTTGTGTCTTGTTTTGTTGTTTGAGGGAAGTCAAAATGGAGCCTTTTCTGACTCTAGTGTATGTATGTATATAAGAGTATTCCGGCCACCAGGTCGAGTCAAAATTTACATTTTCAATTTGTTATAAATAACTTGTATGTTGGACAATATAGAGATAAAGAATTTATATATTATTAAAATATGAGAAAGTTTGACAAGAGTTAAATATGTATAGAATTATATATATATAATTCAATATATATTATTTTATTATGGCACTTGGCACGTATATGTGTGAAATAAAATAATTATCTTATTATAATTTACGGAAATAAATTACGAACAGATGTGTTTATTAAAAAGTAGATATATCTATTAATAAATAGACATTTCTATTCTATACAAACAGTCACAACTATTTGTATAGGTGTCTGTTAATAAATAGATATATATTTTATACAATGAGTTATATCTATTGAAGATAGATAGATGTGTCTATCTAGAAAAAGTGCTATAACTTTTCATTTTTTATAAATATAAATAAGTTTTTCAATCTGGACATATATATTACTTCTACTTCTTCTTTTCTTCTAATTTCTCTAAATTTGGTTTGTATAAAGAGTTATTAAGGGAAATCTTCAGGAGTTGTTGTTTGCATATTTCAGGCTTTGTTGTATCCTAGAGGTATATTGCTATAACTTTACAGCAATCTAGTGGAGGCAATTAATAACTTAAATATAGTAATTCATCACGCCTCAAAGTCTATTCTACACCCACTGACTCAACACAATTTGTAGGGAGGAGAGACAAATCTAAGAAAGATTATGGGGTATTTCTAAAGCACTTGTTTCTCACTTAAAAATATGAATTCCATTTCTCATAAATAAGGAAAAAGTGAATATTTATATTTAAAAGAACTTTTTTTTTTCGTGTTCTTAATGTATTAGATAATTTTCTTAAATTCAATTATAGATATGATTTCTTGTAATTTTAGTTTGGTTTAAGACAATTTAATGGTTAATTTTTTTTATTAAAAAAGTAATTTGAACATGACTACTAAACTGAATTACTGAGATTAAAAATTCAAAGTTCAGAAAATAAGCATTGAAATCGACTCTTTTTCAAAACGATTTGAATTAAATTTAATTAGGTATAAGGTTGGGTTGAACTTTCAATCCGAAACTAACCTAAACCGAGACTATTGGGAATTGGGTTTACCAAATATATAAAAAAATATAATATGTTAATAGTAGTTGGGATTTTTGTCGTATGGTAGTTGTCGTCGAGGTATCAAGGTGCTAACTTAGAAGAAGTGACGTTAGAGAGTTTCGAGTTTTTTCTGTTTGGAGTGTTAATTGGGTTGCACTATTTTCCACTGGGGTATTTGTCACTTAGCTTGACAAGAGTATCGTTGTGGACAAAGTAGGGCTGCAATTCTAGTACCAATGTCTGTGTTTGGAGTTTATTCTTTGTTGTTTTTGGGTATGAAAGTGTCCCTTTCATTGGTTTTTAGAGTTTCTCATTAAGGATGGTGGGTACTAGTAGAGAGAAAGCGACCATCCTTTATTTGCACCTCCGCTCCACCACCGATTCTTGTGGATTTTTTTCCTGCATTATGATGCTCATTGTCCCAAAACAAATAATAATAATAATATTATCTTCTGAGTTGGAAGGCAGGGCATGGGCTTCTTTTTATGCTCTACCCAACTCATGTCCTAGCTATACGGGCCGCTCCATATCCCACTTAGGATGGGTTCCGGAAACAAACAATCAATGGATCGATATAAGTTTAATCCTCACCCTGCACTACCCTTACCATTGTGCAATTGGCATCAAAAAGATCATAGTACTCAAAATTCCCCTCTTCGAATACTGGTGTTTGGGATCAAAATAAAGCATAGTCTAATGAATTTTGTTGTGGGTCTGAGACAAGGGCATTGTTTGGCCAGTGGAGGGAGGGTAGGAGCTGCCTAGAGCTTCACTTCTAACTGCATTAGTAATATAGATATAATCTAGGCTTGCTTGCTTTACTGAATTGTAGAGATAATGTGATTTGACCAGTACACTCTCTCACATAGCTTAGCTAACAGTTTCACTAATCTTCTTCTGCCTTTCTTCAGGACTCACATCTTTATTAATAAGCGTCAGCCTCATCTCTTTTCTTATTAAAATGTTGCTGTTTGATCAGTGACTCGCATCAAGAATTGGCCTGCTTGACGAGGAATTCAACAATACCAATCACTACGTAATCGCCTTCACACATATTAAGTGTAAATAGTGGATCTAAAGTGATGAGGCTCATTCCCTTCCCTGTTTTGAGAAAAAAGTTGGCCAGTAAACCATCTCTCTTGAGGCACTCGTCTAACAAAATTTAGGTGTAATCATAACTATCATCCAACCCTCATAAAGATTTAAAAGACCGCTTAATTTCCAGCATGAAGAAACAAACATTACGTCAAAGTTAAGCAAACATGTTTTATTTCCTCACAATTTTGGAAATATGTAAACATAGTATCATTGTTCGTCTTCCTAATTTGTCATAGTATCATTCTTACAAGCTGTTCATCTTCCTAAATATCTTCTGAGGCCAACATCACAATTACACCTTCTTGTGCAACTTAACCAGGTCTAGTGTAGACCCATAAGCCCTGAGCAAGGCTTCAGCGCACCAACAACGTCCATCATCGACTGCAGGCATCCCAACTTCAATAAATGGTGCCACTGGTTGTTCAGTCCCTGGCATCATTACTCCAGCAACAACTCTCAGCATATTTGAGGCATCAATGTCCATGCACACATTTATGTCTGGAACTCCTCTACGTGCTGAGGGAATTCCTATAATCTTGAAAAAGCCCAACAGATGATTCTCTTGTACTGTCTTCCCTTCGTCTTCATAGACAAAGATGAGTGCTTCTGTTTGGTTATCATGACTGGCTGTAAATGACAGCTCTTTCCTTGCAGGCATTGTTGTATTTTGAGGTATTATAGGAATAAAGTTGTTTCCATCAGCTCGTACCCAATGCCTAAACGAGTAGCTTGGATTGTTAATAGATCCAAACTTCCAAAAGGATCCTCGATTCCAGAAGCCACTGCTCCTTCAAGAGCTGCTCCACAGACTGCAGCTTCCAATGGGTTCATTTCTTTGTAGAGTTCCTCTCTTTTACATACATCCTTGACAAGATTTCTTATTTTTGGCATGTGCGAGCGTCCACCTACAAGTATTACATCAGTCAAGTCCTCTATGTCTACTTTTGATGCATGCATTTTTATCATCCTTTAGCTATAATTTTTGCACATAATTTACTCTTGTTTATAACTATTACTATAGATATTAGCATATATTTAGTTAATTTTACTTTTTTACACTTCTTAGTTTAATTTTTGAAATTTATTTGTTTTGCAGGTTAAATTTAGAGAATTTTGGTGATATTTTGATCAGAGCAATCATTTGGAGGAAATTAGAGTTGAATTGCAAAATTTTAAAAAGAAAATTTTGAAGTTGAGTTTTAAAACGAGTAGCTTGGATTGTTAATAGATCCAAACTTCCAAAAGGATCCTCGATTCCAGAAGCCACTGCTCCTTCAAGAGCTGCTCCACAGACTGCAGCTTCCAATGGGTTCATTTCTTTGTAGAGTTCCTCTCTTTTACATACATCCTTGACAAGATTTCTTATTTTTGGCATGTGCGAGCGTCCACCTACAAGTATTACATCAGTCAAGTCCTCTATGTCTACTTTTGATGCATGCATTTTTATCATCCTTTAGCTATAATTTTTGCACATAATTTACTCTTGTTTATAACTATTACTATAGATATTAGCATATATTTAGTTAATTTTACTTTTTTACACTTCTTAGTTTAATTTTTGAAATTTATTTGTTTTGCAGGTTAAATTTAGAGAATTTTGGTGATATTTTGATCAGAGCAATCATTTGGAGGAAATTAGAGTTGAATTGCAAAATTTTAAAAAGAAAATTTTGAAGTTGAGTTTTAAAGAAACAGAAAGTTGGACAACTTATGACACAGCTTGTGTCACAGGTTGTGTCGTTGTCAGCTATGAAGTTTTTCTCAGGCAGAAAGTTACACAACTTGTAATACAAGGCGCAACACAAGGCGCAACACAGCTTGTGACGTTTTAATGAAAATTGCTGACGTGTTACTTTCGCTCCTTTGATTTAATACATCATTTTCTCCAAAATCTTCTGTCTTTTAACCCATTCTAGGGCAGACCTCTGAACCATATATAAACACTTTTTTCTCTTCCTTTCCATAAGGAGAAAAGAAGGGAGATTTTGCAAGAAAGAGAGAGGGAAGAGGAGCACGTGAGATCGAGGCTTGTGGCAGAAAAAGGGACGCCATTTGCAACGTTTTAGCAGCAGTTTCTTCACAATTTTTACTGGGTTTTTCTGTCCCTTAGTTTAAATTTTCATTTCTTCTTCATTTCTATACTTGGATTTGTCTTAAAATCATGATTTGTGAGTAGATCTTTGATATTCTAGAGATGGGTCTGTAAATATTACTTTGTATTGTGGTTTTTGAACTGATTTAGTCATTTAAATGAGATTTGCTGCATTTTGATTTATTGCTTGTGAGCTTGTTGCCTTGCTTGATGAAAGGGCCCTCATTAAGTGAAGTTTTAATCCTTAACAGATAGACTGAAAAGTGAATATTTAGGATAGATAATCTTACAATAAACTTAGTTTTCTTGGTGTTAGAGATAAGCTAAGAGGATTAAGGGGACTTTTAAAATCAATTAGAGCTTTAATTGGATTTTTGTCAGGTTTAAAATACCGTGAAAACAGGGTTTGATTTGATGAATATCAACTTTGAAATGCTTGAGAAAGGTTTCAAAGAACTAAGAATTGATTTTTTGCAAAATTGCAATTTTCATGTGTTTGGCTAAATTGGGGATAAACCACATACAAACAATATTGAAAATCCTATCTCTAGAATCACTTTAATCTTTATTGAAGTTAGATTTAATTCCTCCCAATTTCATAATTAGTGATTTCAAATTGAATTTTAGTCATCTAGTTTAATTAGTTTAATTAATTGTTTGATTTGGCTTAAATTCCTCAAATACCAATTTTAATTTTAAATTTCATTATAAATATCTTTAAATTTTAGCATTCTAATTAGTTTATTCATTTATTTCCAATTTAAGTACAATTCCCTATGGGAATGATACTTTTAAAACTATACTACTGTGACTCGTGCACTTGCGGAAGCTATTTCACAGCAACACTAACTTTTGAGTCATGTAAGCACCTATGCAGCACGAAAACGGAAACACAGACACGGGGAAACGCAAAAACGAACACGAAAAAAATGGTATTTTAAAAAATATAGGAAACAAAAATATGGGGAAAACGCATAAATATAAAAAATATAAGGATATATTTATAAATAAATAGATGTATATATATATGTGTGTGTATATATATGGATTTGGAATTCCTAGTTATAAGACATTTAAATGTTAAAAAAAAGGAAAAGATAATGAAATTAATTACTTGATTTATTATTTAGATTATTTTTATATTTATAATTATAAATAATTGAAATAATAAATATATAGAAAAATAAAATTAATATTAAAATGTAGGAAACACAGGGTCAAAGTTTTAATACAGTGAAAATTGAATAAATAAAAATAATAATGATTTAAAAAAAAGTTTTCAAATAGGAAATAGCGTGAGCATCGATATACATCACGGGATGAGGGGAAGGAGTAGAGTCATCGGGGAAGGGAGGGAGACTGGTAGAGCATTGGATGGTGAAGGGAGCAGAGCATTGATATATACCAGTCACCTCCCGTCGCCGGCTCGCTGCCCCGCCAGGTACTCCTCCTCCTCCTCTTCTTCTTTTTCTTATTCTTTCTTCCTTGCCTTCTCCTTCTTTCTTCCTGGAGGTGCGATTTTTTTTTTAAAGAAATGCGTGTCCAGCGAAGGAAACTCATTTTCGATTTCAAGGAATTATGAAAACTGCCTAGAGACGTTCTAATGTTTTCGGTAAGGAAACGTTTCCAGAACAGGGAAACGCTCCCGCCTCCGGTTTCGTGCATCTTAGGTAAGCACTGCTTTATAAGGCTCTCACACTTTTCAAACACCTTATGGTTCACTTCCTCGAATTCCTCCTGAGTAATGCCCTTGCATATTTTTTTTCCATTTCCCAAATCCACACCAACCTGAACACTAGTCTGGTAAGAAAGCCTGTGGATTGCATCTTGGGCTGCAGCTTGAAGTAGGCCATCAATTTGATCTCATTGATGCCATGGCTCAAGAAAAGGCTTTCTGAATTTGGCAATAGATGTTGCATCATGTTCTGCAGGATGTCTTCTCCTCCAATAGCAGCTCCTGCCAAGGCTTTAATCTGTGAAACCCCTCCAGTAGTAGCACTTACAGCTACATCACAATATCCAGCACCCATATTGAATATGAGGGCATTCTTCTCACTTCTACTTTCCATATTCTCATGCACACTCTATTGTTGTTGCTGTGCATATAAAAATGCCACAGCTATTGGTTCAGGAATCAGCCTGAGGACATGAAGGCCAGCTATGGCACAAGCTCGTTGAATCTGTGTCAGTTGGGACCTACTAAATGAGACTGGAATGGTAAGAACAACATTTCTAATAGGCTGATTCAGCTAACCTTTAGCCACAGCTCGTAATTCTGCCAGAATTACTTCAAGAACTTCATCAGGAGTAGTGAATCTCCAAATGTTGTCTACCAAGCTTGCAATAAATGGATGGACACCAATATCAAAAGTCTGTACCAAAAATGGAAGGCTTTTGCAGGCATGAACAACTGGATCAGTAAGAACTCTACCAATCAGGCGTTTCATATTGAAGATTGTAGCTCCAGATAAGATTTCATGCTTGTGGGAAAATTGCTTACTGACTCCTCCTGGAGTATCTTCCTTGAAGGAGACATATGGTCTCATCAACTTTTCAATTCTAGTATTCTTAAGGAGCTTTACCTGGGAGCCATAGCAGACTGCAACATTGCACTGTGTGCCAATGTCAATTCCAATTGCAATTTCAGAAAAAGCAGATGAAGATTTCTCCTCTCCAGTGGTTTCACTATCAGATGACAGTGCCACAGTGTACTGTGCTTTAGCCATTTCTGCATTGTGTAAATTTGTCACGACCCAAAATTCTGTGTCGCGACCGGCGCATAATATAAGTATTCTTAAATCATGCAAGCCTTATCAAAGTATCTTGAATAAATATATTGTCACTTACTAATCTCAAAAAATAATAAAATCTAAATAAACAAAATACTGAATAAATATCATAAATATCCCATAAGTAAACTGCGGAGTCACTACAGATTTCAAATTAAAACTTAAACTGTTCAATAAACTAAACTAATTATTAGTCCGAGGAAACATGAATTCGGTCATACCATGAGAACAAATCAAAGATTATCTTTCTCCAGAAAATAGACTGAATATTTGAATCAGCTACAGAATTCTACTGATCTGAAACAGATAACAGACAGAGAAAACTTGATTTGAGCTAATACTCAGTGAATGATAATTATAGCACACAACAAAACAGGAATAGGCAGACGCTTGATTAATTTCGCAATAAATTTTCTATCCAATAAAATCATGCTCATGCTATCAAAATCATTAATAAAATAATTTCATAAAACATATAAATAAAAGAAATTTATTTAATAAAAATTTTATGGTACGGTGCACCAGGATGATGATACCCCATATCACCAAAGGTCAGATGGTAAGCGCGCTACCAGATATTAGATACCTTTCTCCTCCTTCACAGATATCAATACATGTGATACTAATGCAAATCATAAACTGCAATGATGCATGACTCGACAATGCAACCTAATACCATGATAGTCCACACGGTGGGGCCAGATAACAGAAACAGATACTGGGCACAGGTACCAATTCAAATCAGAAAATCAATTTATACAAATCAATCAAAATCAACAAAAAATTTCAAATAACAAATAATAACTGATAGTGCAATTCTAATAGTTTATTTCAATAATTTCAGAGAGTCAATAAGATCAAATCAATCTCAAATAAATTCAGTGTAACACAACAGTAAATTTTATAGTCAGATATCAATCAATATAAAAGACAATAAAGGCCTGTTCCTGGAATTCTAATGGCTCTAATGCAGAAATAATTGACAAAATAAATTATTTAATCAAAATCGGAATAAAATTCAATAATAAAATAAAATTCTAGAAAATCACATGTAAAATAATTGTTAAAATATTGATTTAAAATTTCATTTAATAATAGCTAAAAAATTTTAAAAGGGACTAAAATGGTGCTATATACTATAATTACCACTCACTTGGAACCTCCAAGACAATAGTTATTTTCAATTAAAGAGAGACAATTTCAACTGACAGATTGAATATTTGAATCCCTTACACACCCAAAATATAAAAGAAAAATATCAACTAAGAATAAAATAAAACCAGGGACGGAACAGGGACGGAGCAATGAACAACCCTCTCTTTTATATATATATATATATAATATGAATTCAAGGTTTTTGTCTCATAATAACCATTATCAACCCAATTCAATACCAATGGTCAAGGAAAAAAAAAAAGTTTCTAGAGTAGTTGTAACAAATCAATGAGAGAAAATAAAATTAGATTCACCCATTATTGAACAAATAACGAGAATTTTTTTTACCTTAAAAACAGAATTGAAGATGATGAATTGAGAAATAAAAATTTAAGAATTCTCTGCGCACAACAGATTATAAATCGTAAATATATATATATATATATATAACAATAAATAAAAGATGATGAAAATATCTATTGAGAGTATTTTGTAGAAAAAGGAGGTGACAAACAGGTTTTAAGAGCAAAGTTTAGCAGAAGAGATTATTAGGGTATATATATTTCAAGAGTTCTATTAGGTGTAGAATGGGATAATAATTATTATTGAATTGGGTTGTTCAGATTACAGATATATATTTAATTTTAAAAATAATATATTTATAAAAACAAACAAACAGGCCATCCAATAAAATATTCTCTATTTTATTATATTATTTTTTTTCTAGATAAATATTTTAAATTATTGTTAGATAATTAAAATAAATAAATAATTAAATAAATAAATATTGGATTTCCACATACTTCCCCCTTTAAAAGAAATTCGGTCCTCGAATTTAAACAGACAAAATTTTAACCTGAAGAATTAAATAAGTGGGATATTTGGCTTGCATTTCAGATTCTACCTCCCATGTGGCCTCACTACTTGAGTAATTATGCCACAAGACCTTGACCAAAGCCACTTCCTTAGACCGGAGTTTTTTAATTTGTCGATCTAAGATCTTTACTGATTACTTCTCATATGACATATCGTCCCTAAATTGTATGGTCTGAGGTTGCAAAACATAAGATGGATCTGGTACATACTTCCTAAGCATAGAAATATGGAAAACTTGATGTACATGCGCAAAACCAGGTGGAAGGGCTAAACGGTAAGCAACTGCTTCAATTCTTTCCAAAATTTCAAATGGACCAACAAAACGAGAACTAAGCTTCCCATTCTTCCCAAACCTCATGATTCCTTTCATAGTTGAAACTCTTAGAAATACATGATCACCAACCATAAACTCTACGTCTTTACGCTTAAGATCGGCATAACTTCTTTGTCGACTTTGAGCAGTCAAAAGTCTATCACGAATTAGCCGAACCTTCTCTGAAGTTAATTGTATCAACTTTGGTTTAGTAAGCCTTCTTTCTCCAACTTCATCCCAACAAATCGGTGACCTACACTTTCAACCATATAATGCCTCATATGGAGCTATCTCTATACTTGCCTGATAACTGTTATTATAAGCAAACCCCACTAAAGGCAAATGATGATCCCAACAGCCACTAAAATCCATAACACATGCATGAAGCATATCCTTCAATGTCTGTGTAGTCCTTTTTGACTGTCCATCTGTTTGAGGGTGAAAAGCAATACTAAAGTTTACTCGTGTTCCTAAAGCTTCTTGGAATTTGTTCCAAAATCAAGAAGTAAACTAAGTACCATGATCAGAGACAATGGAAATTGGAACACCATGAAGACTAACAATCTTGTCTATATACAACTGTGCAAGTTTAGCAAAGTCATATGTAGTCTTCACAGGAAGGAAATGAGCAGATTTTGTCAATCTATCCACTATCACCCAAATTGCATTATAACCACATCGTGTACTAGGTAAACCCACCACAAAGTCCATAGTAATGTGCTTCCACTTCCACTCGGGAATGGGTAATGGCTGAAGTAACCTAGATGGTCTCTAATGTTCTACTTTAACCTGTTGACAAGTCAAACATTTAGCAATAAAGTCTACAACATCCCTCTTCATACCACCCCACCAATAATGCTCTCTTAAATCATGGTACATCTTAATTGAACCTGGGTGTACTGTGTAAGCAGAATGGTGTGCCTCCTCCATGATTTCTCTTCTCAACTCATCAATATTGGGGACACAAAGTCTAGTGCCATAACGAATAACTCCATCCTCATTTAACATGAACCCTTGAGCTTGACCTTGATGAATACTATCTATAATCTCACACAACTGAGAATCCCTCTTATGAGCAGTCTTAATTCGATCAATTAAGATAAGCCTAACTCGAAAATGTGCTAAGAATGATCCAGCTATGATTTTAAACTCTACTCCCTGATCTAGCAACTTATGTAATTCACCAATCAGAGGCCTCTTCTTGATAGATATATGGGTTAAACTACCAGAAGACTTCCTGCTTAGAGCATCAGCCACCACATTAGCTTTTTTAGGGTGATACTGTATGGTGCAATCATAATCTTTCAGTAATTCTACCCATCTCTTTTGCCTAAGATTAAGATCACATTGGTCAAAGATGTATTTGAGACTTTTGTGTCAGTGAAGATTTCACAAGTCTCACCATAAAGATAGTGTCTCCAGATTTTTAAAGCAAAAATTACTGCAGCCATTTCCAAATCATGAGTTGGATAATTCTGCTCGTGCCTTTTCAACTGACGAGAAGCATATGTAATAACCTGTCCATACTGCATCAAAACACATCCTAAACTAATCCTAGAAGCATCACAATACACTGCATAACCCCCTAATCCAGACGGAAGGGCTAACACTGGTGCAGTAGTTAAACAAGTCTTAAGCTCCTGAAAACTTTTTTCACAAGCCTCAGACCACTGAAATTTTATATTCTTCTGTGTCAACTTAGTTAAAGGTGTGGCAATACGAGAGAAGTCTTGAACAAACCGTCTATAATACCCTGCTAAACCCAAAAAACTACGAATCTCTAACACAGTTGTGGGTCTAGGCCAATGAAGCACTGCCTCAACTTTCTTCTTATCAATACACACCTCATCCTTAGATACTGTATGGCCTAGGAAAGCCATACTATCTAACCAGAACTCACATTTTGAGAACTTGGCATTTAGCTTATGTTCCCGTAAGGTCTGAAGGACAATTTTCAAATGCCGCTCATGCTCCTCTTTACTCTTTGTGTACACTAAAATTTCATCGATGAACACTATAACAAATTGATCTAAGAAAGGCTTGAAAACTCTATTCATGAGATCCATAAAAGTGGCTGAAGCATTGGTAAGACCAAAAGACATTACAAGAAATTCATAGTGTCCATACCTAGTCCTAAAGGCCGTCTTGAGTATGTCTTCTTTCTTGACCCTCAATTGATGATACCCAGATCAAAGATCAATCTTGGAAAAATACTTTGCACCTTGAAGTTGGTCAAACAGGTCATCTATGCGTGAAAGAGGATACTTATTATGCATAGTCACCTTATTCAATTGCTTGTAATCAATGCACATTCTCAAAGACCCATCCTTCTTCCGCACAAATAACACAGGAGCACCCCATGGAGAAACACTAGGGCGAATAAACCCCTTATCTAGTAGGTCCTGTAGCTGCTCCTTCAATTCCTTAAGTTCTTCGGGTGTCATACGATAAGGTGGCATAGATATGGGCTCAGTTCCAGGAACTAAGTCTATACCAAACTCTACCTCTCACTCCAGGGGTAAATCTGATAAATCTTCTGGAAACACATCAGGAAACTCCTTAACCACTACAACATTCTCCAAACTTGCAACTTCTACTTGAACGTCTTTAACATAAGCTGGATACGCCTTACACCTCTTTCGCAATAATCGGCTAGCACTCACTATTGAGATAAGATTACTAGAGGCTATACTGCGATCTTCCTAAAATTAAAATTCTGCCTCCCCAGGAATTTTAAAGAGTACAACTTTATTATGACAATCCAATGAAACGTGATAAGTAGCAAACCAATCCATGCCTAAAATCACATCAAACTCAAACATATCCAAAGAAATAAGATCTGCAGCTAATTCCCTATCTCCAATGTGAACTATACATCCCCTATACACCATATCAATATCTATTGCATTCCCCATAGGTGTTGATATAGATAAAGGATACTATAACAAAGTAGGTTTTGTACTAAATCTCGTGGAAAAGTATGGAGAAACAAAGGAATGAGTGGAACTGGAATCAAACAGTACTCTAGCATCAAATGAACAAATAGAAAGTGTACCTGTCACTACTACATTAGATGCCTGAGCATCCTGCTGAGTTAAAGCAAAAACCCTGGCTTGACCTCTACCAACAAATGTTTGTCCCTGAGTTTGAGCCCCAAAACCTCAACCACCCTGACCACGACCACCAGAACCCTGACTTCTATCACTTTACTATGAAATTGGTTGAACCTGAGAGGGAGTAGAATGTGTCGCCTGACCAGCACCCTGAGTTGTCCCACTTGTAGGACAGTCCTATCTACGGTGTCCCAGCTGTCCACAACCAAAGCATGCTCCAGTGACCCAATGACAACTTATGTGGCTTACCACAATGCTGACAAGGAGGGGAAACAAGCTCAGTGCTAATCTGACTATACTGAGCATTCCCTGCATGAGTCCTCTGCACACGTCCCTGACCAACTCCAGATTGATGTGCCCTATTACCAACTGTAGACTGAGAACCCTGCTTATTACCCTAATAAGAACCCTAATGACTTTGTCCTCTGTTAAACTGATTACCTTAACTATCTTTCTTAAACCGCTTATGCTGCTCACGAGCCCAACATTCATCATCATACATCTCCATCTGTCTAGCCTGATCAACCACCTCCTCATATTTAGGTAGTTGTAAAGGAGTTACACAATTAATTAGCCTGTCTCGTAAGCCTCTTTCAAACCTACGAGCCTTCTTCTCCTCATTTGGAATCAAGTGTTTACCAAAGCGGGATAATTTGGTAAACTTCATCTCATACTCTGTAACTGTCATGTTGCCTTGCTTCAAGGTTTCAAACTCCCAAGCCTTAGCCTCTTGAACACTAGGAGGGAGAAATTGCTCTAAGAAGAGAGAGTGAAACTCAGGCCAGAGGATAGAACCTTCGGGTCACCCATTATTCTTAGAGATATACTACTCACAAGTAACTCCCTTAAGTTGATTTCCTGCCAACATCACCATCCTAGCACTACTGCAACCCATAGTATCATAACACCTCTCCATGTCATCTAGAAAATCTAAGGGATCAGCTAATGCATCCTCTCCAGTGAACTCCTTTGGTTTTAGCTTGAGAAAGTTTGTAGAGTCAAGGAATCGAGCCCTATCCTGAGCTGGTGCTAAAATAGAGCCAACCACTGATTGTTGTGGTTGAGTTGTAAGGTACTCAGTTATAGTATTAATAGCATGATTTACTGCATGCAATCCCGCTGCCAGATCTGCCACAGTAACCTGACCAGCTCTAGGTGCTTGAGCTGCAGTAGCAAATTGGAATGGTTGTGCGCCAGTCTTAACCATAGGCATCTGTTCAGATGTCTGATTAATAGTTTGAGGTGGTACCTCCCCTGTTGGATTAAGGTTTACACCATTAAGACCCTTGGCCCTAGTTATCCTCTTACGTCTAACAGACCCAGGCACCTATTCATTTTAATAAACAAGCATTAAATATGAAAATGTGAGCCAAATTAAGACAGGTGAAAAAGTACGAAGGATGCAGATATCTAAAGCAATGATAAACTGAAAAGACGTTAAGGATCCTATGCTCCGCAAGTTTACTAGACCTAAACCGGGCTCTGATACCAACTTTGTCATGACCCAAAATTTTGTGTCGCGACCGGCGCATAATTTAAGTATTCTTAAATCATGCAAGTCTTATCAGAGTATCTTGAATAAACTGCGAAGTCTCTACAGATTTCAAATGAAAACTTAAACTGTTCAATAAACTAAACTAATTATTAGCCCGAGGAAACATGAATTCGGGCATACCATGAGAACAAATCAAATATTGTTCTTCTCCAGAAAATGGACTGAATATTTGAATCAGCTACAGAATTATACTGATATGAAATAGATAATAGACAGAGGAAATGTGGTTTAAGCTAATGCTCAGTGAATGATAATTATAGCACACAACAAAACAGGAACAGGCAGACGCTTGATTAATTTCGCAATAAATTTTCTGTACAATAAAATCATGCTCATGCTATCAAAATCATTAATAAAATAATTTCATAAAACATATAAATAAAAGAAATTGATTCAATAAAAATTTTATGGTACGGTGTACCAGGGTGATGATACCCCACATCACTAAAGGCCAGATGGTAAGCGCGCTATCAGATATTAGATACTTTCCTCCTCCTTCACAGGTATCAATGCATGTGATACTAATGCAAGCCATAAACTGCAATAATGCATGACTCGACAATGCAACCTAAAACCGTGATAGTCCACACGATGAGGCCAGATAACAGAAACAGATACTGGGCACAGGTACCAATTCAAAATAGAAAATCAATTTGTACAAATCAATCAAAATCAACAAAAAATTTCAGATAACAAATAATAGCTGATAGTACAATTTCAATAGTTTATTTCAATAATTTCAGAGAGTCAATAAGATCAAATCAATCTCAAATAAATTTAGTGTAACACATCAGTAAATTTTATAGTCAAATATCAATCAATATAAAGACACTAAAGGCCTGTTCCCAGAATCCTAATGACTCTAATGCAGAGATAATTGATAAAATCAATTATTTAATCAAAATCAGAATAAAATTCAATAATAAAATAAAACTCTAGAAAATCACATGTAAAATAATTATTAAAATATTGATTTAAAACTTCATTTAATAATAATTTTAATGCTAAGAAATTTTAAAAGTGACTAAAACGGTGTCATGTACTATAATTATCACTCACCTGGAACCTCCAAGACAATAGTTATTTTCAATGGAAGAGAGACAATTTCAACTAACAGATTGAACATTTGAATCTCCTACACACCCAAAATATAAAAGAAAATATCAAATAATAATAAAATAAAACTAGGGCCGGAGCAATGAACAACCCTCTCTTTTACATATATATATATAACAGAGAAGGGAGCTGGCTTGTCCACCGAATTCCATTGAATTTAGATTATTATATATATATATATAATCTGAATTCAAGGTTTTTGTCTCATAATAATCATTATCAACCCAATTCAATACCAATGATCAAGGAAAAAAAAATAAGTTATAGAGTAGTTGTAACAAATCAATGAGAGAAAATAAAATCAGATTCACCCATTATTGAACAAAAAATGAGAATTTTTTTTACCTTGAAAACATAATCGAAAGTGATGAATTGAGAAATAAAAATTTAGAAATTATCTGCGCACATCATATTATAAATCCTAAATTTTTATATATATATATATATATATATATATATATATATATATATATATAACAATAAATAAAAGATGATGAAAATACATGCTGAGAGTATTTGGTAGAAAAAGGAGGTAACAATCAGGTTTTGAGAGTAAAGTTTAGCATAAAAAATGATTATGGTATATATATTTCAAGAGTTTTATTAGGTGTAGAATGAGATAAGAGTTATTATTGAATTGTGTTATTAGATTACAAATGTATATTTAATTTCGAAAATAATATATATAAAAATAAATAAACAAGCTATCCAATAAAATATTTTTTATTTTATTATATTATTTTTTTAATAAATATTTTAAATTATTATTAAATAATTAAAATAAATAACTAATTAAATAGATAAATATTGAATTTCCACAAAATTTTATGGCAATGATGAATATACAACAAACTCTATGATGAAAGAAAACATAGTGCAACCAAAAGTTATACAGATCAATAAAAGGCAAGCATGAAAGGCATAACTACAGTTGGGACCATGACTCCATATTTTCAGAAAATAAATAAATAAACAAATAAAACTAACACCAGAAAATAAATCCTTCTCTCTTTCAACTGTATTCAGAAAATATGAATGATAAGGCCAACTTAGAATAGTTTGCTCCCTAAGATTAAGTTCTAATAATGAAAAGTCTGCACAATGGCACCAAATTTTTGTCTAATACACCTAAATGCATTTAGGAATTAAGGAAACAGCTTCCAAATGTATATATTTAGAACAGATTATGTTTGCCATTAACCTTTGGGAGATCATATAAAAAGGTGTCCAGACCAAGCTTATAAGAAGGCTCATAATCAAATAAGATAAGACACTTTGCACAGAGTTTTTTTTTTTTTTTTTTGGGCCAATAGGCCTTCTGAAAGTGGATCACCTGGGTATTTCAACAAAGACTTCTAAGGCCTTTCTAACCAAATCAATGGAGATACATCAAATGGTGAGACCCCCACCCAAACTCTGTAAAGAGATGAAATGAATACTTAATTAACCATTAATTGCATTAGTCTTTCATGAAGCATGGGTAAACAATTTCTTGGTAAATTTATGATGAAACCATTAATCATTATATTTATCAGAGACACCAAATCTCTCCTTCAATTTTATAGGCTTAATTTGAAAAAAGTCATTTGCAAGTAAAGAATTCAATTCAATTTCACATAATCATATTGATTTTTATTTATTTTAAAAAGAGTTTTTTTAAGTTAAAAAGAAATTAATTCTTTCACTATTAGGTTTTTACACATGAAAATTAATAAAAAAAAGAAAAGAAAAGAAAACAAGTGTATTAAATTCTTGTAAAATTCTAGTTTCTAAACAGAGGATAGTCATCTTGGTTGGCAATCCCATAGGCTAGCCACATTTTTTTTCTTGAATATGTTTTCTTGATTTAAGAAAAATTCAGTCTATTTAGTATGAAAGCTTGTTTATAGTTATATTATGAAAGCATGTATTTAGCTATACCTATCTACCTAGATAAACAAATCAATTAAAACAACCTTGGAGAACTAACTCTAAAACTATAATATACATTATATCCGTAGCCATGAATATTATTCATACAGATATCGGTATCAAAGAATTAGTTAAACGAAAGCGAAACTGGCCGAATAAAAGAAAGTGAAATCACCAACTGTAAAGAACTTAAATATGTTTGATAAGAAGCCATCCAATCACCCTTCCAAGAAATAAACCAAAACAAGAACAACCCATTTTCAGATATCACTACACTCATTGACAGGTATTAATTTAATATCATATAATTAAAGGAAAAAAAAAAAAAAGAAGAAGAAGAAAAGGAGAAGCAAGAATCACTACTTAAATGGCATGCCCAATTTATAGTTGGGGTAAAGAAACACGAAGGAGGCGAGCAATTAATTAAAGATGAGGGATAGGTGCGCAACTGATATGGAAATGCAAAATGTGGAAGGAGGAAACAAGAACGGCCCAATTTCAGAGAAGATCACCATACTTCATTAGAAAGGCATTAATTTAATATGAATAAAGAAACAAAAGAAGAAAACGAGAAGCAAGAATCACTACTTAAATTGCATATCCAAATTATAGTTGCAGTAAAAGAAACAACAAAGAAGCAAGGAATTAATTAACGATGAGAGATAGGCGCGAAACTGACATGGAAATGCAAAAGGTGGGAGGAGGAAACAAGAACAACCCAATTTCAGAGAAGATCACTGTAATTCATTAGACAGGTATTAATTTGATATGATTAAACAAACAAAAGAAGAAAACAAGAAGCAAGAATCACTACTTAAATGGCATGCCCATATTATAGTTGCAGTAAAGAAACAAGAAGGAAGCGAGCAATTATACAGACATGCAAAATGTGGGAGGAGGAATGTGAAGTTGCTAGAAACATCACAATTCAAGCAGTGATGATACGGTTGGTGAAGAGTGAAGAGTTTGGCTGGCAAAATAGATACTAACTAGCAAAAACATGTTACCATTTCCATATTTTAATCATAAAAATCCAAAAAAGCATCTTTTCAACGTACCACAATTCAAGAAGTGGTGATACGGTTGGTGAAGAGCGAAGAGTTTGGCCGGCAAAATAGATATTAACTAGCAAAAACATGTTACCATTTCCATATTTTAATCATAAAAATCCAAAACATCTTTTTCAACATACAGTAAGGTCCAAGGACGTATAATTTGACGAATACCCAGAAAGAGCTTAGACTAAAACTTTCTTAATTATTATGCCAATGGCAAAAATCTTCCATTACTGTCCGCTGATGATCCCACCCATGTTCCCATTCTCCAAAACTCTCTTCTTCCTTCTCTTCTACACTCTCTCCATTATCCCCCCTCACCTATGCCAACACCCACTAGACCCACTAACCCCAGAAGAGATCACGCTGGTTCAAACCATTGTCCATAGTTCTTACCCCAACTCAACACACATCCTCACCTTTCAGTACGTTGGCCTCGAAGAACCACCCAAACCCACTGTCCTTTCATGGATAAGAAACCCTTCCAGAAAAAACCTACATCGCCAATCCTTCGTAATCGCCCGTATTGACCAAACCACTCACGAAATCATCGTAGACTTGTCACTCCGTCGGATCATTTCAGATCAAGTCTACAATGGTTATGGCTACCCTTTGTTCACTTTCGAAGAGCAAATCGCAGCCAACCAATTGCCGTTTCAGTACGCACCGTTTTTGGAGTCGATTAACAAGAGAGGGCTCAAAATTGAAGAGGTCGTTTGTGGGAGTTTTTCCGTCGGGTGGTTTGGGGAGAAAAAAAGGTCCAAGAGGATCGTGAAGGTGATGTGTTACTATTTAGATGGGACTATTAATTTGTACATGAGGCCAATTGAGGCTATTTCACTGATCGTTGACCTTGAAGACATGAAGATCATAGACTTTAAAGATAGATTAACGGTTCCAGTCCCAAAAGCGGAAGGAACTGATTTCAGAGGATCCATGCAAACGCCGCCGTTTGGACCGCTGTTGAATGGGATCACGGTGGCTCAACCTCATGGGCCAAGTTTCAGTATTGACGGACACAAGATTAGGTAAGAGTGAGGGACCACTGGCTTAACCTTTATTTATGGGGCTTTATCTAACTTGCTATAAACAGTTTTAGAATTTCCAGTGTTCTTGTGACCAAAAAACAGGTGGGCCAATTGGGATTTTCATCTAAGTTTCGATGCTCGAGCAGGTCCAGTTATATCTCTGGCATCAATATTTGATGTTGAGAAGCACAAGTTTCGTCAAGTTTTATATAAAGGGTTTGTATCAGAGCTGTTCGTTCCATATATGGACCTAACTGAAGAATGGTATTATAGGACTTTTTTTGATGCGGGTGAATATGGGTATGGTCTGTCTGCAGTGCCACTTGAGCCACTTAGGGACTGCCCAGAAAATGCATATTTCATGGACGCTTATTTTGCTAGCCAAAATGGAATGCCTGTGCAGATGCCTAACATCTTTTGCATCTTTGAGAGGTTTTCTGGGGATATCATGTGGCGTCACACTGAGACTCTGATCCCAGGCAATGTGGTAAGTGAAGTGTTACAGGGTTTTTTTGGTAGTACTGGAGCTTTGATTGATTGGAACAGGAAGTGTTTTGCAGGTTCGGGAGGTTAGGCCAGAAGTGAGCCTGGTGGTGAGGATGGTTTCAACTGTGGGCAACTATGACTACATAAATGATTGGGAATTTAAGCAGAGTGGCTCCATCAAAGTCACGGTAACTCATTTCTATTTCTCAACTAAATAAGAATAATGAACCAAATAAAAAAAATGAACTGGATTCTTACACATCATAATATTTTTTTAACAGGTTGGACTGACTGGTTTGCTAGAAGTAAGAGGATCAATATACACCCACAAAGACCAAATAGAGGAGGAAGTGTTTGGTACATTATTAGCAGAAAATACCATGGGTGCACATCATGATCACTTCCTTACTTACTACCTTGATGTTGATGTGGATGGATATGCAAACTCCTTTGTCAAATCCAGGATGCAAATGACACCAGTGACTGATGACAAATTGCCTAGGAAGAGTTATTGGAGGGTTGTTAGTGAAACTGCTAAAACAGAGTCTGATGCAAGGATTAAGCTTGGCTTGGATCAAGCTGATCTATTGGTAGTTAATCCAAACAAGAGGACCCATATTGGGAATTTCATTGGTTACCGTTTGATCCCTGGATCAACTACAAGTCCCCTCTTATCACATAATGATTACCCTCAGATTAGGGGAGCCTTCACTAACTATAATGTGTGGGTTACACCGTATAACAAGTCTGAAAAATGGGCAGGGGGACTGTATGCAGATCAGAGCAGAGGGGATAATACCCTAGCTACATGGGGCCTCAGGTGCGAATTCAATTTGATTACTCTCTGTTAAATTGAACAATAATCATATATTTATTGAAAATATTTGTTGGGTTAACTCTAATAACAGAGTCTGGGTTGCTAATGCAGGAATAGGATAATAGAAAATAGGGACATTGTGCTTTGGTACACGGTGGGTTTTCATCATGTACCATGCCAAGAAGATTTTCCAGTAATGCCAGCATTAAGCAGTGGATTTGAGCTCCGGCCAACTAATTTTTTTGAGAGAAATCCGGTGCTCAAATTCAGACCACCTCAATCTGTTCAGTGGCCAAACTGCTCTGCAAATAGATGAAGGTTTTAAAATAGTGGGATTTTGCTTGAAGTGCACTCAACATATCTTTTATGTCTTTTCTTCCTTCCTTTCTTACTCTTTCCCTACATTTCTAATAGGAGTCCATATGTTGGAAGTGTTGATCATTCTTGGACTTTTGAAATCTTGAGAGATGTTTGAACACATGAAATTTTTGTTTGAAACTCAAAGTCATCTATACGCTTCAATTTTCAATTTGATGAGCAAGATGCTTGATTATACTCCAATATCTTGTTTTAGTGTCAGCTGGGCTACTAATCTTAGAAATTGAGCATGTGGCTCACTCACAATGAGCACAAGATTTTAAAAGAGAGCATGTTAGTGTCAGGAAGTTTTCCAGTTTATGCACAGTTTAAAGGCAAAGCAAATCAAATTATTCCTGCTCCCATTGCACGAAAAGGTGCATGAAAAGGACTTTGTATGATATGTAAACTTGTCTGTGCATTCCCTGCTTAGCAAGAAAAGTTGACAGATTATAAACCGTATGTAGCCGTTATGTGGGCACGTTGATGCAATAATTTTGGATATGCTATGCCTCTTTTTATATGGTGCTAAACAATGTTTCAGTTCATAACCTATCACATTTACTGAGCTTTTCCAAGCAAGCAAACTTCCTTTGAAATATCCAAAAATCATTCAATCCATTGTAAAAAGGGGCTTAAACATATCCAAAGTTTCCTGCGTACCTTTCACTGTTGGTTGGTATGGACAACACATTACAAAACGTGCACTTAGAGTTGCGTGATTCTACAGAGGAGGATTAATTAATGTATTTGCAAGGCCTATAGAGGGAATTAGTGTCCTAGTTGATGTTGATTCTATGCAAATTAGAGCATACATTGACAGATTTAGAGCTCCTTTACCTAAAGCTGGAGGTACCGACTTTCGTTCCAAGGCAAAGCCTAATTCTACCATTTATAACGTAACAGATGGTGGGTTTACCATTGACGGCTACATGGTTAGATGGGCTAATTGCGATCTTCATTTAGCATTTGAAGATCGGGCAGCCATAGTTATATCAAAAGCCTCTATATTTGATGCAAAAATGAAGAAATTTCGTTGTGTACCACAAAGAGGTCATGTGTCCAAGACATTTGTTCCATGCATGGATCCTACCAGGAATGGTATTTAGGACTTTTATGGACGTAGGAGATACGGCTCGGCTTGAAGCCAACTCAGCTATTGATCGTAAATCCGGATAAGAAGACCCGACTCGGAAATCAAGTGGGTTACCGGTTAATTGCTGGACAACCAGTTAATTCCCTTCTCTCTAATGATGATCATCCGCACATTAGGGCTGCTTATACAAAATACCAAGCGTGGGCGACTCGCCATAACAAGTCGGAGAGATGGGCCGATGGATTTTTCGCTGACCGGAGCCGTGGTGATGATGGGTTAGCTGTGTGAGCCTCAGGTAATTTTAGGAATTTCATTTTTGTTTCATTTTTTTTTCCAATTTTTGTTTCATTAATGAAAGAAAAAGAAAATGTTTGAATGTTGATTTGTGTAATGTGCAGGAACAGAGTAATTGAGAAAAGAGATATAGTTGTATGGTACACCGTAGGGTTCCACCGCAATCCATGCCAAGAATATTTCCCGGTGATGCCCACACTTCATGATGAATTTCAGCTTCGACCTACAAATTTTTTCGAAAGCAACCCATTGCTTAACTGATCAAGAATCACAATGTATGTACAGGCAAGAATCTGCTAACTGTGGATATGTTTTGTCAGTAGGCGAAATTCTTTCAAATAACATGCTTGTGCGATAACATCATGGATGCATAATTACTTTATTTTAATGGAAATTATACGGTTTTTGCTTATAGGATTGTATAGATATGCTAGGCTGTAATAGACTCCTATCTTGTATTTGTCAGTTTTCATTAATATTTTTATGGCAAGTCAAAGAAAATAATTTTATGTTCCTAAGTTTATACTCTTCAATGTATTTGGAAAAAAAAAATCATATATTTTATTATTAAAAATTATTATAAAATATATTTTAAATTTTATGTTTCTTTTAAAATTCTTAATACATGTTATTTGTTTATTTTATAATAATATAATTAAGTTTTTATTATTATAAATAAATATTTTCTAAATAATTTAATTTTAGTTATATAAAATTTATAATATCATTTTAATTATAAAAAATATTATTTTTTATTAAAAAAATAGAAAATAAGACTTTTGTTATAAAAAATAGTGAAAAAATAAATTAAAACCATTTTTAAATTATAGTTAAATTTTGAAAAATTGGGAAATTATTTTTTTTAAAATTTTATTTAAAAAATTAACACATGTGCACATAAAACTTTATTTTTAATTTTTATAAAAAAAAAACTTTACTATTTCAATTTTGAAGAAATCAATACGCTTTAATTCTTAAAATAAAAAAAGTTGTCTAAATTTCAACTGTTGATCCTCAACTTTAAAAACACAGAAATTCTATTATTAAATTATTGATGAAGACAACTTACGCATTATTAGAGTGGACAAATGCATTTCCTTTTGCTATGATTGTTTATTTTAACTGCCAAAACAATGAAGTTTCTGAGTGTAATGATCATTATTAGGCGATTAAACGATTTCATTATCTTCTTATTTATTTTTTATAGGAAAAATTTACCATCAATTTACAGTGGATTCTAAGAAGTTGCAAGATGGACTATCCGCTAGCAATTACACCCAAACCATCAATGAAGACGTTTTTTTTTTGCCATGATCGATCAACTGAGATTGATTTTAGTAATTCCTTTAGAGATGAAAACAACTTTTTCGTAGTTGATCATGACCACTCTCTCACATATTATCTCGAACTTGACATTGCTCTTTTGTCAAATCTAAACTAATAATGGCAAGAGTACCAGAAAAAGGTTATTGGACGATTATTAGAGAAACCATGCGAACAAAAGTTGAGGCAAAAGTCTGATTTGGCTTGAACCCGATTGAACTGTGGATTGTGAACCCAAATAAAAAGTCTATGATAGGGAATTGAGTAGTTTACTGGTTGATTACTTGATTACCGGTTAATTCTCTTATATGAGAGGATGATTATCCACATATCATGGCTTCTTATACTATATATCAAGTATGAGTTATTGCCTATAACAAGTAGAAAGGTGAGTTGAAGGACTTTATGCTTATAAGAGTGGAGGTATATAAAACTCAATTTTTTTATAATATCAAAATTATTATGATAAAAAAAAGAAGCATCTATGTTTTAAATTAATTGAGTTTAGTTACTCTTTCTTTTTTGAAAGCAGTTGAATTTAGTTACTCTTAAATTATAAGTTTATATTTTAAATTACCTAAAAAAAATTAATTTTGAGGTGAATTGGAGAGGTTGACCAGTTAAGGTGGTGAATTTATAGAAATGGAAAATTTATTGGACTTATTACAAACATTTTCTGAAATTTTCCAATAATTAATGGAGTTTGTAAAAAAAATCCCACGCGGCGGCTCATGTTCAGTGATTGCCAAAGGCATTTGTTGTGGTTATTCCATCTCAGTTGAAAGATTCTTTCGTGGATGACACAATCGCACAAGTCAGGGGATATTTTCCAATTTAAAATTGGGATTTTGTCTACTCTTGGTTTTTTTTTTTTTAATCAACTAGTCTGATCTAATCACTAATCTCTATTAAGATTGATGGCCGCTGTCTCTTGCCTACCTGAATAGGTTTAATTGATTTGACTGGAATTTCTATCTAATAGAAAATACTATTTTAATAGGGAAAAACTGCTCCGGATATAACCTCTCTGTGGTTTTATATCTTTCCTACTGCTAAAGGTTCCTTGGTATGACAATGGTTCTAGTTAGGATCTTCGTTTGGTCTCTTCTCTGTGTTCTCTCTTCTGCTCAGATGACTACAAGCACAGTCACCCTGGGTTCCAGCATAACTGCTGGGATTAATTCTTCATGGCTATCACCCTCTGGTGATTTTGCTTTCGGCTTCTACCCTCTTCTTAGTGGCCTTTTTCTTGTTGGTATTTGGTTTGATAAAATCCCAGAAAGAACGCTAGCTTGGTCAGCCAACCGTGACGATCCAGCTAAAATTGGATCAACCATTCATCTGAGGCCTAATGGCCAACTTGTCCTCACACACTCAAATGGAACCGAATACTTGGTATACAATGGCACATCCACTATTTCTGCTTTGATGCAAGACGATGGCAATTTTGTCTTGCTAGACTCTTCTTCAAAAATCATCTGGCAAAGCTTTGATTTTCCTACAGACACCATTTTATTAGGCCAAGTCCTGGTTATGGGCCAGAAGCTCTACTCTAATGCAAATGGAACGGTGGATTACTCGACGGGGAGGTACATGTTGGAGGTTCAGATGGATGGCAATGTTGTTATGTCTGCCTATAGGTTTGCTGATCCTGGTTACTGGTTCACCTTAACTGCTGGAAACCAAAATGTGAGCTTGATTTTCAACCAGAGTACTGCTCTTTTATACGTTGTGAATCGTACTTCAATCATATCCACAATGACAAAGAAAGTGCCTACTCCGATTGAAGATTACTACCACCGAGTGACAATCAATGACTACGGAAATCTCCAACAGCTTGTTTACCACAAAGAAAATGGCAACAAATGGACAGTTGTGTGGGAGCCAGATTTCATTGCTGCTCAGCCTTGCACGGTGTATAATATTTGTGGGGTGTATGGCTTCTGCACTTCACCTGATAATAAAACTGTCAACTGTGATTGCTTGCCTGGCTACTCACCATGGGATCCTAATGTTCCCTCAAAAGGCTGCTACCCTAATGTGGTGATGGACTTTTGTGCTCCTAATTCTTCGACTTCAGATTTCACTATCGAAGTGATTGATAATGCTGATTTCCCAAATGGGCCTTTTGCTGATATGGCAAGGACTGCACCAGCAGATTTTGATCAATGCCAGAGTGAAATCACGGGTGATTGTTTTGCCATGGCAGCTGTTTTGGTCGAATCTGTGTGTTACAAGAAGAGAATGCCTTTGTTGAATGCTAGAAGAAGCTTCCCTTCTACAAGTAATATAGTGGCATTTCTTAAAGTTCCGAAGGTAAATAACACGAGCGAAATTCAAGACAATAACAGGCGTAAATATCCATCCGGGGCTGTTCTGTTAGCAGGACTTCTGTTGTGTTCGATAATGGCTTTGCTCTTCGCAGCAATTGCCATTTACCATCACCCTCTAGCTCAGCCTTATATAAGTATCAAGCCGGTTCCAAGTCCAAAGCCTGCAGAAATAAATTTGAAGGCATTTTCCTACCAGGAGTTGCGCCAAGCAACAGATGGTTTCAGAAATAAACTTGGGAAAGGTGCTTTTGGTACTGTCTACAGTGGGGTGTTAAATATAGAGGATAAAGATGTTGAGATTGCTGTGAAGCAGCTTGAGAAGATCATTGATCAAGGCGAAAAAGAATTCCTGACAGAAGTCCAAGTAATTGGTCTAACTCACCACAGGAATCTTGTTAGGCTGTTGGGTTTCTGCAATGAGCAGAATCATCGACTTTTGGTTTATGAGCTAATGAAGAATGGGACTTTGTCCAATTTTCTGTTTGGTGAGGAGACAAAACCAAGTTGGGATAAAAGAGCAGAAATAGTACTTGGAATTGCAAGAGGCTTGTTATACTTGCATGAAGAGTGTGAAACGCAGATCATCCATTGCGACATAAAGCCACAGAATGTTCTTCTTGACATCAATTATACAGCCAAGATAGCAGATTTTGGTCTCGCAAAGCTCCTGATGAAGGACCAGACTCGAACGAGCACGAATGTTAGAGGAACCATGGGATATATGGCGCCTGAATGGCTCAAGAATGCTCCTGTGACGACTAAAGTTGATGTCTACAGCTTTGGTGTGATGTTGCTTGAGACTATTTTTTGCAGAAGGCACTTAGAGTTGCATCAAGTTGATGAAGCAAGAGAAGGAGATGACATGATTCTAACTGATTGGGTTCTGTGTTCGGTAAGAACTAATAACTTAAAAGCCATTGTCAGCCATGATCCTGATGTTTTACAGGATTTTAATAGGTTCGAGAGAATGGTGATGGCAGGATTATGGTGCATATGTCCTAACCCAACTCTCAGACCATCATTGAAAAAGGTTATGCAAATTTTGGAAGGAACAATAGAAGTTGGTACTCCTCTGATTGATGCACAAATGTTTTAAGATCATTGGTATTATCTCCGTTTCATGCGTTTAAGATAATTGTAAACAGTGCAATATGCACCAGGGGAATGAATAAGGATTTAGGCTGTTGTTTCCATGATAAACACAGGAAGAAAACAGAGTTATATCATTCTAGTTTTTTACTTTTATTTTAAGTTTAATTATGTTCGCAGATATGCATTTCATTGGTTAAATCTTCATACATGGATTAGAATCGCAGAATCCAGCATTCTTGAAAACTCTCCGAGTTCTTGTGCCTTTTCATTTCTGTATTTATATGTAACCGTAAACAGTTTGCCTGATCTAAGTTGTAGTAATTGGAATTTGAATTATGGCCTCAATTAACACTGACTTATATAAACAGATAGCATAGCTGTTTATTCATTGCATATAAGATTATAGTGCGATTCATTGAGTTAGGCTGTCTATCTGTTCTGTTCTGCTATTAGTAGATCAATATTATAATTCAAATCCCCCCATTAGTTGACCCTAGAAATTCCATATCTTTTGCTCATATTTTTCTATTATATTTCAATAACGTGCAGAACATAAAGTTTCTGCCATTATTCTCGCATGCCTTCACCACATAATTAAGTGACGGTGTGCAAAAATTCTGACATCTAAGCTAAACCTACCAAATAATTTCTCATCTATTATATCATCTATTTGCGGGTTTTCCTTGCGTGAACATGGTTACTTGGTTAATTAATTAACGTGTTGATTGTTGACTAAGCCTCTGTGGCCATACTGTTGAATATAACAGATTACCCACCAGTGCAAAATGGAAGATTGGAAGTCCATTGACCTAGAAAGAGTCAAAGATAATAAAATGGCTCTTTTAGCGCAAGTGGTAGAGAAGAGGACTAAAGTCAGCAGATTGGAATTTGGCTTCGCCGCCTGCCATGCCTTCACCATCTTACCTTTGTTGATTGACTACTTAATTATAAATTATCCACATCCAAGTCAAAACAATATATTCAATTGGGAGTTAATGGCTATCAAATGGGAGAGGGAATTAATTTCTGGACTTGTAGAATTTCTTCCTCTTTTCACTTTGATTCATTGATAATTGTTTCCAACTCATAAACCTTTGGTAATATACTTGTTTATTTCTTCAGTTCCAAAAAAGAAAGTTAGAAATGGCTGCCAAGAAACTTCTTCCTTATCTTCTGATACTAGCGCTAAACTTCTGTGGATTACATGCCCAGATTCTGCCAAATATAAGCCTAGGTTCCAGTATTACAGCTGGAACCAATGATTCTTGGCGATCCCTCTCTGGTGAATTTGCATTTGGGTTCTATCCTCTGCAGAACAATCTCTATCTTATGGGGATTTGGTTCGACAAAATACCAGAAAGAACACTAGTCTGGTCAGCTAACCGCGATACTCCTGCAGAAGCTGGATCCACAATCCGCCTAACTTTCGCCGGTCAGCTTTTCCTAACGTATTCCAATGGTAGTGTTCAATCTGTATACGGTGGAGCGGCTGCGAGTTTAGGATTCATGGAAAATAATGGCAACTTTGTGTTGAAAGATGGCAATTCCAGAGTCATCTGGCAGAGCTTTGATTCGCCAACAGATACACTCTTACCTACTCAAGTTCTAACTAATGGCCAAATGCTCTTTTCAAATGCAAAAGGGACTACTGATTACTCAACTGGAAACTTCATGTTGGAAATGCAATATGATGGGAATTTGGTGCTTTCTGCTTATCACTTCTCTGATCCTGGATATTGGTTCACTGGAACTCTGGTCAGCAATGACAGTCTGGTGTTTGATTCTAATGCTTCCCTATACATTGTCAATAGCACCAATGATGTTATTTACTCTTTGACGGAAAACTTCTCAGCCCCGACTGGTGAGTACTATCACCGAGCAACGATTGATGATATGGGCAATTTCCAACAATATGTTTATCATAAATCAAACGGTAGTGGATGGATAAGTATGTGGAAGGCTATCCATGAACCTTGCTTGGTTAATGCTGTATGCGGTGTCAATGGCATGTGTTCTTCTCCGGATAATGAAACAGTGACCTGTAATTGCATACCAGGTTACATCCCATTGGATCCTAATCACATTTCAAAAGGGTGTCACCCTGAAACTGTGGTGAATTATTGTGCAGACCCTTCAATGAGAAATTTCACAATTGCGGTGATTGATGATGCTGACTTCCCATTCGAGGGTTTTGCAGATCTGGATAGAGTATTGAATGTTGATGTGGAGGGATGCAAAGTGGCTCTCATGGATGATTGCTATAGCATTGCTGCTTCCTTGGTTGATTCTAGATGCAATAAGAAAAGAATGCCTCTGCTAAATGCAAGAAAAAGTGCTTCTACCAAGGGAATCACTGCATTTGTCAAGGTGCCACTGAAGAGCAGCAATCCTGGCACTCAGGAAGGTGAGAAGAAAAATCATTTTAATTTTCGAGCTTTTCTGGAGATTAGTCTTATTGTTAGTGCCACTCTTGCTTTCGTGTTCGGAGCCACAGCTATCTACTATCATCCAGCTACTAGAAAATTTGTCAGAAGGAAGCACTCTTCTGATACTACTATAGGAGTCAACTTTCGAGAATTCAAATACGTAGAGCTGCATGAGGCAACAAATGGGTTTAGTAAGACCGTGGGAAGAGGATCCTCTGGTAAAGTTTACAGTGGGGTTCTAAGCTTAAAGAATATGCGGATCGAAATTGCAGTAAAGAAGCTGGAGAAAGAGATTGAGAAAAGTGAAGAGGAATTCATGACAGAACTCAAGATAATAGGCCGGACATACCACAAGAATTTGGTAAGACTATTGGGCTATTGTGTAGAGAACAATCAACGGCTTCTAGTCTATGAGTTAATGGCCAATGGCACACTATCTGATCTTCTGTTTGAGGAAGGAGAAAGGCCAAGCTGGGTTCCGAGGGCAGAAATGGTGCTTGGAATATCAAGAGGCTTGCTTTACTTTCATGAAGAGTGCGAGACCCAGATAATCCATTGTGACGTAAAGCCTCAAAATGTTCTGCTTGATGCCAATTACAGTGCCAAGATTGCAGATTTTGGCCTGTCCAAGCTATTGAACAAAGATCAAACCAGAACAGACACAAATGTAAGAGGGACAATGGGATATTTGGCACCTGAGTGGCTGAGGAATGCACCAGTGACATCTAAAGTTGATGTTTACAGTTTTGGAGTGGTGTTACTTGAAATTTTATGCTGCAGAAGGCACATTGAGTTAAATCGGGTGGAGGAAGAGAGCGAAGAGGATGATCTTGTTCTCTCGGATTGGGTTGTAAGTTGTATGATGAAAGGGAAGCTAGAGATGGTAGTAAGGCATGATCCTGAAGTATTGAGTGATTTTAAGAGGTTCGAGAGAATGGCAATGGTGGGAATATGGTGCATTCATCCTGATCCAGTTCTTAGGCCTTCTATGAAGAAGGTCACACAGATGCTGGAAGCAACGTCGGAGGTTGGAATTCCTCCTCTGCTTCACGATCAAATGTCCTAGTTTGGTCTTAAGACTCATGATAAGTAAGTTAATATTAGGGAATTAGTCAATTAATGTAATTTAGTTATGATACTTGTGAAGTCAGAAAACTTCCTCAAACGTATGATTTTTGTTGTTAGAGTTGCTTATCTTTTAAGAATGTTTGATTTTAAAGCTTATAATAAAATAATTTTAATAATATAAATTAAAAAAATAAATAAATATTAGATAAGTTAAGACCTCTCATTCTAATGGATTGGGCAAAATGTTCAACCGTTAATTTTATGGCTTCTTTTATTTTTTTTTCCATGTTAATGGGGAATGAGATTTAAGATTTTATATAGAGGGAGCATGTAATTCGGAATTACACAATAATTTCTAAAATATGAATTTATTTGATGGGTTCTTATAACTGGGAAAGAACAAGGGTTTTGTCAGACTCATCTAAGCCTACGTAATGGGAGGTTAATGTAGCGTTGTTTGAGGAAGGGAATGAATCCTTCAAAATGTTTTGGCTGAGGTTTAGCTCTTCTGGGCTTAGAGGTTGTAGTGGGTGCCGCTCATAGCTTGAAATTGGATATGAATATGAGCAATTGTTTGGATGCGGAGGCCATGGCTATGAACAAAAATCTAAGCTTTCGTTGTCCTCAAATAGGGGACATGAGGCTTTGAACAATTCACTTTTCTTTAATAATTTCTTAAAATTTAGAAATAAAATAAATAAAATGTGAAAAAGATTAATAGCTTTTAATATTATTTTTTCCTTAAAAAGCATGTTGCAAGCCTATAATTCAACTGAGAAAATTTATATTTCCATATCATCATTAAGTTGCAACAAGTTTTATAAAATAAATATATTGTATATATTTTTTTATGGAAAATCCAACAGATCCATCCATACAAATTTATTTTTTATTTTCTAAATTATGCCATAACTAATATTTGGGTCCTTCAATTTCCAACAATAGCTGATTTAGTCTTTAATAGTTGGTTCCATCAATAATTAGGTCCTTCGTCCATTTTTAGTCAATTTGGCTTGATGGATAGAGTACTGGTTCTAGCCCTATCCATTGATCTTCCCACACTAATGTTGGTTCTTATAATTGATATGCAATTGCCTTTTAGGTGTTGACTCTGTTCTTACTGTTGTTGATGTAATGCATGTATCTATAATTCTATAAATATATGAAGAGGGAAATATTGAAATTTCTAAAAATATTCATTGTAATTTAGTATTTTAATAATGAAAGATTAAATTTAATTGATTATGTAATTTAAAATTAATTATAATAATAAATAATTAAATTTAATTAGTTATTAAAAATTAAAATTAATTAAAATTGGTAGGATTCTATTAAAAAATTAAAAAATTATTTAAACTATAAAATCGTTGGAAAAAGAAAAAAATATGTTCTTTTTCTACTAAAAATAAAATCGTTGAAAAATAAATAAAAAGAAATCTTGTTGTATTAAAATTCTATTTTAAATTTATAATAACATATTTTGAAAGAAAAATATAAATTTTTTGAATAAAATAAAAATATTATAGAATTAAAAATAATAATAATAAAATAATTTTGTTTATTCTAAACATTATATATATATGGTACTTTTTTAATTTATTAAGTAGAATAATTTTTTAATAAATAATAATTTTATTTTTATAAATAATTAAAATTTTTATTTAAGTAAAATTTTTAATAAAATTTTTAATTTAATTTATTATAAAATTAATTTAAATATTTTTATCTCTTTGTGTAGATAAATTATATAGTTTTTTAAAAAGATGATAAATTATGGAAAATAAAAATTACACGTAAATTTAAAATTCTTAATTATATACTTATATTTAACTTTTTTTAAGTTCTTTAAGTTTCCATTAAAAAAATTTAATCGGGTATTTAATAATTTTTTAGAAAATAAAATTATAAAAAAATTAAAAAGTAAATTATATATATACATACACACGTTTGAAACAAGTAGACGTACAAATGATAATATAGAGATTCATTTAGTTGCCAATATTTTGTTAGATATTTGTCACGACCCAATCTATGGGCCGAACCGGCACTAGGACCTGGACCAGCCTAAAGCCCTCGAGGCCCGTAGTAAGCCTAACTGTTCATTTACCCAATTCTAAGGCCCATTTGGGCCCAATTTCAAGAAAACAAACGGACAGAGTCCGGCCATAAAATGGACTTTCCAACGGGGAGTTTTCGACTCACCCGACCTGTAAACACAATATATAGTCAATTGGGGAGCTCAGCTCACCCTCCACATACTCATCAACATAAAAATAAATGGGAGCTCTGCTCCCTCATCCAATCCATCAAACATGCATAGCATATTAAGTTTACAGGTCCCAAAATAATAATTTAGTTTACAGACCCAAATCAAATAAACATTTCTAACACATGCGAAAATTCTAAGATTTAACAAGTTTATACAAACAGTAATAATTGACCTGCGAGGGAGAAAGCAGGTTAACCTCAAAAAATACCCTCCTGTGGCCTGTAAAAATTTTTGAACAGGAGTGAGCGTTCGACTCAGAGAGTAAAATATCAATTTTAACCATAATCTCTATAACTATCTAAAACTAATGCACTCTGTAGAGTGAAATGCAACATCAACAACATTTTCACATCATAACATCAAAAAGGTAATTGGAGCACTCACGCACCCTGTAGCATCAATCATAACATATGGGAGCTGATCCCTATCTGACTCTCTTAAATCCAACTGGTGCGTGAAGAACTCAAGCCGGACTTTCGCTTAATAAACCAAATCGAGGGTCCCAGCGAAGAACTCAAGCCGTGACTACCCCTCGAAGGATCGGGTCCCAGCGAAGAACTCAAGCCGTGACTACCCGTCCTATCCACAGTCCACACCACATCACACGCATGCCAACGCATGCACACTGCTCCAAATTACCACAACAACATCATAGCACTTTAACAGTTATCAATGCATCATAAATCGTGCCTAGAGTTTAACTACATAAATATATGCATAGAAGTGATGCATGGGCATGCTGAACATATAATAATATCGAAATTACAATTAAAATTAATATTTTACTCACAGACTTGACGGTGGTCACCGTAGTGGGCGGAGGAAGAAGGTCATCGGCTCACGACAATTTTATTACAATCATTTAATACAAATGACTCAATACAAATCAAGAAAAGACCAAATCGTCCTAAGTCGTGCGAAAATCAGTGAGTCTCCCTATACCTAGGACCTACCCAACCTGCAAAAGGGCTCAAAACACACTTCTATATTCACAATCCATATGTCCATAGCTCAATCACATCACACAGCCCCTCCTGGGCCCATCAAATCAATCATCCATCACAATATGTAAAATTTCAATTTAGTCGTTATAACTGATCATTTTTGCAAAAAACTGCACAAATAAGCTCTAAAAATTCTAAAACTTTGCCCCGCGGTCCTTAGCAATATTACTAAGCTATTGCAAAAAGAATCATAATTTTCTAAGCTACCACGAATATTTTATGGATTTTTAATCCTATTTAAGCACTAGAAAATTACGAAAAAGCAAGGTTCGGGTTTACCTTTGCCGATTCCGACTTGAGGCAGCTCGGACGTCGACAATTGGGGCTAGCCAAAACCTCGGTCAATTCGGAGACTTTTCCAGCAGTGCATGCAGTCCGATTTCGCCGATTTCGCACAGTCAATCGTCGAATTTTCGCGAATCGAGGATAACTACACGAAGCCCATAACACGGGGGTTAGTACATAAATTTTTCAGAATTTTCTAAGCTCATTAAATGCTCAGAAAAACACTGCGAAGTTCCGTGGGACCCACCGAAAAACGGTGTCGGAAAAATTTGAAATTTATGTCGCCGCGAAGCTCTCGACGAGTGGAGCTTGCTGGTACCCTCGGTTTTCTCGTGGGATTCACGGTTTTCGAGAAATCTAGCCCAAAAGTCGAAATGGTCTAAAAACTTCCCGAGCAAAAATTGGACAAACTGCTAGATGGATTTCGGCGTTCTTGGTGTCTATGGAAAGCTCTCGCCGAGTAGATGATTTTAGACACAAGAACCGGTCCAATTGGTGGCCGGATCGGCCGAATTTTGGCCGGGGAAGCCGAAACGCCACATGAGGAGGAATTTGCCCGCGGTTTCCGGCCGTTCGCGCGTGGCCGGTGGGGAGGCTGGGTGGCGGCCGATGGGGTGGAGTGGTGGGGAGTGGCAGCCAGGGAGGGAGGAGAGAGAAAAGAGAGAGAAAAGGAAGAGGGAACGACGCGCGCGGGGAAGGGAAGAAGAAAAAGGAAAAGGCTGGTCCGATTCGACCGGTCTGATCCGGTCCGGTTCGATTCGGCCGGTCCGATTCAAGATACAAAATTTTGAATTTTTACTCTGCCTCGGGACCGAAAACTTTGGTCTAAAAATTCCGAAAAAAATTTCAGAAAACTCAGAAAAATACGTAGACTCCAAATATATTTTTAGTTTTGTCACGTGGTCTTTAAATTAATTTTTAAAATTCATCAAAGTTTATATTTTCGAAAAATCGAACCTGATTTTTAAAATCCGAAAAATTTCAAAAAAATTCCTAAAATTTAAATAAAATTAAAATACCAAAAATGCTCATAAAATTTAAAATTTTGGGGTGTTACATTCTTCCCCCCTTACAGAAAATTCGTCCTCGAATTTTTACACAAGGCAGAATAAAGCACATGATTATACATTGAACAAATAAGGGTACTTGCTACGCATGTCCCGTTCTGACTCCCAGGTGCACTCTTCCACTGACTGACTTCTCCACAAAACCTTAACCATAGGGATCTGTTTGGATCTTAGCTGTCTCACTTGGTAGTCCACTATGGCTACAGGTTGCTCCTCAAATGTCAAGTTCTCTTTTAGCTCTATCACATCCGGCTGTAGTACATGAGAAGGATCTGGAATGTATTTCCTGAGCATGGAGATGTGAAACACGGGATGAACGTGAGAAAGGTTGGGTGGTAGCTCCAGCAGGTGCAAGCTGCTCCAACTCTATCGGTAACCTCAAAGGTCCAATATCTTGAGGTGCCAACTTGCCCTTCTTTCCAAATCTCATGACTCCCTTCATTGGAGAAACCTTCAGAATACATAGTCGCCCATCGCAAACTCGACATCCCTCCGTCAGGGTCCGCATAACTCTTCTCTCATCGAAAAGTCCTCGATCGTTGCTCGATTAAAGGAACTACCTCAAGTGTCTTGCATTAGGTCTACATCATGCACCTTCGCTTCCCCCATTTCTGTCCAACACAGAGGAGACCTACACTTTCTTCCATATAATGCCTCATAGGGTGCCATCCCTATGCTGGAGTTATAACTGTTGTTGTAGGCAAACTCCACCAAAGCTAGCTGCTCATCCCATTGATCTCCAAAATCCAAGACACTCATGCGAAGCATGTCTTCCAGTGTTTGGATTGTCCTTCATCGTCCGTGCATGCGAGGGTGGAAAGTCTTGAAGTTCAATCAGGTGCCAAGTGCCTCCTGCAACTTTCTCTAAAATCGAGAAGTGAATGGGGCCCTCTATCGAGATATTATGGGCGGAACTCCATGCAATCTGACTATTTCTCGAATGTAGAGCCGGGCATACTGTGCCACAGAGTATGTAGTCTTTACAGGCAAGAAGTGAGCTGATTTGGTTAGACGGTCTACAATTACCCATATCGAGTCACAAAATCCATAGTGATCATTTCCCACTTCTATTCTGGGATAGGGAGCTCTTGCAGCTTCCCTGACGGTCTCTGGTGTTCAAACTTCACCTTCTGACAAGTCAAGCACTTGGACACAAAGTCTGCTATGTCTCTCTTCATGCCATTCCACCAATAGCTATCTTTCACATCATGGTACATCTTGGTGGAACCTGGGTGGACACTGTACAGTGTATAGTGTGCCTCTCGCATGATTTCGTTCCTGAGGTTGTCCACATCGGGCACACATATCCTAGAACCTTGCACTAGGGCGCCATCATTGGCAAATCCAAACTCACCACCTTCACCTTGCTGTACTCTTTTTATGATCTTCATCAATTGTTGGTCTCTGTGCTGGGAAACTCTAACTCTGTCCCTCAAGTCCGCCTCCGAAAAGTGAGCCAACAATACCCCCTCATCTGAAAGATCTAGGATTAAACCTTGATCCATCAACTCATGTACCTCCTGAATCAATGGTCTATTCTCTACTGAAATGTGCGCCAAACTGCTAGAAGATTTTCTGCTCAAAGCATCTGCTACAACATTGGCCTTCCCAGGGTGGTACTGGATGGTGTAATCATAGTCTTTCAGAAGCTCCATCCATCTCCTCTGTCTCAAGTTTAAATCCCTCTATTGGAAGATGTACTTTAAACTCTTGTGGTCGGTGTATATCTCGCACACTTCACCATACAGGTAGTGTCTCCAGATTTTAAGTGCAAAGACTACAGCCGCCATTTCCAAATCATGGGTGGGGTAGTTCTGCTCATGCCTCTTGGTGCCTTGAAGCATAAGCCACTACCTTTCCATTCTCGCATCAAAACACACCCTAGGCCAACTCTGGGCGTCCACAAGACAGTGTATCCTTCACCACTCACAGTAGTGTCAACACGAGCGGTGGTTAGACACTCCTTAAGCTTCTGGAAACTCACCTCACAGTCATCTGTCCAAATGAATGGAACATTCTTCCTGGTCAACTTAGTTAGGGGAGCCGCTATCCTGGAGAAATCTTGTACAAAGCGCCTATAGTAGCCAGCTAAACCCAGAAAACTTCGCACCTCAGTGACTGTTGTAGGCCTAAGCCAATCAGTTACAGCTTCAATTTTCTTGGGATCCACTTGAATGCCGTCACTAGAAACCACGTGTCCCAAGAATGAGATGCTTTCTAGCCAAAATTCACATTTTGAAAATTTGGCATATAGCTGGTGCTCCCTCAACGTCTGCAACACCATCCTCAAGTGTCACACGTGTTCTTCCTCGGTCCGAGAGTACACCAAAATGTCATCTATGAATACGATGACAAAACGGTCCAAAAATGGCTTGAACACCCTGTTCATCAAGTCCATGAAGGCTGCTGGTGCATTAGTGAGTCCAAAAGACATCACCAAGAACTCATAATGACCATACCTTGTCCTGAATGCCGTTTTGGACACGTCCTCATTCCTGATTCTCAACTGATGGTAGCCTGATCGCAGGTCTATCTTGGAAAAGAATCTAGCCCCTTGGAGCTGATCAAACAGATCATCGATCCGAGGAAGTGGATACTTGTTCTTCACAGTCACCTTGTTCAGCTGTCTATAGTCAATGCACAACCTCAATGACCCATCCTTCTTCCTAACAAATAGAACAGGAGCACCCCAGGGTGAAGTGCTCGGACGTATAAAACCCTTGTCCAAAAGCTCCTGTAGTTGCTCCTTCAGCTCTTTCAATTCTGCTGGTGCCATCCTGTAAGGTGGCATGGATATGGGGTTTGTACCCGGCACAACATCAATGCAAAACTCTATTTCCCTTCCTGGTGGCAATCCTGGAAGCTCCTCTGGGAAGACATCCATAAATTCTCTGATAACAGGAACATTTTCCATGCTGACACCTTCTATAGATGTATCTCTCACCAATGCCAAATACCCTTGGCATCTATGCCTCAACATTTTTCTAGCACTAATTGCTGACACCAAATTATATGGAGCCACGCTCCTGTCACCATCAAAGCTAAACTCTTCCACACCAGGTATGTGGAAATGCACCTTTTTGTTCCTGCAGTCTAAAGTGGCATAGTGAGTTGACAACCAATCCATCCCCAGGATTACATCAAAATCCATTACTGGTAGAGGAACCAAGTCTGCTGGGAGGATCTTTCCATCCACTACTACTGGACTATCCGGAAAAACCATATCTACCCCTATGTCGTCGCTAAGTGGGGTAGCTACCGATAAAGGGCACTCTAAAGTTGTAGGGTTTCTACCCAACCTCATGGCAAACACAGGGGAGACAAATGAGTGCGTAGCACCCGGATCTATTAAAACACGAGCCTCATAGGAACAGACCAGAAGAATACCTGCCACAACTGCATTTGAAGCTTGAGCATCCTGGTGGGTCAGGGTGAAAACCTGAGCTTGACCCCTACCCTGAGTGGCAGAACCCTGATACTGACTTCTACCTCCTGATCTGCCTCCAAATCCACGTCCCCCTTGTCCTCGGCCCTGTTGGCCACTGAACTGACTGCCTGCCATGTTGGAAGCACCCGGATACAACTGTCGAGGAATATTTGCAACAGAACCTTGTGACCCCATCTGTGGCTCGCTGAACACGGGGCATTCCCTAGCAAAGTGACCTGGTTGGCCACACCTGAAGCATACTCCTGATCCCATCAAACAAGGTCCTGAATGTCCTCTTCCACACTGTGCACAAGGTGCCAAAGAGGATCTGAACTGGACCAGGCTGCTGTACCTGAGCTGTGACCCTTTCTTTGGATCCGTACCACAGTGCAGACCCTCGAGGTTTGTGTCTAAAACCACTCTTCTTGTTCCTACTTTTTCCTCTGTAATTACTCTGGCCACCACTGTCTGGAGTACCCATGGAAGGGACACCTGAGGAACCCTCTGCTCTATTTTTCTTTGCTCTCCATTTGTCATCCATGACATAGCTAATCTCAATCATGCAGCTCGATCAACCACCACATCAAAAGGTGATCGGACATCATGGCCAGGTTTGCATACCTCTGTCAAGCCCCTTTAGGAACCTCTTCACCTTCATAGTTTCGTAGCAACTCGTAGGGGCATACCGCTCAACTCCGAAGTGCAGAGCATATTCATCTACAGACCTGCCATTCTGTCTTAAGGCCTCAAAGGCCCACTGCTTCTGATCTCTGAAGCTTTCTGGCACAAACCGATTGATAAAAAGTTCCACAAACTGAGCCCATGTCAAACCCTCCATCCGGGGTAACACGTAGTCATTCATCCATTGTCTAGGCATAGGCCCCATGACATGCTGCATACACTCTATCAGTCTTCTATCGACCAATCGTAATTACATTCTGTCTGCAGGAATCCAAAAACCGATATGCATCGTCTGACACATCATAAGTTCCAGGCACCAACTTCTTGAAATTAATTATCTGTTTATAAGGTTCCCCTCTTGGTGCGGTGGACTGCTGCTGCTGTGGAGGGTGGACCATATACTGCGCCATCATGTCGATGGTTCTCTGTAACCCAGCTAGAGTAGCTGCCATTGGGTCCATGGGACCCTGTGCCATAAAGGACTGATCCTGTACTGGGGGTGGCTGCTCCTCTACTTGAGCAGCTCTAGGCCTCCTACCCCGCCTCCTCGGGGCAGGCGCCTCATCCTGTGCTGACACCTCGTCAGGCACATCTGGCTCTGGTGCAGTGGCAGCTCTCCTGCTTCTACGCATTTTCCTGAAATTCAGCAGCATTAGCCCACAAAATTCAAAACTGCACATTACACAGCTCTATAGACTCATATTTATACACAATATATGAAGCAGAAACTAGAAGCAAAGACGACAATGCAAGACGAATGTGGACCCTATTTTTCCGCATGTGACTCCTAGTAGACTCTTCCCAACACTTTAGACAAACATTCCCTAAGAATCTGGAGCCTAAGCTCTGATACCACATTTGTCACGACCCAACCTATGGGCCGGACCGGCACTAGGACCTGGGCCAGCCTAAAGCCCCCGAGGCCCGTAGTAAGCCTAACTGTTCATTTACCCAATTCTAAGGCCCATTTGGGCCCAATTTCAAGAAAACAAACGGACAGAGTCCGGCCATAAAATGGACTTTCCAACGGGGAGTTTTCGACTCACCCGACCTGTAAACACAATATATAGTCAATTGGGGAGCTCAGCTCACCCTCCACATACTCATCAACATAATAATAAATGGGAGCTCAGCTCCCTCATCCAATCCATCAAACATGCATAGCATATTAAGTTTACAGGTCCCAAAATAATAATTTAGTTTACAGACCCAAATCAAATAAACATTTCTAACACATGGGCAAATTCTAAGATTTAACAAATTTATACAAACATAGTAATTGACCTGCGAGGGAGAAAGCAGGTTAACCTCAAAAAATACCCTCCTGTGGCTGTAAAATTTTTGAACAAGAGTGAGCGTTCGACTCAGAGAGTAAAATATCAATTTTAACCATAATCTCTATAACTATCTAAAACTAATGCACTCTGTAGAGTGAAATGCAACATCAACAACATTTTCACATCATAACATCAAAAAGGTAATTAGAGCACTCACGCACCCTGTAGCATCAATCATAACATATGGGAGCTGATCCTATCTGACTCTCTTAAATCCAACTGGTGCCGTGAAGAACTCAAGTCGGACTTTCGCTTAATAAACCAAATCGAGGGTCCCAGCGAAGAACTCAAGCCGTGACTACCCCTCGAAGGATCGGGTCCCAGCGAAGAACTCAAGCCGTGACTACCCGTCCTATCCATAGTCCACACCACATCACACGCATGCCAACGCACGCACACTGCTCCAAATTACCACAACAACATCATGGCACTTTAACAGTTATCAATGCATCATAAATCGTGCCTAGAGTTTAACTACATAAATATATGCATATAAGTGATGCATGGGCATGCTGAACATATAATAATATCGAAATTACAATTAAAATTAATATTTTACTCACAGACTTGACGGTGGTCACTGAGGCGGCTGGGCGGAGGAAGAAGGCTGTCCCGGCTCACCTGACAATTTTATTACAATCATTTAATACAAATGACTCAATACAAATCAAGAAAAGACCAAATACGTCCTAAGTCGTGCCGAAAATCCGGCAGAGTCTCCCCTATACCTAGGACCTACCCAACCTGCAAAAGGGCTCAAAACACACTTCTATATTCACAATCCATATGTCCATAGCTCAATCACATCACACAGCCCCTCCTGGGCCCATCAAATCAATCATCCATCACAATATGTAAAATTTCAATTTAGTCCTTATAACTGATCTTTTTTGCAAAAAACTGCCCAAATAAGCTCTAAAAATTCTAAAACTTTGCCCCGCGGTCCTTAGCAATATTACTAAGCTATTGCAAAAAGAATCATAATTTTCTAAGCTACCACGAATATTTTATGGATTTTTAATCCTATTTAAGCACTAGAAAATTACGAAAAAGCAAGGTTCGGGTTTACCTTTGCCGATTCCGACTTCGGGAACGCGCTCGGGACGTCTGACAATGGGGGGCTAGCCAAAACCTCGGTCCAATTCGGAGACTTTTCCGATAACGGGTCTGTCTGGCCGGGATTTCGCAGACCCGGTCAACTATCGAATTTCCGCGAATCGAGGATACCTACACGAAGCCCATAACACGGGGGTTAGTACATAAAATTTTCAGAATTTTCTAAGCTCATTAAATGCTCGGAAAAACACTGCGAAGTTTCGTGGGACCCACCGAAAAACGGTGTCAGAAAAATTTGAAATTTATGTCGCCGCGAAGCTCTCGACGAGTGGAGCGTGCTGGTACCCTCGGTTTTCTCGTGGGATTCACGGTTTTCGAGAAATCTAGCCCAAAAGTCGAAATGGGCTAAAAACTTCCCGGGCAAAAATTGGACAAACCGCTCAATGGATTTCGGCGTTCTTGGTGTCTATGGAAAGCTCTCGCCGATTAGATGATTTTAGACACAAGACCCGGTCCAATTGGTGGCCGGATCGGCCGAATTTTGGCCGGGGAAGCCGAAACTCCGCGCGCGCGAGGGAGGGAATTCGCTGTTCCGCCGCTCGGGCGGTGGCCGGCTAGCCGGGAGGTCGGGTGGCGCGCACGGCCTACTGGGTGGCGTGGGAGGTGGTCGGCCAGGAGGGAGGAGAGAGAAAAGAGAGAGAAAAGGAAGAGGGAACGACGCGCGCGGGGAAGGGAAGAAGAAAAAGGAAAAGGCCGGTCCGATTCGACCGGTCCGATCCGGTCCGGTTCGATTCGGCCGGTCCGATTCAAGATACAAAATTTTGAATTTTTACTCTGCCTCGGGACCGAAAACGAGGTCCAAAAATTTCGAAAAAAATTTCAGAAAACTCAGAAAAATACGTAGACTCCAAATATATTTTTAGTTTTGCCACGTGGTCTTTAAATTAATTTTTAAAATTCATCAAAGTTTATATTTTCGGAAAATCGAACCCGATTTTTAAAATCCCAAAAATCTCAAAAAAATTCCTAAAATTTAAATAAAATTAAAATACCAAAAATGCTCATAAAATTTAAAATTTTGGGGTGTTACAATATTTATATAGTCCTAATTTTTTAAAAAATTTATATTCATGTCACTAATCATTATTTATTATGAAATCACAAGCAATCACTTAATGCTATTATATATGAAACGTCTGTGGGATATCCACCTTTTTTATTTGTGATCTTAAGTTTAACTTATAGGAAGGTAAAGCAACATGGTAAGTTTTGTGATATTTTATTTAATTTGTGCAAGTTTGCAGCTCATTTGAAATGATTGTTATGCTTTATACAATATCTTCTCATTGATTCATACACATTAATCACATATATTTTAATATTAAAATAATTTTTATATAGGTTATTTTCTTACTATTATTGGAAAGTGATTGATTGCTATAATTAGGTAGAATGTGAATATAATTACCTTTAGTGCATGGCGTCTACTTTACTGTTATCCTTATTTGGAAACTAAAATTTTATAAAATTTTAATTCAATTGATTCTTTTTTTTTAATTCTTTAACTTAAAAAATTTTCATTTTAAAAGAAAGAGAAATCACGCAAAAAATAATATGATTGTGTGATAATTGAATTTTACAAATAATTCTTTCTAAATGAAGTCTTATAGATTTCTTTGATTATACATTTAATGTAATACTAGACAATTTATAAAACAAGGGTAAAAAATTCTCTAGGACAATAAAAAATAAATTCTCAAATTGGGGGAAAAACTAATTTTAAATAAAATAAAGAAATAAATTCTTAAATTGGGAAAAAAACTAATTCTTAAGAAAATTAAAAAAAAATAGAATATTTTAAGGTTTATTAGTTAATTAGCTTAAAACTTTACTTGGATTGCATATAAAAAAAAAATAAATTACGCGTATGAATAACAAATATAAATGCAATATATGTTAGAAAAAAAATAGTATAAATAAAACAAACTAAACTTTTTAAGAGCTTGCTATGTGATTAATCATTTAAATATGACACATGGAGTATTTAAAAGTTTTGCCTACTCTCTCGTTTTTATGTATTTAATAAATTTTAATTTATTTTATTTTAATTTTATAATTTTTATATTAATATGCATTTAATAGAGACATATCTTCAATTTTATATATATATATATATATATATATATATATATATATAATTTCATTAAATTTATTTTTTATTAATTAGTTAATTTAGTTCTCTTTTACGATAACTATTTAATTATCTTTGTATTTTTCTTTTAAATATCATTATTATTGTCATTATTATTTTAATTTTTATAATTTAAATAATTATTTTCTTCAACAACTGATTGTCAAAATTCAAGACTTTTGTGATTAATTGTGCTATTTAAAAATTTATTGTATTGTTTTGTTTCTAAAAAATAATATTTATGCAAAAAATATAATATTTTGGTTTAGATTTTATTTTTTATTTTATTTCAATAAATTAAATACCTTTCTTTTTTAATTAAAATTTTAATTAGTATAATTTATTTCATATTAATTAAATAATAAATACGTATTTTATGTTATTATTATAATTTCAAATATGCCTTATCTTTTGGAGAAAATTTGACACTTCTATCTCTCCTAATCAATTTGGTTTCATGCTCGGTCATTCAACTATGGAAGTGATCTTTTTCATTAGAAGTTTGATGGAAAAATATAAAAATGTGAAGAAAGATCTACATATGGTTTTTATTGATTTAGAGAAGGCTTATGATAATGTTCCTAGAAATATCTTATGGAGAGTGTTATAACAAAAGAGGGTATCTATTAGGTACATATAAGTGTTGAAAGATGTGTATGAAGAAACAACTACTATTGTGAGCACAGTGGGAAGGGACACAAGAGATTTTTCTATCTCAGTTAGATTACACCAAGGTTCAGCTGTGAGCCCTTACCTTTTTATATTAGTTCTAGATGAATTGACGAAACATATACAAAAGAGTATCCATTAGTGCATGATATTTGCGGATGATATAGTTCTGATAGATGAGACACGAGAAAGAGTCAATAGAAAGCTAGAGCTTTGGATAAGTACTCTAGAGTCAAAGGGCTTTAAGTTAAGTAGAACGAAGACAGAATACATGCATTGCAAGTTTAGTGAAGGTCGAACTGGTGATAGGGTAGGAGTTAGTTTGGATGGAGTGGTATTACCCCAAAGTAATCACTTTAAATATCTCGGCTTAATCCTTCAAGTAGATGGGGATGTGAGGAGGATGTTAGTCATAGGATTAAAGCCGGATGGTTGAAGTGGAGACGTGCCATGGGAGTTTTATGTGATTACAATATTTCCAATAAGTTGAAAGAAAAATTTTACTATACAGCCATACGACTGGCTATATTATATGATAGTGAGTGTTGGGCAATGAATGAGTCGTATATGTCTAAGATGAGAGTTGCGGAGATGAGAATGTTAAGGTAGATAAGTGACTATACTAAACTATATAAAATCTGTAATGAGAATACTAGAAAAAGATAAGAGTGGTGTCAATTGAGGATAAGTTGAGAGAAGAGAGATTGAGGTGGTTTGATCATATGAAGCGTAGACAAACGGAGGTTCCAGTTAGACAAGTAGAGCACATTAGGTTAGAGGATAGAAAGAAAAGAAGGAGTAGACCAAAACTGATTTGGAGGAGAGTAGTACAATATGACCTAAGAGCATTACACATTTTCGAGGATTTAACCCAAAATCATTTAGAGTGGAGAAAGAGAATCCATATAGTCGATCCCAATAAATTTTTGAGATAAAAACTTAGTTGAGTTGAGTATCACAATATTATCTCCTTAAATATCCTTTATTAAACCTATTTACATATAATTTATATACATAATATTATTTAAATAATTCCATATTATTTTACTTGAAAATATTATTCGATTTTATTTAACTCTAAAAATTTTTAAAATTAGCTTTAAATACGCAAATCAGAAATTAATAAAATGTATGAATTAATAATATCATATTTAAATATTTAATTGTTAAAACTTTTACAATCAATTTTAAATATGAAAATATAAAAATTATTAATTAATAGTATCATATTTAAAATAAACTGATTTCAATTTTTTAAATGAAACTTTATTTTTTATTTTTATTTTGCTTTTTATTTTTATGTTTTTGATAATTATTTGAAATATTAATGTAAATTTATGTTAATAATTATTTTGTTAATGTTTTATATATACCTAATTAATATTAATTTTAAATATAAATATATTAAAATTTAAATATTAAAAAAATAATAAATTAACGTGTAAAGTACAGACGTTTAACTTAGTAGAATTATTATGGCAAGAAAATTCTTGAGCTTGACCTTGCAGAAGCATGAGCGTACAGTTGAAAAGGATTAGTACATACGGGGATATGTGCAAATGGGCATGGATCCATGGTTGATTGAGACAAATCTCAACTGTTGTAATGAAAATTATTGTAACAAATTGCAATTTTATAAATACACCCATCGTCGGTATGATGTGATCAAAATTATAATGTAACCGTAATTACATTACATATTTAATTATATTATTTAGTAACAAAAAACATTCAAGCGTTTGAACTTAATTTAAAAGTCGATTTGTGAGTTATAAATATTTAATTAGTATATAAACTAAGCTGACATCAGGTATTCACACAATATGAGATCCTTATTCTATACGTCTTTCCAATTATATTTAAAATAACATAATAATTATTACATATAAAAATAAATATAATAATAATTATTTATTTTAATTTTTTCATTTATTATCTTCACTACTATCACCACCACTACTACCATCAACATTGCTAGATTGGTATCACAATCACTGTTATTACCATCACTATTACCATCAATATTGTCAAATTGTTATCACCATCGCTATCACCACCACCACTACTTGACTACCGTTATCACTGTTTAATCACTATTATCTCTATCACCACCTAGCCACTATTATAACCACTATCTTACTTTGTCATCACCACTACCTAATTATCATTGTTGCCACCACCATCACTGCCATTTAGTCATTATTACTTGCAAATCATTGTAAATACTATCATTTACTATTAAAATTATAAATAAATTAAATATTGAAATCAGAAATATCATTATATTACACTACTTATATTTTTATTTTACAACTAAATATAAAAATATAATGACAATTACATTACAATTTCGATTGTGTTACATAATTGATCACATCACGCTTTACCAAAATAACCTAAATTATTTTAGGTTGTTTTTGAATTCATGAATTTGAAGTTTTGGATTTGAATTTAGATAACTTATTTGGTAGGTTTAAAAAATATAAATTTGGATTTTGATCAAATCCAAGGTAAGTATAGAAACATTAAAAAAAAAAGTAAGAATTTAAAATAATAATATTATCTATGTTATTTGAAATTTAAAGTCAACCTAAGAAACATTTTTTTTATACTTACCTCCATTTTAAATTTTAAAATTAAAATTTTTTAATTATCCAAATAAGATATTTTTAAATTTTAAATTTTAAATTCAATATTTAAAATCTAAATTTAAGAATCCAAACGCAACCTTGTGTCGTTTCAGTTTTGGGATTTGCTCTCTCATGTCCTCTCTCATTTTAATATTTTATTTTGAGCAATATGATTATAACGCTTCAGAACTAGGTCCTAAATTGCTATCAGAATAGATCATGATGAAAAAAAAAATTTAACAAAACCTTCATGAATCACCAATAAAGAATGGAAGAGAGAGAAAAAGAGAAATAAGGAGAGTTGAAGGTAAAATAGAAATTATAAAATATTCTCTCATCAGACCATATTTTAATTCCTTAACTAATAACCAAATTGACTAAAATAAAATGTAGGAATCTAATTGTTGAAGTAACCAAATGTTGAGGACTAAAACAACTATTTCTGAAAATTGAGATTGTAACACCCCTAATTTTTAAATTAATTATTTTATGGATAGATATTAATATTTTATTTTATTTAAATTTTAGAAAATTATTTGAAATTTTTCAGATTTTAGAAATCGGGTTTGATTTTCTAAAAATATAAAACTTTGATGATTTTTAAAAATTAATTTAAAAATCACGTGACAAAACTAAAAATATATTTGGACTCTAATTTTTTTGAGTTTTCTAGAATTTTTTCGAAATTTTTGGGTCTCGTTTTCGGTTCCAAGGCAGAGTAAAAATTTAAAATTTTGTATTCTGAATCGGACCGACCGAATCGAACTGGATCAGATCAGACCGATCGAATCGGACCGGCCCTCTTACTCTTTTCTTTTCTCTTCCGCGCGTTCCTAACGCCTTCTCTCTCTCTCTCTCTCTCTCTCTCTCTCTCTCTCCTATTTTCTCTCTCCTCCCTTCACCCCTCACTGGCCAGCCACCGCCCCAGCCTCCCCCACAAGCTGCTTCACCTCCAGGCCACCTCCCCGCCGCCGACCGACGCTCCAGGCAGTCGGAAACGTCGCGCAAAGTCACCCCTGCGCGCATGCGTCTTTCAGTCTTCCCGGAACAATTTCGGCCGATCAGGCCACCAATTGGATCGGGTCTTGTGCTAAACCTCTTCTACACCTCGAGAGCTTTCCATAAATACCAAGAACACCAAAATCCATCGAGCGGTTTGCCTAATTTTTGTTCGGGAAGTTTTAGCCCATTTTGACTTTTGGGCTAATTTCTCGCAAACCGTGAACCCCACGAGAAAACCAAGAGTACCAGAGTGTTCCACTCGTCGAGAGCTTTGCGGCAATACAAATTTCAAAATTTTTCGACACCGTTTTTCGGTGGGTCCTGTAAAATTTCGTAATATTTTTCCGAGCACTAAATGAGCTTAGAAAATTCTGTAAAAATTATGTACTAACCCCTGTGTTGTGGGCTTCATGTAGGTACCTTCAATTCACGGAAATTCAACTGTTGCCGGGGTCTGTAAATTTCAGGCTAGGCAAACAGGCTACCAAAAAAGTCTTAGAATTAGGTCAAAATTTTGGCTACCCCACCATTGTCAGACATACCGAGCGCGTTCCCTAGATCGGAATCGACATAGGTAAACCCGAACCCTACTTTTTCTTAATTATCTAGTGCTTGAATTGGATTAAAAATCCATAGAATATTCATGATAGCTTAGAAAATTATAATTCCTTTTGCATTAGCTTAGTAATATTGCTAAGGACCGCGGGGCAAAGTTTTAGAATTTTTAGAGCTCATTTGAGTAGTTTTTGCAAAAGGGTTAATTATAAGGACTAAACTGTAATTTTTCATATTGTGATTGTTAACTGTTTTGATGGGCCCAGGAGGGGCTATGTGATGTGATTGATTTGTGGATATAGAAGTGCATTTTGAGCTCTTTTGCGGGTTGAGTAGGTCCTAAGTATAGGGGAGACTCTGCCGGATTTTTGGTGCAACTTAGGGTGTCTTTGGTCTTTTCCAAGCTTGTATTGAGTCAAATATATTAAATGATTGCAATGAAATTTATCAGGTGAGCCAGGACAGCCTTCCTCCTCCGCCCAGCCGTCACAGTGATTTCGGTTAAGTCTGTGAGTAAAATATTAATTGCAATTGTAATTTCAATATTATTATATGTTCAAGCATGCTCATGCATCACTTATAAATATGTATCTATGTAGTTAAACACTAGGCACGCTTTATATTGCATTCATAATTGTTGAAGTGCCATGGATGTTATTTGTGGTAATTTGGAGCAATGTGTAACACCCCAAAATTTTAAATTTTATTATTTTATGAGTATTATTGATATTTTAATTTTATTTAAATTTTAAGAAAATTATTTGAAATTTTTCGGATTTTAGAAATCGGGTTCGATTTTCCGAAAATATAAACTTTGATGATTTTTAAAAATTAATTTAAAGACCACGTGGCAAAACTAAATATATATTTGGAGTCTACGAAATTTTCTGAGTTTTCTGGAATTTTTTCAGAATTTTTGGACCTCGTTTTCGGTCCCAAGGCAGAGTAAAAATTCAAAATTTTGTATTCTGAATTGAACCAATCGAATCGAACCGGACCGGATCGGACCAGTCGAATCGGACTGGCTCCTTTTTCTTCTTCTCTTTTCTTCCGCGCGTCCCGACCTTCCTCCCCTTCTCTCCCTTTTTCTCTCTCCTCCCTCCTCCCCTTGCGGCGCCGCCACCTCCCCTGCCACCCCAGCTCGCCGGCGCCCACCCCTAGCCATCCCAATCCACCGGCCGCCTCCTGGAACGCCGGAAAACTGCGCCCGAAGTGGAGCGATGCGCGCGCACGACCGTTCGTCTTCCCGGCCGAAATCCGGCCGATCCGGCCACCAATCGGACCGGGTCTTGTGTCTAAACTCATCTACTCGTCGAGAGCTTTCCATAGACACTAAGAACACCGAAATCCGTCGAGCGGTTTGTCCGATTTTTGCCCGGAAAGTTTTTAGCCCATTTCGACTTTTGGGCTTGATTTCTCGCAAACTGTGAACCCCACGAGAAAACCGAGAGTACCAGAGCGCTCCACTCGTCGAGAGCTTCGCAGCGACATAAATTTTGAATTTTTCCGACATCGTTTTTCGATGGGTCCCACGAAAACTTCGCAGTGTTTTTTCGAGCATTTAATGAGCTTAGAAAATTCTAAAAAATTTATGTACTAACCCCCGTGTTATGGGCTTCGTGTAGGTATCTTCAATTCGCGGAAATTCTACAGTTGTCCGAGTCTGTGAATTTCTGGCCAGACAGACCCGTTACCGGAAAAGTCTCCGAATTGGATCGAGGTTTTGGCTATCCCACTATTGTCAGACATCCCGAGCGCGTTCCCGAAGTCGGAATCATCAAAGGTAAACCCGAACCTTGCTTTTTTCATAATTTTCTAGTGTTTAAATAGGATTAAAAATCCATAAAATATTCGTGGTAGCTCAGAAAATTATGATTCTTTTTGCAATAGCCTAGTAATATTGCTAGGGACCGCGGGGTAAATTTTTAGAATTTTTAGAGCTTGTTTGGGCAGTTTTTGCAAAAATGATCAATTATAAGGACTAAATTGAAATTTTACATATTGTGATGGATGATTGATTTGATGGGCCCAAGAGGGGCTGTGTGATGTGATTGAGTTGTGGATATATAGATTGTGGATATAGAAGTGTGTTTTGAGCCCTTTTGCAGGTTGGGTAGGTCCTAGGTATAGGGGAGACTCTGCCGGATTTTCGGCACGACTTAGGACGTATTTGGTCTTTTCTTGATTTGTATTGAGTCATTTGTATTAAATAATGGTAATGTAATTGTCAGGTGAGCCGGGACAGCCTTCTTCCTCCGCCCAGCCGCCACAGTGATTGTTGTCAAGTCTGTGAGTAAAATATTAATTTTAATTGTAATTTCGATATTATTATATGTTCAAGCATGCCCATGCATCACTTATATGCATATATTTATGTAGTTAAACTCTAGGCACGATTATGTTGCATTCATAACTGTTAAAGTGCCATGGATGTTGTTGTGGTAATTTGGAGCAGTGTGCGTGCGTTGGCGTGCGTGTGATGTGGTGTGGACTATGGATAGGACGGGTAGTCACGGCTTGAGTTCTTCGCTGGGACCCGATCCTTCGGGGGTAGTCACGGCTTGAGTTCTTCGCTGGGACCCCGATTTGGTTTATTAAGAGAAAGTCCGGCTTGAGTTCTTCGCTGGCACCAGGTTGGATTTAAGAGAGCTATATAGGGGATCAGCTCCCATATATTATGATTGATATTACAGGGTGTGTGAGTGCTCCAAATTACCTTTTTGATGTTATGATGTGAAAATGTTGTTGATGTTGCATTTCACTCTACAGGGTGCATTAGTTTTAGATAGTTATAGAGATTATGGTTAAAATTGATATTTTACTCTCTGAGTCGAACGCTCACTCCTGTTCAATATTTTTCCAGGCCACAGGAGGATATTTTTGAGGTTAACCTGCTTTTCTCCCTCGCAGGTCATTTATTTATTTTTGTATAAACCTATAAACTTCTAGAATTTCTGCATGTGTTAGAAGTGTTTAATTGATTTGGGTCTGTAATCTAAATTATTATTTTGGACCTGTAAAATTATTATCACATGCATGTTTGATGTACTGGATGAGGGAGCTGAGCTCCCATTTATTTTTATGATGTTATGAGTATGTGGAGGGTGAGCTGAGCTCCCCAATTGATGATATAATGTATTTACAGGTTGGGTGAGTCAAAAACTCCCCGTTGAAAGGTCCATTTTATGGCCGGACTCTGTCCGGTTGTTTTCTTGAAATTAGGCCCAAATGGGCCTTAGAGTTGGGTTAAGGAATAGTTAGGCTTACTACGGGCCTCGGGGGCTTTAGGCTGGCCCAGGTCCTAGTGCCGGTCCGGCCCATAGGTTGGGTCGTGACAAATGTGGTATCAGAGCTTAGGCTCCAGATTCACAGGGAATAATTGTCTAAAGTGTTGGGAAGAGTCTACTAGGAGTCACATGCGGAAAAATAGGGTCTACATTCGTCTTGCATTGTCATCTTTGCTTATAGTCTCTGCTTTATATATTGTGTGTAAATATGAGTCTATAGAGCTGTGTAATGTGCAGTTTTGAATTTTGTGGGCTAATGCTGCTGAATTTCAGGAAAATGCGTAGAAGCAGGAGAGCTGCCACTGCACTGTAACTGGATGTGCTGACGAGGTGTCAGCAAAGGATGAGGCGCCTGCCCCGAGGAGGCGGGGTAGGAGGCCTAGAGCTGCTCAAGTAGAAGAGCAGCTGCCACCAGTTCAGGATCAGTCTTTTATGACACAGGGTCCCATGGACCCCATGGCAGCTACTCTAGCTGGGTTGCAGAGAACCATCGATATGATGGCGCAGTATATGGTCCACCCTCCACAGCAGCAGCAGTCCATCGCACCAAGAGGGGAACCTTACAAACAGATAATCAATTTCAAGAAGTTGGTGCCTGGTACTTATGATGTGTCAGACGATGCATATCGATTTTTGATTCTGCATGAGGCGGGAGAGCGAGTTGCGATTGGATGATAGAAGACTTATAGAGTGTATGCAGCATGTCATGGGGCCTATGCCTAGACAATGGATGAATGACTACATATTACCTCGGATGGAGGGTTTATCGTGGACTCAGTTTGTGGAACTATTCATCAATCGGTTTGTGCCAGAAAGCTTCAGAGATCAAAAGCAGTGGGCCTTTGAGGCCTTAAGACAGAATGGCAGGTCTGTAGATGAATATGCTACAGAATTTTTGGAATTGAGCAGATATGCCCCTACAGCAGTAGCTACAGAAACTATGAAGGTGAAGAGATTCCTAAAGGGGCTTGACAGGAGGTATGCAAACCTGGTCATGATGTCGGATCAGTCTTTTGATGTGGTGGTTGATCGAGCCAGACAGATAGAGATTAGCTATGCTATGGATGACAGCGGAAGAGCAAAGAAAAACAGAGCAGAGGGTTCTTCAGGTGTTCCCCACATGGGTACTTCGGATAGTGGTGGCCAGAGTAATTACAGAGGAAAGAGTAGGAACAAGAAGAGTGGTTTTAGAAACAAACCTCGAGGATTCAGACCAGGATACGGATCCAGCAGTGGTCACAGTTCAGGGTATAGTAGTTCTGGGTCTGGTTCAGGATCCTCCTTGGCACCTTGTGCACAGTGTGGAAGAGGACATTCAGGACCTTGTTTGATGGGTTCAGGAGTATGTTTCTGTGTGGCCAACGTGTCATTTTGCTAGGGAATGCCCGTGTTCAATGAGCCACGGATGGGGTCACAAGGTTACATGCAAATGTTCCTCGTCGATTGTATCCTGGTGCTTCCAAGCATGGCGGTAGTCGATTCGATGCCAACAGGCCGAGGACAAGGGGACGTGGATTTGGAAGCGGTCGGGAGGTAGAAGTCGATCGTGGTTACGCCACTCAGGGAAGGGGTCAAGCTTGGGTTTTCACCCCGACCCACCAGATGCTCGAGCTTCCAATGCGATTGTGGTGTATTCTTCTAGTCTGTTCCTATGAGGCTCGTGTTTTGATAGATCCGGGTGCTACGCACTCATTTGTCTCCCCTGTGTTTGCCATGAGATTGGGTAGAAACCCTACCACTTTAGAATGCCCTTTGTCGGTAGCTACCCCACTTAGCGACAACATAGATGTAGATATGGTTTTTCCGGGTAGTCCAGTGGTAGTGGATGGAAAGATCCTCCCAGCAGACTTGGTTCCTCTACCGGTAATGCATTTCGATGTAATCTTGGGGATGGATTGGTTGGCAACTCATTATGCCACTTTAGACTGCAGGAACAAAAAGGTGTATTTCCACATACCTGGTGTGGAAGAGTTTAGCTTTGACGGTGACAGGAGCGTGGCTCCATATAATTTGGTGTCAGTAATTAGTGCTAGAAAAATGTTGAGGCATGGATGTCAAGGGTATTTGGCATTGGTGAGAGATACATCTGTAGAAGGTGTCAGCATGGAAAATGTTCCTGTTGTCAGAGAATTTATGGATGTCTTCCCAGAGGAGCTTCCAGGGTTGCCACTAGGAAGGGAAATAGAGTTTTGCATTGATGTTGTGCTGGGTACAAACCCCATATCAATGCCGCCTTACAGGATGGCACCAGCATAATTGAAAGAGTTAAAGGAGCAACTACAGGATCTTTTGGACAAGGGTTTCATACGTCCGAGAACTTCACCCTGGGGTGCTCCTGTTCTATTTGTGAGAAAGAAAGATGGGTCATTGAGGTTGTGTATTGACTACAGACAGCTGAATAAGGTGACTGTGAAAAACAAGTATCCACTTCCTCGGATCGATGATCTGTTTGATCAGCTCCAAGGGGCTAGATTCTTTTCCAAGATAGACCTGCGATCAGGCTACCATCAGTTGAGAATCAGGAATGAGGACGTGTCCAAAACGGCATTCAGGACAAGATATGGTCATTATGAGTTCTTGGTGATGTCTTTTGGACTCACTAATGCACCAGCAGCCTTCGTGGACTTGATGAACTGGGTGTTCAAGCCATTTTTTGACTGTTTTGTCATTGTATTCATAGATGACATTTTGGTATACTCTCAGACCGAGGAAGAACACGTGTGGCACTTGAGAATGGTGTTGCAGACTTTAAGGGAGCACCAGCTATATGCCAAATTTTCAAAATGTGAATTTTGGCTAGAAAGCATCTCCTTCTTGGGACACGTGGTTTCTAGTGAAGGTATTCAAGTGGATCCCAAGAAAATTGAAGCTGTAATTGATTGGCTTAGGCCTACAACAGTCACTGAGGTGCGAAATTTTCTGGGTCTAGCTGGCTACTATAGGCGTTTTGTGCGTTTTGTGCAAGATTTTTCCAGGATAGCGGCTCCCCTAACTAAGTTAACTCGGAAGAATGTTCTATTCATTTGGACAGATGACTGTGAGGAGAGTTTCCAGAAGCTTAAGGAGTGTCTAACCACTGCCCCTGTGTTGACACTACCTATGAGTGGTGAAGGATACACCGTGTATTTTGACGCCTCCAGAGTTGGCTTAGGGTGTCTTTTGATGCAGAATGGAAAGGTAGTGGCTTATGCTTCAAGGCAGCTGAAGAGGCATGAGCAGAACTACCCCACCCATGACTTGGAAATGGCGGCTGTAATCTTTGCACTAAAAATCTGGAGACACTATCTGTATGGTGAAGTGTGCGAGATATACACCGACCATAAGAGTTTGAAGTACATCTTCCAACAAAGGGATTTAAACTTGAGACAGAGGAGATGGATGGAGCTTCTAAAGGACTATGACTGCACCATACAGTACCACCCTAAGAAAGCCAATGTAGTAGCAGATGCTTTGAGCAGAAAATCTTCTGGCAGTTTGGCGCACATTTCAGTAGAGAAGAGACCGTTGATTCAGGAAGTACATGAGTTGATGGATCAAAGTTTAATCCTAGATCTGTCAGATGAGGGGGTATTGTTGGCTCATTTTTCAGTAAGGCCAGACTTGAGAGACAGAGTTAGAGTTTCCCAGCACAGAGACCAACAATTGATGAAAATCATAGAAAGAGTACAGCAAGGTGAAGGTGGTGAGTTTGGATTTGCCAATGATGGCGCCCTAGTGCATGGTTCTAGGATATGTGTGCCCAATGTGGACAACCTCAGATATGAAATCATGCGAGAGGCACACTATACACTGTACAATGTCCACCCAGGCTCCACCAAGATATACCATGATGTGAAAGATAGCTATTGGTGGAATGGCATGAAAAGAGACATAGCAGATTTTGTGTCCAAGTGCTTGACTTGTCAGAAGGTGAAGTTTGAACACCAAAGACCGTCAGGGAAGCTGTAAGAGCTCCCTATTCTAGAATGGAAGTGGGAAATGATTACTATGGATTTTGTGACTGGGTTGCCTCGTACCACGCGAGGATATGATTCGATATGGGTAATTGTAGACCACCTAACTAAATCAGCTCACTTCTTGCCTGTGAAGACTACATATTCTGTGACACAGTACGCCCGGCTCTACATTCGAGAAATAGTCAGATTGCATGGAGTTCCTGCTTCCATAATATCGGCGAGAGGGCTGATTCACTTCTCGATTTTGGAGGAAGTTGCGGGAGGCACTTGGCACACAGTTGAACTTTAGTCTCGCTTTCCACCCTCGCACGGGCAGACGATGCGAAAGGACAATCCAAACACTGGAAGACATGCTTCGCATGAGTGTTTTGGATTTTGGAGATCAATGGGATGATCAGCTAGCTTTGGTGGAGTTTGCCTACAACAACAGTTATCACGCCAGCATAGGGATGGCACCCTATGAGGCACTATATGGAAGAAAGTGTAGGTCTCCTCTGTGTTGGACAGAAATGGGGGAAGCGAAGGTGCATGATGTAGACCTAGTGCAGTACACTTCAGAGATAATTCCTTTAATCAGGGAACGATTGAAAACAGCTTTCAGTAGGCAGAAGAGTTATGCAGACCCCAGACGGAGGGATGTGGAGTTTGCAGTGGGTGACTATGTATTCCTGAAGGTTTCTCCAATGAAGGGAGTCATGAGATTTGGAAAGAATGGCAAGTTGGCACCTCGGTATATTGGACCTTTTGAGGTTACAGATAGAGTTGGAGCAGTTGCCTACCGGTTGGAACTACCACCCAACCTTTCTCACGTTCATCCTGTATTTCACATCTCCATGCTCAGGAAATACATTCCAGATCCTTCTCATGTACTACAGCCGGATGTAATAGAACTAAAAGAGAATCTGACATTTGAGGAGCAACCTGTAGCCATAGTGGACTACCAAGTGAGACAGCTAAGATCAAAACAGATCCCTATGGTTAAGGTTTTGTGAAGGAGCCAGTCAGTGGAAGAGTGCACCTGGGAGTCAGAACAGGACATGCGTAGCAAGTACCCTTATCTGTTCAATGTGTAATCATGTACTTTATTCTGCTTTGTGTAAAATTCGAGGATGAATTTTCTGTAAGGGGGGAAGAATGTAACACCCCAAAATTTTAAATTTTATTATTTTATGAGTATTATTGATATTTTAATTTTATTTAAATTTTAAGAAAATTATTTGAAATTTTTCGGATTTTAGAAATCGGGTTCAATTTTTCGAAAACATAAAATTTGATAATTTTTAAAAATTAATTTAAAGATCACGTGGCAAAACTAAAAATATATTTGGAGTCTACGAAATTTTCTGAGTTTTCTGGAATTTTTTCGGAATTTTTGGACCTCGTTTTCGGTCACAAGGCAGAGTAAAAATTCAAAATTTTGTATTTCAAATCGAACCGGCCGAATCGAACCGGACCGGATCGGACCTGTCGAATCGGACCGGCTCCTTTTTCTTCTTCTCTTTTCTTCCGTGCGTCCCGACCTTCCTCCCCTTCTCTCCCTTTTTCTCTCTCCTCCCTCCTCCCCTTGCCGCACCGCCACCTCCCCTGCCACCCCAGCTCGCCGGCGCCCACCCCCAGCCATCCCAGTCCACCGGCCGCCGCCTGGAACGCCGGAAAACGGCGCCCGAAGTGGAGCGACGCGCGGGCGCAACCGTTCGTCTTCTCGACCGAAATCCGGCCTATTCGGCCACCAATCAGACCAGGTCTTGTGTCTAAGCTCATCTACTCGTCGAGAGCTTTCCATAGATACCAAGAACACCGAAATCCGTCAAGCGGTTTGTCCGATTTTGCCCGGGAAGTTTTTAGCCCATTTCGAATTTTGGGCTAGATTTCTCGCAAACCGTGAACCCCACGAGAAAACAGAGAGTACCAGAGCGCTCCACTCGTCGAGAGCTTCGCGACGACATAAATTTTGAATTTTTCCGACACCGTTTTTCGGTGGGTCCCACGGAACTTCGCAGTGTTTTTTCGAGCATTTAATGAGCTTAGAAAATTCTGAAAAATTTATGTACTAACCCCCGTGTTATGGGCTTCGTGTAGGTATCTTCAATTCGCAGAAATTCGACAGTTGTCTGGGTCTGTGAATTTTCGGCCAGACAGACCCGTTACCGGAAAAGTCTCCGAATTGGATCGAGGTTTTGGCTACCCCACCATTGTCAAACATCCCGAGCGCGTTCCCGCAATCGGAATCGGCAAAGGTAAATCCGAACCTTGCTTTTTTCGTAATTTTCTAATGTTTAAATAGGATTAAAAATCCATAAAATATTCGTGGTAGCTCAGGAAATTATGATTCTTTTTGCAATAGCCTAGTAATATTGCTAGGGACCGCGGGGCAAATTTTTAGAATTTTTAGAGCTTGTTTGGGCAGTTTTTGCAAAAATGATCAATTATAAGGACTAAATTGAAATTTTACATATTATGATGGATGATTGTTTTGTTGGGCCTAGTTGGGGCTGTGTTATGTTATTTAGTTTTGGATTTATGGATTGTGGATTTAGAAGTGTGTTTTGAGCCCTTTTGCAGGTTGGGTAGGTCCTAGGTATAGGGGAGACTCTGCCGGATTTTCGGCACGACTTAGGACGTATTTGGTCTTTTCTTGATTTGTATTGAGTCATTTGTATTAAATAATGGTAATGTAATTGTCAGGTGAGTCGGGACAGCTTTCTTCCTCCTCCCAGCCGCCACAGTGATTGCTGTCAAGTTTGTGAGTAAAATATTAATTTTAATTATAATTTCGATATTATTATATGTTCAAGCATGCCCATGCATCACTTATATGCATATATTTATGTAGTTAAACTCTAGGCACGATTATGTTGCATTCATAACTGTTAAAGTGCCATGGATGTTGTTGTGGTAATTTGGAGCAGTGTGCGTGCGTTGGCGTGCGTGTGATGTGGTGTGGACTATGGATAGGACGGGTAGTCACGGCTTGAGTTCTTCGCTGGGACCCGATCCTTCGGGGGTAGTCACGGCTTGAGTTCTTCGCTGGGACCCCGATTTGGTTTATTAAGCGAAAGTCCGGCTTGAGTTCTTCGCTGGCACCAGGTTGGATTTAAGAGAGCTGTATAGGGGATCAGCTCTCATATATTATGATTGATATTACAGGGTGTGTGAGTGCTCCAAATTACCTTTTTGATGTTATGATGTGAAAATGTTGTTGATGTTGCATTTCACTCTACAGGGTGCATTAGTTTTAGATAGTTATAGAGATTATGGTTAAAATTGATATTTTACTCTCTGAGTCGAACGCTCACTCCTGTTCAATATTTTTCCAGGCCACAGGAGGATATTTTTGAGGTTAACCTGCTTTTCTCCCTCGCAGGTCGTTTATTTATTTTTGTATAAACCTATAAACTTCTAGAATTTCAACATGTGTTAGAAGTGTTTAATTGATTTGGGTCTGTAATCTAAATTATTATTTTGGACCTGTAAAATTATTATCACATGTATGTTTGATGGACTGGATGAGGGAGCTGAGCTCCCATTTATTTTTATGATGTTATGAGTATGTGGAAGGTGAGCTGAGCTCCCCAATTGATGATATAATGTGTTTACAGGTCGGGTGAGTCAAAAACTCCCCGTTGAAAGGTCCATTTTATGGCCGAACTCTGTCCGGTTGTTTTCTTGAAATTGGGCCCAAATGGGCCTTAGAGTTGGGTTAAGGAATAGTTAGGCTTACTACGGGCCTCGGGGGCTTTAGGCTGGCCTAGGTCCTAGTGCAGGTCCGGCCCATAGGTTGGGTCGTGACACAGTGTGTGTGCGTGGCGTGCGTGTGGTATGGTATTGGATATGGACAGGACGGGTCGACACGGCTTGAGAGACACTCATTGGGACCCGGTCCTTCGGGATAGACACGGCTATAGAGACACTCGCTGGGACCCTGCATTTGATTTATTAAGCGAAAGTCGGGCTTAAGAGACACACGCTGGCAAAGGTTGGATTAAGAGGGTTGTATAGGGGATCAGCTCCCATATATGTATTGTTTTACTGTGTTGGATGTGTGAGTGCTCCAAATTGCTTTTTTGCTGTTATAATATGAATTGTATGAAAATTATGAGGATGTTGCATATCACTCCACAGGGTGCATTAGCTTTAGATAGCTATAGAGATTATGATTAAAATTGGTATTTTACTCTCTGAGTCGAACGCTCACTCCTGTTCATCTATTTTTCCAGGCTACAGGAAGATTATCTATTGTGGCTAACCTGCTCTTCTTCTTCGTAGGTCCATTAATAGTATTTAATGTATTTTATACAATTGAGTTAAATTTTAGACTTCACATGTGTTAGAAGCACTTATTTTTATTTTGGAGTTATATTATAAAAGTTATGTTGGACCTGTAAAATTATTAACTATATGCATGATGGGATTGGATGAGGGAGCTGAGCCATTTTGAGCTATGACATTTTGATTATGAGGAGGGTGAGCTGAGCTCCCCAATTTATTATATATTGTGTTTACAGGTCGAGCGAGTCAAAAACTCCCTGTTGAATGGTCCATTTTTTGGCCGGACTCTGTCCCATTGAATTCTTAAAATTGGGCCTAAATGAGCCTTAGAGTTGGGTTGAGGAATAGTTAGGCTTACTACGGACCTCGGGGGCTTTAGACTGGCCCAGGTCCTAGTGCCGGTCCAACCCATAGGTTGGGTCGTGATAGAGATAGTAAATTTTAATTATGTCATAATTTTGGTAGTAAAAAATTAATTTTCTTATTAAAATTAAAAGTCTCAAGAGTTTTTTTTTCTGAAATTTTATATATAAATTGAATTAAATAAACATTAGATAATATTAACAACAAGAAATTTACATTACATGCTCTCAATAGCAATATTTTTATATTTTCAATTCATTTCAATGTATAATTATAAATTATATGTACTTTCAATCACATTAAAAAAGAAATGATAAAAATATGGAAATTTTATCTATCTCAATATATTTCAACTCTATATTTGTTATTCATATATTGAACTTTAAGTTGAGAGATTATTCAGTATACTCAGTACACATGTATCCTCTCTTTATATATATGAGATTCACTTCTTTAAAATCAAAGAAAAATTATTTTTTTTTCTTTAAAAGAACATTATTTTTTAATATTGCGAGTGTATATAATAATTCTCCTTGTGACAATTTGACTTTGGTTCCAACGCGCATATTTTTGTAGTACGTGTGATCATATGAAACATGAGTTTTCTCACTTCTGTAAGGATACTCTAAATATTTTTACGTACTCACATATCTATTATGATATTGTATGAATTATTTAAGTCATCTCTTATTCGATTAGAATTACATCTTTTCTATAAATTCATTTTTCACCAACACTGAATAATCGAAGTAAATCCCTAATACAGGCTAAGTGTTTCTTTTTCAATTTTTTTTTTTTTTAATTTTGTGTTCTCAAGCAGTAGTTAGGACTTAGTCCGGACGTATATTTTATTTTGCTTTCAATTAAATATTTTATATAGGCTGTGTAGTTCGAAAGTTCCGAACTTGGCCCAAGTATATATATAAATAAATAACATTAATATTTACTTTTTGTTCGCATTCCGAGCCCAGAAGCTCAGCCTCTCTTTTTGCATTTTTAATTTTCTGTAATTTAAACTTAAAACATTACAATAATTATTTCCATAGCAGTCATGATCAATTTCCAAATTTCTTTGTTCCTTACGAACCTATTTATTAGGAACTAACCCTTTGATTTGTCTAATGTGAATGTTAGATACAAATAAGAAAGGCTAAAAATTTATTAAAAAAAAATTAAAAATTAAAAATCAACGCAATAACAAATTCTATTTCTTGTTGAAAAAAGTTGATGATTTATTTTCTGGACCACTATGTTGTTAGCGGTGGAAATGGATCGTTGACCATCTACATTTCAAGTATGCAAATTCCAATTCAAAATCCACCAACATAAACCTCATTTTGTCAGTGTTCAAAGTTGTAATAGACTTTCACTGTCAAATAGGATAACTGTCCCAACGGATTTTTGGGATTCAAATTGACAAGTTTGCATAACTTTTAATTGGATTTGAATTTAAAAAATAATATTCCTAATGAATTTGAGTTTGATATTCAAAATTTTGGTAATGACTATTAATTTGATTTTAATAAGTATGAGTAAAATTATATATATATATAAGTTGAATATTAAAAAATGGTGTACAAAAGTAAATCACTTGAATTCTTCAAAAATCACCATGCATCATATTAAAAGATTTAAATTAACTTACTTTAAAAAAAATAATAAAGATTAATCTATTAATTAATTTATTTTGAAATTTTAAATTAAATAACATATATTTTTATATTTTATTTTAAATATAAAATTAGATAATCTGTTATTAACAACATAAGAGATTATATTGTTACATTTTTATAAAAAAATATTTAAAAAATAGTTAATAAGAATTTAATTTATTTTTATAGACATAATAATTCAAACTTTTAATATAAATTTAAAATTTTCATTTAACATAATTAATTAAAATTTTATCATTAATAAAATTTTGTAATTTAACTTTTTCAAAATATAAAAAATAAATATTAAATTATATTATTAAAATAAAATAATAAATATTTCGCTACCACACAAAGAAAAAGAAATTAATGTGTTATTATTTTGAAATGATATTCCTCTTGTGAGATCATTAAAGGGATTCAAGAAGATGAATAAGGCTTAAGTGCAACCGATCCAATTCCAAATACCAACCGGCAGCTGCTGTTAGAGTGCATTAAACATAATTTCTAATAGGATTTTTATTATTATTATTATTATTATTTAAGAGGAAATTTATTGCGTACATAAATAGACAAAATTGAAAACAAGGGAATAGTTGAATAGTCTACAGTGGGGCCCACCACATTGCGTGCCAAGATTTATCGGAAATTTTCTTGGCACGGAATGTGGTGGGCCCAACTGTAGACTATTCAACTATTCCCTTGTTTTCAATTTTTCTATTCATGAGTAATACTTACTTCCAAGAAAAAACTTCATTCAAACAGAACACTTAAGTGAAATTGTATTCGTGGACGCACTTGCTCCTCTTAAGTGTCTATCATACAAAGGATTGATGTCCAATTCAATTTAATACATTTCCTGCTATTAATTTTAGTTCACATTAATTAATCCCTAACACTAATAATTTCTTTTATTTTATAATATAATTTTATGAACTAAATTTTTTATAATAAAGAATTTATTATTATAAAAGAAAGAAATAGCTATATATCTTTTAAATAAATTGAATTTAATTACTCTTAAATTATAAGTTTATATTTTAAGAGGTAAAATTTAACCTTAATCCATTATACGAATGGAAATTTTATTGGACAAATTTTCTAATAATAGAGTTGTAAAGTCTTCCACTGGTTCAACTCCTCGCGGAGGCATTTGTTATCTTATTCATGGTGGATATTCACTTCCAAATGAAGGATGCTTTGTGGATGACACAACCACTCAAGTCATGGGATATTTTCCAATTTAAACTTTTTTTTTTTTTTTTAATTAGTCAGTCTGATCTAATCACGCATCTCTTTGAATATTGGTGGCTGTCTCTTGCCTGGATGAGTAGTTTTTAAGTGATTTCACTTTCCTTTTTTAAATAATAATTTACCTATTAACTTATTAATATATTTTTATTTAATATAAATTAAAATTTTAAATATATTTTAATGAGTATTTATTACAAGGTTTATGTGGAATTATTATTATTCTTGTAATTTTAATTAAGATAATATTTATATTTTTTTTTAATTAAGAGTTAAAATTTACCTGAATAACACTTAACTCTTAATTTTTTTAACTTCGTATGAAATTTATTTTAAAAATAATTTTTTTAATTGCTCTTAAAGAATAATTTAGTGATGTACGTTATTCAATTTTTAATAAATCAACATGAATAGAAACTATATTAAAAAAATAAATGAAATTTATTAATTTAATTATATTAATTATAATTTTTTAATTTATGTGAAAATAGAAGTCGGTATATGTTTGCGGTAGGAGGTAGTAATAGAAAATGCCTTTTTTTTTTTTTTTGAAAAACTGGTCCGAATGTAACCTCTTTATCGTTTTATTTCTTTCTTACTGGTACTAGTTCCTTTTTCGCATGACAATGGTTCCATTTGGGATCTTTGTTTGGTCTCTTCTTTTTGTTCTCTCTTCTGCTCAGATGACTACAAACACAATCACCTTGGGTTCCAGCATAACTGCTGGGACTAATTCTTCATGGCTATCACCCTTTGGTGATTTTGCTTTCGGCTTCTACCCTCTGCTTAGTGGTCTTTTTCTTGTTGGTATTTGGTTTGATAAAATCCCAGAAAGAACGCTAGCTTGGTCAGCCAACCGTGACGATCCAGCTAAAATTGGATCAACCATTCATCTGAGGCCTAATGGCCAACTTGTGCTCACACACTCAAATGGAACCGAATACCTAGTATACAATGGCACATCCACTATTTCTGCTTTGATGCAAGACGATGGCAATTTTGTCTTGCTAGACTCTTCTTCAAAAATCATCTGGCAGAGCTTTGATTTTCCTACAGACACCATTTTATTAGGCCAAGTCCTGGTTATGGGCCAGAAGCTCTACTCTAATGCAAATGGAACAGTGGATTACTCGACGGGGAGGTACATGTTGGAGGTTCAGATGGATGGCAATGTTGTTATGTCTGCCTATAGGTTTGCTGATCCTGGTTACTGGTTCAGCTTAACTGCTGGAAACCAAAATGTGAGCTTGATTTTCAACCAGAGTACTGCTCTTTTATATGTTGTAAATCGTACTTCAATCATACCCACAATGACACAAAAAGTGCCTACTCCGATTGAAGATTACTACCACCGAGTGACGATCAATGACTACGGAAATCTCCAACAGCTTGTTTACCACAAAGAAAATGGCAACAAATGGACAGTTGTGTGGGAGCCAGATTTCATTGCTGCTCAGCCTTGCACGGTGTATAATATTTGTGGGGTGTATGGCTTCTGCACTTCACCTGATAATAAAACTGTCAACTGTGATTGCTTGCCTGGCTACTCACCATGGGATCCTAATGTTCCCTCAAAAGGTTGCTACCCTAATGTGGTGATGGACTTTTGTGCTCCTAATTCTTCGACTTCAGATTTCACTATCGAAGTGATTGATAATGCTGATTTCCCAAATGGGGAATTTGCTGATATGGCAAGGACTGCTCCAGCAGATGTTGATCAATGCAAGAGTGAAATCACGGCTGATTGTTTTGCCATGGCAGCTGTTTTGGTCGAATCTGTGTGTTACAAGAAGAGAATGCCTTTGTTGAATGCTAGAATAAGCTTCCCTTCTACAAGTAATATAGTGGCATTTCTTAAAGTTCCGAAGGTAAATAACACGAACGAAATTCAAGACAATAACAGGCGTAAATCTCCATCCAGGGCTGTTCTGTTAGCAGGACTTCTGTTGTGCTCGATAATGGCTTTGCTCTTTGCAGCCATTGCCATTTACCATCACCCTCTAGCTCAGCCTTTTATATGTAACAAGCAGGTTCCAAGTCCAAAGCCTGTGGAAATAAATTTGAAGGCATTTTCCTACCAGGAGTTGCGCCAAGCAACAAATGGTTTCAGAAACAAACTTGGGAAAGGTGCTTTTGGTACTGTCTACAGTGGGATGTTAAATATAGAGGGTAAAGAGGTTGAGATTGCTGTGAAGCAGCTTGAGAAGATCATTGAACAAGGCGAAAAGGAATTCCTGACAGAAGTCCAAGTAATTGGTCTAACTCATCACAGGAATCTTGTTAGGCTGTTGGGTTTCTGTAATGAGCAGAATCATCGACTTTTGGTTTATGAGCTAATGATGAATGGGACTTTGTCCAATTTTCTGTTTGGTGAAGAGACAAAACCCAGTTGGGATAAAAGAGCAGAAATAGTACTTGGAATTGCAAGAGGCTTGTTATATTTGCATGAAGAGTGTGAAACGCAGATCATCCATTGCGACATAAAGCCACAGAATGTTCTTCTTGACAACAATTATACAGCCAAGATAGCAGATTTTGGCCTGGCAAAGCTCCTGATGAAGGACCAGACTCGAACGAGTACCAATGTTAGAGGAACCATGGGATATATGGCCCCTGAATGGCTCAAGAATGCTCCTGTGACGACTAAAGTTGATGTCTACAGCTTTGGTGTGATGCTACTTGAGACTATTTTTTGCAGAAGGCACTTAGAGTTGCATCAAGTTGATGAAGCAAGAGAAGGAGATGACATGATTCTAACTGATTGGGTTCTGTGTTCGGTGAGAACCGATAACCTAAAAGCCATTGTCAGCCATGATCCTGATGTTTTACAGGATTTTAATAGGTTCGAGAGAATGGTGATGGCAGGATTATGGTGCATATGTCCCAACCCAACTCTCAGACCATCACTGAAAAAGGTTATGCAAATGTTGGAAGGAACAATTGAAGTTGGTACTCCTCCTTTGATTGATGCACAAATGTTTTAAGATCATTGCTATTGTCTTCGTTTCATGCGTTTAGGAAATTGTAAACAGGGCTATTTGTGGGGAAGTTAGCACGGGAAGAAAACATAGTTATATCTTTCTAATTTTAACTTTTTTTTGTAATTTAATTATGTTGGCAGATATGCATTTCATTAGTTAAATCTTCATATACTGGATTAAAGTCTTGCAATTCAGCAGTCTTGAAAATTATCCAAGTTCCTTTGGTTTTTCATTTCTGTATTTATTTATATATATTGTTAAAGAGTTAGCCCGATATGATTTGTAGTAATTGGAATTTTAAACTATGGCCTCAATTTAAAATCTGAGTTATATATGCCATTGGTAGAGATGACAAAAGTTCTCAAATCCGACCCGTTTCATTCCAAACTTGGTCAATTTTTCTGACTGTGTTCTAATCTCAATTTATGCGAGGTGGGGACAGGAAGACCTTCTCAATTTTTAAACTTTTTGGCAAGATCATATTGCCTTTCCTGAAATTTCCAACACATCTGATGAATGATGATTCAAATAAAATGCAAACAGTCACCTAACACTTTGTTTGGATAGGTGGAAAAGGGAGAGGAAGGAAAATAAGTAGAGGAAAATAATTTTGAAAAGACTTTTTCATTGTTTGGATAAGAGAAGGAAAATAATGGAGGGAAGGAAAATAAATTTTATTTTCCTTTAGTTATTTTCTCTCCAAATTGGAGAGAAACTAAAAAATCAAAGAAAAAAACTAGATTTTAGTACTAACTCTTTTACTTTCCCTCTTTTATTTTCCACTCATCCAAACACAAGGAGGGAAAATAAAGAATGAAAAATAAAAAATATTTTCCTTCTTTTATTTTCCTTCCTCTCCTAAAATTTATCCAAACACTTTGTTTGGATAGGTGGAAAAGGGAGAGGAAGGAAAATAAGTAGGGGAAAATAATTTTGAAAAGACTTTTTCATTGTTTGGATAAGAGAAGGAAAATAAAGGAGGGAAGGAAAATAAATTTTATTTTCCTTTAGTTATTTTCTCTCCAAATTAGAGAGAAACTAAAAAATCAAAGAAAAAAAATTAGATTTTAGTACCAACTCTTTTACTTTCCCTCTTTTATTTTCCACTCATCCAAACACAAGAAGAGAAAATAAAGAATGAAAAATAAAAAATATTTTCCTTCTTTTATTTTCCTTCCTCTCCTAAAATTTATCCTAAAAGATCGCCAAGACCCATTTGGTGGGTATTCACATAAATAATTACCACACAGTACAACAGAAAAGAAGTAAAGGAAATTATAACTCTCAAAACCTAGATAGTTAAATTTCGCAATAACATGTGATGAGATCACGCAAAAATAGAGAATAAAAATGATAACTATTATAGAAAACCCTTTAATCCATAGAGGGATGAAAATTGATTTTATATTTTGAAAGAATAGCCTAGGATAGTAGGTGAACCCATCAAAGTTCTTCAGATTTCTTGGACAACCAGAAATAACAAAGAAGCAGAAGAAAAAGGGAAAGTGAGGATGGTGGAGGACCCATATCGAATGTCAAATCAAATACCCATGCTTCATATCATGTAAAGCAAGGTTACTCCAAACATTACTGTCCTCAAAGAATAGCGTGGGTGAAGGGAAAAGAAAAGAGCTTCAATCAAACATGGGAATCTGCATATAAAAGAGAAAAAGGATGATGACATAGTATAATTTATATGAGTATAAAATATAATTAAATAATGTAAAAATCAATTAAAAATAAAAATTACATGCTTCAAAAATATATAGAAGTGTTAATAGAAATAATTTATATTAGTATAAAAAATAATTACATAGTGCAAAGATCCTTCAAAAATAAAAACTACATGCTTTAAAAATATATAAACAGTATGAAATTACAGTGTACAAATACTTAAAAATAAAAATGACATGCTTAAAAATATATAAAAGTGTAAATGAAAATAGTTTATATAAATATTAATGAAAAATAAAGTGAATGGAAACAGTTTAAAAGATAACCAATTCTATGACTACACAGGTTGTGAAAGTGTAAATGGAATGCGTCAAGAAATATTGGCTAAGTTACGTGTATATGCACATAGAAATATAAGATAAAAAGAGAAGACGCTGAAAAAGTACACATACTTCACAAAAAAAAAAAAAGATACTTAAAGACTACGGTGCCAAAGCATAGAAGAATTTCTATATTGACTAGTTCGCGTGTATGAATGTGCTTGAAGAAAATTATTAAAGAATAAAAAGTTATATATGTTTGAAGAATAATATTATTTGAGTTTGGAGACAAAAGACCAAAATACAACATTTAAGCAAATGACTGAGGTAAAAATAATAATTTATGGGACAATGTAACTAGAGAGTATAGGATAATTACACGCTTCAGAAAAATATGGAACAATTACGCTTAAAATGACATAGTATAAAATTACATTGCGTAAAAATAATTTAAACCGATGGAAGAAAAAGTCATTAAAAATAATTTGGGTAAATATGACATTGTTTTTATGAGATAATGTAAGTAAAGGGAATATGATATATAAATATGTATATACTGAGGAAAAAATTTTTTTTCCTCTTAAACAACACATGGTGCAGTTTAGAGGAGGAAAACCCTCTAAATTGGCTAATTTACGTATATGCAAGTGTGCTTAAAGCAAACTTCTTCAAGATCCTTTCATGGTTTTGTGCGATATACTTGAAGAGAATCATTTAAACATAAAAAGTACATATGCTTGAAAAGAAAAAATTGCTTGCGAAGTATAAAAGGTAGACATGCTTGAAGAAAAAAATTGTGTTTGAAGAAAGGTAGACATGCTTGAAGAAAAAAATTGTGTTTGAAGAGAATCACTGAAACATAAGAAGTATATATGCTTGAAGACAAAAAAAATTGCTTGAGAAGCATAAAAAATACATATACTTAAAGAAAGAAATTGATCAAGTTTGAAATTAAAAATGACAAATTTTGAGTCGAAACGACGTCGTTTGTCTGGAATAACGTAAATGAAGGGAATATGACAAACAAATATATATATATATTGGTGTGAATAATTTTTCCCGTACAAAAAAAACATTGTGCTATTTAAAGGAGAGAAACCTTTTCATAAGAAGTACATAAGTTTGAAGGAAAAAATTAATTGAGTTGAAGCATAAAAAGTACATAAAGTTGAAGTGAAAAAATTGCTTGAGTTTAGAATGTAAGTGAAAGGGAACATGACATATAGAGATATATGTTGTGAGAAATTTTTTTTTTACCTACAATAACTGCACGGTGCCGTTTTTTAGAAAGGAAATTTTTTCACTCTATCACTTAAACCTCAAAATATAAAAAATTTACAAAATTACCATACCCTCTTGAGCTCAAAATATTAAATATTTACAAAATTATCATTCAAATTGCCACTATACATTTCAACAGGACAATTTCTCATGACTTTCAATATATTTTAATTTATGATATATGGTTGGACCAATGAAAAATTTTGGGTTCCGTCGTGCGCCGGTCTAAAATGGAAGAAATCAAGGATAAGGAAATGACTCTTTAAGCGTCAGGATTGAAAGGTCAGCAAATTGGAATTTGGTTTGGCGGCCATGCCTTCACCATCTAACCTTTGTTGATGGACTAGTTAATTATAACTTAAGCCACATACAAGTCAAAACAATAGATTAAATTAGGAATTAATGGCTATCACATGGGAGATGGGGGTCTTGTAGAATTTCTTCTTCCATTCACTTCGATTCATTGATGATTGTTTCCTACCCAACCTTTGGTAATATACTTGTTTATTTCTTTTCAATTCCATAGAAGAAAGTTAGAAATGATTGTCAATAAATTTCTTCCTTATCTTCTGATACTAGCACTAAACTTCTGTGGATTACAAGGCCAGATTCGGCCAAATATAAGCTTAGGTACCGATATTACAGCTGGAACCAATGATTCTTGGCGATCCCCCTCTGGTGAATTTGCGTTTGGGTTCTATCCTCTGCAGAACAATCTCTACCTTGTGGGGATTTGGTTCGACAAAATCCCAGAAAGAACACTAGTCTGGTCAGCTAACCGCGATACTCCTGCGGAAGCTGGATCCACAATCCGTCTAACTTTCGCTGGTCAGCTTTTCCTAACGTATTCCAATGGTAGTGTTCAATCTGTATACACTGGAGCAGCTGCGAGTTTAGGATTCATGGAAAATAATGGCAACTTTGTGCTGAAAGATGGCAATTCCAGAGTCATCTGGCAGAGCTTTGATTCGCCAACAGATACACTCTTACCTACTCAAGTTCTAACTAATGGCCAAAAGCTCTTTTCAAATGCAAAAGGGACTACTGATTACTCAACTGGAAATTTCATGTTGGAAATGCAAAATGATGGGAATTTGGTGCTTTCTGCTTATCACTTCTCTGATCCTGGATACTGGTTCACTAGAACTATGGGTAGCAATGACAGTCTGGTGTTTGATTCTAATGCTTCCCTATACATTGTCAATAGCACCAATGATGTTATTTACTCTTTGACGGCAAACTTCTCAGCCACGATTGGTGAGTACTATCACCGAGCAACGATTGATGATATGGGCAATTTCCAACAATATGTTTACCATAAATCAAACGGTAGTGGATGGATAAGTGTGTGGAAGGCTATCCATGAACCTTGCTTTGTTAATGCTGTATGCGGTGTCAATGGCATGTGTTCTTCTCCGGATAATGAAACAGTGACCTGTAATTGCATACCAGGTTACATTCCATTGGATCCTAATCAGGTTTCAAAAGGGTGTCACCCTGAAACTGTGGTGAATTATTGTGCAGACCCTTCAATGAGAAATTTCACAATTGCGGTGATTGATGATGCTGACTTCCCATTCGAGGGTTTTGCAGATCTGGATAGAGTATTGGATGTTGATGTGGAGGGATGCAAAGTGGCTCTCATGGATGATTGCTATAGCATTGCTGCTTCCTTGGTTGATTCTAGATGCAATAAGAAAAGAATGCCTCTGCTAAATGCAAGAAAAAGTACTTCTACCAAGGGAATCACTGCATTTGTCAAGGTGCCAATGAAAAGCAGCAATCCTGGCACTCGGGAAGGTGAGAAGAAAAATCATTTTAACTTTCGAGTTTTTCTGGAGATTAGTCTTATTGTTAGTGCCACTCTTGCTTTCGTGTTCGGAGCCACAGCCATCTACTATCATCCAGCTACTAGAAAATTTGTCAGAAGGAGGCACTCTTCTAATACTGCTATAGGAGTCAACTTTCGAGAATTCAAATACGTGGAGCTGCATGAAGCAACAAATGGGTTTAGTAAGACCCTGGGAAGAGGATCCTCTGGTAAAGTTTACAGTGGGGTTCTAAGCTTAAAGAATGTGCGGATCGATGTTGCAGTAAAGAAGCTGGAGAAAGAAATCGAGAAAAGTGAAGAGGAATTCATGACAGAACTCAAGATAATAGGCCGGACATACCACAAGAATTTGGTAAGACTATTGGGCTATTGTGTAGAGAACAATCAATGGCTTCTAGTCTATGAGTTAATGGCCAATGGCACAGTATCTGATATTCTGTTTGAGGAAGGAGAAAGGCCAAGCTGGGTTCTGAGGGCAGAAATGGTGCTTGGAATATCAAGAGGCTTGCTTTACTTGCATGAAGAGTGCGAGACCCAGATAATCCATTGTGACGTAAAGCCTCAAAATGTTCTGCTTGATGCCAATTACAATGCCAAGATTGCAGATTTTGGTCTGTCCAAGCTATTGAACAAAGATCAAACCAGAACAGACACAAATGTAAGAGGGACAATGGGATATTTGGCACCTGAGTGGCTGAGGAATGCACCAGTGACATCTAAAGTGGATGTTTACAGTTTTGGAGTAATGTTACTTGAAATTTTATGCTGCAGAAGGCACATTGAGTTAAATCGGGTGGAAGAAGAGAGCGAAGAGGATGATCTTGTTCTCTCGGATTGGGTTGTATGTTGTATGATGAAAGGGAGGCTAGAGATGGTAGTAAGGCATGATCCTGAAGTATTGAGTGATTTTAAGAGGTTTGAGAGAATGGCAATGGTGGGAATATGGTGCATTCATCCAGATCCAGTTCTTAGGCCTTCTATGAAGAAAGTCATACAGATGCTGGAAGGAACTTCGGAGGTTGGAATTCCTCCTCTGCTTCATGATCAAATGTCCTAGTTTGGTCGTAAGACTCATTATAAATAAATTAATATTAGGGGAATTTATCGATTAATGTAATTTATTTATAATAATTGTAAAGTCAGAAAACTTCCTCAACATATGATTTTTATTTTTGTTATTAGAGTTGCTTACCTTCCAAGAATGTTTGAATTTAAAGCTTATAATAAAATAATTTTAATTGCTTTCACTTTTATGTTTGGATAGGACTGTTCTTTCTGATTCATGAATGAAATTAAAAATTAAATAAATATTACATAAGTTAAGACTTTTCATTCTAATCTATTGAACAAAATGGTCATCTGTCAATGGCTTCTTTTTGTTCATCATGACCAAAGCCATCCCCAGTAAACTTGGTTAGATATGATGGAACGTGTTGATAAGTCTTGGTATAAACACTTATATCAGGTAGTATTGATCTTAGTTAAAACCTGAAACACTACCTTAAAAACTGTTCAACAGAGCCAAAGTAGTTGGAAAAAATAAAAAAGACAGCTCGGACATGTACTTTATTTTACTTTGAATTATACAGTTTACAGGCCAGGAAATAAAAATTCCCCGAGCTTTGTAGTCCGAAAGTTCAGAACTTGGCCCTAGTAGATAAACAAATAAATAATATTAATATTTTTTTTATTTGCATTATGGGCCGAGAAGTCTAGCCTTTTATTTTATTACTATTTTTTTTATATTCTGCAATTCAAGCCCAAAAACTTTAGAATAATTATTTCAGTAGCAATCACGATCAATTTTCAAATTTCTCTGTTTCTTGTTAGGAACCAACCCTGTGATTTTTATGAAGCTGTCTAAGGTGAATGTTAGATACACGTAAGAAAGACTAAAAATTGAATATCAATGCAATAATCATTAACAAATTCATTTAGTTGTTGAAAGTTGTTAAAAGATGAGACCTATAAGTCCATACTATCTCTTCATCTAATACTATATACCCATTACACGTACTAAATTTGGGACCAATTTATCGTTTGCAGTGGAAATGGATCATTGGCTGGGTCCATCTACAATTCAACTACGCAAATTTCAATTCAAAAGTCAGCAACATAAACCTAATTTTGTCAGTGTTCAAAGCTGTGATGGACCTTCACTCTCAAATAGGATAGCCGTGCAGCGAATATCAAAATCAACTAAATTTTATTGGGATAAGTTTGAATTTATAAAAAGGGTTTGGACTTGTTCAGGTATGAAGGCGCTGCCAAGTTAGCCATGCACATAAATGGAGGCTCTGTTTTTGAATATTCCTTTTTGCTTTTTTAACTCATTCGCCGAGCACACCAAAAGCAAAACAAATTTACACAGGTAGAGGAAAATAACAATGTCCTGTAGAAGGAAGGAAGACGCTTCCTGTCATAGCGTGCATGGACCGGATATAGCTAATGTGGGGAAACTTATCTTCATATTAAAATCTCTTGTTTCTTTGCTGCTTCCCACTCCCTGTTTAACAATGTCAGGTAATTTACTATTGACACTCTTGTTATTATGCTCCTTGCTTAGCTGCAACGCTCAAAATCAGGGAAATATAACCTTGGGATCCAGCATCACAGCAGGATCCAATTCCTCTTGGCTCTCATCCTCTGCCGATTTCGCCTTTGGGTTCTATCCTCTCACAAATGGCCTCTTCCTTGTTGGGATATGGTTTGCTAATATACCCAATAAAACACTTGTTTGGTCAGCAAATCGTGACATCCCGCTGCCAACAGGATCAAACGTCACCCTGACTGAGGATGGCAGGTTTGTGTCTACGCACACCAATGGAAGCATATTTCCTATATACGATGGTGGTGCTGCCAGTTCAGGTTCCATGCAAGACAACGGCGATTTCGTCTTGATGAATTCAGGTTCACAGCCCATTTGGCGGAGCTTCGATAATCCAACAGACACAATTCTGCCAGGCCAAGAACTCAAGAAGAAACAATCCTTGTTTTCCAACGCCAACGGAACAGTGGATTTCTCAACCGGAAGATTCAAGCTGGAGATGCAGGAGGCCGATGGAAATCTGGTGCTTTCAGCTTTCCGATTTGGTGGTCCAGCCTATTGGTTCACGGGAACTTCGGGTCAAAACGCCAGTTTGGTCTTCAATGAGAGCAGTGCGTTAATGTATATCGTCAATGAAACTGCGATTATTTACCAGATGACGAAAACAAGCGATTTGCCAACTTCAATTAATAGCTATTACCACAGAGCAACGATAGATGATGGTGGAAATTTTCAGCAACATATCCATCCCAAAGTTAATGGAAGCCAGTGGATAAGCGTGTGGAGAGCAATCACTCAACCATGCAATGTGAATGGCATATGTGGTGTGTATGGATACTGCACTACCGATAATAATCAAACACAAACAGTAACTTGTAGCTGCCTTTGAGGTTATTCTTTATTGGATCCAAATATCCCCTCCAAAGGTTGCTTTCCTGACATTCCACCGGAACAGTGCAGCAACAACACTCGATCGCAGGTGACTTACACAGTAGATCAGATTGAAGACGCCGACATCCCAAATGATTTTACGGCAGATTTGGCAGAGATAAGAAATATAGACCTGGCCAATTGTACCAAGGCAGTTCAGGATGATTGCTACTGCATGGCTGCTACATTCAATGTGAGTGGATCTGTTTGTCGCAAGTTAAGGATTCCTTTCTTTACTGCGAGGAAGAGTAACCCTGCTACTATTGGGGTAGTAGCCCTCATCAAGGTTCCTGTTGGGACTAATAATATTCCAGAGGATGGAGAAAAAGATTCCCGTACTGTTCTTATAGTGTGCCTTTCAGTAACCAGCGTGCTTGTCCTGTTTTTCGCAGCGTTTGCGCTCTATTACCACCCTATAACCAAAAGATTCAAATCCAGAAAAGCTCCATCAGTTCCATACGCATCGGATTTTAACTTGAGAGCATTTACATTCCAGGAACTGTATGAAGCAACAGATGGGTTCAGTAACAGGATAGGAAAAGGATCTTTTGGCACTGTTTACAGTGGCACTCTTGGTTTCGAGGATAAAGAAATTGATATCGCAGTGAAGCAGTTGGACAACGTGATCGAACGGGGTGAGAAGGAATTTTTGACAGAAGTGAAGGTAATTGGCCAAACCCATCACAAGCATCTGGTTAAGCTAGTGGGCTTCTGCAACGAGCGAAGCCACCGTCTTCTGGTCTATGAGTTAATGAAAAATGGGCCACTATCTGGTTTCCTATTTCGAGAAGAGGAGAAACCAAGCTGGGATCACAGGGCAACCATAGTGCTACAAATTGCGAGAGGCTTATTATATTTGCACGAGGAATGTGATACCCAAATCATCCACTGTGACATTAAGCCGCAGAATGTGCTACTTGACGAACATTACACGCCCAAAATTGCAGACTTTGGCCTAGCAAAGCTGCTAATGAAGGATCAAACAAGAACAAGTACCGATATGAGGGGAACAATGGGTTACATGGCGCCAGAATGGCTCAAGCATGCTCCAATAACAGCCAAAGTAGATGTCTACAGTTTTGGAGTGATGCTGCTGGAAATAATTTGCTGCAGAAGGCACATAGAGCTGAATAGAATCGAGGAAGAGACGGAAGAGGATGACCTAGTGTTAACAGATTGGGTGCTGAAATGTGTTAGAATGGGGAGGCTAAATTTGGTGGTTAATAATGAGCCTGAAGTACTGGAAGATTTCAGAAGGTTTGAGAGACTGGCAATGGTAGGATTATGGTGTGTTCATCCTGACCCCATCCTCCGACCAACCATGAAGAAGGTAACACAGATGTTGGAAGGCACAGCAGAAGTAGGAGTTCCACCACTTGCTATTGATCTCTCATTGTCTTAAAAATAAATTTAAAATAAAGAAGTACAGCATAGTTACATTGATGTGGCCTTTGCCTTGCCACAAATAAATTTCTAAAGAAAATCACTCTTAAATATTAATATAATAGAAATTTTTTATCTTCATATTAAAATTAAAGAATTATCCGTACTTAATGAATGTCACTATTAATAATTTTAATATATATATATAAATTTCATAATAAAAATAATTAATATATCCTAATTTATTATAATTTATTCTATTTATTATTATATTAAAAAAATAATTATTAAATAATTTATAACTTACATGTAAGAGAGAATGTCAGTAAACTCTATCACATATTAATTACAGGACAATATCATAAAAAAAAAATAACACAGACTTTAGGAAATACCCTCACTCTATATATATATATATATATATATATATATATATATATATATATATATATATATAAAGGAGGCTATCTAATTCATTAGACATTCCTCTAAAAAAATGAGAAAAGCAGCAGGGGCCAGGGGCCAGGGGAATGGTTGGATTGGATACGTAAATTAGAAAATGGCCGAAGAAAAGAACACAGAAGATATGTGGATCAATGGGTTGGGTGATCTTACGTCCTACCTAACACTATTGGGCTTAATGGACGTTGTCGTGTTTTGGACGGATCAAATGGATCCATTATCACTAAGTTCGAGTAATAAGACCAAATTAAAAAATTAAAAATAAAACCAAAGTTTAGAAAGCGTAGGCATGCAGCATAGAAAATTATATATAAATAGGGTTGCAAAATGTAATAATTTTTACAGGTCATGAGGTGGGAGAACAAAGCCAAGTGAAAAGATTTGAGGGAAACAAAAAGGAAGGCAAAAGTCCTAAGACCAGGGACGGAGGGAGCAGGAGATCAAGGTGGCAATGGCCCTCCTGAAATTTTTAAAAATTTTGAAGATAAATTGATAATTTTTCATTTAACTCTAAAAATCTTTTGCAAATAACATCACCGCTCATCTTTTCTCCATTCTGCTCCATCTGCTGCAAACAAAAGAATTATCTTTTTGCAATTTCTCTCCTCATCTCCATTCCACTCCTTTCTTCAATTTTACTCCACAATTGGATCATTTGTCTTTGCCTAGCTCTATATGTAAGTTCTAACTTCTAAACCTATTTTTACTTTATAATTTTTATTTTTGTTTATTTAATTTTTGTCTTTTTTCTTGTGTAAAATTTATTTAATTTGATTTTCTGCCATAGAATAATATATAGCAAATCTGAAAATTGATTTGATTTTTTTATTATAATTATTGTTAATTTTTCTTTCTATCAGTTAATTATTGTTTGACAATTCTAGTTGGGCAATTTCTATTTTTCCAAGCTTAAACTCTTGACTTTTTGCATTATGAGATATGGTTTGATTTTAATAGTACATAGATTTTTCTTTTTTTTGATTGATTTGATTTGAAAATCTTTGTTAGGTTGATGATGTAGAAAAACTTTATTTTAATATGAATTTAAAATATCATATGATTTTTTTGAAGAATATATCATTTGAAATTTGAAGTCTATTTCAAGTGAGCTATTCATGAATCTAACTAATTTTATAATAAATTAACTGTCATCCAAACAATTTGAGATTAAAATTAAATCCAAATCTCTTATTTGAAATTATTGTATCCAAATATTGCACAATAAATAAATTGTATGAAGCTAAATTTTGATATGAATGGAATCAATTTGGAATGTTTTAGAATTTGCGGTCCATTTGCACATATTTTCTTTTTCTTCACCAAGATAAATATAAAATTATTTGATTTTCTGCATAGATTATCTGTTTGATTTGCTGCTGATACTTGTTTGATTTGATTTTTTTTAATAATAAAAATTACTCATTGCATTCATTGATATTATTATATCTTTTCTATATAAATTTTTTATATATTTTATTTGATAAAATTTATTTCATAGTTGCATTGATATTGTTATCTCAATTTTATATAAATATTGACTGATTTTTAATTTTTAGAGATATGGAGCGATTTTTTAAAAGAAAATCAAACACTGCAGAATCATCATCATCAATCAATCAACCTAATCAACCAGCACCACCTAACCAGGTGATTGTTGAGGAAGTTGAGGTCAATATAGAAAACATTCCTTTTGATCCAGGACTGTGACCTAACATAATGAGCTATCCACCTGATGCTAGGAATCAGGTACGTAGAGCTTACTTACTTAAAGGTCCATGTCAACCACTCCATCATAAATTTCCTCAAAAGGTAGATGAAACTCAATAACGGAGATTTATTGCATCTTGGTTTGATGAATTAAGTAGTTGGTTGGAATATAGTATTAAAAAAGATGTTGCATATTGTTTATATTGTTATCTTTTTGCAACTGGGTTTAGTGAAAGAGGTCATGATGCTTTTGTATCTGAAGATTTTACTAATTGGCGAAAGAAAAAAAGATTGAGAGAACATGTAGGAGACCATAATAACGATCATAATAAATGTCGGTGAGCTTGTGAAGATTTGATGAATCAAGCTCAACATATTGAAGTTTCTTTTTCAAAACAATCAGAACAGTAAAAAATTGAGTATTGTTGCAGGTTAAATGCATCCATTATATGTCTTCGTTATCTCTTGATGTAAGGATTGGCTTTTCAAGGGAATGATGAGTCTGAAAATTCATTAAATCAAGGAAATTTTCTTGAATTATTAAAAGTTCTGGCTTCATGTAATGAAGAAATTAATAATGTTGTGTTGAAGAATGCTTCTGACAATCTCAAACCCATATCTCCTGATATTCAAAAAGATATCATTAATATAGCTGCAACTGAGACAACAAAGGCTATCATTACAGATTTGAGAGATGATTTATTCTTTATTTTAGTTGATGAATGTCAAGATGTATCAGTTAAAGAGCAAATGAGAGTTGTCATAAGATATGTCAATGGATCTGGATGTGTCATTGAAAGATTTATTAGTCTTGTGCATATCCATAATACAAGTGCAGCATCTCTTAAAAAAGGTATTGAGTCTTTGCTCTCTACTTATGGCTTGAGTATATTAAGTTTGAGAGGTCAAGGCTATGATAGAGCTAGTAATATGCGAGGTGAATTTAATGGCCTTAAAAGTTTGATTTTGAAGAACAATTCTAGTACTTATTATATCCATTATTTTGCTCATTAACTCCAACTCACACTTGTTGCTGTTGCTAAAAAGCATTCAAGTATATGTTCTTTTTTCAATACTGTTACCCGTTTGATCAATGTTATTGGAGGTTCTTGTAAACGCAGGGATATACTTCGAGAAAAGCAACTAGAGAAAGTGTTTGAAGGAATTGCAAAAGGTGAAATAAAAGGGCTTTTACTGTACAGGTATACTATAGAATTGGAAATACCAGAATAGGGTGGACTTCATGAAAATTATGAGAAGGGGGTGAGATGTGATGAGTTGTGTAACACCCCCGTTGTATAGCCTGGTATATTTCACTGTTCCGGTGACCGGTGTCGGTCCGGACAATTAATGGGATTAGGGCCACACTTAAGACAATTTGAGAAGCCATAAACACAAATAATTAGTAATGTTTAATTAGTTAACTATAAATAAGAAAAACAGAACATAAGAGGTTAAACGAGCCGAGAGTCACAGCGATGAGTGACCTCCTGAACGCATCACAAGTCGTTTTAAACTCAAATTTCGAATCGTAAAAAGTGACGCTGCGGTCCTTAGGTCCCTCATGAACACAGTGGAAAAGAGAAATCATGAAAAAGAACTGTTAAGCCAGTCAAATAATTAGGTCAGGGAGCCGGAAGAAATATTGGATTATTTGCAAACCGGGATGAACCGGCGAGGGGCAATTTGGTCAATTGACCCCGAGAGCTGACTCCTGACCTAACTGTCAAATAAAATCGGAGAAAAGAAAATTTCGGAATCGAGAATTAAATTAAAGAACTAATAGAAAAAAAAAAAAAGAGAAAAGGAAAGAGGTTGGAAAAGTCAAAAGTTATGACATCGTGCATGATGTCATAACTAAATTAATAAATTGAATTAATTAATTTGGATTTAGGGGTCTTCCATAAGCCAAAAACGTGTAAAGGAAAACAAAAGGAAAAAAAAAATTGGGATTTTCTTCTTCTTCCATCAAGTGCCACCCATCTCTCCCTTTCATTCTCACTCACTTGTTCCACCATTTTTAAGAATTAGAAAGCTTGAATTTCTTTACTTACTTCCATAAATTCACAAAGTCCCAACATTAAAAATTCTCTTTACATGTTGAAGAAGCATTAGAGAGTAAAAAGAAAAAGAAAGACTTGAAGAAAGTAAAACCTAGAAACCCACCAAGCAAGGTTAGTGTTTATCTCTTAAATTTTTCTTTATATTAATGATTAACTATTTGTATTAAGTTGGAATTTGATAAAAGTTAAAACAAAATGTTAAGATAAGGGATCATAAAGATTTCAGCCAGCATGGTATGAAGGTATTGTTTCATGGTTTGATTGACTTAAATGAATATATGAACCTTAAGTAGTTGAATTATTATGGTTTAAGGCTTTGAAAGTAGTTAAATATAATGAATTAGTGAGATTAGGGTTTCAATGCTAGGGTTTATGAACCAAAAATTGGAGAAATACATAAATGGCATGTTTAACCTATTGTGAAATGAAATAATGGTCAATTATGACCAAATAAGTTGTGTGGGAATTGTTGGAATAAAAATCAAATTCGTAGGTCAATGGTCATGCTGCTGGCAGCATGACCAAACTCACTTTGAAGGACCAAAACTCAAATTTTACAAGTCCAATTGATATGCCACCAATTGGAGATGAAAATAGACATAAAAGAGCACAATTTTCATTAAGGAACCATGGCCAAAAACTGACCAAAACTTGGTGAAACAATTGACCAAAGTGGATTGATTGCAGGCTGCCACTGCACTAAACTGACCAAATGAACAGTAACTGTTCATTTGGTCATAACTCGAGTTAGACAGGTCAAATTGACCTGAAATTTGGCCAAGGGTTAGAGGGCATATAGATCTAAAACTTTCATGAAGAACATCACCCCAAATTACGCCATTAACCCATTCAAATTATTGAGCAAAGTTAGGTTACCAAACCTGCAACTCTGCAGAATTTTCATTGAGCAGCAATGTTTGGATAGCTATAACTCCCTCTAGAAAACTCGGATTTAGGCGATTCTTGAACCGATGGAAACCTAAGACATAGTACAACATTTCATATGAAGAAAGTGAGACCAAATTATGAACTTAACTTGATCAAATTATTAACCAAAGTTGGACCAAAAATCTGCCAGCACCAAAATCTCAGTATGAACAGTACACGTGAACAGTAAACTTATTTTGGCCATAACTTGAGCTACAAAACTCCGATTGGGGTGATCCAAAAATGAGAATACACTTAAGACAATAAGGAACATTTTCTATGAAGGAAGTTTTGTCAAATTCCAACAGTAGATCGACCAATGGAATAGTGAAACTTCGGAGAACCAAAATCGAAAATTGGCAATTTTGCCAAAATGACCTAAGCTTTAAACAAATGACCAAAACCAACAAGTTTGGTGGCCAAAATGTGGTATGTGGGTGAAGTTGGAGTTCCCATACCTATTAAGCCTTAGAAAGTCAATAATTTGACTTGAATAGTGCAGTGAATAGTAACCCGAAACACAAAATTTCGAGAACGTCGAATTTAACACGTTAGAGCTAGGTAAATGTGAAATTAATTTTATTTTGGATTTATTTTAAGTTTTAGTACTGAAACATTGAAAAATTTCGTGTTTCAGTGGAAAAGAATACCGGGACAGAACCCGAGGAGTTGAGTCAAGGCCAACAGGCGACTCGTTTGAGGTTTGTGCACAACATATACTTTTATAATCATCTTTTGCATAATGTTTTGAATAATGTGAAATATTGGATTATAGCATTTTTATGATGTTTGATTTAAATTGTGAAAGTTATTGTGTATATTTGAAATGACAATGTTTAGCAAATTGTTAAGATAAGTTTTAAACCACAGTGTCATGACCATATATTTGAACACCTCACTAGCACGACTAGTGGGGGTAATTAGTTTCGAATTTTGATTCCTTCTCTGGAGAAGTGTTGAGGTGTGCCAGTAGAAGAGGATGTGAATGGATATCCATATATTTGAGCTAGCTAGCCTGTGATATGATTTCTCTTTAGCCTCTGGCTATTGAGATTCATGTGATTTCTCTTTAGCCTCTGGCTATTGAGATTCTATTTGTTTCGAATGGCGTGATCTAACTGTGGGTTTTATGAAATGTGTTTTGATACTTTGAAATGAACTTGGTTTACATGTAAAATCTCACAATGCATGATTGTATTTAATTTTCATGTTTAGCCAAATTTTTGAATGAATGTGCTTTAAGCTTTGCATAAAGATTATTTTAGTATATTGTGCACCATCGAGTCCTAGTACTCGATAGCTTTATTGTCGCAGATCTGAGAGACTAGAGGAGCAGCAGACTGAGCTGCTGAAGTGTGTGAAGTCATCAGCTTGAAGCCTTCGGGTATAATTTATACCCTAACTATAAATACTTCTTTTGATGTATATATTGCACATAAATGTATGGACATGTAAAAAATGGGTCTTGAGCAGCTTGTACACAAATTTGTATGAAGTTTGTAACAAAGTTTAGTTTGTGTTTCTTTTGATATAAATTTGTAAGGTTGTGTATAAATTATTTTGTTTTTAATGAAATATGTATGATATTGATTGACAGTATTTTTAGAACTATTGAACTTGTGAATTTTGAGAAATTGATTGAGTTTGATTGTGAAACCGAAGTAGTGGTTGAGAAAAACTTTTAGAAGTGCTTTTTACAGGTATTTGAAGAACGGTTTTCTCAAAATACAGAGGAAACTCTGTCAAAATTTCTATAGAATTTGCGGAAAACTAAAATGGACCAAAAATATTAACTAGTTTTAATTTTAACTAAATGTTTTAAATGCCTATTAGAAAATGCTCACCACTTATCAAAAATAAGAAAATTGTTTTAAAATCCCTTGTAGGGTACTTAATGAGTTATCGGTAGGTGAAGTTCGGTAGTTCATTAGGTATTCTACGGGATCATGTTATGCCTTACAGAGGGGTAAGGTGTGACATGTTTTAGTGGTATCAGAGCAAATTTTTGAATTATGTTTTAAATTGTGAATTTGTGTCTTTTCTTTGTTAAGTACAACTGCTCAATGTCCATAATTGTTACATACAGTGCATTACATCATGAATGTGAACTAACGGAGGGAAATCTCCTTGTGTTACTTGTTCAGGAGATACCCTAGCTTCAGCCTGAAATGGAAGAAGGGGATCGCTCAGTTGAGCAGTCTGTTGAAGCTGAGGCACAAGGGAAAGCCCCAGCTTTACCGAATGTCAGTGGGTCAGTAGCACCAGCCCCACAAATGCCGCAGTTCCCTGCACAATTTGCACAGCAGATGGCTGCGATGTTTCAACAAATGGCTGGGGGTATGCCTGTTCAAACTCCACCACAACCACCTGTGGCACAACCATTGCCTCTAGCCAGACAATATGATAAATTACTGAAGTATGGGGCTGCAGAATTTAAGGGTACAGTGGACCCTTTAGAGGCAGAGCAATGGCTTGAAAGAATGGATAGAGTGTTTAAGAAGCTGCACTGCTCAGAGGAGTTAAAGTTTGAATATTCTGTGTCGCTACTGCAAGGGGATGCATATGACTGGTGGAAGACCATCCCCCACAGCTTGGCAGAACCACCAGTGCTAACTTGGGATGACTTCATCAGAGAGTTCAGATAGAAATACATCCCAGACGCATATGTTGATCAGAAATTGCAAGAATTTTTGAGTTTGAAACAAGGAAATCGATCAGTGGCGGAGTATGAGAGGGAGTTCTCCCGCCTGAGTCATTATGCTGAGAGTCTCCTTACTACCAGTAAGGCAAGATGCAAGAGATTTGAGACGGGTTTGAAGCCCAACATAAGGATGCAAGTTGTGGGATTTCGACACAACAACTTCTCAGAACTTATGTCCCAAGCACTTGAACTGGAAAGAGTTGAACAAGGGATAAACAAAAACGCCATTCAAAATAGCGTCCGCGCTAGGAAGCCATTCAAAATAGCGTTCTTGCGCTAGGAAGCCATTCAAAATAACGTCCAAGAAAGTGGGGCACCAATAAAAATGGTGTGCAAGATGGGACATCAATATAAATGGCGTCCATGGACATCAATCATTCGCGTGCAAGTTGGGACGATGTCAGCCAGTGTGGGATGCTATTATGATTAGCGTCCAGAGTGCCTCGCACATCCAGCTCCCATGCAACCTACAGCACGTTATGTCGGTCACGTCTAGTCATGAGGCATTGTGGGACGCTATTCAAAATAGCGTCCAGAGTCAGCCACATTGGGCGAGGCAAGAATCTCTGTCAGTGAATCTTTGTCCGATAAAGGGACTGGAGACGCTATTTTTAATAGCGTGCAGAATGGAGATGCTAATAAAAATGGCGTCCAGATTTTGGCTTTTAATCTATTCACAACTCTCATTTCCCTCCCGTTTACAGCTCCCGAATCTTAATCCCTCTCATCTCTTATCGCTCGGCTCTATTGGTGGTGGACAGAGTAGCTTCCAATGGACCAGCAAAGAAGGAGGACGACGCTTGTGGACCAGCAGCATAAAGGATTTTAGTGCAAAGTGTAAAACTTAGTTACTCTTAAAAAAAGGTATGTATTTTGAATATAATAAATGTTTAATATATGAATTTTTTGTACATTTTACGTATTTGAGAAAATGAAAATTATTTATGTTAAAATTTTTTGAGTGCTTAATGTGTTTATGTTTGTTGAAAAATGATGAATATTTGTTAAATATGCATGTGTGTCTTAGAAGTTAGGTTATTATGATATTTTTAGTGTTTAAGATAATGTTTATATTGTGACATGAATTTATATTGTAATATAGTTTTTTGGTTTATTCATTAAGTAGGCTGCACTTGGAACCCGGAAAAATTAGAAAATAATTAAATGAATATATATATATATATATATATATATATATATATATATATATATATATATATATATATATATATATATAATGTAAATAATTTTAAAAATATTAATTTATATATATAATCAATATAATAATAGTATAATAGTTAAATAGTTATAGATAGTTGAAAATGAAAGTGAGAATTTATTAATAAATAATTAAAATGATAAAATATGAATTTTTTTAAATAAATTATATTATGGGACAATATTAGTGTAAGTGATAGAAGAAAGAAATTAAAAAAAATTATAGGAATTTAGTTTATAATATATTATAGTAAAATAAGTAAGAAAAAATATTTTGAAAAAAAATTATATAAACTTTAGTTTATGATATATTATAGTAAAATAAGTATGAAAAAATATAATATAAATTTGTATTATGAAGATAATAGTAAAAAAAAAAAAATTTACATTTAAGTAATGGCCTGAAAATAATATATTATATTAAGGAAATTGTATGTTGAAAAAATAAATTTACATTTACCCATGCTAATAGTTTACTTAAAGTTTATTAAAAATATAATACTTAAATGGTATAAAAATAAAATAATTATAGTTGAAAAAATAAAAAGAAAAAAGAAAAAATATATGTAATATTATGGAGTTGGTAGGTAAATGTACTACAATGTGTTTAATTAGAATAGATGAATATATGAGAGGGTATTCTTTTATTCAAATTTATTCTTAATTACCCGAACTCATCCTAAACCTGATTGGTATTACCTGAAAAAAAAACTTGAACCTGTTTAATTTTATATATTTTAATTAATATTTTGCATTAAAAATTTAATAATTTCATAAAATATTAAAATTCTATTTTATATAAAAAACGGGTATAATTTTTTAAATCTGAACCTGTCTCAAACCCGATGATACAATACTCAAACTTGTCCTATTAGAGTTCGGTCGGATCGAGTACTCACATAAACCAACCCAGTGCGATTTATTTTTTAGTTAAACCGAACTGAATTTTATTCCGGTTCAATTTATTTTTTAGTTAAAATAATCGAATTGAATACTTGTATTCACTCCGATCATGAGTAACATCCTAGCTTTATTTTATTTTATTCCTTTGTATATTTTATAATTTTGAAATAAAAAAGTATAAATTATTTTAATAAACATTGATGTAATAAATAATATTTTACATAATAATATTTTCATTATAAAATAAATATTTTTAACGTAATTAAATTTTTAATAAAAATAAAAAATAAAAAATACATATTATTTTTAATTTTTTTTATTTAATAGATTTTAAATAAAAAAATTTGTACACTATTATGAATAGCATTTTCCCTTCGCATGCTATAGTGAATACTTTATATAATAATTCTATCATTTAATATGTATAATATTAATTTAAATAATTTAGTTTTTTAATTATTCAAAAAAATGTCAGTTCCATCGTTTGGTACTTTATACTGGGATGAAGATATTATTATGGACGATGAAGGCTACAACTACTGTGGGGGTTCATCTATGCTCATTACTATTGGTAGATGCATGGATTTTGGTACTTTAGGAATGAAAATAGTCTGTGAAATAGGACTTCAAGCCGAACATGAATTTATATCGAATATCTTTTTCAGACAACCCATTGTAGGAGATGGTTCAGTGAAATGGGACTGTATGACTTTGGCAAACGATGACAATGTGAATATTATGTTTAATTTCATTGATGAAATTGTGGGTATGTCATTGATTGAATTATATATTGACATTTTTCGACTGGATGCATCTACAAATATTATTGATAAAGCGGGCCCATCAAATACTGGTTACACTGAAGCACTTGGGTATACGGATGCAAGTGATGAGACGGTGTTAGAAGATGAAATGTATAAAATTGATAACAATATGGCTGATGATAATATTGTAGGGAGTGTTAGTGAATGTCAAGATATTGTTTCAAATCAATTTGTGTACCATTCACAATTTGCTGACAGTGATTATTGTCCCAATGATGATGAGAATGATGAGAACGAAGAGGATTATGATGAACAATGGATTGACAGTGATGACTCAAACATCAATGAGGATGTTGGTAATCATAATGAGTTAGTAGTAGATTTGCCCTTTTACTACAATACTCATATTGCAAACCCAATAACGTCGCTTGTCCCTCCTCCGCCTTACTGTGAAATAGATTTTTCATTGCTAACGGTTGATCCATGGTTAACACCAAAATGTAGTTCAATGTGGGATCCATCGAAAGAGTTTGAATTAGGAATGATATTCTCATCTAGAGAGGATGTCCAAAACGCTGCCAAACAATATCATTTACATAGGCACCATGAGTTTTGTAATGAGGAGACAAAGAGTAGAACATATGCCATCAGGTGCAAAGACATAAAGAGCAATTGCAAGTGGAGATTGCGTGCCTCACGGGCTACAGGAAGTGATATATGGAAAATTACGCGATATAACGGTCCGCATACATGTGTTAATCCATCACTGTCACAAGATCATAAGCAATTGGATAGCAAATTTATTTCTGATTTCATTCTCGCTATTGTACGCAAATAGCCTAGTGTGAAGATAAGACTGTTGCAAGCCGAAATAAAAGATAAGGTCGGATATATGCCAAGTTATCGAAAGACCTGGAAGGCTAGGCACGATGCAATTATTAAGATCTTTGATGGTTGGGAGGAATCTTATGGAAGATTGCGACAATTAATGCTTGCATTGTGCAAACACAACCCTGATTGTTTATTCTTGATTGAAGATGATCCTTTTTTTGTTAATAATAGATTAAATCCTCCTTATCGAGTTTTCGACAGAATGTTTTGGGCATATAAACAAACAATAGAAGGATTCAAGCACTGTCGACCGGTTATATTCATAGACTCAACTTTTTTATATGGAAAGCACATTGGGTGTTTATTTTGTGCAACTGATGCATGCATTTTAGATCATCATTTAGGTGTTATTTTTGCACATAATTTACCCTTATTCATAGCTATTATTATAGATATTAGTATATATTTAGTCAATTTTACAATTTTCACGTTTCTTAGTTTAATTTTTGGAATTTATTTGTTTTGTAGGTTAAATCTGGAGAAATTTGATGTATTTTGATCAGAGTAGCCATTTGGAGGAGATTAAAATCGAATTGCAAAAATTTTGAAGTTGAGAAAAAAATGGCCGAGAGCGACACAACCTGCAGCACAACCGAATTAGCTCATGTCGCAGGTTGTGTCGATCGTCAGATATTCACGCCGAGAGCGACACAACCCGCGACACAACCGACTCGGCTTATGTCGTTTTTACTGGAAAATTGTTGACGTGGCATTTCCGTTACTCCAGCTTTTTACCTCACCTTTTCTGGATCCTTCCCCCTTTTACCCATTCTAGAACAGTCCCTTAGCCTATATAAAGACCCATTTTATCACTTTCTTTATATATAAAGAGAGAAGGGAGGCATTTTTTTGGCAAGATTAGAAAGAGAGAAGGGAGCACTTTCTGCATTTCTTCTTCCAGCAGCAGCAAGGATCAAGTTTCTGCACTTTTCTGCAGAGATCCTGCTGCAGATTTGCTGGGTTTTTCTACCCCTTTAAGCTTACATTTCCATTATTTCTTCATTTCTTCATTTGGGTTTGTCTTTAAACAATGATTTGTGAGTAGTTTATTGAGATTCTAGAGATGGGTTTGTAAATATTGATTTGTTTTGTGGTTTTGAACTGATTTAGCCATTTAAATGAAGATTGTTATATTTTGATTTATTGCTTGTGTGCTTATTTCCTTGCTTGATGAATGGGCCCTCATTAAGTTAAGTTTTAATCCTTAATAGATGGACTGAAAAGTGAATATTGGGGATGGATAATCTTGCAATAAACTTTATTTTCTTGGTGTTAGAAATAAGCTAAGAAAATTAAGGGGAACTTTCCAAAAATCAATTAGAGCATTAATTGGGTTTTTGTTAGATTTGAAATACCGTGAAAACAGGGTTTGATTTAATGAAAACCAATTTTGAGATGCTTGAAAAAGGTTTCAAAAATTTAAGAATTGATTTCCCTCAAAATTGCAATTGTCATGTGTTTGGCTAAATTAGGGAAAAATCACATGCAAACAATATTGAAAATCCAATCTCTAGAATCAATTTATTTTTCATTGAAATTAGATATAAATCCTCCAAACCTCATAAATAGCAATTTAAATTTAAATCCAATTTAAATCCAATTTCTATAATCACTTTATTTTTATTTTTATTGAATTTAGATTTAATTCCTCTCAATTTCATAAATAGATATTTCAAATTAATTTTTGGGTAATCTAGTTTAATTAATTTTAGTTAATTGATTGATCTAGTTTTAATTCCTTAAATACCAATTTTAATTCCAAATTTCATTTTACATCTTTAATTTTTGTCTTAATTTTAATTTTTAGATTTTATTTTTAATATCTTTTAATTTTTGTCATTCTAATTTGCTTATACTTTTATTTCCAATTTAAGCACAATTCTCGTGGATCGATATCAATTTTTAAAACTATACTATCGTGACCGTGCACTTGCGGACACACAGATCAAGTTTTAGCGCTGTCTGGGAATTGTTTGTTTTTAAGTTGGATTTTAATTGTTTTAAGCTAATTAGAATTTTTATTTTCTTTTATTTTCACTATTGTTCCTTGTGTTTTTCAGGTACTTTTCTTGTTTATGAGACGATCGAAAAGCACAAGTGACACTGAATTGTTGTTCAATCCTGAAATTGAAAAATTCTGTCGAGCTAACAAAAAGGAATACAAGAGAAGTAAGGAAGCAGAAAAAGAAGAACAACAAAGATTTGAGCAAGAGGAGACAATCGAAAATATGGAGAATCAAAATAGAGCTATTGGTGGAAACAATGGAGGAAATGAGCAAAACGGGCAAAATGCTAATCAAAATGATCCTCAAAGAAGATCCATGTTAGATTATGCTTTTCCTAGATGTACTGATGTGAGAGATAACAGACCTATTATTGGAGCTAATCAATTTGAATTAAAAACTGGTCTTATTCAAATGGTTCAGAATTCACAATTTGGAGGTAGCCCACTTGAAAATCCTCATTCTCATTTGAAGAAATTTTTGATGATATGTGGTACACAAAGACAACCTGGAGTTTCTGATGAAGTTATTCGGCTCACCTTATTTCCATTCTCTCTTCGGGATTCAGCATTGGAGTGGTATGATTCACTTCCACAAGCTATTATAGCTACTTGGGAGCAGCTATCTCAAGCTTTTCTATCTCAATTTTTCCCACCTGGGAAAACTACTCATTTGAGGAATTTGATGGTAGCTTTTAAACCAAGAGATGATGAAACTTTGTATGAATCCTGGATGAGATTTAAGGAGCTTGAAAGGCAATGTCCTCATCATGAAATACCCAAATGGATGATTGTTCAGAATTTCTACACCAGAGTTACTCCAGCCATAAGAAACACAATTGATTCACAAGCAGGAGGAGATTTCATGAGAATGACAAGTGAAGAATGCTATGATCTATTAGAGAAGATTGCTCATAATACCCATTTGTGGGGAAATCCTAGAGCACTTGAGCCAAAGAAAGCTGGGATCTATGAACTTGACTCAGTTAACTACATGAATGCAAAATTTGATCAGTTGACTCAGCTTCTTAGTGATTTTTGCACAAAGGCAACAACCTCAACTCCTACAACTATGCAACAAGTTGCCTTCACAAATGGAACTCAAAGTTGTGGAGTTGATTATTCTTCTTATGGTGATGATTATTTGCAAGAGCAAGCTGCTTATGCAGGAGGTTATCAACAAAAACCTATGGGAAATTCTTATTCTAATATGAACAACTCAACATGGAGACCACAAGCAACTTTTGCTCAACAAGGCCAAAGCTCAAATTATGCTCATAACCAGCAGTTTATGCAGCAAAATAGGCCTCAATTTCAGCCTCAATTTCAGCCCACAAGGCAGCCACCACCTGGATATCAAGCAAGAGCACAACAATCCCTTCCATCCCATGAACCGAAGCCATCTTTGGAGAGCATGATGGAGAAATTTTTTGCTGAACAAAGCAAGATGAATAACAAATTGGAGGAAGAAATGCAACACATGAGACAAACCATGGATCAATTACAAGTCCACAACCGCATGTTGGAGACTCAATTGGCGCAACAAGCAAGCTCATCAGGAAGCAATTCCTATGGGAAACTACCTAGCCAACCACAAAACCCTCATGAACAATGTAAGTTGGTGACCTTGAGAAGTGGTAAAAAAGTTGGTCAAGAGAGTGAAAACAAGAGAGAAGAAAAAGAGAGCACAAAAGAAGAAAATTCAGTTGAGAGCAAGAAAAATGAAAAAGAAAAAGAAAGCAAAAGTGAGCAAGATGAAGGAGAGAAACCATACATCCCACCTGAACCTTACAAACCCACCCTTCCCTACCCTCAAAGATTCATCAAGCACAAACTAGACAAGCAATTTGGCAAGTTCCTTGAAGTGCTAAAGAAATTGTATATCAATGTGCCATTCACTGAGGCACTATCCCAAATGCCAAGTTATGCCAAGTTTTAGAAGGAGATTCTTTCCAACAAGAGAAGACTAGAAGATTATGACACCATCAACTTGGGAGAGCAATGCAGTGCTATAATCCAGAAGAAGTTACCTCCCAAACTCAAAGATCCGGGTGTGTTTTCCATTCCTTGTCATATTGGTGATAATTGTGTGGCAAATGCCTTATGTGACCTTGGAGCTAGCGTCAGCCTAATGCCTCTTTCAATATATGAGAAGTTGAATATGGGAGAGTTGAAGCCCACAAACATGTATCTTTCATTGGCTGACCGTTCAATTAAGTATCCAGAAGGCATTCTTGAAAATGTGCCTATCAAGGTTGGGAAATTTTACATTCCGGTAGATTTTGTCATTTTAGATATGGAAGAAGACACAAAAGTTCCTATCTTATTGGGAAGACCCTTCTTGGCAACAGCTGGTGCATTAATTGATGTAAAGGGTGAGCAATTGACACTTAGAGTGGGAGATGATCAAATGATATTCAACATCAATCCTGCCATGAAAAGGAAACATGAAGAAGTTGAGTCTTGTTTGCGGGTAGACATTATTGAAGAGATTGTTCAAGAGCATTTCAGAAAAAGCTATCCACAAGACCCACTTGAAAATTGCTTAGTCCATGGTGGGAGCATTGATGATGATAATCACAACATGGCTATTTTTGCGCAATACTTGGAAAGCTCTCCACCACATCCTCAAGCCACGCTTTTCAACTTGAAGGAGTGCAAAATTTGGAGATCAAACCACCATCATTAAAGGTAGAGGATGCCCCAAAGGTAGATCTTAAACCTCTTCCTTCCAACCTCAGGTATGCTTTTCTTGGACCCAATGAAACATATCCTGTTATAATTAATGCATGTTTGACTGATATTGAGATTGACAAATTGTTGAGAGTTTTGAGAAAATATAGGAGAGTTTTGGGTTATGCAATTGATGATATAAAGGGAATTAGTCCAACAGTTTGTATGCATAGGATTTTCCTTGAGCCAAATAGTAAACCTTCCATTGAACACCAAAGAAGATTGAATCCTACAATGAAGGATGTTGTGAAAAAGGAAATCCTAAAATTACTAGCTGCTGGAATTATTTACCCCATTTCTGACAGTGAGTGGGTTAGTCCTGTGCATGTTGTACCAAAGAAAGGTGGGGTGACAGTTGTTAAAAATGAAAATAATGAATTAATACCCACTAGAACTGTTACAGGTTGGAGAATGTGCATAGACTATAAGAAGTTGAACAATGCCACAAGAAAAGACCATTTTCCCCTTCCTTTTATGGATCAAATGTTAGAGAGATTAGCCAAGCATTCATTCTTTTGTTACTTAGATGGATATTCTGGTTTCTTTCAAATTCCAATACATCCTGATGATCAAGAGAAAACTACCTTTACCTGTCCCTATGGCACCTTTGCCTATCGAAGGATGCCATTCGGATTGTGTAATGCGCCTGGCACATTTCAAAGGTGCATGATGGCCATTTTTTCTGATTTTATTGAAGAAATTATGGAGGTCTTCATGGATGACTTTTCAGTATATGGCACTAATTTTGATTCATGCTTGACTAATTTGTCTAAAATCTTGCGTAGATGTGTCGATAATGATTTGGTGTTGAATTGGGAGAAATGCCACTTTATGGTCCAAGAGGGGATCGTTTTAGGGCATTTAATCTCAAATAGGGGAATTGAAGTGGATAGAGCTAAAATAGAAATTATTGAAAAAATGCCCCCTCCAACCACTGTCAAAGGAGTGCGGAGTTTTCTTGGACATGCCGGGTTTTACCGGCGATTTATTCAGGATTTTTCTAAACTTGCTAAACCCTTAACAAATCTTTTGAATCATGATGTTAAATTTGATTTTAATCAAGATTGTATGGTTGCTTTTTGCAGGTTGAAGACGGCCTTAACAACAGCTCCTATCATGCAACCCCCGGATTGGACTTTGCCATTCGAAATCATGTGTGATGCAAGCGAGTTTGCTGTTGGAGCTGTCCTTGGCCAGCGAAAAGATAGAAAACCTTATGCCATTTACTATGCAAGCCGAACCCTTGATGAAGCTCAAGTCAATTACGCCACAACTGAAAAGGAGTTCCTTGCGGTAGTATTTGCACTCAATAAATTTCGTTCTTATTTGGTCAACTCAAAGGTAATTGTTTTCACTGATCACGCAGCAATAAGGTATTTAATGAGCAAGAAAGAAGCTAAATCTAGGTTGATTAGATGGATTTTATTACTTCAAGAATTTGATTTGGAAATAAGAGATAAAAAGGGTGTTGAGAATGTGGTGGCTGATCACCTTTCTAGGATGAAAACTGAAAATAAAGATGATGAAATTGTGCCAATTGATGAATTTTTCATGAATGAGCTTGTATATGTTGAATTCGCACTTCCATGGTTTGGTGATATTGTGAATTTCTTGTCTTGTGGTGTCTTACCACTGATTTATCTTAGCGACAAAGAAGAGATTCTTGCATGATGTTAAATTTTATTCTTGGGAAGAACCTCTTTTGTTTAGGAGATGTAATGATGGAATAATTAGGAGATGTATACGGAGGAAGAAATTCATGATGTTATTTACCATTGTCATTCCTCTCTGAATATGGTGGTCATTTTAGTGTCTCAAAAGCTGTTGAAAAAGTCTTGACATCAGGTTTCTATTGGCCTAATATGTTTAAACATGTGAGAAACTTTGTAGCAGTGTGATAGGTGTCAAAGGGTAGGCAACATTTCCAAAAGAGATGAGATGCCTCAACAATCCATATTAGAAGTTGAATTATTTGATGTGTGGGGAATTGATTTCATGGGGCCATTTCCATCTTCTTATGGAAATAAATATATCTTGGTAGGGGTAGACTATGTATCTAAATGGGTAGAAGCTATTGCTACACCTACCAATGATGCAAAAGTTGTGGTGAAATTTCCAAAAATTTGTTTTGACTGTGTTTGGTGCCCCACGTGCCATAATTAGTGATGGTGGTAGCCATTTTTGCAACCACCAATTTGAAAAATTGATGAGAAAATATGGGGTAAAGCATAGGATTGCCACACCATATCACCCTCAAACAAATGGCCAAGTAGAAATCACAAATAGAGAAATCAAGCAAATCTTGGAAAAGCACAATAAGTCCAGAAAAGATTGGTCCCTTAAATTAGATGACACTCTTTGGGCATATAGAACAGCATTTAAAACCCCCATAGGAACTACACCTTATAGGTTAATTTTTGGGAAATCATGCCATTTGCCCGTAGAATTAGAACACAAAGCTTATTGGGCCATTAGAGCAATCAATTTTGATTTACAAGTCTTTGGACACGTAAGACTTATGCAACTAGATGAAATAGAATAATTGAGACATGATGCTTATGAAAATGCTAGGATCTATAAAGAAAGAACAAAAATGGCATGATAAGCATATCAAGAAAAGGACTTTAAAGAAGGAGATTTGGTTCTCTTATTCAATTCAAGGTTAAAATTTTTTCAGAAAATTAAAATCAAGGTGGTCAGGTCCATTCAAAATTGTGAAAGTTTTACCTCATGGTGCTGTGGAAATTTTTGGTGAAAAATCTGGTAATTTCAAGGTAAATGGGCAAAGGTTGAGGCACTATTCAGTTGGTGAGCCAATTGAGAAGATAGCAACTTGCTATCTTTCTCATTCTCCATGAAATTTTGAGTAAGTATGGTCAAGCTAAAGACCTAAACTTAGCATTTTTGTGCATAACTCCCAATCTTTCTTTCATTTGATTTAAGATTTTTTTTTTTTATATACTCCTTATTCAGAGTTTAACATTGTTCTAATTTCCTTGTGCAGATGGGATACAATGCATTGCAAGCAAATGAGCATAAAAAAAAAAAAAAAGCCCACTACCCATAAAAAAAAAAAAAAAAAAATTAGTTGCTTAATTCATTAGTGTTTTTAACTTGTTTAGTTAATATTTTGCTTGTGTTGTTTTTTTTTAGTTCCTCATAAAATACATTTTTCTTTTATATCTCTAGTACATTGCTCACTTGCTTTTATGTGCTACTTCGGATTTACACTCGATGATTACATTTTTGAGCTTAACTTCCTATTTCAACTTTTTGAGTTTAATTGATTTAATGGATTCCATTGCACTGTTTCTTTTGCAATGAGTGCAGCAGCTGTCCAAATTTTATCTAATTAAATTGGCTGCACTTCAATGAGGTAACACTTCTTATCTCAGCTTGTGTCACTTTCAACACAAGTTGTGCTATCGCTTATGCAACAGGGTAATAATTTCTCTATGCACATATAGCCAAATTATCCCATTCCTTGCACATTTTTAACATTGAGGACAATGTTCATTCTGAGTATGGGGGAGAGGGTAAATTTTTTGCAAAAATTATTTTTCCTTTTCATTTGCATATAGTGACATACTCATTCATCACTTCATACTTGTACATATTCACATACATACACTTGCATATAGCCTCATATACTTAGTTACGCATACTTAGTTGCATATAGATTGACTTGACATTTACACTCATGCATTTCATTCATTTCAAATTTTTGAATTTTTAAACCAGTCTTTGAATTCCATAAATTGCTTATTCAAGCAATCCAACTTGCCTTTAGATGGTTAGTGGAATGAAAGTTCCAGCTGGGTACAAAGTCTTAAGCATTATTCTTTCTCTTACTTAATAGCTGAAAATTAATACATTCATCTAGGTATGCAGATTCTGATTAGTTATTTTGAGTTTTGAGTGTCTGGATAAGCCTTTAAGAAAGAAAATGGTCATTGTCGTCTCACCATTCCTAGAACAAGCATCTTAGATCTTTCAAAGCGAAATTTTTAACTTGCATTTGATAAGAATATGATTTAGGCATTTCTTCATATTTTAAACCTCGCATTTAGCCTTAACCTACCTTAATTTCATTTTAACCCTTGCAAACCCCCTTGAACCTTAATTCCCTAATTTCTTTGGAACCCAAATCATTTACCTAGCCATAAAACCTAAACACTACCACCTATCTATGAGAATAATATTTTAGCAATTAAGTGCATAAAAAAAAAAAATAATAATTTTCGGAGGATTGAAACATCTTGAAAAGTGCTAGAGTAATTGTGAAAAGTTGAAAAGGTCACCAAAATATCCCAAAGGTAATTTTGGGTGTGACATGAAATAGGGACACATACAAAATAAAAAATATATTATAAAAGTAGTCCCTTTATTGTGTTAGCACTTAAGATTCATTGTGAATTTCTTTCCTCTTGATAAAAAAAAAAATTAGTATTATATAAAAAAAAAAAAAAAAAAAAATTTTTTTTGGATGCACTTTGAGTTTCATAATTAATATTATTCTCATATTTTGTTTACCTTATTCCCTTTCTTTGTTAACCACAATTTTACCCCATTAGACCCCATTACAACCCTTAAAAAGACCTAATGATTCTTTGAAAAATGCTTGTTACATTAGTAGAGTTAGATCTTTTATGCTTGCATATGGGTTTGGCAATATAATCTTCCATACATTACTCACCATCTATTTGAGACACATTGGCTATCTATTTCATTTAGGTTTGTTTTGGCACAATTGACTCTTGTAGTTGGTTGGTATTTGTTGCTTGGGTTGATTGGTTAATTCTTAGCTATTCTGTAATAGTTGAGAGTGCTTGCTTCATTCTTTGTGCTTTTGCTGGTGGGAATTTGGAATGTTGGTGGCTAGAGGTAAGTTGGTAGTTTGGATTAGTGAATTTTTGAGTTTTCAAAGACTGATTCTATTCCCTTCCAAATGAGTTTCAATGGAATTTTGCTTGAGGACAAGCAAGAGTTTGAGTATGGGGGAATTTGATGCATGCATTTTAGATCATCATTTAGGTGTTATTTTTGCACATAATTTACCCTTATTCATAGCTATTATTATAGATATTAGTATATATTTAGTCAATTTTACAATTTTCACGTTTCTTAGTTTAATTTTTGGAATTTATTTGTTTTGTAGGTTAAATCTGGAGAAATTTGATGTATTTTGATCAGAGTAGCCATTTGGAGGAGATTAAAATCGAATTGCAAAAATTTTGAAGTTGAGAAAAAATGGTAGAGCGACACAACTGCAAAGACAACCGAATTAGCTCATGTCGCAGTTGTGTCGATCGTCGATATTCACGCCGAGGCGACACAACCGCGACACAACCGGCTTATGTCGTTTTTACTGGAAAATTGTTGACGTGGCATTTCCATTACTCCAGCTTTTTACCTCACCTTTTCTGGATCCTTCCCCCTTTTACCCATTCTAGAACAGTCCCTTAGCCTATATAAAGACCCATTTTATCACTTTCTTTATATATAAAGAGAGAAGGGAGGCATTTTTTTGGCAAGATTAGAAAGAGAGAAGGGAGCACTTTCTGCATTTCTTCTTCCAAAGCGAAGAAGGATCAAGTTTCTGCACTTTTCTGCAGAGATCCTGCTGCAGATTTGCTGGGTTTTTCTACCCCTTTAAGCTTACATTTCCATTATTTCTTCATTTCTTCATTTGGGTTTGTCTTTAAACAATGATTTGTGAGTAGTTTATTGAGATTCTAGAGATGGGTTTGTAAATATTGATTTGTTTTGTGGTTTTGAACTGATTTAGCCATTTAAATGAAGATTGTTATATTTTGATTTATTGCTTGTGTGCTTATTTCCTTGCTTGATGAATGGGCCCTCATTAAGTTAAGTTTTAATCCTTAATAGATGGACTGAAAAGTGAATATTGGGGATGGATAATCTTGCAATAAACTTTATTTTCTTGGTGTTAGAAATAAGCTAAGAAAATTAAGGGGAACTTTCCAAAAATCAATTAGAGCATTAATTGGGTTTTTGTTAGATTTGAAATACCGTGAAAACAGGGTTTGATTTAATGAAAACCAATTTTGAGATGCTTGAAAAAGGTTTCAAAAATTTAAGAATTGATTTCCCTCAAAATTGCAATTCTCATGTGTTTGGCTAAATTAGGGAAAAATCACATGCAAACAATATTGAAAATCCAATCTCTAGAATCAATTTATTTTTCATTGAAATTAGATATAAATCCTCCAAACCTCATAAATAGCAATTTAAATTTAAATCCAATTTCTATAATCACTTTATTTTTATTTTTATTGAATTTAGATTTAATTCCTCTCAATTTCATAAATAGATATTTCAAATTAATTTTTGGGTAATCTAGTTTAATTAATTTTAGTTAATTGATTGATCTAGTTTTAATTCCTCAAATACCAATTTTAATTCCAAATTTCATTTTACATCTTTAATTTTTGTCTTAATTTTAATTTTTAGATTTTATTTTTAATATCTTTTAATTTTTGTCATTCTAATTTGCTTATACTTTTATTTCCAATTTAAGCACAATTCCCTGTGGGATCGATATCAATTTTTAAAACTATACTACTGTGACCCGTGCACTTGCGGACACACAGTATCAGCAACGACACTTGATGGCAATAATCATATTTTCCCAATTGCATGGGCAATAGTCGACCATGAAAATACAAGGAATTGAGATTGGTTTATGTCTTGTTTAAGGGTGTTTGTGACAGATCGTAAATGTATATATGTCATATCAGATCGGCATATTGCCATAAAAAAGGCAATGCAGCAAGATTGGTGGCAACCTCCTGATGGACATCATCGATTTCGCTTACGACACATCCTCAGCAATTATAACACAAAGTTTAAGAACACTGAAATGAAAGAAGCTCTTCGAAAGGCAGGTTAGTTGTAAGTTTAGTACTTATTGTAACTTTAATTTAAGTATAAATGTCACATAGTAAATAATAATTGTTTTGATCTTTTTTACAGCCCGCCAAATTTAAAATATAAAATTTTATGAGGCCATGAACATAATCAAAAGCAAGCATCCAGACACATTTGAATGGTCTTGAAAGATACCTTTGGAAAAATGGACACGTTCTCATGATGGATGGAAACGTTATGGCTCCATGACAACTAATACTGTTGAGTCAGTTAATGGAATGCTCAAGGGGATCTGTGGTTTACTAATAACTACAATGGTAGAGAAAATATATTTTCCAATGTGTCGATTATTTTGACACACGCCGTACGACCCTCAGCGAGCAACTGCAACTAGGTTTCAAATTTACATCGGCATGTCGTCAAATATTACTTGATAATTTAAATGAAGCAAACTCATTTAATGTCAGGATCTTTAACCGCGATTGTGGTGAATTTGAAGTGTGGAAGGGTAGATTTGAAGCAAAGTATGTTATCAAACTTGATGAAAGGACATGCATGTGCGGAAAGTTTTAAGAAATATGCATTCCATGTTCCCATGTGATAGCAGCATACCAATCAATGTCAATTAATTATGAGCAGTAAGTCTCAAATTATTATACATTGGAGCGAACGCTTAAGTGCTATGAGTGGCAATTTTATGCACTTGGACATCATGATGATTGGCCAACAGACAATGATCAAATTCTTCTATTTGACCCAAGTCGAAAAAGGTCTAAAGGAAGACCAACTTCCGTTAGGAAGAAGAATGAAATGGATTGGAGAGTGAATTGAAAAGAAAGGGATACATCTAAATTCCATTGTTCGCTATGTCGTGAACAAGGACACACAAAAAAGAGTTGTCTCTTATGAAAAAACACCATGAATTAATTATGTACATCTTTTGAAATACTATGTATTATTATCGCAATTTGTTGCACACTATTTTTATTTTTATATTTTCATTTTATGTGTATAAATGTAATAGGGATTAACGCATAGAAAGAAGATAAGTATCTCATCACATAAGAGTCATCCAACCACTTTAAATACAAATGCATTTGATAATATACTAGACAAATATACTGACCCTAATGGATATACATGGTATGGTCATAAAAGAGCTTTTGTCAATCAGAAGTATCATGCATGTCTCCATCAAGGATTTGCCAACCATTTAATTATTGGTAAGCATTCAAAGAATTTATCAGATTTTGGACAAGTTACAATCGCTGCACAACATGAATGGGATAGATTATGGGAGATACGTTGTGAATTAGAAGCATATTATAGATTTCACGATTTATCCGTCCTTAAGGTTCGATCAGCTGAGGTTGACAGGAATTCAGTCGAAGGTATCCAGAAAGTAAAAACACAACTATGTGCTGAGAATGAGATAATGAATAATCTCCTTGAATTATTTCACAAACAACAAATTCCATTAAAAAATATGGAGCAACTTAATAGCGCACCTGAACCTACCTTAACTATGGATGACGATGACATATCTGATTTTAGTGACAATAATGATAGTGATTTTGTATATTATCTCCCACATTGCTTAACCCCATGTTATTAGGTTAAGTATATTTCAATATTATCTTAATCTTTATATATTGTGATTATAAGATATTCCTAATGCACAGTTAAATATTACTTATTGCCTTTTGATGTGGTTGTGTTATGATGTGTTTCTCATTTATTTATTTGCACTCCCTTTTTTTTATGTCTTAGATAAAATAATGGCTCGTTTAATGCGCACTCCAAAAAGGATTGTCAGTGAATAACAGAGGGCAAGGGTAAATGGTCTAATTAGGAATTTGAGCCAAATGCCTGTGGAAGTAACACCCTCAAGTACAGGAGATTACATTGTTAAGCATATGATTAGGGTGAACGGGCTTATTCAAGAAATCATATGGGAATGAGAGCTATTAACAGATGAACATAGATATTTGGCTCTAAGATCAGCTTTGAATTGTGTCCATGACAAAGGCATACTTGACCTCGTATGGTGAAAATTAGAAGTTAACCGTACCCCATCATATTTACTACTACTTAAAGGATTTGTCAAAGAATATGCTATTTGGGTTGCTACAAGGACAATGTGTCGGTCAATTGATATAAAAATGCGTTATAGTAACAAACATACTCTGGTTAAGCCCATGTTACTTAAAATCGACTACACATTAGACAAAGATTTTTATGATGAGCTAATTAGATCATGTCCTGTCAATCAAATAATCAGGTTAACCTAATTAGTTCTAATGTTGTAAACAATATGTATATGAATTGTTAATGTACTAAACAATGTTTTTCTTCAATCTTTATATTGACTAAGTAATGTAGACTTATTAATTAATGCATTGAATGAAGAATGTTTATGTTTATAATTTAATACTTTTATTATCATTCATTTATTAATTAATGTACAAGGAAAAAATGTGAATTGTTGTAGCTATCAAAACACAAATTGAAAATGTATATTTGTCATAATGATACAATACTCGGCTACACAACAAGAAAGAAGAGATTACATTGTACCAGGTCCAATTGATCTAGAGCTTCTTCGACTCCAGCCATAGCATCATTCTGAAGGGATCTAGAATGGTATTATTGAGCATGAAGTGCTTACGTGCAGAAGTCAAGGCAACATATTGCATTCTAACATTGATGACCGAATTATTCCTCATCTTCGCGAATCTGGATTTATTGGTATTGCTAGACTAGGATTTTTTTCTCTTGACTTACACCTCATTAGTGCCTTTGTAGAGCGATGGCGGCCAGAGACTCATACATTTATGATGCCAATTGGTGAGTGCACACTCAGTCTTCAAGATGTCAGCATCATTTCCAGTTTGCCAGTGCATGGTTTTACTGTTACTGAAATGTCATGGGCTGATTGGCCGAAAGTTTATGAGAATTTATTAGGAGTTAGACCACCCTCGGAAATGATCCGAGGACATACACTAAAATTATCATGGCTAATTAACGAGTTTGGAGAGATTCCACATCATGCTGATGAATTAGCAGTGTTATGGCATGCAAGAGCATTCATATTATGACTAATCGGTTCGATTTTTCCTGACAAGACAAACTCACTTGTCAACTTGATGTTCCTACCTCTTTTAGAAAACTTGATAGAAGCTACAACATACAGTTGGGGTGGAGTTTGCTTAGCATTCCTTTATCGTAAGTTATGTAGGGTTGCAGTTACTAAAACAAAGGAGATTTCAGGACCACTATTCATTTTGCAAATCTGGGCCTCAGTGAGATTTAAAATAATCTCTCCATCAATAAGAGATCCATCAGCACCTCATGATGCACCCTTAGGTGCTAGGTATGTCAATAAATTTATATTATTTTTTCCATTAAGCAATTAATAAATTGATTTTTATTGCATTACATTTTAATTTTTCTTATAAATTAATAAGTGGAGTAGAGCTCAACAGATCACTAAAGTAACAACTCATGTACTACCGCAAATTCGGTACAACCTTGATCGAATGCGACCTAAAGATGTAAACTAAAATTTCATAAATCTTACTTAAAATAATATGTTATATTTTTCCTTACATTTATAATCACTAAATGTTTTGCTAATATTAACTTGCAGATTACATGGGAACTATATAGTGAGGAATTGTAAGATGAGCTGCCAGACATATTTATCCAGGGCCATCCTATTTGGAAGGCAGTGGTGCCATTAGTTTGCTTTCATATTATTGAATGACACCAACCTGATAGAGTGATGAGGCAGTTTGGTTTGGCCAAGCCTATTCCAGGACCACTAATGCAAACAGATGAGCTGCATGAGATTACTCTCCGATTTAGTGAGAGTAATTGGGCACACCACCATGTGACATACATTCATCATTGGAATAGGCGAGAACAATACATTGTTCAAGAGCAAGAATTGGGACAACCACTCCATCGCCATTCTGAATATATGGAGTGGCACCGTCGAGTTGCGAGACGTTGGATCTCAATAAGTGGAACTGTTATTAGTTGTGTGGTAATGATTTACAACACATATTTTTTCATTATTAAATACTTCGTAATGGCTATTTTATATTTTTAACTCAATATGTTAAGTAATGCATGAACTTTTTATTTTTACAGGAGGATGTAATTGAGGATTGTTTGCTAAAATTACAGAACCCATCAACACAAAATGTGGCAGAAGTTAAGCATACATTAAGGAAAATGATGATTGCTCTAAAGCAAGAAAGTCAACTGTGCCAAATGCCACCTCCTCAATCCACACCTTAAGCAGCAAATTTTAATGATGTATTAGAAGACGACCAACCCATTAACTAGCCTGAGCCCTTACATAGAGTAGGACGACGTCAATCACATCCTGCTCGACGTCGTCAACATCCAGTGCGTCGAGCTTTTCCTTCTGATGATGTTTTGTCCCCACCTATTGCATTCCACCCTTACTGCATGGCATCAGCGCCTGATCCTGTTCCCTTAGCTCCTACACTGTCTGATCCTAGTCCATCTACACACTACACTGGTTGGATGCCTACCCTGTTAATGCTTAGCCCATCAGCATCATGGATGCAAAGTAGAAGCACACTCGACTTCACTGAGAGTCAACAGCCGCAAACACCATTCAGCGACTTATTTGCTCCTTTTGGCAGACCATTTACCATTGGGCCTCCACATTATACTTCGAGTTAATTTGGTGGATGTAGTTCAGATCAATACTTTGTACCATATCAGTTTGCTGCCTTAGGCCATATTCCATCTGGTGCAGGTTTATTTGGACACCATGACCAAACTGCTATGCATTATACTGCAGGGGGAGAATCATCAGGACGATAATGAGGGCAACCTAACCACCCTCAAGATGCACAAGGTGATTCAGAAGATCATTAAGAAGGGGGACAACATAGAGCTCATCGATCGAGGCGACATATACGAAGACCTGGTTGTGGCACATGACTGATTTAAATATTTGTTTTCATGTGTATATTAATTATGAATACTTATCATAATTTATAAATTTTTGATGGTTGTTGATTTCACCAGAAATTAAATTAACTGAAATTACCAGTAATAAAATATTTTTCTGCATTAAGTGGTAAATCCAGGTCGAACCCTAGAGACTGAATTACTAAATTTCGTGCACTTGTGTAATGGAAAAAGAAACAAAGGTTGGGGGGGGTAATTCGCAGTCCAAAGAAGAAATAAAAAATTAGAAATTAAGAACTAAAATTAAATATGAAACTCTCAATTTAAACAAACTTCAGTCCAAGGTAATTCGCATTCCAATGCATTTATTCGATCATAGATAAAAGAAATATAATTATATCTTATTGAATACTTAACGTAGATTTACCAAATAGTAAGGTAAAATCCCTAACTTCCCTATACTCATCAATTCGAGCCCAATACTCTTATTGACTCTAATTATTAACTGAATTGGTATTAAGCAATTCTTATCAAATTAATAACTGCTTTAAAAAAAGGAAATAGTTAAGTTGAACAATGATTTATAAAGCATAAATCATTTAATTCACCCTATTGTTTCCTTAGGTTATTATCGAAAACTTGGATCATAATCAATAAAATCTAATTGCTACTCACGTTCAATCTTATACAACAATTATGGATTATGAAGATGAACTAGCAATTGATCACATCAAACAATTAACTGATAGACCTTTTTGGCAAATCATTCAATAGATCAAAGACAATAAAATCAGAAAATAATAGATATTCAAAAAGACATAAATTAAATTAAGAACCTGGTCTCATAAATCATGCAAAATAAACTTGAATCCCTTGAACTGAATTAAAACTTAGCCACTCATGTTCATGGCTTATAGAAAAATAAAGAAGAAATCTAAAAAGAGAGTGGAGAATGAAGGTCTTCTATGGTGTTTGAAGGTCTGAATGGATGTGTTTTAGCTGCTTCCCAAAGACGCATTTATCATAAAAAACCTAATCCCAAAGATAGGAACCAAACTAGGAAAAGTTTTGAAATTCAAAAGACAGATTTTTAGTCTGCATTCACATCTCTGAAATTAAAGCTGTTTTTCAGTGACTTCCTTTCCGAATATGTCTCTGTCCTCTTCAGGAAAGTTGTAGCCCCATTTTTTAGCTTTTCAACGAGTACTCATTTGCCCAAATGAGAGGTCTACAGCCCAAGTTATGGCCCAAAAACCGGGACTGGTTCAAACAGACGGTCCAGCCCATAGTGACAACTTCATTGCCATTTTTGACAATTAAAATGGCCTTATCTTACTTTCAGCCCTTCATAGAAGTTGTAGAGGTGGCTCTTAAGGTTCAATTGGGCTTAGGCTTGCTTCATTTGGACCTGTGAAACTCCAGATACAAAATAAATACTGAAACTGATCGTGACAATCAAGTGTGGGCTTTTGTAATATATCCATAGCAGATTTTGTCAACCTTGGAGACTAATTTGGGCTTTGGTCCCTTTATATTATTTGAAGTGCTCTATCTTAGCTTTTCAATGGATTAAACAACAATCAATTTGGAGACCCACAACTTTAGAAACACCTGAAAAATACAGTAAATGTCAAATGCTGAAAATTTCTCTATTTAACACAATTATTTCAACAACTATCTAAAAAATATGCCTAAATGACAAATATACTTTAATAAACTAAATTATGCATAAAAACACACAAGAAACACTAAATGTGATGGGAATAAAATTTAATAAATTATGCATGTTGACACCATATTTTGGCCGATCCCAGAAATCAATAAACTTTGAAACCGATCTCTATTCTCCAGACAACCACATTTCCGTTCTTTCCTGAAAAGGAATCGAATCAATACTAAGTCCCCATATCATTTAAAGCCTCACCGATCTCTTAAACCAATTGTCAAGTCTCCTGGCTAGTCAATCACATTTTCGATCTCTTGTCTAACGAAATCAAACCAACGTCAGGTCTTCATGCCACCAGTCTTATTGCCGATCTCCCTTTTAAAAGTTTGGGGATAATCGTTTGATAAAGTTAAGGTTCCAATCTGGTTTAACGATGATTTCGATCTTAATTGTTCAAATCAAGTTTCCAATTTTAATCAAGTCCCGTTTAGCGTTTGTTCTCAGCCGATCTCATGCTTACAATGCTTTCCGACCTCTTACACTTAGATTAATAATCACTTTTAGTTGTTGTAATATGTTCAGACAATCAAGTGCTTATGCAACCTAGATCCTTTCCGATCCCATCCAATCATTGAACAAAAAAAGGAATTTCATTTCATTTCAAATTGAAATATATACAAGTCATTCGGCTGGAGGTGATCCTCCACCCTGTTCTACATTTTGTTCACCCCCTCTATCACCCTCGGCCTCCTCCTCGCTATCCTCTTCATCTTGGGGAGCTAGGTCCACCATCCAGGAGAAGTCCTCCTCGGGATAACGCTTCCTGAACTCGGCCAAAAGGTCCCTATGGGCGTTCACATAAGCACCGGCCTCCCTTGTCATCGCCTCTTATTCTTTTGTTTTAAGTTCGTTAGTGAGGTGAGCGACATCGGCTCGGAGTGCTCGAGCCTCTTCAAGAACATGAGCTTGCTCGGCCAGCTTGTCCTCGTAGAATTTCATCAGCCCCTCAATTTCGGATATGTAGTTTTGAGTGGATGAAAGTTGGGATCGGAGGGAAGTTGCTTCATGACCCACCTTCTCGAGCTCCTGCCCCATGCGATAAGCCTTCTCCCGGACAATATGTTGGTTCACCAGGCTCTCCACACTCAGGCTCATAGTTTGGGTCAGGATATCATTAAGATTGTTCGGGGTTAGCCTATCCCGATCCTCCCGAAGGCAGATGGAGGCCCCCAAAACCTTAGCCAAACCCGGATTCTCCCGAACAGTTCGGTTCTTCTCCAAGGAATGGATCAGTACTTGAGTGCCGCGGGAGAGGGTCTTCGAGGTAGGTTGGGAAGGACCCCCTTCCGCACTCGAAGCAACTAGAGGGGTTGGTGGCTGCTCTTCTTGACGAGGAGGAGACCGGACCACTTCTGTGTCGGGGATCGGCGGTCCCGAGGGTTGAGACGAGCCTCCTTGCATTTCCCCGGGATCATGCTCGGGTGTCTAAAGAGCCTCGGCCCGCTTCATCTCCCTCACCTTTCTGGAGATCTCTCTCTTCCGCTTCCGGCTCTCCTTAGAACCCTCACCGCCCGCCATACCTGCGCAAAGGAAAAGTCAGTGAGTTCGCTAAGGGTTTAGAGATCAGAGATATAGAAAGTACCGAAGCCGAGGTCAGAGAGCTGAAGCCCGCGTTCTTGGCCGGTGACCAGTTGCATAGTCCAATGATGCAGTTCGGCCGTCACTACATCTAGACAAGAGAACTTCTGCCTAGCCGCGTGATCTTTCAGTTCGATCACCATTAGGCCCTCTTCCCTATTCAGGGTGATGCGCTTCGGAAGCAAGGGAACCTGATGCAGCCAGCTGCTTGGGAAACCCTCAAAGACGTTCAGAATTTTGCTCCTCAGGATAAAGAAACGATTCTTCCAATTCTTCAGGGAGGAGGGCAGATCGGTAAAGAGCCCACAATGTGGCTTCGCCTGAAAGAACCAGTACTCGTCGTCCTTTCAGTGAGTCAGCCTATGTAGCTCGGCGAATACCTTCGCCGTTGGATTGAGCCCCTTAGCCCGGCAGAGGCCTCTAAAGGCTACTAAGATCTGCCATGAGTTCGGGTGAACTTGGGCTATGCATACTTGATGGAATCTCAGGACTTCCTTGAAGAAGTCGTCGAGAGGGAATCGCAGCCCGGCTTTTAATTGCTCTTCATATACCATAATCATGTTATTTTCTTTGAAGAAGTGATCGGTTCGGAGATCGCCGTGACACCGGATAAGTTCGTATGAATCGCCCCGAATGTTATACTCCTCGCTGAACGACTATAGGTCAGTTTCTTGAAGGATTGATGGCAGCTCGTCCATGGGAAGATTTTCTCTCCCTGAAGAATGCGCATGCCTTGAGGGTGCTGCTTGACCACGAGCTGGAACGGAGGTCCTAGGAGGCTCAGGTCGCTCGCTTGGTCCGACCACCTCAACTTCATTAGACAACCACGAGATCTGAACGAAAAGAGGGCTTGCCGCTCTCTGACCCTCGACGCTTCTCATTTTCAAAGAAAGGAGGAAATTTAAACTAAAAGAAAGATCAAAACCCTTACCGGAGTGTGATCGGTGTCGGAAGAACTTGAAAAAATGAGAGAATTTTTGGAATTGCTCGCGAGAGGCCGAAAATGACATAAGGGAGCAACTAGCCAATCCATCCCCTATTTATACCCGTCCCAGCATTTAATGCTCACAGTGTCCTAAGCGACGCATCAGTTAGCGAGATTTGCCAGCCTTTTCTGACACGTCTCACGAATATTCTGGAAATTCCATAAATAGATCCGCTAGTTAGAGATCGGCACATTAAGATGTTCTGAATTACAGATCGGTTAAGGGTCATTCAAGTTAAGAGCTGGATTGGGTAAATACTCCAGAGATCGAAAAATAACCAATACAATAATAATAAAATGATAGTTGTCAAAATAAAATTTTATTTCCAAAAGGTCAGATTACATCATTTGGGCAATCTCTAGAGATCGGATTACATTAAAGGTCTGATTACATCATAGGGGCGATCTTTAGAGATCGGTGGAACATCCTATCTAATAAAGGCCTATGTCAAAGCCTAGTCTCGTGGCTAAATCAAAAGATGTGTTTGATCAGGAGACCGGCCGTCGACATCGGATAGATGTACAGCTCAGATGGGGGGACTATGACTCTCATGAGAATGAGAGAGGTCGTCATCAATGTTGTCACTCGGAATCGAGCTGCTGTCGGGACACCCAATGTGGTGAGAAGCCAAATGAACTTTGAAGGGTAGTCACCAAAGATCGGAGGAATATTAGCAGTCTTCTCGCTCGAAATCAGTTCGCCGATTATATCGGTCGAACGATTTGAGATCGACCCTATCGAGGTCCTCGATCCAGGTCAGCAAATTAGTCTGGTTCTCTCACTGCCATCAAATGAGGTTATCATAATTCTTCGATCACCGGGATCATAAATTTTTAGTCTAGGAATAAAGAGGACAATCGAAAAAAGATCAAAAGCAACTATCATGGCCGAGATTATTGCCGGAGAGGTTAGAATAGGGAATGTGAGAAGGAAAGAGGAGAAAATCAAATGCGGAGGGGTTTCCTGTTGAAGGTATATATATAGGGAAAGTCTGAGCATTTATTGCTAGCAGAAAACGAAGTGGACGCCTCGGAAATCGAAGGAATAAATGCTTTGATTGGATCGGACCAGATAAAGGAGAAGACCGGAGTGATAGAGATCGGAAGAGGGGAGGCCGGCATGAAAGATGGGAAAAGGAGCGTGTTAGGAAGATCGGAAAGGAGGGGAGGTCAGAGAGCAAAGAGAATAAGACAACTTTCGCTAACTGTCATCATAATCAGAGCCGAGGTAGTTAAAGCATTGCAGACGAGATCTCCACTGCAGGCCTCAGAATCGTCCACATTACTGACAGGTGCCAGAGTATGTCATGACAGTGCTGTACATCCCAATCTCCACCGTTGATCTTACTTGTAAGGACAAGTCTAGAGGCCTTGGATCAAAGAACAAGACGACAAGACCGGTGCTCTTTATTCTTAACCTTCGGATCGCCCTTGACAAGAAAATTCTGAGCCGTCAGATTAGAAAGGAGAAAGGACAAATATGCAGAAAAAGATCTCAGTCGTTCGTCTTGATTCTCTTTAATTCCCAACCATCAGATCGTGTCCTTTAAAATCCAAACCTTCCATCTCCCTCAAGGAGAATCCTGACCCTTCATTGGGAGCACACGTTCCCTATAAATACCTGCATGAAAATTGTTGAAAGGGGGACTAAAAAAAGAGGGTGGTGATTATTGTGGAAAGGCTCTGAAAATTAATTCAGTTCTGCTACTCTGCTATTTTTAAGCTAGAAAGACTTTTTTCTAAAGTATTTTCTTTGAAGAAGTGTTGGACACTGGAACTCTTGATTTTCAGTTTGTTCATCACTCTGTGTTACCCTTTCTTAAGTTTCAGTTCTGTTTTCATCACCCTTATATCTACTTTTATTTTCTGAGCTCAATCTCACTCATTGTCATTCCGGTTCGATTACATGCTAGCTAGGCATTCGTCATTTCAAGGCAAGCATCAGTCCTCAGACCATTAACACGCAACTCTGCAACATTCGCGACTCCATAGTTATTTCAATAGGTTCAACTTCCTGCAGGTGAGTGTCTGAACCATTGTCCTATCCGGTGTTCGTCTTTACTTTTCTTTTTACGCTCGTAATTTTCGTTAAAAGTTTGCCTTACGTGGGAAGGTCCCGCGTGAGTGGTCATCCTCTTGAGTTTATCTTTGGTATATCAGTTCATGTCATTTATTTGTTCTTGGTCTTTTTATTATCTCCTAATGTAGGTGTTCTGGTTACGGGTAACGTATAGGTAGTTTGATAAAGTGTTGGTAGCAATATCTTAACATAAGAGTTTTTAAATAAACATTCGGATAATAAATCAAAAGTCATGAAGTCGAACCATTAGACTAGCTCGAGAAGATGACTGGGCAAGGTGGAGAGTCAGAAGTAAAATTAGATTTCTGGCTAGAACAAATGTTGCTTGTCGAAAGGTACTAGTGAGCCGAACACGAAAGAGATCGGTAAAAATTCAGTCCGGTATTCCCTAATAGACACAAGTCACCTATGAGTTAAAAGAAGTTTAATCCGGGTCCCCAGTGTCTTCTGATGCCAGAACCCTTAGCCTAAGGTCCTCACACGATACGATCGTAATTAAATTTGAAGGAGATCGGAGGAGAGTTCTTATCCGAGATCCTTCATTAAAATTCTCAAATTGCATTTTTAAAGGAGATCGGAGGAGAGTTCTTATCCGATTCTCAATCTAAAATTTTAATAAATATTTAAAGGAGATCGGAGGAGAGTTCTTATCCGAGATCCTTCATTAAAATTCTCAAATTGCATTTTTAAAGGAGATCGGAGGAGAGTTCTTATCCGATTCTCAATCTAAAATTTTAATAAATATTTAAAGGAGATCGGAGGAGAGTTCTTATCCGATTCTCAATCTAAAATTTTAATAAATATTTAAAGGAGATCGGAGGAGAGTCCTTATCCGAATCTCTAACCAAGTTTTAATAAATATATAGAGATCGGAGGAGAGTTCTTATCCGATCCTCAAAATCAACTTTTAATAAACACGCAAAGTAATCCCTTAAACGAAAACCGCTACACGACATCAATTCACTAAGGTTGTCTCATTTACTTATGTATCTGGGTAATCCGAATTAGTGAAAAATCAAATATTCCCTTTTATCAAAAGGATTAACATCTCCATTCGAGCCCCCCCTAACTATCGATTTTAGTTTATAAAGAACGTAAGATTAAATCTGCTCACCCTCATTGAGGGACGAGGTGGGGTGCCTAACACCTTCCCCGCCCGTATACGGACCCCGAACCTAGAATCTCTGTTTTCGAAGTGGTTTTATTTAAATTTGTTTTCATAAATGGTTTCCTTTAATTTCCCTCAAAACTAAAGTGGCGACTCCTCACTCTTTCCCACTTCGGTGAGCACTTAACAATTTTATAAGAGATTGCAATTTAATTTTCTATAAATTTTTTATAACTTAATTTGGTACTAAATGAAAATCACTAACAATATCTAAATTATATATTGTTATAAATGCTCACATGTAATAAATAATAATTTAATTTCTTTTAATTCTTAAATCTACTTAAATTCATTAATTGCTATCAAAAAACTATATTATCCATAATTATAATAAGAATAAAAATTAATATCCCATGCAAATTAATTTTGGCATCCACCTCCCTCCCACAATTTATTTTATTAGAACCATTTTCTACTAATTTAAATTGCACAGTACCCCTGTACGTTCAAATTTTAATGGTTTTAAATCATTAAAATTAATATCTTTTAAATAATTATATTATTAATTTTCATTAACAAATATGGTTAAAATTTTAATTTTTTTTAATTATTTAGAAATAACATATTTTTAATAAAAATTACATTATATATTTTCGTTAACAAATGCGATTATAATTTTAAACTTTAATATTTTTAAACTACAAAATAATCTATTTTTAAAAATATGAAATTAATATATTTTACAAATTAAAAAAAATTTCGTTAAAATATTATATATATTATTATTTTTATCTATAAACAAAAATAATTTTTATACATATTAATATATAAGCGGGACGCATCCTAAATTTGTTGGAATGCTTGGACGCCATTATAAATGGCATTTTTGTGTGACGGCTGGAAGCACGTAGGTTGCGCGTAAAAACGCTATTGGCTAGTGGGACGCCATTATAAATGGCGCTTTTGGCTCTAACGCTGGTAAGGGACAGCGTGGCACGGAAAGGCGCGATTATGACTAGCGTTTTTGGATTAAACGCGATTATTATTAATGTTTTTCCTTTGGACGCTATTATAATTAGCGTTTTTACTGAAAAATGCTGTTTTGATTAGCGTTTTGTGGTATCTGACCCCCAACCCACCCCCTTTTTGTAATTTTTTTAATTCATGCCCTTTTCTGATAAATTCAATAATAAAGTACACATGTACGGTCAAAAACTCAAAATAAAAACTGAACAAGGTCTAAATTAAGAAATGACATTGAAGAGACCGGGAGATACTCATTGGAGTTCTCATTATGGTATGCTTATTAATTTGATACATTTATTTCCTTCTGTCATTGATGTTTTTGAGTCTATTGGAGAAAATGGTAGTGATAATCCACAAAGGGTTGAAGCAATTTATTTGCTAGATATTATGAATCGATTTGAATTTGTCTTTGTGTTGCATCTTATGAAAAAGATTTTAGGAATCACACATGAGTTATCACAAGTTTTACAGAGGAGGAATCAAGATATTGTAAATGCTATGAATCTAGTTAAAGTCTCAAAATGTCGTTTGCAAGTGATAAGAGAAAATGGTTGGGAAGCTTTATTACTTGAGGTATTGAAATTTTGTGGTAAATATAATATAGTTGTATTAGATATGGAGGATGTCTATGTAACTAGAGGGAGATCAAGGCGTAGAAGTGAAGAAATGACAAATCTTCATCACTACCGTGTTATGTTGTTTTATTCTGTGATTGATATGCAGTTTCAAGAACTTAATAATTGATTTGATGAAGTGAATACAAATTTCCTTTTATGCATGGTATTTCTCGATCCTAAGGACTCATTTTCTGCATTTAATATAAGCAAATTGATTCAACTCGCAAAATTTTATCCATGTGAATTTTCTCCAGTTGCTCTAATTGAACTTGGATCTCAACTTGAGAACTTTGTCTTTGATATGCATATGGATGAAAAATTTTTTGAAGTTAGTGGAATTGGAGGCCTTGCTGAGAAGATGGTTGCTACAAAAAAGCATATTATTTTTCCTTTGGTATATTTGTTAATCAAATTATCATTAATCTTGCCAGTTGCTATAGCCACAGTGGAAAGATCTTTTTTTGCAATGAATATCATTAAAAGTTTACTTTATAATAAAATGGGAGATGAGCTACTAAATGATTATTTGGTGACTTACATTAAAAGGGATATATTTGCAAGTATTGACAATGAAGTTATTATAAATAGATTTCAGTCAATGAAAAATAGACGAGAATTATTGTAATTTAATTATAACAATTTATTAATATTTTCTAAACAATATTTTTATCAATTTATATTTATTTATGTATATTATTTTTACAAATTGTATATTTTAATTGGACCCCTCAATTAAATTCCTGGCTCCGTCACTGCCTAAGACCATCAGTTTAATTTCTGTGTATTTGAACAAGTTGAAACAAAGGAAGCACCATCTTTCTCAAAGGTGACCCTCCTTGTCTACCCTTTTGGTTATTGAGGGAAGCTTGATGCTAATATGCTTGGACCCCACACATACAATGGAGGTTAAAAGAGGAGATCATTGGTCGACACCCGCCAAAGCGCAAGGCATGATACATATAAATCATGCATAAAAATTTTGTAAGTGGGTGAACTCAATAGTGATGGATGAGGAAGAGGCAAGAGTTAGTGTTTTTTTAATTTTTTATTAAAAGATAGAGTATAAAAATATATTAAAATTATAATAATTAGAATTAAAATTAGTCAAAAATAAAATAAAATCAATAAATAATTAATTTAATATTAATCAGATTTGAACATGAATTTTCATTTTAATTAATTTTATTATCACTAGATTAACTAAATCTAATAGACAGTAAGAGGTTATGTTTGTTATTATCGTGGTGGGGTTGAAAATGGATTGATGTGCATTGACGGCAACGGTGGTGGTGATGATGATGAGTGCGCCTGCATGCCCTCCATCTTTTGCGAAGCATGAGAATATGTTGATGGTTTCCACTGCAAGCTCTCCCATCTCTCTCTCTCTCTCTCTCTCTCTCTCTCTCCAACCAAGATTTGCACACATTTTCGAAGAAGAATATAATTAATCAGAATTTTCGGTAATTGTCACCCCTAAGAACTTTCATCTTTTATCCCTTGGCTTGACTTTGTGTTTTTGGATTTGGTATTTAAAAACTAATAATTAAATATATTCGATACAATACTGAAACTGAAAAGAGTATGATGAAAAATTAAATATAAATAATAAAAATAAATATTTAATAATGATAATAATAGATAATTTAATTTAATTATAAATAAATTTATATAATTAATTGATTTTAAATCCCTCCCAACTCATTTCTTTCTTATACATGGAAGAGGGTTTTTTGGAATAGCATTTTAACTTTTATGTGATAACTTTAAATGATAGATGAATCTATCTAATTAATATTAAAAAAATATAATATTGTTTATAAATTTATAAATTTTATCTATTCGTCATTTAAAAATCTTTCAAACTACTCATTATCTTATGAAATTCTATCTTCCTTGCATCATCATATTTAGATATTGCAAATATATACGTGCCATCATGTGCAAATCTATAGTCCTATTTGTAAAAATCTTTCTTGACTATATTCAAGAGCTCCATACTATAAGGTTTCTAGGTCTGCCAATTCACAAGCACATGAACATTTTCGCTTTTGGGTGCAGCAACTTGGGTTTTCTTTCCTATCCTTGCAAACCATGTAAATGGCAACATCATCCTTATGATGCACCTATATATATATATATATATATATATATATATATATATATATATATATATATATATATATATATGAAAAATAGTCAAAAAAAAAGGTAAACAAAGGCTAATAACAAACAAGAAAAAATAGAAAGATAATTCTTATTTTTGTATATTTGATACAAGCTGCATGATACTGTATATATACACATGCTAAATATTGTGGAACCTCCCCACATCTGTGTAACTAACTCTATAGTTGTACAAATTGGCGCCTAATGATCTATAACATTCTAAAGTATTCTATAGAATTCCAAAATATTCTACAGCAATCTACAACATTCTTCATCCCCCCTCAAGCTAGAACTTGGTGTGGCTTAACCAAGCCCCGCTTGGACAAAAGAAAATGGAAACTAGTGGCAGGGAGTATTTTCGTGAAGATGTTAGCTAGTTAGAGTCGAGAGGGTGTGTGATTGGTATGAAGGAAACCATCTTTGACATGACCACAAACCAGGTGAAAATCGATGTCAATGTGTTTGGTGCGCTCATGAAAGATGGGATTGTTGTTGATGTGAATTGCTGCCGGTTGTCGCAATGAAGAGGAATGCGACAGTCTTGGAGTGAAAAAGAAATCCATTTCAATTCATAGACTGTGCTAGCCAGGTATTCGACTTCAATAGATGAGCGGCTCACAGTGCGTTGCTTCTTGGATTTCTAGAAGATAAGTGAGGAGCCAAGAAAGGTACAAAAGCCAGTCATCGAACATTGACTAGTGGGGCAAGCAGCCCAATCTGCATCACAGTAACCTGTGAGGGTGAAGGAAGAACATGTTAAAAAAATTCCCTTTAATGGACAGCCTTTGAGGTAACGCAGGATGTGGATCACTACATTCCAGTAGGGCACTCTAGACGCCTCCAAAAATTAACTAAGTTGTTGATACCTGTATTTTGCATAGTCATTTAGGTTTAATTTCATTGCCATTTTATTTAATTGTTAGTCACTTTTAGCAAATTTTATTAGTTATTTAGATAGTTTTTCATGATTATCAATTTTTAGATTAATTTGTAATTTTACTTTGTTTTGTAGGAAAAATGGTATTTTTGAGGGAGTAAAAAAGAAATTTTGCCAATGAGGAGTGATTTCTACAGCCAAAGATATCAAAAACAAGTTTGAAAGTTGAAGTATGCAGTGGCTAAATTGCGCATAACTTACCGCATAAGTTGTGTAGTTCTGCACAGGGAGAAGAAGCAATTTTTGCATTCCTGCCGAAATCTGCATAAGTCACTGCATGACTTATGCAGACTTACTGTCACGACCCAACCTATGGGCTGGACCGGCACTAGGACCTGGGCCAGCCTAAAGCTCCCGAGGCCCGTAGTAAGCCTAACTATTCCTCAACCTAAATCTAAAGCCCATTTGGGCCCAATTTCAAGGATTCAATAGGACAGAGTCCGGCCATAAAATGGACCTTTCAACGGGGAGTTTTTGACTCACCCGACCTGTAAACACAATATATAATCAATTGGGGAGCTCAGCTCACCCTCCACATACTCATACAACATAAAAATAAATAGGAGCTCAGCTCTCTCATCCAGTCCATCAACATGCATAAAATAATAAGTTTACAGGTCCAAAATAACAATTTATATTACAGACCCAATTCAAATAAATATTTCTAACACATGCGGAAATTCTAAGAGTTAATAGGTTTATACAAAAATTAATAAATGACCTGCGAGGGAGAAAAGCAGGTTAACCTCAAAAATATCCTCCTGTGGCTTGGAAAAATATTGAACAGGAGTGAGCGTTCGACTCAGAGAGTAAAATATCAATTTTAACCATAATCTCTATAACTATCTAAAGCTAATGCACCCTGTAGAGTGAAATGCAACATCAGCAATAATTTCACATCATAACAGCAAAAAGGTAATTTGGAGCACTCATGCACCCAGTAATATCAAATCATAAATATATGGGAGCTGATCCCCTATACAGCTCTCTTAAATCCAACCTGTGCCAGCGAAGAACTCAGCTCAGACTTCCACTTAAAAACCAAATCGGGGTCCCAGCGAAGAACTCAAGCCGTGTCTACCCCGAAGGACCGGATCCCAGCGAAGATCTCAAGCCGTGTCTACCCGTCCTAATCATAGCCAACACCACATCACACGCACGCCAACGCACGCACACTGCTCTAAATTACCACAACAACATCCATAGCACTTTAACAGTTATGAATGCAACATAAATCGTGCCTAGAGTTTAACTACATAGATATATGCATTTAAGTGATGCATGAGCATGCTTGAACATATAATAATATCAAAATTACAATTAAAATTAATATTTTACTCACAGACTTAACAGCAATCACTGTGGTGGCTGGGCGGAGGAAGAAGGCTGTCCCGGCTCACCAGACAATTTTATTACAATCATTTAATAAATTTGACTCAATACAAACTAAGAAAAGACCAAATACGTCCTAAGTCGTGCCGAAAATCCGGCAGAGTCTCCCCTATACCTAGGACCTACCCAACCTGCAAAAGGGCTCAAAACGCACTTCTATATTCACAAATCATACACTCACAACTCAATCACATCACACAGCCCCTCCTGAGCCCATCCAAACAGTCCTCAATCACAATATGTAAATTTACAGTTTAGTTCTTATAATTGATCATTTTTGAAAAACTGCCCAAATAAGCTCTAAAAATTCTAAAACTTTGCCCCACGGTCCTTAGCAATGTTACTAGGCTATTGCAAAAAGAATCATAATTTTATGAGCTACCACGAATATTTTATGGATTTTAAATTCCATTTAAGCACCAGAAAATTACGAAAAAGTAAATTTTGAGTTTACCTATGCCAATTCTAACTCCGGGGACGCGGTCGGGACGTCTGACAATCGTGGGGTAGCCAAAACCTCGATCCAATTTGGAGACTTTTTTGGTAGCCGGTCTGTCTGGCCGGAAATTCACAGACCCGGACAACTGTTGAATTTCCGTGAATTGAAGATACCTACAGGAAGCCCACAACACGAGGGTTAGTACATAAATTTTACGAAATTTTCTAAGCTCATTTAATGCTTGGAAAAACACTGCGAAGTTTCGCGGGACCCACCAAAAAACGGTGTCGAAAAATTTTGAAATTTATATTCCCGCGAAGCTCTCGACGAGTGGAGCGCTCTGGTACTCTCGGTTTTCTCGTGGGGTTTACGGTTTGCGAGAAATCTAGCCCAAAAGTCAAAATGGGCTAAAACTTCCCGGACAAAAATTGGACAAACCGCTCTATGGATTTTGGTGTTCTTGGTATCTATGGAAAGCTCTCGAGGTGTAGATGGGTTTAGACACAAGACTTGGCTCAAATGGTGGCCGGATCGGCCAAATTTTGGCCGGGAAGACAAAGCAGCACGCTGCGCGTCACATCGCTTCGCGCGACATTTCCCGGCGTTCCAGGCGGCGGCTGGCAAGCTGGGGTGGCTGGGGAGGCGGCTGGCCAGCGAGGGGAGGAGAGAGGAGAGAGAAAATGAGAGAGAGGAAGAGAGAGGTCAAGACGCGCGCGGGGGAAGGAAAAAGGAAGAAGGAGCCAGTCCGATTCGACCGGTCCAATTCGCTTCGGCCGGTTCGATTCAGGATACAAAATTTTAAATTTTTACTCTGCCATGGGACCGAAAACAAGGTCCAAAAATTTTGAAAAAATTTCAGAAAACTCAGAAAAATTCATAGACTCCAAATATATTTTTAGTTTTACCACGTGGTCTTTAAATTAATTTTTAAAAATCATCAAAGTTTTATATTTTCGGGAAATCAAACCAGATTTTAAAAATCCAAAAAATTTCAAATAATTTCCTAAAATTTAAATAAAATTAAAATATCAATATTTACCTAAAAATAATAAATTTAAAAATTAAGGGTATTACATTCTTCCCCCCTTACAAAAAATTCGTCCTCGAATTTTACACAAGGCAGAATAAAGTACAGGATTACACATTAAACAGATAAGGGTACTTGCTACGCATGTCCCGTTCTGACTCCTAGGTGCACTCTTCCACTGACTGGCTCCTCCACAAAACCTTAACCATAGGGATCTGTTTTGATCTTAGCTGCCTCACTTGGTAGTCCACTATGGCTACAGGTTGCTCCTCAAACGTCAAGTTTTCTTTTAGCTCTATTACATCCGGCTGTAGTATATGAGAAGGATCAGGAATGTATTTCCTGAGCATGGAGATGTGAAACACAGGATGAACATGAGAAAGGTTGGGTGGTAGCTCCAACTAGTAGGCAACTGCTCCAACTCTATCAGTAACCTCAAAAGGTCCAATATACCTAGGTGCCAACTTGCCCTTCTTTCCACATCTCAAGACTCCCTTCATTGGAGAAACCTTCAGGAATACATAGTCGCCTACTGCAAACTCCACATCCCTCCGTCTGGGGTCTGCATAACTCTTCTGCCTACTGAAAGTTGTTTTCAATCGTTCCCTGATTAAAGGAACTATCTCTGAAGTGTGCTGCGCTAGGTTTACATCATGCACCTTCGCTTCTCCCATTTCCGTCCAACACAGAGGAGACCTACACTTTCTTCCATATAGTGCCTCGTAGGGTGCCATCCCTATGCTGGAATGATAACTGTTGTTGTAGGCACACTCCACCAAAGCTAGCTGATCATCCCATTGACCTCCAAAATCTAAAACGCTCATGCGAAGCATGTCTTCCAGTGTTTGGATTATCCTTTCGGACTGTCCGTCTATCTGAGGGTGGAAAGTAGTACTAAAGTTCAACTGTGTGCCAAGTGCCTCCTGCAACTTTCTCCAAAATCGAAAAGTGAACTGGGGCCCTCTGTCAGATATTATGGAAGCCGAAACTCCATGCAATCTGACTATTTCTTGAATATAGAGTCGGGCGTACTGTGCAACAGAATATGTGATCTTCACTGGCAAGAAATGAGCTGATTTTAGTTAGGCGGTCTATAATTACCCATATCGAATCATATCTTTGCGTAGTACGAGGTAACCCAGTCACAAAATCCATAGTAATCATTTCTCACTTCCATTCTGGGATAGGGAGCTCTTGCAGCTTCCCTGACGGTCTTTGGTGTTCAAACTTCACCTTATGACAAGTCAAGCACTTGGACACAAAGTCCGCTGTGTCTCTCTTCATGCCATTCCACCAATAGCTATCTTTCATATCATGGTACATCTTGGTGAAGCCTGGGTGGACATTGTACAGTGTATAGTGTGCCTCTTGCATGATTTCATTTCTGAGATTGTCCACATCAAGCACACATATTCTAGAACCTTGCATAAGGGCGCCATCATTGGCAAATCCAAACTCACCACCTTCACCTTGCTGTACTCTTTCTATTATCTTCATCAATTGTTGGTCTCTGTGCTGGAAAAGTCTAACTCTGTCTCGCAAGTCTGGCCTCACTGAAAAATGAGCCAACCCTCATCTGAAAGATCTAGGATTAAACCTTGATCCATCAACTCATGTACTTCCTGAATCAATGGTCTTTTCTCCGCTGATATGTGTGCCAAGCTGCCAGAAGATTTTCTGCTCAAAGCATCTGCTACTACATTGGCCTTCCCAGGGTGGTACTAGATGGTGCAATCATAGTCTTTCAGAAGCTCCATCCATCTCCTCTGTCTTAAGTTTAAATCCCTCTGTTGGAAAATATACTTCAAACTCTTATGGTCGGTGTATATCTCGCACACTTCACCATACAGGTAGTGTCTCCAGATTTTTAGTGCAAAGACTACAGCCGCCATTTCTAAATCATGGGTGGGGTAGTTTTGCTCATGCCTCTTCAGCTGCCTTGAAGCATAAGCCACTACTTTTCCATTCTGCATCAAAACACACCCTAAGCCAACTCTGGGGGCGTCACAATACACGGTATATCCTTCACCACTCATCGATAGTGTCAATACAGGGGCGGTGTTAGACACTCCTTAAGCGTCTGAAAACTCTTCTCACAGTCATCTGTCCAAATGAATGGAACATTCTTCCGAGTTAACTTAGTTAGGGGAGCTGCTATCCTGGAAAAATCCTGCACAAAACGCCTATAGTAGCCAGCTAGGCCCTGAAAACTTCGCACCTTAGTGACTATTGTAGGCCTAAGCCAATCAGTTACAGCTTCAATTTTCTTGGGATCTACTTGAATGCCTTCACTAGAAACTACGTGTCCCAAGAATGAGATGTTTTCTAGCCAAAATTCACATTTTGAAAATTTGGCATATAGCTGGTGCTCCCTCAAAGTCTGCAACACCATCCTCAAGTGCCACACGTGTTCTTCCTCGGTCCGAGAGTATACCAAAATGTCATCTATGAATACGATGACAAAACAGTCCAAAAATGGCTTGAACACCCGGTTCATCAAGTCCATGAAGGCTGCTGGTGCATTAGTGAGTCCAAAAGACATCACCAAGAACTCATAATGACCATATCTTGTCCTAAATGCTATTTTGGACACATCCTCATTCTTGATTCTCAACTGATGGTAGCCTAATCGCAGGTCTATCTTGGAAAAGAATCTAGCCCCTTGGAGCTGATCAAACAGATCATCGATCCGAGGAAGTGGATACTTGTTCTTCACAGTCACCTTGTTCAGCTGTCTATAGTCAATACACAACCTCAATGACCCATCTTTCTTTCTCACAAATAGAATAGGAGCACCCCAGGGTGAAGTGCTCGGACATATAAAACCCTTGTCCAAAAGCTCTGTAGTTGCTCCTTTAGCTCTTCAATTCTGCTGGCGCTATCCTGTAAGGCGGCATTAATATGGGCTTTGTACCCAGAACAACATCAATACAAAACTCTATTTCCCTTCCTGGTGGCAACCCTGGAAACTCCTCAGGGAAGACATCCATGAATTCTCTGACAACAGAAACATTTTCCATGTTGACACCTTCTACAGATGTATCTCTCACCAATGCCAAATACCCTTGGCATCCACGCCTCAACATTTTTCTAGCACTAATTGCTGACACCAAATTATATGGAGCCATGCTTCTGTCACCATCAAAATTAAACTCTTCCACACCAAGTATGTGGAAATACACCTTTTTATTCCTGCAGTCTAAAGTGGCATAATGAGTTGCCAACCAATCCATCCCCAAAATTACATCAAAATCCATTACTGGTAGAGGAACCAAGTCTGCTGGGAGGATCTTTCCATCCACTACTACTGGACTACCCGGAAAAACCATATCTACATCTATGTTGTCACTAAGCGGGGTAGCTACAAACAAAGGGCATTCTAAAGTTGTAGGGTTTCTACCCAATCTCATGGCAAACACAGGGGAGACAAATGAGTGTGTAGCACCCGGATCTATCAAAACACGAGCCTTATAGGAACAGACTAGAAGAATACCTGCCACAACTACATTGGAAGCCTGAGCATCCTGGTGGGTCAGGGTGAAAACCCGAGCTTAACCCCTACCCTGAGTGGCGTAACCACGATCGACTTTTACCCCCACGATCGCCTCCAAATCCATGTCCCTCGGTCCTCACCATTGGCCACTAAATCGATGCTGCCATGCTGGAAGCACCAGGATACAACTGACGAGGAACATTTGCAACAGAACCCTGTGACCCCATCTATAACTAACTGAACACGGGGCATTCCCTAGCAAAGTGACCTTGTTGGCCACATCTGAAGCATACTCCTGAACCCATCATACAAGGTCCTGAATGTCCTCTCCCACACTGTGCGCAAGGTGCCAAGGAGGATCCTGAACCAGACCCAGAATTACTGTACCCCAAACTGTGACCACTACTAGATCCGTATCCTGGTCTGAATCCTCTAGATTTGTGTTTAAAACCACTCCTCTTATTCCTGCTTCTTCCTCTGTAATTAGTTTGGCCACCACTATCCGTAGTACCCATGTGGGGAACATTTGAAGAACCCTCTGCTCTATTTTTCTTTGCCCTTCTGCTGTCATCCACAGCATAGCTAATCTCGATATGTCTGGCTCCATCAACCGCCACATCAAAAGACTGATCAAACATCATGGCCAGGTTTGCATACCTCCTATCAAGCCCCTTTAGGAATCTCTTCACCTTCATAGTTTCTGTAGCTACTGCTGTAGGAGCATACCTGCTCAATTCCAGAAATTCTGTAGCATATTCATCTACAGACCTGCCATTCTGTCTTAAGGCCTCAAAGGCCCACTGCTTTTGATCTCTGAAACTTTCTGGTACAAATCTGTTGATAAACAGTTCTACAAACTGAGTCCACGACAAACCCTCCATTCGAGGTAATACATAGTCATTCATCCATTGTCTAGGCATAGGCCCCATGACATGCTGCACACATTCTATAAGTCTTTTATCAATCAACTACAATTCTGTTCCTGCCTGTCTGCAGGAATCCAAAAACTGATATGCATCGTCTGACACATCATAAGTACCAGGCACCAACTTCTTGAAATTGATTATCTGTTTGTAAGGTTCCCCTCTTGGTGTGATGGACTGCTGCTGCTGTGGAGGGTGAACCATATACTGCGCCATCATATCGATGGTTCTCTACAACCCAGCTAGAGTAGCTGCCATTGGGTCCATGAGACCCTGTGCCATAAAAGACTGATCCTGAACTGGTGGCAGCTACTCTTCTACTTGAGCTGCTCTAGGCCTCCTACCCCGCCTCCTCCGGGTAGGCGCCTCATCCTATGTTGACACCTCGTCAGGCATATCTGGTTCTGGTGCAGTGGCAGCTCTCCTGCTTCTACGCATTTTCCTGAAATTTAGCAGCATTAGCCCACAAAATTCAAAACAGCATGTTACACAGCTCTATAGACTCATGTTTATACATAATTGTATGAAGCAGAAACTAGAAGTAAAGATGACAATGCAAGAGAATGTGGACCCTATTTTCCGCATGTGACTCCTAGTAGACTCTTCCCGACACTTTAGACAATTATTCCCTATGAATCTGGAGCCTAAGCTCTGATACCACATTTGTCACGACCCAACCTATGGGCCGGACTGGCACTAGGACCTGGGCCAGCCTAAAGCCCCCGAGGTCTGTAGTAAGCCTAACTATTCCTCAACCCAAATCTAAAGCCCATTTGGGCCCAATTTCAAGGATTCAACCGGACAGAGTCCGACCATAAAATGGATCTTTCAACGGGGAGTTTTTGACTCACCCGACCTGTAAACACAATATATAATCAATTGGGGAGCTCAGCTCACCCTCCACATACTCATACAACATAAAAATAAATGGGAGCTCAGCTCCCTCATCCAGTCCATCAACATGCATAAAATAATAAGTTTACAGGTCCAAAATAACAATTTATATTACAGACCCAATTCAAATAAATATTTCTAACACATGCAGAAATTCTAAGAGTTAACAGGTTTATTCAAAAATTAATAAATGACCTTCGAGGGAAAAAAGCAGATTAACCTCAAAAATATCCTCCTGTGGCCTGGAAAAATATTGAATAGGAGTGAGCGTTCGAATCAGAGAGTAAAATATCAATTTTAACCATAATCTCTATAACTATCTAAAGCTAATGCACCTGTAGAGTGAAATGCAATATCAGCAATAATTTCACATCATAACAGCAAAAAGGTAATTTGGAGCACTCACGCACCCAGTAATGTCAAATCATAAATATATGGGAGCTGATCCCCTATACAGCTCTCTTAAATCCAACCTGTGCCAGTGAAGAACTCAGCTCGGACTTCCACTTAATAACCAAATCGGATCCCAGCGAAGATCTCAAGCCGTGTCTACCCATCCTATCTATAGCCAACGCCACATCACACGCACGCCAACGCACGCACACTGCTCCAAATTACCACAACAACATCCATGGCACTTTAACAGTTATGAATGCAATATAAATTGTGCCTAGAGTTTAACTACATAGATATATGCATATAAGTGATGCATGAGCATGCTTGAACATATAATAATATCAAAATTACAATTAAAATTAATATTTTACTCACAGACTTAACAGCAATCACTGTGGCGGCTGGGCGGAGGAAGAAGGCTGTCCCGACTCATCTGACAATTTTATTACAATCATTTAATAAATTTGACTTAATACAAACTAAGAAAAGACCAAATACGTCCTAAGTCGTGCCGAAAATCCGGCAGAGTCTCCCCTATACCTAGGACCTATCCAACCTGCAAAAGGGCTCAAAACGCACTTCTATATTCACAAATCATACACTCACAACTCAATCACATCACACAGCCCCTCCTGGGCCCATCCAAACAGTCCTCAATCACAAAATGTAAATTTACAGTTTAGTCCTTATAATTGATCATTTTTGCAAAAATTGCCCAAACAAGCTCTAAAAATTCTAAAACTTTGCAACGCGGTCCTTAGCAATGTTACTAGGCTATTGCAAAAAGAATCATAATTTTTTGAGCTACCACGAATATTTTATGGATTTTTAATCCCATTTAAGCACTAGAAAATTATGAAAAAGTAAAGTTTGGGTTTACCTATGCCGATTCTGACTCCAGGGACGCGGTCGGGATGTCTGACAATGGTGGGGTAGCCAAAACCTCGATCCAATTCGGAGACTTTTTCGATAGCAGGTCTGTCTGGCCGGAAATTTACAGACCCGGACAACTATCGAATTTCCATGAATTGAAGATGCCTACACGAAGCCCACAACACGGGGGTTAGTACATAAATTTTACGGAATTTTCTAAGCTCATTTAATGCTTGGAAAAACACTGCGAAGTTCCATGGGACCCACTGAAAAACGGTGTCGAAAAATTTTAAAATTTATATTCCCGGGAAGCTCTCGACGAGTGGAGCGCTCTGGTACTCTCGGTTTTCTGGTGGGGTTTACGATTTACGAGAAATCTAGCCCAAAAGTCAAAATGGGCTAAAACTTCCCGAACAAAAATTGGACAAACCGCTTGATGGATTTTGGTGTTCTTGGTGTCTATGGAAAGCTCTCGAGGTGTAGATGGGTTTAGACATAAGACCCGGCCCAAATGGTGGTCGAATCGACCGGATTTCGACCAGAAAGACGAAGCGGCGCGCTGCGCGTCGCGTCTCTTCGCGCGACGTTTCCAGGCGTTCCAGGCGGCGGCCAGCAAGCTGGGGTGGCTGGGGAGGCGCGCCAGCGAGGTGGGGAGGCTGTGGAGGCGGCTGGCCGGTGAGGGGAGGAGGGAGGAGAGAGAAAATGGGAGAGAGGAAGAGAAAGGTCGGGACGCGCGCGGGGGAAAAAAAAAGGAAGAAGGAGCCGGTCCAATTCGACCGGTCCGATCTGGTCCGATTCGATTTGGCCGGTTCGATTCAGGATACAAAATTTTGAATTTTTACTATGCCTTGGGACTGAAAACGAGGTCCAAAAATTTCAAAAAAATTTCAGAAAACTCAGAAAAATTCATAGACTTTAAATATATTTTTAGTTTTGCCACATGGTCTTTAAATTAATTTTTAAAAATCATCAAAGTTTTATATTTTCAGGAAATCAAACCTGATTTCGAAAATCCGAAAAATTTCAAATAATTTCCTAAAATTTAAATAAAATTAAAATATCAATATTTACCCAAAAATAATAAATTTAAAAATTAGGGGTGTTACACTTACTCTTTGCTTATGCAGTTTCACACAGAGAGCCAAAAACCTGCCGAAAACTGCATAAGGGCCTGCATAACTTATGCAGTCCACTTATGCAGTTTCATTGAGTCTTCATAATGACCTGGCAGAAGATTCCCTCATGTAAACTACACCTCAAACACACTATTTTAGGGCTACTTGTCAGAAAAAAAGATATAAATATGTCCTTATCTCATTTTAGAAAGGAGGAGGAGACAAAAAAGAGCAGCAGCAGGGGAAGAGTCAGAAAATAGAGAGCAAAAACATCACCTCTCCATTTCTAGACCAGATTTGGAGTTTTCTTCCTTTCTTCCCTATTTCCTACCTTTCTTGTATTGGGTTTCTTAGTTCTTAGCTTAGATTTAAGATTTATTTCCATATTTACTTAGAATTTATTGTAAATATTATGGATAGTAAATAGTTTTCATTAGATTCTGGAGTTGAGATCTAATATTTGAGATATTTTATGGATTTTGATTGGGTAATCCATATTTTGTGGTTTTAATGAATTTTATTCATTTCTTGTGTGCTCAATGACATGCTTAGTGTAGGATCCCATTAAGTGTTGTTCTTAATCCATGGTTGAAGCACCAAATTGAGAAAATCTTGTGATAGATAATCAAGAAATTGGACTTAATTAACTTAGATCTAGAAATAAATTAAGGATTAAGAGGATTTACAAATTAATTAAGAAACTTAATGGGTCTTGATTAATTTTAATTCCACAAAAATAGGATTAGATTGATTAAGACACTCTTTGTCCCACTCGAAAGGGTATTCAAAGGATATATGAATTAATCTCCTTAAAACCCGTAAGTTCCATAAGATTGGGTAACCAATTTAAAAATCCCAAAATAGCTTGAATATGAATTCCCAAACTCCGGAATCGCCCCTTTTATCATTGTTAATTTCTAATCGCATTTAATTACTTGCCATTTTAAATCCTGCCATATTTCAATTTGCTTATTTTAATTTGATGCAAATTTAGTTAAATCATTACATTGTTGAATAGCTTATTAATTTTGCACATATAGATTTCACACTTTAATAGCTATCAATTTATTGCTTTAATTTTAAAAATAGTTCAAATTAGTCAATTTTTATATCAAAAATTCGATCATTAACACAACTCTTCGTGGGAACAATATTTTTTTTATATTACTTGTACGACCCGTGCACTTGCGGTTGGGTCACATCAAGTTTTTGGCGTCGTTGCCAGGGAGTTGTTTGTTTAATATTGAATTCTTGATTATTTTAGTTATTTATAGTTTTATCTTTGTTATCTTTTCATTTTGTGTTTTTTTTTTGGTACTCTTAATCTTTTATGAGAAGAGCTAGAAGCACAAGTAACACATCCTTATTGTTTAATCCTGAAATTGAGAATTTTGTAGAGCCAACAAGAAAGAAACCAAAAAAAGGAAAAAATCCTTGAGAACAACTGAAATTGAAGCAGACATGGCTGATGAAAGAATTAGAATTGGTAGTGGTAATGCTAGAAATGATCGAAACAATGAAAATACAGCCCAAGGTGAAGAGGTTGTAAATGCTAATGTGCCTAGGGAAAGTATGATGGATCATGCATTTCCTCATTTTGATGACTGGAGAGAGAGTATAGCAAGACTAAGAATTGATGTAAATAGCTACAAGATGGATTTTGGGGTTCTTTAAATGATTTAAAATTTCCAATTTGGTGGACATCCTTCTGAAAATCCACACACACATCTAAGAAGTTTGCTATGATTTGTGATATGCAAAAACAACCTGGAGTATCTGATGATGCAGCAAGATTGAATCTATTCCCATTCTCTTTGAAGGATAGAGTATTGGATTGACTTGATTCTTTACCTCACAACTCTATTACAAATTGGGAGCAACTCACTGATGCATTTCTTGTACAATATTTTCCACTTGGAAAAACTAAAGAATTGAGGAATCAAATGACAGCTTTCAGATCAAGAGAAGATGAAACTCTTTATGAATCATGGATGAGATGGAAGGAATTAGAGAGACAATGTCCACATCATGCCATTCCAAAATGGATGATAAATCAGAATTTTTACACCAATGTTACTCCTGCAATTAGAGGGATAATTGATGCTCAAACAGGAGGAGAATTTATTATGAGGCATGAAGATGAAGCTTATGAGCTATTGGAGAAAATTGCAAAGAATACTCATCTTTGGAGTAGTCTAAGAGGACCAGCTCCAACTCAAAAGAGGCAAGTTGCTGGAATGTATGACCTTGATCCATTCAACATGATTAATGCAAAGTTTAATGTACTTACAAATGTTTTGGCTAAGAAGATGGAAGATTTAAGTATGTTGGTTAGTTCATCATCATCATCTGGAAGTTCACAACAAGTTGCTTATGCAGAAGGAACTACCAGCAGTGGAAAAGACTATAGAGAGCAACTGCATATATTGGTAATTATGGAAACAAACAAATAGGGAATCCTTACTCTCAAACTTATAATCCAACTTGGAGGAATCATCCTAACTTTTCATGGGGAAATCAGCAGAATCAAGTCCCAAATCAGAATCTTCAGCCACAACAACAACAAGGAATTCCATATCAGCAAAATAGGCAACCATTGCCTAATTTTCAGCAGAGAAACATGAATCCTCCACCAAAACAGCAAGAGCAAAGTTCCACCACAGAAGCTTTATTACAACAAATTCTTGCTAACCAAACTAAGCATGATGAAGAGATGAGAGAGATGAAAGCAAGGCTAGAACAGATGCAAACACATAACAGAATGTTAGAAAATTAGATTGCACAACAAGCATCTTCCTCAGGTATCAAGTCTTTTGGAAAACTTCCAAGTCAGTCAGAAAACCCAAGAGAGCAATGTCATGCCATTACACTGAGAAGTGGTAAAATAGTGCATAATGAGAAGAGTGAAAAAAAGTGAGAAGAGAGAAAATAAGGAAGATGTTGATGAAAATGAAAAACAAGAGAGTGAAAAGAAAGAGAGTGCAAAAAAAGAGAAAGAGGAGAAATACATACCTCCATAGCCTTACAAGCCTCAACTTCCTTTTCTACAAAGATTTCAAAAGGCCAGATTGGACAAGCAATTTGGAAAGTTCTTGGAGGTTTTGAAGAAGCTATGTATAAATGTGCCTTTTATTGATGCTCTTTTCCAAATGCCTTCTTATGCTAAGTTTTTGAAAGAAATTCTCCCAAATAAGAGGAGACTTGAAGATTATAAGACGGTAGCCTTAACTAAGGAATGCAGTGCTATCCTCTAAAGGAAACTTCCTCCAAAGCTCAAGGATCCAGGGAGCTTTTCAATTCCATGCCACATTGGGGAATCATGTTCTATAAAAGCTTTATGTGATTTAGGGACTAATATAAGCCTTATGCCCCTTTCCATCTATGAGAAGCTCAACATGGGAGATCTTAAGCCAACCCACATTTCTCTTCAGTTGGCAGACAGGTCAATTAAGTATCCAGAAGGGATTTGGAGAATGTACCACTGAAGGTTGGAAAATTCTACATCCTAGTTGACTTTGTCATTTTGGACATGGAAGAGGATTCTCATATGCCAATCATTTTGGTGTTAGTAGTATGCCCTAGAACATATCATTTAGTATGTATCTTGTACATGTTTTATTAATAAAAGGCATTTTCACTTTTCCGTTTACATAATATATTTATGTGTAATAGAAAAGGTCCATTAATATTTTGTTAGAAATTCTATTCTTAAGTTGTTAAGAATATGAGTGACAGTATTTCTAGTACAAAGTATCATAAATAGGTGCACAATCGAGGATACTTCATAATAAGGACATGACTTATCCAGAAAGATTGTATTTATGTTTGTTCCCAAGTTATTTATATGAGATATAGATAAGATGGAATGGTGAGTCTCATGCCATATAACAAACATGATAGGCACTTATACATAATAAGTAGGCCGAACCAGTGACACTTATGACAAGCACATGGAGTTTACTCTTGTCGATGCATTGTCATAAATCATATCAGTGCATATAATCTTTAGACCTAAGATAGCACAGTTATCTTGTATATAGTTGGTTTGAGTTTGATACTACTTTCATACTTGTACTGTGTATGGGTATATGGGCATGTGTTGGCTCCTACTAGTTATATATGGAGGTAGGTGTTGATCAAGATGGAATCTGTTTCTCTAAGTAAATAGAGATAAAATCTTATGTTCATTTAATTGTTCTTGATGTTTCAAGTTCCTGGCCTGGATAGATAGATTTATTCAGAAAGAGTTTCTGATGTGAAAATCTTTTTAATCAAGAACTGGAATTAAAAGAGAACATAATATTCATAGCAAATGGAGTTTGACATAAACCATGACTCTAGCTTGAGTTGGGATTTTGTAACAGAGAGATTCTAATGCATGGTAACATATGATTATAGGTTCATTTAAGGTAAACCTTATTTCTAATTGGGTGGCCATGGCATGCTATGCTAGGTGTTAACCATGGTCTATGAGGTGCATAAAATGATTTAGAGAAATCATTTATGGTAAGAAAGAGTTCTGATGATATTAAGAGTTGATATCATGTCTCATTGTCAATTAGTGATGAGCCTAGTAAGTCACATACATACACAAGTTATCACCTATTTAAATATGATTTAATTAATTAATTAAAGAGTTTAATTGATTAATTAAATAGGTTTGGTTTACAATTAGATTGCAAGGTCCCTAGCATGACTTGAAACCAAATCTAGGTTATTGGATGTACAGTATAAGTTAAATTTATATTTAAAGTGTTTAAATATGAATTTAATTAATGAGAAATTAATTAATAAAGATTAATTAATTGATTTATATTTGATATAAATTGATTAGAAGAAGAGAAATAATTATTTTGGGTTGAGAACTCAAAATTAAGACACAGGGGCATTTTGGTCATTTCACAAGGTGACGTGTGGCACCATAAGATGGTGACACATGGCATTACACATAAGCTTTGCCAAATATTTTTTAATCATGTAAGATGATTAAAATTAAGATTAAATATAGGTTTGACACTTGGCACAATGTGATTGGGTCAATTAAACCTAGAACCAATCAGAGGGTGACATGTGGCAAGGGTTTAATGTGTTGACCTAGCTATATAAGTGTTGTTATGAAAAGAAAATAACACAACCAACAGCTACTCCTCCTTTGTGCCGCCACTTTGAAGCTCTCCCTCTCTTCTTCTTCATCTCTCATCTATTCCAAAAGATTAGAAAACAATCTCTTGAATTAAAAATACTAGAAATCGTTTCTAGTGTCCTGTTTACATCTTTAATCTCTTAAAAGGCAGAACTTGATTTTCTAATTAATAGAAAAAGCTTTAGAAGCTGTTCAAGGGCTACCATAGTTGTTCTTGGTGTGGACAAGCTAGAGGGACAACATCTGCTGTCCTGAAGATGCATCTGAAAGGCACAAATACACTGCAGTGCATCAAGAGGTTAGTGAATTTGTTCTTGATTTAATATAAGGTTCTAAAATTAATCTGATTAATTTTAAAATCTTAAATGGCAAATAAAGATCCAAAAACATATTAAAACACAAAACATATTAAAAGTGTTTTAATATGTTGTTTATCATTGAAATCAAATAGATAAAAATAAATTTTGCATGATACATGTGACCCTAGGTGAAAATTTTTGAATTCAATGGTATAAACTTGTGTTTTTCACGTTTCTGCTCCATCAATTGGTATCAGAGCCACTATATTTGCCATTTAGATTGTTGATTATATGATTTAATTGTGTGTTTTGATCATGAGATAATTTATCCATTGCTGGTTGTAATGGATGTGTGGCGGCATGCTTGAAGAACACCATCTTTGGTGCGCCAATTTTGGCTTCCATCGGTGGCTCAAGGTTTGGCTTTTTAATTTGTAATTGTTGTATGATCTAAAAGCTCATCCTATATCTAATTAAATTGTTTAATTAGAATTTTAATCACGCAATTAAATTTTGATTCAAATAAGAATTTTAAAAATTATTTGAATGTGATTCAAATCTGAATTTTAAAAGTTATTTGAATGTGATTCAAATCTGAATTTTTTAAAGTTGTTTGAATCATATTTAAATCTGATTTTTTAAAGTTGTTTGAATAATATTCAGATCTAAATTTTTAAAAAATGTTTGAATGTGATTCAAATCTAATTTTTGAAAAATTGTTTGAATGTGATTCAAATCTGAATTTTTAAGGTTGTTTAAATGTGATTCAAATTTGAATTTTTGAATTTGTTTGAATGAGATTCAAATCTGAATTTTTAAATTTATTTAAATCATATTCAAATCTGGTTTTTTAAGTTAAATATGAGATTTTCAATTTAATTTAAGTATGTATATTTTATTTAATTATTAAATAGTGATATGCATGATGGATGATCATGGACTATAAAAGACCAATGTGATTGGATTTATTTCTTTTATGTTTCTTTGGGATTGTAAATTAATTAATTTATTTTAATTTATTTTGGGCATGTATTATTAAGGTTATAATAATTTTTGAGTTGTAATTTCATTTATTTAGTTCTTGTAAATTCGCCTTGGTATGCCAAGGATTACTATGTAATATTGGATTGCAAGAAGATCAAGGAGGTCAAGAGCATTGGTGGGACCAGTGGGAGGAATTCAATATCAAGTGTTGATTATGTACTCCTTCAGTAACTCTTGTAAAATGAATGAATAAAATGCACCTAGGAATGCCCTGATTCAATTCTTAGTGGCTCAGAATTGAATCCCTTAGAAAGTCCATAATCATACCATATTTACTACTTATCCATGAATGCATGAGATGTATGGGAATGTATACAATTATATGATATATGCATGCTAAATGGATAATGTGCAAAGTGAAACCTTAATAGTAATTAGGATGACCATAAAATCTTCCCAACAAATGATTAAGTTGGAAATGGTATAATTAAAGTAATTATAACATGAGCCCTCCATTGGGGCAATTATTTTAAGAAATTTTAAATAGTTGCATAAAATGCAATTAATTTAAGATATTTTCTTAAGAATAATTGTTAAGCATGAGATGTTGTAAATATGTAAATGGTTTGGTGGCCAATATTGGATGTACCTGAGGACATTAAAATTATTTGCATAATTACTGGCTCAATGGAATTAACTTAACTAATGCAAGATAAGTCAATAATGGATGTACCTGAGATTTTGAGCATTAGGGGCTAGGTAAAGGATTGAACCTCACACGAGATGTGATGGGCAAGGAGTTGCTCACTTGTAGTTTATTGTAATTCCAATAATGAATGTGCCTGAGGATGATCAATAGAATTATAAGAATTCAATCACTCACTAGAAATCCATCCAACTAGGATTTCCGTTTTCTACTTGGGAAGTGTAGGATTCGCTAAGTTAGTGGGAGGATCAATTTGATTAAAAGACCATAATCATTTTGATTAATTACATGATACATTTACTAATTAATCTAGTTATTTTCTGTAGTTAATTTTCTTATAATAATGAGCACAGAATAACCACCACCATCCAATACTTGATCGTAATAAGTTGACAGGACCTAATCTCTCTGATTGGCTAAGAAATTTGAAACTTGTCCTGAACCTTGAACATATAGGATATGTTCTAGATTCAAATGTTCCTGGTCCCTTACCTCCAGAGGTCACTCAAGAGGAACATGAAACTTTGGACAAGTGGAAGGAGCATGATATGAGAGCTAAGTGTTACATGCTTGCTTCCATGAGTAATGAGTTACAGAAGCAGCATGAGAACATGCAGAGTGCGAGTGAGATCCTCCCTCACCTACAAGAGTTGTATGGTGAGCACAGCAGGAATGCTAGGTATGAGATATGTAGGCAGCTGTTCCGCATGAGGATGTCTGAGGGACAGAATGTTGGGGATCATGTCCATAAGATGATTCGAATGATTGAGCAGTTGGAACATCTTGACTTCAACATGAATTTCCAACTACAGACGGATTTGATCCTTCAGTCCCTTCCTGAGTCTTTTGGGAATTTTGTGATAAATTTCCATATGACTAAACAGGAATGCACCTTAGCTGGTTTACTCAACATGCTAGTTATTGTCCAAAAGAATATGTTGGGCAATAAAGGAAAAGAGGTAGCTTTGATTGTATCTTTTTCTGTTGGAAAGTCCAATAAGAAGAAGGGTAATAAGAAAAAGAAATCTCAGATTCCTAGTCCTTCTAAGAAAATAGCTAAACAGAAAGGGAAGACTAAAGCTGATAGAGGCAAAGGAAAGTGTTTCCACTGCCAGAAGGATGGGCACTAGAAAAGGACCTGCCCAGAGTATCTTGGTTCTCTGAAGAACAAGAAGGATACACCTTTGGAAGGTATGTCCATATTTTGTTATTTAGATTTTGATGATACTTATAGTTCATCTACAGTTTGGGTTTTAGATACTGGTGCCAGTTCTCACATTTCTAATGATATACAGGAACTAGCAACTAGTAGCAGCTTGCGTTCTCAAGATGTTAGAGTCCGGATTGGTAATGGCTCAATTGTTGAAGCTTTAGTCATAGGATCTAAATCTTTTTACATGCTTGGACATGTTTTGTGTTTGTATAATATTTTATATGTACCTGATGCTTTTAAGAACATCATTTCTATATCTAGTTTGACTAGAAATGGCTTTGAATTTCAGTTCACAGATGATGTTTGTAATATTTATTTTGGAAATAAATATGTTGATTCGGGTTATATGAATGATGGTCTTTATTATTTGGATAATAATGACAAACACAAAATGAATGCAAGTGATCTAAATGAATGCAATGCCATAGTGAAAACCAACTCAAGTTCAAAATATATTTAGCACTTAAGGTTATGTCATGTTGCAGAAGATAGGATTGTAAAATTGGAGAAAATAGGGATTCTATCCTCATTGGGCTCTAAGCCTACTCCAACTTATGAATCTTGCCTTCAGGGCAAAATGACTAGATCACCCTTTATTGAACAAGGGCTAAGGGCTGAAAATATTTTGGAGCTAATACATAGTGATGTATGTAGTCCATTTAAAGAAATGGCTAGAGGCGGTTTTCGTTACTTTATTACCTTTACTGATGATAAATCAAGGTTTAGGTATTTGTATTTGATGAAATACAAACATGAATCCTTTGAAAAGTTCAAAGAATTTAAATATGAAGTAAAAAATCAAACAGGAAAGAGTATTAAAGCTCTTCGATCAGATCGTGGAGGTGAATATTGGAGTACTGAATTTGATGAATACTAGAGAGAGCACAGCATTGTTTCCCAGCTGACTCCTCCAGGAACGCCACAGCTGAATGGTGTATCTGAAAGGAGAAATTGTACCCTATTGGATATGGTACGTAGTATGATGAGCTATACTGATATGTCAATCTCCTTTTGGGGATTTGCATTAGAATCAGCTTTGTATATTCTGAATAGGATTCCATCAAAATCAGTTTCTTCCACACCTTATGAGATATGGCATGGAAGAAAATCAAGTCTTAAACATGTTAAGATTTGTGGTTGTCCAGCTTATATCAAAAAGCTGAACATTGATAAATTGGAAACCAGATCAGAAAAGGGTCGATTTGTTGGATATCCAAACGATAGTTTTGGATATTATTTTTATTTGCCTACTTCACAAAAGGTTGTGATAAGTAGAGATGCCACATTTATTGAACAACAGATTGTTCAAGAAGGAGGCAAAGGAAGGCAAATAGAGTTGAAATTGGAGAATTCTGACCAACTAACAGATCAGATGGATATAGATCCATCTAGTTAACCTACACCCATTGATGAAATATCTACAACTATTCCTCGTAGAACAACTAGGGTATCTCACCCACCAGTGAGATATGGTTTCCTTCATGAAGAAGAACAAGAGCTGTCTACTCATGAAGAAGTAGATCATGGAGATGATCCACTTACCTATGAAGAAGCTATATCAGATATAGACTCTTCAAAATGGATTGATGCTATGAAATCTGAAATTGATTCCATGTATAAGAATCAAGTTTGGGATCTTGTTGACCCACCTGAAGGTATTGTACCTATAGAGAACAAATGGGTTTTCAAGAAGAAAATTGGTTCTGATGGAAAGGTAGAGACCTATAAGGTAAGGCTAGTAGCGAAAGGGTTTCGCCAAAGGCAAGGAATCGACTATGAGGAGACTTTCTCACCTGTTGCCATACTTAAATTAATTAGGATTCTATTAGCAATAGCTGCATACTATGATTGTGAAATTTGGCAGATGGATGTCAAAACAGCTTTTCTCAATGGATACATTGAAGAAAACATTTTCATGGAACAACCTAGGGGTTTTGAATCCTAAGATGGTTCCAAGGTATCCAAGCTAAAGCGATCCATTTATGGGTTGAAGCAAGCTTCGAGGAGTTGGAACATCCATTTTGATGAAGCCATTAAGTCATTTGGTTTTATCAAAAATGAGGATGAGCCATGAGTATATAAGAAGGTTAGTGACAATGCTATCACTTTTCTTGTCTTATATGTGGATGATATACTATTGATGGGTAATAACACAAGTATGTTGACAACTGTAAAGGTATGATTGTCAAATACATTCTCCATGAAAGACTTAGGGAAGGCAACCTATATTCTTGGGATTCGCATCTATAGAAATAGAGCGAAAAGAATAATTGGTTTATCCCAAAGTCTATACTTGGAAAAGGTATTAAAGAGGTTTAACATGCTTGATTCTAAGAGAGAATTGTTACCAGTGAGACATGGTATCCACCTTTTTAAAGAGATGTTTCCAAAGACACCTGAAGAAAGAGATAAAATGGTCAGGATTCCATATGCTTCGGCTATTGGAAGTTTAATGTATGCAATGTTGTGTACTAGGCAGGATATCGCATATGCTGTTAGTTTGACTAGCAGGTATCAATCCAATCCAGGTTTGAAATACTGGATAGCTGTCAAGAATATCCTTAACTACTTGAGAAGAACTAAGGATTTATTCTTGATCTATGGAGGTGGAGACTTGCAATTGGATGGTTATACTGATTCTGATTTCCAATCAGATATCGATGATAGAAAGTCTTACCTCTGGATATGTGTTCATTTGTAATGGAGGTGCAGTCAATTGGAAGAGTTCCAAACAGAGAACGACTGCAGATTCCACTACAAAGGCTGAGTATATTGCTGCATCAGATGCTGCAAAGGAAGCTGTTTGGATAAAGAAGTTCGTGATAGAACTTGCAGTAGTTCCTTCCATTGAGTCAGTAATTCCACTACACTGTGACAATAATGGAGCAGTCATACAGGCTAAGGAACCTAGGTCTTACCAGAAATCCAAACACATAGAAAGGCACTACCATATTATCAGAGAAATAGCATCAGCTGAAAATCCAGCTGATCCATTCACTAAGCCTATGTCACAGACTCAGCTAGACCGACATCTTGAGAAGATGGGTCTAAGATATTATAATGAATGGCTCTAGTGCTAGCGGGAGATTGTTAGTAGTATGCCCTAGAGCATATCATTTAGTATGTATCTTGTACATGTTTTATTAATAAAAGGCATTTCCACTTTTCCGTTTGCATAATATATTTATGTGTAATAGAAAATGTCCATTGATATTTTGTTAGAAATTCTATTCTTAAGTTGTTAAGAATATGAGTGATAGTATTTCTAGTACAAAGTATCATAAATAGGTTCACAATCAAGGATACTTCATAATAAGGACATGACTTATCCAGAAAGATTGTATTCATGTTTGTTCCCAAGTTATTTATATGAGATATAGATAAGATGGAATGGTGAGTCTCATGCCATATAAAAAACATGATAGGCACTTATACATAATAAGTAGGCCGAACCAGTAACACTTATGACAAGCATATGGAGTTTACTCTTGTCAATGCATTGTCATAAATCATATCAGTGCATATAATCTTTAGACCTGAGATAGCACAGTTATCTTGTATATAGGTAGTTTGAGTTTGATACTACTTTCATACTTATACTGTGTATGGGTATATGGGCATGTGTTGGCTCCTACTAGTTATATATGGAGGTAGGTGTTGATCAAGATGGAATCTGTTCCTTTAAGTAAATAGAGATAAAATCCTATGTTCATTTAATTATTCTTGATGTTTCAAGTTCCTGGTTAGGACAGATAGATTTATTCATAAAGAGTTTCTGATGAGAAAATCTTTTTAATCAAGAACTGGAATTAAAAGAGAACATAATATTCATAGCAAATAGAGTTTGACATAAACCATGACTCCAGCTTGAGTTGGGATTTTGTAACAGAGAGATTCTAGTGCATGGTAACATATGATTATAGGTTCATTTAAGGTAAACCTTATTTCTAATTGGGTGGCCATGGCATGCTATGCTAGGTATTAACCATGGTCTATGAGGTGCATAAAATGATTTAGAGAAATCATTTATGGTAAGAAAGAGTTCTGATGATATTAAGAGTTGATATCATGTCTCATTGTCAATTAGTGATGAGCCTAGTAAGTCACACACATACACAAGTTATCACCTATTTAAATATGATTTAATTAATTAATTAAAGAGTTTAATTGATTAAGTAAATAGGTTTGGTTTGCAATTAGATTGCAAAGTCCCTAGCATGTCTTGAAACCAAATCTAGGTTATTGGATGTACAGTATAAGTTAAATTTATATTTAAAGTGTTTAAATATGAATTTAATTAATGAGAAATTAATTAATAAAGATTAATTAATTGATTTATATTTGATATAAATTGATTAGAAGAAGAGAAATAATTATTTTGGGTTGAGAACTCAAAATTAAGACACAGGGGCATTTTGGTCATTTCACAGGGCGACGTGTGGCACCATGAGATGGTGACACATGGCATTACACATAAGCTTACCAAATATTTTTTTAATCATGTAAGATGATTAAAATTAAGATTAAATATAGGTTTGACACTTGGCACAATGTGATTGGGTTAATTAAACTTAGAACCAATCAGAGGGTGACATGTGGCAAGGGTTTAATGTGTTAACCTAGCTATATAAGTGTTGTTATGAAAAGAAAATAACACAACCAGCAGCTACTCCTCCTTTGTGCCGCCACTTTGAAGCTCTCCCTCTCTTCTTCTTCATCTCTCATCTATTCCAAGAGATTAGAAAATAATCTCTTGAATTAAAAATACTAGAAATCGTTTCTAGTGTCCTGTTTACATCTTTAATCTCTTAAAAGGCATAACTTAATTTTCTAATTAATACAAAAAGCTTTAGAAGCTGTTCAAGGGCTGCCATAGGTGTTCTTGGTGTGGACAAGCTAGAGGGACAACATCTGCTGTCCTGAAGACGCATTTAAAAGGCACAAATACACTACAGTACATCAAGAGGTTAGTGTATTTGTTCTTGATCTAATCTAGGGTTCTAAAATTAATCTGATTAATTTTAAAATCTTAAATGGCAAATACAAATCCAAAAACATATTAAAAGTGTTTTAATATGTTGTTTATCATTGAAATCAAATAGATAAAAATAAATCTTGCATGATGCATGTGACCCTAGGTGAAAATTTTTGAATTCAATGGTATAAACTTGTGTTTTTTATGTTTTCGCTCCTTCATTTGGGGAGGCCGTTCCTAGCTACAGCCGGTGCTTTGATTGACGTGAAAGGTAAAAAGCTTACTCTCAGAGTCAGAGAGGATCATTTAATCTTCAATATTGGCAATGACAAGAAGAAGCAACATGAAGATGTAGACTCTTGTTTGAGAATTGATATAGTTGATGAGTTAGTAAAAGAGCACTTTAGAAAGAGCTATCCGAAGGCTTCTCTTGAAAGTTGTCTTATCCATGAAAGGAGTATCAATGATGAAAATCCAAAAGAGGCTGCATTTGCACAACATTTGAATAGCAATCTACCTTGTCCTATGGCACCAATCTTTCAAGTTGAGCAAGTGGAGAAAAGTGAAGTAAAGCAACCATCTCTCAAAGAAAAAGATGCACCAAAGGTTGTTAAGAAAGAAATGGTCGGATTTTTAGACAAAACAACAAGGATCTTCATATGATGGAAAGAAAATGAAGTATAGATTCATTGAAGCACCTATTGGAAACAGAGGCAATAAATTCCAATTCCAGCTACCATGAAACATGACAAGAGTCTAGCTAAGGACTATAAATTAGCGCTCTTGGGAGGCACCTCAAGTTCTTTTATTTTGCTTTTGTTGATTTACTTTTATTTGCATTACTTTTGTTTTTATCTTAAATCTCCCCAAATTCAATTTTTGACATTGTTGAATTTTGTCCTTTGTAGATGTATTTCAATGGATGAAGGTTGTTGCACTGCTGGGGAGTAACTTTTAATTTGATATTTTATCCATTAACTCTCCCAAGATTGGTTTATTTTCATTGTTTCCTGTGCAAGACCCCTTCTTGGCTTATGTAGAAAAAAATTTTCAGCAAAAAGGGTCTGCAGCATATGCTATTTGCTTCTTTGTTGAGGTTAGATGTGTACCTTTTATGTATTTGTGCTTATCATGTTAATATGATGGTAAGTGGGTCACTTTAGGGGTTTTGAACTTAATTGAATTGTGTGATTCAATGTGCACATGCTGCATTTTATTGGCATAACTTGAGGAACCTATTTTCTTTTGTGGATAAGTGAAACTTTGTGCAGATTTTTATTGAGCTTTAATGTGCTAGAATGTTAATTTGCAGGGTTTGAGTTGAAATGGCGTAATTCACAAATATCTCTTATGCAGAACTTACTTCTACAAGCTTGTATGGTGCAATTGTGATGGATTCTGCATATATTGATGTGTTTTTTATGATAATTTCACATGATTTATGCTTCACAAGGTTACATTTCTTCATTCTTGTGTATTTTTCAAACTTGCAAAGCATTTTTATTGTAATCTAAATCTTGTTGAAATGTGCATAAGTAACTGCATAACTTATGCAGCTTTCAGGTCTCACTTTGCCTTAATTTCCATTTCTGCCAAAACCTGCATAAGCTCTTGCATAACTTATGCACTTATGCAATCCTGCATAATCAAATTTTTGCCATTTCATTTCTTGTTGAAAACTGCATAAGAGAGTGCATAACTTATGCAATTCTGCACCGCCACAATTTTTGCCATTTTTCATTTATGCCGAAACTTGTATAAGTGTGTGCATAACTTATGCACTCTTGCATAACTTCAAATCCTGCATTTTCATTTCTGCCGAATTTCACATAACCAAGTGCATAGCTTATGCATTATTGCATAACAAAATTTTCTGGGATTTCCATTTCTGTCGAAACTTGCATAAGAGAGTGCATAAGTTATACACTTTTGCACGACTAACTTTTTAGACTTCCCATTCTTGCCGAAACTTGCATAAGAGAGTGCATAAGTTATGCACTTTTGAATGACCAACTTTTTCGATTTTCCATTCTTGCCGAAACTTGCATAAGAGAGTGCATAAGCTATGCACTTTTGAATGACCAACTTTTTCGACTTCCCATTCTTGCCGAAACTTGCATAAGAGAGTGCATAAGTTATGCACTTTTGAATGACCAACTTTTTCGACTTCCCATTCTTGCTGAAACTTGCATAAGAACCTGCATAACTTATGCACACCTATTTTCTCCTTATGCACAAATTCGCACATTCTGTGCAAATCAAAATTTTTGCACTACCCATTTTCCCACCTCCCACTTCCCGTCATTACTGTTCACAACCACCCTCCTTCCCATTTTTCTCGGCATTAATCCTTCACCCCCTACATTTTCGTCGACCGATACCCTAACTTTTCCTCTATCTCTTTTATTTTCTTCTTCCCTCCTCCATTCCCACCATCATCGACCACCACCATGGAAATGCCTCCCCCTTCCCCTCAAGGCTCTCCTCTCCAAGTTACGCCCCTAGCAATGCAAGCCCCCAATCCCGATTCTCCTCCACAATAAACCCCTCCACCTCCTCCTACATCCACCTATAAAAGGAGAATCCGGTCTAAATCAACCCGACCCATGGCCTCTGCACCACCTCCTGCAAAACGAAAAGACACACCTGCTACTCCACTTTTAGAGCCTACACCCAAAAACCCTAGAACTTCGGCTTCCACATGACAAGGGGTTGGTATTTCTACCTCTACCCCATAAGTCAAATCTCCCTCCTCTAGCAAGAAGCAACCTTCAGCAGCGGCAACACAGGTATCCAAACTACCTTGGCCTCTTCCTAATGCAACCCATAAGGCAACTTTTAAGAGGCTAAAGGACAGAAAAGTGCAACCCACTAGGTCCATTTTTGCAGATGCCCTCCAATCTGTTGGTTTATTTGATAATGTTGTTGCCTACCTTGATGGTTTAGGTTGGATGGAATTTGTGCATAAACAAGAATTAGTTTATCCAGCCCTAATTTTGGAATTTATTTCCTCATTTTCTGCTACTCTGAAATTACATGAGATAGATTACAAGCCGACTATGAAATTTAGGTACTTAAGGCAAAATAGAGAGCTATCATTAGACCAATTTCACAATATCTTTGGGTTTGCTATTGATTGATTGTTTAGGGTCCCATATATAGGCATAGAGGTAGCAAATAAACGTGTTTGGAATGCTGTTCAGTTTTGAAAAAGTATTACAAACCAATCTCAGGGTTTTTATGCTGGCATATCCAAAACCCCCCAAATAATAGACCCAACGCTTAGATTTATCCATAGGCTGATTACTAGCACTATCTTGGGCCGAGGGACTAGTTCTGGTGTTGTTAGAAAATCTGACTTGTTCATTCTATGGTGTGCTTTTCACAAAGTCAAAATATCTCCTGGTTACTTCTTTTGCGACTATGTATTGCACATTACTACTAAATCTATAGGTGATATAGTCATGGGTGGGCTCATAACTGTTATAGCTAAATATTTTGGTTTTGATCCGGAAGAGCATCCTCTACTAGTACTTTCAGACACTTTCTATTTTGATGCTACTCACTTATTCAAGACTGGATTCAGTTTGCCATCATTTGACACTGCACAACCAGTAGCAGATACATAACCATCTGCACAACCAGAGGCACAATCTGCACCAAAGATCCAACAAAGATTCTCGCTAAACTGCACCACCTACTCGATGCACAGGACACCCCGAGACCGCACAGCCAACACCATCTGCAGCTGGACCCTCTTCATCCACAGCACCTCCTCCCTTCAACACTAAAGCCTTATTCACTTATCTTGAGAGGCTTAGTGATGATGTATATTTTGTGGATAGGAAGCTTGAATCTGGTCTAGATACCCTTAAGGATGGTCATGATCAACTCTTTGATCTTGTTATGGAAACCAAAGACAAGCAGAAGAGTTAAAAGAGATAATGAAGCAGCTCATGGCTTTTCTGGGTATGCCACCTCCACCTCCATCACCCCTTCCAGAACCACCCCTTCAGCAGCAGCCAGCTCCATTCAGTCCTCCAGCAGTACCTTTAGACAAGGGCAAAACCATAGAAATAGATTAATTTTTATCTTGCTTTTGTTCAACTTCTAGGATCTTTTCTTTTTAGATGTGCTGGAACAATTTTAGTCTGTCTTGAATTTTATTTTCTTAATTTACAATTGGATGGCTATTCCATTGGTTTTTTATTGCTTCTCATTGTCTTTGTTATCCTTTGTGCATACTTGTCAGTAAACTGTATATATTTACATACCTCTGCTGGTGTTTGCAAGTTTTTCCTTGATATATCATTATGCTGCAGCTTTTAATATACTGCACAGGCTGTGAAACTCCTTATACAAATGTTCTGCATAGCCTGTGCAGTCCCTTATGCAACTCATGCCATACTGCACAGCTTATGCACTCTCCTTATGCACCTGTTCTGCAAAGTATTTATTCTGCATAACCTGTGCAGCTTTCTTATGCATCACTATCATCTTTTGAATTTACATTTTAGATGCTAAAACACTGCTCTATACCAGGTAAATCTTTCTTTTTGCTTTTAAATTTAACTATTCCTGGTTATTCCTCTTTGCTTTGAGTTTTCATGCTGCACTGCCTTATACATTGAGGACAATGTCCAATTTTGAGTTTGGGGGTGTGCATTTTGATGTTTGCTACATTTTTCACATTTTGATTGTAGGAAAATCTCATCCCATTCCATTTATATATATATATTGTAAATATTTTACATACACATCCATACATACATATACATAACACATTTACACACACATTATACATCATTTAGAAATTGTACACATTGCATACAAATAAATTTCTTCCATTTAGTTAATGCATTGCTCATTTTTAGGAATCATGCATTCATGAAATAAAATCTTTTGCCAAATCCCTTGAGTAATGAAAAGTTGCCTATGAGAGTGATTTGACTTACCTTAAGTTTGGTTTGTGGATTAAAAATTTCCTAAGAGGTGCAAAGTTTTGAAGTGTTTATCCCTTGTTTATATCTTCTTAGCCAAAAAGCCACCCAACTAATCCTTTAGAGATTGGAGTGTTTAGAGGGAGTTATTGGATATAAGGTAGTCAAATGATGTCTCACCAATCCTAGAACAAATTTTCTAAACATTTCAAGGCGAAATACCAGCTTGTACTTGAAAAGAGAGATGATTAGGCATTCTTTGATTTAAACCTTCTCATTTTAGACCTTTGGCCTTTTCCTAATTAAAATTAACCTTTGCAAACCCCTTTGAGCCTTTATATTCCTAATTTTTCTTGAAACCCTTATTGCTACCTAGCCAATGAACCAAACACTCCAACCATTTTCATGAGAATAATTATTTATAATATTAGGTACACTTTATATTCATATTAAAAAAAATAGAAAAAAAAAGAGAAAAATATATAATAATAAAAGGGAGAAGAAATGCTTGTCATCTTATAAAAGTGCTAGTATACATGCTTTTCACTATTGTCATTCAAATTGAAAGAAATCCACCCAAAGTAATTAAAGGAAATGAGTTTGGGGGTGGCATTTTTAGAAACAATCATCAAGAGAAAATACAAGATATAAATGTCCCTCCATTTTATGTATTTTGTAAAATGTGCTAGCACTTGAAAATTCTTATTGTGTATTTCTCTCTTCTTTATATATATATAAAAAAAAAAGAGAACAAGAAAAAAAAAAGAAGAAAAAAAAAATAAGTGTACCTTATGTTTTCAAGATTGAAAATATTCTCATGCTTTGAATCCTTTTTACCCTTATTCTTCTTAACCTCATTTTGAACCCCATGGCCCCATTACATCCCTAAAAAGACCTTTGATCTCTTGATAGTACTTGCTACATTAGTGAAGATAGGGGTAGGAAATTTGCCTATGGGATTGGAAATTATCCATTCACTCATTAAATTCCATCATTCTATATAGAGACACTTTGGTTATTGATTATTCTAGAATTCCTTTTGAGCATGACTCTCTCTTTTGATTGGTTGGTTTGGGAATTTTAGATGATAATTGACTTGATGGCTAAGTGGTGAAAGCTTGGATAAGCATTAGATTCTTTGCATCTTAAAGGATGGGTATATGGATTGTTGGTATGGCTAAAGGTATATTAAGTTACTTTAATAGGTGATTTTCATAGCTCTTTGAACAAGGCACCCCTAAAAAATTGTGTTATATTTTAAAGTTTGCTTGAGGACAAGCAAAGATTTGAGTTTGGGGGTATTTGATACATGCATTTTGCATAGTCATTTAGGTTTAATTTCATGGCCATTTTATTTAATTGTTAGTCACTTTTAGCTAATTTTATTAGTTATTTAAATAGTTTTCATGATTGTCAATTTTTGGATTAATTTGTAATTTTACTTTATTTTGTAGGAAAAATAGTGTTTTTGAGGGACTAAAAAAGAAATTTTGCCAATGAGGAGTGATTTCTATAGCCAAAGATATCAAAAACAAGTTTGAAAGTTAAAGTATGCAGTGGCCAAATTGCGCATAACTTGCCGCATAAGTTGTGCAGTTCTGCACAGGGAGAAGAAGCAATTTTTCCATTCCTGCCGAAATCTGCATAAGTCACTGCATGACTTATGCAGACTTACTCCTTGCTTATGCAGCTTCACACAGAGGGCCCAAAACCTGCCGAAAACTGCATAAGGGCCTGCATAACTTATGCAGTCCACTTATGCAGTTTCATAGAGTCTTCATAATGAGCTGGCAGAAGATTCCCTCATGAAAACTACACCTCAAACACACCATTTTAGGGCTACTTGTCAGAAAAAAAGATATAAATATGTCCTTATCTCATTTTAGAAAGGAGGAGGAGACAAAAAAAAAGCAACAGCAGGGGAAGAGTCAGAAAATAGAGAGCAAAAACGTCACCTCTCCATTTCTAGACCAGATTTAGAGTTTTCTTCCTTTCTTCCCTATTTCCTACCTTTCTTGTGTTGGGTTTCTTAGTTCTTAACTTAGATTTAAGATTTATTTCCATATTTACTTAGAATTTATTGTAAATATTATGGATAGTGAGTAATTTTCATTACATTCTGGAGTTGGGATGAAATATTTGAGATATTTTGTGGATTTTGATTGGGTAATCTATATTTTGTGGTTTTAATGAATTTTATTCATTTCTTGTGTGCTCAATGACATGCTTAGTATAGGATCCCATTAAGTGTTGTTCTTAATCTATGATTGAAGCACCGAAAGGAGAAAACCTTGTGATAGATAACAAAAAAATTGGACTTAATTAACTTAGATCTAGAAATAGATTAAGGATTAAGAGGATTTACAGATTAATTAAGAAACTTAATGAATCTTGATTAATTTTAATTCCACGAAAGTAGGATTAGATTGATTAAGGCACTTTTTGTCCCACTCGAAAGGGTATTCAAAGGATTTAAGAATTAATCTCCTTAAAATCCGTAAGTTCCATAAGATTTGGTAACCAATTTAAAAATCCCAAAATAGCTTAAATATGAACTCCCAAACCGCCACTTTTATCATTGTTAATTTCTAATCGAATTTAATTACTTGCCATTTTAAATCTTGCCATATTTCAATTTGCTTATTTTAATTTGATGCAAATTTAGTTAAATCATTACATTGTTGAATAGATTATTAATTTTGCACATATAAATTTTACACTTCAATATCTATCAATTTATTGCTTTAATTTCAAAAATAGTTCAAATTAGTCAATTTCTATATCAAAAATTCGATCATTAACACAACTCCTCGTGGGAACGATATCTTTTCTATATTACTTGTACGACCCATGCACTTGTGGTTGGGCCATCAGTTGTTGGATAGGAAAAGTAATGTCTGAACGAATAATCCCAAGATATAGGAGTTTGTTAACAATTCGACGATATCTTTTAGGTTCAGACAGAAGATCACAGGAACCATTTGTGAGGTGAAGAACTTTAACCATTGGAAAAGGAATTGATTTTGCTTGTGAGAGTCTAGCATCATGTATCATATCCATGATGTATTTTTATTGACTGAGAAATAAGCCATCAAAAGAACAAGCTAAATCAATTCCCAAAAAGTATTTTGCAATCCGAGATCTTTAATGGTGAATTATATGTCCAGAAATTATTTGGTAATAATTATAGAAGATTCATGTGTTCCAGTTATCAATACGTCATCAACGTAAACAAGTAGAGCTTGGAAGTCATCCCCATTGATTTTAGTGAATAAACAATGATCTAAAGATGATTGCATGAAACCAAAGTCCATGTATTTACAAGTGAATTATTTATTCCATTATCATCCGGTTTGCTTCAAGCCATACAATGATTTGATAAGCTTCCAAACTTGACCTCTTGAGCTTTTGTGTAACTTGCTGGAGGTGTGAGATAAAGCTTTTCATCTAGAAAATCGCGTGTGGAGATAAGCATTGTTTATATTGATTTGACGTATGGGTCACTGTTTTACTGAAGCAATAGCAAGGGATAAAACGCATCATAAACACTTTTGCCATTGGAGAAAAACTGTCTATATAATCAATGCCCGCTACTTGGTTGTACCTTTTAGCCACTAGTCTGGCATTATAATGATTGATAGTTCCATCTTGGTTACATTTGATGCGATAGACCCACTTAGAAGAGATAGGTTTCTTACCAGGAGCAAAAGTTGTCAATTACCAAGTTTGATTATGCTCAAGAGCATCTAATTCTTGTTGCATGGCTTGAAACTATCTAATGTCATCTTTAGCTTGATCATATGAGTGAGGTCCCTTAATAGTAAACACATTAGCCATAAAGGAAATATGGGCAAAATAAAAAAAAAAAAGGAATGGGGATAAAATAACTAAAAGGAGATGTAATAACTGCAAAACCTTTATCCTTTAAGAACACTGGCGTTGAAAATTCAAAGTCACATGAAACATGAGTTATGAAGTCTTAGAGCCATGCCGGCTTAGATGCAACCCTAGTACTTCTTCGAAGTGGAGGTGGGGTTGGTATGGTGTGTTGTGGGTTGGGACGGAGACTCAGATTGTAAAGGGGTGGAAGGTGATGGTATGATGTGAGGAATATCGACACATGGAGATGGTGATTGGGGTGTGGAAATTGGTATGCATGGAAGAGGAACATTAGGTGAGGTGTTTGGTAATTGTAATGCAGGTGAATTTTTATAAGGTAAAATGGATTCATGGAAGATGACATCTCAAGATCCCAAGATATTATGAGATTTCAAATAATTTACCTTGTATGCTTTTTGCCCTGAAACATAACTGAGGAATATGCATTTGAAGGCTCGAGGTCCAAGTTTAGTTTTGTGTGGCTTGGTACTTGTAAAAAAACATAAACAACCGAAAGTATGCAAATGGTGGTATTCGGGTGGCTTATTGTGAAGAATTTCAAAGGGTGTCTTCCATTTAAGAATGAAAGAAGGAATACGGTTAATTAGATATGCAGCTGTGAGAAGTGTTTCTGCCCAAAAGGTTTTTAGTAAGTTGGAATGAAATAGGAGGGCTCAGGTTACTTGAAGGAGGTGTTTATGTTTGTGCTTGGCAACCCCATTTTGTTGTGGAGTATGTGGGCATGATTTTTGATATATTATGCCTTGATTATGAAATAAAGATTGGCAAGGAGAGCTAAGGAATTCAGACCCATTATCTATGCAAATTTTCCCGACTTGTTTGTTGAATTGAGTGACCACTTGATTTAAGAATATGGTGAGATGCAATACTATTTGAGTTTTATCCTTCATTAAATATGCCCAAGTAGCTTTGCTTAAATATGCCCAAGTAGCTTTGCTTAGGTCGTCAACAATTGTTAGCACATATTTGGATCCATTAACAGTAGGTATTTGACATGGTCCCCATATGTTAACATGTACCAAATCAAAAATGGAAGAACTTGAAATAATTCTAATTGGAAAAGGTAAACGATGTTGTTTGGATAAGGAACAAACTTCACAAGGAGAGGGGTCTATAGTAGTAACACCAATACTTGGAATTTTTAACAAAGTATGACTTGAAACATGACCTAAGCGTTCATGCCAAGGAGTGCATGAAGTTGAAATAGATTGTGCTACATTACATTTATTTTTGTGTGATATCTGTAGGTTCTTGAATAAAGAAGCATCAAGTCTATAAGCTAGCAAGTTCCTGACCAATTGCCAATGTCTCATTAGTACATTAGTCCTGCAGTTCACAATAAGGAGGAAAGAAATGAATAAGAAGATGAGTATATTATAGAATTTTACTAACATAAAGCAAATTAAATTTAAAATTTGGAACATATAAAACATTTGTAAGTATAATTTGTGGGTGCAAGTTGACTGTGCCAATTTATGTAACTATTTTCTCAGTACCACCTGGAAGATAAACAGGAGAAAAATTGGTGGATTGTGATATTTCTGAAAACAAATGAAAGTTAGAACATATGTGACTGGAGGCTCCTGTGTCCACTATCTAGGTCCCAATGCTCACATCACTGTTGCTAAAGAAACTCCAGTTGTGTTCATTACCTGCGAAGTTTGTAAAATTTGTATTACTTGGTTCCATCACATTTTTCCCTTTCATATACGTAGCTATCTCTTGCTGTATTATGTTTGATAGACCAAGATTTTGATCAATAATAGATCCTTTTCCATCCAGCGCATCATCATCAATATGTGTTTCATGGGCTTGAACAATATAATTTGAATTCTGCTGAAAGACCTTCTTTTGTTTGAGATCTTTGTACCAATCAAGGTACCCGTGTAACTTAAAACATGAATCTTTGCTATGGCCTTAAGCCTTTCAGTTGTTGCAAATCAATCATTCTTTTTTGCATAATCTTGTTTTTTGTTTCCAGACTAATTCTGATTTTTTTGTATTGCCCATGAAACATCCAGTGCAGAAAAGAAGATCTCGACTGGAGCAATCCTCCGGGAGGGATAAGGCTTGCTAGTGACCTTGTCCAAATAGGGAGCAGGAATGAACCAAGTCTCACATCGGAAAGGGAGAGAAAAATGAAGAGTTTACAAGTTGGTATCAGAGCTTAGACTCTAGATTTATGGAAAAGTGTACATCTAGGAATTTAAAAAGAGTCTTTTTAGGAGGTCACATGTCGAGTATAGGGTCTATAATCGTCCTTGTTTTGTTATCCTTGTATCTAGTTTCTGCCTTGTGTACTTGCGTGTGTTTATGATTGTACAGATATGTATAGTATTTTGTTTTGGTTTTGTGGGCTTTATATTTGGACTAAAAATAATTAGACTTATTACAGGCTTCAAGAGCTTTATATTGTTCTAAGTCCTAGTGCCGGTTTGGTCTAGTCTAGAAATCTCGGCTGAAGCGATCTTCTAGGAGGGATAAGACTCGCTGGTGAAGCGATCTTCTAGGAGGGATAAGACTCGCTGGTGAAAGAGATAGGAATGAACTGAGCCCCATATCAAAAAGGGAAGGAAAAGTGAAGAGTCTTATAAGGTGGCAAACCTCTAATCTGTATAGCGCATTTTTGGGCCTCAAAGCAGGGGTCCAAAGGATAAAGCCGTGAGGTCCGTTAGACCAAAGCGGACAATACTATCCAATTCTAAGAGGGGCATTACAAGTTGGTATAAGAGCTTAGGCTCTAAATTCATAAGAAAGTGTACATCTAGGAATTTAAAAAGAATTTTTTTAGGAGGTCACATGTTGAGTATAGGGTCCATAATCATCCTTATTTTATTATCCTTGTATCTAGTTTCTGCCTTGTGTGCTTGCGTGTGTTTATGATTGTATAGATATGTATAGTATTTTATTTTGGTTTTGTGGACTTTATATTTAGGCTAGAAATAATTAGGCTTACTACGGATTTCTGGAGTCTTATGTTGATCCAAATTCTAGTGCCGGTCTGGTCTAGAAATCGGGTTGTGACAGCCCATCTCATTAAATTTGTGCCCAGCATTTTTTGTCATTAAAACATTAATAGTATCAATGGAATCTGGGATAGTGAGTACCTCTCGTTGCTTTTCTATACGGTTGAGCATGAAGCATGCCTAGTTGGCGTTGGGTAGAGGATTGTGTAATAAAATCTGATTGCGCGCATGGTCATAGTGATCATTGAGACCGATTAGGAGTTGAATCATTTTGTCTTCGTCTTCCATTTCAGCTATTGATTTTGCTGCTTCATACATACGTATTGGAATTTTTGTTAGACAAGAAAGTTCATCCAATAGCCTTTTGAGCTTGGTGAAGTAAACGACCAGTGATTGATTACTTTGGCTAAATAGACTGATATCCCTTTTTAACTGATAAAGCATTGGGCCATTACTATCTCCAAACTGCTGCTTCAACTTAACCCATAGTTCATGCCCTGTAGTCGCATATAAAAATGTCTCAACAAGTTCCTTTGGGATGGAATTTAGGATCCATGACATGACCATACTATCAACACGCTGCCATTTTTCAAAACACGGAGAATTTGCCTCTGTTGCAACACATCTGCCATCAATAAACCCTATTTTATCTTTAGCTCTGAGTGCGATCATCATTGATCAACTCCATGAGTGGTAATTCACTCCTGTTAGTGGTACACTAACCATAACCATTTCTGGGTGGTCTGAGTTCTGAAGCATATAAGTATCAACGATATTGCCATTGTTCTGAATATCAGATTAAATTTCTTCTTCCATGAAGATTGAGAAAATAAGAGATAATTACTTAAATGTAGCAAGCCACTAGAACCGTGGCTCTGATATCACGAAACATAGCCAAACAGAGGTAAATAGAGGCTAATAACAAACAAGAAAAATAATTCTTATTTCTGTATATTTTGATAGAAGCTGCATGATACTGTACATAGACACATGTTGAATATTCTGGAACCTCCCTATAGATGTGTAACTAACTCTACAACAATACAAATTGGCGCCTAATGATCTAGGGCATTCTAAAACATTCTACAGCAATTTACAACATTCTTCATGCTTATTAGATATGTGTGAAGGTATTAAACTCTATCATAAGTTAAAAAAAAAAAAATAAAAAAAATGTCTCTGAACACTCTATATTTTATTAATATCTTTATTCATGGCAAAAATTTATTAGACTATACATAAATTTTTAAAATAATATTTAAAATATATTTACAATATATTGTTTTATTTAAAATATATTTACAATATATTGTTTCTTGATCTTATAAAAATTATCATAAATATATTATATTATATATATTTATGTCTTTATATTTATATATATATATGCATAAAAATTCAAATTATTATGATTTAAAATACAATATATACAATAAAAATTATATGAATAAATTCATTACCTGTATCTTTATATCTAATGCCGCGTCTCGCGTTGTGAGCTAGCAATAATACGTAAGAGACGTATCATATAAGGACTTCAGCGAACGTGAGAAAGCTGAAAACTTAGAGGACGACAAGAACATAACCACGCTAAGCAAACATCAAAAATCACATATGCTGATACTATGCTCTTCTTCCACTTCTGCTAACCTTTTTATATCTGTAAAGATCAGTTCACGAAAATCCAAGAGGATATTTGGTATATAGGATATAGCTCTCTTCTACTTTATGTCCTAGCTAGGGCCTAACCTCACTCACCCACTTCGATAGATTTGCCCAACTCTTCCCTAACAGTATCAAATCATAGCCCCTTTTCGATTTCCCTGCCACCTTTCCATTTATATTGTGTGGCTACCTGACCCCATTTCTCCATTCCTTGAGTTATTTTCCCTCTCGTCTAGATTACTTGCCCTTCCTCTGTCTCTGTCTCTCTCTCTCGATTGATTTGCGTAGATATATAACGCAGTAAAATGGATGATATTGCTTGCTCTAATGGGATTAGCAGTGGGAATGGAATGAATGGAAAAGGCCATTCATCACCAAATGGCTATCGGAAGAGCTGCTGGTACGAAGAAGAGATTGAAGAGAACTTGAAATTTTGTTTTGCTCTGAACAGGTATATATGTGCATTCACAATACAATTTTATTTTTGAAAAATATTTATCTTCTTCAATTTATAAATACCACATTAATTAATTAATTAAAATCATTGATGGTAAGTCTTACAATAAATACTTACTAAAAACTACCTATGCATTAACATCCAAGTACAACAAAGAATTTCTCTATGTTTTTATTGCTCTGTAAAATAAATTGAAATAATAAATTTAAGTAGTTTAAAATAAATTTTAATTGAATTTGAGATAAAATTAAGAATTAAAATTATTAATAAGATTTAGATATAATGATATTTGGATTACCCTGCCTTTCCATCCAGCAGAGAAAATCGGATTTTTCTCCTCCATTCTTGAATGGTTTCCTCCACAACCCAATTCCTCCATTTTGCCCTGTACATTCATCATCTTACCATTTCCTTAACTAGTACCTTTTTCCTTCTAGGATGGTCTAGCTCTTAGTTTGCGGCGGGTTTTGTGGTAATTGAGTTTTCATTTTACAAATTTCGGGAAAGAATTCACCAGACAATATCATGAAGAGAAGGGAAAAAGGAAGAATAAGAAGAAGAAAGAGGCTACACCTTTTTTATTTGTGTGAGACAAGTCCAAGGTCTTATCGGCTGAATTTATTTAGAAAAGATATGATTCAAAGCCATTTGGTCATAATAAAGACGGGATGGAAAAACGAAGTGCTTTGTACCATCATTTGAAATATTTAATAAGCCGTGTTTTTCTTTTTTTATTGCAGCATTTTGCATACAGGAGCCACTCAGTATCAAGACATTGCTCTGTTGGACACAAAGCCATTTGGAAAGGTTTGTATTAAAAAATATGGAAAAGTAGCTGTAGCTCCGGTGTTAGTCTTGTTCTATTTCTGATTTTCGTTTTATTTGGCAACACAGGCTTTAGTCATTGATGGAAAGCTTCAAAGTGCAGAGGTGGACGAATTCATCTACCATGAATCCCTCGTTCATCCAGCACTTCTTCATCATCCAAAGTATTTCTTTTCACTCTGACTGTATACAGGGAGATCACTCTTTAATTAATTATCCATGTTAATAGCAAATAATATTAGCATTGTTTACTCATTTACTTATTTTTAGATTGTGGGCTAATGTTACTTTATTATGATACTGTTCTGCTTATATTTTATTTTAGTCCAAACACCATCTTCATTATGGGAGGAGGTGAAGGTTCGACAGCAAGAGAAACACTCAGACATCGCACTGTGAAGAAGGTTGTAATGTGTGATATTGACGAGGTAACATCTTCCTCTCTTTTTCTAATTTTCATTATCCATATGATCACCTATTTGCAACAATTAATGCTGTATCAATAAAAATCCTTAATTTCGTGGAGCAGGAAGTGGTAGACTTCTGCAAGGCCTACTTGGCTGCGAATAGAGAAGCTTTCTGTGATCCAAGACTTGAGATTGTCATCAATGATGCCAGGTCTGATTCTTAATTAATTTTATTATTATAGTTTCTTGTTTCATTAAAAAGAAGGGATGACAGAAAAAAAATTACGATGGTCTTTATGCAGGAGTGAGCTAGAAAGCAGGAAAGAATGCTATGATGTGATAATAGGGGACTTGGCAGACCCAATAGAAGGAGGCCCATGTTATAAACTTTACACCAAATCCTTTTATGAGTTCAGTGTTAAACCCAAACTTAATCAGGGTGGCGTATTTGTCACACAGGTACCTATAGTCACAGAGAGAAAGATAGAGGATTTTTAAAATTTTGCAGATGAATTAACAAGTTAAAATGTCTTGTAATTAAATTTTGCAGGCAGGTCCAGCAGGAATTTTCAGCCATACAGAAGTATACTCTTGCATTTACAATACTTTAAGGCAGGTCTTCAAATGTAAGTAAAAAATTAAAGATTTTCCTACAAATTTCTTGTTTTATCTCTTTATAAACCAAAAAGAACTAAAAGTCAAGAGGACCTGTCTTATTACTTTCCATGTGCAGATGTCGTTCCTTACTCAGCTCATGTCCCTTCCTATGCTGATACTTGGGGATGGATCATGGTATTGCACCCAGTTCCCTGTTCAATTTTTCCTTTTTATTGAATATCGGTTTAATTGATTGAGTAATAATTGCAAAACTGCTAATTTTAAAATAATAGAGATTCAAATTTGAGAACTCCTTATTTCTCTCTATTTTTACTAGCAGAGAAATGAAATATAAGTTTGATGTATTTCTTCTGCTAAAATTACAGGCACTAATAATTATGTTATAATAATAATAACAGGCTTCAGATAGCCCATTGGTGCTGAGTGCTGATGAGTTTGACCTCAGAATTAAACACAAAATCAGAGGGGAGAACAGGTACCTTGATGGCAAAACGTTCTCATCAGCCTCCACCTTGAGCAAAGCCGTTCGCAAATCGTAAGCCCAGTTTGATCTTATTTTAATCCTTAATTATTAATTAATCAGTGACAAATTAATAATTTGGGATGTTCTATCATATCGTAATTGCAGACTGGATAATGAGACTCATGTATACACAGAGGGAGCAGCAAGATTCATATATGGGCATGGCAGTGCTTGCAAGCAGAGTCATGAATAACCAATTTCCTTTTTCTTTTCCATGTTTTTGATATGTTTATTTATCTTTCTAAATTATGAACTCAGAATTATGTGTGAAAGCTAGTAATGCCTCTTCATGGAACTGATGTGAATTACTAATGTTTTATTCATTAATTAATTTATGAAAATCATGGGTCTAGCCCAAATGAATAAGGTCATACAAGAACCAATCATATGAGGAATTATTTTATCTGTTGTTATATAAAGAAAAAAAAAAATTGGGTTTTGTGGAATTTTGGAACCTAACACACCTGCTCTGGAAATCCAACTCATGGAGATGAATATTAGGATTTTTGTCATAATTGGTGAATTGTACGAGCAATAATGCACACTCTAATTAGAATTATTTCTCATTAGGGGCACCCACAGGCCACGTCCACACTGATTCACTGCCCATTACCTAACAAATGACAATCACGAGGCCTCCTCTGCTTTCCAATCCATCGTATAATTCAGTGATACCAAATCAATAAAAAACACACGCACACGTTTTGAAAATGCTTCATTTCAATCTTAATAAACTGCTGAGGTCCACTTAACTGTAATGGCCATTAGGGCCCAACTCATTAAAAGCTGAACTCTCCTTCAAATCCACATCGGCAAGGTGCCTTGCCTTATGCTTTTCTTATCAAGCTTCCACTCAGAAGCTAGCATTTATTATCACTTTTAATATTTTTTTACTTAATTGAAAACAAATTGTCCATGTCAATTTTCAAAAAAAAATCAATATTATCACTTGTTAAATTTAAGTTTTAATATAATTTTATCCCTAATCAATTGATTAAAAACGAAATTTCTCATTCATTATAAAGTCAGATGAATATCATTTTAATTTTAATTACGTGTAATTGGTACATTCAAACGTTAAATCTTTAATGGTATAAAAAAAATGACATCAAACTTATACAAATGCATTTTTGGATCAAAATATATGTATTCTACTCTAAAGTTTTATAGATTAGAAATAAGAATCCCAAATATAATTCTTAATAGTTTAATTTTAGAACAATATTAGATTACCGTAGCTTTTTGTTAACAAATTCAGCACGCATCCCACATGCAACTTTTGTGAACTTTCAGGGCAACGCGGTATGCCGGTGTTCCGACGTGTGTTCCGACCCAACACTCCATTTACTCAAATGCCCACTTCTTTTGTGCTAAATTGCCAATACTAGGTTCCAAACTCAGTTGAATGTTTATAACTCATTTTATTAAAAAAAAAAATACAAACTAAGCATTTTTATTATTGATATTGCTTAGTATTCTTGAATCACCCAATAAACATAATTAGATTCTAAATTATTTAAAACCACAAAAAAATTTAGATTAGCAATCTGATGACAATAACTCCATTATTCGAGTTAAAGAGTAATTCATAAAGTGTATCCTGAAAATAATGAAACAGAGTAATAGCTAAATATTATAGAAAAACATACTTATTTAAGTGTTGGGGTCTATTTATATAATGATAAAAAGATTCTCTAGTTCAATTACTGAAAAACTTTTGATAAATGCCAAGTCACACAGAAACGCACCTTATGATTTTCGGTGATGATCTCACTTATTATTTATAACAATTTATCATGTATCCACGTCGGATAGAACTTGTCTTTATCAAATTGATCTCTATATGAGCTATGTCTTAATTATTATGACCGTATCATACTCAAATGATGGAATCAATTTTTATGTGTTCGAAGCTGATAATCCTTAATTGGCTTCAAATCATCGCTGCTCGATTTGTTATTTTGTTAGGTCTTATCTCTATTGGACCGAATCGAATATAGCGAGTCAAACCCAATGAAGATTTATATGGTTTTTTGAAATGGTACTATAACAATTACCTTTACTTAAAATTTAATTTTGCTCAAAGAATGTTCTCTTAATAAAAAGGAAAATTTCAAATTATAGATATTATTTATATTGAGAAATTTATTTTTTTTTATTAAATTAAGATTCATTTAATTTAGTTAGCGTTGGATGACTGAAGTCTCAACATCTAACTGTCAACCGTTAACCATTCATAATAGTTGTTGGCCTTATATCAATAAAAGAAGACAAATATTCCTATTTATTTAGTTTATTTGATTTTGATTACTTCTTAAATAATTAATTGATGCAGAATTAATTTTAAATAAATTTAAAAAATTTATATAATTAATTTCAATTAATTTAAAATTCTGGTTTAATTATTATCATATTCAATTTTGATTGCAATTTTAACATTGTATTTGAGAAGATATTAATGAGCTATTTTATAATATTTTAAAATAATGAATTTGAGTTGAAAAAAAAAACAATGAATTTGTATTTTGAAGAATTAATAAATTTTTAAAAATAATGTAAATTAGTGGATTGAAAATTTTTTATTTATAATTTTTAAAAACCTTTAACTCGTCACAAATAACTAAAGATTGTAAAAATTTAAAATTATAAAAAAATTAATTAGAAAAATATTATCTTTAAAATACTCACTTTATTTTATCACTTCTCACATCAAGTATGAAAATGACTTTATGAACAAATCCTTTGCAAGTTAAAAAAAAATTGCAAGGGGTAAATTTGTCCACTGACAACATTTATTTTAGAGCTACACCTCGTGGGGCCCTTAGCCGCTGGGCCTAACTACTCGTTATCGGGTAAGAGATTTGGATTATGACTCAGCAGCAACCCTCCCCCATTCCCTATAAATAACCCTGCCATTGTCTTCAGCAAATCTCCAGCCCTGACTTGCAATATTTACATAAATCACTCTGCTAACAAAGCTCACTACTTTCACCTCCTCTTTTCGTCTTCATCTTTTTCAATGGATTGTTGCAGCTCTCCTTTTGATTGCCTTATCTTCGGTACTCTCCATAATCCACCATTACCTGACATAAATAAATATATTTTTTCTCGCATTTGTTGTTGAATTGGTTTTTTTTTTTATTTTTTTTCCAAGCAGATTTGGATGACACTCTGTATTCTTCCAAGCTGGGAATCGCTGAAGCTCTAAGGAAGAACATTGACGGTACATAAGGCATCTTTATAAGCTCTCAATTTCGTAACTAAATAAGAAAAAAACCAACAATGCTGATTTTTTTTTTCCCTTTATATGGAATTTTCTTTCAGATTTTCTCGTTGAGAAATGTGGATTTGCAGAGAACAAAGCTTCGAGTCTCCGAGTTGAACTATTTAAAACTTATGGCAGCTCTCTCGCTGGTTTGCGGGTAATTGCTCTTTAAAACGATAAATCATAAGCAAAATGAATCCTTTTCTTTCTTTTTTGCCTTGAATTTATTTTATTTTTTTATTAATTTGTAAATTTATATATCCAGGATTTAGGATATGACATCGGTGCTGATGATTATCATAGGTGATTACCAATTCCTCAATCTCTTTATATTTTTAAATATGATTCATTTTTGCTTTCGAATTCGATTTCTAAGATTACAGCAATTAATTGATCTTTTTTTTTTTTTTTTTGCTATTTTCATGTGAAGTTTTGTGCATGGAAGATTGCCTTACGATTTGATCAATCCAGACTCTCGATTACACAACCTTTTGCGGAGCATCACCCAAAGAAAAATTGTAAGGAAAATTAAACAACTGAATTTGAATTTTCTCATTTTGTTTCCTTTGAGAATCACCCTTTCATTTTTCTCCCTGGTCATTATTCCCCCCAAGATTTTCACCAATTCGGATAGAATTCACGCAATGAAGGTCCTGAAAAGATTAGGATTAGAAGACTGCTTCGATCAAATCATATGCTTTGAGACGATGAATCCAAATCTCTCAAAATCGACGAGTCCTGATGAATTCCCTGTTCTTCTCAAGCCTTCGATGGACGCCATGAAAATTGCTCTCCAAGCTGCCGATGTCGACCCTCGCCGCACGGTATGCCGCGAAAAACACAATTGTTTCTCATCCCATATTTTGGATTGTGAATTATACCCAAAGTCAAAAGGGTACTAAAACGCATTCTGGTGTGTCGTTTATTGTGTTGCGAGAGCAGTTGTTCCTGGACGATAACGCGCGCAATGTGGCAGCAGGGAAAGCTATGGGACTTCAAACTGTTCTGGTTGGAAAGACAGCGAAGAGCAAAGAAGCAGATTATGTATTGGATAACGTAAACAAGCTGGCACAGGTAATTCCTGAAATTTGGGTGACTGGAAAGGACAATAATGGTGATCAAAGCATCAACCGCACCAGGAGTGAATTAGATTCCATCCTCGCAACCACTCCTGTTGGTGCCTAATCACATCAACGCCTCTTCCGTCCGTTGTGTACAATTTGTACATTTACCAATTTCCTAATTCCATGAGGGTATCATCAAAATGTGCATATGAATGGTCACTTGCGTAAATGGCATGTCCATATAATAAAATTTGCATCACCATGTTTAGTTAAATCCACTCCATGGGAGCAATACTTCATGTGAATTGAAGATTTTTCCTGTGGTCTTTCACATCAATAATGTCCATTGTCTTCTTTAAAAAAGAAAAAAGAATCTAATGGCTTGCAATTCGAGAATCTTCCAATCTAGTGCTAGTGAGGTAGCTTAGGCAATAATACACAAATGCAGAAACAAAAATCACGTTTGTCCACTAATATATGTGATGCTACCTGAGAGGGTGTCATGAGAAGATAACGATGTGCACCATCACCTTGTCGTTTAATATGAAATCATCTTCAGTTTACAAACATTAACAATTGGTTTTTGGGATTAAAAAAGATTATCTAATGGCGGTTCCTTCGTATGTGGATGTCTCTTTCATTAGTTTTATACTCGTAATTATGCATCTTCTGATGTACTAACTAATATTTTAAACTAAAGTTTATACTGTTGCGTGTTCTTAATCATAATAATCAGAAAAATGGCATTACTAGGTGATTATAATATTATGTATGTATTATTGGAGGTTCCAACTCCACGTTGATATGTCTCAACCTCGTAATAATTTATTACATTACTAATAGTTAATTCTCAATTAGCTCTGTTTGCACCGACTCTCGCCCAACCTAAAATAATAGTCGTTTAAAGCACTAAATTTGGGCTAATTATTAAATTTGGCTATAAACATTATTCTTTATTTAATTGTTGACTAACTGAATTCATTATGTTAATCCAGGTCCAGTGCTTTCAATAATGAGAATATAGACCCAATAACAGAACCTAGCCCAATTTCCAACATGACCCATTCAGAAAGCATCCCATGAACGCCGAAAGAAATATCGTTCTTTCCAGCATTAAGTAACATGGTAATTCCATTATCATATTTAGTTGATTGCTTCATCCCTCAAATCTTAATCTAAAAGAAAATTGCACATATTGGGAGGCTAGTCTTGCAACTCGCGAGATGGTAAGGGTTTCTACATGTAATTGATCACTTTCCTTCCGACACAAACTCCACTATTATCTGGTCATCTGAGACTAATCATTTAATCATCATATAAAAATTTAAATACTAATTGAATCATGCGAAAAGATTTACTACACTAGCTTCATAGTTAGGACCTTGCCTCATAGTGGCAGAAGCACCACCACCACCACCAGTGGGCATTTCAAATATATTTGATCCATGGGTGAGTCCAAAGTGATAAAATAAAAACTCCTCCACGTGAGCCTTCCTTAATAACCCATCAGTGTTGTTGCCACAAAAAATTGGCGATGGGGTATATGGGTCCAGCCTTGGTGGTGTAAAGCCCACTAAAGCCTCCTCAGTTTTTCCCTCTGCATCCGTAGCCCTGATTGTGGTTTTGAGTCACGGAGTATTTTTGTGGCTTAGCGGCACCAGGGACGAGATAAAGGAGGATCTGCTATGCATTATTATTATTATTGAGAAAAGTATTTAAATTTATTATATTTTAATTATAAAAAATCAAAACAAACCATTTTTTTAAGACTCTAAATAATAGCGGAACTAACAATTTAAGGAGCAAAGATCTTGTAAGAATAATCATTCATTAATAAGAATATATAGAACAAAACGTAAATAAGGGATGTGTTCTAAAAGTGATAATGCAGTGTAAGGGATTGACTATCTTCTATTAGTAAAATTCAGTTGGAAGGCACATCAATTACCAATCAGCCAGATCAGATTGGAGCTTTAAGATTGATTGGGAAGCTTTACATGTAAAATTTTGCATTGCTTAGAACTTTATCGGAAGCAATTGTGAGCTTGTATGCTCTAACTATAAATTTGTTTGGTGCTAATATTATCAAGTTGCCTGAATCCATTGGGATGTTGGAAAATCATATACTATTGATTCTGAACGCGTGTAAAGAGCTGCAGAAACTTTCAGTTTCAATAAGAAGCTTGAAGTCCTTGAGCCATCTGCTGATGAGAGAACTGTTATAATAGAGTTCCCTTAAGAGTTCTGGCATGCTCTCCAACTTAATGACGTTGAAAATGAGAAAGAAAGTACTCAAAATCACCAGTACACGAGAAGTTGGTTGCACTCCCAACTCCATAAGATTGCTACAAATAAATCTCCAATGCTAGGGGGCAATATGAGAAATTGAGGAGGCATGGTATTAAAACAAAAAAAATTTTAAGTTAGGGGTCCAATGGCCCTGCCAACCCCCCCTTAGTTCCACCAGTGCTCTAAAAGATGGTGAGGGTAGCTTCAAAAAGGCACCATCTCTTATTGTTGGAGAAAATTTCAACTCTACATTGGCGCCCTTCATATATTTTCAAAAACTAGAGCAATTTATTGATTTATTGTGATTTCTAAATAAGAAAGAGCAATGTTTCCTATCCTTGCGTATCTGAGTAGACCTAGCTGCAGGCCAATTTTGAAATGAAGCCTTTGGATTAGCTTAATTTTGGTTTGAAATGATTCCAATTTAAAAAGGTTTGGGGATGTTATTGTCTCATTTCAATTTGGATATTGTCTCATTTCAATTTGGTTTTAGATATTATCAAACTATAGTAAATTTTTAGACATAATTTAATTTATTTAATTTTTAATGTAAAAAATAAAAAAAAATCTAAATATAAACTCAATATAAATTTTATAAAAAAAACAGTTTTTGAATCCAGCCGATTTCAAACCTGGCTCAAGGGGAGGCTCCGAACTAGTCCTCTCCCGCACCCCGTCCAGAACTGTTGACGTAGGCCGAACTGGGTCTATGTTTGAACTCCCATGAGATGCGAAGAAGAAAAAGTCGTCCGTCTCACTCTCCTCTTGATTATACGATCTGTAATTGAACATCTGTTGATCCTTTTTTGCAGTTGGTGAGCGACTCGTGTTATTAATTTTGGAAAAGTTACAGATTTTGGAATGAAAATGGATGGGCTTCTGAGATTAAGCATTGAAAAACTTTTTATTAATCTTTTTCTGTGGCGTTGACTGTTACAGACTTGCAGGGAACAAATTCAGATATTGATTTCTTTGAAGCTCTGTAGCCCAGGAGTATACTTACAGGTTTCTATTGCCATGCCTGATTTATCCTTATGGAACTTATGTTTGCTCTTTATTTGGCCTTCAATTGCTATTTTGTAGATACAACTATGTATGTTTCATACAAGATAGAGCAAGAAATTGGGATAATAAAATCACTCAGGAACTACAAATTAGTACTAAAGGCTACTTTTTTAACAGCTTACAGCCTTAAAATTATATAGAGACACTGTTGGGAATTCCCTTGCCAGTGAGTCCACCCTTTCTAGAGTTATCTGAGGTGTTAGGGAAAAGTAAGGTGTAAGGCACCTTTACAGGCCCAACTCTGTTCTTCCATTTCTCGTCATTGTTCATATCTATAATTTTCTTTTCAATTTCTTTCAGCCTATTTGCAAACGTTTCAAATGCTGCTAGTGGTTCAGGATCTGAAGTCCAGTTAGTAGCATCTCTTTGTCCAAGGTAGACCTCATCAGTTGAATGCCTTGATAAAATCTCAATGAGGGCTACACCAACCAGGGTTTGTAGTTGTGCTGTGATTGTTTTCAGGAAGGCGAGGTTTGGGTTTCTCTCCAATTCAGCATACTCAGGGGTGCCAACCTCAGGCATGAAACGACGACTTAGAGTTGGACGGTTAGGGAGGTAGCCAGCATAAGGGTATTGCCCAAAATTGACAGCTGCATGGAGGGCTGAAGCTATCCATATGATAATAGTGCATGTTTGTGTAAGATCAGCTAGTGTCTGCATCTCAGGCCACCATGGTTCATCTTTCTTGTCGCCATGCCCCTCATTGCGAATCTCTGTCCACCATGACTGCAGTTCATTATCGTTTTGAACAATTTCATTTTCTGGGTAGTAGAAAGCACAATATTCCTCAACCCATGTATTTATTGCAGACCAGATTTCTAAACCATCAACAGCATAAGGGTAATCTTCTATCAGAAGTCTGAGACCATGCGGCTGCGTTGAATCTGGAACTGCTACTCCTCTGAAATGTAGCAAAACCAGTATGAAGTTTTGTTTTTCTAAAGATTAGAAGATTAGATGCAAGGCTATTTTACAGTTTAAGGTTCTGCGTGTTACCTCTTGAGCAGATCAGCAGGGAGTGCCTGCTCAGGGAAAACCCAGTTCTTGTAAACAACAGCAGATAGTTCCATGGAATATTTGGCAGGGAAGACAGTTTTCTCAAGTATCCCTCCAGCATTGATCAGAATATGCCTAGCTAAGGCATTTATATTCATTGTATCACGGAAGTGGGGATGCAGAAGTTTATATATTGGATGAAGAACACTCAACTGTCTGTTTGTGGCAATTACGAATGGCTCTATTACAGCATGGGTGTTTAACCTGCAGACAAAGGCACAAGCTTTTAGGTATGCATTCTTAATTAGAACACAGTTTTACCTTTTGCTTATTGAATCATACCAATGGCTAATGAGCTGATGGTATCCAGAATCATTTACAGCAACATAAGCTTTGGCCAGCTGCCACACTGAGCCCTCAACACCATCTTCCGTTGGAGTGAAAACTTTGCTGACAGCACCACGACGTTCACCCTGTGGATGTGGTAGACTTAATTCGATAGCCAATGGCTTCAATGTACCATCATTTTGCAGTAACAGGATTGTTCTTGTAGCATAAGTCTTTGTGGTTGTTGAGTTTATTTTTGGGATGTATGGCATCAGTGCATCATGATGATCTAATATAAAGAGTCTGTTGCTTCTGATTGCCTATGTATGAAATTAAAAAAAAAAAAAAATCCATTGTTTGGGAGTCAACTGCAGGTTTTCTTGTTGTAAGATTGATTTTCAAGCATGAACAAAGACATGAAAGAAATGAAGAATTTTTAGTACTTGATCTACTGTGAGCCCATTCATGTTCTCTTCTATTTGCTCTTTTGTTATTGTACTGGTTTGGTTCCCAAATTCATTAGGGTCTAGCATGCTGGTTGGAGGAAACTCCTGCAGATATATTTTAGTAAATTATTAGGGTTAAAAGACAATTAAACAACAAAAATTACCTCATTTAACATGAGTCGTTTTTTACTCGGAGGTGACTAATGACAACTGGGTTGAGTCCAGCAAGCATTTCTCGCCCAAACTCTTCATCTGTCCTCCAAGCATCCTTATACACTACAATTATACCATCAGAACTTCATAATGTACCAGTAAAATTTTGTGAGATAAGCAATTTCAAAGTTAATTTTGAGGAGAAAAAGAAAATCTATAAATACCTTTGATCACAGCGGGCATTGGGAATTTATCGAGTCGCTCACCATCAGTACTAAGGAGTTCCTTGAACATCTCCCAAGGAATGCAATTCCTTAATTTTTTGATCGTGATCGCACTCGAAATGCTATTTCTCCCTTCATAGAGATTAAGAACATCATCAAAGGAATCAAACTCATTTATAGTCTTGTCGCCCAAAGATTTGAACTCCGCGTCTAAAACTTGAACTATTGATTTCAGAGCATCAGCAAGAAAGTCTGAAAATTTTGGGCGATTAAAACGTTCATCTTTTGGAACATATATATCTAGATTTAGAAGCGGCAATCTGCTCTCAGAATTGGGGTCTGTTACAATTACAAAATGGAATTATTGATTGAACTGATCAAAATGAAAGCATCTAACATATGGATAAAGTCATCTTCTGCTGCTTTATCTATAGTAGGTTCTGAAACACTCTACAATTTTATATGAAACTCAAAATCTAACCTTTTTTCGTTGGTTTTCGCCCGGTTCTTCCCCGTCGAGGATATGGAAACTCTTCTGTTCCTCCAAGAACAGGGCGTGCGTATTCTTTGCCCTTGTCTGGATTTCCCAAATCATTGTAGTAATCGTAGTCATACACTCTATCCCAATTCTTTAGCTCACCTTTTCCATTTCCACGCAGATTTATGAGTTCTTCTTCTCTATATTTGCGTAATGGCTCAGGTGTCTGGCATGGAAGGTAGGTCTAACATACACATCACCAAGCTGTTAGTGGATCTGCCTTTTTTATCCTCAGTTCCTAAACCCACTCCCAAAGAAATATATATAAAAAAAAAATCTGGACACCGACAGTATATCTCAATGCATTAACCATATAGAGAAAAGTAACAGCCTATAAAGTCTCTAAAAACTTTTGTAACTTCCACATTTTCTGGGAAATTTCTATTCTTGCAGGAAAATACATATCGATGATTTTTTTGCCGCAAAATTAAGGGGAAAAAAACAAGTTTTCTTTCAGGAATTGGGGTTAATTAGCTGTAACGATCATAATAAAACACTAGCTACGTGGACTATACGTTTGATGCTAATAACGACTTTGTATAAACATACAACCCATCTTTAGAAAATTCAAAAAGCAGTGAAACTATTCAAAAATACAGTCTCAAAAAATTTATTTTCATTATCCTAACTCAAATTTAGAATTCAATTACCTTGTTTGAGAAGAATACTCGATCATACTTGTAACGGTGGGTTGGGTAGACCCAAGAATTGCAGACAAAATGTACCCCACCATGTTCACTAACATCTTCTAAGGTGACAGTCTTGAGGAAGAACTGGCTGTAATGATGATTTTTAATAATGAAAGCTGCAGGAACACCCATGCTTTCATCCCAATCAATAGTAATATCGAACTCTGTATCTCCAGCTGTTATTGAGGTAATTTTTGTTACCCACTTCTCCAAATATGCTACTTTTCCAAGCTTCCCTCTCAGGTCATTCGCTGAACGCATAAACCAGCAAAAAGTCTACGGCTTTAGCTTTAAAGATTTTAACTTATCTTTATTAAACCAGAATGTTCAAAGCTATTTGAAGTGTTAAAGTTTTCTAATGTTTTTCTAATTCTTTTTTATTCTTTTTTGCGATGCAATGCCATTCAAGAATGTATTAAAACAGAGACAAAAGGGGAAAGGCAACCTGAGTGATCATTATGGGCATCACTGATAAACTGCAAAGAGACACGTTTGTCAAACAACTCATGAAGCCAATCAAGGAATGAAGCTTTAATGTCATTGACGTCGAGAATGTTTTTCTTCATCAACACCACTTTCCCTTTGATCTTCCATTTCTTTTCTGCTGTTTCTTTCTCTTTAGTTTTAGGCTGACCGCAGAACACTCCCATTACTTTCTGAAACATCTGATCTCAGTCAGCAGAACAATACCCCAAAAAAGAAGCTCAAAAGCGAAGATTTGGTGTTGAATGAAATGATATGTAAACAAGATCATATATAGTCAGAGGTTTGCGTGTTTGAGACAGTAGTATTTTCTTCGATTTCTTGAATCTTTGCTTGCTTGGACGCTCTGGCTTTGCAATGTTACATGAGGGGTCTTTTAAATTTTTATTTTTAATTTTTTATTAGCTAGAGTTTCAAATTAATATTTAATTTATCTCTTTATTATTGTATAATTTTTATATAATTAAATAACTAATTCTTCCTTATCCACCCAGTAAATTAAATATTTAGTAAAAAAAAATAAAAACTATTTTTATTTCAAACTGTATATTGTAGTGCCAACATGGGAATCTACATATAATTCTGTTCACACTTGTCTCTCCTAGGTTTTCGAGATCAAACATTTGATTATATATTAATTTATTTTAAATGTATCGATTTTATTTATATTTATTACTTGTTAATTTATTTTCATATAAATTTTTATTAATTTAAATTATATATATTATTTTTATTGCAAGTACAAGTTTAACATATTTTTCAATGCAATTAAAACTTTAATCGATATCAGGATGGACCTAAAATTATTTTTATTATAAATATAACTAAAAAAAATTCTAATATTATGTTTGAGAAAGTGCAAGGAAATATATTAAGGTTTTCTTTTTTTAAATAAAGTAATGCAAAGTGAGATAAGTTTTTATATTTTATTTTATTTGAGATGAGGGTATGGTAAATAGTAATTTAATATCTTTATATTATTTAATTGGAACGTATAAAAAAAAGTAAATTTAACTAAATATTTTTATTATGTAAAAGAATATATATTAATATTTAAATAATAATAAACATAAAATTTTTAAAATTAATAAATTTTAATTGCTTAGACAACTACGCAAGTATCTCGCATTTGAAAATGAAGATTTTTTTTTTTTTAATTTAGTTAATGCCCAATTGTGTAAAAATTAATAAATTAAATTACTAATAGAAACTACATAATAATTGTTTGTAATAAATTAAATTGATTTTATTGACGCTTGGCAAAGATTTTCTGCTGCATTAGCGTCAATAAAGCATTAGCTTGGTCGCTACTTATCAATTGGCACAACAGAGAATTTAAAATATTTTATTAATGCAGATGCTCTTCAAGAAAAAATAACTTCAGCAAAAGTTATCAGGAAAAATCTATTTTACAAAGTGCAATTCTGCATATGGTATCAGCATTTTGCTTTAATTTCAATTAAATGGTTATTTAAAGCTAACTTCATCTCTTTGTGCGTAACTCAAATAAATATAGATTTGGATCTGTTTCGAATTAAATTTAATAATCACTTATTTATTTTTTTTTATTTTTTTAATTGGGACAGTTGAACAAAAATCATAAATTAAAAAAAAATGAAATAAAAAACAAAAGAAAGTATGAGTGCATGAAGATTTGATTCAACAGACGGAGGAGCAGGTGTCCGTCAATTCCACCACAGAAGTTTTAATATTTATCCCCTGTGGAGGCGGCGCCGCTGGCATTGAAATTAAAAGATAAGCGCAAATGCCACCTTCTTTCGTCCTTCCACGAGGAAATTTGAAGTAAGGTGATTGGCAAATTAAACAATTATTTCATAAAAAATATTATTTTGTAATATAATTCTAATATATTAAATTAATTTTTAATATCTTTTAATTAGTATATTTATGATGATATTTTTCTTTGCAGTATATATAAATTAATCTGTTTAGGCAAATAACCCTTCTAAATCCAGAGCCTGAGCCTTCTTTGAAGCAAGTGGCCAAAAGTAACTAAAGCTGGCTCCATTCTTCACGCTTTGAAGCAAGCAGCTAAACGTGAAGCATGACGGGCTCGATTATTCCCTCTTCCACCATCCTTCAGAGTCCCATTTTTGCAGATGAGAGGGCATGGCAGAGAGTTTCCTCGACAACGTGAAAACTTGTTCTGGTTTAATTTGTTGTATTTTGGGTTTGATTTATGAGTTTTTGCTCTTCAAACTTAATGCCTTCTTAACTCACTCTAAGTTTGATTTTTGGGATTAGGCATTTACTTTGTTGTCTTGAATTTGGAGAGTTATGAGTTTATAAATTGAAATTTAAAATTTTTGTTGATTGAATTTTTTTTTTTGGATAGGTTTGTTCTTTTTTTATTTTAATTAAAAATAATATAATATTAATATTGCATTATTAAAATTAAAAAATATTATCATTTTTTTTCTAAAAAAAAGGTTTATTTGAATTTAATAATAAAATTGTGAATTAATCAGAGTTAAAAAGTTATTTTAGACTTAAACATTTTATAAAAATATATTGGGGAAAAATTTTGAGCTTTGCTCTGAAATTAAACCTTTATCATTCATAAATATATCTTATAAGATTTTTTTTTTAAATTTCATTGATTATTAATCTAAGAAATAAGATTTATCAGAAGATTAATTTATTAAATATATAAATTTTAAATATTTATATATTAAATCCTTTAATATAAAAATGTAGTACTAAGTTTTAATAATGAGAAAATGACAACTTTCTTCACACCTAATAAAATAATAAATTTTGGACCACTTTGATTACAAAAGGGCAGAGAAAACAAAAGTAGTGTAGGTACATCTACCACAATTTTAACACGGCTAACCATCAATTAATAATAATAATAAAAGTTTTAAACCATGGTTACACGCCATAATCAATTTTAATTTAAAATAAATAAAAGAGTAATATGACTTCCTTGGCTTTGCTTCGTGCACTAATATTTTGTTTTGGTCACAATGTGGGATTAGACTTTATTATGCACTGATTCATGTATAAAAAAATAAATAAATAAATAAATCACTGTCACCATTTACATCGAACCTTCTTCCATGAAGAGTTTTTGAGCCAGGATATGATAAGCACTCATCAGGATAGTACAGGAAAGTTGTTGATTGAAGAAGAAATGGTAAATATCACTCTCCCACCATTAATGAAGAAATTGCGTCTCTCGTACGTGTACAGTTGCAAAAAGATAAGATCAATAACTGATGTGCATGTGACTCAACATAGATACGCACTCTGTCTTCTCCTTCATTGGCCCTTCCCTTATCCCATTGTGTTGGCCAACATTAATAGAAAAAATTATTATTATTATTATTATTATTGAAAAATTTACCATTTAATTTTTTTATATTCTAGAAATTAATAATTTAGTCAATCAGTTTTAATTTTGTTTTTTTATTCAATTAAAATAATTTGGCATTAATAATAAATAAAATAATGAAATGACCTCTAATTAATTTTAAATTGGATTAATGTTTATTAGTCAAATGCGCGTATCATTTATATCTAGGGAAAAACAAATTAAACATATAGATTTGACATTTACCTCACTTAAAAAGTTTTTAATTAATTATATAAAATAATATGATATAATTATATATTTAAAATAATTGAATTTTGCTGAACATTGGGGATTTTTTTTTAATTTATTAATTGGTTTTGACTAAGCACAAACTTATAAATATAGAGTTGTTCTAACGTAATGGTTGATAGTTGATAGTGATACTCTCCATTTTCTTGTTTGCCACGGAAGGTAAAGGTATCATAGTAACCAATAACTAAAACAATATATAATTAATGATGTTGAATAAATGAAAACAAAAAGTTTCAAGGCTACTGGCCACCAAAAGACAAAGGAAGACTTTTCAAAGGAGAGAGATTTTGTTAATATTTATTCTTGGATAATATCATCAGTAAAGTGGAGAAAACCTACAAGCCAAAACCTATGAAGCGTGTGATTGTAGAGCTACATTATATTATTTCCATTATATGACTTACTGTTTGATTGATCGCTAGATATTGGACTAATTATTCCATCAATTAGAGACCCTCGTTGTTAAGTTTATCTTGCAATGTACGCTCGTTTAGAGGTGGAGAACGATAATTCATATTCAGATAAGTAACAAAAAGTAGTTTTGAATAGAGAATGATAGCAATAAAAAATAAAGAACTGAGACGTACACTTCAGAAAATCAAAATCACTCATAGAGATTCTCTTTGTAAATAAAAGAGAGAGAGAGAGAAACACTTAACTTTCAAGAGATAAATAAAAACAATCTAACCTTTCAGTTAAATGTAGAGTCTTTTTTAATTTTCTCATTAAGAAACCAATCTTCCCTGGTACAAGGTAGCAGGATGTGAGAGGTTTCGATGATATGTTGGTTAGCGTTCAAATCAAACAAGTAGAGTTTATAATAGAAAGAACATGACGCTCTACTAGACAATGAAATGAAGGATATAGGTGAGCTTCCATCTTATGCACTATAAAAGCTTAAAATTCATGTCTATTCTATTACTGGACTTGGTTGAATCTCCTTATTAGGCAACTTAATCATAAGATTTGTCACCAACATCATATGGGAGTGGGAGAGATCTACCTAATCAGATGATATTTATTGAGTTATGACTCATATTTATTACAGAAAAATTTATTGCTCATTAAGGATACTCATGAAAAGAAAACTTTGTTATGAGAGAACTAATCTCAAGTGAAAACCCCGTGAATAGGTAGTTGATGGTGATAAAAAGAGTTTAGAAATTGTGCTTGCCAAGTGGAGAATGTCTCCATGGCCCATAGCTTCTATCCATCGTGAAGCCCAGGGGCCAGGGCCTATGAGGCTTAACATAGAAAAATTGATAGATCTTTTTTCAGCCTTAACGTAACCATCCGAATTCCAATCTTTCAAGCCCAGTAGCCCAATCCATTCATTCCATGTCAATTGTTACCCATAACCGAGAATTACAAAGAAAATCATTAAAAATGGAAATGGAAATGCTGATATTAGTCTTTTAGCTTTTTCATAGAGACACAATAAAATTCTTATCTCTGTGTGTTACTTTTTTTTATCTTTTGCAGTTGATTATGATATTGTTCTATCCGTTGGCAATAAGGCGAAGGCATTATTGCTGTTCTGTGCTATTTGGTTTGGTCCCATTCTTATTCATCCCCAGCAACACCGAATCCCAAATACCCATTTGGGCAGCCAATAAAAATATTTTCCCACACCAAATAATAATTAATATTCATCAAACTTGCAAAACATAATTTTCTTCCATCTCTTATTCATTAATAAAATAAAAATTATAAAACATTTGTGCTGTTTCTCGTAACGCATTATCTACGGCACATCACATGCCCCCAATCCCACAAGACATGGTCGGTTTATTCAGTTGTCCTCCTCTGCCAGTTGCTCTTTATTATTATAAACCCATTTCAAATATTTTATCTCACTCGGCAGCAATACAAGACAATATGGTTAGCATGTGCCACTCACATGACATCTCCCACATATTATGTTGGTTATCTAGTCATCAAATGCTACTAAATAATAAAAAATCATAATTTAAACATAATTAAAAAAAAATATATCATACCGGATTTAAAGCCAATGATTTTGTTGTGGATTAACTTATCTGTGATAGTGATTGCAAAGAATAACTTTTGATTAAAATAAATTATGATGAACTTGTAATTGAACGATCGTGATTTGAATAAAATGGTCAAACGGGTATGAGCTTAATTACAACAATATACATAGAATAATATCCTTTGTCGTTGACTACTAATTTATTAATCAACAAATAATAATTCGAAACGAAACCTTTTCCTTTGCTTCTACTTCTTGACTTTGATGCTTGCCGCTGACCTCTCACATGCTTTGGAGCAATTCGTGGCCATAATTATATCCTCTAATCGCTTGTTAAAATTACCAAATTACAAATTATAATAATAATAATAATTATTATTATTATTATTATAATTATTATAGTAAATTATACTTAATGCATGACTAGCTTTTCAATATTTGAAGAGAAGTGAGTTTGAGATTCATCAAATATTGTCATCTTTAAGAAAAATAATAATGGATTCCATTCCTAGATTGCAAACTTCCAATTTCTGTGATTTGCAATTTTAGAACTTGCTAAATTACAACAGTGAGTTTATATTTTAATTCAAGATATTCCAATAGAATCATGGATAATGATCCAAGCATAATATTAAATATTCTACAAGCACAACTCAAAAAATCATAGGATATTCCTATCACATCACGATAGTTGATAAACATGCATAATGTCTTCATCACATTTTCTTTGGTTCACCATGCAGAAATTACGGTTTGCTTTGTAAGGAAGGAACAGCTTCTTCAATTAAATATTCGCATAGAAATGTGAATTAATTGATTATGATTAGATAATAAAATTGAATTGATGAATTTTTTTTTTATAATAATGTGTACATATTTTTTATTTAATTAATATTTTTAAAAGAATTTTAATTATCAATTTAATAAGCAAATTAATCTAAACAAATTAATATTTTAACTAATATATATTATAATTTATTAATGTTATTTAGAATTTATTAAAATTATGGTATTTTTATAATTAAATTTAGGATAATAAAGTAATTTAAGAATTTTAACTTGTCCCAATAAAAAAAAACATTTTATGTCCTTATCTTGTACGCAGAGGTCTCCCTCTCATCCCACGGAGAGAGGACCATAAAGCTCCACTGCGAGATCTCAACGCAAATTCCCCTCAACTTTGTTCTCTGAAATTTCGCGTCCTTTTTCTTTTGTATTTGGATCTCCATTCTCGCCCCAAACCAGCAATTTTAAGACACAAATGTTCGCTGCAAATCCTGCCCATTAATTCGTTCTGCTGATTTTGCCCAATCGAAATCTATACCCATTTAGTTTTGTATTGGAAGATTTATAGATAAAGAGGAAAACGGTAGAGATTTTAATTATAGTAGGTGATGGTAATGGGTTCTGGCAAAGGAGCAACCTCTTCTTCTCAAAATATGGATACATCAATCGCCGGCAAGTCGCTCACTTTTCAAATTTTCCTTTTCTATACGCACGCATATATATTATCTTCGTTGTTAATTTTGTGCTTGTGGGTTATGGCTCAAAGTCTTTTTTCTTTTGGAGGCAATCGGGACGAGTCGTGATGCCAATTCCCAATTTTTTTGAACTTATAATTTGGCTCCATTTTTTTTCGGAATTAATGTGTGAGAACTGGAATCTGGGTGTTTTTGCACTCACGTAACTAGATCTGTGTTTAATTTAAAAAAAAATCCGTTATTTTCCGTAGATTGTTCTTAATGTTTGTGATTTTTTTCTATATGGGTTGATTTAAAAAGTCCTCTTTTAGTTGTCAGTTGACTTGTTCTGTAAATTTTTCCTATTAAGCTTGAGTTAGCTTGTTAAAGCACTGAAATTTTAGTGGTAGTAAACATTAAATTTTAAAAAACAAAAATGTTAGAACAGAAGTGGGAAATAACCTGCTAATCTTTATTTATCCTTTAGGCTTTAGGGTATATAAATCAACCAAAACATGCTATGTGCAATGTTGGTGTTATTATTGTGATACAAATGGTTTTATGTGGTTGATAGAGGTTGTTTTCTGATTAAAGTTATGGGAGTTTCTATGGTAACTTCTTTTTAACAAAGTAAATTTTACTTTGTCAGTAACTACCATTAGATGAATTGTTAAAATCTAATTAATGGTGAAATAGACAAAGCGCAAACAAAGGGAGTTAAAATCAAACTAATCATAGAAAACACCTAAAGTTAATATCTTGAGGTGGCATTAGATGTTTTAGTTGTTAATGGATTGCCAATTGCCACTTGCCGTTGGTGTGTGTTTGCGCGCGGGGTTAGACAAGATAATCTAGGCCATGTAGCAATGCAGTAGAATTGGGATTTCTAGTGGGCATGTAGCAGCTCTGTGGGCAACAAAAGTAGAAATAATTCAGTGGGTGGAGCATGCTCTCATTTTATATCCTTTCATATGATATTTCCTTTGAGAAGCAGAGATAGATGTGAATGGGTGATTTTTCTGCTAGGGTTATTTTAATTTCCTAACACTGTCATTGTGCTTTATAATGCACTCTTTTTGGATAAAGTGGTGCTGGTGGTGTTGTCTCCCATTAATGGGAAAACTATATGATTTTTTATTTAATTCAAGACAGTGAAAAAGAAGCAACACCTCAAAGTGACCAGATTTGAAGGAATGAAAATTTGGATTTGTACCAAATTTTATTAGCTAAAGAATTGCATATTTTGCAGATCATTGTCTGAGGCATCAACAAGAACTAGAAAATCTGACGATGACAACGCAACCTTTCAAAACATTGAAGTTTTTCACTCTGGCTATGATAGAGTATTTTAAGAAATCAGTAATTTATCTACTGGCAAAAGGTGGTTGGCTGATGCTTTTAAGCACACTGGTGGCTCTGCTTGGAATTCTGCTTGTGACCATTGATGGCTCTCATGAAAAGGTACTGTAGTATGCAGATTGTTCTAGATTTGCCTATGTTCATATGAAAGAACAGCTTATACTTCTCTGTATGTGTTTGAGAGGCTCTTTATTTTCATTTTGATATTATCATGGTTATTTAGGGGATGCAAATACATAAGTATTTATATCTCATCACCACATGAATAAAATCTAGATAAGAATTACGTTTTCTTCACCCCCCCTCCCCCACTTTCCTTTTTTTGCATCAAATCCTTTCTTAACATTTATCATATTGCAGACAAGATAGACACTTGGGAATATTGATTACATCTTCTCTCATGTTTTTGCAGCACATTGAGGAACTTGCTCATTATTTGCGGTTTGGATTGTGGTGGATTGCCCTTGGTGTTGCATCTTCAATTGGTCTTGGTAAGCAAAATTTATATGGATGAATATCAAGAACTCTATGTGTGTAGAACTAACCCTAAAGATATAAATTATTTAAATTTGGAGGTAACTTTTTATTTGATGCCATAACTATGCTAGGTTTTGACAAGAAAATTCTTCTATAATGCTCAATATAGTCTTTATCAGCAGAATTTAATATGGTATGGATTTTTTTTTTACTATTTGTTCGTGACGGTGATGAAAATTTCTCACAAAGGACTGCTGTATTATGTGAAAAATCGGGAATTGTAGGCCAGGTTTTTTTTATTAATTTATGCCTAATATGAACTTTTGAAATGAGCTAATAAGGCTGCAGTTATTGTTGGATTATAAACCATGGTAATTATGGTGTTTTTCATTGGCCATTTTTCTAGGTTTCCATGTCCATGATTGAAGACAATTCACGTGTAAATAAAATCTTGTATATTGAGGTTCTTAAACCATAAAATTCACATTGCAGTAAGATGAGGGCCTTGTTTCATCCTTCTCTTTTAGTCATTTCTATGAAATTCAAGCTGCATCGTTGTTTCATTCAAATGTACTTCGCTTGTAAAGTTTGTGTTGAATAGTTTATTGCATGATTTTTTGGACCGGATACTCTTATGTGGTTTATTTATCAAGGAAATTCTCTGGAGATCGGGATGAACTAATAATTAAAAAATCATGATATCATATGCAGTATTCATGCTGTTGTGATTCTATAGTCCTGTTGCAAATCTAGATTTTCATTTTTGCTAGTCTGATCTCTCTCTTTCTCATATTAATTTCCAGGGTCTGGTTTGCACACTTTTGTCCTTTATCTGGGTCCTCATATTGCCCTGTTCACAATAAAAGCAATGCAGTGTGGCCGAGTTGATCTAAAAAGTGCTATGTATGACACAATACAGCTCAAAAGAGGTCCTTCATGGCTTGACAAAGATTGCCATGAATTTGGAGATGCAGTGTTTCCAACATCTCATGGATTGCGGGTTCCACTTAGTAGCATATTGCCACAGGTCCAGATAGAAGCTGTTTTATGGGGATTGGGGACAGCGCTTGGAGAGCTTCCTCCTTATTTTATCTCAAGAGCAGGTATGCTTTAAGGTTCACATTTGGTCTTTTCTTTATGTAACTGCCAAATTATCCAATTAAGAATTTGTCCAAAGGAGTTCACACGATTCATATGAAGAGAAACACTTATCTGCTTCATTTTGAGCCAATGGCCTATATGCATAGTTTGATATCATACTATGAGAATGAATTTTCTGAAACAGTTTTGAGGCTTTGTTATAATCAACAAAACCAAAATGTAATTGGTTATTATTCTGAAATCTATTTTCCTGAAAATGAATTTAGGTTAGGCTTTTTCTTTATGTGTCCTTGTATCTTTAAATGGCAAGTTACTTGAGAATGAATGCAGTATCTGTCAAGAAGTTTGCGTGAGTATAGTTGTATCTTCTCATGTCTACTATGGCACTAGCACATGTCAAACAGACCTTGCCAACAAAGAATGAGTTTCTATTTCAAATGCTTCATGTGTCCCTGAAGGCTGAAACTATGTAAAATGGGATGTGCTGATCTCATATCATTGAATGAAGGTTGGTTTAAGAATGCATGTTGTCATATCATGATTATGTCACTTTCCCACTTTCGTTGATCTGAAGTTGAAGTGGGTGGAATTTGATACAAATGAAACATACTACAGATACTTTTCCATTTTTGCTTATGTGCTTGGTTATTGGTGGATACAAACTATGGTTCATTTTTTGCTTGAGTGAGTGCTTTTCTGTTTGTAAATTATAAAAGATGGAAGCTTCTTCCTGTTTCCTCCATTTTACTTTTCAATTTCGAAGTTTGGTAAAAGCAGAATCTATATATCATGATAGATTGACATCACTGAATGAGTTTTATTGTGTATTAATACATTCACTTTGTGCAGCGCGTTTATCAGGTAGTAAATTTGATGCCATGGAAGAATTGAATGCTTCCTCATCAGAAGATAATGGAATCATAGCTACTCACCTCCATACAATCAAATGCTGGCTTCTGTCACATTCTCAACATTTGAACTTCTTCACAATTTTAGTACTCGCTTCGGTTAGTTTGACCTGCCATCCATATTTTCCAGTACAAGTTCTCTAGAAAATTAAAACAACTGGTTTTTCCTGTGAGTGATTTCTTGTTATTGCCTGCTAATATGCCCACTTCAAAAGCATTATTACTCTGCATTGTGATACAGGATTTGTTAGATTAGAAGTTGACCTTGATTTATCATCTGTTTGTGTTGTTTTAATTGTTTATAAATGTGCAAGTCGCTGATGAACTACAATATCTTTTAGGTGCCAAATCCCCTATTTGACCTTGCTGGCATTATGTGTGGACAATTTGGGATTTCATTTTGGAAGTTTTTTCTTGCAACTTTGATTGGGAAGGCACTTGTGAAAACTCATATACAGGTTTGTAATATTTTCTAGGTTTTGGACCTTGGAGCATTTGATAGTTTAGTTAAGTTTTTGGTGCTTTTACTACATGGCAGCTGCAGTACAGTCATTAAGTTTGCTGCCTGGATTACTCTCTTGCAATCCTAATGCTCTAAATGATTGAAGTGGAAGGGGAATAAATATTGAAATTCTTCTGTTGCTTTGATGAAAGGTGTTTGATGCTTGGTTTTATTTTGAAATGCTACTGTCTTTGCGCTTCTTAATGTTTTTTAGTTTGATTGCTTTTCTGCAGACAGTTTTTATCATCTCTGTCTGTAATAATCAACTACTTGACTGGATAGAGAATGAGTTGATCTGGGTGCTCAGCTTTGTACCTGGCTTGGATTCTGTCCTGCCCAAACTTATAGGCAAACTGCATGCAATTAAAGAAAAATATATGTCACCTGTGCCACCTCTGCCTTCAAATAACAAGGTACTCATATAACCATCATTCGCATCCTCGTGTGGATCAGTTGTGGGATGTTCAATTTTCATTGCAAACAAAAGCTTTTAAGTTGTCTGCATATATTGCATTAATAATCTGATTTGATTTCATGTCCTTTGTTTAGTAATATATATTTTGATTGTTTTCTTGCTCCTTCCAGGTGAAAAAATGGGATTTCTCATTTGCTGCATTGTGGAATACCATTGTTTGGCTCATGCTTTTGAACTTCTTTTGCAAGATTGTGACTTCAACTGCACAGAGGTATTTGAAAAAACAGCAGGAGACTCAGCTAGCTGAAAAGGAAGATAATTTGTCATCTTCAACACATTCAGATTAGAATCTGAGCAGAAGGACTTTGATAAACAGGCAACATTCAAAGTTGCTTTTTATTTCCTTGTCTTTTTTTTTTCTCCTCTTATTAGTATTAGAGTAAGAAGTGACAAGCTCTTTTCCCCAAAAATCTCTTTGCATCAGGGCAATCCCTGTTAGTAGCTTGTATAGTAGCAATAGGAACCCTTGTCAAAACATTGGGGTAAAAGCATTGTTTTGGGTAATATTTGTTACCCATTGTTAAGAAACTACTGAAATTGGGAATGGAAGTATAATTTAGAATTCTTTGGAAAATTCAAGACTAGTTATTTGCTCATTGATCTTCATGGATTTGAGTACCTTTTCTTCTTTGAACTTCATAGATTCAAGTATCTTAGTTCTTATTTTATAGACGAGTATTGCAGATTTTGTGTATATACTTTTTGATTGGCTCATTCTCAACTTGGCTAGCAAAAGAAATCGTAAAAAACATTAAAAAATTTAAAAGAATAGGTAAATGATTTTTTTCAAAAAAAAAAAAGGTGCAGAAAAAACTAATTTTCTCAACCCTTACCAACTCCGTCGCCCTAATCAAAGTGGTGTTTGAGTTTGCCAAGGCACATCTCTGCGTCCTGATCACTCGGTTGGAATTTATTGATTTTGATGGTAATTTGATCCATTTGATAAATTTATAAAATTGAATTTATTACTTTTATTCGCTTAAATTAAACTGGATTGATATTGAATATTGATTTTTAAAATATTTAACTATTTTTTAATATTTATAATTTTATATTTCAAATTTATTTATATTTTTACTTAATAACACTTCATAATTTTTTGACAAAGAAATAATATTGAGTTATGACGCTTTTATTTTTAAGTATAATTTCACTTTATTAATTTAAAATTTTCAAAATATAATCATAATTTTGTAGTAATTTTATTTTTTATTTGTTTAAATTTAATTGAAACTTAAATTTAATATTTTACCATTTTGAATATAATAACATATAATTACAATATTATTAAATTAAAATTCATTCATTAGTAATATTGAGTTTTAATAATAATAACAATAATAAATTACTTGTCTACACCGATTAATTCAATTAAAATTTAGTAATTTAATTTAATTTAATATTCAAATTACATAATTAGTTATTGTTTAACTTTTAATATAAATCAATCATGTCGGTTGAGTTTGAAAATTTATCAACCACCTAGGATGTAATATTTATCTTATTAATTGAAATGAGAAATTAAAAGCTCAATTTGAACTTGCATAATCTGCATCGAAATTAATGATATGTTGAAAATACATCTAATTCTGTTATGATTAAAGCTTCTAATCGCAGCAGGTATAATCATTTCTTTGATATATGATCGTTAATTATCGTGATTAAAATAAACTAAACTAAGCCATCAAAAACGTTAAACGTAGAATATTTGAAGCTTACCAGTTGAAAACAACAAAATAAGATACTAGACTTTCAGGTTTGCTTGAAAACGCCATCCCAACTAACGAATTTGTAACGCGGGAAAATGAACCCAGGTGGCTGCGAAGTGCTGCTCATCATCACTTTCAGGAAAAAAGAAAAAAAGGAAAAGTAAGAATATTATCAGATTAATTATGCTGAGTTTGTAATGGAGGAACAACTAATTACCGGCGGCGAGTGAAATTTGTAGAGAAAAATGAAACTACGGAGTTTGAGGCAAGGATTAGAAATGGATTTGAGCTTTCATCTGAATTTCCTGAATCTGAATTCCAAAGAGGAGCAGTGGGAGAAGGTTACTCTGCAAAAATGTCGGCTAATATGGTAACTAGCAGTCGCTGTTGCAGGAGCCTGCTACTCTTGGTGTTGTGCCGCACAAGGTATAGGCCGTAAGTTAGTTTGAAGGAACAAATAAGAGATGATTGAGGGACCCACACCGAAATCTTCGGTGAACATAGGGCCCACTTCTTTCCTTTGCTCGGTGGGTGGGAGTGGGGCGGCGCCACATTCACCACCATCACTTCGGCCCTATACTATAGCCTTCGGTTATGGCGCGCGTTTTGTGGGGACTTTGGACTAACAACGAATGGGTTGGAGCCATTGAATCAAAATCGTTTTCTAAAAGATATGACATTGAATTAAAATTAATTTTAATTAAATTATATTTATTTGAAACTGGATCGTGATCACCCTAATTGAAGTCATTAATTTTTTTTTTTTGGAATAATTTAAAAAAGTAGTGATTGAACATATATAATTAATAATTGAAATTACTTACCCTTTATTAATAATAAATCAGACGCCAATAGCAAGTCCCCATTCGAAGCTAAAGGAAGGGCGTGCGTGGTCAAGATAAACGACTGGATGGGAAGAGTCGTGCCGTAGCAGAGTTGTTCCTACCCCTATTTTTAGGTTGAAGCGTCAACATTTTATTACAATTTAAATTCTTAAGCAATGGGCTTGTTAAGATTCTTGTTTTTTAGCCATATTTTAATTATAAAATATTAAAATAATAAAAAAATTCAAAATTATTTTTTTTAAGTCTAAAATCTAATGTCAAAGGAGGTGTAGAAGTTTGAAGTTGGAATTAGTGATATTAGGTGTGGAGTTGGGTCCCATGTGAGAGAAAATCCATGAATTTTATACTACATTGAAGCCAATGGCAGAGGCCAGAGTTATTCAATGAGGGGTTAAAATGTCATGTGCTAATTACTATTCATAATATGTTTGGTCAACTACTGCCATGGATTTGCATTTTCAAAAAAGAAAACAAAATTCTTGTCACGAATTTTATCACATAAATTAGATAAAGCCCGAGAGTGTATTAGAGAAAAAGATAAAAATAATATCAATTAAAGATAAATTAAAAGAAAAGTGATCAAGGTGATTTGATTATATATATATATATATATATATATATATATATATATATATATATATATATGGAGATTCTAATGAGATAAATAGAGTAAATTAAGTTAGAATATAGAAAAAAAAGAAAAGATAGATTTAAATTGATTTGAAAGAGAGTAGTATAATATGATCTAAAAGTATTATATATTTTTAATAATTTAATCTAAAATCGTTTAGAGTAGAGAAAAAAAATTCATATAATTGACTCTAAATTTTTTGAGATAAAAATTTAGTTGAGTTAAATTATCCTACCCAACCTATGCCCTATTCTTATTAAATATCTATTAAAATATTAAGGTATTTTAATAAATAAATTATTTTTTTTAAGGGACTTAAGTGTATAATTTGTGAACTTCTAGGGAGTTTACAATAATTTACCTTAACTTTTTCCTTCAATCATACAATTTTTTTATAGAAAAAGTCCAAATATACCTTACTAAACCAAATTGTCAAATTAATTAATCAAGTATGTTGGCATATTATATAAGGGGACTTTTTCCTCTTTTGTTTGCTTATCCAGTTGAATCATTGATGAATCTCAAACCACTGTGACTGTCCACTACAAGGAAATGCCTCTAATGTTGTGAGCGTCCCCTCTATTTCTGTCAATTTTACTTTTATGATGCCTCTGCCTCTAGGTCTTCACCACATTCCTCTTTCATCTTTCCTTTTTTTTATTTTTTAATTATTTTCTTAACTCTCTTTCTAAGGTTTTTTTTGTTTTTATAAAAATATGAAAAAAAAAGGTACTAAGGCAATTAAGGAGTGGAGAAAGCATTAATAAATCTTATTGAGGGTGATTGTGGGGTCAGGAGGTTGGGATAGCCCTGATCTTGGTGTGGGATAACGTAATCTTGCAATGCTCAACCCATTGTCTAACAGTAAAGTGACATGGCCTGTTCTTTTCATTAATTGATTCTCTTTGTGGGACCCTTCTTCACTTCATTAGCCCTCAGAATGGAGAAACAAAGATGGCTCTCTTTCTATAATTGTAGCACATCACACCAAGTGGGGACTTTTTTTTTTATATATATATATATATATAAAATTACATGTAATTCTCATGGAAAAGGAAAACACCCGCTCTTGTTTCTCTTTAAAAAATATAATAAAATTGAATATCACCGATTAATCATTTTAATTAGTTCCTTTCAAAAATATTTTTTTATTATTATTATTAACCAGAAAATTCAACCTTTTTTTCTTTACCATTGGACAATTTAATTTCATGTTTTGAAGCACAAAGTCACCCAACCCACTGATCATTCACTATCTGTTAGATAAATTATTATTTTGTTTTTAAAAAAAAAAGAGTGAGAACACTTATGCAGATGAATAGCTTTATCATAAGTACAGGCAAGATGTCAGAACACATGGCCCAGTTGAGAAGGTAGGACCAGAGTGTTTTATCAAGAAAAGAGAGTGAGCGTGGGGCCGAATGCAGCTCTCTGAATGGGCCCCACAAGACACGGGGCAAAATTGGAATTTTTTTTGAAATAATATCATATCTTATTCTTAGGGGAAGATAGATCTTATTCGTAGATAAACAGACACTGTTGAAAAAAAGATGACGGGGAATTATTTTGTCATAAGAATAAAGTAGTTTAAAGATAAAGTTATCACATCCTCCACACAATACATATATATATATAGAGAGAGAGAGAGAGAGACACGTGTAACATACGGACAACAAAGAGACGCACCCTTTTCAACAGCCCACTCAAAGGAGAAGCATTAGCCATTTATATAATTTTCATATATATCATGCCAAGTGGGAAAGGTTAGCCCACAACACCCGCACGCACAAAACAGAAAAACATAAAATCCTTCACCCTCCCATCATTCAAAGACCAAACTCCACTCTCCTCTTCAACTTGAAAAGTTTTCTCCATCTCTTTACCACCACTGAAACTAGAGCACCAGTCTCAACAAATTTCATGGCTTTTACCTGGACTAATGTTAAACTTCACAAAGAAGAAAGAAAGAAAAAATTTAAAATATGGCACAGGATAACAAAGAGAGGGAGAGATTCTTTAATAAAAGAACTGTGAGGGTTACTCTTATATGTGCTAAAACATATACATACACACCCTCCCATCGCATATATGTTGAAAGATATCGTCTACTGTTCTTTCTGGAAAATAACAAAAGTGAAAAAGAAAATCCTCCATTGCTTAAATCCCAAAAAGGAGAAGGCAAGTAGATACTTTGTCTCTTCCCCTCCCCCCTTAAATTAATCTTCACCATCTTCCCCCTTCAACCCTACAAAAAACACACTTTTGTAACGCTTTTCGTTTCGCCTCATTGCACGTTCTCTTGCCATCAAACCAATATAATTTAATTAGAAAGTTGATGATTAACCTCTTCAGGTTATGAACACACATACGGAGATCAATTTACATTGCAACCAAGCAAGTTCCGAGATACGTTGTACCATTCCCACTGGCCCTTCCTCTTTTTCAAAAATGTGGGTTCTAATCCGAAGGCATGCTTCCTTGAATATTCATCACTTCTCTCATTTCTTCTCACTCTGCCAAAGGGCACACATACAATCCCCATTTTACCAAAATCTTGTTCAGCTTCAGTAGTTTTCTTCCTGTATGGGGGTCGCCATCTGAAGTACTGGAGACATGATTCTACTCTGCAGCAGGTTGTTTCTGCTCTGCTGGCTTCACCTGAACAGCATGAACATACGGGAACCCACCACCACCAGGAACAAGATGTGGCTTCCCAGGGGAGTGTGCAGCAGCAAACTGAGCATGGATAACACCCTGTGAAGGTAAGCCACCACCTTTCATATTGCTTGCTGCTGCAGGTGCAGCAGCTACTACTGCCTTCGCAGGATCAGTGGTGGTGGTGTTGGGAAGTGACATGGAAGGACACATCATCATCCCTGCTGAGGAGGTAACTGATGAGCCCTGCGGTTGTTGCTGCTGCTCACTTCGATGTCTTTGGTGATAAAATCCGATTCCTACAGATGTTGTATGCGTTGAACTAGCAGTATGTTGAACATGGGCTGCCAAATAATTGCTGTATAGCATCTGCGTATGCTGCTGCAATGCATGCTTTGGCGGTTGCTGCTGCTGCTGCTGCTGTGGGGCAGAGCTAGATGTAGAGGGGGAGTTATGGGGATGGCCAAGGATTGAAGGAATATTTTTTCCACCAACTGGAGATGATTTTTGTGCAGGCGCTGACGAGGAGTTCTTGGCCTGCTGAGATGACAGCGTAGATGATTGCCCTCCTTTGTTACTTGTGGAAGTGGAAGTTGTCCTTGGGCTCCCACCAGCACTTTTAGAAATTGAAGAAGAAGTTGGAGAGCCCACTACCATTGGAGGAGAAGGGGATTGGTTAGTATTAGCAGCTGATTGACCTTGAGGGGCAGCTGATAGTTTTGGGTTGGCTGCAAAAGATATCTGTGCGTGCCCTTGTGGGATACGGCCTTGCTGTTGGGGAAGGTTTTTGAGGGACGATGAAGTAGAGGAAAGAGATGGGGAGGGAACTTGGGAAGTGGTCCTAACATTATTCTTCCACTGCGGAGAATGAACAGGACTACCGCTGCTTTGGACAAGAATTGAAGGAAATCCAGATAGTGCATTAGGAAACTTGGTAGCCATTGATGAAGAAGAAGAAATATGATCACTGTACACACTTCCATTACTTGTTGCTGGTGTTTTGCTTCGAGCAGAAGCACCTGCTACAGCTGCAAATTGGTGCTGCTTTTGAAGTTGAATCATTTGCTGCTGTTGTTGCTGCTGCTGATTCCGCTGCAGTTGCTGCACACTAGAAGCATTTACAGTGCTGACAGCGGCTGACATAACAGAACCAGTGGCTCGACCAGGAGCAGAACCAAGGTTAAGAGTTCGTGCTGAACTATCAATCGCAGTATTGCCTGGAATTGTCGAAGCTGATGTATCTGCTAAATCAGGCCGGGAAAAGGCAATAGACTGCCCAGCATTTAGCTGAGCCTTTCCTCCTGGAATGACCTTTCTCTCCTCTCCTACATTCGAGCCATCATTTCCACCAGTTTTCCCTTCTTCAGAAACGTGGTAATTCTTCTTCTGATGTGCTGCTTGGGCAACTGCAGTAGCTGCAATGAAGTGAAACCCATGCCTTGCCGCCTCTGGGACACTTTGCAAAAAAGCATGATTTTGTGCAATTGATGAAATATCAAGGCTTGGAGCATTAGTGGCTCCATTAATGGAGGCAAATGACATGGGAAAAGCCTGAGAAGGTTCAACCCCGACCTTAGAGCCCTGTGGTTGTGACTGCTGCTGTTTCTTTTCACCAGGATTGCTGCCACTTGCAGTAGTGGCACCACCCACTGTTGGTGGAGTCATCAAAGCAAAGTTTGGTGGGTGTATGGGCATTGCAAAATTCTGACCATAAATACTCATATTTGCACGAGAGACTCGACTATCAGCAGTCGAAGGACTATCTTCACCACCTAATTCATTCTCAAGTTGCCGAGCTTGATGAAGGACATTCTGGTTCTGCATTTGCTGCCGCTGTTGAAGCTGCAATGATGATGGTTGCTGGTGTTTCGAGTTGGGAAAGCCTTGCAAATTTCCACTACCACCATTAATCCCATTGCCATGCAGCCTCTGCTGCTGGTTCTGCAAATGCTTCTGGGATGATGAGGAGCTACTGGAAATGCTTGGGTTGTGATGACCCTGTTGGCCTTGTTGAGAGTGGGGGACTGGTGGCTGCTGTTGCTGAAGCTGAGGAGGATGGATCATTTGAGAAGAATAGAAAGAACCATTGAAAAAAGGCATTGCCTGAGTGGGGGTTCCTCGATAAGCTGGCGCAGCCCCTACATGTGCAGGAATTGGAATTGGGTATGCACTGTTCTGCAAAAATGCCAAGTACTGGGTTTCATTGCCGGACATATTTGGGTAGTTGAAGCTCATCGCTGTGGCACCAGCTACCGCTGTTTTTGTGGCACTGATTGAGGCAGAATTAGAGGCGCTTGATGAAGTTGTGCTACCTGCAACAGCAGGAGACTTCACTGTACCAGGTCGAACGGAAGCAGCCGCTGCCGCTTGCTGTTGACTCAAAGGGAAGATGAAGGCAGGACCATGCTGAAATTCAACAAAAAAGAAAAGCAACAATTTTCAAAAAAATCCAACCCTTCAATTCTTCCCCTCTGAAAAATACAACAATTGGGAGAGAGGAAGCTTACCAAGATATTAGCAGGTGCTCCTGGGGGCAGAGGCTGCTGAACCAAAATCTGCTTCCTCTGTGCAGCGTCTGCAGTGTTTGAAGTTTGAGAGCTCTTCTCCTTACCCGTGTGACCAGGAAAGATGGCTAGACCCTGACCCTTGTCTTGCACAGAGTGCAAACCCCTACTGGCATGCAAATCTGTTGAGGGAACCACATTGACGTTGCAGGCCTTTGCCCCAAATTGTAAAGCAGAACCAGCAGCTGCTGGCCAGAAAGGATTCATCCTTGTAAATTGCTGGTGATAATGTATATTCCGCGCGATGTAGTAATGGGTTGCACACCTCTTCGGCCTTGGTTGACTAAAAAGCAAGTGTGGAGGCTACAAAAATTTTAAAGAGCAAAAAAAATTATCAGAATTGAGAAAGACCATAACTTTGAGAAAAGATTCAAGGACTCGAGAAAAAAAGAAAACGAGGAGTAATATACCTGTATAGCTGCAGAAGATACAGTGCTTCCATCCATGGATACAACCCCTTGTAGAGGAGGTGCCATATATCTGCTCATAACACAAGCGTCATTTCCCCAGGCATGATAATCTAAAGCATTGGTGTAGGAATTGAATAAGGAAAAGATCAAATTAACAAAAACAAAACCGACGATACCCCATGTGAGGAAGCCCACCGGGCCAGGCAGCCATTGACATAGGTAGAGGAAGAGAATTTGATTGAGCTGAGGATGAGACAGAAAAGGAAACACTCGATCAGCAATCCAGTTGGAGAACATTTCATGAGAAAAAAAAATGTTCTCTGCAAGAAAAAAAAATCAGAAAACCAATTACCAGCTTTCTCAGTGTGTGGTTGCTGTTGCTGCTGTTGTTTCTGAACATCTTGGTGCACCTTGTTGCCACTTCCAGCAACGATGACACCATCAGGTTTCTCCAAATCAAGCTGAAGATCAATATTCCTCTCTTTATTAGCAATAACAACTGGTTTATGGCATTCAGCTTCTTCAGCAACCACTTTTGTCCTTTTCTCCTCTCGTTCCATATTCACATCTTTTCCAATTTTCACTGCCTTATCATCATCTTTGACCGCCGCTTTCATTTCCTGCACATGAAGCAAGTAATCAACATTAATATCACATACTGCATACGAATCTGGTCTATTTGATGATCAATTAGACACAAAAAAGGTGGGGCCCATTCACCGTTTCCACATCTGTGATTCTAGGTTTAGGATCTATGGCCACAAAACCAATCTCACTGTCCCTTTCTGGAGATGATCTTACTGGAGGTGGAGCCTGTAACCCAAAAATTCAAGAAGGAAAATGTAAGGAAAAACATAAAAGACTCTTTAAGAATTTTAGATTGAATTTGTTTTAAGGTAGAAAAAAAGAAAGAGAGAATTTATGCTGCGATTGCGAAAGAGATCCTCACCATCAGATCTATCTGGAACTTCTCTTCTCGCTGGGTTTCAACTTCAGAAACCGCCGAATTACTGAATTTTTTAAAAAAAAAGGAAAAAAGAAAAAAAGGAAAAATCAAAGCCCATCCTTAGAAATTACTGAGAAAATCAAAATCATAACAAAGAGCATTCAATTTTTGATGCTCACGCTTTAGTCGCTGTCACACTCTCACTATCATCATCCAATCTTAGACCAACATTAGAAGATTCCTTCTTCGGCGATCGAGGCTCCTCTTTGTTCACAACTAAATCTTTACAATCTGATTCTTGCACCGGTGGTCTCGAATCCAACAACGAAATGCTCTCAGACTTCACTTGCTCCGGCTGCAGCTGCAGCTGCGGCTGCGGCTGTGCTTCTGTCGAAACCAGTACAGCTTTACTGGTTGTCGTATCTTGTGGAACGACGCCATTTTCAGCAGCGGATCCTGAATTCTTTGCCAAATTGGGAGAACAATTTTCCATTTTGGGAGGCTGATCGATATCGACCTTGATTGTTGACGCAATGGGACTATTCCGCACAGGATAAACTGATGGATTCTCATCTTCGTATTTGACAGGTCGCGGCTTTTTTCTCTTTGGCGCTGCATATTTGTATAAGAAATCGCAGGAAACCATCAGCGATGTCCCCAAATCCCAAAAGTACCGCCTGCTCTTTCAACTTGCTGTAAGGAACACGAAATGAAAATAAGGAATCTTACTAGGATCCCAAACTTTCCTCTCTTTTCGGTTTCTTAGCAACAAAGGAGAGCATTAGCAGGAAGAGCCAAAAGGAAATGAATCTGCTTGAGCTTTTGATGGTTCAACAGCTCAAGCAACTTACCAATTGCAGACATGGGAGTAGCAGATGAGCTAGAATTAGTGGGAGGAATTGAAGAAGACTGAGGTATGGGGGAAGGTGAGTTGGAGATCGGCGAGGAAACTCTGGATTTGGCATCACCAGTGGACTTATTGTTGCTCACTTCCTTCGAATCAAACTTCATTGAATCATTTGCAACTACTTCTTGCTTTGTTGGTCCCTGAGGCTGCCTCATTAAGCCATACAACACCTCAGCGACCTCAATCTCCTCCTGAGTTGAGGAAGTAAACTTAGACGAGGATTTCGGCGGTCTCTGCTTCGGCCCATTAGGCTTCTAAAACAGCAAAAAACACTCGTTACTCGATTGAACAGAGAAAAAAAAAAACACGAAATAAAGAAGACATCCATCAACATCCATAGAACATAGATGCCAAACGATGGGAAAATCTAGGACTGACCATCTTCTTCTTAACTGAGGCATTAGAAGAAGACGGCGAGACTGGAGCAGGGGACGCGGACGCTGAAGCCAACATCGCTGCAACGCTTGGTCCACTCGATCTCACCGGAGATGTGGACGCTTGCCGATGAATTTGCTCAGTACCAACTCCACAACTTGAAGCCCATTCATGAGACCTCTTTGTAGACGCTGCAAAACAAAACAACAGACTAAACACATAAATAATCTCAAATCTACCAATCCTAGAAGAGGAAAGAAGGGGAAACAAATTATACATCTACTAAAATCTCAAAACATGTTTCTTTCTATGTAAATCTCTTCCACCTCTCTACCTGACCGAGCTTTTCTAGGCACCGAAACGCCAATCATCTCATCGGGTGCCTTCCACGGGGCTGTCGCCGTCGTGGTTCTAAAAACTTTGGCCGGCGGGGGGAAGCTTTTCCGATGGTGATGATTCGACATAGAAGATGAAGATAGGGAGGAAGGATTTGGTGGGAGCATCCTCATGGAGCTACCTACGGCACCTCCATCGTCGTCTTCATCGTCTTCATCATCATTTACACTCTCTTCTGAGCTCTCATCGCCGCCATCATCTCTATTGCTACCGTGCATCAACCTGTCTCCTCTTCTTCTCTTGCCCCTACTGCTCATCCGATCTCTGTCCCTGTCCCTGTCACGGTCTCGGTCTCGATCTTTTTTCCCAGTCCCTCGATCTCGTAGCCTCGCCGTTTCCTGCAACTCCACAGGCCCATCATCCTCTGCAATAAGAAAACAACATAAAGGTAGCAGCAAAAGTTAATTTATAGGACAGCGTTTTATCTGGATCAAAGAGCTTAGATCTGATAAAAATTTAGAACCTGGAGAATCTCTTAGGCTCCCACTTCTATGTCGTCTTCTAGACGCCAAACCATTTGCAGCAGCCATATTTACTCTTCTAACTTCTCTATTTCTCTCCATTTCTGTTTTGATTTTGTATTAGCAAATCCGTTACAAACAGAAGGTGATTATTTTTATCTCTCATCACCGGAAACCAAGCATTATTTGCTGGAAACGTAGAGTAGATAACCCGAATTTGCAGATTCAGAGCTATATTCAGCCTTCTTAGCTAATCCTGTACAATAGAATGATCTCTCAACGGAAGCAGAGTTGAAAGATCTTAGCTTTCACTTATTCTCTTATTCTCTCCCTACTCCCCTTTGCCCCTTCCCTCTTTCTCCTCAAATCTTCCTCTGTCCTCTTTTTTGTGCTCGCAAGTCGCATCCTTTTTTCTTCTCATCTTTTTAGCTATTTCACTCCCAGCCAAACCCACTCTCTCCCTAATTGGACGGCCAGGATTGTTTGCTGCAACACATGTATGCATCTCAGGCGTTGGATCAAAGGTGAATCCAACGGACGTCAGTACCGAAAACCAACATGGCAAAATCTAGACCGTCAAATTATCTAACCTCCGTGCGCTCTTAACTTTTTTGCAAAGTACCGTCACGTGTCAGTCTTTGTTTTTTTTATCCTCATCCCTCACTATCTATTTGATATATTATTATGACATTATTTTATTTCAACAAATAAAAAATTGACTAGTTGTTAAATTAATTAAATACTAGCAAAATCGTACTATAAGGAAAAAACTGTTGCCCACGAATCACGATCAATTTGAAACAAAAGAAAAAATAAATAAAAATAGCCTGATGTCGTGACTGGCTATAGCCGGTAACAGAGACCTTGGTAAAAGCAACATGACGATCACAAGGAATCTAGGTGACCGCACAAAATATCGTTCCAACCGGTCAAATCCCCATGTTTCTTTACTTTCTTTATTCTTTATTTATTTAATTCTCAGATTTAATTATTACGAGAGATAGAGAGAGTAAATTACACTATATTTCCAAAAAGGCCAAATGGGGCCCACGTGAAAGCAACCAAATTGAGGATATTGGACGGATGAGATATAGCATAATGACTAAGGTGCAGCATTTCTGCCGTTGGATCCCCTTCTGACGTGGCTATGTCACCATTTAAAAATAGAGAAAAACAAATCCCAAACGCCAGATTCCAACCAGCAGACAAATCCGAGCTGGCACCGAACCAAGAGGCTAGGCCGCGTGTTGATCAGTGAGCCGGATCTCTTCCGTCGATCGCGTTCCATCCGACGGCTGAAAATCCGAGAAGAGCGTTATTAGGAAACTCAAGTCACAGTCACGGAACTTCCGAGAAGTGCGGGTCCCACACCAAACAGCTGCCTTCATCTAGAAATTATTTCCCCCCGTTGGCCGTATTTTCACGTTCGCGGGATGGTGGCAGCTTATTTGCTGACGTGTTCGGGGTCCACCATGCCGGAACCTACTCCCCCGGTCAAATTTCACCGGACAGTTAAAAATAGAAAAATATATAAAATATGTGTCCTACGAAAAATAATTAAAATATTTTCAAATGTGACCTGGATTAATTAAGTAACCAAAAATAATCTCAAAAGACTGCACGCGCTCATCGCGGGCGTTCTTCTCACATCGAAGGTGCACATAAATTAATTAAAAAGCAGGATTCCAGCGTGGCAGAGTCTTATCGCTACGTGTCCTTGTTTTTCTTTGGACACGTGCACCACACCCTCTTTTGCTTATTCGTCGCCATCCTTGGGTCTTGTTAATCACTCTCCTTATACATTTCCGCGCTGAAGAGCCGGTAAATATCTTTTCTTCAGAAAAAAAAAAAAGATAAAGTTACATGGAGTTTGATATTAATGAACGATATGACAGGAATATTTGATTGTGGCAGTGGTAGCAAAATTTCCAGCAACAGCATCCATAATTTCGAGTAGGGTAAGTGTTATTGTTATTCAGTTTATATTTAAAAAATTAAATAAAAATATTTTAATTTTATAATTTAATTTAATTATTATTAATTTTGAAATTAATTTATTTTTATAAAAAAATTATAAATTATATGTAATTATATATATAAATTATTTAATTTTATTAATTAATGATTATTAAATTTAAATTTAAATTAAAATTAAAATTAAATTAATTAATTTAATACAACTCAATTCAACTCAACTAAATCTTTATCTTAAAAATTTAGAGTCCATTATGGATTTACTTTTTTCACTCTGAATGATTTTGGATTAAATCCTCAGAAATATGTAATGCTTTTAAGTTATGTTATACTACTCTTTTCCAAGTCAATTTAGGTCTATCTCTTTTTTTTTTTTATCTTCTAATTTAATGTGCTCTATTTATCTAATTGGAGCCTCTGTATGAGGAGAGTAGTAAATTTTAATAAATTTAATTTAATTATTAAATTATTTAATATACTCAAATTAAATTAAATTAAAATAAAATTATTTGATTTGATTTAATTTTTTATTTAATTTAATTTAATTTAATTTTTAAAACATAATAATTTAATTTTAATAATATAACTTAAGTCAAATGCTCAGCTTTATCCGTAAAAGAGAGAGTAATTTTTGAGAGACCCCTTGTGGCCACGTCAGACTGGGCCCTACATTTGGTTGACCCACCATCATTTGATCCCTCCCTTCGCTTTTGTCCCTTTACGGGGTTGAGCCTCACAATCATGAAATCCTGTGAATATGCCACGTGTACATCCATATTGCTACGTCATCACTGTCCCGTTGGCTACCTTCCTCACCGTATATACATACAAATAACCCTAGCCGCCAATCTAATTTTTGTCTACGAGTACTAGGGTTTAGGATTAATCAATTAATAATTAATTAATTATATGCTTCTAATAAATTATTATATTAATGCATCCTTTCAAGCTATTAATCCAATATTATATTCAAAGTGCTGCCATAAGTGTGTCCCTATTTTTTTTATTATGAAATGTTTTCTTTTCTCTCTCCTTCCCTTATTTCAATTAGAATATCCTCATTCTTTAATATTTTAAGTACATAGTAAAACTAAAATGGGGTAATTAATAAATAAATAAATCAATGGGTCACCAAGTAATTTACATGTGGATCCATTTTGAAGACATTTCATTGGGCTCTCTTTTGTAATATTTTTTTAATAATATTATTTTGTCAACACATTTGATAGAGTCCAAGGAGATGGAACATTTGAGAATTTCCCTTTTATTTAAATTAAAAATTTTCACCATCACCAAAAAAAAAAAAAAATTATGACGGTGCAATCTTTAGGGGAAGGGAGGGGAGATAAAAGTAATGGAAAAGTCCACAGAGTGGGACAGCGTGTGGTATGATACAGTGACTTTCGCACTACTTTATTTATGTTTTTTTTTATTATAATAATCAAAGTGTGGTATCCTCTCCTCATGATATCGTCTATCCTACCAATGGACCTAACCTCTCTTCAATTTTCTTTTCCCACATGACACTTAATTTTTAAAGAATGCCATTATCCTTCAATTATTTAGGATTAATTTATTCATTCTTTTTTATTTAATTTATTTCAATTTTCAACTATTATTTTCATAAAATTAAAATTATGATTAATAAAATAAGAAGAGATCCATATGCGAATTTATTATTATTATTATTAATATTTTTATTATTAGATAAATCTATTTGGAATTTATCTTTCTAGTGTATAAAAATCACAGGATCCAAGCTTATATCATGGACAAGAAAAATCAAATATTTTAAAAAAAATAGGAAAATGTCGATCAGAGACGTTGGATGTGCCACGTGGATTGAACCCACGTGCAACAGTGAAAGTGCAATGTCGTGGTTTGTTATCTTGTCTCCTTCCATGATTCTCCTCTTCTTTTGATCGTGGGAAGCAGTGATTGGTTAATCTTCATTTTTCGCGATTCTGTTTTCTATTTTTTGTCTCTACATGAGTGATTAAGCAAGAGCTGCAATTGGGCATGGGATTTTGGATTGAATTAGGCCTAATTCAATTAATATTGAATTAATTTAATTTCAAATTATCTTTAATTAAAATTAAATTTTAAGAAATAAAAATTATTAAATTTAATCAAAATTAAAATTAAAAGTTTCTGTGATCTAATTTACATTCTTACGAATTTTGAAATGAAAATGTCGATTTCAACCCGAAATATGAACCACCAACACAAAAATGGGCTGGACACTGGACAGAGAAAGCTTGGGTACATGGACCTCAGTAAACCAAACAATTAAAACAACAAAATAAATAGCTTGCGAGCCTTTAAAGGGTCATGGATGTTAAACAAGCCCGAGCCAGGCCCAACGATAAAAGCAAAAGAATATTTGGAAAAATGATTAAAATTTAATTTTGTATAATAAAAAATTTAATAATTATAAAATTAATTAAAATATATTAAAGTGTCATGGATGCCATTTGGGCACCACAGTGGGCATCTATAAATAATTTAAATAAACAAAGCAGCATCATCATGGATTTTATGATTAGTGGTAATGTGGCATTGATGGTGACGTAGTTTTGCCACCCCACCAAGGATCTAAACTTTGGCTCAAGCTGTGAAGCAACAATTCGAGATGTAATTATAACTTATGATATTTGCTAATTTTTACTAATAATTTATTCAATTGAATGGTACATTTTGTTTTACTTCAACGTGTATCAAGAATGATGAATTGCTTATGGAATGTATAAATGAAATTATTTTTTTTTAAATTACATAATTTTGCATTGAAATTCTAATAGAAGCAAATTCATTGGGCTGCAAGCTAGCACTGTAGTTCATTTAGTCGTTTATATGTTGAAACTCTCAACTCTAAACAATTTTACAAAAGGCATCAGCAATTAAATGAATTAAATTCATAACCCACCTTACTCATTTTCTTTTCCTCGTGAGATCCAGTGAAAGGAGGTTCTGGGTCTCTTTAGGTTGAAGGTGGGTCATGCAAGTATGGGCACTTTCCAAAGTGCTATGTGCATTCATTATCAGAGGGAAGGGGTGGGGTTACAGTACAAGTAATGGACATATGACTTTGCCTATAACTATATGGTCCATGTCTAGACCAAGGACAATGTTTTTCCCCCATCAGAATTGCACTGCTAATCCGTGTTGTTTTGCCTTTTGATACATGTTTTATATCTCAGATCCCATTTGTCTGCTTAATTAATTAAATATTTCACGTGTAGTTTAAATCATATCTTAATAAGAATCTCTCTCTGGACATAAATAAAAATATATTTTATGAATTAAAATTATTTCTTTTCCCCTCTCCTCTTTCTTTCTTTTTTTTCTCTTTCAGATCTCTTTTTTTTTTTTGATAGGCGATCACTAGCAAATTTTTCATTAGTAGCTACCCCTAAATCTTTTTATTTTTCTTTTATTTTTTTTATTAATTTTTCTAATAAACTTTCGTATATGTGTTTATCTAAAACATGTTTAAATTTTTTTTCTTTAAATTTATGTCCTTTAAAATCAGATCTGAAATTTTCTCTCCAATATTAGGCATTATTTCTCCCCACTATTGGGATTTTATTTTTCCCCACTTAATGGAGTTTTGTTTTATTTTTTTTAATATTTAAATGGTTATTTCACAATTTAAGATATAATATGAATAGTTAATTTTATCAATGTAGCTTAATAGTATGGCCTATTCCTCTATTGATATTTGATAGTTTAATATCTTTTATAAGCCATAAAGTAATAAGATCTTGAAAGAATAGTATTAAAGAAAGATTTATTTGTTCGTCTAAAATAAAAAAAGAGCAACTACTATTATTCAGATCATCTCTAAATAAAATATTTTAATTATTTATATTTATAATTTTTTTATGAGAATATTATGTTATTACTTATCTTATTATTCTTATTAATGAACTGTAAAATCTTATAAAAAAAATTAAATATTTCACTTTGTTCAAATATTATATATTTTTTTATTTGAGCTAAAAAAAATTATAAAAATTGCACTTAAATTAAATTGCAACATTTTTTAAACATGGCTATACTTAATGATTACGTAATTAATTAATTCATTATTTTTACAAGGAAAATTCGTGAGTTTTTACCTTAAATTTTTTTTTATATAAATGGAATTTTTAGGTGTGGAAAAGGAAAATACATACCGCATCTTTAATTTTTATTTATTTTATTTTCGTTTCCTTTCAGATATTTGAAAATGTAAGGACATATTCTTAGCCCAAATCAAAGTGGGCTCATTAATGTAACTAGGCCCACCCAACCGTAAACTGCAGCAACTTTCATATAAAATCCAAATATACTATCCAATAACAAATAAGAAGTATACTTTCTGTCCCAATTGAAAGAAAATTTATAATTTTGAAATAATTTTAATAATATTAAATTAAAAATGATTAATTAAATTTTATCTATTTCAAATTCTCCTTATTTATTTTAAAATGATAATAATTCGAGTCCCTTATGAAAACTCATTTTAATATAAAAAGAAAAATTTTAAATCATTATATCTTTGAAAAGTTTGTGTTGCTCACACATTTTTTCTAAATAAACTAGAGCTATCTGGTGAATTTCACCAATGAAGATAATATTCATATCTCTCCTAGTGGCTGCAAGAGACCTGTGTAACTCTGATTGGAGTTGTTCAAGAAGTGAGGCAATGTATGTATGGCGGAGGTTGATATTATTAAATTCATTGAGGATATAATAACGCTTCTGGCTCTACTTAGTATCAGAGCCTGATTATTGACGTATAATATACTCTTCAAAGGTGAGTAAGGAGAAAATTTCGTATCAACTATGAGTTGCCAAACACCTATCCCGTATGTACAAATAGTTACCCAAACTCCTATGCCTTCAGAAAATTTTTTTCTTTTTTATGTGGATTATATTATCCAAATGCTAGTGTAATGAGTCGACGTAGTGAAATTAAGAGTAGCAATGATGAATGAAGAGAAGAAAAAGAGAGCACCAATCGTAGAAAGCCGAATGAATTTAGAAAACTACAAATGGATCTTCAAATAAAAAGTGGAGGCAGCACCAGCACAATCGATTCGCAAACATAAAACTACTACCATTTAAGCTATGTTGGAGTAGATATGGATGAAGATGAACCTAAAAATTTCCAAAAGAAGCTCGTTCATCATCAAATTGCTCTGCGAAAGTGTCAAGCTTTGTGGATGATTTTTTTATTTTGCGATTAAGTTTTTATAATCACAAAGGTTTAGACCATTATTTTGTGATGAGTATGTGTATTGAGGCTGTGGAAAACCCGATGATGAAAAACTATATGACTGTATGATGTAATTGGAGGCATGGAATTGAATTATTAATTTCGTGGTATAATCTTGAAAAAAAATAATAATAATATGCTTTTTGAGAAATTAATTTAATTTAAATAAAATTTTGTTTTGTTTAAATTTAATATGGGTAGTTCTTAAATGGACCTAATTGAATTTAATTGGGCATAATGAGCCTAAGAAAGTCTAGTTAGGAATTTTAAATGGAACCCATTTAATTTATTTTTTGAAAATTAAAATAAGAAAATATATTTTTCACTATCCCTCTCCTATACAAACTCTCTCTCCCCCATTGGCCCCACTCACTTCCTCACTCCCTATTGGTGCCACCCCCTTTCCCTCTCTTCCTATTGGTTGGAACACCTCACCCATATCCCAATCTCACCTAAATTCCTCAATCTCAGTTGTTTAAGTTATCTGAACCATATCACACTAGGACTTCAAACCCTACCACACCTCTTTCTCACTTTTTATTGGTGTCTTCCCCTTTCCCTCTCTTCCTTCATTCATATCTCAGTCTCACTCAAATTTTACAATCCTAGTTGTTTAAGTTATCTGAACTTTATCACCCTAGGACTCCAAACCCTATCACACCTCTCTCCAAAAACCCTATAAATACCCCACTGATAAAAAACAAAAAGAAAATAAGGGGAAAAAGAGAAAAAAAAAAAAGTGGAGGAGAAGACAAAAAAAAAAAGAAAAAAAAATTAAAAAGAGAAATAGCCAAAATTTTTTTAGTTCTTCTTTTTTTTCTAGGGATATTTCTTAAATGTTAGTTCTTTTATTTTCTTTTCAAGATCTATGCCATGTGATGTTTAATTCTATGTTTCTTGTTTTTAATTTATTTTATATGTTCATATAGATTATGTAATCATGTTTAATTTGAGGGAATACACAACTCTGCACATGTTCAGTTTTCTATCTCTCATATTTTTATTATTTTTCATTATTTTCTGAATCTGTAAAAAATTTGTAAAATTATATTCATATTCTATACGAAATTCTATTAATTTTAGGCTCAAGAATCACTAAAAAAGTTTTAATATTTTATAAGTTATGGTTATTTGAAATTAGGGTTCCTGTAAAATCCGATTTGTAGGATACCCGATTTGTAGAGCTCATATCTCCCTCGTTTCTTAATATTTTTGTGTAAATCTAGTGCCTAAAATTAATTTCAGAATCTTATAAATCTTTTCCAATTGGCTTTTCATTCATATCTATTGTGGTTAATGAGTTATGAGTTTTACAAAAAAGTAGTACGATTCTGTCACTTAGAAAAGTTACGATTTATGTAGACCATTTGGCTAGGGTTTTGTTTAATTTATAAATTTTATGACCTTGTATGATATGTAGGCTGTCTTCTGTAACTTTTTTATGATTTATAGGCATGTTTAACTATTTTTAAAAAATCAGATTTCTTGCTACCGTTAATCTGCTAGAATTTGGAAATTATATATTTATGCATGTTCTTGTATTTTCTTGGGTTTTAATTGATATTTGATCTATTTTTCTGTGTTCTTTTAATTCAAGAAGTGTTATGAAGTGTTTGGATCATGTTAGAAGACTTAGACTATTAGGTAGTTATAACTAATTAGGAATCTTAACCCTTTAGGAGACTAGAGTTAGAATCCAATGTAAATTGTTATTAATATTTTCTTTATTTCTTTTATTTTCTTTAGTATCTTTATTTTTAATTACAAACAAAATTGGTAAGTAGCCTTAAGGTAAGTACCCAATACAACATTTGTGTAGAGCTTATGTGGAGCTAAACGGGAGTAAGCCAGGGGTATCATTGCCATACTAGAAGAGAACACCCTTTTTTAAGGGTAGCTTGCTTCAATGACAACTGAATTTACCAACAGGTAAGTAGTTATAAACTCCTCGAATAACCATTGGCATAAAATTGTAGTAATAATAGAATTTTTATTTGGTAAATTAAAATTAACTTTGTTTTTAATTTAATTGACTTTTGTATGTAACTAATTTAAATAAATACTTTATAAATTAAAATTAATCTTGTTTGTAAATTAAACTAACATTGACATGTAAAATAAATTTAATTTAAAACTTGATAATTGTAAAATAAATTTGCATGATAGAAATCTTTATTAGGTTGTGATTGTTTAGGCCTTATGTGATCTTATAATAAATTATACATGTACATAATTAACTTAGTTCAATTATCCTTAGGGTAGCTTGGTGAAAATTAATTAATTAGGTTAAATAGAAACGTAGGGTTATTTGAAATCGAATTTGTTTATAAATTAAGTTCTCAATAATAAATTAATTTTAGTCATATGGTAAATATCATTTAAATAATTAGCAACCACATAGATAGGAATTACTTGTGCATGAAAATTATGTGTAAACAATAACCCTTTTGTGAATTACTTGCGTGTGTATGATTAGAATTGCATTTTTTAGGATAAAGTTTAATAAAGGAATAATAAACAAGACTTCTAGAAACATTAGTAGATGATTGACACTCGAATCAATGAGGTTAGACCAGGTGTAAGAGGTGCCTAACACCTTCCCTTTACGTATCCACTATCCCGAACCTAGACATTGGGCTATGGTAATGATGGTTGTGGAAACTCTGCAAGGAGTAAGTTGCCATCCATGACCCTTAGAAGAAACATTGAATGTCCCGATTATTATCCGGGTGGCGACTCCTGTCTATCTATGCCTTCATGGCATAAATCCTTAGTACCGTGGTAGTGTTATGGGAAGATGGTACTTACCAATGGTTTGATTCTATTAGGATTATATGAAGTGCATGTTTAGGAAATGTTGTCTAAGGAGGTGGTACTTAAGTGAGACCATTGTGACTCCACCATCTTTCCTGGGCATTACCTGGTGCATTTTATATAATTCTAATGGATGATATTTCGCCTCACGCCTGCCTCGCCCTTATAGTTTGGCGACTCCACTGGGGATTAAATGGATAGTTACTCCAACATGTTTCTATTAGTCTAATATTATTTCTTTGTTAAACTTTTTGCATTGTACTACACTATCACACGGATCACCCTTACCCTTTTTAGCCATGCTAGTATTAGCCAAGGAGACCAAAGCTCCACTCGAGCTATGACGAATTGGTGAATGCTAGCACCCCATACCCATACCTTCGAGTATATAAAAGAGTCACAGCTCCGGCCGTTGTGCTTAATAGATAAGCTCTCGCATGGGTGATCCTTTTCCTACCTGATGAAGCCCATGAGCCACAGATTTCAGCCCTAGGTACCCCATAGATTTTTGTTGTGCTGGATTTATAACCTCACTGTTCAAACCATAAGTTCTAGTGGTAGTTGAGATGAAACTAGGCCTATGCGTAAACCCAATGTGTGTATAGGCTCAAGTTCATTTCAAAACCCGTGTTAAGCAAGAGGATGCTTATTTATGGTTAAACTTTAAGGATACAAATCCTTTGTTTGTGAGGGAAGGATCGTCCTGGACCACTCCCTGTTGGTGTGTCCAGTGTACTATAGCCTGGGATAGAATTTTTCTTACCCTGCACGTGAGAGTTGAAGGTATAAGGGGGCGAAGATTCAGTTCTGGAGATTTTTTTTTTCGGTTTTGATTCAGTCTTTGGTCTGATTTTAGTTCAGTTTATCTGATCTGGTTTTGGTTCAGTTTTGGTTCTATTGGTGTGGGTCGATTTTGGTTTTGTAAAAGTAAATGCAAAAAAAAAAGAAAAAAAAATAGTCCATTCATGCATTGCATTCATGTACATAGTATACTTAGGTTAACCCTTAAATCCTATTTTTTTGAGCAAACATAGCCTCAAAACACACCAAAGAGACTTTCAATCAGGTCACTTGGGTTAGGGAAGGGAAGAGACTAGTAAGAATTTCACCTACACTACTTAAGATGAAAGAAGCTATGGCCATGCTTGATGAAATATTAAACACTAAGATGTTTGAGCTAAAAGAGAAAATTGTGGTCAACTTTAGAAAGAGGCCTCGAGGTAGGCCAATTAAGTGGCATTAAAGTTATTAAGGTTCAAATTGTGTCTCTCACCCCAAGGAGATTTTTCTAATTCAGCTAACCCTTATCCGAAGTTTTGGAGCGTCTCAAAGCTCAAGACCTCCTATAGCTCTTAGTACCCAGACCACTACCAAATCCACTCCCACCTAGCTATGATATCAACCAATGTTGCCGGTCCTACCAAGCCCACAGTCATGACACCGACTGATGCTTTCAACTTAAGCATGATATCTAGGACCTAATTGATGCCAAAAGGATAATTGACCCAAAAAATAAACTGAAAAAAACCCACACTAGCCCTATGCCTAACCAAAATTTTCACCTACACCAGGTTTCTATATAATCTCCATCACCCCAAATAACCCTAACAGAATTATTAACTTTATCCAATCCATCCAAAAGCCTAATGAACATATCCAACCCATCCAAAAGCCCAATGAATCTCAGTCTATAATGATTGTTGACATTTGTGATAATTCTAGCTATGATGAGGGTCCTTTGGATGTCTGAACTGATTCTGATAAGAAGATAGTTGCATTACAACTAGATGGTTCAGTTTCACTAGTGTCTGATTTTCAAGTTGTTGGGATCTATGAAAACTAGATGGATCTAAAAGTGGCTACTATGAAGAAAAGGATGAAGTTTTTTCTTAGCATAGGCCTAGGAGAAAGTATAGATGGTCTGGTGACTTTTCTTGAGATGAAGGGGTAGATCACGAGTCATGGTTTGGGCTATGAGCTAATAGAAGAGGAAGAAGAGCCAAAGCCTCCTAAGTTCTTGAAAGAGGGGGCAATTATCTTAATATATGATTAGGGGTTACCACATATAAAAGAATTAGAGCAGAAAATCAGTACCATTGATCTAAAGACTGCATGAAAGGCAAGAACCTAAAGTTACACTCCTAAGTTTGAGTTTGTCTTTTGTAATGCTCATAGTAGTGATACTGATGTTTCTATTTCTGATGTACCTGATGAAAATTTCAAGGCAAAAATTACTAATATGACTAGTCCTTTTGCTTATTTATTAGATGTTTATTCTAATAGGCATATGCATGACATTCATAATCATTTAGAATCAGTTTCTATTAATGCATCAAAATCGATCTCTATTAATTTGGGTACACCAAATAATCCTAAAGACATTAAGTTAGCTGAAGATTTGACCCAAGAAGAAAAAAATAAAGTTATAGCCTTGTTAACAAAGTACCAAGAAGTACATGCCTCGAGCTTAAAATCAAGTGACATATTCCCAAGCCACACTAATGTCCGCATAGGAAAAGAGTGATCAAAAGTTGACTTAGCTAGTTATCCTAGTGAGGAGTAAAATTTCATGCTATGAAGGATTAATAGTAGCACATGTGGACCTAGAGGGAGAAGGAAAATGATATAAAGACATAAGAAGGTCTCTGGAAGTGAGAGAATACTCGCAGTAAGCCTATAAAAGAGATAGAGTAACAATTCATAGATTAGCCACTCAACTTACTTTAGCTAGGGGGCAATTCTATAAACTCTTATGTGTGATAGAAAAATAGGCTGAGTAAATAATGAAAGAAGTACATGCAGGAATGTGTGGTCCCCATATGAATGGAAAGGTTATAGTTGGAAAAAAAAATGTTCGAAATATATAAGGATTGGCCTAAAAAACTCCTTTATGTTCTTTAAAGTTATCGTAGTACTACAAGAACATCCATGAGGGCAACCCCATTCTCTTTAGTGTATGGGACTAAAGCAATGCTATCCATTAAGTAAGAGGCCAGATCCTTAAGAGTGATGCTAGAAGCTATGATCCTAAAAAATGAGTGGGCCTAGAAAAGATATGAAGAACTAGCTTTGATTGATGAGAAGAGGATGCGAGCCTTGTATCATATGTAGGCTTATAAGAGAAAAATAGCAAGGGCCTTTAATAAGAAGGTGAAGCTAAGAAAGATCAAAGAGGAAGACATGGTTTTGAAACAAGCTCGGCCCATCCCTTTTGATCCAAGAGAAAAGTTTAAGCCAAAATATGATGGTCCATACATAGTTAAAAAGATCTTGCCAGGAGGTGTTGTAAGAATATCAGACTTGGATGGATATGAATTTTATGAACCAGTCAACTTAGACAAGCTTAAACGGTACTTTGTGTGAGATAGGCCCGCTAGGCTGAAAACTTACAAAAGATGGTCTAAGCAAAAGTAAGTGTCAAAAAAAAAATGCTAGATTGAAAACTTACGAAAAGCGGTCTAGGCAAAAGGAGAGATGAGAGAAGATCTGGATGGAAAACCTGAAAAGGCCATTCAGCAGGTTATAAAGCTTATTTCTAACTTTGGAAGGTTAAAAATTTGGCAAAACTAAATGTAAGAGGGAGTAATGGTGTACCTGAATAAATAAAGAAGTTTTTATTGCATTGATTAGGAATCGGTTTTATTTAATTATGATCGCGAATGTTTGTGTCTTGACGGATACATCAAATGATTAAGTAATTGAACTGCATTGTTTTGATTTAATCTATGTCTTCTAAGCATGACAAGATAGGTGCTTGATATGACTGCCCTGGTAATTCTCTAATTTCAAAAAAAAAAAAAAGGAGCTCGCTAGGTGGAAAACCAGAAAGGGTCGTTTAGGCAAAAGTTAGAGCAAGCCCGCTGAGATGAAAATTCAAAAGGACATTTCAGGCAAAAGTTAGGGCACAGAGAATAAAGTTTATGGAAGAAAAATGAGTCAAGGCAGAAACCATAGGGGGAGAGAAGAAAAAGAAAAATCAGAGGGAAATTGTATTGTGACTTTAAGGAAGTCTTTTTTGGTGAACAGTTTTCCTCAAAAATTTTGAGGCTAAAAGAAAATTTTTGCAGAAGAGGTCCCTCAAAGGACTACGTTTTTTTTTTTTATAGAATTTCTAGTAAAATCAGCATGCCCATGATAGGAAGTAGCATACAAGAAGCATAAAAAAAAAAAAGGAGTTTTGAGACCCAGTCATCTCAATTTTTTCAAATCATAAAATAGATATTTTTTGGTAAGTTCTTAGACGTTGTTTAGGGCGCATGACATAGTTGTGTAAGGCATAGAAGAACATGCATCAACATGTCACCTATAGGTGTGTAAGACATAGAAGAACATGCATCACCACAGTTTCAAGTGTCAAACTACGAGGGAGTCTAATTCTTCTTCAGGATAGCGAGAGAGATACGAAGGTAGTTTAGGACTGCAGTCCTAAATACGAATACACAACATTTCAAATCACACAGTTGCCATTGTCCTGAGATCGTAGCTAGTCTCATGACATAGAGTGTATCGACAGAGCAAGATGCACTCAATTTTCACATAACACAATTATCACTGTTATGAGACCGTAGCTAGTCTCATGACGCAGAGTGTATCGACAGAGCAAGATACACTCATTTTTCATATGATACAGTTATTACTGTTATGAGACCATAGCTAATCTCATAACATAGAGTATGTCGACCGAGCAAGATATACTTGATCCTTATAGCTAATGTTTCATAGTTATTAGAAATTTGAGTTTCACTTTGACGAAACTTGAGTAGTGCTATCGCATTGATTTCAACTTTCGCCAAAGTGGGGGGCAAACTGTAGACTCTTATTTTGTGATGAGTATGTGCATTGAGGCTGTGGGAAACCCGATGATGAAAAATTATATGACTGTAAGATGTAATTGGAGGCATGAAACTGAATTATTAATTTCGTAGCATGATCTTGAAAAAAAAAAAATAATATGCTTTTTGGGAAATTAATTTAATTTAAATAAAATTTTATTTTGTTTAAATTTAATATGGGTAGTTCTTAAATGGACTTAATTGAGTTTAATTGGGCGTCATGGGCTTAAAAAAGCCTAGTTAGGAATTTAAATGGGACCCATTTAATTTATTTTTTGAAAATTAAAATAAGAAAATATATTTTTCTTTATCTCTCTCCTATACAAACTCTCTCTCCCCCATTGGCCCCACTCTCTTCCTCACTCTCTATTGATGCACCCTCTTTCCCTCTCTTCCTATTGGTTGGAACACCTCACCCATATCCCAGTCTCAACCAAATTCCTCAATACCAGTTGTTTAAGTTATCTGAACCTTATCACACTAGGACTTCAAACCCTACGACACCTCTTCCTCACTTTTTATTGGTGCCTTCCCCTTCCCCTTTCTTCCTATTGGTTGGAACACCTCACCCATATCCCAGTCTCAACCAAATTCCTCAATTCCAGTTGTTTAAGTTATTTGAACCTTATCATACTAGGACTTCAAACCCTACGACACCTCTTCCTCACTTTTTATTGGTGCCTTCCCCTCTCTTCCTATTGGTTGAAACACCTCATTCATATCTCAGTCTCACCCAAATTCTACAATCCTAGTTGTTTAAGTTATCTGAACTTTATCACCCTAGGACTCCAAACCCTATCACACCTCTCTCCAAAAACCCTATAAATACCCCACTGATAAAAAATAAAAAGAAAAGAAGGGGAAAAAGAGAAAAAAAAAAAAAAAAGGTGGAGGAGAAGACAAAAAAAAAGAAAATAAAATTAAAGAGAGGAATAGCCAAAATTCTTTTAGTTCTTCTTTTTTTCTAGGGATTTCTAGGGATATTTTTAAAAGTTAGTTCTTTTAGTTTCTTTTCAAGATCTATGCCATGTGATATTTAATTCTATGTTTCTTGTTTTTAATTTATTTTATATGTTCATATAGATCATATAATCATGTTTAATTTGAGAGAATACACAACTTTGCACATTTTCAGTTTTCTGTCTCTCATATTTTTATTATTTTTCGTTATTTTATGAATCTGTAAAAAATTTGTAAAATTATATTCATATTCTATATGAAATTCTATTAATTTTAGGCTTAAGAATCACTAAAAAAACTTTAATATTTTATAAGTTATGGTTGTTTGAAGTTAGGGTTCCTGTAAAATCCGATTTGCAGGATACCCAATTTGTAGAGCCTATATCTCGCTCGTTTCTTAATATTTTTGTGTAAATCTAGTGTCTAAAATTAATTTCAGAATCTTATAAATCTTTTCTAATTGGCTTTGCATTCATATCTGTTGTGGTTAATGAGTTATGAATTTTACAAAACTGTAGTATGATTCTGTCACTTAGAAAAGTTACGATTTATGTAGACCATTCGGCTAGGGTTTTGTTTAATTTATAAATTTTATGACCTTGTATGATATGTAGGCTGTCTTCTATAATTTTTTTATGATTTTTAGGCATGTTTAACTATTTTTAAAAAATCAGATTTCTTGCTACCGTTAATCTGCCAGAATTTGAAAATTATATATTTATACATGTTCTTGTATTTTCTTGGATTTTAATTGATATTTGATTTATTTTCCTGTGTTCTTTTAATTCAAAAAGTGTTATAAAGTGTTTGGATCATATTAGAAGACTTAGACCATTAGGTAGTTGTAACTAATTGAGAATCTTAACCCTTTAGGAGACTAGAGTTAGAATCCAATATAAATTGTTATTAATATTTTCTTTATTTCTTTTATTTTCTTTAGTTTTTTTTATTTTTTATTATAAACAAAATTGATAAGTAGCCGTAAGGTAAGTACCAAATAGGGCATTTGCGTGGAGCTTATGTAAAGCTAAACGGTAGTAAGCCAGGGATATCATTGTCATACTAGAAGAGAAGACTCTTTTTTAAGGGTAGCTTGCTCCAATAACAACTGCATTTACCAACAGGTAAATAGCTCTAAACTCCTCAAATAACCATTGGCATAAAATTGTAGTAATAATATAATTTTTATTTGGTAAATTAAAATTAACTTTGTTTTTAATTTAACTAACTTTTGTATGTAATTAATTTAAATAAATACTTTATAAATTAAAATTAATCTTATTTGTAAATTAAACTAACATTGGCATGTAAAATAAATTTAATTTAACACTTAGTAATTGTAAAATAAATTTGATTAATAGAAATCTTTATTAGGTTGTGATTGTTTAGGCCTTATGTGATATTATAATAAATTACACATGTACATAATTAACTTAGTTCAATTATCCTTAGGGTAACTTGGTGAAAATTAATTAATTAGGTTAAATAGAAACGTAGGATTATTTGAAATTGAATTTGTTTGTAAATTAAATTCTCAATAATAAATTAATTTTAGTCATCTGGTAAATATTATTTAAATAATTAGCAACTCCATAGATAGGAATTACTTGTGTATGAAAATTGTGTGTAAACAACAACCCTTTTGTGAATTACTTGCGTGTGTAGGATTAGAATTGCATTTTTTAGGATAAAGTTTAATAAAGGAATAATAAACAAGACTTCTAGAAATATTAGTAGAGGACTGACACTCGAATCAACGAGGTTATACTAGGCATAAGGGATGCCCAACACCTTCCCTTTACGCACCCACTATCCCGAACCTAGGCATTGGGCTATGGTAATAATGGTTGTGGAAACTCTGCAAGGAGTAAGTTGTCATCCATGACCCTTGGAAGAAATACTGAATATGTCCCGGTTATTACTCGGGTGGTGACTCCTGTCTATCTATACCTTCGTGGCATAAATCCTTAGTACCGTGGTAGTGTAATGGGAAGACGATAATTACCAGTGGTTTGATTCTATTAGGATTGTATGAAGTGCATATCTAGGAAATACTATCTAAGGAGGTAAAACTTAAGTAAGATCATTGTGACTCCACTATCTTTCCTGGACATTACCTGGTGTATTTTATATAATTCTAATGAATGATATTTCGTCTCACGCCACCCTCACCCCTACAAAAGGAAAACTAAAACTTATCAATATGAATTCAAAACCTATGTATCGTCCCTATCCTTGCATGGAATTTAAGAAGCCCTAGCAAAGGACTCGATCTAGAGGCTGAAAACCTTCACATTTTGACTATGCAAGTTGCAAAGTCTGCTCGTGAGTGAATGCTTTTGCACCATTTTTTCTTTCTTTTACTATAATTACGTATTAATATTCTTTCTTATCCAAAGAGAACAAAACAAGTTCTCGTTATTCACACCTTGAAGTACCTTGCTTGCTTCCATGGTTTTGGACTTCTCAACACTTGGTCAAAAATGGTGCCTTCAAATTTCAAATTTACGTATCAATCCCTCTTCATTGATGTCGTCATTAATTTGACATCATCTTAAATATAATTTTTTGTTGAAAATGATCTTACAATATAGTTAATGACAAAAATATAACAAAATTCATATTAAATTTATAACAAAATGAGATGTAGGAAGAAAAAATGTCCACAATTATTGTGATGCAAACCAAGGTAAATAAACAAATAAACAACATAATCACATACATCCCCCCGAAAGCCATGGATTCAAAAGATTCAAAATTGATGACCTTTTTTTTAAATTTTATAACTAAATTTATTTCCATCAATGATTAAAGGGTCTCCAATCTCTCAAGAATTTTTATTTTAGAAAAAAAAAATTTCATAATCACATGTTTTACATGATGAATCACATACCAAGTTAAAACAATTAATCCTTTATTTAATATATGGCTTGATAGTTAAATGATTTAAAATCATACTCACTGTAATTTAAAATTATTAATATTTTTTATTTATATAATTATTTAAAATTTTATTGTTGCTTATAAATGTCAAAAGGGTCGGTCTCAAGAATCTTGTTGATAAGTGGCAAATTGATTTCGATTTCCAATTGTCCATTGACCGTACAAATAGTGAGGCTAGAGTCCAAAATAATATTACGGCGGCGTTTAATTTTTTTTTTCCTTTATCGTATGTACATTTTGTTGAGGGTCGAATTGGGACATTAGCCACAATGAGCAATATCTTTGCCACTAATCTAAGTCTGGGCCGACGGCGGCGTTTAATTTTCAAAATCATATCATCAGTTTTGGAAATGTCAAAAATGGTATCACGAAACAAGTGTGCCATAATTTGGGTCCAGTGTGGAAGATTGACCTCAAAAACATCTGGACTTTGGAACTTTGACAACCACTACTTGTCCCAAAAGATTGTGAACTTGCTAACAACAACTAGGAGTTCTTTCTTTCATTTTTCTCGTTTACCGGATAAGATCGTAAAACGCTTTACAGCATTCTAAAACAACCCACCAATCACCATCTCCAGCATCCAGCTTTTCCCAGCTTTAAAGATGAAGACGCGTATAAGGTTTTGAAAACCAATTTTCCGCACTGGACCAACCCAAGATTCACTGGTTTACGTCATTATTATACTACATCTACTGTATTTGTAGGGATATATGCTATCAAGTATCAATTGCATGCCTCCCATATTGATTTTCGTCTAGAAAATCCGCACGTTTCTTCAACTATTATTATTATTATTATTATTATTATTATACTGTGACGAGTATCTTATTGAATTTAAGCCTATTCGAGTTAAATTTTAATTTGGTTTAATTAAATATAATGGTCAAAAATTTTAATTATTTTAAAAAGTTTGTTTTAATTCAAAATTGAGCTAACCTTTTTAAATAAAAATAATTAATCCAAGACAAATTTGATCAAATGATCATTTAATTAATTTTTGATCACCAATTAATTTAATGCTTAAATCTCACACGTTCTCACTACGCGGCACCATCACTTAGACATCCCTTGTAATTATATTCAACAAAATATCATTTTCATTTCACACCCAAAATAATTAAAAAATTAATTAATGACATTCAAAATCCATGCCTAAATATAAGCTTCAGAGTTGAGACTCTGAGAAGAGGCGTTGGTTGACTAGCCAGCCGACGAAAGGGAAAAAAAGCGAAGCAAAACACAAACTATAGCTGCCACGTGCAAGGCTTATCTCAAGGTAGTGTCCCACAAACATCATCCATTTCGTAAATCCTACACCGTTATTCAACTCTCTTCGCAATTCTATATAAACCCTCTGCTCCTCATTGCACCTTCATCATCTTCTTCATCACAACTCTACCGTCTCCTCTTTTCCTCTCTTTAATTTAAACAACCACCACTAGTTCCTAAAAGAGATTTTCTCTTCATTAGTTTTTGTTTGTTGGTGTCTATATTTTCATCCACAATAATGCCTGCCGGAGGTTTCTCGGCCAAGCCGGCCGGAGGGGTGGAGTTCGAGGCGAAGATAACGCCGATCGTCATCATTTCCTGCATAATGGCTGCCACCGGTGGCCTCATGTTTGGTTACGACGTTGGAGTTTCAGGTTATTATTATGTCTATTTTTTTTTTAAGTTATCTGCAAAAGAATATATATATATATATATTTTAAATTTTACGTATCTTTAACTGCTGCTTTTGGTCTGAATTTGATGATTAACTTAAGCCAACATCGAAGCTCATTAATTATGAGCTTACAAAGTTAGAAAAAAAAAAAGACCCTGTATTTAATTAAACTGCAAATTAAGCATTAATTATTTGAAGATTATTGAGTCGATGGGTTGATATGATGCAGGGGGGGTCACATCGATGCCCGATTTCTTGAAAAAATTCTTCCCAACTGTGTACAGGAAGACGCAGGATCCCACAATCAATAGCAACTACTGCAAGTATGATAATCAAGGCTTGCAATTGTTCACCTCGTCACTGTACTTGGCTGGCTTAATAGCAACTTTCTTTGCGTCCTACACCACTAGAAAGCTAGGCAGGAGGCCAACCATGTTGATTGCTGGGGTTTTCTTCATTATTGGTGTGGTGCTTAATTCTGCGGCTCAAGACCTTGCCATGCTCATCATTGGCAGGATTTTACTCGGCTGTGGAGTTGGTTTTGCTAATCAGGTTTGTTTATTTCACAATTATATATATTTTTGTTAGTTAATTCAGCATTATCGACATCGCTAAAATTCATATATATAACTTTTCTCAATTCCCATAGATTTTGGGAGATGTTTGATCAGAAGGATTTTTTTTTTTTAGCTTATGGTGAAAGTATTCTCGATTCAATTTAAAAGCATTGAAATTAAACTTGATAGATTGAAAATTTTTAAATAATCCTAAAGAATTTTTTAGCACTACTCAACCCTACGATTGATTTTATTATTATTATTATTATTTTTTTTTTTTTTACCAAACTCCTTTTGGGACGTATGATTTTTCACCCACCCGAGTGCTCCCACCCAAATACAAACTGTGTGGTGGTAGTACGTAGTTTCAACCAACGGGATTGACCCGGACTCATGATAGTTATATTATATGTGAACTTCCTGGCTTTAAATATATTCTGCCTTCTAACTTCTTTTACATGTGATGGAGACTCTTTTTTTTTTTTTTTTAATTCTTCTGGCTTGATTTAAGAAAGCATCATATGAAAAATATGTTTGGCTTGTATTTATCCAGAGAAAGTGGCTGGAAAATCCCAATTGTTTCTTTTTATCTTTCTTTTTGCTTTTAATCAAGAATCATTTTCCTTTGAAAAGTCTTTTTTTTTTTTTTCCCTTGAATAACGTGACCGGGATTTGCTAAGGCTGTTGATCGTAGACCCATTTGATTCCAATCATCCAGCCATTGCTAGTGTTGTAGACTTTTTTAATATATTTTTTTAATATTTCTTGGACCTTTAATTCAACTGCCTGATGTAAACATAAAGAAATAGCTGCCTTTAATTTGAAAAAAATAAAATAAATGGACGGGAATAGGATTTTGGGCTATTTGTTTTTCTGGTGGAGGTTGGCAGATTATAATTAAGTCCTCCAATAATATTAATTTATCCTATGTTCTTATTCAGTAAGATGAAGACAATATCTAATGTTGTAAATTTATAATGCATTTGAAATTGAGTTTTAATGCTACAGCCACGTGCTTGTTGATGAACGACAAATATGTTCATTTGTTTATTTGATGGTTATAATTTCAATATTGAACAGGCTGTGCCTCTGTTTCTATCTGAGATAGCACCCACAAGAATACGTGGAGGCCTAAACATACTCTTCCAGCTTAACGTTACCATCGGCATTCTTTTTGCTAACCTTGTCAATTACGGGACTGCAAAGTAAGCCAAGTTCTTTCTCTTATTACTTTATTTTATCTTTCTCTGGGAAAGCAACATGAATTCAAAACAGGAATCAAATGAAACAAATTGACCTTAGAATGATCAATAACCAGGGCTTCACACTGTGCAAAAACTGAGCAATTCTTTTATTCATGTTCATTAAAAGTTTCTGCTGTCAAATCCTGTTTTGCATTTTTCTATCCACCCCTGCGCCACCGTTGACAATAAAAGTTTATGTATTTGCATCAGATGCTTGACAAGTCCACATTTTGACTCCCTAGCCCACTAGTTGGGGATTGTAGAAAAATTAATTGAGAGAAAACATGACATACCTATTTAGTATGTCACTGAAGAATGCTTTTAGGATGTTTGAATCTTGCATAAGCTGTTCATTCATTGTGTACTCATTGTATGTGGCATTCATTTATTTATTAGGAGTAACAACATATTTCTAATACGTCTATTTGGAGCGATGATGGCTAAGGTTTTGGCTTCTGATTGTTGCTGACTGCTGCTGGTGTGTATAAACAGAATTAAATCGGGATGGGGTTGGAGATTATCGTTGGGATTGGCTGGCATTCCTGCACTTCTCTTGACTTTTGGGGCTCTCCTGGTGTTAGAAACCCCTAACAGCCTCATTGAGCGAGGCCGCTTGGAAGAAGGAAAATCAGTTCTCAGAAAGATTCGTGGCACAGATAATATTGAACCAGAGTTCCTGGAGCTTGTTGAGGCAAGCCGTATAGCAAAAGAAGTGAAGCATCCATTCAGGAATCTTGTGAAGAGGAGGAACCGCCCCCAGTTGGTTATAGCAGTAGCCTTGCAGGTCGGTATTTCTCTCTGAGACACTGATTAAAAAGCACAAAAACTTAATTATTAGCCAAAGAATATGACAGATTCTACATCGGGAAAAAAATAAATAAAATATCAATGATTAATATTTCTCACATAACAATTCTACAATATATATACCTGTAAAACAACAGGGCTGATGACAATTTTATTTGAATGGTTGCAACAGATCTTCCAGCAACTCACAGGCATCAATGCAATCATGTTCTACGCTCCTGTCTTATTCGACACTCTAGGATTTGGCGGCGATGCTTCCCTGTATTCAGCTGTTATAACAGGTGCAGTGAATGTTATTTCTACTGTTGTATCCATCTACTCAGTGGACAAAGTAGGACGCCGAATGCTGTTATTGGAAGCTGGAATCCAAATGTTTGTCTCTCAAGTGATAATAGCAGTAATCCTAGGAATCAAGGTTAAAGACCACTCTGAGGACCTTCATCGTGGATTTGCAGTCTTAGTGGTTATTATGGTGTGCACTTTTGTTTCTGCATTTGCCTGGTCTTGGGGACCTCTTGGATGGCTAATCCCCAGTGAAACTTTCCCATTGGAGACCCGCTCAGCTGGTCAGAGTGTTACTGTTTGTGTCAACTTGCTCTTCACATTTGCTATAGCACAGGCCTTCCTCTCTATGCTGTGCCATTTCAAATATGGCATCTTCTTGTTCTTCTCTGGCTGGGTGTTTATCATGTCATTTTTCGTGTTTTTCCTCGTTCCAGAGACCAAAAACATACCTATTGAAGAGATGACGGAGAGAGTGTGGAAGCAACATTGGCTCTGGAAGAGATTTATGGATGACAATGAGGAGAGAGCAATTGAAATTAATGGTCAGAAATCACAGAAAAATGGGCATACAAATGGATTTGATCCTGTTACCCAGTTGTAAATTTGAAAGAGGAGGTTTCAATTAAGCTATACCTTACAAGAACATTGTTTTCATATTAGAATATAGATAGGTATCATTATATTTTCACAATACAATGTTGTCTAATTTATTATTTTAAAGGAATGAAGAATGTCTTTTAATTTTCTCTATTGGTGGCATCTGTTTGTAAAATTTGAAGTGATCAGCAATCACTATTTTACAGCAATAGATTTTTTTTTCTATCGATTTTCCTTTTTTCTTTTTGCGTAGCATGTTCAATTTTGAAGGCCAAATATGAAATATAATTTAAATATACACATAAAATTAGGACGAAGATCTTTTGTTGGGAATTTGGCATAGGACCTCACCGATCGGTCTCTTCCATTCTAGGTGAAATGGGTTATATCCCAGTCTGCCTATCTTTCTACCTGGTAAGCGTTTGGAAGTGCAAGCAGTGGACGCGAGGTAATATTTGACTTACTTGGATGGTTATTTTCTATCTAACACTCGCTATTAAAACCAACCTTACACTTACATTTTATCCTCTAAATTGGCTATTCTGTAATCATATCATATGCCAAAAGGGCAACTTGCTTCATTGTAAAAACGTGTTAGAAATAAGGAGGCATTAACTAATTAATTATATAAACAATAAATTTTTCTGAAAAAAAAATATATATATCTGGAATTTTTTATTAAAAAAATTATCAACTTGCTATGGGATTGTGTAGGTTGCAAGACTCTACTTCGCCCATATGCAAAGTAACAAAAAATAATGGTGGGCATTGTTATACATATATCATGGCACTAACCAATTCAAAAATGCATATATTTTTCCTTTGCACTTGCCAAACCACCACTCACCAGCATTCCCAACAATCTTTCCTTTCAAGCGTCTCAAACTAGAGCCCTAAAAATTATAAAGCAACAACAATGGATGAGCAACCTAGCTACCTTATTTTGCCAATAATTCATTCATCTCAACAACAAATATTTTGTGCTTAATTTAAAATTCTTCAAGTCAACCATATGCGTTTTAATTAGAAATGACAACAAATTAAATATTTTTAAATATTTGATTTGATCTAATATTAATAAACAAATTCAAATTGTGCACTACTTGATTTTCGATAATTAATATCTATGTTGATTTTTGAGTTCAGATTTTATAATTTTATATATTACGCATCTATTACATGAATTGTCTATAAAAATTATTAATTAATTAATATTTTATTTAAATTTAAATACATTACGTATGTGTTATATGATTAGGGGTGAGCATTCGATTCAAATAAAATCAAATTAAATTATCAAAACTGAATTATTATATTTTAGAATCGAACTGATCCGAAATAAATAAAAAATCGAATCAAACCGCTCTATTTCCATTCGGTTCGGTTTAAACTGATCGATTCTGAATTTTACTTATTTTTTAATTTAAACTTGATTTTCAAGTTATTTGATTTGATTTAAACCTTAGTTTGAACCTAATAATCATTAATCAATGAAATTAAACAATATATATATATATATATATATAATTACATATAATTCATAAATTTTCTATAAAAATAGATTAATTCAAAAATAAAAAAAATATTATCCGATTCGGTTCGATTCAAATTAATTTTTTTCTCTAAAATTGAATAAAATCAAACTGAATTATATCAAAAACAGAACTAAATTACCGAATTAAAGTGATTTAGTTTGATTTTTTAGTTTAAACCGAATAATACTCACTCCTATGAACGTTGTCCAAGCCCTACGGGACCATTTTTGCAAGTTACAACAAAATGGTTACCTCAATTAAATATTACAAAAGGAAGGGGGGCCAAAGGATCATTCCTCTAACTTCAATTAAAAAAATGACGTTTCAACGGCCAAACCCATGTAAGTCCAAAAGATTCACAAACGCCTAAATTAAGTACAGAAAACCTCTCCACTTCTCATACCTCAACCCATCGGCAAGCTTCAATTCATCACAGTTCGCAGCCATGGCTTCGATCAAGAGAACTGCGGTTTTGCTATTGATGATGGAATTGTTTCAGGTGATGGATGCAGCTATTTACAAGGTTGGGGACTCAGCTGGTTGGACCACCATTGGAAATATCGACTACAAAGGGTGGGCTGCTACTAAGACCTTTCAAGTCGGTGACACTATTGGTAATTTCTCCGATTCTTCACATTCTTTACCTCTTAATTAATTTTGGATCATTTTTTTTACTTGTTATTGGGAAATTGGTTTCAGTTCCTTTTTTTTTTTTAATCCTGTAGTTCTCTTTTCCATCTCCATCAAAACCCAATAATTTCTTCATGTTCTCTTAGATCTTACTTCTGGGTTTTGTAATTCTTGATAAACTCTTTCCAGTTATGTGAGAGTTCAAATTGTTAAAAGAGTAAAAGATTTCACTTAAAATATATATATATATTTGAGTCTTACCACCCACTGGCTTATAGTTGTGGATTGGATTTAGCAGTTTAATTTTGCTCACCGGATGATCAGCTGCAGTGGAGTATGTCCTTTTTTTTTTCCAATATTCGCACGCTTCTTTCCTCCCTAGTTCCCAATAGTGTTTACGAGGGCTATTTCCCAGGTTGGTTCTCAAAAGCCCTGGCTTCGTAAATCTTCTGTAAAGTTAGGCGACAGACTGGATGAAACGTGTCAACATAAATATGCCTCACAGAGTTGATGTGTTGATGAGCCAAGTGTGTCAAGCAATTTGAGGGTTAGGTACCCCACTTTTGTTAGGGTGTCGTTATGATCGGTGGGCCATAGTGCTTCTCCATAATTCCTCACAGTAGCTCTCCACCCGTTTTCTAATGCTTTAGTAAATGACGCGTTCCGGTGGAAGAGAAGCCTCCCATCCCACCAAACCTAGGCAATGTGGCCTGGCGGAATTTTACTCCGCATTCGCATGATAATGTCGGCTTGGCCCTGTTCCTTTGGAGACATTTGATGATTGTATTGGGATTTTGGTAGGGTGTCACATCCTTTGCCAATTCGTAGGAAAACCATGATTTTACTAAAATTTTGAGTCGAATTAAAGGGATGGGGTGGATGAATAAATTGGAGAGAACAGTTATGGAGACTAAGCATGCTTATGTTTGATTAATTATTATTAAAAGATTATAATTAATTAATTATTATCCTTGTTATTATTTGTCATATTTATATTTTATACAATAATTTAAAAAAATTGAATATTTTTATTTTTATAAGAACATATTAATAATTAATTAAATTATTTTTTATTTTATTTAAAAAATTATATAGATATTTATTATATTTAATAGAGGGAAAGATAAAAGTAAAAACAAAAAGTTAATAGTCATTGGTTCTTTAAATGTAATAGATAATTTTGGACCCAAAAAAAATTTAAATCGTAACTGGTAACAGAAAGAAAGAGTAGTTAATTAGTTTTTTCTTAACTCTTATTTTTTTTTTGTATTTATATATTTGTTTTTTTAAAATGTGAGACTCTTAGCATTTATGATTTTTTTTTATTATTTCAAAAAGAGTCAAACTTACTTATAAATAGATTAACGTTTGGTTTGATTTATAAATTAAAAAATTATTTAAAATAAGTTAGAAGTTATAACTAAAGTATCTTTATAACTTATTTACTTATTTTAAAATTATTCTTTAACAAAATAAAAGATTATATTATTCTAATAATATTTAAAAATATCAATATTATCCTATTTTAATAACTGTAATGCTTCACATATTGGAATCTAAATTAGTATTGGAAGCGAAATTAAATGGAATCAAAAACCTGAATGATAATTTTTCATTTATATTTGATTTATTGCGAAATTGAAGTCAGATTCTTTTTCAAGGTTTTTATTTGCATATATAAACTATAGAATTGGAATCAAGCTTATTTTATACTTAATAGAAAATTAACTTAAAATTATTTTTTTATATTTATATTTTTTAATTTTAATTATTATAAGAGAATATATAAATAATAGTTTTTTTGTTTTTTAATTTGAATTAGTTATAATTATAATTATAAAATTTTAATTTTATTTAATTATAAGTAAAAATAAAAATAATATATTTTATCTTTTTACTTTAGATAATTGACGTTAATTATATTCAAAAATTTGTATTTAAATTGATTATATGAAAATATAAAATTATATTTTTACCATGTTTTAATCTAGTTAGTGTAATTAATTATAACTATAATATTTAATTTTAATTATTTTTATAAAAATATAAAAATAATAGTTTTATATTTTAATTATTAACAATATTTTAATTATATATTTTTTATAATTATTTTTATAAGTTTTAATTAATTATTTGAAATATAAAATATTTTAATTACTATAATTATTTTAATTATTATAATTGTAATTATAAATTTTTAATTTTATTTTAATTATTTTTATTTTTATTTTAATTAATAATATGAAAATATAAATTGAAACATCCCAATAAATCCATAAGTAAAATCGAGCTTTTAACAAGCTAATTACTTTCATTTATGTGTTTTGATTCTCAAGTTGAAAAAGAAAATGATGATTCCCTTAGTCGTGGGAATTGGATTTTTAGTTTGTGGGAACGAGAATAAGAAAAAAAAAATAAGTTTTTAAACATTTTCAAAAGGAATTATTTTTATTCATTTTCATTCATGGGTCAATTTTTGATAAACCAAACAGGTATTAATTACAAATTTTTTTTAATAATTTTAATAAATTAAATTACTTTTAATCACAAAATATTACTTTTAAGTAATTTTATTAAATAAATAATTAATTATTTTTAATTTGATTTGTAAATTAAAAAATATATTTTAAATTAAAAGTTAAAGATAAGTAACTAAACTAAATATCTTTAAAATCATAAACATTTACTTGGAGAGAAAAAAAGTAACGAAAGAAGAAAATAGAAAAAGTCGACAATTTGATAGTTTTATTTACTTTCTCTTATTTTTTTCTTCAATTTAAAGGTAAAATAAAGAATTGAAAGAAAATCGAAAGAAATTTATCATTGTTTTAATCAAAATAATAATTGTTAATTGGTTGGGTATAGGTATCTGGGAGTGTAGGTAATAATTACTCGTGTAAATAAGTATAAATGGTGAATTCAACGAGTGAATTAATAATATTTGTTTGAATTTATTTTGAATTAGAACTTATTTGTATTAATTAAGAGTTATGTATCTAAAACCTTCGACTAATTAATTTTTTTGTGCGTAATTATGATCAGTTTTTGAGTACAATCCTCAATTTCACAATGTTATGCGAGTAACACACGCCATGTACAGGGCATGCAATGCCTCTGCCCCTTTGGCAACCTATACCACGGGCAATGATTCAATCACCATAAAAACTCGTGGTCACCATTTCTTTTTCTGCGGTGTCCCTGGCCATTGCCAAGCTGGGCAGAAGGTTGACATTAACTTGCCTCGCAATGAAGAAGATCTGGCTCCAACTCCTTCTGCTTCTACTTCTTCTACGCTCTCTCCTCAAGTTCCTGCTGCCAGAGTACCAGGCCCTTCGTCCAGCAGTGCCATTTCATTCAAGCATTTAGGTAATCTTGCTTCGGCTGTTGCTGTTTTGGAAACTCTGGTTTTCAATTTTGCTTAATTAAGAGGTGCTTGATGAAACTTGGGAGGGATTTATGAGATGGACCAATTAGTTATGTAATAATTGAATTATTATAATCTTGATTAAATGTATTGATCAGAACTAATACAGGAGCTTAATCTCTCACTTAACATATCCAAATTCGAGATTTCACCCCTTACCTCTAATTACCTACTTAAAAAAAAAGAAGAGTAAAAATCTCGGTAAGGGGATCCATGTATATTTTTATATATTCTCGTATACCATTGTTACCTTTTATTGTGATTATCATCTCCAATTAACAAGATTGAAAATTACAGACACAGCATACACATTTTAAAAATTAAGAACAGACTTAGCTTACATATTAATAAAAGTATGAAATCACACAAACCTAGATATTTCTAAAATACGAAATTTATGAATTGTTTGGCCTTCAATTACTAATTGGCCTTTTAATGCTACTAAACAACATCGACGTCTTCTAAATCAGTCCATGAATTTACTCCAGATTGGGTGCTTCTTCCAGACATTTTCAACCATGAGATCAATCGGAACATTCTTGGTCTCGGGCAACAGTTTCACCACGAACAATCCCATGATAAGTATCCAAGCGGCGAAGAAGAAAAATATACCGGCTCTCATGTGGCACAGCATTGATAAGAAAGCCTGAGCTATGAGGAAAGTGAAGAGCATGTTTGAGCTAACTGCAAAAGCAAAACCAGCAGTTCTGGTCTCTAGAGGGAATGTTTCACTTGGTATCAACCAACCCAGAGGACCCCATGACCACGCAAAGGACATAACAAATAAGCACACCAGACACACAACAATAATTGCGAGTGGTTTTGAAAGCGATCCCGTAGCTGACAATTTCAGAATTAAAATAATTCCAATAGCAACCTGCATCACGGCAACTTCTAAGATTCAGTGAAGCAGCTAATAGTAATGACATGTAATTAAAAAGAAAGTCCAAGAAAAGAGATTTATACATACCTGGCTAAGGAACATCTGGACACAGGCTTGAAGCAACAGTTTCCTCCTCCCAATCTTATCCACAGCATAAATTGAGACCAATGTACTAATCACATTCACTAATCCAGTGATCACAGAAGATAGAAGAGAAGCATCGTTCCTGAATCCCACTGTTTGGAACAAAACAGGTGCGTAAAACATTATAGCATTGATTCCTGTAAACTGCTGAAACACTTGCATCAACACTGCTATAACTAGCGGGGGAATACTGGAGCGTTTCATGATGTTCTTCAATGGATGCTTGACTTCCCTGGCGATCTCACAGGCAGATTGAATTTGTTTGAACTCAGCGTCAACATTGTCTACTCCTCTAATCTTCTTAAGTGCCTTTAATCCTTTGTTTTCTTTTCCATGCTCAATTAGGCTCGTTGGAGTCTCGGGAATGATTAAGGAACCTATAAATAGGAACAAGGCTGGTGCCCCTGCGAGCCCCAAGGAAATTCTCCATCCATTTGGGTGAGACCTTGAAGTGCCATAGTTAACAAGATTTGCAATCAAGATTCCAATGGTCACAAAAAGCTGAAACAGAATGTTCACAGCCCCGCGATGCTGAACTGGTGCTATCTCTGACAGGAAAAGAGGAACAGCCTGCAAAATTTTTCCAGGAATTATTGAATAAGAGGTACTTAACCAGTATATTTTTATTCAATAACAATACAGCATGTATGTTACCTCATTGCCAAATCCTACACCAAACCCAAGGAGAACTCGGCCAATAATGAGCATCCAGAGGTATTGAGCACCAGAGCTTAGGCCAGCCCCTGCCAGGAAAAATAATGATGCAAGAAAAATTGTGGGCCTTCGACCAAATTTTGCGCACACAGCGGATGCAACAAAACTTGATAAAAGAGCAGCTATGTAGAGTGATGATGTGAATAGCTGAAGAAATTGATTGTCATATTTGCAGTAATTGTCTTCAACAGCACGAAGTTTTCTTTCATAGACAGAATGAAAGAATTTTTTCAAAAAATCATCCATAGCTGTCACTCCACCTGATACCAACACAAAATCACCATATAAGATTATGGCAGGAACTACAAGTATAATTAAAAAAAAAAAAAAAAAAAAAAGCGGTATGCCATGCATTCTGTAAAAAAAAAAAAAGGACAAAAAAATAAGAAAAATAAATAAAACTAATTAACTTTATTCTCTCTCTCTCTCTCTCTCTCTCTCTCTCTCTCTATATATATATATATATATATATATATATATATATATTCCATTGAGTGGGAAGGGATCCCAATTTTTTATGGTTTGGTCTTTGGTTTACTCAAATATGTTTTGATAGAAAATTTTCTGCCTAGTCTTGAATCGAGATATAATTTCTATCCCACTAATGGAGATAATGCAAGTGTGATGGAACCGATTTATCTGAACTGCTATTGGCTATAAATCAATTCTCTCCAAAATAGAATGCCAAAATAACCCCTACCCATAAATACTCATCTGAAAAAAACCCTAATGCCACTTTAAGAAGTGCCCATGTGCCATATGTGTTTTTCTCTGTGTGGAGGGTGGGGCCATGTCCTCTAAAAGAAGGCTGACGGACGTGGTGTTGTAGCAAGTCAATGATCAAATTTCTATGGTTCCATGGGATTTATTTATTTATTTATTCTATTCCAATTGATTCACAGGCCTATTGGTTATCTTTTATTTCCCCTTGCCATTACCAATACCAAATAATTCAGTGTTTAAGATTTTATTTAAGAAACACTCGACAAAGCGAGATAATCTAAGACTCTGATCAGATAAACCATCTCAAAAGAAATTCAAAATAACTATGTAATAAAAAAATATATATACTATGAAAAGAGACACTCGCATCATGGAACATAGATGAACAGAGAAAGCATTAGTGATAAGAAGCAATCCAAACATAATGGAATTAGAATTTTTTTTTTTTTTTTTTGAGTTAGTGGAAAGGTTAAATACCTGAAATTCCAATATCATAACCGAACATTAAGCCACCAAAGGCCGCAAGAATCCAACAGAAAACCACATAAACAGTGATTTTCCATGGGTAATCCACCTTGGAAACAACACCTCTCTCTGCATCTGCCATCTTTTCCTTTCTTTTTTTTTTTCTTCAGGGAAGCCCAAGTGAAATAAACTTTGGTCCTTGGTGGGTTTATATAGACATTTATTTTTGTATCCGTTCCTATCCAAAGACATTAAGTACAGCACTTTGCTCATGCCATTCTGAATAGGATTTCCCACTAATTTCGGATATTCATTACTTTTCTTAATAACAAATTAATATATTATTTTTATTTATAATCCTAGTCTCATTGGAATTCCTAATATTTATGGCTTTCATAAGGGAAATCCTAAATTAAATAATAGTATTTGTTAAAAAACAATAGTTGTGGTTTTCGAAAAAATTTGAACCAATTATAATCAATTAATTATGAGTACGGATTAAGTTAAAATTCACTCTCCTAGGGGCATTTCTGTTTCATTTGCTTAAGTTAATAGAATTTTAATTGCTGAGAAAAAAAAAAAGAAAGAAATCAATTAATTGCTGAAAATAAAAAAGGAAAGAAATCAATTAATTGATGAGAAAGGGGTGGAGTTTATGGAATTCTGAGCAGTTATTTGCTGTATAAGAAAAATTGGCTTATTTATTTTTGAAAGAAAAAACCATTTTGAGAAAATATTATCTATATATATATATACTATATAAAAGTGGGAAGAGAAACATTGGGAATGTCAATAATATACTCCATTATTTATATTATTTACAATTATATAATTTTTTTATTATTTAAATTAATTTTAGAGTTATTATAAATTTAAAAATCTTAACCTACTTATATTTAACTTTTACATAATTCAAAATAAAATTTTGGAAAAGAAATTCATATTTCTTAAAAATAATTGTGTATGAAAGTTTAAAAAAAATAATTAATTTTATAAAATAAATAATTAAAAAATAATAAATTTATATTTTTTTAAATTATAAATTTTACTAAAGATCTTAAATTCATGTTTTCTTAGAAAAATAATAAGTTATATATATATATAATTTGAATCGAAATAACAGTGTTATATGAAGGCTGATTTTTAATTAATTATTAAAATTTATTATTATATTATAATATATGAAATATATAAATGTAAATTTTAATCTTATTAAAATTTTACTATAAAATAAATTTTATATGTGTAAGAAATTCTATCAGTATTACACTTATTTGCAAGTCATGATTATGGTATATTATAATCATTTTTTTTTATATTTTTTATAATTCTTTTTATTTGTATTTTTGTAATATGGTATATTATAATATGGTATATTATAATTCTTTTTTATAATTCAACCAATATTGTATTTCTATTTCTCATTTTATAAGTGAGTGTTTCAACTAAATTGAAAATTAAGGTTTTTATTGAGTTATGTAGTAAAAACTTTAGTCATTTGCTTAATTGTATGTATTAATTTATTATAATATATGAAAATATAAATAATAAGAGCATATATTAATAAATAAAATGATATATAATTCTATTCACTATTCATAAAATTATATTATTTATGTAATTAATTTGAAATATTATATTATAATTTATATATCATTCTTATGAGTAATTCTATTAATAATATACAGTATTCTTAACTCTACAAAATATTTTATAATTTAAATTTAAAAATATATAATAAAAAAATAAAATATGAATAATTAAAAGAAAATTATCTCTTATTTTTTTAAAATATATCTTTTTTAAAAAATAAATTTTCTCTTTTTACGATTTTAACTGATGTTGAGTAATTTAAAAAAAAAATAAAGATTGAGTAATATTAAGATTAGAGTTTTAGTAAAATTAGGATTATATAAATATAATTTTATTAAAAAAAGAGAAAGCTATTTTTTATAAATTAAAAAAATTAATTATTGATAAAAAGAAATTATTTATAATTTTTATTAAACAAAATCTTGATAATCCTTATATATTATATCACATTTTTTATATATAAATCTTATTTTAAATTAAAAATGTTAGACTTAATTTATTGTTTTTAAATTATTATTATCATTTTAATATATTAAATTTAATTTAAAATTAATTTTTAATAACCTCCAATTAAATAAAATATTTTTCTTAACATAGACTTGTGGTAATACTAATCTTTTTATAACGTGTATTATACGTTATTTATACTCATTGTAAGTACTTATAATTTAATTTTTTAATATGTAGTTTTCTATTTTTTTTATATATAATGTAATTTAATATAATATTATTATAATATCTTGATTTTCAATACTCAATTAAATTTAGTTTTTTATTGTCATAATACTAAATTATTATAATTATATTTTATTCTTAATTAAAGTTGATTTGTAATTTTTTAAAAATTCAAAATATTTATATTTTGCTTCAAATATTTTGTATTTTGAAATATGCATCATACAAAAATCTTTTCACAATATTGTATTACTATTTTGTCATAGTTACATTTTATAAAGTAGAATAATTGATAATCTTTATTTTTAATTTAATTTCTCAAAGATAATACTAAAAAATAATTGTAAAAATTTTATTAAAAAAACTCTTTTATAAAGTATTTCTAAATATGTATGGATGAAAAGTTTGTTCCTCTCAAAAAAATATTATAAATAAATAGATAAATGATATACCTTGGTGAGGGAAGAAAAAACTTAATGAAATTAAATAAAAGGGGATTTTGAATTAAGAGAAAGAAAAAAAGTAAATTAAACAGAAATAAATATGGAACTAAGTGCAATCAAGCAAGAATATTCAAAAGACATGAATTAAATTATGCCAAATTGAAACTCTTTTAGTATTTTTTGATTTTAACTTATAACAAAGTAAAAAGAAAATCTTTTTATAGGTTTAATGTTTATGACCTGAAGCTAAAAACAAAACAAGAAAGATAAAAAAATAAGTACAAGAGAGAAATTCTTTCATAAGTTCAGAACGTCATAAAGAACCCAATTTTTAAAGGTAGACGCTACAAAAGGAACCTTGTAATAAGTCAAGTAATTCACCGCAATCACAACTAATTTGACAAGAATTGAAATTTGATAGCACTTATGCTAAGCTTTTCTCTTCATTCTCTGAAGTGTCTGAAATCTTTTTATTGCGTTTTAAGCATTGCATATGTGAGCCTATTTATAGGTAAAAATAAAAAACTAAAAAAGAAAATTACAAATAAACTAATTAGGAAGTAAAGAAATATAGAACTATAATAAATCCTAATAGAAATAGGAAAAGAAAAGTCAATAATTTCTAATTAATGAAGTGCTAGCCAAGATCTTCCAAAATGGTAATAATCTCCCAAGATTGTATTCTAAGTTGACATGTCAACTTTGTCCCTATTGTTGCTGGCCATAATCTTTGAAGATTTTGAAGAATACTTTGTAGTCAAATATACTAAATTGACTCTCAATCCATATAAGAATATAAAAGGCATAAAAAAAAAACTAATATCTCATTAATATGAGCTTTCAAAATTGAATAAATAATAACATATTATAGACCCACGAATTTTGAAAAATAAAGGCTCGTCACAAGCCAGCCCAATATATACTCCATTAGTGTGCTCCATTTGGGTCTAATTTTCTTAACCTCAAATAGGCTTAATTCTTTTGTTTTCGCTAAGCCTACACAACCATAATGAAATAGTTTCTGTTCTTTCCATTTCAAGGTTTTAAAATTGATAAAAATTCTTAACCCCTTTGTAGGCACATCAATAAATTTACTTTTAAAGAGAAAAAAATAATAAAAATTTTTTTCATTTTGGTGCTTATAATATACTTATAAGTTTTTTTTTTTTTATCATACATATCAACTGCTTATATATTTATAACCATTTTAATCAAATAAATTTATGAAATCTAATAAATTTATACATCAACTGCTTATACATCCACCTTACATGTTTGTTATGAACATGTTTCAAGGCTTTAAAATTAATGAAAATTCTTGACCCCCTCGTAGGCACATCAATAAATTTATTTTTAAAGAGAAAAAAAATAATAAAAAAATTTTTCATTTTGATTCTTATAAATCATATACTTATAATTTCAAATTATCCTCATTTAATTTTTAAAATTTCACCATAAATCTTATTTAATATATATTCTTAGTCATTTTAATAATAAATATACTTATAAGTTTTTTTCTATCATACACATCAGCTGCTTATACACTTATAATCATTTTAATTAAATACATAATTATTTAAAATTTTAACTATTTATAAATTTAAATTAACTTATAAACTAATTTTCATAGGATATGCTAAACACCCTCTTAATCCAAAAAAAACCGGCTTTGTTGTTAGCTTCATGTGCCAAAATGCAAGTTCTAGAAGGACAATCTACTGTTGCGAGATAATCTCAACAATGGAGGAGGTAGCAGTCAGTAAAAATATCAGGAAAAAGTGTCCGTACATGTATATTAATTAGTAAAAGGTTGCAGTACAACAAAGTAATTTGACGGGAGCAAGTAATAGACAATATTAAATCCTACAACTTAGGACGATTTACAGAACAAATAATTTGATGCCAGGGGAAAAAATGGACCATGCAAAAAGGAATGGCCTTCAAGGATATGATTGATCAACAGTATCTGCCAGGGGTGTGATCCCAGTAGGAAAGATTGCACAGCATTTTCAATCAGGCACATGAATTCGGACCCGAAGGCCGTTAAGAAGTGGGCGCTCTATGTCCGTATTCCTATTGAACATTCTTCTATCTAAATGATGAAGTCTTGACACCAGATAATTAAAGAGGATCAAAATGCAGAAAATAAACCAAGCACTGCATCACTGCTCTATATTCACGCAAACAATATTTATGGCAATAAATTCACTTGGTAAGACAACGGAAACAAAACCGCAAATTTACATAACATTATCACTATGTCCACACTGAAATTTAAGCATAGATAAGTAAATTGATTTCATAATATGAATATAAGAAAATTGAGATTTTGACAAGTCAAAAATACTGATATCCTATCCTATAGAAACTCTAAACAGTCTACAGAAGTTAATGATATGGTATTAACTATTAGGAAAGAGGGTGGGGGGAGGACGGTGGGGCGGAAGGCCACGGGGTTTGGGGTTGGAGATATATACCAAAGCGTGCCATCACTTCATATGTCCAATTCATGGACACAAGAAACTTCTCATGCTGTCTACCATGCACGCTTCTAATGCCGGCACCATCATTCATCTATGAATTTGTGGCCTAGTACACAAGGTGGTGTCCACATCAATTTAATCAACAAAGTTCAAGTGCGTCTACTGAAGCATGATCATTTCATACTGTTGTGAAGGTGCCCCAGAAAGAAAAATCATTTCCTAAATAAAATATTATAAATATTATAATAAATGATATCCTAAATATGTATGGATGAAAAGTTTGTTCCTCTCAAAAAAATATTATAAATAAATAGATAAATGATATACCTTGGAGAGGGAAGAAAAAACTTAATGAAATTAAATAAAAGGGGATTTTGAATTAAGAGAAAGAAAACAAGTAAATTAAACAGAAATAAATATGGAACTAATAAGTGAAATCAAGCAAGAATATTCAAAACACATGAATTAAATTATGCCAAATAGAAACTCTTTTAGTATTTTTTTATTTTAACTTATAACAAAGTAAAACTCCGCCTAAGTAGTTTGCGCTTAGCCGGTCCCAAGCCCGGATAAAGGAGGAGGGTTGCGGTAGGTGACAACCAGCGTAAAAATTTCGTCACACCCTATGATATGGATTCAAATGATATAAACGTTGGGGCGTCCTCTACTAACGACGCGCTACATCGGAGCCCGGGTGTAGTGATAAATATGCAAGGGTGTAGGGCGTTCACCGAAAGCGACGCGCCATGCCGGCGCCCGGGTGTGGTGTTAAGTGAGCAAGGGTTCCCACATCATGGACGGGTGTGGGTAAAGAAGTTAGTCCATAGGACAGATAATAGAACAAATAGTGGAACAGAACACAAGATAGACATAGAAAATAATAGAAGATATCATAGAAGGAGACCAATTATGAAGGAGCAGGATAGGAAGAGGATCAGGGTTGGTACTTGGAATGTTGGATCACTTACAGGAAAATTAATGGAGCTTGTGGATACCTTGGAAAGGAGAATGGTGAATATTGCTTGCATTCAGGAGACTAAATGGGTAGGAGAGAAAAGTAAGGAAGTGGGTAATTCAGGGTACAAATTGTGGTTTACCGGAAAGGAGAGAAACAAGAACGGAGTGGGTATAATCATAGACAGGACATTGAAAGACGCAGTAGTAGCTGTGAAAAGAGTAGGAGATAGAATTATACTAGTAAAGCTAGTACTAGACGGAGAAACAATAAATATAGTTAGTGCTTATGCCCCACAAATAGGACTAGACAAAGGAGAGTAAACAAAGGTTTTGGGAAGATATGGATGATTTAATGCAAAGCATACCGAATGAAGAGAATGTTTTCATTGGTGGAGATTTGAATGGACATGTAGGAAGTGATAGGCAAGGTTATGAGAATGTTCATGGAGGTTTTGGTTTTGGCAAATAAATGAGGAGGGAAAAAGCATCCTGGATTTTGCTATGGCATACGACCTAATACTAGCAAATACCTACTTTATAAAAGAGAGTCACATTTAGTGACTTTCAAAAGTGGGCAACATAGAAGCCAAATCGACTTCCTCTTAACCAGGAAGACAAATAGAGCTCTATGCAAGGATTGCAAGGTCATTCCAGGAGAGGCTTTAACAAGTCAACATAGGTTGGTGGTCTTGGATGTCAAGTTTAGGAACAATTCAAGTAAGGTCAGAAGAAATAGTGTAGCTCGAACAAAGTGGTGGGAGTTCAAAGGAGTAAAGCAAGTGAAGTTCAAAAATGAGCTTCTTGAGTCCGAAGTATGGAAGCTAGATATGGAGGCCAATGATATGTGGATACAGATGGCATCAAAGATTAGAGAAGTAGCTAGAAAAGTATTTGGGGAGTCTAAAGGACATGGACCACCCTCAAAAGAGAGATGGTGGTGGAATGAGGAAGTACAAAAGGCAGTGAAGAGAAAAAGGGAATGGTATAAGAAATTACCTAAATGTGATAATAATGAGGCATATGAACAGTACAAGATAGCAAAGAAAGAGGCAAAAAAGGCAGTTAGCCAAGCAAGAGCACAGGCATTTGAACAGTTATATGAGAAACTTGGAACTAAAGAAGGGGAGAAAGATATTTATAGATTAGCAAGGAGTAGAGAAAGGAAATGTCAAGATCTCAATCAAGTTAGGTGCATTAAGGATAAAGAAGGAAAAGTGTTGGTGAAAGATGAGGACATTAAAGAAAGATGGAGAAATTATTTTAATGATCTCTTTAATAATAGTCAAAATGGAAATAGCGTGAATATAGATTATAGAACAATAGAAAAGAATGTAAATTATACTAGAAGGATTAGATCTTTAGAAGTAAATGAAGCACTTAAGAGAATGAAAGTAGGTAAAGCCTGTGGACCCGATGAAATACCAATTGAAGTGTGGAAGTATTTGGGAGATATGGGAGTGGCATGGTTAACTAAATTATTTAATAAGATTCTAAACTCAAAGAAAATGCCTGATGAATGGAGGAAGAGTATTTTAGTCCCTATTTTTAAAAATAAGGGAGACATACAGAGTTGCTCAAACTATAGGGGAATTAAACTCATGAGCCATACTATGAAGTTGTGGGAGAGAGTTGTGGAGCATCGACTACGTCATGATACTTCTATCTCTCTCAATCAATTTGGTTTCATGCCCAGTCGTTCAACTATGGAAGCGATCTTTCTCATTAGAAGCTTGATGGAGAAATATAGAGATGGGAAGAAAGATCTACACATGGTTTTTATTGATTTGGAGAAGGCTTATGATAGTGTTCCAAGAGAGGTCTTATGGAATGCATTAGAACAAAAGAGGGTATCTATTAGGTACATACAAGTATTGAAAGATATGTATGAAGGAGCAACTACTATTGTGCGCACAGTGGGAGGGGACACAAGAGATTTTCCGATCTCAATTGGATTACACCAAGGATCAGCCATAAGCCCTTACCTTTTTACATTAGTTTTAGATGAACTGACGAAACATATACAAGAGAGTATTCCTTGGTGCATGATGTTTGCGGATGATATTGTTCTGATAGATGAGACACGAGAAGGAGTCAATAGGAAGCTAGAACTTTGGAGAAGTACTCTAGAGTCAAAGGGTTTTAAGTTAAGTAGAACGAAGACAGAATACATGCATTGCAAGTTCAGTGAAGGCCAAACTGGTGATAGGGAAGGAGTTAGTTTAAATGGAGTGGCACTGTCCCAAAGTAATCACTTTAAATATCTAGGCTCAGTCCTTCAAGTAGATGGGGGATGTGAGGAGGATGTTAGTCATAGGATTAAAGCCGGATGGTTGAAGTGGAGACGTGCCACGGGAGTTTTATGTGATCGTAAGATTCCCAATAAATTAAAAGGAAAATTTTACCGTACAGCCATACGACTGGCTATGCTATATGGTAGTGAGTGTTGGGCACTGAAAGAGTCGTATGCATCTAAGATAAGAGTTGCAGAGATGAGAATGTTAAGGTGGATGAGTGGCCATACTAGACTAGATAAAGTCCGTAATGAAAGTATTAGAGAAAAGGTAGGAGTGGTGCCAATTGAAGATAAGTTGAGAGAAGGGAGATTGAGGTGGTTTGGTCATGTGAAGCGTAGACATACGGAGGCTCCAGTTAGACAAGTAGAGCACATTAGGCTAGAGGATAGAAAGAAAAAAAGGGGTAGACCTAAATTGACTTGGAGGAGAGTAGTACAGCATGACTTAGAAGCATTACACATTTCTGAGGATTTAACCCAAAATCGTTCAGAGTGGAAAAAGCGAATCCATATAGCCGACCCCAAATTTTTGGGATAAAGGCTTAGTTGAGTTGAGTTGAGTTGAGTTATAACAAAGTAAAAAGAAAATATTTTTATAGGTTTAATGTTTATGAACTGAAACTAAAAACAAAACAAGAAAGATAAAAAAATAAGTAGAAGAGAGAAATTCTTTTATAAGTTCAGAACGTCATAAAGAACCCAATTTTTAAAGGTAGACGCTACAAAAGAAACCTTGTAATAAGTCAAGTAATTCGCTACAATCACAACTAAATTGACAAGAATTGAAATTTGATAGCACTCATGCTAAGCTTTTTTCTTCATTCTCTGAAGTGTCTGAAATCTTTTTATTGTGTTTAAAGCAGTTCATATGTGAGCCTATTTATAGATAAAAATAAAAAACTAAAAAAGAAAATTACAAATAAACTAATTAGGAAATAAAGAAATATAGAACTAGAATAAATCCTAATAGAAATAGGAAAAGAAAAGTTAATGATTTCTAATTAATGAAGTACTAGCTAAGATCTTCCAAAATGGTAATAATCTCCCAAGATTGTATTCTGAGTTGACAAGTGAACTTTGTCCCTACAAAATAAAAAGAAATTATAAAAGAAAATCTTTTTATAGGTTTAATGTTTATGAACTGAAACTAAAAACAAAACAAGAAAGATAAAACAATAAGTAAAACAGAGAAATTCTTTCATAAGTTAAGAACGCCACAAAGAACCCAATATTTAAAGGTAGACGCTACAAAAGGAACCTTGTAATAAGTCAAGTAATTCAACACAATCACAACTAAATTGACAAGAATTGAAATTTGATAGCACTTATGCTAAGTTTTTCTCTTCATTTTCTGAAGTGTCTGAAATCTTTTTATTGTGTTTGAAGCATTGCATATGTGAGCCTATTTATAGGTAAAAATAAAAAACTAAAAAAGAAAATTACAAATAAACTAATTAGGAAATAAAGAAATATAGAACTAGAATAAATCCTAATAGAAATAGGAAAAGAAAAGTCAATGATTTCTAATTAATGAAGTACTAGCCAAGATCTTCCAAAATGGTAATAATCTCCCAAGATTGTATTCTAAGTTGACATGTCAACTTTGTCCCTATTGTTACTGGCCATAATCTTTGAAGATTTTAGAGAATACTTTGTAGTCAAATATACTAAATTGACTCTCAACCCATATAAGAACATAAAAGGCATAAAAAAAAAACTAATATCTCATTAATATGAGCTTTCAAAATTGAATAAATAATAACATATTATAGACTCACAAATTTTGAAAAATAAAGGCTCGTCACAAGCCAGCCCAATATATACTCCATTAGTGTGCTCCATTTGGGTCTAATTTTCTTAATCCCAAATAGGCTTAATTCTTTTGTTTTCGCTAAGCCTACACAACCATAATGAAAGAGTTTATGTTCTTTCCATCTTACATGCTTGTGATGAATATGTTTCAAGGTTTTAAAATTGATAAAAAAATTTAACCCCTTTGTAGGCACATCAATAAATTTACTTTTAAAGAGAAAAAAATAATAAAAATTTTTTTCATTTTGGTGCTTATAATATACTTATAAGTTTTTTTTTTTATCATACATTTCAACTGCTTATATATTTATAACCATTTTAATCAAATAAATTTATGAAATCAAATAAATTTATACATCAACTACTTATACATCCACCTTACATGTTTGTGATGAACATGTTTCAAGGCTTTAAAATTAATGAAAATTCTTGACTCCCTCGTAAGCACATCAATAAATTTATTTTTAAAGAGAAAAAAAATAATAAAAAGATTTTTCATTTTGATGCTTATAAATCATATGCTTATAATTTCAAATTATCCTCATTTAATTTTTAAAATTTCACCATAAATCTTATTTAATATATATTTTTAGTCATTTTAATAATAAATATACTTATAAGTTTTTTTCTATCATACACATCAGCTGCTTATACACTTATAACCATTTTAATCAAATACGTAATTATTTAAAATTTTAACTATTTATAAATTTAAATTAACTTATAAACTAATTTTCATAGGATATGTTAAACACCCCCCTTAATCCAAAAAAAACCGGCTTTCTTGTTCGCTTCATGTGCCAAAATGCAAGTTCTAGAAGGACAATCTACTGTTGCAAGATAATCTCAACAATGGAGGAGGTAGCAGTCGGTAAAAATATCAGGAAAAAGTGTCCGTACATGTATATTAATTAGTAAAAGGTTGCAGTACAACAAAATAATTTGACGGGAGCAAGTAATAGACAATATTAAACCCTACAACCTAGGACGATTTACAGAACAAATAATTTGATGCCAGGGGAAAAAATGGACCATGCAAAAAGGAATGGCCTTGAAGGATATGATTGATCAACAGTATCTGCCAGGAGTGTGATCCCAGTAGGAAAGATTGCACAGCATTTTCAATCAGGCACATGAATTTGGACCCGAAGGCCGTTAAGAAGTGGGCGCTCTATGTCCGTATTCCTATTGAACATTCTTCTATCTAAATGATGAAGTCTTGACACCAGATAATTAAAGAGGATCAAAATGCAGAAAATAAACCAAACGCTGCATCACTGCTCTATATTCACGCAAACGATATTTATGGCAATAAATTCACTTGGTAAGACAACGGAAACAAAACCGCAAATTTACATAACATTATCACCATGTCCACACTGAAATTTAAGCATAGATAAGTAAATTGATTTCATAATATGAATAAAAGAAAATTGAGATTTTGACAAGTAAAAAATACTGATATCCTATAGCAACTCTAAATAGTCTACAGAAGTTAATGATATGGTATTAACTATTAAGAAAGGGGGGGGGGGCGGCAGGGAGGGGGGAGGGTGTGTGCGGCGGGCGGGGGCCGGGGGGAAAGCCGCCGGGGTTGGGGTTGGAGATATATACCAAAGCGTGCCATCACTTCATATGTCCAATTCATGGACACAAGAAACTTCTCTTGCTGTCTACCATGCACGCTTCTAATGCCGCCACCATCATTCATCTATGAATTTGTGGCCTAGTACACAAGGTGGTGTCCACATCAATTTAATCAACAAAGTTCAAGTGCGTCTAAAGAAGCATGATCATTTCATACTGTTGTGAAGGTGCCCCAGAAAGAAAAATCATTTCCTAAATAAAATTCACAATTTCTCAGATGCACAAAACAAACACGAGTAAAGCAGCATAGAGACCTTACACTAGTTGATTGGACCTCCCTGCTAGCTGAATCCTCATTATCCTACAGTACAAACCATCAAAGGGCAATTGCCACGGGTTCCATTTAAATTAAAAATATACAGAAAGGCAATCCCGTTAACATACCTCAATAAGCAAATCCTTTCTAGTAATCAAGCCAATAACATGTGAAGCACGAGGGACGACAAATATGTCTCAATCCCAGCTGGTGAAAAAGATTATATACCTATTCCATTGGCAAAATACATAATTTATCATCTTAAATGGGAGATGAACAAACCACACTTGCAGGTTGAACCATAATAAAAAGATATAAGAAAATTTCATTCACCTTTGTTAAAGACATATCCTCAGGGACAACATATGGAGAAGGATTCAAAAATGGGGCAAGATCTATGTACATTTCCAAGTCATCTGAACTAAGATGAATATCCTCTATTGAAATTCCTTTACTGGAAGCAGGTTTCACTAATCCGCTGAAATTGTCCCTGAGTGAACAGAACCAAAACTATCTTGAGCAAGTGGAGGTCAAAATCAAATAATGCTAAAAATGAAAATAAGTAGCATTGAGACTCCAGTTACCTGATTGACCTGGATCTACATATGGGATCACAGGGCAAAGGACTATGCTGAAAATCTACCTTAGACTGGAGAAGCACTAGCAAATGCTGGCATGTAAACCAAGAACTAAAATTAGCTTGTTCAGCTAAAACAATGTACAGCCTCTGCTTCTAACAAATAAACAACATATACCAACAGTGAATTAAGAGTTCTACCTGCGAAGTACAAGTCCAATTACAAGGGTTTCTCCATTTCTCATGTGATCGATCACCTAAGAAGTAAAATATTAGCATATACTTTTACAAATCCTGAGTATAAACAGAATATGATAAAAATGGATGCAAAGCTTACAGGAAAGCCATTGTGTTTATCGCTCTGTAAAATAGAAAGCACATCTGCAACCTTAGCAACACGAGGAAAGGAGACAACCTTCAAAAGATGGGATTAAACCAATCATTGAGATGAGAAAAAGTGAGCAGCACAAAAGGGAGGGAAAGAAAAAAAGAATCAAGAAAGCCATGACAAGCTTCGATTGGCTTGAAGTGTTCAAATTTCAAACACCCAGGACAATGGCAGTCATAGAAAATATACACAGACAAAGGTTCTGCTTATGATTATGTTTAAACACTCATAATGCTGTTTATGATAGCAACCTGAGAACAGCAGACAAAAAATGAGAAGCATTTGAATGAAAATAACCTTCTGAATTCCACAAGCTTCCCTTGCTGTCATTTTTCTCATCTTGTACTTAGGTCTGGATTCCAGTAAGGGAATGCCTCTCAATTGGGCCTGTGCTTCATATAGACCTTCATTAAAAGCATCACCAACAGCCTGCAGTGAGGAAAGACAAAAATAAATTCATAGAGCCTCCATCAATAAAAATCCAAAGCAATTCAAAAGTATACCTTTGATATAAGGAGAACAAGCATGATTAGAGGCAAAACTTTCAAGTTGTTCGAGATCTCAACCATGATGACACATAATGAGACTGTCATCCACATTGAACCTCAAAGGAAGGAAGCAGCACCCAACAGAGCGTAACTACAAATTCACCAGAAGAAAATGACAGCACAAGATGTATAGTTCCTTACAGAAAGAAGGCAGAGGTCCAATAGACATATTAAGCAGGGAACACCAAAAATAATAATAATTGAATGAAGGGACAAGTTTTAAGATACAAATTTTTAAACCCACTAAAAATGTAACCACAGAAACCAACCTTTTTGGTCATTGTTTATTTGTGGAAAATGAGTGCTAAATATCATCAATGGAATACATGTCTTACTGTTGAAAATTTCACGGAACCAAAGCAAGAGACTAACGTTCCCTCCTCAATGTTGAGCTTGTTGTAAAATTTAACGACAAAAATGCCAATAAGGCGTCCATATGTTGACCCTATCATTATTCCAGGAACAAACTGACCAGCAGGAACTGCCATGCCAAATGTCACCACTGCCAGGGTGTAAAACATTACCTGCAAACATCACGAAGAATTGACAAAGATTCACTCAATTAAATGTCATTTAAATAAAATATATGTCATGCATCACCTAAAATGCCCTGTCAGGAGTAACTACATAGATGTTAAAATATGATCCTAAACTATCCTTGGTTACTTTACCAATAAACAGATTGATATTGAAGAGAATTTGAATAGCATAATAACTAGAAAGGCAGAAAGCTCAGAGCTTTGAGAATTAATTGCACCGGTTTAACAAAAATCAAATAAGACTAGTCTTCTCATGTAAACTTTAAGAAGAAAAATATAACACCAGAAATGTCAGTAAACTTTGGGCACTGAACTCATGGATCGTCTTTGCACTAAACAGATTCCTCATGGCATCATCCTGCAACAACATATATAATTGTATTAGAATGAAAACCAAGGAAATGAAGTAAGAAACTAGAATGCCAAACAAGAAAAAGGCCTTTAAGATCCTAATGAAACCTGAGTATTAAAGAAAATGGTTGCAAGATCATTGTATTCCTTGTTCTTGTCACAGTAGAACTGCATATCATAAAATAGACAAGAATGCCTTAAAGCTGTATCAAGAAAGCATAAAATGCCGTATCACCAACTATTAGACTCAAGTAACAGCATAGCATAATCAGAAGAATTTCAGAGACAATTGTGCCACGCGTATAAAAAGTAAGATAAAATCATCAAAAAAAAAAAAAGAAAAAAAAGAGTGAATTATAAGGCCAGATCTTACATTTACATAATTTCCGTACATTCCTGGAGGCCTTGGGCACTCAATGACCAGAGTCAGTATCTGCTTCACGGCATGGACTGCATTTTCTTAGAAGTGGCAGTCCAAAAGAAATAGCTGAAGTTATCACGGAGATAAGGCATGCTTCAATAACCTGTAACATTACAATAATTACAGTTGGAGTATAGGAAGTAAAATGAGAGATAAAAGTGCATAAACAAAAGAACCAAATAAGTATGCAGAGAAAACAAAAAGTGTTCCCATGGTTGTTCCTAAATTTTACCTTCAATCTGTTAGACTTCTTGTGTAAATAATTTTGGCGCCAGTGAGTTATGTAAAGTGTTAGCTGGTTAAATAAAGCTCCTAAAATTTAAAAAGAGAAGAAATTAAACCAATAAAAAACTGTATGCATTGTGTTAAAGGAAGAGCAATTAACGGGTATGGTAATGTACCTAGTAGACCACCAATAACCCCAATGACCGCCATTGGAAGTAACTCTGAGAAAGAGTAGTCCTCTTGACCACTGTCCAAAAAAATAATAACAGATACGACTTAGATAACCAGTAAAAGCTCACAGCAGGAATAACCATACAGAGAAAAGTCTAGATCTCAACTCTGATATGTCCCATATTACAAAGCCACCTGAGCCAAAATGCCCACACTCTCTTACACCATCCCATTGCAGTCGCACGACCACAGCCACAATTGCAGAAGTAAAGAAGACACACCACATAAGTTGCCTCTTCCACCTTCAAGGGCAAAACAGAAATAAGTGTAGGAAGCATTCAAATTTCTCACACAAATAGAGGCACTGAGGTAGACTGACCAAATCGCCAAAAATTAAAGCAAAACAAGTAAATGTTTAAAACACACTGGCAGATGGTAACAATATATGAGCATAAAAGGAAAAGGAAAAGAAAAATAAACCATGCTGGCACACTAAAAATGTGATGGCATCCAACAATAATCAAAGTGTTTTTTATCATTTTTTTTTTAATTTTTTACTCCGATAACAGTCACTTTTGTTAAGTTATTAACCATTCAATCAAAGAATACAACCTTCTTACCAAGATGTAACTTCTTCCAATGCAAATAATACACACAGGTTACCTTTTCAAAACATTAGAAAAATGAAAAATGCATAAAAAAAGGAAGTGTATCACCTCTATTCTCAGAAAATGAAGCTACCATAATTACATGACCATATGAAAAAAAAAAAAGACAGTATCCAAGTTAATATAATACACAACTACTGGTGTACAACAAATTTGCATGTAGATGAGTTGCCAAGGAGATCCAGTACCCACACAAGCAAATCCAAAAGATTCAATCTGCCATTGCAAAAAGTTAAACCTTAAGTCTATATGAAAGCACAAGTTACTCACAAGATATCAGCGATCACGGTCACTCTTGAAAACTTGTAGCCACCTAGAACTTAGATGATGTTTAGTGGATCCACCCTAAATTGGCAAAGAGAAACTTAGTTTGTTGGGCAAACACTAAAAAGTTGCCCAAAATATATTTTAATTGTGCAACGCAGTAAATTTACTTGTCCAAGCAATGAAGCAATACAAGCGCCAGTATGAACAAGAGGACCTTCTTTGCCTAGAGCAAGACCACCTCCCACAGAACTGATGCTTCCGAATATCTAAAGGAAAAATTAAAATTGAAATCGAGATAAAATAAAAATCTCAATGAAGAAAATAAGGAGTGCCATTAAACCTTTCCAATCAAGGTTCTGAAAAGTAGAATGCCATGAATATGAACTCCTGCATATTTAATGACAATCGTCAACTTTGAAGATTTCAACTGGAACAACTCAATGACTAGTGAGAGTAAGACAAGCTGGTGAGATGTGCAGCTCACCATTCAGATAACCCTTAATCTCAGGAATACCAGATCCTGCAGCTTCAGGTGCAAATTGTGTGATGATATAAACAGATGAATAGACTAAAGCAAGTTAATTAATACATATACTACAAAGCCAGCAAAATATGATTTCTGCATTATGGAAAAAGTCAGCGAAAATTTCCAGCCGGCAAAGTTCTCAACAGATATGTTAATGAAAACTGCAGCTAATCCAGTACCTGAAAGCAATAAAATAGATATCAGATATCACTAAATGACTTTTGGACTCTAAAAATTCTTTTCACAAATTAATCTAATATTCAATAAAATCACTTAAAATCACGTACCTGATTCACACTAGTTAGCTCCTAGCACCTATCAAAAAAAGAGCTTGGCCTTATCAACTGCCAATAGGAGTGGGGACTTCCGAACAGTCACATTTGTTGCGCTCTCTCAACGCAAACACTTGAGCAACAAATTGGGCCTACAGTTAGCCAATACACTCACCTACTTCTACACGCAGACATCCTCCAAAATGCCTTGCCACGCATATAAGTTGAATGATAAGCAGCACTTATCCCTCGAATGGACCCTTTTTTGTTCGACGTGAGATTGAGAAACACTTATCTATCTCTGTGTCATTGAGGCTGGACACTCTCACCCATCCGATTCCAACAACACCCTTGTCGGTAGGCAGGGCAAGAGACAGCTTAGGAAATTTCCTAACCGTTGCATTTGGCGTTTGCTCTCTGATTTTATGTCAGCTTTTTCTGTTAATATTTGACTCGACTCTCCACATCTTAATTTTCATTTTTTTTTCTTTTTCTTTTTCCACAGCGATGGTAAATAGCACCTAGGGGTTCTGTTCTCCTACAGTGAGCTGTTTGTGAGATCTTCAAGCGTGCGCTTCTATTTCGTACACGTGTAAACCGCAAGGGCGAGTGTGACGTGGGACGTGGACATTGAGTGTCATTTGGAGAACAAGGAATGTATATTGGTGGTGCTGAAAAAATATTTTTATTTTTATTTAATTTTAATTAAATTTAATTGAAGTCATCGTAATTTGAATACTTTATCATTCAACTTTAAAAATATTTAAAAAGGAAAACTAGAAAATATAAAATAAATGCACCCATAAAAAGTGAGGGTTGAGCAAGGTTCCACCATGGCCATTAATGCTTTTATACCTATCGGTTTGGAATCATCATCATCATTAATTCATTATCATGATGGTAAACGTAAACGTCTCATCTTTTTACCAACAGCACTTTGCTCAAAGCCAACCCAAGTGAGTGGGATATTTTTTCTGATTAAATTGCTATTTTAAGTTTTGTTAAAATTTGGCAGATAACAATTAATATAATAAGAAATTATATTAAATTAATAACAATAAATTAAACTATTTGATTTTAATAAAAAAAAGTATAATACCATTTATTATCAATTCAAAATAATATTTTATTATATTATTTATAGAAAATAATATATACAGTATATTTGTGAAATGTCGCTTTTTTGTTAATTTAATTTTTTTTTATAAATAATTGATTTACCAAAATTCATGAAATAAAATATATTTTATAATCTATATTTTTTTTTTAAAATAAAGTAATCATATAGAAACTATCTCCAGGAGGCGAATATTGCAGAATCATTGGACAATGAACACACTCCCAGGGCTTTCGCTGTCACATCTGGAGATGTTGATCTTATTGTCATGTCAAGCAGGTTGTAAAATTCTTGGCCCATGTTTGTATGCTTTCCTTATCAACTTCACAACTTGCCTTTAGGGGAGGGATCTGATGTAGCAAGCTCTGCGTACATTCTTGATATTGCATTCTCAAAGTATGCCTTTGCTTGAGGCCTTTTAATCTGAAAGTAAATAGGTTCAATGAGAAGCTGCCAAGTTAGTCTTTTCTCTACAGCATTTATCTGTTTACAGGTTTATAAATGAGCACTTGCCTTCAATGTTGGAGTCACAAGACCATTTTCCATTAAAAATGGTTCCAGCACTAGAGTCACAGCTTTTACAAATTCAAAACCTCGGAGCTGCCAGAAATTTAGCCAATCAATTGGAAGGGTTAAGGTGAAAATTCCAAGGCATAACTAAAATAGATTGCCCTATAATTTCATTCAATGCATTACCTGAGCTTCTCTTCCAACAACATCCATGTCTGCAAGAACAGCAGCCCTCGCTCTTGGATTATTGCATAGCTGCTCCAAATTTTCATACTACACTCACAAATTGCCAGACAATAATTAGTATATAGTTACAGGCAGACATCAACAATGCGTGCAAATGTTACTTCAGCCTCTTTCCAAAAAAAAATAAATAAATAAATAAAAGAAGAAAAAAGGAAAACGACCATTCAATTAAAGGATAAATTTCTCCAATAGTCATTCAATTTTGTTAATTATTTCATTTCAATCATTATACTTTAATTTATTTCAATAAAATCACTCATTTTTTATGTTTTTTTTTACTAGCAATCACTCAAACAAGAATTCGGCAGAGTCTCTGATGAAACTTCTGTATAGCGTCTTATGTGGCTATAAATTATAAAAAATTTATCTCCTTGCAAAATCAGATTAAAAAACCAAAGAAAGAAATAAATTTTATCTCTATGCTATTTATTACATTTACGAATCACTATTTTTAGATATTAGAAAACCAAAGAAATAAATAAATTTTAATCAGACGTGACAAAGATATAATTTTCTTTTATGATTTAAAGCCAAGTAAGACATACCATATAAGAGTTTTGCTAGAAATTTTATTGAATTCTGATCTGAGTAACCGTCAATGAACAAAAAATAAAAGATGACTGATTTTATTGAAACAAATTAAAGTATAATAACTAAAATGAAACAATGGCTGCATGTAAAATTTATACCCCAAATAAATTTTCACTCTCAAATAATGATGAAAGGCAGATAAAATTAAAAGATTACCACAATTGACTCTTTTGAGCAGAACAAAAATTCTAGACCAGGACTTGCTAATAAAAACAGATTGGTTGAGTTTCTCTATGATCCTTTCTTATCATATTGGGGTTGGTCATTAAAGCCTCTTGTTTGACAAGAGGAAGAATACAAGTATAAATGGTAGGGTGCATGATCCACAAGGACATTTTATGTGCAAGTTCTGGTGAAGGATAAATGAATCGTTGAAAGTACTAGTGGTTTTAAAAGAAGACAATAACTCAAGTGATTCATTAAAAAGAAAAGAGTTGACACGTGTTTATATTAAGCATTAGCCACATTTATGAGAAGGGCCACCATGTCAGCATACCATTACATGTGATCAACCTGCAACTATTTTCAATTAAGAACCAAGAAGCCCCTTCTAATTCAAATATAAAGATAAAACATTCATCTGAATCCAACAGTTTCACCAGGATAAAAATAATAAAATGTATTGAGTGAAAAAGAAAAGCTCAAAATTTTATATTTCTTCTTCATAAGAAAATGCAAAATTGGAATGCAATAAGCAGCAAGTCAAATTGTCAACAATTCAATTTTTCCGATGAGATTCAAATTTCTAAAAACAAATTTACCACCTTAATGCCTTCAGAAGCAGCCCATGCTTTCAAAATATCTGGGTCCACTGAAACAATAGCTACCAGAGAGGAGTTCAGGCTGTCCCCTGCCAATATGAACATTTAGAGTTAGCTATCAGAGTATATATATATATATATATATATACACAGAATGAGAAAGGCATAGTCAAAATTCATCTGCCTACCATACACAAAGCACTGGGCAATAAATTCGGACTTAATGTAAACATTCTCAATTTTCTCCGGAGCTATGTACTCTCCCTGCGCCAGCTTAAAAATGTTCTTCTTTCTGTACCAACACATGCGTTTCTATTAAAAATGCTTAAAGCTACATATGCTTCAAAACTTAAGTACAAAACTCCAACTGGAAAAACACTGAATACATACACATGTTTTCCATGAATTCATACTCCATTGGAAGGAGCAAAAGCACCTAAGCATCCATAATTACCACAATTTACAAATATTCGGTATCTTAGAACTACCTTCTGATGGTGTATACAGAAACTAAAAGCCCAGTCAAGTTGAACTTGTCATTTCAATGAGCAAAAGTTAAATGGCTCAAATTATAGACAGACAGTGAGTGATCTCAAGGCTGACTATTTCCGCATAATTAAAGTTCTAATACAAGCTCAAGTACAGTGCTTCTAATGTAAATGGGAATCTATGAAATATGCCTTTGATTCAATAATCATTATCAATTCATCCAAGTAATATCTTAGAGACATAATTTCACCTATCGATAATCTTCAGACGACCCCCAGGTAACCATAGTCCTATATCTCCAGTATGAAGCCATCCATCTTCATCAATTACTTCTCTCCTGCGTGAAATCATTTCGTTAAAGACACTTATAGCATGACCAACTCAATACCAAAAGACCAGACCACAGATAAGGCGAGTACGTTTGTGCTTCATCTTTATGATAGCCTTGGAAAACAATGGGACCCCTTACACAGATTTCCCCACGAGGATAGGGCAAATCTTCAGATGTGTAGTTCATTTCTGGAACATCCACAAGCTTTATTTCTGAAAAAGAAAAATAAATAATAATAACCTTGTCCCATACCAAGAGAACATGTCATGAACTCACAAGAAAGGCAATTTGTTAGGTCTGTAATAACACTCCATAATCCTCATAACTCACCGCAGGCTGGATTAGGAGAGCCAACATGGCCAGTTAGGTTGTCACCCTCATCCATGGCGCTTATAACACAAGAAGTCTCAGTCATTCCATATCCTTCAGTTACACGGCCACCAAAGCAGCTGCAAAGAAAAAGAAAAACGGATATTATCATAAAATGAAAGTGGGAAAAAGCCATTCCGATAATGCTTAATATGCAAAAATTAATCAACTTACATCTTCAAGAACTCCATGACATCAGGAGACAAGGGTGAAGCACCTGATGCCATGAAACGAACTCGACCACCTAGTCTTTCCCTTATCTTATTGAACACCAATCTGTCCCACATTGGAGATGGACTCTTGCCTGCAACAGTAAATATAGCACAACTGATAAACATCTAAGCAACAAATATAGAGATGGACTCTTGCCTGTAACAGTAAATATAGCACAACCGATAAACATCAAAGCAACAAACAGAACCTTACTTTTGACTTATCATAATTTAATTCTAAAAATTATAACATTTTAGGTATACCCCTTATTGCTGCATTTGAAGTTAATCATTACACAACATGCTGAAACTTTGAGTTATTGCTCATGTCAGAGACGTTTGCTCATTTTAATGCCTCTAAATCAGTTGATAAAAGCCTCTTGCTGGAGGTTGCCCTTCATTGTTAGTGGTAAATGTATAAATTATACTTTTGAACCTTCACCTACAAGTTCAAACTTTTAGTTTGAGAGATTCTTTATTATTATCGAGTTCTCCTCAACCAAGTGATGTGTTATTCAAATCTTGTTCATTCCCCCTTTTGCTAATCACAAGGTAACCTTAACACATTCAAGCACAAACAGACCGAGTACTAGAGATATACAACCAAAATATGAACCCTCACCTACAAATTTGAATTTTTAGCCCGGCCAACATAAGATGCATACATACATGCACATTAGATTCTGCCTTACACAGTCAGCTGAATCATTTCAGGCACAAATAAAATTTGATCTTCTTGAGCACGGATTCATCTAATGCTCTATTCTCAACCTTCAAAATCCACCTTTCATACAATGAAAAAAATATGACCTTGCCTTGCGAGATCAAGGCTAAATTCATAAACTGCAATGCCTATCCTCATAAGAGGTCTATATAATATTTATACCCCACAAATTTTGCTGTCTCCTACCGGAATCTGTAATTAGTATAGTGATAAATGAAAGTTAACAATCTACTGAATCTAGGTACAAAAATTCTTGAATATAACAGGAAAAGATTAAAGCAATAGAGGTCATATGAAATAATATTCTCCACCATTCAGAATTGCTTGCTTCTTCGCATTGTAGGCTGCATTGAATAACCTTTCCCTTAATGCCCCAGATGTCTTTACAGCATTAGTAATACTGCAAAAATAGGTGGCTCAATTATCATACAAAGACAGTAGTTGCAATAAAATGGATTAATTCAGCAGTAATTGTCAGTAACTTCACCCAGCATATATTCTATTATACAGCCGAGGAACACTGCAAAAGATAGTGGGTCTTAGAGCAGCCATATCATCCAGTAGTTTCATATTATCCTGCATACAAAGGTTACCATACATTTATTGCTCTATAGAAATCAGAGTTTACCAGCTAATAGCAAAAGCAATCATACGGCTGAAAACTATGTTTGCTGCTTCATAGATAAATTGATAATGCATGGGCTACTTAACTTGGATCAGAATGACTACATGAAAAATGTGATCTACTTTATCAAGTTAGCCATTATGCAAAGCATAATGCAATGGTACAATTTCGAGGTATAAAGGAGAGAAATGTTTAGTTAAATATCATACTCCCTGGTAGAATCCAACAGCAACTCCATAATATGCTGTCATGACCTGGTTTGCCCGTTCATAAATGTGTGCCAAAGGCAGATATGATATGTAACTGCCAAAATCACACAACGCAGTTCAGTTGGCACTTCACTTGCATATATTATGTGATAGACAAAGCAAGAGGTACTCACACATCTGATGGGTAAAATTTAGTAGCAATACTGGCCCCAGCAACATTTGCAATCAAGTTTCCATGGGTCAACGCGGCACCCTTGGCAAAGTTTATCATAATAAAATTGGGTTCCAATTGTAACACTCAGTTAAAACAATTCCAGAAATCTCTAGCTTCAAAATCAGAAACTTGAAATTCATGTAGCATTCATATTCATACCTTTGGTGTCCCTGTTGTACCACTTGTATAGCAAATTGTAGCAACATCCTCAGGTTTTGGCGGGCAAAAAGGCTGAGGATTACTGCGGCCCTAAAAGGCAGCCATTCATATGAGAAAGTAGTTACGTTAGTGATAAAGAAAAACTAACAAACGTGCAATATCACAACATAACCTTGGAAGCAACTTGATAAATAAAAAGTAACAGTTGATCTACAAGTAAGGGTAACATGAATTCCCAAAAATCCAGATACAGGAATATGAACAAGTACACCAGAATTCATAATATCAACTCTAAAAGCACACAAAATGAATTAAATGGAAGGCTAAGAGTTCACTCATAGCTCCATTTTAGTCGCTAATATTCTAGACAGGCAAGGTGTCACTAATACAATACAATAACTGATGAAAATATTGCTACATGAAAACACATGTAACCACTATCACTGCACAGAAAATAAATCAAGAGGCAAAAGTTAAAATAATAAAGTTAACATGGAAATGCAGGGAAGACTAAGAATAAAATCACATAAGGCGATGCTTCCCTTAACCTTCAAAGAAATTTCTGATAAATAGAAATAAAATTATGCAGTATCTAATCTCAGTTCAAGTTATTCATGAATGCTAAAGGAAAATAATCAGAATGACATCAAAAATGGATTTTTAGTATCATGTTAGGTTCATATTCTGAGAGCTTAAACTTTTGGAATAAATAACCTCAACAGCCCTTGGGATCAGCTAACCATGCACTCTAACCAATTCTTCCATTTTCCTGCACCTTTTTATGGGACCCAACAGGTCAAGGTTTCTTGTATATAGTATATACCCATCAAACAAGTGTCTTAAAAGAAAATCACACACAGCACTTAATAGGCTTTTCCAGAGAGAGAGAGAGAGAGAGAGAGAGAGAGAAGAGAAATCACATATTCTGACATCTAATACTTTTGGAGTGTTAGTTAACAATACACATAATTATGCTCATGTCAGTGACACTAAACATAATCAAGGGCATCATAACAAGAAGGGATGTGCAATTACCTGACTAAGTAGTTTTGAATATGTTATAACTTGAACTCCAGTTGATGATGGAAGAGATGGCATTTGATCATCCATCCCTCCAACAACCTGTTTTAGAGGAAAAGCAAATGAAAACACTCAAGACCAAGCTTGGCATTGATATGGAAAATAATCCGTCAAATTTAATTTCATTCTGTTCAAAGTAAAGGAAGACCAGCAGGCTTTCTTACCACAATCAGACGTACAGTTGAAATTTCAGACAAGAAGCTCAACAACTGCAAAATTCAAGGGATACAGTGAAAAATAGTGCAGGAGGATACTCACAAGAGATATATTCATTGACAATCAAACACTTAATTTCAAACATCAAGTGATTGCTAATTCAAAAAGCACTCATAAAGCATGAAACCCATTACCATTTTCTCTAGATTGGCTACTGCATGTGCTACATGATCCAGATTCTAAACCTCATTGAAAGCACTGTCATTTTTTATTATATTAAATCTATGATTGCAAAAACTGCTAAGCAACAGAAATTGAAACTGTAAGAAAAGAGTACATATATCACTAAATTTCCAGTTTATATGCAACGAAGTTTAGCACCCTCAGGGCTTCACATAAGATTGTATCTTCAAGACCACCAAAGAAGGGCATAAATTTAACTCACAGGGGTCAATGTTTGGGGCACGCAAAATATAGCCCGCACATCAGCATGATTTACAATATACTTGACAGCATCTGGACCTGCAGAGAAAACAAGAATTTATTTACGATCCAAAGGAGCAGGCAAAGATCAAATCTAAATTCTTTTTTAATCATTCACGGACCAAGAGTATCATATAAAGGAACTGATATATAAGAGTATGCAGAGCAGGCATGATCAACAATGAGCCATTCTGGTCTGTTGATAAAATAAAATCCAATGCAAGATCCCTGTCACATTGAAACCAATAATAAACAGGTATCAAAAAGGGCCAGCCTAAGAGTGCCAGTTAGAAAATTGCATGTCATATGCAAATGTAGTTGAAAAGCTAAATCAACACCAAGAAGTACAGATGGAGCTTATTTTTAGCACATATTGCCTTTTGGATTCTCACATTTGGTATTCCATGATACATTAGGCCAGAACCTACTGCTGTCCGTGCAGTACCCACTTCTCCATATGTCATCCATTTATACCTAGGAAAAATGAATCAAAAGACATGAGATAACCTCAAATTTGTAAACTTAATTTAACTTCATATGAGACTTACTCTCCAATGGTTCCATCAACCCGAATTCGTGTGCCTAGATATTTGTAATCCCGGAAAGCATCAACAGAATGCCTACAGTCACAAAGTTGGAGAAACCATGAAGCTTCTAAAGACAAAAGTAACTGAATGGTCTACATTTGACACATAATTCAAGTGGAACTTAAGAAACCTCAAGCATAAATTCTATAAAAGAAAGGATTCTTACACAAAATTATCATGCAATGTACCAATATCAGGATGATCAGGAAATCTGCTCACAAGCTTCAAAGGAGAATGGACAGACCTGCCACGGAAAAAATAAATAAATAAATAAATAACACCTAATAAAAGCTCAGGGAAAATGAAGACAGTCAATAGCTCTGATGGGAAAATGGAGATAAAGTCAATAATTCTGGTAAATACATACCTGTATACATTCCATTTTCCCTCCTGTAACTTCTCTGGAAGCACAACACTGTAACCCTGCTCTGCTCAGAGTGCAATGTCAGCGTTGACAGTATTAATGTATATATACACAACAAAAACATGACAGGTAAAAAGATATACTCACAAACCAAAGATATGCAGTCAACCAAGATTCAGGAAGAAACACTTAAGATTATTTTTTTGGTATGGACTTGATCAGACTAATATCAATGACTGATGTTCTGTTGACATGTTTTATGTGATATCATAGTTGTTCCACTCATGGTCATCTATTTTTACATTGTTCTGCCGTGCAAAGTATTTGGAAGAGGCTTTTAAAACATTGAAATAAAATTTTGAAGGCATTAATGCATTCCAACTTCAGAGATTTTGAGAGGTTAAAGAAGAGATATTTTGTGCAGTGTGTTGACAATCGTTTATTGCATTGGAATGGAAGAATGAAAAAATTTTAAAGATAAATACTTTCCAATACCACTGATCAGGCTAGGATATATTTTGGCATCCTGGCAGTGTTCTTCGTTGTTCTTTTAGAAAGGTACCTGAACTAATGTTCAATGGGATTGAAGAGCCCTTTATTCTCCTTTGAATATTTCTTTTCTAATTTTGTCACAAGGATACTTTCCTCTCAATTGTACTAGATTTCCTCCTCTCCAAATAAATTTTTTTTGCTATTATCAGAAAAAGTGAGAAATCCCAACCTAAAACAGCATGTCCCACAACTACAAATTTCAAAATCTAACAGATAACCTTTATGATAACAATTTGATCAAATGGTTGAGCTGCTGCCCACATCCTATGGCCAAGGCAGTCAAGAAACCATATACGCAATTGACAATTAACGCTTTCAAGAAACACAGGGCATTCTCTCTCTCTCTCTCTCATTTTTTTAAGATCTAAACCTAAAGACCGCCTTAAATCCACCCCACCTTGTAACACTTTGAGACAAAGTTCAAGGGCACTATTCCAATGTTTCTCTGCCTTATAATTTACATACTCAGGGAATGGTCTAACTTAGCTTAAGACATCATCCTCGGAATGAAAGTTACTAGATGCCTACCACTATCTGACCACTGGAATTCAATCTTAAGGTAGAAAGAAGCCATTTTCATTTATTTTGCACCTTTTGGAAGATCTAATTTAGTCATCTATTTATTCCAAAACCTCTAAAGCATCAACCCGACTAATAGCTTTCTGGATTCTTGACTGGAATGAGGAAAATAGACCTCGTACCCTTCGTTCCCAAACAACATGGTTTACATTAACTGTTGAACTTAAAACACATCACCACAAATTGACACACAGAAATACAGTAGGCATAAGATTCCCAGGGTCCAAAATTAATCTTCAAGCTCCATCTGCTCAAATTTTTGCTCTTGGTTGGAACCCATAAAAGAGTAATAAATGGGAAATATTTAAAACCAGAAAGCTACGATTAAAAAAAAAAACGAAACAAGAAAAAATAAATACATAAAGATATGATGCAAAGAACACAAACTCCAAATAAGAATAATTGATTCAATAAAAAAAAAAGGTACTCCGATCTTAATAACAAACAATGATATCCTTCAAACTATAACCAAAATAAATTGTAATATGAATGGTGTCCTATTTATAATGGTTATCCTTGTGGAATTTCTGCTTTCCATATGCTACAACTGACCCCACGGAAAATCGAAGTCACCTCCTCCAATCAATGAAATCAAAAGAAGGGGCAAAAGAAAATACAAGTCAACACCAGAAGAACAGGGACCACCACCTAAAAGGATGGATCTTTTTCCAAAGTAAAAGGCACTGATATCTACATATACACATTGAAAAAATATATATTGTATCTAGAATAGAGAGTTACCTGAGAAGAACTCGCCGGCTGTGGGGTTAAGAAGGAGCTGAGAAGGAGAGTCGCCGGCGGCAACAAGATGTGCGTTAATGGCTTGAATGCGACGTTGAGCTGAGTCCATACTTGTTGGATGTATCAATACCGTGGTGTTGTTAGCAGCATCAACAACGAGTGTCAAGCAAAATTATCAGTTTTCTGTTTGTTCCCCGGAAATCAATTATTGGAGAATATTAAGAATAAGAAGAGATAAAAAAAGAGAAAGGGAAGAGAAAAGGGGCACACATTTTTAGGATGATGATTGGATTTTCTGAGATCAGTAAACCATGCGGTCTAGATGATTAATTAAAAAAAAAAAAGGCCAATTTCTTTTTTTTTTTTTAAGAGGCGGCGGCCGGCGAATTCGACACTTCTGTCTTACATGTTTAGGTACTGCCAAATCTTTTACTTTAAAAAAAAAAAAAAAGGGAAAATTGAAATTAGGATGGCAACGGATCTGTGGCGGGAACAGGCTCTCTTGTCTCCATCTTATAAAAGATGAGATTGAGGCGAAAACTTCCCTTATCAAATATCAAATTTAGTTGTTAAAAAATTAAGTACGTGCATCTCCACTACTTATTATTTTTAAATCATAATATGAAACTGAGGCATTCAAAAATATCATTTTGCGGTGATAGAATTAGGCGATTAAGATTTGTATTAAATTGGATTTGGATGTGGAAAAGCCAAGGAGGCGATGCGGAAAAAGGTCAGAAGCTAAAGGCTCCTCCATAGATGCAAATTGCAAAACGGCTGATATCACATCCCATTAATTAATGGGGAAATTGCAATGAAGGGCAGGAGATTTTTCTTTTATTAGATCTGATTTAATTATGAATTTTAGATATAATATAAAAAATATTTTTTTTAAAAAAAATATATATATATTTTTTTTATAGAATAAATGGAATTTTAAATAATTAAATTTTTTTAATAAATTAATATCTGTTTTTAGATATAAATTTTGGATTTATAATTAACATGTTATTTTGTATTGATAGTGTATAATTGGTCAAGCAACATAATATTTTTAAGATGGATGGTTTAAATTGAAGGAAGAGAAGTCTATGAAAAATGTGGCTGAAGGGGACCTTATAGTTCTAGGTTGGAATTTTACCATTATTACATCTATAAATAGTGGAATCAAACCTTACAATACTCAAAACTTTCAAATGCTTTTGCCAAACCTTAACCTTTTTGAATTACGGATTTCTTTTCAAACACTTCTCTCAATTTCTTACTTGTTCAACCATTCAATAATAGCCATCTTTTTTTTCTTTTTTTCCCCTCTTATAATCTGTTTGGCTTTACCATAAAATTTGCTATTAAGAAAATTATTTTATTTAAAATATTAATTAAAATAAATTTAATATATTTTAATCATAAAATAGTACATAACAAAATTGTTATTTAAAATTATTTTAAATAATATTTTTTTAAAACACACCTATTTTTACTCTAAAGAGTAATATCAAACAGAATCTCAGTTAACAGACTAAAGACAAAACCATCCCACAACACTAGAGGAAAGGATACCTCACATAAATTTCTCATGAGAGACTGTACTAATTTACAAGAGCGCTCGCAAATGGGTGGAGACCTTGATGAAGCTCCAGAGCTCTTTTTTTTTTTTTTTTTTTTGGGTCATCCCTTAATCTTGTACTACTGATTCCCATGTTTGTAGATCAATATGAATGCTTATCATCTTATATTAAAACTTTAATATTGTGAACTTACATTCCATTTATGTTAAAGCAATTCAATTAATGCAAAATTTCTCCAAATACAGGCTCCACATCAAGCTTTTATACGCCTGCTAGATCTACTGATTTGTGCAAATGCGTGTTTAACTTGCTAGGTCTACTGATTTGTACATATGCGTGCTAAACTCTTTTTCCACTTGCTATATTCAAGAGGGAAACAATATTAACATCAAGGCCTTTCCTCGGTCTGCCTCGAAACTTCATTTTCTTGGTCAAATCAATATTGCAAGCTATAGCTGACTAGATCATACAAACAATGTCTCCATGTAGAAGCATATACAACAATATATTTAGACTTTAATTTGTAACACAAAATACTAATTTTTTTTTCGTGACTTTCAATTGATTATTCATATTAATGTGATATTTATTAGATTAAAAAATTATATTCATAAAATAATAATTTTGAGTAAATAAATTATAGATTATTAAAGTATCATAAAATTAATATAGAGAAAATGTAAATTTTAATCAAACAAATATCACATTAATAAAAATAACCTAACAACTGTCAATTAAATACCTCAAAAACTTTTGTATACCTTGCTATTACATGCTCTTAAATTAAAATACTATTTATGTAATTTACCTTCAAAGTTGGCAAAGCCTCCAAACTCTTGACTCTAATCCAATATTAATTTGATTATATACAACAGTTATTTTCTTCAATATTACTAAAACTAGACCGATGGATTCCAATATAATTTTAATCAAATTGACATTGATCTATTATGATTCTGAATTGATCCGGTCCAATTCCGGTAGTCTAACTGCTACCCTCTTGGATAGTGAAAAAGTGGAGCCCATCCTTAACACAAGTCACGCAGGAGAATGGTAATTTTGGGCACATCTATATACAGCACCCTCGATAACAATAAAATTAAAACCACCCAAAAATTAAAACATTCAGCCTCATTCCATTAGAATGACACTCTTACAGCGCTCATGAGTCATATCCATTTAACATGTTCAACAGCCAATTTAGAGACAGACCCCAGAATACATCTCTTTTGCAAGCACTTTCACATTGCAAAACACCATCATGATCTTCCCAGTTCGCTAAAATATCAGAACATGTATAGCCTGATTTCAATATGTACCGACAAGACCTAAATTGTATCATCAGCCCACAAGCCTACTAACTAGTATCGTCTTATTAAAAGAGCTCCATCAACTGCTGTGCCACATCTGCATCGAACAGTTAAACATAATTAGCAATAAGAATCAACATACAAGCATAATAAACACATAATGATTTCTCTCATGATCTTATCTAGCATAAGGCTGAATCAACAATGTATAGTCAAATTGTAGAAGCCAAGTAGCCCAAACATTTTACCCAACAGTGCCACTTTGTTAATTTGTTAATCTTAAAGAGTATTTATCTTAACTTATAAGTTGGTCAAACCAACTTAAGGACTCTAAAAATAAGTTCATTTGTTTGCTTATGACATTTTTTAGGCCTATAAGTTAAAAAAATATAAACTAGTTTATCATTTTTGTGCTTATAAGTAATATGCTTATAAAAACGTTTGACCAAGTACTTTATCATGTTGCCTTCATTTAATTTTTAAAATTTTACCACAAATCTCATTTAATATCCTTTTTAATCATTTTAATAATCAATGTGCTTATAAACTATTTTTTACTAAACATTAACTGTTTATTAATCACTTATAAACACTTTAACCAAACTCATAACTACTTAATATTATAAATAATTATAAACTCAACTTAGCTTATAAGCAAATTTTTACAAGTTAAGCTAAACACCCTCTCCGAAAGGGAGAAATAAAAGCTTTAGAAGTCCTGATCAGCAATTCATTGATTTTATCAATAATAACTAATAGACTATTTATTAGTTGCAGTTTGTATCAGCTCTATTTTTATAGTTATTTATCATCAGCTAATAACTGATTTGCTTTTATTTTTTATTTAGACTATATTATCCTTTTAAAATTTATTAATTACAAAATTTTTGTGTTTTTAAATTAACTTTGTTTTTATATCAATGAATTATTTAAAATTATAATAAATAATAAATAAACACAAAAATATTACAAATAATAATTATAATATTGATTCTTATATATACTTAAAAAAATATATATATATTTTTAATTATTTTAGATAATTGTATTATAAATTAATAATTATATGTACATTTCAATAATAAAATAAATAATATAATATATATCTTTATTAGTCATTTTATATACTAACAATAATAGTTAGATATAATTTTACCAAACACTTATGAATATTAGCTACAATCAGCTATTAGCTATCAGCAATCAGCTACCAGAAACAAGCTCGTAAACTACTGGGTCTTCAGTCTAAACTAGGAAAATCCTTTTATTACCAATATTTTGAACATATACAGTTTGTGAATTATAAAAATCTATGTGAAGGTACCTTGGATAATGGCTGGTGTTGTTTGAAACTCCTGCCAGATATTTTGGTGACAAGCCAGATCCAAATTTAAAAACCTGGCAGCAAGGTAAGCAGCACCAGCAGCAATATGATGAGGTTTAAACTGAAGCCACAGTGAGCTCCTAAGCCTACAAAACAAAATAATAAAATTTTTAAGTGATGTGCCAAAACCACCATTGTTCAGCAAATGATAGATGCATAAACAGTAAAAACCAACCAGCTTGGCCACATTAATATGAATAGGCAACATCTTGTGCAACTTAGCATATATTCCCATAATGACAGAAACCACATCAGCAGTGAGAATACAACAGATAAATATACAACAATCAAACCGAGCATTAGATTCAAAGTGAGAAAGGAAAGCAAGTCAAGTCATTTTCTCTTACCAACCAAAAAAGCAGCAACCCAGGAAGAATATTTTGCAAGAATCTGTGCAGTATTGCCGATAGAGTACCAAAACTATAGCAAACAAGTTATACTCATCTACAAACACATCTACTCCCAGGCCCATTTCTGCTGCAGGGGATTTTTAACTCCAGATACATAACACAATTCTAGTAAGAACAAACAGAAACTAGGAGCACACTGCAAATAATTTAACTTCTTAGACCAATCATCTGCATCTTCTGCCCAACAACTTGATCTGGAAAGGCCCGTCAAAACAAATGCACTAATGCTTATGAAGTACGCATGCAACCCCAAATTATAGGATGCCATCATCCCAAATCCTCTAGCAGGCACAGATAAGCTACATCATTTATACTCGTAAGAATAAAAGGATGAGGTACAATTGATACACATTTTGCAGGTAGAATACACACACACACACACACACACACACACACACACACCCACGCTCCAAATACATGCTGAGTTCTAAAACTTTGATTGAAATATGAAAAGGCTGAATTTCATCAATGATTATTGAACTTATCATTATTTCAGCATAATCATTAAACTTCAATTTGCATCAGCAAAGTAACTTTATAATTTTGTTTCAATAAGGTCAATGTTGTTAGGTTTTCATAGAATCCTTTTTTTTTATATACCAAAGTAAAATTTTTCTAATGTAGCTGTAGAATTAAGAATATTCTATTTCTTAGTTAGCAAGAACCAAAAAAGGGGGCTAAAATCTCTACAAAAATTTGGCAATGGTGACCTTATTGGAAAAAAAAAATTCAAAGTTCAATGATCAAGAACAAAATTAAACCATACTTTCTGTTACTAAAAGCTGCAACCGATCTAAAAAAATTTATAAGCATTTAAAAAAAAAATTGAGAATCGCACAGATGGAAGAGGCAACAGGCAAGAAAGCATGTCAGGAGGGCATCTCACCCACTGCAGAGGGCAGTTGTAACATTGTCTTAATAACTTTGCTCCCCACAATCTCCACATATGTTCCATGGAAGTGTACAAACCACCTCCCCCACCCCACCTCCAGGGCCAAAGCTGGTTGTATTTAGAAAAGATGATCAGGTTTAACCCTGAAAGATTGTTTCTTTTTTCCTTTAAAAATTTTTTTAAAAAAAATAAAGGAAAATCCACACTTCAAATTTTCTTTTATTAACATAAAAGATAGGCCCTACACATGACTACCCTGACCCAATCTTCGAGGCTCTTTTCTCACTGAATAAAATTGCACCTGAATTCCAGAAGCATTTGTGTAAGTGTGTCTGCATTGTGATGTAAAATTTTTAGCTGGACTGCGGAGGCATTTTATTACAAGCAGCCAGAACGCCAGAAATCACTTCTCAAGAGAATATATTTTTTAGTAATACATGAGTCAAGCTTGACAACCTTTGGAAGTCCACATGGTGAACAAATGAAACAAAAAGAAGTTAATAATAAGATTATATTTTTAGCCAGGTTAAATTACATTTATTTCAATTAATATTAACCATAACATGTACTTGTCCAATTTATAATCTGCATGGAGATAATTAGACATTAATCAAAACAGGCCAAAGAAAATCACATTCGGCATTATACTTAGTTTTTATCTCAGTTAAATAATTGCTTAGATGAATCAGAATGCAAGAACAAACAGCAACAGGCATACTAAGCTTAACAAAGCAGTAGGTACAGACACCAAACTGACACCACCATGATAAAACTAGCTTGGTAGTGCTATTGAAACACAAAAGAAAGGCCGCCTATTAGTCTTGTTATCTGTGAGGATTAATCAAGTAGTGCTATTTTCTTTCTTTTCTATTTTGCAGCCTCTTCTCCCAAAAAAGAGGTTTGAGAAGTAGAACATTTCCTCACCCTTTCTCTTCCCCACCTTTTAGCTCTCAGATTGGTCAAAAGCATTTAAGGAATTTAATAAGCTACACAAAATACATTTACATATACAAAACAAAAATGTAAATCAACTTCTAGAATAGTGACAAGCCATCTTCTTTCCTTTAGGCACCTTAAAGCACCATACCTAAATAAATTAGTTCATTTATTAACTTCAATTAAGCACCAAAAGATAGAAAGAGAGACACATACATACTAAGTTTAATATTTTATGTTGTCCACAGACACAGTGTAATATTTGAAATCCTACACCAACAAACAAACTCTCTGAAATGGTTACACCCCATAAACTTATCACATAAACAAATGAGGGAGACGTGTGGGAAGGATAAAACTGCACCTTGTCTGCGGATAACATATGACCATGTAAATATGTTAAAATAACCGCAAAGTAAAGGTAGCAAAGAAATGAAATCAAATTATTAGGAGAAAAAAGAAATGGAAAAAAATTATTTTTGTGGTGATTTTTACCTTCCACAACAAGATAATGAGTTTATTACTGTAGGTTGTGACCGATATTTTTTGTTCTTTTTTTCCCCTTTTAGTGTCCCAACCAAAAACTTGCAAATTAAGCCTTTCCTATGCATTGTGCCTAGGAAAGAGTGAACACCGGTTGAAGGCGCCTGCCTTAGCCTGGTAGAGGCACTAGGACTGCACCATGCGCACATTGTGCCTCAAGCACACCTTTAAAACCTATGCTCTCAATGGAGTATGCCTTCTTCTTCATCCAAATAATTTCTTCATTTTGGATTAATAAAAACACTGTTTTATGCAAGTACTTGACAAAGATGAAAAACATTAAACAGAAAAGTATACTAGGTATTCCCTTTTTTTATAAAAAAAAAGAAAAAAGATAACAAGTATCCTCTTCTAATAAAAACTGAACAGAAAGATAATAAGCATCATCTTTAATAAAGAACTAACATACTAGATTACTATTGACGATAGAAAGATGTGACAGCAAGAAGAGAAGTCCAGAAACAGAATGATAAGAGATAATGAGAACATATTTCATGCATATAGCATAATATAATTTTTATGTGTATATATTAATTAAGGCTAAAAAAAGATTAAGTCAAATATAGGCCATCTCTGTCCATGCTCCCAGCAGTATTAGGAAGTCCATTTAAGTGATTGAGTATGCTATAATATAGTTGTCTCCCAATGTGAAGGTCTTCACCATGGTCAATAAAAGGTTCAAGTCTAGGTACCCACAAGTACTGGATAATATATGCTGTGAGCATCTAATATAAACCTTCATGATGAGGCCAGTACATAAATAGGTGGAATTGTACGTTGTATCCCCAATCTATACATGGTTTACACTGATAAGATTGACAAATTTTTGAAATATACCATAAAAAATGACAGGTTCATGCCAAACAGTTACACAAGTACCATTTCAGAACATACAATTGAACTCAAAAATAGATCATACTATGCAACTGCACAACCAGTTGACACTCCTTTATCAAATGGAAATACTTGTTGGCAAATGTTTGAACTGTCCCTTTCAGAAAAAATATTTTTCGTCTATGAAATTGAACTAAAAAAAGGCCATAATTTTACAAAAGCTTGAGAAATGTAAAAAAAAGGATCAGGCAAAAAAATCCAAAATGGTTTTATAATAAAAGATGCAACTATAGACACATGTTAGATGGAAGACAACTAGCATAAATCTTTAGAGCAAGCGTGTATAAAAAAATCATTTAATGCAGGGAGGACATGACCATACTTGGTCTTTGACCCAAGCCCAATCAATAGAATTCCTCCCAATTGTGTGAAGGGACAACAGCTGGAAAAGCAACCAGGCTTCACAAACTAGAAGTTTGTATGAAGGGCCCAGAAAATTGTCCAAATAAAAAAATGGAAAATGGAAGAAGTTAAATAGCAAAATGGTTATGGAATTTCTGAGGCTATCTTTATAGCAGATAACCGGGTTGATGGGGTATATAATCATGGTTATGTGATCCACAACATATCGGCAGTTCAACTTCAGAGGTTAAAAAAAAAACTTTCCATGCACAGCATATCAATCCGCCAGCTAATAAGCACGCTAATCTTGTGTAGACCCTGCAATTATATGCCATGCCAAAAGAATCAATATTCCATACCAGAATTACTAGGCAGAGCAGTTGCTCAAAAGAAGAAAATTACTGGCACAAGTATAAGCAATTTGAACCAAAAGAGAACAAGAAGAAACCCAGTAGTTCCTCTTCCTTGGCCCAATCACCCAAGTAACACAAAACCTCAACAAAGTTCTCATTGGTTGAGATTCAAACACTCACCAGCTAAATCTACATAGACAAATCACTAGAGCCACAACTCCACTTCCTAAACCAAACAGCGACTTTACCCAAATTACTCTCTAGAAATCCACACGTAAATATATCTAAAGCAGAGCCAAACCAAATAGCTTCCTGAAGAAAGAAGCAAGATCAGAATCATAGCATATTAGTTAGGTCCATGAGAGCTCATTCATTTTGTCACTAACACTAACTGATGACAAATGTACAGCACCTTTAAAAATCTAATATTCAATACAGTACATAACAATGGAAGTGATAAACTCACCCTTCACTGACCAAGTTTAAGGCCAGGTTCACCAAAACTGTTTGTGAAAACCCTAATTTGTTAAGGACAGATGTCAGTGGAGCATATGGATGCTGCACATTAAGTTCAAAATTTAGAGTTGTCAGTATCATTTGCTCAGCTTCAATCACTCGCTCCCGGTAGTGTTCAAACCAATCCTGTAGAAAAAAATTCATTTCATGTCAGCATGCTATTTTATATTTTCAAATATGAAGCATTAAGACACATGAAAAATCTAAAAGGGTCTGAATTGCTCCTGTAAGATCTTTTTTTTTTTTTTTTTTTTGGCGGGGCGGAGGGATTATAAGAAACGTAAGAAATAAATAGTCCTCTAAGATACTCACAACAGGGAGAATGTATGACAAAAAAGTCATATCTTGCTTGTGAAAAATTTCACAAGAAGCTCTCAGTACATTGTTCAAAGGGCGTGGTGTCTCCTCAGACTTTGAAGCAAGAAAAATAGCAGCAGTAGCAATTAACTGCAACAAAGGCAAACCATTTGTGATGACCATAACTGTGATAATCAGGAATATGGACCTCAAGTCACAGCACACATCTTCAATAAACGTTTGTACCATAATATAAAACACCTTCAACAATATCAAATAGGTTATCAAAGACCAACCAGAAAATTAGATGCAAGAAATAGAAAATGAAATGAAAATAAAAATTCCTGAAATGAATTGATAGATTAATAATAAGTACAGAAGGACTTCAAAATAAAAATAACTATAGTGATAATAATGATGATTTGACCCTTTTTTATATAGAAGTTCTAAAAAGCTAACATCAATATTTATTTCCAGAAATTATCACTTGGGAAAACGCTGCAAAAAGACCTTATGCTGAGTGCTTATGAAGTATCCTTCAAATAGCTTCTAACAATGTAACCCAAATTTTAAGCAGAAGGGAACTAGAAAACTCACAAATCTGTCATGGCAAGCATGTGATCTTCGCACAAAAAAACGATGGCACAAAACCATGGCAGTACCAACAGTGGTTTGTGGCCTAGAAGAACCAACACAATTTGTTAATTAAATAAATTTGTAGGAAGCAAAAATTGATAATCTAAAAAGGGAAATAAACTGCTGGTTTTCTTAGAACCCATGCAAAAAACATCTAAATGAATTTGTTTGCACAGTAAAAATATGAAAACATCAGAATCAACAAAAACATTCAAGATTAAGCACTTACAAATCAAGCCGCAGTCCAAGATTCTGAAGGAATGCACAGTAAGAATACCGCAAATGTGTTTCCCGTAGTGCATCAATACCATCTTTTCTCGATGGGGAGTGTCTCTCAATCTCATCCCTGGACATAAATGCAGGTTCATCATCTTCCAATTTTGTGCGGTCACGTTTGCAGCTGGTAGACGTAGAGGTCTCAGCATTTGATCTTGTAGAAGGGACAGAATTGTTGTAGGTTGAAGGAACAGTGGTTTCATAAGTGATCTGCTGCACAAAGTGTCTCCCAGTGTCTCCCCAGGTGCCAGCACTAAATTTTCTCCTTTTGAAGGATGGGGCACCACTAGAAATGTTAACATAATTGTTACTGTTGTTTATGTGGTCCCTGAATTTTCCTGGGAATTCATGGAAATGGTTATAATTCCAGTTATGGTTGTAATTGTCATTCCTATTTGTGTTCATACTCCTGTTCCTGTTACTGTAGTTGTTTCTATTGAAAGAGGACCAACGATCATCGTGGAGAGTGCCACCTTGCGAATGGTAATTACCTTGTGAATGGTAATTCCGAGCAAAGGACATTGTTGCTGAAAAATTACCCAAAAAACGAAGAAATGTCAAATGAGATTATTAAGAAAAAAAAAAATCAGACTTGTCCACCAAAGATGAAAGTAATATAAATAATGATTTGAGATAAAAAGCTGTTTTTCAGATTCCCAAATCTTACACCTGATATCTCTGTTTCTTTTAAAAACTTCACAATTTCATCATTACACAAGTGGGATAATTATTTCTATTAATTAAGAACCCTAATGTCGAATTGACCTATAAGCAAGCAACAAATGGGACAAATTAAAAATCAAATAAACAAAAAGCACAAAATTTCAAGTTTGGCTGACTAAAAGTTCAGACAAAGCTGGACTCTGTCTTGACGATCCAAGCCTACAATTAATATCCACGCTCTAATTATCAATAACTGCCACACAAACAAAAAGATCCAGCTAACCAGCTTAATTCGTCGATATTACCAAATTTAAACGAAATTTAAACATAAGCAATAGAAAAATCCAGTTAGCCCGGATCCTAAAAAGGCCAAAGTAAAATCCTTCAACAACCAAACAAAATATACAAACAAACAGACTATTTGAATTTCGGTACAAACAGCAAATTTTCCGAAGAAATTCGACAAAACAAAGCATGCACTTACAATTGAAACAAAAAAAAAAAAAACCCCGATTGGAGAATAAAAAACCCTATAAATGATCGAAGTATCAAATAAAAAATAAAAAAAAATACCTGAATGGTTGGAAATTTAGATCTAAGCTCCGTGATTGAGGTAAATACCAAATTTCAGGATGAGAATTTCACCCTTTTTGCCTTAGAACCGATCGAGAAGCTGATATGAGATTGGGGTTTAAAAGAAGAGAAAGCGTAAAGGGAGGTCAAAGAAAAGAAGAGTGCTAGAGAGAGAGAGAGAGAGAGAGAGAGAGAGAGAGACGTGCGCGAAAGAAGATAAATATTTGATCTTTTCTTTTTTTTTTTATTTATCCAAAAATTCGGTGGTTTCTTTTCTTCAGTTCCGTAGGTTCGGTTGGGTTGTTGTTAGTTTTTTTTTTACTTTTTTTTAAACGTAGATGGGTTTGGTTTTAAGTTCCAACCCCCAAGTCCGACCACCACCTTTTCTAACGTGCGCGGCTGTGCGTATCACGTGAATTAGGTTTTGGACTAAGTCCAGGCACGCGGTCCATGACGTGGCAATGGCCTAGAGTCTAGTTGGGCCCAGTAATTATTTTAATGGGCCAGTGTGACATTCGAATCAATTATTTTTCTTATATATTTTTAATGGGAAAAACAATATCATGTTTTAAACGCCTCTGATGAGGACCAAAGTTTATTGAAAAAAAAAAAAAAAAAAATGCTTGACTCAGCATATGTCGGAGAGTGGAGACATTTTCCATTGGAGTTTAAAGATGGGGTTTGTTCTACCCCTGCATATACCTAATGTTGAAGATCTCTTAAGTTTAAAGTTATTGCATCTCATGAAGCTTCAAAGAAATTCCTATCCCTGTCTTTTTTAGCGTGTTTGTATTTTTTTTTTTTTTAAATATAGAAAAGCTTGATATTGTTTGTGTATGACGTAGAAGTATACACTGATTTATTTTGATATATTTTAATACTTTGTAATTTAATAGTTTCTCTCTAAATTTTACAGAGAGAAAATTCTCTTTATCCCTCTTTTTTTTTTTTTTCTGGATTATGGTCTCTTTTGCCCCTTGAGGGCAGGGGGCCTTCTCCCCCTCCCCCTCCCCCCTTTTTGATGGATTGTACATAGGATTTTGGTTTTACATGGATTGTATGTGAATTTCCACAGACCACAACGTGTAGGATTAGGTCTAATAATGATTTGAGTTGAGTTTTAAATCAAATCAAAATTGATTGCGTCAAACTTGAAATACGAATCGATTAATGGTTCAAGGCTTGATTTGGATCGGAATTGTTCTGGGAAAGAAGTGATTTCAATCCCTATTAATCCCATATTTAGCTAGGACTCATGTTGAGCAAGTCCTGGGACTCAGGCTACTGAAGCCCAAAATAGCTTTTATTCCCCCAAAAGCCAATATAATAAAAAAAAATTATTAGTATAATTAATCAGTAATAATCACCACAAATCCAGAGGCTTTAGAGCCTAAATAAACAGCGATAGAGCAGGTCAAACTGATTGAAACTAGTAAAAATAAATTGTAATGGAGGTGGACTATGCAACTGTGATATGAGTCAGCAGGTACAGATGATGATGATCACTCATCGTACTAATTACAGAATTCAACTCGGAGAGGATTCTGCTCCAGAGAGTAAAATAAAATCTTACAGCACTTCTCAGTTCCCACCCATGATCCATCCCCACCTTTCACGTATAGGGCACGTGACGTTTCCACTGCATGAAATCACACAAACACGAGAGAGAGGGATGGAAGCTCCCATGTGAGCCCTCTCAGGCTCCCACCGTTACCCAGATCCAGGAAATTCCATACAAAACCAGCTACATAACGGACAGCACGAAAAAAAAAATGGAGTTATGGACCACAATTACTGGCGGCCTGGTGGGTGATGGTGGCGCTTGTTTTCCACTCTCCACCGCAGAGAGTGAGGTTAAACAAAGCCTCCATCTTCTTTATCTTCAAATTATTACAAGAAGCATCCACCTTTCCTCTCGCTCAGTTTTACTTCTCAAAACTCAACACCATCTCTCTCTCTCTTTCTCTCTCTCTCTCTCTCTCTCTCTCTCTCTGCTGATCGTATTATGCAGATAATGTAGCAACCAAAGATGGGAAAGAGAAGAGACAAAGATTCGAGATCATCCCAAACTCTACCCTCATCACCTTCTCACTCTTTCTCTTCTTCTTCCTCAGATTTTGAGTTCAGCACCTCTCTGTCTCCACGCAAATCTTCCACAGCTCTATGCCCAGCAGACGAGCTTTTCTACAAGGGTCAGCTCTTGCCTCTCCATCTCTACCCCCGCATTTCCATGGTTCGTACACTCCTCTTAGCCTCTTCAAGCACATCTTCCTCTTCTGACACCACCACCACCGCCTCTCGCAACTCTACCGGCAGCTCCAACGACTCCACCTGCTCCTTCAGTAGCGATCTTGTCTTGCTTGGAGAGTGTGACTCTTCAAGACCCAGTTCTGTCACCGAAGACGATGAGTTCAAGCGGCTTAACAACGCCTACCCTCCTCATTTTCAAACCCATGTTCACTTGAATTCCCAGATCAAGAAGAGCAATAAGTACTTCTCTCTATCGAGATTCTCTTCTGTGTTCAAGAAGGAGCCCAATAACCGCGAAAACGATGCTTTATCTAGTTCTTCAGTGAAAAGAATGAGCGCTACAGCAAAGGAGGTGATAAGGAAGTACTTGAAGAAAGTGAAGCCATTGTACGAGAAACTTTCCCAGAAACAACAGCAAAAAATGGGAGGTGTAAATCCAATGAGAACAGCACCAATTAGCAGCGTCTCATTTTCCATCAAATCGGAGAGATCTGATGACTACTCTGTCAAGAATCCAAGCAAAGAAAGCAACCGAGAATTTTCCCACTCTTTCTCGGGAAACCTGAGGTACCCAAGAAGGAGAAGCTACGTTTCAAGCTGCCCATCGTCCATGAGGTCATCTCCCAGCCACTCTGGCGTCCTTTGTAGAAAAGGATTCATGGGTTCAGCCACAAGTAATAGGATCGCTGGTGGTATGCACTATGCAGATAAATCATCCATGGAGGAGTTGCAGAGTGCTATTCAAGGTGCAATCGCTCATTGCAAGAACTCCATGATGCAAAGCAAGACTATGATGAGTAATGAAATCTAATTAATTAATTCATTGTTAATTAATGTTTGAGATATTTAACTGAAGAATTAAGCTAATTTCACTTTAATCTCTTCTACTTCAAGTGACTTGCATGTGGAGTACATTAATTAATCAATTGTGTTTTTACAACTTCGATAAAACTAGGCACTGTTTAATTAATAACTTCGTTTCCAATATTTTTGAGCTTGTGATTCTGTTACTCTCTTTTTAATCCAAGTCCCATTCAATCAAGTTTGTAATAAGCTACTGTCATTTTAGATTAATTAATTTTAATATAGTATTCTCTTATTCTTCGATCTGAGGTCTGAGAAGGGAGAAATTGTATATGATTTTGTCGTTTAAGGAAGAAAAATTATTTGTTTGTCCATGTGCGTAAGAGTAAATGAAGGGTTCAGGCTGATCACTCTACGGAATCTCTGATATACGATAAAAAGACTATTCCTACTTTTTTTTATAATTTCATTAGAATTCTATTTTTTATTAATTAATATCTTTCATAAATAATATAAATTTATAAAGTTATTTTAATAGGTTTACATTATTTAGCTGGTAAGAAAATTTTAAGACTTATAAAAGATTTTGAATATACATAAAACACAATTTTAATAGAATTATATTTTAATATTTACTTTATATTAATTAATATTTGTTATAAATAATATAAAATTATGAGAATATTTTAGTTTGTTCACAATTGTAATTATTCATATATCAAATATTTTAATAAATTTAATTTTGATTTAGGTGCAGAAAGTTATACTTAGATATTAGGAAAATAAAATTATTAAAAAATAAAAATTATGAAGAAAATACTATTCCTACTATTTTTTAGCATTTCATTAGAATTTGATTTTTTTAACATGTAATTTATATGAATTACTATCTTTTATAAATAATATAAATTTGTAAAGTTATTTTAATAGATTTACAATATTTAGTTGGCAAGAAAATTTTAAGACCTATAAAAAGTTCTTGAATATATAAATAAAACATAATTTTATTAGAATTATATTTTTAATATTTAGTTTATATTAATTAATATTTATTATAAAATTTTAAGCCTATTTTAGTCTATTTAAAAGTTCACCTCTTCATTTATAAATTTACATATATTAGTTTTTAAAATACATAAAATGCATATGCATCAAATAATTTATAATTTTTAATTGTTTTATTTATATATAAATTAAATATTTAATTTATTTACTTAAATAAAATTACTAAAATTTTATAATAACTAATATTAAAATTTAATATTGTAATATAATATATAAATACTTAAAAAGTTTTTCCATACCTATTAATTTATTATTTTTAGAAAATTCTTTTACATTTTCAAGAACTATAAAATTGTAAGATAAAATTTATTGAGATATGATAATTTCATTATCTTTAATAATTATATATCATATGAATAATAACTTAAAATTTTTATGGACGTTAATTTATTTAATAATAATTTATCTACATGTACAATTAGTAATGGTATATATAGATCATCCCCTTTAAAAGAAAAAAAAAATTAGTTATTTTTTGCTTTAGTATTAAACTATTAAACATTACATCTAATATTTTGGTTCCCTAAAATTGTAAAAAAATATTAAAGTAAAATATAATTATGCAAAATTTTATTATATTGTTTTTTTCTTATTATTGTTAATTCTTTCCCAATTATTATTAGTATAAGATTTAAGTTTTACATACTACTAATACCATGATAAATTGACAATTAAAATGAAAAAAAAATAAAATTTAAGTTTTACACACATTATTTATTAATATGATGTACGTATAAATATTAAATATATAGAATTATGCTATTTCACTTGCATTTGAGAATTCAATAAATTTACAATTTCTCAAGTAAAGTTTACTCAGTACTTGTTAATTTTAGTTCTTATAACAACGTTGTTCATGAATTTTAATGTGTAAAAAAAAAAACCTCTAGCTATTTATTTATGGACAATAATAACCTTTTATAATATTACCATGCCTTCGGATATTACTTTAAAAAGAAAAATAAAAATAACCTATATATCAATTTCCCTTTTTTGTTATACCTGTTTCTCTCACCCTCTTTTCTCTCTCATCATTTCTCTCCTTCTTCTGTTTCTTTCTTCAAATCTCTACATATCTCTATTGCAATAAATCTCATTAATAAAAAAAAATAAATATAAGATATAAAATCATTTGCTATAGTATGTATTATGTGAATCATAAAAATATCATTACTTATATATTTTATGACTCAAATTTTCAACAAGTATTAAAAATTTCAAAATGTTTTCTTTTTTTCTTATGTAAAATACATTTAACCAATATTATATTTTATACTTTGATAAATTCCACTATATCATAAATGGTTGAAATAATTTCATATTGAATAGAAATTTATGAAATATTGTCTTATAATATATCACTAATTTTTACTATTGTATTTAGTTTTTATTAATTTACCTTTTTTATATTTTCATATATAACATAACTAAAACTTATATAAACAAAAAATTTATGTCCAAAGAAGTCTCCATTTAATTAAAAAATATTATTTGAGAAAGTGAATTTATTAAAGAGTTCTTTTGTTTTTATATAGAAAAGTGAGATATTGCTAATTAAAAAATAATATTAGAAAAAAAATTATTACATGGAAAGAGTGAAAATTATATAAAAAAAAATTATATTTATGAAAAATTTAAAATTATTTAATTTATTTTTAGCAGCTATTTTTGTCACGACCCAACCTATGGGCCGGACTGGCACTAGGACCTGGGCCGGACTGGCACCCCCGAGGCCCGTAGTAAGCCTAACTATTCCTCAACCCAACTCTAAGACCCATTGGGCCCAAATTTCAAGAATTCAACTGGACAGAGTCCGGCCATAAAGTAGACCTTTCAACGGAAAGTTTTTTACTCACCCGACCTGTAAACACAATATATAATCAATTGGGGAGCTCAACTCACCCTCTACATAATCAATGTCATAAAAATAAATGGGAGCTCAGCTCGCTCATCCATTACATCAAACATACATATAATAACACGTTTACAGGTCCAACATGATAATTATATTACAGACCCAAATCAAATAAATACTTCTAACACATGCGAAAATTCTAGGAGTTAATAAAATTACACAAACATTAATAAACAACCTGCGAAGGAGAAAAGCAGGTTAACCACAACAAAAATCTTCCTATAGCCTGAAAAATAATGAACAGGAGTGAGCGTTCGACTCAGAGAGTAAAATATCAATTTTAACCATAATCTCTATAACTATCTAAAGCTAATGCACCCTGTAGAGTGAAATGCAACATCAGCAATATTTTCACATCATAACAGCAAAAAGGTAATTTGGAGCACTCACACACTCGATAATATCAAACAATACATATATGGGAGCTGATTCCCTATACAGATCTCTTATTCCAATCTGTGCCAGCAAAGAACTCAACTCGGACTTCCACTTAATAAACCAAATCGGGGTCCTAGCGAAGAACTCAAGCCGTGTCTACTCCGAAGGACCGAGTCCCAGCGAAGATCTCAAGCCGTGTCTACCCATCCTATCCATAGCCAACACTATATCATACACACGCCAACGTACGCACACTGCTCCAAATTATCACAACAACATCCATGGCACTTTAATAGTTGTGAATGTAACATAAAACATGCCTAGAGTTTAACTACATAGATATATACATATAAGTGATGCATGGGCATGCTTGAACATATAATAATATCGAAATTACAATTAAAATTAATATTTTACTTACAGACTTGACAGCAGTCACTGTGGCGGCTAAGTGGAGGAAGAATGCTGTCCCGACTCACGTGACAATTTTATTACAATCATTTAATAAATTTGACTCAATACAAACTAAGAAAAAGACCAAAGACGTCCTAAGTCGTACGGAAAATTCGACAAAGTCTCCCCTATACCTAGGACCTACCCAACCTGCAAATAGGTTTAAAACACACTTCTATATCCACCAACCATACATCCACATCTCAATCACATCACACAGCCCCTCCTGGGCCCATCCAAACAGTCATCAATCACAATATGTAAAATTATAGTTTAGTCCTTATAATTGATCCTTTTTGCAAAAACTATCCAAATAAACTCTAAAAATTCTAAAACTTTGCCCTGCGGTCCTTAGCAATATTATTAGGCTAATGCAAAAAGAATCATAATTTTTTGAGCTACCACGAATATTTTATGGATTTTTAATCCCATTTAAGCACTAGAAAATTACGAAAAAGCAAGGTTTGGGTTTACCTATGCCGATTCCGATCTCAGGAACGAGCTCGGGGTGTCTGACAATGATGGGATAGCTAAAATCCCGATCCAATTCCAAGACTTTTTCGGTAATCGGTCTGTCTGGCTGGAAATTCACAGACCCGGACAACTGTCGAATTTTCGTGAATTGAAGGTACCTACACGAAGCCCACAACACGGGGGTTAGTATAAAATTTTTACGGAATTTTCTAAACACATTTAATGCTCAGAAAAACACTGCGAAGTTCCGTAGGATCCACCGAAAAACGGTATCAGAAAATTTTGAAATTTATATTTCCACGAAGCTCTCGACGAGTGGAGCGCTCTGGTACTCTCAGTTTTCTCATGGGGTTCACGGTTTGCGAGAAATCTAGCCCAAAAATCAAAATGGGCTAAAACTTTCCAGACAAAAATTGGACAAACCGCTAGATGGACTTTGGTATTCTTGGTGTCTATAGAAAGCTCTCGAGGTGTAGATGGTGTTTGATATAAGACCCGACCTAATTAGTGGCCGGATCGGCCGGATTTTGGCCGGGAAGCCGAAACGTCGCGCGCTCGCAGAGAGAGTTTCGCGTGTCGTTTCCGGCCACTTGGAAGGCTGGCGGACGGTGGGGAGTTGTCGGGGCGGTGCGTCGGCGAGGTGGGGAGGCGACGGCGCAGCCTGGGGGTGAGGGAGGAGAGAGAAAACGAGAGAGAGAGGAGGAGGGACGGGACGCGCGGGGGAAGAGAGGAAAAGAAGAAGAAGGTCGGTTCGATTCGATCGATCCGATCCGGTCCTGTTCAATTCGGCCGGTCCGATTTAAGATACAAAATTTTGAATTTTTACTCTGCCTTGGGACAAAAAATAAGGCCCAAAAATTTCGAAAAAATTCTAGAAAACTCATAAAAATTCATAAACTCTAAATATATTTTTAGTTTTGCCACGTAGTCTTTAAATTAATTTTTAAAAATCATCAAAGTTTTATATTTTCGGGAAATCAAACCCGATTTCGAAAATCGAAAAATTTCAAATAATTTCTTAAAATTTAAATAAAATAAAAATAAAAATATTAATATTACTCACAAAATAAAAAAAATTAAAATTTTGGGGTGTTACATTTTTTTTTTTTTTTAATTAGGAGTTGTAATGTAATCTCTAGCAAATAAAATTAAATTTTTTAGTGTCAAAAATTATAAATCGATAGTAGAAAACCACACATTACATATACTAATTTATTTTTATAATTAAATTTGTCAATTATTACCAAGAAAATAAATACTTATGATGAGAATAAAAATTGATAAAAAATATAAAAAGTAATTTAATTTACTGTAATCACAATTGCATATAATCTTTTTTCTATCTAATCTCATGTGATTTAAAATTTAATATATTGAATAATGAATTTTTTAATTAATTTATTTTCATTTTCTGAATTTATAAATATACTTCAATTGAAAGATACCATTATAATTAAATTAATACAAAACAATTTACGTATTGTATGTATAGTAAAACAGGGTGAATATTTTCTTTTTAAACAATAGGGAGTAAGTTGTATAGTATTCAAATTGGAACGGGACACTTATAAAGAAAATTATGTTATAAATTAGGGCTGTGCATGATTCTCGGGAGAATCGAACCGAATCGAAGAATCGTATTGAACTACAAGAACTGTACTGAACCAAATTTATTTTGATATTTTAGTTTGGTTCTGATTCTTCACTAAAAACTGAACTTGAACCGTACCGAAATCGAACTAGAATCGGAATCGAATTTATATATATGCTTTTCTATATTTTTTTTAGATGTATTATATATTTTCAATATAATTATATATACTTATGTATATATAATTATAAACTAAATATAACTTAATATTACATTTCATTTTTTTATATTTTCTTAATAATTTTAGTTATAAATACATTAAATTATTTTATCATTCTTAATTATAAATATACTATTATCTTATATTAATATATATATGTATATATATATATATATTAATTCTTAATTATATTTGTATCTTATAGTTAAATATTATATGATTAATAAATAGTTAAAATGTATATTATATGATATACTATTATATTATATAATATATTTAATCATAAGTTATATATGTACCTTATAATTAAAGATTATATAATTTAGGTATAATAAACGATATATTATATGATATATTATGTATTAATAACTCAATTCAAAACTTAAATACTAATTCAAGTATGACTTTTTAAAGAAATAATTACATAAAATTATTTTAAAAATCGAGAATCGAACTGGAATCGTATCGAACCGAATTGGAACCGAAGAACCGAGAACTATACCGAACTGAAACTAAAACAATGAAGAATCGAACCGAAACCATACCGAAATTTCGAAATTCCAGTTTAGTTCTAGTTCATAGACAAATTTCGAACTGAACTGGAACCAAACACCCTGACTATAAATATTAAAAATTCTTGATTTGAAATTATTATAGAATTTTGTTTTTTTTAAGAAATATAATTTAATTTTTTATTACTACGTAATTAATTAATTTTTATATATCAAAATAAAATTTATTATATAATTATACTTTTGTTTTAAATTACAATAGAAACTTATATAGAAGTAGGACTTGAAATATTAAATTTATAAAAATTCTTAAATTAATTAATTAATTTGAATAATAATATATTTATAAATAATATGAAATAGAGATTCTTGTCCATTCAAAAGTTTACCCCTTTCATTCATACATTATATATATAAATTTTTATTTATAAAACTTTATTTTGACTTGCAATAAAAGAAAAAAAAAACTTAATTAAGTAGAAGTTGACCACAATTTATATAAATTTTAAAATTAAATTAAATTAAATAAATTATTTGTAAAGTTGTAAATAATTTAAAAATTAAGGATATTTATATCCGTTTAAAAGTTCGACCCCTCATTTGTACATTTATATATATTATATATTAGTTCATATTTTTATATATAAAATCATTAATTTAATTATTATATTTCATCAAATTTTTATACTAAACATGAATTGTCGTATATATTTTTTGGAAATGAACTTTTATGTGGCCTTCACTTAAAATTAAAGAAAAGATAAGGGGAATTCTTTATATGGAAGATCATAATTGAGCAAAAAGGACAAAGGACAGCCATGGAGGAATGCTTGGCATGGCATTGTTGTTTAGTAGTGTAAGCTTCTCCGACTAATTGTGTGGGGCAACAAGAAATGAAGAACAGTACCACTCAAGAGATAATCTGGAAATTTTTTTGGATGTAATTGGTCTGAAAAAGTGGGTCCACATTGGTATGAAATTAATCATGTAATGAAAGTATATGGCCAGCATTTACAATTCATCAGAAGGTGGAGATGGTACAAAGTACCTTTTGGTGATAGAGATATTCGGCTAGGACTTCCACATACTTTCGTTTGCCTTGATATGGTATGCATGCCCTACCCCAACCCTCATGGGACCCTGCATTAGCTACCCATCAGAAAATTAAATTATTGGATACTTCACCTATCTCATATATTTTCTTTCTTTTTTTTTTTCTTCTTTTAATATATGATTCTCAATTTTCATTCAAAGAGAGTAAGAGTTCTTATATATAATGAGATCTACTTATTATTGTGAGAATAATAATTAAGACATATATTGATATTAATATTGGATGGTGCGATTGACTAAGTCAATCAAATTGTGTCAAAATTTTACTATTTCTCTGATCTAACCTGCTATATCGTTGGCACAATAATACTTTTATGTTCAGAGCATGCAAACTCCACCATGATAATAGTGGCAAAAACACACACACACACACACACATATATATATATATATATATATATATATATATGTATAATTGTCCTAATTAAGCATAATTGTCAGGGATTATTGAGCTCTAGTTCGGACTTGAGAGAAGGGCTGCTAGAAGGTACTTGAGGTATAGTTTTGTCTAAAGATGTTCAAATATGTCTCCCAATGGTAGAGCTTATATGGTTCATTATATGTAAAACATGCGCAGAAGCAGGCAATAATGTGCATAATTTAGTGCTGTTTTGGTCTCTGATGAATGATGATCCTATATGGTAATTGCATTTCTAGCTTCAAGTACAATTAATGGAGGCTAGAAGCTGCAGCTGGTCACTTTTGAGGCCCCATTAATTGGGTGTTGTAGAAAATCAGATCATGTGAAGAGTAATAGTAATAAACGGGGGAGAGATGGAAATGGTCAAATTTCTTGAGAACACTGATTGGATTAAGAGGGAATTGTACCCTAATTAAGGACATATGAATTATGATTATTATTAAGTTTGGTTTTATATGAATTCCAGTCAAGCATGTGCTTAATTTCACCCTTCAAAGTTTTCTATGTTTGCACTAAATTTGGCAATGAATAATTATTCCTACTTTTTATTCAATATATGAAATTCATAACTTTAGAATGATTTGATTTATAATTAAATAGATATATTTATCTCTGTTCATTTTTATATGTTATTTTAAGGTTTTTCATGGTGATTAAGACAACAATTAAATTATTTAAATTATAATAAAATTCTTTTTAAGTGGTCATAAGATTTTCAATAAATTGAAAGGAAAATTTTATCGTACAGCCATACGACTGGCTATGTTATATGGTAGTGAGTGTTGGGCACTGAAAGAGTCGTATACATCTAAGATAAGAGTTGCAGAGATGAAAATGTTAAGGTGGATGAGTGGTCATACTAGACTAGATAATAAAGTCCGTAATGAGAGTATTAGAGAAAAGGTAGGAGTGGTGTCAATTGAAGATAAGCTGAGAGAAGGGAGATTGAAGTGGTTTGGTCATGTGAAACGTAAACGTACGGAGACTCTAGTTAGACAAGTAGAGCACATTAGGTTAGAGGATAGAAAGAAAAAAAAGGGTTAGACCTAAATTGACTTGGAGGAGAGTAGTACAACATGACCTAGAAACATTACATATTTCTGAGGATTTAACCCAAAATCGTTCAGAGTGGAGAAAGCGAATCCATATAGCCGACCTCAAATTTTTGGGATAAAGGCTTAGTTGAGTTGAGTTGTGTAATAAAATTCTTTTTAATTTGACTAAATTACTCTTTATCTTATCTAATTAAAAGAGAGAGAGAGAGAATAAAATGAGTTATAGAAAATTATAAAAATAATTATTGTACTCCCTTTGTCCATTTTTATCTGTTATATTTGGGTTTTGCACGGTGATTAAGGAAATTATTGGATAATTTTGTTTTTATAAAAACATACTAATAATTGATTAAATTATCATTTTTCTAATCTAAAAAATTGTATAAATATTTAATGTAGTATTTAGTAGAGATAGAGGACAAAATTGAAAAAAAAGTTAATACTCTTTAGTTTTCTAAATACGATAAATAATTTAAAAAAAAGAAAAATCTAAATATGACAGATTAAAATGGACGAAAGTAGTACTTACTAAAAATAAAGGTAAAATTTAAAAAATTAATTAATATACCTTAATATTCTAATAGATAACTTTGCATAAAATAACTTTTGAAAAGCGACAAGTGGATGATGTAATTTTTTTTTTCTTTTAAATATTAGGAGAGTAGAGATTTGAACTTATATCTATCAAGTGAGTAATGTGCATTTAATTATTGAACCAAATTAGACTAAGCAATAAACATATTTTCTTGTAATTCTCAAAATGGGCCAAATAGGTAATATAATTAAAAAAAAAAACTCTCAATTATATTGTGAATACCATACTTGTAAATATATTTGTAATTCAAATATATATATATATATATATATATATATATATATATATATATTAAATTTCAATTAAAATTAAATAAAAAAGGATGAACTACAATTAAAAAAATTGATTATTTTTAGATAATTTTGTTTATGGTGGTTCACAAATTAATACTTTTCTTTTAGGAGCTAATTAGAGTAAAAGCTTGAGGAACAAATTAATTAAAGAAGTAACTTGGATAATGTAATGTTGGTCCATGGAAAGAGAAGAATCATAACACATTTTAAGGAATTTGTGGAGAGAGATCATGATTATGCTTTCTGTATACAAGTCTCAAATCTTCACTTTTCATATATATGAAATGTGACAAAAGGGTTTTTAGCTTTGAAAATGTGACATTACTCCACATTCAAATCAACTAAAATTTTAATACTATTTCCCCCCTATTCTTACTTTTGCCTTTGCCATTTTGTGGACACCCTCCAATGTTTCAGTTAAACTGTACTCAAAATGTTTTTCTTGCAACAAATATAGAGGGCTTAATTATATGATATAGAATCTAAATTAAACCAAGTTGTTGTTTGATGTTAATAGCTAAAACCATGCATTAATTTTAATCTCTAATAATGGAAAGAGTGTATGGTCCCCTACTTCTTCCACAGGTGACCCACATTAATAGTTTTGTCTTTGGAGTCTTTTGATCTTTGCCACCTCAATCCCTCTTTCCTTATTGTAATCTGCACTCTCACTTTGCCCTCTCAAATTGTCCAAACACCAAAATTTTCTGTTCCTTTTTACAATTCCTTGAAACCCATTACAATAAACTTCTTTGTGTTGTCCTTAGCTTTCATGTTCTTCCAAGAAAAGAAAAAGAGTACTAGACCTCTTTTTGGGAAATGGTAACTCTTCATTTTTCACAGCTTCTACTTTATTTGAATGCAAGTTAATTGCTTTATATTTTTGTACATAGAAAATTGATGATATAGTAAATATATATATATTATAAATTATTTAAAAAAAAAGGTAAAACTTTCCTTCAAGTTCCAAAAGTTAAATAAGAAATAATACAAGAGAATAAATGATGTTAATTTAGTTTGATTATCACATGTTTGGTTGGTTGTCTATTGGGTCTGTTAAAGCTTAAACATAATTGTCTCCCTCAATAATAGAACAAGGGGAAGGTCATAGAATGCTTGAAATGATGTGCTACTGAATAATCAAATCACATATAGCCTTGTATTATAACCAAAAGATTACTCCTATGTTTATTAGCTGTCTGGATTTAATTAGACCTGTCCAAATCTTATTTGGAAGCTTTTTAAGTATTGGCCATTATATCTACCACCTGTAACTTGTCCATAGGTCAAGAATGCCCTTCAATTAAATAAAAAAATTACATGTCATACCTGCAAAGGCCAAACCCTTTAAAGGCTAACTTTGACATTTAGATGCATCTAATATATCTATTGATTCAGTTCTCACATGGCAAGAAATTACTCTCATGTGACCACATGCTAGGACTCTTCCTTTTTCTTGTTTAGAGTCAATCCTACTAAGCTTATCTTTGACTGATCCAACTCCATTATAATCAATTGTTACATAGCCCAAAGGAAAACCTTGTTTAAGTTTTACTCATGCATTTTAATTTTATACAACTAATTTTTATAAACATTTAAACTTGATAATTCATAGTTTTAAATATAATTTTAGTATTATTAAATTAAACTCAATAATAACTATATATATATATATATATATGAAATAGTTAGAATAAAATTGTTTTGCATAGTATAAGGTTACATTCAATAATTTTGGCAAGGGAATTTATTTTTCTTGGGATTTAAAAAAACAAGGATTATAAAGAGTATAGGTAGAAATAATTGCATGCAAAAAAATACAAGTAAAAAGTAAAATTAAAGGCTTGGTTCCCACGTTGTCCATGTGATGGGATGTCCCCATATTGTAAACGATCTCTTAGCTCGCTTGTTTGGGGTTCACCAGACCACAATCATTTTTATAATCTCACCGTCCAAACAATAACAAAACAAAGCAAGCAGATTAAAAATGGGCATTAAATGATCATTAAAGCATCTTCTTTTCCCTTTATATATCACAAATTCCATGCATCTCTTGACACACACCTCACTACCACGCCCAACTCCACAAACTTTCTTCTTCTTCTTCTTCTTCTTGGACGTTCAAAATGGTCTCCCTAGAAACGGTTCAAGCAACCTCTAGATCCATTGATCAAACTTCGAGTCCTAGAATTTCTTTCTCTGCAGAATTTCTTGATGAAAACAACTTCATTTCCATTAGTCCAAACACCCTGCAGACTGAAAAAGACCAAGAAATGGAAAGAGAGAAGGCAAGAAATGCAGAATTTGAGTTCCTTTCAAGCAACGTGAGTAGCCACGCCATTTCAACTGCGGACGAGCTTTTTTTTGAAGGGAAGTTACTTCCCTTTTGGCAAATGCAGCAATCTGAGAAACTCCATAAAATCAGCCTCAAAAGTAAAGTAAGTGTGGAGGAAGAAGAAGAAGAAGAAGAGGAGGTGAACAAGGAGGAGCCTAGGGTAGGTTGGTTTGTTGATGATGACCCGTCTCCAAGGCCTCCAAAATGCACTGTTCTCTGGAAAGAACTGCTAAGGTTAAAGAAGCAACGGGCTTCTTCTCTCTCACCATCATCATCTTCTTCCTCAACATCATCTTCTTCTAGCTCCCTAGCCGATATCGTTACCACAGAAGAAGGGAAAGAAGCCTCTGGAAACAGGGAGAAGCAAGGGAAAAGGATGAAGAAAGGATTGGAGAGAACAAGATCAGCTACTATTAGGATAAGGCCAATGATAAATGTGCCTATTTGCACGCCGGTGAAGAGCAGTTCTTTGCCACCTTTGTTTCCCCTTAAGAAGGGTAGATTAGAAAGGTGAGGTGAGAAGAGAAATGTGGTAGCTCAAGCTTGTCTATGTTCTGTAGGATTGTCTAATGTGTTGAATTTTCTTATCAGTTCTTTTACTTCATGTCAACTTTCTTTGCCTACTTTTGGGTCTAGTTTAATGTTAATTACTATGGACCTGTTAAATTTTAATGTAAATGGTGACATTATATGTGTTACTGACAAAATTTTAACTGCTTCATTTTCTCCCCCTGGGAGATAACTAATTCCGTTCCTTCCACAAATACTAAAGCACAACAAAGCCTGAAAAAGCTCTAGTTCCATGACTTTGTGGATCAGAATGAGTAAGTGAGAGAACAGGGCACATGCAGCAGGCAGAGCTGAGAATTGCGACGGCCCACATGTGATGAGCTGCCAGAGGAATCTGATCAATGGCTTTGAATTGAAACTAAATGCATGTTTCTAAGATGGGAGTATCATGTGGCGTACTTCTCACTGGCCATTATTAAATATCTATGAACTGTTATCTCATGCTTCTTACTTTCACAGTATAAAAGCCACTCTTTCTCGCTACTCACAGTTCAAAAGCAAAGAAAACTTCGCCATCCGTAAAATTGGAAGGGAATATTAGAAGGAAATTGAAAAGATTTTCACCCATGATATCAAAGATTTTTATTATCCTATAGACCTTATAACAAAGAAAACAAAAATGATAATGATGATGAAGAAGAAGAAGACAGTTAGAAGGAAAAAAGAAAGATTCCTCATGGCCTACAAACAAACAAAATGTTTGGAGTTCAGCGTTAGACAGTGAGTGCCACTGAATGATACAAGAAATTAAGCCACAGCAAATGATCAAACCTGTCATTTTATAGAATTTAGAAACAGTTGTTTCCATATTACATGAAGAAGAGAAAAGAAAAAAAAAATACACCTTAGAGAATGACCGCATATGGACTTGTAATTTAATACAGGTTGAGGCATGATTCAGTTATGCTGTGTTAAAAAAGAATCAAATTGACTTGATATGAACCAAACCTATACAGTTGTGAATGCCCAACTTGAATTGAGGAGCTTGTGTAAGGTCAAATCAGAGAAAGCCGATGCGGCAAAACTTCCAGCATACCAGAGAAAGCTTTCAACAGAAAAAATTTCAAAACTCTATAGATTTCTAGGCAAAATATATAAACACAATCAATGATTGGAATCAGCTTTGATGATAAATGCATCCGTGTCACTTTTGCCTTGTGTGCATTGATCTTGCTTGCTCAAGAAGGTGCTGGAGATGATAAGTGATTTCCAGGAGAGGTCCTAACAATATATTCAATTTAGACATTCAGATTTAACCGGCAACTACTAATGCTTATCTTGATTAATGACAACTGATAATGCACATAATAAGAGTTCTGTATTCAAATTTTACCTAAGATACAGCCCAGGTTTTCCAGTAAGGCTATTTGGAATTGGACCAGTCAGATTATTGTTCTGTAAAAATCTGCATGAGGCAAGAACTAGTCAGGTACAAAGAATGATATTGAAATCTAAATTATCACATTACTAATCCAATAAAAAAGATTATTTAAAGAGAACATGCATATACAAACAACAGTAAATGTGTAAATCTACAGTAGATAAATGCCCCTTATAATTGGGTACCCCTAATTTGATACGGTGAACACCTCTAAAATAGTATAAAAACTTCCAAGTTTCAATATCATTTCCAATGCTTTATCAAACGTGGAAACATTTTACCAATAGTTGGTGTTTAGAACCAGAAGAACATGTTATGGTATGTAAATTTTCACAAGCAAAATGTGTATGATGCCATTGGGTCTATAGCCTATGCAGCATTAGAGGTCAGGGGTTCACTAGCACTCCCTTCCCTGCAAACATTTCCTATGAACCCAAAGAAAAAGAATTGCAAATGGTGCTGAAGCAGGAGCTACTTAAACAATTGATAATTGCATTAAGAAGCCATTGCATCCAATCCTAAGCCCAACACTAAACAAAACTATTTTGGACTGAAAGAACATATCTTTCCCAATATAAACTATGTAGGTTGGAGATATATATCCAGAAAATGCTCAAAAAATACATACAGAATAAACCAATCAGATTAAATATGGTTTTTTTTTATTCCATAAGCAAATAATTTACTCAAAAGTTTTTACAAGAAAAATTCATATTTCTACTTCACCTAGACTTTAGGATTGTTTAAGTACCATGGATTAATGCAAAGTTGACGGCACTTATGAAAAAAGTCCTAAAATAAATTTGAAAACAAACAGAAAGCCATTTATTTAATGATCCTAATTGACTTAACCATAAAAGAAAAAAAAAATCATGAGATCTAACAGACCTACAAGATGTAAATCAACATATTTTTGCACCCAACTTATGCCAAGTACAATCAGGTACGTTCCAACAAAAACTTAATTTGACACACTTCCTACTCCAAGAGATAAACATCACTGGCTTCAGAATAAGCACTCCTCTCTTAATTTATATGGTTTAGCCAGCACTCCTACTCTTAAAAAGATATGAATTTTAGAGCTATACAAGCAGGAAACAACTAAAAGAATACCGACTCAATTGCCAACCATACTGATTGCAATATTATGCAACCGGTAGTAGAGGCAAGTAAGCAATGGATAGAATGATAAGCAGAGGAAAATAGAAGTCTGCATATTTTCTCATGTAAGACTTACAGTTCACGCAGATTCTTAATACTTTCAAGTGATGAGGGGATCTCTCCAGTGAATTGATTGTTTTCCAAGTGCCTTTAAAAAGAAAGCAATGTCACATCAGAACCAAAACAAAGTGCAAATAAGTAGCATTCAAATAATTTGGCCCCTCCACGTTTTGATTATCACCCTAAAATCATAAGGGGAATATGCTCAATTTGGAATCCATCATCCCATTGAAATGGTGTTTTATGCGCTAATATTCCATTTGTGACAAAGTATCTCATCTTGAGCGCAACAAAACAACACATGAATAAGGGGGGAATCTTACAATGTTTGCAGCATCTTTAATGAACCAAGCTCAGGTATTGAACCTGACAAATTGTTATTTCCTAGCCAGCTGTCAAAACCAAAGATAATCAATATACAAAATTCCTGTTCAGTTTCCATTTATATATGAATTTAGTTTTGACAACCTACATGTCCGTCAACGCAGTCAATCTGGCAATACTTGGTGACACTGATCCTGAAAGGCCCATGCTTGTCAGATTCCTGGAAACCAGATGGAAAGATTCAGTAAATTGTTTGTGAAGCAATAATAACTATGGGAAAAAAAAAAAAGATCTCTCTGCCATGAGTCATGACTAAGTTTGACTAACAATGTAATCACACGAATCCGGCGGCCCTCAGAGCATGTAATTCCAGACCATGAATACTGACGAGGCATACAGGGATCACCATTCCAGTCAAGTGGAGGGTTCTGGAGACTGCGTTTCAGTTTTTCCAGAGCGATTACTGTAACAAGAAATACCAAATCCATTTAACCAGTACAATCCTTGAGAATGGCAGATAATGAAACATGGTGAAACTTGAAAGAATATTCCACCTATCTTAAAACATTAGGTTGGATTCATACCATCTCTTGTAAGAGTTAGTCCTCCAAGCACCATCACCTCAAAAATCTCTCCAGCATTAATCAATGGAGCAAAGCTAGAACCAGGAGGAGTCGTCAAAGTAACAGTAGTAAGCCCACCAAGAGGCCACTGCGTTGCAAAGACGGCAGCGCCTGCCTGTGTCAGGCTAAAATTTTTGTAATATGTTATCCCATTTATGCTGACATTGAACCCTCTTGAAGGTCCGGCTGATGAATTACGATCATCTGCGAAGTATACAGCAATGTAGTACATTGAGTGTCGAAGAGAAGCCAGAGGCCACCTCAACTCCAGGGGACCAGATTGACTTCTTGTCAACTCCGTTTCAAATACCTTCAAAGGAGGAAGATTCCATATACCGGAAATGGATGTTTTTTTGTTTTTTGATATAGTGGTATCTTTTTTCCCAAACGGCTCCCAAAACCGATCAAATGGATCATCAGGATATCTGATAAAAACCCAAAACTTGATTAAGTACAAGCATAAGAATATAAACCATATTCAATACCCAATTTTCTATCAGCGAAAGCGAAGCTAATTTTGAACTCACCGAATTATGGATCCATTGTATCCAAAGCTGTGCCTGGCAACCAAGCTGAGGCCATACCGGTTAAAATCCGTGGAATTATACAACGAACCCCCCAAAATCACAAACTCCAAGCCAGAAATAAACGGGTCCGAATCCGTGTACGAATTTGCCCCGATACACAAACTCATAGTCTTCCCTTGAGCCAGAAAAACCCCTTCATAATACGACGCCATGCCGTTGGCATAATCTTCCGTCGTATTCACCACGCTCCAGAAAGTTCCGTCCACAATCTGATCGAACACTGGCGGCGCAGAGTTGCCGTTGATCCCTCCATAGAAGTACGTGGTCCTGATCATGTACTTGGCACCGCGGAAAACCGGAACCACGTAGCAGGACTTGCGGTGAAGATTGTTTTTCAGAGGGAATGATCGGACGGTTGAGAGGATTGGAGAGAGTACTGGAATTGTAAGGTTCTTGGAAGTCCCTCTGGAGATGAAACCAGCGTCCGGAAGCCATTGACGGCCGCCGACTATGGAAGGGGCGGTGGAGCCGCAATTAATTAAAGTACCTGGAAAAACCACAAAAATAAGAAAAAAAAATTCTTTACAAAGAGAATTGAAAAGAAAATATCAATTTATTACCTCTAGGAGGAGGGGATTGAGAAACAGAAAGGGAGAGAAGAGAAAGGATTATAGTAAAGAAGAAAGAAAGAAATGGCATGATGGAGAAATTGGCATGAAATGGAAACAGGGCAGAAAACTGGAGAGTATTAAGACAGGGAAGGAAAAGGAAGGAGCTTGTGGGTTTGTTTTGTTTAGAGGGTTGAGAGAAGGCGGTGGTGGTGAGTAGGAAGGGGCTTGAATGGTTCTTTTGGAGAGTGTCGCAAGAAAGGAATAGGGAGTGAGGAGTTGAAGAAGAGGGAAAGAATTTTGATGACGCGGGAAAGGAGATGGAGAGTGCCAGGTCAAGAAGAGAGGCGGCAGTTAGTGTTTGTTTGGCTGAGTTGGATGTGCGTTCGGTAGAGGTTAACTAATTGGCCAGTTATGACGTTACAACAACTACTTTTTCATTTTTGCCAGGTTAAAAAAAATAGTATATATATTAATTTAAATTTTTAATTAACTTTTATTAAATACATGTGTTGTACGATAATAATTAAAATTTTTTAAATATAAGGATGAATTGAAAAATTCAACTTCCAAACTTACACATATTTTAAGATACTTAATAAATTGTTGGGCATTCTAGTTATAAGCTTTAAATAATAATATTACTTAAATTAATATTTAATATTTATAAGGTTATTTTCTCACTAATGGAGTATTTATTTCATTTATTTCTTTTTTTAATAATTAAGTTAAAATTTATAATTAAAATTATATTTCTCTTGCGCGTGCATAATTAAAATGAAAAAAAAAAAAGTAAAATCGAGTCTCAGTGGGTTTAGATCCATTTTTTTTTTCATTAAAAACAAATTTAAGTTCTAATCCACTATGTTGAAAAAATTTATAAAAAAATAGAAAATTAATCATTATTATTTTACTTAATTTTTTTAGTATTTTATGTATCAAGAAAAATAATGTATTGAAGGTTTGAAAGAACTACGGCCTACAATTAAATTATTCACTATTTATCTAATAAAACGATAAAATATTTAATTCTCTATTTTCTGTATAAAAATAATATTTGAAGTCATAATTATCCTCCATTGTTTTAATGATTAGATGTTAATATGGAAAATAAAATTTTCATTCCAAAATTTATCCATAACCTCCTGTTTAAAAAATTATAATTATATAAGAATTTAATTTAATAATTCAACTCTTTTAACTTAAAAGTTCATCTTAAAATAAATATAATTTACGTGTAATTGTATGAGAATTTTTTAAAATTATTTTTTTACAAATGATTTGTTCTTAATAAACTCTAATTGAAATTAAAAAAAATAATAAAGACTTGTGATTTATTTTTTTATATAATTTTTTATATAATATAATATTATCATAATGTATTTATTTTTAATAACTAATTAAATTTAGCTGTTTACTACTATAGTATCAAATTATCATGATTATTTCTTAACTCTTAGTTTAAAAAAATATAAAAAAACAAAATTAATAAGATAAATTACTTTTTTTAAAAGAAAAAAAAATGCAATTCGTTAATAAAATAAGATATATTATTTAGTCAATTAAAGTATTATGAATAAAATGCTATAAATATGATATGTGAATATGAATATTTTAATTTTATAAATTAAAATTTATTATTTAATAATAATTGTTGTCAAAATAACTTATTTTTTAATTATTTTTAATAAAAGTTATTATAGTATATTTAGAGTTATAAAAAAAACATTTTATTACTTGGATTTATCTTAACGCAATAAAAATTTTAGAAATAATAATTGTTTATTATTATTTTACTTAAAATATATTAATTTTCAAACATCAAAATAAATTTAACCATTTATTGTTATAATACGAAATAATTATATTTTTTTATCTCATTATTCCCTCTTTCTACTTTCATATATATTATTTTCTTTAACTTGTTTTTTATGTTATTTAAATTCATTCAATGTATTTGTAATTTAATTTTTTTATATGTAATTTTTTGTTAAATTTTGGTACACAATATAATATTATTATAATGTATTAATTTTTAATAAACAATTAAATTTAGCCATTCATACCATAATATTTAATTGTCATTATTGTATTTTACTCCTAATTGAAATTGGTTTAAAAAAGTGGCAAGTAAATAAAATTAATAAGATATATTATTATTTTAATCAATTAAAATATTAAAATATAATATGAGAATATAAATATACCGATTTTATAAATTAAAATTTATTATTTAATAAAATTTTTTGTTAAAATTGCTTTTTTTTAATTATTTCTAATAAAAATTACTATAGTAAATTTAGAGTGGAAGATATAATAGTAAAAATGCATTTTATTGTTTGATTTTATTTTAATATAATAAAAATTTTAAAATTAATAAATTTTATTTTTATTTTATTTAAAATATACTAATTTTTAATAGCGAATAATAATCATGTCTTTTTCTATTTATATCATTTTCATTTTTTTTTTTATATATGATAAAGTTGTGAATTAAATCAATAAAATGTAGTTTAAAAAATGGTGTATTAAGACCATCGGTCCATATGTCGATAAGTGCCAAGTGGAGTGGATAGCGACATTAGAGGAAGAGGGTCTCCGCTCCTCAATGTAATTTCTTTTTCAGATCTTCAATGTATTTCCAATTCCTCGTGGTATTATATCACTATTATCCATTGTATGTGCGCATGCGAACTTGGAGGGAGACTATAACAGCACTCGTGTGAAATCAAACTCCACGGATTAATTTGCCAACTTGTCAGTTGTCACGTGCACTAGTCCGTTGGGTTTTTTTTCATTAGTCCGTTAGGTTGGGTGGTTGCTTTGCTTGCTACAAAATAATTATGTGATGCCCACACGTCGCGTATGATTACCACGTTATATTCAAGATACACTTTTTTTTTTTTTTTAAATTTCCGTAGAATAATACAAAAAAAAAAACATTTTTCATAAGCAGATAATTAGAAGTCCAATCAAGCCCTGTAAATTGCAACATTTACCGTGAATGACAATGAGTCCATTGTAGCCCCATACTTTACCGCCGAGTCCTTAAATTCAAGCATGCTTGATTCAAAAGCGGCTCCACGTTCCTTACCTTGATAAGCAAAAACCATAATTGACGCCATGTTGAAAGGCTTGGTTATCTAAAAGGGACTTGTTTGTTTGATAAAATAGCGGGCGCAAACAAGCACATTTCAGAAATTTATGCACTTTTCCGGCAGGAGTGCGAGTTACACGTAATATCCAAATTGAAAGCAGGTGGCATAGTTTTCACCCTTCAGAACCTGAAAATAACTTGGACCGTTTAAATCCGACACGTTCAATTTCCCCACCGGAAAAGAAAACAAAAGAGAAGAAAAGGAAACGAAACGACGAAAGTTACACAAAGCTCGCTAAAAAAAAATTCCTTCTAATTTCCCAAAATGCCCCTGATCTGTCAATCTATCAACCTCTCAGTCTATTCGAAATATTTTTGGTTTTTGTTTAGCCTCTCTTTCTGTCGGTCCATCTTAATCTCTGTGCGTTCCTGTTTTTGATGGAGCCGGAGAGGAGCCAAGATCGGGGTCTCCCCGAGAGGAAGGGACAGAAGCGGAAATTGGAGGAAGAGATTGAAGAGGAGCGGCAAGAGATCTCGCCGGCGGTCCCCTTCGGCGATGCGCGGCAAGCGCTTTTATACGAGGTGGCTGCTCAGGTAAATATCCTTAACTCGACCTTCTCTTGGAACGAGGCCGATCGGGCAGCTGCCAAACGCGCCACTCACGTCCTTGCAGAGTTCGCCAAAAACGGTAATTCTTCCACCTTTCTCGTTCCATCTCTTTCATTTCTGGAATCCATTTACTCTACTTTCGGTTCTGAAATCAAGATCTCTCTTTAAGCGTAAGTGTTCTTTTGCATGTGTTGCTTTCAAATTGAGAAAGTGGTGTGTTCGGTAATCGCTGTTTTTCAGAGGAATTAGTGAACGTAATTGTTGAAGGAGGTGCAGTTCCAGCTCTGGTAAAGCATCTTCAAGCGCCGCAGTCAAGTGAAGCTGATGTTAATCCAAAGCCGTTTGAGCACGAGGTGGAGAAGGGGAGTGCTTTCGCGCTAGGACTGCTTGCTGTGAAGGTTATTATTTATATGTTCTTTTCGTGCCTATTTTTGTATTTTTAGGTCTAGATTCTTGTTTGCATAACATCTTAGTTTCGAGGTTTCAGTTTTTGTCCAGCGAACTTCAAGTGTAATAGGAAGTTACCTTCTGTTCAACAGCTATGCTAAAGGAAATTTTCATGTTAACATGATGTTGATATATTAGGGATAAACTTTGTATTTCTTAGATGTGGCAAGAAATCTGATTTGCATTGCAGTGAATGAAATAATTAGTATTTTCCCCCTTGTTTCATTGCATAAAATTTCTAGTTTCCAGTGATATGCGTTCATTTCTTTGTTTTAAACATTTGCAAGAATATAATATGAATAATATACTCCTACAACCGTGACACTGCAATTCCAAAAACGAAGCTAAGGGAGGCAAACAAAGGTGTTATATCAAACATACTTTTGTTTAGAAATATTCTAAACTTGATCTGATTAAAAGTCTGCTCTCCCTCAATCCCTAAATATTGCTTCTGTTTTTACATCTTTGCTTTCAACAGCCAGAGCATCAGCAACTCATAGTTGACGCTGGGGCATTGTCACTTCTTGTGGACCTGTTGAAGAGGCACAAGTATGGTTCTAGTTCTCGTGCAGTTAATAGTGTAATTAGAAGGGCGGCCGATGCTATCACCAATTTAGCTCATGAGAACAGTAGCATTAAGACTCGTGTTAGGTTTGCTTATTCTAGTGGTAATTTTATTTCAATTTCTGAATTACCATTATGTTATTCTTATATTCAATGTAATTGGGCACACAGGATGGAAGGTGGAATTCCTCCTCTAGTTGAGTTGCTTGAATTCATCGACACAAAGGTGCAAAGAGCAGCTGCTGGGGCACTACGAACCCTGGCTTTTAAGAATGATGATAATAAAAAGCAGGTGATAAATATGGCCTTGGAAGTTGGACTTTATAAGGTTGGCTTTTACATTGGTAATGATATAAACTCTTTGATTTTGCAGATTGTTGAATTTAATGCTCTTCCCACCCTCATTCTAATGCTACGATCCGAGGATGTTGCTATACACTATGAAGCAGTATGCAGTGCAATCTCAGTTTTGAATTTTGCATTGATGTGGAATTTTATCATATAAATTTTTTTTTTCTTTCTCACAGGTTGGTGTAATTGGAAATCTGGTGCATTCATCCCCAAATATAAAGAAAGAAGTCCTTGCTGCTGGTGCTTTGCAACCTGTTATTGGGTTACTTAGGTTTGTCTAAATCCTGTGTTCTGGGCACCCTTGAGATGTCTTTCTACTTGTTTGGGCAGTGTGTGAAGATTGTTCATTCCTTAAATTTTTTGTGGATATCTTATTTTTCAACACTAATTATCTTATTTTCCTTATGTGAAGATTTTGTATATATATATATATATTGTAATTTATCATTTATTTCTCTTAAACAGTTCCTGCTGCTCTGAGAGCCAAAGAGAGGCTGCTTTGTTAATTGGACAATTTGCTGCAACAGACTCAGATTGCAAGGTAGCTTTAGGACTTTGTTCAGCTAATTGTTGTGAAGATAAAACGGAAGAAAATAAATATTGTCCACCTTTTCTAGTCTCTGAGTTCAGAACGGAAGAAAATAAATACCATCTACCTTTTCTAGTTTCTAAGTTCTTTTTTCCAGCTGTCCATTTAACTGATAAACTAAAGAGTTAACTTTTGTATATTGATGGATGGCTTGAAACTCAGTACCCCATAGAAAAAACTGTTCTGTGCTTTTGATTAAAAATGTGATTTTTTTAGGTTCACATTGTACAAAGGGGTGCAGTTCAACCTTTGATAGAGATGCTTCAGTCTCCTGATCTGCAGCTGAGGGAAATGTCAGCCTTTGCACTGGGGAGGTTGGCACAGGTTACAATTTTATTCTCTTTGATGCGTAGTTTATTTACATTAAAGTATCCCAATGACATTATGAAAGGGGTATCGTCTTCATGCTAGTGGATATTTATTTATTTACTTTATTTTTTCAATGGTTATAAAAGGCAATTAACTTTTGAAAAAGGAAAATTTGAGCAAAATAACATTTTGTATTATTAGCATTAGAAAGGAATAAAAACATATTTTTTGCCAATTTTGCTTACCATGTGGGGTTAGGTCAATTATGTTGTATGGAAGTGAATGTTGAGCTTCTAAAACATGACATAGCCACACATTGAGAAATGTGGATGTTGAGATGAATGTTTAGTAACACGATAATAGATAAGATTAGGAATGACCACATTCGTTAGATATGCATGTAACACACATTGGGGGATAAAATGGGAGAAGGTCGATAAAAATGGTTTAATCATGTCTACCGTAAAGTATTAAATACCCCAATATGAATATATCATAAGTTAGTGGTGGAAAAAGTGGTAAGGAAAGGAGAGACATAAAATGACGTGAAGAAAAGCAGTATCAAAAGATTTACAATTTTTGGAAATTGATGCGGAATTGGTTTCAACAAAGTTGAATGGTAAAAAAAAAAATCTATATAGCCAACCTCAACGAGTGTGGGATTAAAGTTTAGTTTACGATGTAGGCTTTACACATGCATTTCTGCACTTCCTCACTAAATTGACCCATTGAGCTGAATTCTGGTTGGATGGTTCTTTATGGCTTTTTTTTAATTATTATTTTTTTAATGCAGGACTTGCACAATCAAGCTGGTATAGCTCATAATGGTGGGTTGGTGCCATTACTGAAGCTTCTGGATTCAAAAAATGGATCTCTTCAACATAATGCTGCCTTTGCTCTTTATGGTCTTGCAGATAATGAGGTATGCTGTAAGTTATGAATTCTGATGAACTTAAGGGCCCAAATCCCAGAATATTTTAGAGAATGGGCCTGTTTAACTTGATACAATCTTATGTTCATTGCATTTTTCCTATAGGATAATGTGTCCGATTTTATTAGGGTGGGAGGTGTCCAGAAGCTGCAGGATGGAGAGTTTATTGTTCAAGTATGTTCATTAATCATTTCATTGTTTAGCACAGCTGTTATGATTAGTCTAGTCTCCTTTCTATGCCTATGCGGCTGATTTTATATTGCTTTAACTATATGGTAGCTTGAAATCATGAATTCATGTAGGAACCTAGATGTTTACCAGTTCATTGCTCTTTATGCTGGACCTACCATGATCAATATACAATTAACAATCACACCTGCAGGCAACAAAAGATTGTGTATCCAAGACTTTGAAGCGATTAGAGGAAAAGATTCATGGACGAGTAACCCCTCATTATCTCTTCTCTCTCCTTTTATTATCTCTGGCAATATCTAGTCTGTGGAAACTGTAATGGTGTTTTTTCCCCTTCAAATTTAATGTCCAACAGTTAAATTTTTAATCTTTAAATTTCTACTGTAGGTCTTAAACCATTTGTTATATCTAATGCGTGTAGCAGAGAAGGCTGTCCAACGACGCGTTGCTTTAGCTCTTGCACATCTTTGTTCCCCAGACGATCAGAGAACCATATTCATTGATAACAATGGCATGTCCCATTCTTTTTAATTGTGCGAGTTATTAAATTTAAAATTGAGAAAAAATTATCAGTTTAGAATAGTTTTTACTGACTTTTGGATGATCATGACGGTTCAAGATTGTTGATCACTTTTCTAATGCAGGATTGGAGTTACTTCTTGGGCTTCTAGGCTCTGCTAACCCGAAGCAACAAATTGATGGAGCTGTAGCTCTCTACAAGTTAGCAAATAAAGCAATGACTCTCTCTCCTGTGGATGCAGCTCCCCCTTCTCCAACACCACAGGTGGTTTGCTGTCCAAAACCACTTGGTCTTAATCTTTTCAGTTTTTTATGATGTGACATCATAAATTTGAGTTGAATGTTTTGGAAGTTATCTGCCATTATAACTGAAGAATGCAAATATTTTATTATAAAAGGTCTTTGGTTTACAATTTTATTATTTGTGATCAAAATCATCCTTTGAACTTGTTTCCAGTTCTTGTTTTTGGAGGATATGATTTGATGGACGAAAATGTCAAAAAAAAAAGAGTTGGGGATTTGGAGTAAAATAATTTATTACATCATTTTTTACCTGTTTTTTGTTTTTAACTTTTAAATATGCCAAGGATGTAGATTTTTAAAATTTTAAATTGTTATTGGAAATTCATGCCTATGATGACTTCTCTGTCTGCAGGTATATTTAGGGGAGCAGTATGTAAACAATGCTACGTTGTCTGATGTAACCTTTCTGGTTGAAGGTTGTAAATAAGAAGTTTTGGATAGTTACCTTTAGTGGAATTGTTGTTTTTCAGTTCCTGCTAGTATTTTAGATTTGTTGGCATGAACTCTTACAAGATCACATTATTTGTGCGCTGCAGGTAGACGGTTTTATGCCCATAGAATTTGCCTACTTGCTTCTTCAGATGCATTTCGTGCAATGTTTGATGGAGGTTACCGGGTGAGTATGCTTGTCAGTCTTGGTTTAGATGCCATTCATCAAACACTCCCGTTGGGCCTTTTATTCGGGATTGAGGTCCAGGAAGAGTGAAACAGAAGGTTGCTTTTCTTTTGTTGTCTGCCAAAGTACTCTGCAGTTTGAATTCATTCAACTGGGATAATATGTTGACTTTTAGTTTGGATAATCACAGAGGTCACTATTCATCAAATTAATTGTGAACCCCAGAGTCGGTCTTCTTGATGGATTTGTAGTTTTAAGCAATAGTTTTGTGCAAGTAGGGAAGGAGGATCTTGGTTGGGATGACATTCATACTTAATATGTGCATTTTATTTTATTTTATTTTTCTTTGCACTTGCCACAGGAGAAGGATGCAAGGGACATTGAAATTCCAAACATTAGATGGGAGGTTTTTGAGTTGATGATGAGGTTTGATGAATTGCAAAGTTCATACTTTATTAAAGAAGTCTCTCCAGATTGATTATTTAATTGGTTTTGTTTTCTACAGATTCATATACACAGGATCAATAGATATTTCATTAGATATTGCACAAGATCTCCTAAGGGCCGCAGATCAATATCTTTTGGAGGGACTTAAGCGACTCTGTGAATATACCATAGCACAGGTGAGCTATAAAGGCTTGTTTACCTATGTTCTGCTTCCAAATTAAAAATGAAAATCTGGTTACTGTTCTAACTCTCTCACAGGATATATCACTGGAAAATGTTGCAAGCATGTATGAACTTTCAGAAGCTTTCCATGCTATTTCATTGAGGCACACATGCATTTTGTTTATCTTGGAGCAGTTTGATAAATTGAATGCCAAGCCCAGGTACATGCCCCTCTTAATCTGCCATTTTCTTGTTCTCTTTGAAACTTTGGCTGTGAATAAATATTTCTAATATTGAGGTAGTACCTTAAGCTTAAACAGTCCTTTGATATGCATATGTGTGTGTGGAAAATGGCAAATGTAGTATCATCAGTCACCCATTTCACATTGCAATTGCTAAATGCTTTTCACTTCCCTATGTATGATCCTTCAATGAGATTTTTTGTTTGGAATGGTGCAATTGTTTTTCCTGTTGTAGAAATTTATTTTGCATGCTGAAATTGCAGGCACTCTCATTTGATCCAGCGTATTATACCCGAGATTCGGAATTACTTTTCCAAAGCACTTGCCAAACCTAACCCACATAACTTGCGGCTGTAGATTGCTGGTATTTGATTCTTGGTGTCTGACTAGATAACGTTGTACAGAGAGTGGTAGATCTTCTCATTGATGTCCAGCCATTTGAAAGTCCTAATAGGTTGGTTAACTTCCCTGGTGCCAGAGTGCTACTGCTTGCGTATGGACTGTAACATTGTTTCCATTTTATTGGATGTCGTCGATGGGCTATGTTCTTCACCAACATTACTGTTGTTGCCATGTATTGTTATGCATTTTACAACTCTTTTAGTGAGTTGGCATTTGGTGAGAGAGCAATAGTTGATTTCCTGAAATTCTGAATTTCAGGTCTATAATCTAATATCTTTCTCAAGGACTCGGGTGCTTTAATTTGTTCTAGCGCTATAAGCATTGCTCTTTATGTGAAGAGACTAGGATAATTACCCCAAAAAAAAAAAAAAAATTCATTGATCCTTTTTAAAGTTGTAATTTATCTGCAGGTGCTCTTGCGTATTATCTTTTTCATTTCCAAACATGGATGTTGTTAATAACTCTCATTGAGTATTGATTTCCACTTGTGTCGATCGAGTTAAAGACCGAGCATTTAATTGTTTATCGCATTTTGTTGATTCTGTTTTGACACGAAAGTGATATTGAATCCCGAGGCTAACAAATTAATTGTTTATAAGCAATCTTCGAGGGAGACTTGCTTTTGGTTATCAATGCCATTAACAATCATGTTGTTTCATTGGAGATTCAAAGGGTCATTTAAGGTATTGATTGGTTAGCTGGTGCATTCAATTTGGTTGCTTTTTCGCATGTCAAAAGAACTAGCAGCCAAGCTGCACACAATTTAGCTAACAGATTAATTCATGATGTTTCTTTATCATGTAATCTTTTGGCACAACATCACTATGAATTTGGCTCCATGCCAATTTGATCTCTATATAATTTCTATCTTTTGAAAAAAAAAAAAAAAATCCCGAGGCTAATGGGTTCCAACTTCCAAGTGGACCTGGCCGGCAGACTAGACTGGTTTTAGGCCAGAATTACTGGTTCCGGTTTAATGGTGGGTTAATGGGAATTTTATCCAAAGGTTATATTTGGTCTCAGTATTAATTCAGTTTGATTCGGTTGGATGGATGTGATAAGGATAGCGGCTGAAGAAAGTTGATATTGATGGGTGATGCTGGTCCACCTTACTGTCCAACAACATCTGCAAGCAGATAAACTTTTCATGTGGTTGGTTTAAATTTTGAATGTATGATGGGAACTGCCTCTTTCTGGTGGTGTGAAGTAAAGCTCTATCCTTGATTTCTCCATTGAAGGCCAACGATTTTTCTCATAACAAATTTACATGAACCAACATGAAGATGATAAGTAGTCAACCATCTCTAATTCAATAATTGGTCTAATGATAAGATTATAATTTAACATATTTGAACTATGCTAGCTACAAAGCTTAGCTAAAATAACATTATTTGGGCATGGATGTGGTTCGGTTTTGAATCAAAATTGAAGTCAAGCTGGCGGTTTCAGTCCTAAGGGTTGAGGACCGGAGATAGATTCCTCTAAGTTTTGATTTTGGTTGGATTGAATTTTTTTTGGTCCACTTTAATAAAAAATACTAGTAACATTTTTTTTTAATTTTTTTAAAAGTCTAGTTTTGATCAATATCAATCCAAACTCGAACCCTACTCATGTTTATTATTATTTATCATTTAAATAATAATTTTTGTCATGACTCGATCTCATGAGCCGGACCGACACTATAATTTGGGCCGGCATAAAACTCCCGAGGCCCGTAGGAAGTCTTAATATTCTCAAATCTATAATCAAGGCCCAAAAACTTAGACCCAACATGTAAATAAAATAAAAATAAAATATTTCATTTTAATTCAAATCAACCCAACCCGATGATTATCAGCTACTAAAGCGAGGAAAGCTCAGCTCAACCCTATTACCACCATTTACAAATTATTTATATATCATAAAAGTTTTCGTTCAGTAAAAACCAGTAACTAAATTTAACACCGTCTCTAACAAGATCCCTAATATTGCTAATACATGCGGAGTTCTAGATTAAAAATTTAGAAAATAATATTATAAATAAATAACTGTTAATAAACCTACAAGGAAGAAAGCAGGTTACTCTAAAAAAGAACTGCTCCTGTAGCCTAAAAAATAGGGTGAACATGAGTGAATGTTTGACTCACAGAGTAAAATATTTATTTTACATACAATCTCTATCCCTGGAAACGAAATGAATCATCTTTATACAAGTTATACAAATTATATTAAGTCACATCAACGATAATCCGAAACACTCATTCACCCGTGTCAAATCCATACTCAGACATACATATATGGGGAGTTGATCCCTCTACCCAGCTCTCTTAATCCAAGGCTTGCCAGCGAGAGTAACTCGAGCCGGACTTTCGCTTAATAATCCATATGCGGGGGTCAGTGAGATCAACTCAAAGCCCTACTTACCCTGACTTCCTCAAAAAGGATCGGGCCCCAAGTGAGACTAGTTCAAGCCGATTTGTCCGTCCTACCCATATCCATATACACCACATACACACTCACTCACACACAGCTCCAGATTATCAAAACACAACAACCAAAGTAATATCATCAAGTACAAATACAAAGCAAGACATGCCTAATATTTAACTACATAAATATAAGTAATGCATGAGTATATCAGAAATATAATAATATTAAAATTGTAAATAAAATAAATATCTATTCACTGATTGACCACAAACTGTTGCAATGGCTGAGGGGAGCAGGATGGATGACCCTGATCACCTAGATAATTATGTTTTAAATGTATTAGTACTATAATTATGTTTTAAACTTATTAGTACTAACCCAAATAAAAAATTTAAAGAAATAAGGACACTATAATTTATGTCGAAAATCCGACAGAGTTTCTCCTTTACCTGTGACCTACCCAACCTATAAAGTAGTTTAAATCACACTTCTAAAATCAACCTATATCTCATTAACAACACATGGCCCCTATTGGGCTCTCTAGTCCAAGCAAAATCTCACAAAATCAAAAATTAAGTTTTTGCCCTTAGAACTGATATTTTATAAAAATTACTCAAACAAGCTCTAAAACTTCTAAAATTTTGTCCCACGGTCCTTAATATGATTATAAGACTATTGTAAAAAAAATTATAATTTTTTAATCATTCACGAATATTTTATGAATTTTTTATCCTAAATCGGTATTAGGCAAAAATGAGCAGTTTGGAGATCAGGTTTACTTATGTCAAATCTGACACTTGGAATGCATCCAGAACATCTAAAAATGCTAGGATTGACTAATATATTGATCATGTTCTGAGACGGGCAACCGGATAGCCGGATTTGGCCGAATTTACGGTCCTGACACCAATAAGATATCGTCGATCTAATCGCACCTAAATTATGCCCAAAAATTATTAATAATTATCATAAAATTATTTTTTATTTTTGGGAATTGAAAAAGTTTAAAAATATCACCAAGTAATCTGGACCGTCTGATGATCGCCTTTTTTCAACAATGTCTGATCGGAGCGGGGCTGGTTCCATCTCGAAGCTTTTGTCGCCCTGAGTCCATCGGTGGTCTCAGATTTCTGATCCAAAGGTCGGATCGCCAGAAAAGTGGTCGGAAACCAGCGAAATCCATTTGATTTTCTATTAACTTTACCTCGCTGGATCTTCTCTCTCTGGCCACCATTAGAGGCAAGGTTGGTCGGGTTTTAAAGCTTGCTGTGCCAGGAGTTGAATGAGCCTTGTCTTGCCAGAAACAATTGCCAGACGACATCGGGGTGGAGCTTGGAAGTTGAGGCCTTGCACAAGAGCCCACCTCTCTCTTCCTTCTCTCCCGCGGCGGTGGAAGGCTATGCCGGTGTTCACAACAGCTGGGGAAGGGTCGGTTAGTGCTGGCGCGACTGAGGGAAGCAGTTGGAACCTTGGCCAGCAATGGTTGACGTGAGTGGTGGCCGAAAATGAAGGAAAAAGCAAGGGAGAAAGAGGGAGTCGACGAGAGAAAAGGAGAGTTGGGGGGGAGGATCCTACGCTGCGTTTTGGGTTTTCTTTTTTTTTTTTTACTTTTAATTTCACTTTTAGTCCCTAAACTTTTTACATGCTTACAATTAGATTCAATTTTCTTTTATTATGATTTAATTTAATAAGACTTTAGTAATAAAATTAAATATACTCTAAAGAAACTTAATTATTTTTTAATCTTAATTTAATAAATTAACTATAATTTATTTTTGATAAAGACAATATTAAAAATAACAACTTAAAATTATTGTAGTAATAATACATGTAAAAATAGCATTCATAAAATAAAATATTATTATTATGAAAATACTAATTCAATATTTTAAATAAAATAGTATTAAATTATAATCAAAATTTAAAAAAAATATATATATAAAATCGGGTTGTTACAATTTTTGTTTTCATTAAAATAAAGTACTCTGAAACTATTCTTTATTAATTTGAAACAGTTAATAATTTTTTTTTAACAAAAAGATAACAAACAAACAAAAGATTCAGACTGGCATCAGTTTTGAACAAACAGCAATTGTTCAATAGGACAATACTCCCCGTTGATATTTATTTGTCATATTTAAAATTTTCTTTTATTTAATATTATTTATTATATTTAAAAAATATTAATTATTTTTTATTTTTATTTTTATTTTTATTTTTTATTTTTATTTTTATTTTTAATAAATATAATAAATATTTATTTAAAAAATAATTAAGTAAAATAAAATGAAAAATTTAAATATAATAAATAAAAATAAACGAAGATGGTAGTAAACTGACATGATAATTCATTATAATAATTTAAAAAATAATATAATTATGTAAATGTTTATAATACCATCTTAATGACAGCAAAAATTTTCTGGGAGCATCGGTTTCGGGAGTGTGAGAGACTGAGTTGAGATGCTCGCATTTATTTTCCTCAAAAGCAAATTCCGACTACTTTTACTAACTCAATTCTATATATAAAAATAAGAGTACTGCTAAATAGCTCAACTTGCTCAACTTGAGCTAGCTCAAATGATACTAATGTATATAATTTTATTATTATATTCTTAAAAAAAAGAGAGGAAACAGCTTAAAAATAATTTCAAAACTTAGAGTTAGTGAGGTAGTTTATTTAATGGCTTATGCAAAGGAAAGTGTGCATACAATAAGCTATTATTGCTTGCAGTCATACACACCATTCAAGAACTGATGATTCGAGAAGTGTGTCTATTACATTAATGCATGCACATATGAGCTACTACATACAGCAGTAATGAGCTAGCATAATAAATTAGATTGCAGAAAAGAATTAGATATAAATGTAAAAATAAATATTACTGGACATGATATATAATTTTGACAAATAAAATTTATATTTTTGAAAAAAATAATATATATACACATTAGAGCTTATATAATATATATATATTTCATGCAATAAAATGTTAAATGAGGGTAAGTAGCCCGACTGGCATAGAAGTAAGCATTCCAGCGTGGTTCAGAGTTCGAGCCCTCCTTATGTCAAATGTCATTTATAAACGCACCTAACACAATACATTCTTTATATATATATATATAAAGAATGTATTGTGTTAGGTGCGTTTATAAATATTCGTTGATTTAAAAAGTGGATAAGGGCTAATAGTCCGATTGGCACATACTCCCAAGCATAAGATAAAGGTTTTAGGGTTCGATCCCTCCATTTGTCCCTTTTTTTTTTCTTTTGTGATTCTTTATAATTATTTTCATTCCAAAATATAATATTAAATTATGATGATTGTAAGTATTTTTAAATCCTAATTAACATTTTTCCTTAAAATTATAATATAACAAATTTTTAGATTTAAAATTATAAGATATATATAAATCATTTATTTATATATACCTAGTTTTACAGTATTAACACCACTTCACTACTATTAGAATAATCACCTATATAACGATCAATCGTTAAATCAACATCACTGCTACAATCACCACGTGTACAATATTACCACGATTATCATTACTAAATTATTGTTTTTAATTTAAATATAGAGGGAACTAGTTAAAGATATTTAGAGAATGATAGAAATAAAAAGAGCTATAGACATAGATATTAAGATTATCATATATATAAAGATAAATAGAGGAAGAGAGATATATAGAAATGTATAAATCAATATGTTTTGATTTTGAAATAACTCTTGTGTGTGTGTGTGTGTATACAAAAATTTATCGGATGAGAGCTAATAGTCTGATTGGCACATGCTCCCAAGCATAAGATAGAGGGTTTAGGATTCGATCCCTTCATTTGTCCCCTTTGTTTTTTTTTTTTTTCTCTTTTGTGATTCTTTATAATTCTTTTCATTAAAAAATATAATATTAAACTATAATAATTGGAAGTATTTTTAAACCCTAATTAACACTTTTCCTTAAAATTATAATATAACAAATATTTGAATTTAAAATTATAAGATATATATATATATATATATAAATCATTTACTTATATACACCTAGTTTTATAGTATTAATAACACTTCATTACTATTAGAATAGTCACATATACAACTATCAATAGTTAAATCAGCACCACCGCTATAATCACCATGTGTATAATATTACTACCATTATCATCATTAAATCATTGCTTTTAATTTAAATATAGAGGGAGATAGTCAAAGATATTTAGAGAATGATAGAAATAAAATGAGTTATAGATAGATATATTAGGATTATCATATATATAAAAATAAATAGAGGGAGAGAGATAAAGATGTGGATAGAGATATATAGAAATGCATAAATCAATAAATCAACACATATTGATTTATGCATTTCTATATATTTCTCCACATGTTGTCCCAAAATAGTCCAAGAGGGGGGTGAATTGGACTTTAACAATTTTTCGGCCCTTGCTTATAGCCTAATGAAAAATTATGGCTTTGTTCAACTATGTGATTCTTCTATGTAAAAAGAAAGTAATATGTGCTTCAACAATGTGTTCCTAAGTTGCAATTCAATTCTCAATCAATGTATATGGCAATATCTAACAAATCATTCATCAACCAATTTTCTCAAGTCACTCAATATGTCCACAAATTTATCAACTCAATCTATCAACATTCAATATTATGTATATGAGAAAAAAAAATTTAAATTGCTCAAAAGTAAAGAGGTAAAGGTTAGAGAGATCAAACACAAGGATTTTATAGTGGTTCGGCTTAACTAGCCTACATCCACTCTCTCAAAGAATCCTCTTTGAGTCTTCTCTCCACTATTTGCTCTTTTGAAGGCAAGAGACCAAAAGCCCTTTACAATTTCTCAACACCAAGCTTTTACACCAAGGTAGCTTGAAACCTTCACAAGTGCTATCACAAGCACTTACACTCTCAAGCTTCAATAGGTGCTTGTACAACCTCTCTTGAATGCAATTCAATATTTCAACACTCACTCTTACTCAATACAAATCAAACTATAAAGAAGAGATGAGTCGATTTGCCAATGGAAGCTCAAAATCTTAAATGCTCTTGAATGAAAGCAATAAATGAAAAATCAATGTTGGAGTTCAAATGTAGGCTTTCATTAAGTGTAAATGAAGTGAGGAATGTGTATTTATAGTCCCAAATCATTTTAGACCGTTTGAAACCCTTTTGGAACGTTATACACACTGCCCAAGACAAAATAGCCGTTATTTTGTCCTTTTGTGCGAAGTTGAGCAACTCTGATAAATTAGCAAACTAATAAAATTTTAGGAGCAGTCAGTAAACTGGTTAGTAAACTAACGTTTTTAGCAAACTTATTAGCAAACTAAAAAATTTAGCAAACCAGTTAGCAAACTAAGTCAACAGCTGCATGTCTCAACTTGCAATGCAAAATGATTTAGACCTTCAAAAAATATTTCAATAGTGGTGTTCAAGGTCATGATGAGAAAAAGTAATCAGAAAATAAATTTTCATTTTTGAGCTCCATATGACTAAATTCTCATCTATTCTTTTTCACAAAAAGACCTAAGACTCTAACACTATGCTTTTCATACATTTGCTTCGAGTCTTGATTTCCATAGCCTTTTTCTCATTTTGGATTTGTCTTGGAATGCCTTTGAGTATCTTTTCTTCTTATATGCAACTTCAAAGGTTCTTTATGCATAAGACAAAGAATCTACACATCACTTTAAGGTTAGGTTAGATAGATTCTCTTTGAGTTTTGTTATCATCAAAATCAATGCTCATTTTGAGCTACACGGGGTCAACACCACATCTTTATCTCTCTCTTTCTCTATTTATCTTTATATATATGATATATAGAAATGTATAAATCAATATATGTGTTGATTTTGAAATCAACACATAAATTGATTTATGCATTTCTATATATATCTCTCCACATCTTTATCTCTCTCTCCCTCTATTTATCTTTATATATATATGATAATCTTAATATCTCTATCTATAATTCATTTTATTTCTATCATTCTCTAAATATCTTTGACTATCTCCCTCTATATTTAAATTAAAGACAATGATTTAATGATAATAATGGTGGTAATATTGTATACGTGGTGATTATAGAGGTGGTGCTGATTTAACTATTGATCGTTGTATAGGTGATTATTCTAATAGTAGTGAAGTGATGTTAATACTATAAAACTATATGTATATAAATAAATGATTTATATATATCTTATAATTTTAAATTTAAACATTTGTTATATTATTATTTTAAGGAAAAATGTTAATTAGGGTTTAAAAATACTTCAAATTATTACAGTTTGATATTATATTTTTTAATGAAAAGAATTATAAAGAATTATAAATAAAAAAAAAGGGCAAAGGAAAGATTCGAACCCTGAACCCTCTACCTTATGCTTGTGAGCATGTGCAATCAGGCTATTAGCCCTCATCCGCTTTTCAAATCAACGAAAATATATATATACATATATAAAGAACGTATTGTGTTAGGTGTGCTTATAAAAAAAAAAAATATCTAATATAGAGAGAACTCAAACCTTGAACCACGCTGAGATGCATGCTTATATGCTAATCAGACTACTTGCCCTCATCCAACATTTTATTGCATAAAATATATATATTATACAAGCTCTAATGTGTGTGTTTGTATATATATAATAATTTTTTTCGAAAATATAAATTTTATTTGTTAAAAGTGTATATCATGTCAAGTAATATTTATTTTTACATTTATATCTATCTATATTCATATAATTTGTAAATAAATGATTTAAATAATGATAATAGTGGTGATTGTAAATTTAAGTGTTTATGGAGTATATATGATTTAAAATATATATAGTAAAATTTATATCATATTTTAATATTTTATATATTGAAAAAATATAAATATAACTAGTTTGACCGTCACCCTACCTACACTAATCAACCACCGCCATCATTATCACTCTAACACCACTATCAAATTTCAAACCAATTTTAATATGATACTTACTTTAATATCAATATTTATTGTTATAATATTTAATTTCATTTTTGAAATGCTATTTACTTCATTTCAATTAATATATATCAAATTTATATCATATTTCAAGTTTAAAAAAATAAATATAACTTATAGTATAACTTATCATTAAAAATTAATATATCTTATCTTATAACAAATATATTATATGTAATAACTTATAGTATACAATATCTCTAAATTTGTATATTTCCCATAGCATTAATTTTTAGAGTTTCAAAAACTGCTAGCATCTTAATTTGACATTGAAAAATATTGTTTGGTGAGTAGATATTAAATGAAGAGATTTTATAGTCAAGTGGCTTATAAATGAGCTAAATGGCTCATAAGTCACCATAAATGACTCATATATTAAAAGGGTAAAATGGTAATAAATTTCAATTTAATTACTAATATGTCATTTTGAGCTAACTCAATTTGAGCCGTGTAGCATTTTTATAAAAATAATTTAGTAAATTTTAAATTAAATATTTATATTAAACATATACATTTTAATTTAAATATTTATTTTTATATAAAAATAAATTTATATTAAATACCAACTTACATTTTCTGTCTAAATTTGAGAGAATTTTACTTAAATTCAATTTATTATAAAATTTATTTATTTTTTTATATAAATTTTTCTATATCATACTCTCTCTCTCAGCATTACATAAATTTATCAGTTATTATATCAACCCATGATTTCGCCAATTTTCTGATTTCAGATGACATGGCTTTTTCTCTCAAAATCAAACAGAATCGCACAACGATACACATTATGTACTCTGTCTCTCTCTGTCGCTTGCTAATTTGTTCATTTCTGAAATTTATTGGGTTTTGTTCTCTACTGGTTTGGTTTGGTTTGGCTCCCTTTAGATAACCATTAAACCTGTGAGGAAATGTACAATTTTACTTGTACGTCTGTTTCATTTGGAGCTCTTTTTCATGAAATTAACCCGGCATCTTCTCGGCGCATTAGGTCTTCGTGCTCGTTCTCTCTCTCTCTCTCTTGCTTGGGGTTTGCTGCTTTGTGTATTGTTTTCCCTGTCACTTCGTATGTTGTATTTCTGGTGGCTATGGAACACCGTTTTACTTCGTTGATACATTGGACAAAGACTTCCCATACTTTGTTAATAGTTGCAGAAATCTCATGGTCTGCCCATGAAATAAAATTAATGAGGCAGAGAACTGCATGCATAGGAATGTTAAACCATCCAGTTCTGTCGCTTTGTGGTATAGGGCACCATTTCTCTAGTCTAAAAGGTAATAGTGTCTATTTAAAAGAAATTGAATAGGTAGATGAGCAAATATTTGGCAATACGTCTCCTTGAACTAATGGATTAATGCTGCTGGTGAAATTCATAGGAATCAAAAACCTTCTGTAAATTTTATTTTCAAATATTTTCGTTTCTCTCTCTTCTTTTTGCAATCTTGTTTATTTTCCTACCATTTTCAACCCTATTGTTGCTTTGCAGAACTGTGAGTTTCTGGAAATCTTTAATTTCGGTCTTATTTTCACATAGCTGCAGTTGGGGAAAAGCATCCATATAGCTGAAGCTGACCCCGCCTTGGTAAGGATTAAGGATTTACTTGAGTTTAGTTGAGTTGTTTGTTTAGGGTATCCACAGCAATTTTAATCCTCTTTCTTCTCTCCCTTCTTTCCTTGGGTTAGTTGGAATTTTTTTTTAATTGACTTAATTGAAATGCAAGTGCTAATGTATTGCAGCTTCCATTTGCAGCTTCTTATTTTGCAATGGATACTGCAACAATGAAGTCACAACACCACCCTTTCTCAATTAAATTATGGCCACCTAGCCAAAACACAAGACAAACGTTTGCGAAACGCATTACTGGAAATCTCACAACTAAGTCAATTTTCACCCAGAAGTATGGCATTCTGAGCAAATAGGAGGCTGAGGAGAATGCCAAAAGAATTGAACATGTTGCTTTTGTCACTGCAAACCAACTTTATGAAATGGAGCCAGATGGTGATGGAGGGTCTGCTGTGCAGCTTTATGCAAAGGAATGTAGTAGGCTAATTTTGGAAGTTCTGAAAAGACGTTCTTCACAAAAGGAGGACAGAGAAGTCCGGGCATCTGAGAAAGCTGTTGCGTTCCATAATAATGTTTTCGATATATCTAAAGGCCCACTATCCTTTATTGAGGCGAGGGAGGCTGAGGATATACTAAAGCCATTAAAGGAGCCAGGAAATTCTTATAGTAAGATATGCTTTAGTAATAGAAGCTTTGGTCTAGAAGCCGCCCTGTTGCTCAGCCAATTTTGGTTGCCATCAAGGATCAGTTGAAGGAAGTTGATTTGTCAGATTTCATAGCTGGAAGACCAGAGGCAGAAGCTCTTGATGTTATTAATATATTTTCTTCTGCTCTAAGTCCTTGAACCTCTCAAACAATGCCTTGGGGGAGAAGGGTGTAAGAGCCTTTGGGGCACTTCTTCAATCACAGAGTGGCTTGGAGGTGCTTTATCTAATGAATGATGGCATTTCAGAGGAAGCTGCGCTAGCAGTTTGTGAATTGATTCCTTCCACAGAGAAGCTTAGGATCCTTCATTTCCATAATAATATGACAGGAGATCCCAGGGCACTTGCCATTTCTGAGGTTCTGAAACGTTCCCCATTACGGGAAGATTTTCGATGCTCTTCAACGAGAATAGCCACAGAAGGAAGAATTGCCGTGTCAGAAGCACTCGAGAGTTGCACTCATTTGAAGAAACTTGACCTGCGAGACAACATGTTTGGTGCAGAAGCTCGAGTTGCTCTGAGTAAAGCTCTTTCCAAGCATGCAGGTCTAAATGAGGTTTATTTAAGTTACCTGAATTTGGAAGATGAGGGTGCTGTTGCCCTAGCTAATTCTCTCAAGGAATCGGCCCCTACACTTGAGGTATTGGATATGGCTGGAAATGACATAAGAGCTGAAGCTGCTCCTGCTCTGTCTGCTTGCATAGCAGTGAAACAGAATCTGAGAAAGTTGAACTTGGCTGAAAATGAGCTGAAGGATGAAGGTGCTATCCAAATTAGCAAGGCCTTGGAAGAAGGCCACCTTCAGTTGAATGAAGTTGATATGAGCAACAACTCCATAGGAAGGGCTCGGAGTTGGGTCTTGTCACAAGTTGTGGTATAGAAGCCCGAGTTTAAATTGCTGAATATAAATGGGAATTTCATCTCTGATGAAGGCATTGATGAGGTGAAGGAAATTTTTAAGAAATTCCCTGACATGCTTGGGCCCTTGGATGAGAATTGTTATAACAAGCACGTACAAATATAAAGCACACACACAAATCGTACAATCATACAGTATTGAAAATAGAAGAAGAATAATACAGGATTTAATGTGGTTCAATCTCTACATCCACGGATACAACTAATAAGAACTCTAAAAAACTTAACCCACACATGTTTCCCGAATATCTCACAACTCTACTGCAAAAAGGGTAGAATATTACAATATTTATACTAGCCCGTGCCCAAAGTCCACCACTGATCTCACTTTTTTATCCCAATAGGGTCACAGCGCGAAACTTTCGGGTTATTATAATTCGGGTAATGAAAAAATATATCTAAATTTCAAGCCACAAAAATAACAAGAATAGTCATGAAGGATGTGATGATAATGAAGAATATAGGGAGGATGAGGGTAGTCAGCATGATTTGGAATCCAAACTGAGTAGTCTTAGAGTTTACGGAGAGGAATAGAGATTCTCTTATTGTGGAAAAGTTTCATGCATTCTATTCTAGTATTTAATCCTTGGAAGATAGTTAATGCAGGAGAGAATGTTCTTTACAATCTTAGAATGCTGAGTAGAACAGTTGCTGTGAGATGCAATTGAAACTGAATCAACTAATGTTCTATTAGCAGGCATGTTTAGTGGGATCTTTTCATCCTTTTTTTTCATTAACCATTTATCTCATTTTGGTTAGTGGGATAACAAGATTCGGTTGCAGATTACAAAACAAATTTTTTACGTGTCTCCTGTCACAAACACTGATTTAATTAATTAATTCGCTATTTCTTATCAATTTTGCTTTTAATAAATTAATCATGTGATGTTTCAAAACCACACCATTCACACACTAGAAAGAAATAGACATCTTACTGCAGAATTACCGCAATTATCGATTTTTAATCCCAACTCACGGAGCCAGGGCCTACACTTCTAAGTTGCGAAGTATTGTTCGGTCTAAAATCCAGAATCTCTCAATTTTAGTTTTGGATTCGATCTGATTTGAGAAAATATATCGATTCGAATCAGTTTGTTTTAATTCAAACTCATAAATGGAGCACTTGTAGACTTCAGTCTAATTCTCAATCCAAATTGGACCTGTGACCATATCTAGATCCACTTATATTTATTCCATATTCAGAAACTTCAGCCTGCCTATGGCCACAAAAATACAAATTTCCAACCAAAATCCTCTCATTTATGACACATCGCTGTGTAAAATTTGTCAAATAAGCATACGACTTCAAAAATGAAAGGCCAGAAAAAAAAAAATAATAAAAGGCACATTTCATGAATTAGGAGGAAGTATAACATTCTTCCTGATACATGATATTACAAGTACCCATTAAATAGAAGCGGCCACAGCTTTGCATTCCTCATCCAATCCAAAGCAGTCCCTGGAGGTAAGGTGAGAAGCGGCACATTTCATAAATTGGGCTAATGTTACATGATTGCTGATTTGCGCAACCGAAGTTGCAGATGCCAGAACAGAGATAGATTGTGCATAATCAACAGGCAAGCAGTTAGAGAGGTGACTTCGCAGGTTACCGGTCCCATTCAAGCCTCATGTCCTACACATTAGCAACAAAAGATAAAAGGGCTCAGGGACTTTTCAGGATCCCATCCTTACTTTGGAAGATTAAATCAGACCCAACCATTTCCTCTTCCATTGGAATTCTGCCCTCTGGAATCAGATGATGAATTCTGGATGACATAGCTAGATCTCTTCTTCTTATGGGTATTCCATGTAAATACATGCCCACTCCAACTATTTTCTCTGGTTCCTTGATGTTCAGACTTTTCTACCCCGTGATATTCAAGTTTTCCATGAATCCCTCCATCAGGCTTGAATCTCTTTGGGGTTGAACCAAAAGTATCATCACTCGTTCCCTCACTTGCTGTAGGCATGACATCATTCTTCAGTTCCTGAGCCTTTTTTTCTGTTCCAGTACTATTACTAGCTAATTCATTGCCCTCAGATGGAAGATGTTCCCGTCTCCTTCCTTTATTTGACAGCTTTGGCATGTCTTGTCCACTTTCTACAGCCTTCATCCATTGTAAATCACTTAAAGTATCAACATAAGTGACATCTTTTCTTCTCCGCTTACCCAAGAAAGCAGTATTATTCTGCTCAAACCTTTTAGCTTTGTCTTCCTTGTCAGGCGTGGAATATGCCCATTCAGGTACCTCATGCTCTTCCATGAGACGACATCTATAATTCTCCTTTTGCCTTCTCTCCTTATCCATCTCCTCAAAAATCCGAAATTCTTCTGGTGATCGGGCTGCAAGGCGGTTAATTTCTCTCTCACTTGGCACATCTGTTCCAAGTGAACTTGTTCCTCTGCGCATTATCTCCTCTAACATATCTCGTCTGTCCTGTGCTGCACAAGCAATAACAAATCACATTAAACAAGTGCTCCATTCATCCAAAAAAGGGGGGAAAAAGCCTAGCAGGGATTTTGTGGAAGATATTATAGTCTCAAGCGTGCAACAGATAAAAGGAGTTTTGGCAGAATGTAGTGTATGAAAGTAACTAACTCTGTAAACATGCAATACATCGTGGATATTTCTAATCAATTGAATGACATTAGCATACCTGTGGATGTTGTGTTAAAAAGTCCTGCCTGGATAACTTTGGCATCGATTCCCATCTTCTGTTTTGCACGCTCCAAGATTACCTCTTCTATTGATCCAACACTAACCAACACAAAGACCCTAACTTCCTTCTTTTGTCCAATACGATGTGCACGATCCTCTGCTTGTTGGTCCATTTGAGGATTCCAATCACTATCAAATATTATTACAGTATCAGCTGTTTGTAAATTCAGACCAAGTCCTCCAGCACGAGTGCTCAAGAGAAACATGAAATAAGGTGAGTCTGGAGCATTGAATTGCTTTAGTAAAGATCCTCTTTCCTCTGTTTTTGTTGAGCCATCAAGTCGAAGATACTTATAATCATGTAGTTGCAAATAAATTTCAAGAATGTCCATAAGACGGGTCATTTGTGAGAAAAGCAGCACTCTGTGCTCAGTTGCACGAAGTTTTGGAAGTAAACGATCAAGTAGTTCGAACTTTCCAGAAGCTCTCATGATTTCTTCTCTCCGCCACATATTATATTCTCCAACAAAGAGGTATGGGTGGTTACAGCACTTCCTGAGCTGCATGGACAAGTTCTGTAGACTTTTTGATTTCCCAGAGCCTGCAAATTGTTGTTTTCATAGCAAGTTATGTTGCATGAATTGACAAGTGCCAAGACACTCAATAGTAAATTAGCAAAACTTTGTGTTCTTTTTTTGTTATTACCCAAATAAAAATGTGTAATTCAATAAGATGAAAACATATAGACAAAAGGCACATGGACTGCAAACCAGTAGATAGGCCAACTCTGCCCATCTCTGTAACTTGTTGGTAATATACTTTCTGCCATGCTGACATATCACATTTCAGTATAACTTGGGACTTTCCAGGAAGGTATTTCTCCACCTCATCTTTTTTCCTCCTCAATATAAATGGCCTAATAACCTGAGAATCAAGGAGATATGTAAGGTTAATTATGTCCTAAAAGAATAATGAAGACTTTCAAAAAAGTCAAAAGCAACACCTACATGATGCAAACGTCGAATGATCAACAGCTGCTCCTCATCATTAAGAGTAACATCACCCCTATCTGCGAAAGGAGCATTGAACCACTCCTCAAAGTTCAGGACTGAATTAAAAATATTTGGGAGGAGAAAATTAAGCAGGGACCATAATTCTTGTAAGCTATTCTGTATTGGAGTTCCAGTTAGTAAAAGTCTACGTTGGATCTGGTAGCTGCATACCATTTAAAATTTAATCAGAAAACTTTATTAATATTCTTGAAAAAAAAAATATATCCAAAATTGAGCCCTGAGAAAAGTAAGGACATAAGTAACCTTAAAACTAGACTTGTAAAAGCAAAAAACAACCATCACAAAGTAAAATTGGAAGCATATGTAGTTAGACCGTAATTTGATTCTTATCAAGAGAAAAAAAGGCAAAAATATTTAAATTTTTTACATTTATTTTCAAGACAGAAATAAAGTTCAGAAATGCAAGTTGAAGACAAAAGACAGCAAAAGGGGAAAAAAAAAAAGGAACAGTCCAGCTATCCTAAATTCCGATACTGCCTGACAATCCAGGCTGGCAGAAATAGAACCGGAAGAGATTCTATGTCCTCAGGAAGTCTGCAAGCACAATTAATTACTCCTTCAACGTAATTTCTTTACAAAACACATGCTACACTCCAAATGCATTTTGCTATCCAAAAACTGCTTTAGCCTAAGGCTGGGCAGACTGTAACATGATTAAGCTTGACAACTGACATAAAGAGGAAACAACTTGGCTGGTTTAGATAAAGTAGATGCCATCATTCAAAAGAAAAGAATAAAAAAAAACTGTAAGCAAAGACGGGTTGTACAATTGTGCATGGCAAAGCAAAGAATATAGGAAGAGATAGAAGACTTGTGTAATCGTAGCATCGTACCCGGAGACAAGAGTTCGTGCAAGAGCACACTCGTGATTCTTTAATCGATGCCCTTCATCAACGATCATGTAAAGCCAGTGAATTTTTTTCAAAAATGCTTTATCTCTCATGATTAGATCATAGTGTGTGATCAACACATCAAAGTTTCCATCTCTTGATAACTGTTCTCTTAATGCCTTTCTCTCATCTAGACGCCCATCATAAAGAATAGCTTTGATCCTGTCAGGAAGAAAAAATATGAGCAATTTCAAAGAAAATGGTACATGGCATGTATGTGCACACAATACATTCGCATCCTGAGAAAGACATTGTAAAACCAAGCAAAGCTTTCCACATACTCATCCTCAGGAACCCATGTTGAGAATTCATTGATCCAATTGGGTAGTACAGCCTTTGGAGCCACTATCAAGTGTGGTCCACATACGCCTTTCTTCTCCTTCAGATATGCAATCAATGAAATAGTTTGTATCGTCTTCCCCAATCCCATCTCATCAGCTAATATTCCATTTAAATTGTTGTTGAACAAAGACAGCATCCACTGAAGCCCTTCTAACTGGTATGATCTTAATTGTCCACCCTGAAGCATGGATGGCTGCTCTGTTACCTGATTTACAATATAAATTAGTTAGATGCTCCGATTAACAAAAGCGGGAAGTTGCAGTTATCATTCTGCAACATCAAGAATTTACATAAGAGCAAAAGAATGCTGAACCTCACAGCTCTAGCTAGGCCACATGGGAAGTAAGCAGAAGCAGTTTTGTTTGTTTTCAATGACAGCTTGCCAAGTATGATCTCTTTCTTATTTTTTTTCTCATATTTTTTATCATCTCTCTCTCTCTCTCTCTAGATTCAGCTGATACAGCACTCTAACAACACCCTGGCAACCCTCAATTTTCCTTCTTTCACCACTCTAATCAGCATCTAAATTCATCCCATTTTTTTTTCCCTCTTTATCCACTAATCAAACTTCTCAGAAGTCAGAACAGACCCTAATTTCAATATTTAGCCACTGAAGAAAATATGCTACATAGCCTTTTTTCAATTAATCAACCTTGTGCCAAAGCTACATTTTTCTCTAACCATGCCCAAAGCTTTAAACAATTTACCATTCCAAATCAGTATAAAAGCTTAAATACCTCATCTAACAACCTAAGCCCATTACAAAATACAAAAAGGCCAAAACTCCCAAACTGACCCTTCATCACAAGCCAAGGACCCATTTTTTACATGCCTCCAACTTGACAGCTTAGTCATCAAGGCTGAAATTAATTAAATATTCTTGCCTACCCATCAAAATAACCAAATTTTGTCTGACAGGAAAATGACAGGAAAAATGATCCATACTGGCTAATCATGCGCGCTAATCTCTAAAGGGGGAAAGGCCACTGCTCAGGATTGATCTCACTTAAGCAGGGTCCAGCCTCTTAAAAGGGTCTCTAAAAGGGCTATCAGAACACAATCCCAACGGTTATTATTTCTCTTAAGAGTTGAATCCAGGCACTTGTGCTTAGAAATTCCCACAAGTTAAAACATTTTAAAGGTTCATTGGTTGGCCATACAGAAACTGCCATAATGGCACTGTCAATAAAGTTTTTAGTCCACAAGGTTCAAATTGCAAGCACATATAAACTCTCAATCTTGTAAGTGTTATTTGCATGCTAATAGTAAATACTATGCCAAGAGGTTTAGTTATTGCACAGAAATACCAAATTACTACCTTTAAAACATGGAAATCAACTAACAAAGACATGCACACAAAAAGCTTGAAAATGAAATGATGCAGAGCACAAGGCTTTAGTTTTTACCTTCTCCTGAATTGAATGAATGGCTGAGTTATACTGCCGCTGACCTTCAAGTAAATCACTACTATCATCATTGCGATCAGACTCAATGATGTCTGCATCTTCCTCAGGTGTATCCCCTGGGCTTTCATTTCTTGAAGGATCCAACTCAGGAGAATCAGCTTCTGAGTCTTTCAAGGGTTCAATGCCATCTGAATGTTTTCCATCTTTCTGACGCTGAACTGCAGCCCCCAAATTAACAAGGAGTTTATTTGACTCTTCAAGAAGCATTGTAAGTCGCTCATTCTTGCTCTCCTTTACTAATCTCATATAAGCTTCTTGATCATCCGCCTTCAGGGCTTGGAACCTCAGCTTTTCAGCTCGAGTAGCACGCTGCCTTTGCCTACCATGCCATGCCTACAATACCCATTACTCTATGTTATGGCAAGAACAGTAATGATCAATCAAGCTACTATACCTACAAAATTTACTATACCATGTAAATCCATCCACTAAGTGATACCTAGAAAGAAACAACTTCATTTCATAGTATGAAATTCATACTAGTATTAGTTAAGGATGCTTCAAAGTAGTATATGCTTATTATTTCTTTACTTTCTGTTATTGTTTTTCAAACTAATAGGGTATCTAATCCTTGATGTCAAAATAACTATAAAGAAAATAGGTGCTGCCTTTTTATTCACCACAAGCACCCATAGTTCACATAAATTTCAGACAGCTGTTTTGACATCCATCTACTACGTCAAGCTTTCTTTTCAATCAAATGTATATAAGCATGAGAAGAAACATAAGGAATGAAAAAATTGCGAGGCAACAACATACCTGGATCCCATCATTTCTTTGCTTCCTGCGCTTAAGAGAAGCCTGAACTTGCAATTGGAACTCCCGAACTGCATTAAGTATTTCAGCAAAAAATTTTCTTTTTCTAGTCTCTATATGGTTCCTTTCTTCTTCTTCTAACCTTGAGAGCCTCTGCATCAATATTTTTTTTTTCATTACATCATCACATCATAATGTCAATACATATTTGACACTCAACTAGCATTTTTTTTTTCTGAGTTAGTCATTTTATGTGTGTTACTATCCAAAGCTTCTAGATTGCCAGAGTTACATTATAGGGCAAATTGATGAGATGAAGCCGAACATTCTACAAATAATATAAAATATCTACCATCTAACCATCTAGAAGCCCTAGATTCGCAAACTTCCCCTTTCAAATATGAGTTTAGTTCAGGAAAAGTCATGTATATGTGTTTGTGTGACTCTGCTCATAAAAAGGAGGAAGAAGAAGAAAGTAGAATAACCTCCGAGCCCCATTTCTTCCTGAATTGATCATCTGCTTCTGTTGCAAAAGCATCTCCTATGCCATATAAAGGACGGCGCAGTGTCATCATACCCCAGTCATATAACTGCTTATCAGGAGATGCACAATTCAAGCAAAGCCAATACTCTGAACTCACTTCAGACCGCACTTTCCTTTGCAACTCTGCTAGCTGCCAGAAAAAAGTACTTGCCCACAAGGACAAAACATATGTCATCCCTCGATCCCCAAAGAGAACAAATAAACATAATCATCCACTAACATCAACGAAAAAGCTTCTTTAGCATTGAATCCAGCAAAATACCAAAAAAGAAATTAGTGACTTATAATTGAGCTAAATTTAGGTTTGCTTTACAGGCTCTCAAAAACTCCTCAAAAAGAGCATTCCTAAGAATCAGCAATAAAGTTCAACATGTTTATAGAAAGAGGATAAAACAGGATTCTACTTTTAGATAGTGAATTGTTTTTCATCCAACTAGACAGTAAGTTTCTTGGAGAAATATCATTCCACTGTAAAGCAACCAAATTCTGTCTTATCATCAATTCAGATGACAGCTTTTACTCTCAAATAAAAACTTATGAACAAGCACAAACTTGACATAACACTGGCAATTATAACATATCAAGTTTACCTTTAATCCATAGAGTTCAAGCAAGCACTTGGTCTGCAGGTCCTCGCCTCTGGTTGAAGGCAGTTCTGACAAAACATAATTTAAGTAATCCTTTCTAAAGGTCATCTAAACCATAATCTAAATTTATCTACAAAGATACATTAAAAAAAGAAGGAAATTAGACAATCTAACTAGCAAAATCATTATCATAAAACTATTAAAACTCTACTATTAACCAAGGTAGTTAAAAGCATAAGGCGCATTCAAAGTGATGCATCACCCCATCGCTTAAAGCGCAAAGTGCAAAAATGGCGCGCTTCATTGAAGGAAGCACAAAATTCTTTAAAAATTAACTAATAATATAATATGCAAAGAAAATACAATTCTCTATATAAAATTTAAATCCTTAAGAAATCATTAAATATCCAAAAGTTTTTAGCATTCAAATTCATAGTTATAACCTAGAGATCCTCACTAGATTTCCCATCAAATTCCTCAATACTTTCATCCTCATCTCTAAAATAAGATCCATTTCCATTAAAATCTTCATCAAAATCAGTCTCAATATCTTCCAACGTTGGCCTTGAAGATGAGGCTCTTTGCAGTTTGCCTTTTTTTTTTTTTTGGTGCGCTTTGCACTCTTGTTTGCACAAAATCTACTTGTTTTTCTAAATGCCCTTCGCTTAGCATATGTAAAAGCACTTTTCTCTCAATCACTATGCTTATGCTCTTTAGCGAGCTCCTTTTGTGCTTTTGACTACACTACTATTAGCACGTATGGATCTTCTAGCTACAAACATTGACTCATTATTGCTTAATGCACAAGCAGAAGGAACAAATTGAGATTTCCCTCATTAAATATTCCATGGGAAGAACAAGATTTGCCAGGAAATAATTCTTTATGAAAGATGACAACCTTCAAGTTCACGTAGGCGATGCAGAATATGGCCTTGATATCGCTTTTCCCTTGATTCCCCCAGTACAAAACCTGACATGCATTTAGGCCTTTGCTTTGATAGTGCATCCTCAAGGTTAGTCATCAAGTCTCCTCCCACAGGAATCCCTGGGTCATCTTGCTGCGCAAAAAAATCAACATTCCAAAGAGATAAATCAGAGATGAGAATCTAAAAAACAGAGACCAATTTTAACATGAAATTAGAACTAAAAAACACAAAGAAGGTGATTATAGAAGAAAAAGGATAAAAAAAGGAAATTTTCCAAAAAGAACACTTTGCATATGGATGTAGTAATTTGAAATGTGACATACAAATTTGATCATTTATAGGTTTCTTTAATTAATTTGAGCCATGAATATACATTAGGTTAATAGTTGAAAAAAAAGATTTAAAAAGAAAATCTTAGTTGAGTCTGGATTTAAAATGTTCCCTAAAGGAGTCATCCCAAATCCACTTCAAATCAATTGTCAACCATAAATCTAAGTAAACAATAAATAAAATTTTATTCAAATAATTTAAACTAATCCATATCATGAGGTATGATGAGATTTAAACTCCGCCTAAGTAGTTTGTGCTTAGCCGGTCCCAACTGTCATGGCAAATTTAAACTAAACAAATCTCTCATTTCAAATCCTTCCATCCAAACACAGCATAAAGGAACCAAAAAAATCCAAGCTTCATAAAATTAATAACTGCACACATAATTTCTCTACTATTTATTTATAATTTAATAATTTTACAATCCTAATCCTATAAATATTCTTACCATATTAAAATTATTTAACTTATTATATTAAAGTTAATACAAAACCTTAAATGTGATTTTCATAACTTTGCCTAAACATGCAAACTTCATCTTCATATGAACATTGCGTTTTTTCAAGAAATAACTTTAATAAAATTATTTTATTGAATTATATTTAATATTTTTAAGAAAAATATAGACTAATAATCTTTTATATATTCTAATAAATCAGTATAAATTTTTATATTTTATTATAAAATAAAATATGAGTATCCCTAATATATTTGGAAATCAATATTTATTGCGCTTAATATATATTTCTAAATTTATATGAATCTATATCAATTGAGATTTAACTTAAAATTAAGTTTTTATAAATTATTTAACTTATTTTATTTATACGCATGATTTATTTTATATACTGATTTGCCGTGAAATTGAAACTTCAAGAGAAATTAGTAATGTGAGATATTCGTATAAATTTTTAATGATTTAAAATATGAGATTAAAATTTTAATAATAGAACATTCATAATAACCATGTATTTATTCTATAATAGCAAACTAATTTTGAGATTATATTGGCATGCAAATGTAGTAGGGTAGCAGCTTTAGAATTCCTATTTCATTTTACATGCTCTCATTGTCTGTTCATTTAAGAAGAGATTCTAATAATTCCTGTTTGATTTGCAACAGAAATAAAAATATTAGACATAACTTATTTAACATGTATTCAAAAAATCAATTTTTTTTAATTTAAATTAAACTATTATAGTTTAATATCTTCATACATGGAGCTTTTTATTTTCATTTTTTTTTAAATCATTTTCTTTAAGCAATTATAGTATAAAAATCAAGGTTCATCAATTAATTTATATGTAAGATATAATTCCAACTTTTGTCTCTTTTTATTATTTTATATCATCTTTGTTATTTTAATGTTATAGGTGATGTTTTCTATAGATTTTAGTTTATATAGTCGGATTGATAAAAATATTCTTTATTTTTATATTATTTACAATACAAAAATTTTAATGCCAAAGCCAAAAAAATTTAAGAAATTAAAAAAATAATAACAATAAAATTTAAGAACCTAACACCCTAAGCTAACTCGCATACAATATTAATTTGTCGTTTTAACTTCTAAGCAGCATCTTCATCCATTCATACTTTTTAAAAGACCTTATAATATATCATATATATTTTTAATTATTTTATTTTATTGCATTTAAGATAACAATTAAATCAATATTATATTTGAATAATTAGATTAATTATAACATTAACATATAAAGATATGACCTAATTAAAGATAATAATTTCTAAATCTCCTCTGAAAAATACACGTGCTTCAGAAGCCAGCTAGAATCAAATGTAGCACTAGAAATACATAGAATGGCAGTATAACAAACAACAAATAAAAGCCATCAAACCACAAAGAAATCTAAAATTTCGCATCAACTCAACCACAAAGAACCCTAAAATTTCATAAATTCAAATGAGAAAATTATGGTAGCAACTAGTAAGGGCTTAAAAGCAGTGCAACATGAGTCCAGAAATCCCAAATTGCATCACATATGTACCATAAAACAAGCACAGATAACAAGAACAGATGCACAGACAACCCTAAACTCAAATTTTCCAAACATAAAACAAAATCCCAGAGCTAAAATCTTAAATTTCTCCTCAAAAACACAGAATCCGAACGGAACACGCAATTCAGAAAAAGGTATCCCAATTACGCCGCCAAACCCCTCAAATTCACAATTCAGTCCAAACTAAACTTCAAAGCACCCCTTCAGTAGAGAAATCCCAGCATCAAAAAAGCAAATGGCTATCTCTAGAACACGTACCAGTTCGTTCTCAAAGTGGACCTCACCGTCAAGAGTACCATTATCGGCATTTTGAGCACCGGAATAGATGGAGTAGACGGTTTTGAAGAGGTCAGGAGGAAGAGGGAGGTCACGAGATACGAGGTTAAGGGCAGAGATGAGAGACGTTGTCTTCTCTAAGTTGTCTGAAGAGGGTTTTGGCTCCTGGCGGTGTTGATGCGGGTGGTGGTCAAGCTGAGCCACCATGGCGGGAATGATTTCAACAGTCGTTTTTTTAATGGTATTTGTAATGAATAGGATTAAAGGATGTAAAACATAGACTATGCTGGCTGGCTGGCTGGCTGGCTGCCTCACTCTCTATAATTCGCTTCTTTCTTTGGCTTTGGGAAAAAACTTCCCTTCGGCCCTTTTCTCCCTCTTTTGGTTTTGTGTTTAAGGAAGAGAAGAGATTGAGAATGGGTCGAATTACGGAGCGGTATTATTTCCTTATATTTGTTTTAACCAAACGCGTCTCTAGTTTTTTCTCAATTGACAAATTGGCCCCATGGCTATATTTATATAGCCATTATGCCCCGATATTTTACTTGTATTACCCTAAATCTCCCGCATTGTGAGATTTAACTATGAAATAAATAAAATATAAATATTTATATTTTAAATTTATAAAAAATTAATTTTAGATAATTTTTTCTTGTAATTTAATATTAAATTTCTGTTTAAAATATTTTTTAGATTTAATTAATTATGAGAAAAAATTATGTAAACTTAATTTTTTATGAATTTATAACATAAATATTTAAATATTTAATAATTCAATAATTAAAATTATATTATTATAAAAGATTTTATTGCAAATATTTTATTGAAATAATATTTTTATGCGTGAATTAATTTCATTATAATTTTATTTTTAAAATAAATTTAATAAACATAAAAATTATGGAAAATATTATTTATATATAATTGTGTATTTAAAAATATCCTACTTAAATGCAACACATAAAACTATGGGGACTTTTCTTTGTTTTGGTTAAAAGGCAGATACATATATATCAGGTGATAAAAGCTGTATACAGAGTAAGCACCAGAAACTAGGATCTTACATTGGAAAGGTACAATAACAGTAAAGGTGGAGATGAAGATAAAAACATCAAAAATCCTATGACATTTCCAACAGTATGTCAATTTTTGCATCTTCAAAACTCCAAGTCAAAGGGAAACATAATATAAAACTCCTATAATCGTCAAAGACAATGGACATCAATAGAATCTATGTAGTTTTTACATTGAAAACTATAATAGTACCCTGCAGGCTGCAAAGCTTAGTCTATATCATTCATCCCACGAATGCTGCCAGGTGAAATTAGGCTTTCAGTGTAGACAATAGCCTTCTGATAGCGGCCATCTCCGAGTCCTTGAATATGAAGGTCCTGATATTTGTTTCCATCATACATTACAAACCACTTGCGTCTTACAGAGACCACAAGTTTACCAGTTTTGGTGAAGCATTTTGGATTCAAGCGATAATAAACTCGATAATTAGGCTCTTGATTTGAGATTTTGGGGATGGTCATCATTTTTTTCCAAATTACTCTCACCCCACCATTTTCTTCTTTCTCTTCCTTCATTACCCACAGCGTTTGGTCATACTGGCGAAACACACAAAGCGAATTCCCCCAAAGCAGCAAGTTCAATTCAGCCACTACAAAGAAGTCCTCCTCTTCTTGAAACCAAATAGGTCGAGAATTGGATGGATCAAAAGGAGGAGGAGGAACCTCCCTAAATGTTTCGTCCGATAGATTGAGACATAAAATTCGGTCTGCGAATTTGTGGGACTTACTAGCAGCCCAATAAAGACATCCATTTGCAGGAACCCCCTCATAGAAAAGAGAGTAAGCTAACTCTCCAAGATTTCTCCACAAGTTCCTTTTCACTGAAAAAACATGAACCTGTTTTTCACACAAACTCACCACTTTATAATCATCCATGCTCGAATCGAAGCCGAGCCCACATACTCCCCCACAGATACCTACCTCTTCAGTGAGGGGTAATGTCCTAAAGTCTCCAATAGATGGATTCCACAAAACAAGGGTATCATCATCTTCAATGGATAAACAGAGCATGCCGTGGCAGCAACCAGTCTTGATCTCGAAAGATTTTCCTCTGATCAGAGGAAAATCAGTCTCCACAGCCACACTGAAAGCATCTTCTTGATACCCACCACCAAAAGAATACAATTTAGACTCTGATCCTTCAACTTCTGTGCGTTTATTATAAGATAGAATGAGACTGCTCTGGTTATGGGGGCAGTGTGAAAGAGGATCGCAGGAGAGATGGCGATAGAGTAGCCAGAAAGGGAATCTAGAGTGGGTGATAAATTGAAGCCAAGGCTTCGATACACACCTGAATCTGACCAGAGATTTCAGCGGCAATCTGGAGAGGATGTCCGAAACAACATCAGAAGGAAGATACTTGGCTGCCACCGCCATGTCGAATCGATGAGAGGGAGAGGGTTTCTAATTCTAACAGTGCTGTAGGCTTGCTTGCTCCTGGAGGCTTTGACGAAACGAAATGATGCCCTTTTTGAGGATAACATGGACTGACGAATTTAAAGAAAATGAAGTTAACCCATTGACAGGTATCCGAGTAGCAAGTAGGTTTGGTCTAGATTGACGATGAGGTGGGCTTGGAAAGATTTCATATTTGAGCCTGAGGTTATAAGTATATTTTAATTTAGAGTCTTATAATATATTATTTAATTTTTATAATTTTTAGATTATTACAGTGATTTAGAGAAATAATTAATTTAATTGATTAATAATTAAGTTACACTTTCCGATAGATAAAAAAAAAAAAAAAAATTGTAAGCTAGGTTGATTGTGTTTTTCTGTTTCAGGATTGCCAAGTATAGTCGCTTTTTGAAGACTGTGGAGCCACTGTTTCGGATGCCATATGGAGCTTGGCAGTTTGTGATGCGGTAAAAATAATAAATAAATGAATAAATAAAGCATCTTACTCACATGGTGGGGTTTTAACGTAATTAAGAATTATTATAATTAAATACGAATAATTTATGATAATATATATATATAATGATATTTTTAAAAAAATATATATTATATAGTACTTTTTTTAATTTATTATGTATCACTTTCTATTAATAAATCTCTTTCATATTTTTCTATAATAATAATTATTTAATTTTTTTATTTTTTTAATTATTAATATTATTTATAATTTCATATTAATATTTATTATTTAAATTATTATTTTCTTTAAAATTTAATTTTTAAAAAACAAAAAAAATTTTGTAATTAAATGTAATATTTAAAAAATATTTATATTATTTTTTTAATAAATTTATTTATATAAAAATATTATTTATGACTTATCACCTTCAATAATAATAATAATAATAATAATAATAATAATAATAATAATAAATAATTAGTGATGGCCGTTAATTAAAAGAAAATTGATCATTAATTTATGATTTTATAATCAACTATCATATAATTTAATCAATCTTAAATTATCTCATATCTTTAATAAATATTTTTATTATATTATTATATTTTCTATTATTTTTATTATGAAATATTTGTTAAAAAGTTTAATTGATAAAAAGTGTAGCCTATATAAAAAGTTATAAAAATAAAATATAGAAATTTGACTTATTTATAATTAGTATATATTAATTTTTATGTTAATAGTTTAATATTCTTTTATTTCACTTTCTTAAAATTAATTAATATTTGATATTATTATCATTATGGCTAACTTCTGGCAATTGAATTGAAATTGTCAAATAAATAAGAAACATTTTACTATTATAAAAATTAAATTTAAATATTTTTATTATCTTTTTCAATTAAATAATATTTAATTATAAAATTAAACTTTTATTTAAATGGTTTCCATTTATTTGTCTAGATATAGTATGTCATATGAGACATTTGATACATATCAATCACTCTCCTCTCACCAAGTATTTTCATTTCACCTAAGTATACTCAATTTTTTTTAATCTACTCTTTTTTTTATTATTCCTTTTAAAAATTATTAATCGTAACATCTCGAATTTTTAAATAATTATTTTATGTGTAGTTAAATGATTTTTTTACTGGTTTGGTAGGCTTAGCAGAGGCAATATGATGTTGTTGTGGGCTTGAGGCCATTGGATATAGAAATGTTGTTTAAGTTGCCTAGCAAGTTTGGTAGATTATAGGTATAAGAAAAATTCTATCGGATTTTCAATATAAATTTATGATGTTTTTTACTCTTTAATTTTCTTATTTTGTTTTAATATTAATAAATTTATGGATATAATTGTTTAGGTGATCCGGATCAATCATCTTCCTCCGCTCAGCCGCCTCAGTGATCTCCGGTTAATCTGTGAGTATATATTAATTTTAATTATAATTTCAATATTATTGTATATTTAAGGCATGCCCATGTATTCACTTATAAATATATGTATATAGATAAATCTTAGGCATAGTTTGTATTATATATTTATTTGATGAAATTATTATGGGTGTCGCGTTAAGGTAATTCATAGCTGTGTGCATATGTCAGCGTGCTTGTGGTTCGATATTGGATATGGGTAGGATGGGTAGAACGACTGGAACTTGATTCGCTGGAACCAATCCTTTTTGTTAATAAGTAAGGGTGAGTATGACTTTGAGTTAATCTCGTTGAACCCTGCATTTGGATTATTAAGAGAAAGTCATGCTTGAGTTGATCTCGCTGACAGGTATTAGAGTAAGAAAGCTGTATAAGGGATCAACTCTTATATTTATATACACTGATGTGACACAAGAGTGTGTAAGTACTCCAAATTATATTTTGTGTGAGTATTGTTTGAATCTAGTTAAATATGCTTGTATATGTTGTATTTTCATACTTAGAGATGTATTAGCCTTAGAAAGTTATAGAACTTGTATTTAAATATAATATATTACTCTATGAGTCAAATGCTCACTCATGTTCAACTATTTTTCCCAAGTGACAGGAAGGCTCTTTGAGATTAACCTGTTTTCTTTCTCGTACATTTACCAGTCGAAGTTTTATTTTAATTTTATTTTCTTGTTTTCTAATATAGAACTCAGCATGTGTTAGTAGTGTTCTAATTTTAATTTGAGGCAGTAGTAATTTATTTCTTTAAAGTTGTAACATATTACATGGTTATGTTGGTATGTATGGAATGAGTATTTACTTGGGACAAGGGAGCTGAACTCTCATTGGATTATATATGTTTGTCTGAAGATTGTGATGGTGAGCTAAACTCTCTAGATATTGATATATTGTGATTACAGGTCATATAAGTTAAAAACTCTTCATTAGATAGTTTAATTTATTGTTGGACTCTGTCCATTTATTTCCTTGAAATTTAACTATAATTATGGGTGTTAGAGTTTGGCTAGGTATAATTAGGCTTACTACGGGTTTTAGGGGTGTTATGCTGACCTAAGTCCTTGTACTAGTCTAGCCCAGAATTCGGGTTGTGATATTAGTTATCATTTTCAAATTTTATTTTTTTAAATATATTTAATTAATTACTATTTTTTTCATACATTTTTTATTTAATATTTTTTAAATTTTTTAATATTTTATTTCATTATAATTATATATCGAATGCAATTATAATTAATATTTTAATTATTCATATTTTATTATCATTAATTTTTAATAGAAATATTTTTAAATTTTAATTAAATATTTAAATTTTTATACATAAATTATCTCTCAACTGTTTTTTTTATATATACAAGTACAAGTTAAAAAATAGAATGTAAATATGATTACATTGAAAATTTTATTTATAAGTAAAGATGATTAAAAAAAATAAAGTTATAATATTAAAATTATGGAATATTTCTTTTGAAAAATAGTATATATTTTCAACATTTATTATTTATTATATTAATAAAAAATGATGATATTTTAATGTTTTAATTTTTATGAAATATATTTATCTTATATCATAAATTCATGTAAAACGACAACCATTATTGTGAAAGAATTATTTTATAAAAAATATATTAGATTAATAGAAAAAATTTGTGCTTTAAAAAATTTAAAGATTAATATTTTTAAAAAAGAATATAATAAAATTTTATTTTTTATTAATAATAATGTTATATATTTTCATTGTTATTCAAATTAAATAATTCAATTCATTATTAATAATTTAACATATTTTTTATTATATTGACAATAAAAAATTATATTTATATATTTTTAAATAACATTATTTTTTTATTAATATAATATATTTTCTGTAATATAAAAAAAAATAATTTACATAAATTATGAGATAAAATATAAAAATTTCATGAATTTTAAATTATTTTTTGAATAAAGTAATTTTATTACATTTTAATCTAAATAACTATAAAAATTACTATTAATATAGGTGTAAAAAGAATTAAATAGATATTTTGATTAATTACACCAAAAATTAATTAAAATTTTATCATTAAAACAAATAAAATTTTACTTAAATTAAATTAAATTAAATAAGAGAGAAGTTTTAATAAAAAATTAATTTAATAATAATAATTTATCTTATTTCAAATATAATTAAAAAATAAATTTTAAAATAAAAATTATAAATTGTCCATATATAGCATGGATATTATGCTAGTATATATATATAAAGTAAAGAGGTATTTTTAATAAAATAACACATGATATTTTCTTTAAAAAGTTTGTCATGTGTTACCTTCTATAAATATTTTCTTTTGTACTAATTATTATTTAAATTTTTTATTTCTCTTTTAATTGTCATTATTTTTTACAATACTACTATAACATTTATTATTTTAATTGTTATTTTTTTCAAATTTAATTTTTAAAAATTAAGATCTTTTGAAGTTAATTGTAATATTTAAAAATTATTTATATTATTTTAAAAATAATAATAATTATTTGATTTTTTTATTTCTCTATTAATTATCATTACTATTTATAATAATATCTTAACATTTATGATTTAAATTATTATATTTTTTAAATTAAAACCTTTTATGATTAAATATAATATTTAAAAGTTATTTATATTATTTTTTTATAAATTCATTTATGTAAAAATATTATTTGCCACGTGTTACACTTCACAACAACAACAACAACAACAACAACAACAACAACAATAATAATAATAATAATAATAATAATAAAACGCCATTGATGGCTATTAGCTTAAAAAATTTAATCATTAATTTATGATATCATAATCAATCATATATATTATTTTTTACACTGATTATTGTTTAGTTATCATTGTTATTTACTATACTACCTTAACATTCATGATTTAAATTATTATTTTCTTTAAATTTTTAAAAATTAAGGCATTTTGTAATTAAACATAATATTTAGAAATTATTTATATTATCTTATAAATACTAATTATTATTTAATTTTTTTATTTTTCTTTTACTTATTATTATTATTTACAATACTAACTTAACATTTATGGTTGAATTATTATTATTTTCTAATTTAATTTTAAAAAATTAAGACTTTTTATGATTAAATATAATATTTAAAAATTATTTATATTATTTTTTTTATAAATTTATTTATGTAAAAATATTATTTACCATATGTTACTCTCAATAATAATAATAATAATAATAATAATAATAATAATAATAGTAATAATAAAAAGATCATTGATGACCATTAGTTTAAAGAAAATTAATCATCAATTTTTATCTTTATGATTAACTATCATATAATTTAATTAATCTTAAATTATTTCATATCTTTAACAAATATTTTTATTACATTTTTATATTTTTAATTATTTTTATTATAAAATATTTATTAAAAAAAATAAAAGACAAAAAATATAGTGTACATAAAAACTTATAAAAATAAAATATAGATATTTGACTTATTTATATTTAGTATATATTATTTTTTATATTAATAATTTAATATTATTTTTATTTCATTTTTCTAAAATTAATTAATGCTTGTTACTATTATCATCATTATGCCCAACTTACAACGATTTAAGTATATAGGAAACATTATATTGTTACAAAAGTTAAAATTGAATGTTTATTATCGTTTTATAATTAAATAATATTTAATTATAAATTAATTTTTATTTAAATAATTTTTATTTGTTGGTATATATATAGTATATTATATGAGATATTTAATATACATTAATTACTCTTTTCTTATCAAGTATTTTCATTTTATCTAGATATTTTTAAATATTTTTTCTAATTTATACTATTTTTTATTATTTCTTTTAAAAGTTATTAGTTATTATTTTTTAAATTTATTTATTTAAATATATTTAATTAATACTTATTTAATCATTATTTTTTATAAAATTCTTATTTAATATTTCTTAAACTTTTAAATATTTTATTTCATTATAATTTTATATCAAATGCAATGAAAACTGATATTTTAATTATTTATATTTTATTATTATTAATTTTTAATATAATTATTTTTAAATTTTAATTCAATATCTATATTTTTATGCGTAAATTATCTCTTAATTATATTTTATATGAAAATAGAATTTCAAAGATAAATTGTAAATATGATTGCATCGAAAATTTAGTTATAAATAAAGATAATTAAAAATAATTAAAGTTATGATATTAAATTATAGAATATATTTTTTAAAAAATAGTATTTATTTTTAATATTTATTATTTTAATAAAAAATAATTATATTTTAAAATTTAAATTTTTATGAAATATATTTATTTCATATTATAGATTTATGTAAAGTGATAACCATTATTGTCAAAGAATTATTTTATAAAAAATATATCAAATTAATAAAAAATAGAATTTACACTTAAATATAATATTTTTAAAAAATAATATAATAAAATGTTATTTTTAATTATTAAAAATGTTATATATTTTTATTATTATTAAAATTAAATAATTCAATTCATTATTTGCAATTTATTTTTTTATTATATTAATAACAAAAAATATTATATTTATATATTTTTAAAATAATATTATTTTTTTCATTAATTTAATATAATTTTCTCTATTTTATAAAAAATAAATATAAATTTACATAAATTATGAAATAAAATAAAAAAATTTCATAAAATATAAATTATTTTTTGAATAAAATATTTTATTACATTTTAAATGAAATAATCATGAAAGCTACTATTAATATATGCATAAAAAGAATTAAATAGGTATTTTAATTAATTATATAATAAATTAATTAAAATTTTATTATTATAACAAGTAAAAATTTATTTAAATTAAATTAAATAAAAGAAAATTTTTAATTTAAAATTATTTAATAATAATTTATCTTATTTGAAATGTAATTAAAATTTTAATTAAAAAATAAAAATTATAAATTATAAATGCATAATATGAACATTATACTAGTATATATGTAAAGTGAAGAGATATTCTCAAGAGAATTATATATGATATTTTCCTTGAAAAAATAGAGATATTTTCAAAAAAATAACACGTGGCATTTTTCTTGAAAAGCTTGCCAAATGTCACATTCCATAAATACTCTTATTAATTATAATTATTATTTAATTTTTTATTTTTTTAATTATTATTATTATTTATAATACTATCCTAATATTTATGATTAAAATTATTAATTTTTAAAATTTAAATTTTAAAAATTAATACTTTTTATAATTAAATGTAATATTTAAAAATTATTGATATTATTTTATAAATATTAATTATTATTTAATTTTTTTATTTCCTTTTTAATTATTGTTATTATCTAGAATACTATTTTAATATTTATGATTTAAATTATTATTCTCTTTAGAATTTATTTTTTAAAAATTAAGACTTTTTATGATTAAATTTAATATTTAAAATTTATTTATATTATTTTTTTGAATTTATTTATGTAAAAATAATAATAATAATAATAATAATAATAATAATAATAATAATAATAATAATAAGTCATTGATAATATTTAGTTTTAAAAAAATTAACTATTAATTTATGATATCATAATTAGCTATCATATAATTTAACTAATCTTAAAATTATTTCATATCTTTAATAAATATTTTTATTATATTGTTATATTTTCTATTATTTTTATTATGAAATTTTTGTTAAAATATTTGAGACATAAAATGTTATAAAAATAAAATATAGAAATTTAACTTATTTATAATTAGTATGTATTATTTTTTATGTTAATAATTTAATATTCTTTTATTTCAATTTTATAAAATTAATTAATACTTATTATTATTATTATTTTGATCAACTTATGACGATAGTAAATAAGAAATATTTACTTATTATAAAAAATAAATTTAAATGTTTTTATTAATTTTTTAATCAAATAATATTTAATTATAAATTATTTTTTATTTAAATAATTTTCATTTATTTATCTATATATAATATATCATATAAAACATTTAATACACATCAGACACTTTCCTCTCACTAAATATTTTTATTTCACTTAAATGTTCTCAAATCATTTTTTGATTTGCACTTTTTTTATTATTTATTTTAAAGTTATTAGTTATTATTCTCAAAATTTATTTATTTAAAAATATTTAATTAATATTTATTTAATTATTAATTTTTTTTATAAATTTATTATTTAATATTTCTTAAACTTTTAAATATTTTATTTCATCATAATTATATATAAAATACAATGATAACTAATATTTTAATTATTTATATTTTATTATCATTAATTTTAAACAGAGTTATTTTTAAATTTTAATTAAATATCTATATTTTTATACATAAATTATTTCTTAACTATATTTTTATATATGGAAGTAAAATTTTAAAAATAAATTATAATTATGATTACATTAAAAATTTAACTATAAATAAAGATAATTAAAAATAAATAAAATTACAGTATTATTCAAAAAATAATATATTTTTAATATTTATTACATTAATAAAAAATAACGATATTTTAAAATTTTAATTTTTATGAAATATATTTATTTTATATTATAAATTTATATAAAATAATAATATTTTTATAAAAAAAATTATTTTACAAAAAATACATAAGATTAAAAAAATAAAAATTTTATGAAATCTAAATTATTTTTTAAATAAAATATTTTTATTACATTTTAAATGAAATAATTATAAAAATTGTTATTAATATATAAATAAAAAGAATTAAATTGATATTTAGATATTTTAATTAATTACATCCCAAATTGATTAAATAAAAATTTATTCATATTAAATTAAATAAAAAAATTATAATTTAAAATTAATTTAATAATAATTTATTTTATTAAAAATTTAATTATAAATAAAAATTATAAATTATTCATATATAATGTTAACATTATACTAATTTTATCATCAAGAGTGAGTGATGATGTTCGGTAATTTGGTTTGACAACGCTTTATACTTCTCATTTCTTAGTAAAAAATTGTGGAAACATGTAAACGGTTGGTTAAGGAAGCAAATGATTGGGAAGGGCCCTCATTAGTTTGGTTCTGCTTCTCTCTCATTACCCATTACTCTGATTTGGTGCAAGACAAGCAACTCACACCTAAAGCATATTAGGTTTAGGGCTTTTAAACAGGAAGGCAAAAATAAAGGACCATAACAGCAGTCAAACTAGCTATTTGTTGTTGTTCTCAACATCTACATGAACACTGGTGGGAAGGACAAACCTACAGTCTTATCCAGCATGTTTAGTTACAGTTTTAAGAACAGATAATTTGACACATTCATCATTAAATTTCCAGAAAATACACTAAAAATATTAAAAGAAAATCCTTTGCAAAAGTTCAGCTTTAAAGCGGGCTAAATAAATGAAATATATTAAAAAAATCCTAAGCCTGCTATTTGATGAATCTGTCTTTCCTATTATCAGCAACCAACTCCAGAATTTTGTGAATCGAGACTACAGAAAGACTCCAAATATCAAGGCTAGAAAATCCATTAATTTTAGCCAACTGCAGACTAACATTAAAATTGTATTCTTTGCAATGCTCGGTTAATGGGCTCTTGGAAATATTGAAGCGAGATGAAAATTGCTTCCTGTTACAAAAGGCAAATTTAAATCACACTAATCTTTTAGCAGAGAGAATTTTTTCCTGGTAAAAAGACAATAAAATAAAAATTACAACCTCTGTTCGAATTGTTCGACTTCCTTGATGAGGACAGGTATTCAAGTATGAATCAAACACATCTCGAACATTTTTACCCTTCAAGAAGAAGAAACACCAAAGCCATGATTCAATAATTCTCTTTTGCTTTTAGCTTGAAAAAGTCAATAAATTAAGCTGAATCATGGATAAACAACATGTATGCATGCAAGAGATTAGTTGTTTCTAAATAACATTTTTATGCTGTCAAAGTCCCATAACATAAAAATGAAGGTGATCTGCATATTTCCACAAGAAACAATGAAAGGGAGAGGGGGAAAGAAAAAGGAACGAAATGGTTGCATTCCAGTAAACGAATTAAGAGTAAACAGATCCAAAACTGGAACCACGCAATTCTTCAAGAATAACAGTATATTTTGTCGAACAGAAAGTACCTCTAAATTACTGTCTTCCTCAATACTTTCTTCCAATCCAGCGAGCCCACCAAAAGCAATCAACAAATGCCTAGCAAATTATTACAAATTGGAACAATCAACAAAGCCTTGCAAGTTATTTATACAAAGAAAAGGACCAAATCTGGATGCAAAGAAGTGTTCAAAATGCAGTCATTTACTCTACCCACTAAAACTGCATATTATTAGACCAAAACAAAGTCCTAAGACTAGGACTAGCGATACAAAGAACAAAAAGATATGCCATGATAAAGATCCAAACTCAGATAAGCATTAGTATCTATTGAAAGCCCTTTGCCATAAGGAAAGTTATATTAAGGTTCTAACAGAGAAAAAAACATACCTGAAAATTGGCAAAGAAAGCTCTGAAGAGTTAATAATCTGACCATGCTCTGAAGTACCAATCAAATAATCATAGCCACCCTATAATCAACAAGACTGAAGTTGATGAATGCCTTCTGCAAGTTGTCAGCAAAAACTATATATGGCTCTTACAAAGGGAATACAGAAAACCATAGGATTGAAGTATTGATACCTCATACGGACAAGCATTAAATACTGAGCTGATATTTGAAGCATACCGCACTCTATAGCCCCAATATATTCCTGCTTCCTCTTTAGGTTTGGACAATGATACAACCTGGCGAGGTAAATCTAGACAAAAAACTTCATGAGTGGAGATCAATTTTTCTGCATGCATAATGCTTCATTAAAAGTGAACAGAATACATGCCAATATCCAATATATTAAAGAAAAAATGAATATTATTCTAGGAAGAAGATAAAAAAAGGGAGTGGGTTGGGGGGGGGGGGGGGGGGGGAGAAGAAAATTTAACTTGGGCCTATATGCAATTTTTAGGAATGAACAAGGAGACAATATCTAATGTGATTAATTTATCTCAAATCTTTCAATCTTCAGTTGTCTGAAAAATTAAAATCAGAAAAAGAAAAAAGGAATGCCAAATCATTACCAGCATCCAAATTGCGGTTGGTTCCCATTAACACAGTTACTCTAATGCCAGGTTCAAGAACTTGATCAATTACAACATTCTGCATAATTTAGCTTCAAATATGTAAATTGACAAATTTACTAGAGACTTATACCAGTATAGACTTCAAAGGGAAAAATCATAGAATCAATGTCAAATAAATTGACTGCAGGTATTTATATGCAGCATGCATAATGTGGGGAGAAAGAAATTTGAGAAAAAAAAAAAAAAAGGCGTCTTGATAAGATTATGCTTTGGCATGCCAACAGCAATAATAGTCATACTGTAGAAAATACTCCTGTCACTTGATTTAGTTCAAGTGTGGGAACTGTTGCCACGAGTGACAATGTCTTGAGCATGCAGATTTCAAGCTATTTAGAAGCTTACTAGCACCAACATCATCATCTAGCAAAGCTAAGCTCCAATTTCAATTGAATTCAATTCACAGGTTAGAGGGTCAAAGAAAAGGAGGATCATATGAACTTATATCTGATTAGCAGAGATCAACAGAGGGACCTGACTCTTGTGAAAGAAGATTGCCACCAAGAAATCATGCAACTCTTGCTATATTTTGAACGGGGGAAAACCAGTAAGCAGTGCCAATATCACATTAGCTAATATCAGCAATTAAATTGTTAATATCCATCACATGAAATAAAATAGATACCACAATGCCTCTTGGAAATATAAAGGAGGTAAACTAAACAAATTTGTAACAAAGTCCACTAGATTGTTACCTTACTCAAACCCACGTCAACAGGTGTTCCCTGAAAGTTTGTAGCTTTTTCCTTTAATGTGACACCTATAAATTTATTATAAGAAGTTAAAATGGTTGTACCAAAATGGAGTGACAAACAAAACTCAAATACAGACAACAGTGCCAAAGAAGAAGGGTTCCAATAGGGAAGTATCCAAAGCTTACCCTCCCGATATGGAGCCCACTCATGCTTGCGCAAGTGGTGTGGAGCATCAAGAGGAGGCAACAAACCCTGTGTAAAAGGAATTAAAGAGGAAAAATGATAAATAACTTCTCAGTTCATTGACCACCAAAAATCAAACCCTGAAAACAAAACAAGATATAAGTTAAGCAATCAGTTGGTCACCACAAATCTCAGGCTATTATGCTTTGGAAAGAGGGCTTTTCTTAGATACTGTGGAGTCTCGAGATAGCGCAAGATTCTCACGAGAAAAGCCGCACCGCTTTCACTATCATCAGAGTTACTGCCTGTGTTCACAGTGGGATGCTCATTCACTGAATTACTTTTATCGTCAAACACCACCACCTGCTCATATAAAAGCTACTCTTCATGCGCAATTACACTAATTGAGCTTAAAGCATTTACGCATAAACACATCGATTTCTTAATTTAAGAAATAAAAGAGAGGATTGAAGGATTGACGCACAGACACAGACCTCATCGATTCGAAAAATGGTCGCGGCGCGGGCAATCTGACCAGCCAACTGAAAAAAAAAATTGAAAAATGGAATAATAATGATTGCGAGTTACGGAACAGTAAACAAAGAGCGTAGAGAGTATTAATACTCGAGTAGCGAGTTCAAGTGATTGAGCGTTGTTGATGATGGAACCGGGGACGGCTATGCTCACTGTAGGTTTCCCCTTAGCTTCGGTCAATTCTTTCTCGGTCTCAATTCTTTCCTTTTTCTTTTTCTTCTTCATCTTCCTATGACAATCGCCATTACTTAGCTCCTCGAACTCAAGCTCGTTTCTCTCTGCTACTTCTGCTCTTTTCTTCTTCTTCCCCATTCCTTTTTTTTCTGCTGGGATTTATAAACGCGCGTTTGACGGTTTTCTAGAGAGGGTTTATTAGGAGCTTGAGGAATTTTGTAGCCTGTTGCAACTTCACAAGGAGCCGCTCTAGCAAATCGCGTCCCAATTTTTTTTTTTTTTTTTGTTATTCTGTTTTCTTATTGGCACCTTCGATCATATGTTTTTGTTTAGAATTAGAAGTAATTTTAATTTTCACTTCGCTTTGATGAAAATAAATGAAAACCTTTGCTGTTTTAAGTAATAAAACTTCGCAAAATACGTTATTATTTTTCAATTCATTTAAGCTTCTCAAATATTCAATAGTATCGCACTGTGTTTTATTAGTAATCAAAAGATGGCTAGACATTCCTAATTTCTGTCCATGAATTTTGCAAATCGTCTCATAACTTGTCCGTTCTTAACAACGTGCCATTGCCTCCTCTGATACCTATTTAAAAACAAGCCTCGACAATTTGCATTGTTAGTCTACATCCTACCTATACGATATAGTACACTCAGACCTATATTTCCCTCCATGCATCCATTTCAAGCTTTCGCAGAACAATCTGCACCATATGTCTCTAGGCAGCTTCCAACTCTCTGAAACATATCTTGATGATGCATACATCCATTTGACTGGCACCACTGAGCAGAAGATTAATGGTGACAACAGAAGGAAAAAATAAAAAAAAAAGGAGGGGGTGTTTGAAAAGAGGTACCATAATTACAAAATAAAAACTCATAATTTATATTAGGATTCAACTTTACAAGAAGTTAATCTAGATTTGCTGTCAAAGTCCAAGAAAATTATGGAAGTGTTATCCTTTGTCCTCAGTGTTCTAGCCTCACTCAACAAAAAATTAGCAACCTTCTCAGCAGAATTCTCCCCATCTGTAGAGTATCTCTCCCTCGTCTGTGTAGATAAAAGATACGAAGTCTATGGAATGTTCTGGAAATAAAACTTCAAAAGTAATTCAAAAATAGATGTTAATTGTTTTAACAGAAGGTGATTCACCTGAAGCACAAGCTGAACTGCCTTCCTAACACAAATGACATCCCAAAAGCCATCACTGCAATTTTTACAGAATCCAGGGAATATAAATAACCAACTAGAAAATAAATGGTCATATCATATGATTTTTAGCACCTTAAACCTCCAAAGCAGGTCAAGGAGCATGATTCAAATAAATCGCGAACAGATAAGATTGCTGAGGCAAGGATATATTAATCAACTCAACTCAACTCAACTCAACTCAACTAAGCCTTTATTCCAAAAATTTGGGATCGGCTATATGGATTCACTTTCTCCATTCTAAATGATTTTGGGTTAAATCCTCAGAAATATGTAATGCTTCTAAGTCATGTTATACTATTCTCCTCCAAGTCAATTTATGTCTACCCCTTTTTTTTCTTTCTCCTCTAACCTAATGTACTCTACTTGTCTAACTGGAGATATTAATCAGAAACAAAAAAATCACCTTGCCAACAGTGCAAATGTGCTACTTGCTCGATGAATATGTACAGCTTCACTTATGTAGGGTTCTGAACTAAATCGGGCATCCTGCCGTTTCAGAAATTTGTCTCCAAGCATCCGAGCAAGGTTCAAGCCTGAAAGAGGGAAAGAGAATAGTAAGTCATTATCAACTTAGGGACATTTATACTCAGTCTTCCAAAATAATTAGTTGTTCAAAGTTTTTCCCCCACTTACCACAAAGACGTGTATCCCCATCTTTCAATGGTTCTATTTCACCGATTCGAAGTTTTTCAGAGTAACTAGTTACTCTATGGTCTTCTGTCATCTTAATCTGCTTCCCATCAACACTGAAAATCACATCCAGCTGTAAATATGGTATTAAAGAAATAGTTATGACAGTAAAAATTTCATTTTAGATGGCCACAAGAATCATGATGTTCACAATAGCAAGGAAAGATTCAACAAATGACAACTAGGACAATTGGAATGGCAATACGATAGGTGATAGGCATCATAGTAGTTCTGCAATAGTAATGTTTTTGATACACCATCTGTTATAGTTCATGTAACTTACTACCATAGCTGCCTATTTTTCCACCTTTACAGTGAAAACTTTCTCTGACATACATAGATAATATTTTAGCACAGTCATTGTGAGCATCCTTTTTTTTTTTAACCTTGGAACAGTCATTGTAACAAGAGTAGCTACTGTAGTAGGTAGATACTTTACTACAAAAAATACTGTCCGTCAGCTTGTCTACCACAGACACTATCTGAGATTCCATTTTGTTTTTTCAATAATATATCATCCAAAAAAAAAAAACAGAGATATACAAAATGAGATTCTAAAGCATACTTCATAACACAAGCTGAATCCCCAAGATTAGCACATTGAGCAAAAAAATTTTCATCACCATCAGCCCAAACCAGAAGCACCGTTGCAGTGCAACCCTACAAAATATTTGTTGTTGTAATGTTAAAATTTAAAACTGTGAAACTCTGATATGACAACAGTTATTAAAATGAATCAGAATAACAATAATACTCTCTTATGGTACTGATTGTAAAAGAAGTGTACAATAACCCAACAACATATTAAAATGAACCAGAATAAAACATTAGTACACACTTCAAAACTGACAGCCAAAGAGCAAAATCTACAACAATAATGTGATGCTGTGAATTCAAGTTGTCATGCTAACCACATTGGAAAATACCCACAATCTACAATATTGTGTTTACTTTTAGCTAACCGATTCACAGTATCAGTAGTAGTTGTAAAAGGTTTGCCCAGGAAAGCCTCAGACACAAGGAACAAGACTTAGCACCAATACCATGATTAGGTAAGTGACCTACCTGAGGTGCACACTTTATTGCCTAGCCTAAGCACTTTTTTTCCAGGCACAAAAATGGCAAAACTTTGTTATATTTTGACTAACCATTTATTTTTATATCTGTTTTATGTTATTTAAACTGAAATATTGAAATTAAGGCTAGGTATTAGTTTATGGTATGTTGCAATACACCCAATAAATTAAATGCAACAAAAAAAGGTCAATGATTTGATGTTTTCAATTAGCAAAGAGAAATGGAAATAAGGCAAGAAGCAGAACATGAACCAAATAAAGGTTTAAAGAGTACTTCAACCAAGTTAATACTCTTTCTCTCTCTTATCTTAATATCTTCATCCATCTCTATTTCTCAGTACGACCACCCTCTAGAGTTCAACCATGATAAAACTGGTGTTGAATTTTGGATCATAATAAATATACGTGTATATCCTTAAATAGTGGATAGGTTTGCAAAAAGTTTGTTATGATTTGTGATTGTGAATAAATAAGAATTCATCAAAAGGGCAATCTGCGGCTTAATTGAGTTGCTGCTGTCTATTTTATTGAATAAATAAGAATTTTTCAATAAAGCTTAGACAATTATGCAAAATAGATGACAACAAACAGAAAAAGAAAGACCAAGGGCAAACCTCATAATCATTATTCATGGAAGCTTCGGTTTGAGAAAATGCAACTCTGAGAACTTCTGAAGCATCACATTGTAATAAAACCCTCTCCCTCGTTAGAGAATCCGACAAAATACTGGCAACCTTCTCAGGTAGCATTCTGGGGTAATGAAAATGGACAAACAAAAATTACTAAATCACCCATCAAGGCATAAGCAGGAAACAAAAACAGATGAAGATTAGATAAACTGCAACACTAGTAAGACTTACGCCTAAGCGGTCAATGCATAACATCTCATTACTAAGTATATTTTTTATGCAAATAATACGAAAGTACATCAGAAGCCAGCATAATGAAGAAACAAATGAAAAAGAAAATTGTGTGGATTATGCACAAGTTTTTCTATTTGAGAACTTAAACTTTAAGTAAATCACAACCAAATTACAGTGACCTTTTTAGGCAAATAGCAATAATAATGCTTCAAAATGTTTGTTTCCATTGTTCAAGATATGATACTAAAAGAAGTGAGATTTCAATCTAAAGCACGGTAAAACATTAAAAGTGAGCTTAGAATACTAACTTGCTAGCAGAATTGGCAGCTGCTACGCCGCCATGCCCATCGCAAATACCAAACACTCCAAACTGCGAGATAGGGAGTTAGGCTGTCTAGATTTTTTTTTTTTTTTTCAAGAAACGCATTATATCTTCATTTCAATGCAAAACCAATAAATCTAAAACCTTGTCAATGCCAGGAAGGGGCCATTGATAATAGCATACATCCTCCATTGCAAGCTTCTTTCCACCTCGACGTAAAGCCATGGGATCTGATGCCAGACCTACACCAAAGGGCGTCTTGTTCTCAGATTTAGATGTAACATGAACCTGCCAGAATCATATACATATATGAAGGTATCAATTAGCAAATGTGATATTAACTGTATTTTTTAAAACAAAAAGGCTAATGTCCCTGTCATAGTTCCGCTAGGTTTAGGCAAATATATCAACGCAAAAGAAATGCATGAAAACAGAAAATGATAAATCACACTTGTCTGTACAACAATGAAACATAATCAAAAGTTCTTTGTGAGACAAGAACCTTATCAATTCTGAATTTCAGCAGCAAGATATGTTTCAATCATGTCAAACAGGAGAAAAGATTTATCTGGGTACAAGGTATCCTAAGAATTAATGATCCCAGAAAAGAATTCAGCTAATTGTGGACAATTAAATTTGTTTAGAAAATCTGCCACCATAATACAAATGCATGATTGTCAAGAAATAACATGGGAAAATTACATATATATTTGAGGTTTTGCCAAGTGTTATTATGTCCCCATTTGTCAGCTCAACTGGGTCACTGCAGTGCCTACTTCCAGAATCTGGATGATTAATAGGCTGTGAATTCAAAAGTGTTCCATTTAGGCTGCCCATGTCTACCAGCTCCCATTTTTTCTTCTGAAACAAAAATAGATATCCATAATAATCAGTGACAGTACACAGCAAAGATCAAAAAATAATATCAAAATGGTAGGACCATACATCTATATTCCAGTTAATCATTGCATGCTTCCCAGACACTTCTGAGTCCTTTAACAACAAGTCACAAGAAACCCTTCCAAGGGTCAGTGGAAGCCTTGAAGAACTTGTTGACTGAATAGAACAAAGGAGCCCACGACTTGGACCAGAAATGACCTCCAAAGAAAGGCAGCTTCCTGCACTTCTAAAAGAAAAATATGATAACATGTTGTTCACATTTAGAGAAATAAAGTAACCATCAAGAATTAGCCTCTTTTGCACAAGTGTGAAGACAAAAAATTACTTTGGTCAGTGATAACTTTGGGCACAAATTCCTGAAATGCATCATTTTCCAGACTAGATCCCAAGAGAGAACTTTGATTTTCCTGTCTAACCTGTGTCTGCACTTCAGCTGGTTGCTCTGTTGGAAATATACGCTTAAGGGTTTGGCCAACTGAAACATCCTCTGTAGGTTCTGAAACTACATCTAAAACCAAGCTATCTCCTGAAATAAAAATAATAATAATAATAATAACAATAAAAAAAGGGAAAAATTGCTTTTCCAACCAGTAAAATACAAATTAACAGCATAATTGCATACAGAAATATAAAACATAAACAAAAGACCTTGGATCAAATGGGGTGATGCAGAAGGAAGCCTCTGTTTATGAACAAGTCCAACCGGTCGGGACAAACGCAATGGCCCTTTATTTTGATTACATGCACCCTCTAGATCATAATTTCTTGCCGATTCATTGCTTTCCACTCCATCTGAAACAAGAGGCCTATCCAAGTCACCTACCTAAAAAAGAAGATATTAAGAGTTGTGAAAAACAATACACAAAACACATGCAAAAATACTTGTTCTATCAATGTCTTCATTTAAAGAATAAAACCTAATTTACATCCATAGTGAGCAAAATATGGATACGGCACATATCTCACAAAAATTTTACACAGAAAGCAACTAAAATATTGAAAACGCTTTGGATAAGAGCCAGGAAGCTTCTGAGTAACATTGTGCTCGATACATATGTGGCTACCATATGCCATTTGGCAGCTTGACTACTTCAGAAGAGTTGCCTTGACCATTTTTTGATAGATGTTGCAAACAAATAAAAGTTGCCAAGTACTTGCCATATGTGGTTAAAACTTCTTGAACTCCATCCTTCACATAAACATTCACATTTTATTCACTAAATTGAATTTTTGAGCGATTAAACATATGCAAAGTTTCTCAAAAGTATTCATGCGTCTTGTTGTTATAATTTCTCTCTCTATATATAATACTTCCACACACATAAACAAGCTGTCAGTAGTAAAAATTAATTCATGAATTTTGATAAATATGGGTCCCAAAAAACATTCATTCAAGCAATATTTAACACCCTTGATGCCCCAAACCAGACAACAACCAATTCTGTAATATGCATAAATTCTTCGGCACATTGCACCTGAGATGCGTACGAATAATTGCAGAGAGAGATGGATTAATCACCATCAATTAACAAAATTCACCTTAAACTAGTGACTATTTGCAAGTACATGTTCCAGTGACGATCAAACCTAGTTATTAAACAGAATCATAAAAAGCAGACACCTCACCAATATGACACCAAATTCTTCACCCCAAAATCATCCAAACAGGGAAGATCAATCGGTAACAATTAAAAAAAAAATATTACAGGAAAAAAAAATAGCGGCAAAATCAACGCCAAGCTCGGATGCAATCACCAGAAAGATTCAATAAGAATAAAACCCTCGCCCTCTCTTCCTTTTAGATTTTTAAAATTCAAATGGCTTTGTTTGATTGAACAGCAAAGAAATCAGCTATTATAAAATCCCTACCTTTTTCCTATCTCGTTTCCAAGGATTTCTTACCAACCAAACAGGACATCACATTACATCCAATGATATGATAGAAAACTAGAGGATCAAAAACCTAAGTATAGAAGAGGAAGAAAAAGAGAAAATAGAATTGGATTGAATAAGGAAGGAAAGGGAGAGGCGGGAAGGGGCACCTTGAGAGTGCGAGAACGAGAGGAGAAGAAGAAGCGCCATGGTTTGCATGCGAGGAAGATAAGGAGGATGATCAAAAGCAGCATAAGGACACCGACAATGCTCTCTAGCAGCATCATCGCCATAGTCGTCTCCTTCCCTCTCTTCTTGTCTCTCTACAGATTAGAGATTGGGTCCTGATTTGCGAGAAACTCGCTTTGAAACGGTCGCACTCGCACATTGCATTTCACACTTCCTGTTTTCCTTCTCTCTCTCTTTTCATTTTTCATTTAAATCCCTTCCGTATTTGTTTCCTTCCATTAATACAAATTTATTAATTTCCCTCAAATTATAATTTTTTTCATTTAACTCTAATTAAAATTTAAAATAAAAATTTTATAGTTATACACAAATTTTATATTTTAATAAATTAAAATTATTAATAATTATAATTATAATTAGAATGTTATTTGTATACCTTTGCAGATCTGGATTTTTAATTAAAAAAAAAATACAGCTTACACCAACTCAATATCACTTGGAGTGGAATAAGAAATTCACTTTTATAGTTTTATAAATAATTTTAATATTATTAAAATAAAGTTTATCACTTATATATATAATTCAGAGATTAAGTATTATATTGAAAATAGAATTAGTGATAATTTAGATTAAAAAAAATAAATTATTGATAAATAAAATTTAGAATAATAAATAATTATAAAATAAAATTAGAGGATTAAATTATTAATTGTAATGAATCTTTTAATATGAAATCCGGTACATTTAAAAAAAGGAGGAAGGAGAAGTTAGAAACTGAAAACGAAATGAGGGCCCAGTGCAACCGCACGGATGGGTGGGATATTCTAGGCATTTTCTTCTGTTGTTTCTGATTTTGTCCACTTGTAGTGGCTACCGTAAAAATTATAAGAGGGCCTGGGCTTTGACACTATATAAGTAGGCAAAAATGCTTCGCTGATCAAATTGAGCCGGATCAATAGGGGTATAATAGTATTTTTAACATTTTATTTATAGTTATTAAAATTATATTAATTAAATATTATTATGTAATTACATTAATAACCTTTAATTTGAAAAAAGATAATATTTGAAGCATTTAATTAAAATATTTGTTTTCAATGCAGTTTATTTCAAATGAAATAACTTTTTAAAATTTATTGGCTATTATTTTTAATTTAATTAATTAATTCATATTATATCCATAAAACCAATAAAAATAAATAAAATTTCATCCTAATTTCTTACAGCATTATGTAAATTTAAAAAAAAAATTAAAATCATGATTTTGAAATTGCAGCATTATATAAATATTTGTTTTTCTTTTCTTTTAAAAGATGATGCATTGTGTGTATTCCTACTATATGGTACAATTTAATAAATATTATCGAACATTTAGCATTGATAGATTTTGACAGTAATAAATCATATTTTTACTAAAAAATAAGGTAATAACATGTTTTTGGTTATAATAAAAATAAAAAATGATAAATTATCATGATTAAAATATTAATTTATTAATATTGTACATTTTTTTTAATGTAATATTGAATTAAATATGAAATAATGTATGGATTAAATCATATGTTTAAATTATATGTGTTATGCAAATTATAGTTTCATATGATTCGTATATAACACTATAATATATGTTAGATCTTTCATCAATTGCTCATTATAATTTAATTAGTATTTAAATTAATTATGAAATATATTATAATTTAATGTGATATGTATGCCTTAACATTATATAATTAGTACATAGTGTTATAATATATACGCTAAATCTTTCATTAATTATTCCTTATAATTAAATTAATATTATCACGACCCAACCTATGGGTCGGACCGACACTAGGACCTGAGCCAGCCTAAAGCCCCGAGGCTCGTAGTAAGCCTAACTATTTCTTAACCCAACTCTAAGGCCCATTTGGGCCCAATTTCAAGAATTCAATCGGACAGAGTCCGACCATAAAGTGGACCTTTCAACGGGGAGTTTTTGACTCACTCGACCTGTAAACACAATATATAATCAATTGGGGAGCTCAGCTCACCCTCCACATACTTAAATGTCATAAAAATAAATGGGAGCTCAGCTCCCTCATCCAGTCCAACAAACATGCATATAATAATAAGTTTACAGGCCCAACATGACAATTATATTACAATCCCCAAAACAAATAAATATTTATAACACATGCAGAAATTATAGGAGTTAATAGAATTACACAAACATTAATAAACAACCTGCGAAGGAGAAAAGCAGGTTAACCACAACAAAAATCCTCTTGTAGCCTGAAAAATAATGAACAGGAGTGAGCGTTCGACTCAGAGAGTAAAATATCAATTTTAATCATAATCTCTATAACTATCTAAAGCTAATACACCATGTAGAGTGAAATGCAACATCAGCAATATTTTCATATCATAACAGCAAAAAAGTAATTTGGAGCACTCACACACCCGATAATGTCAAACAATATATATATGGGAGCCGATCCCCTATACAGCTCTCTTATTCTAACCTGTGCCAGCGAAGAACTCAGCTCAGACTTTCACTTAATAAACCAAATCGGGGTCCCAGCGAAGAACTTAAGTCGTGTCTACCCGAAAGGACCGGGTCCCAACGAAGATCTTAGCCTGTGTCTACCCTTCCTGTCTATAGCCAATACCACATCACACGCACGCCAACATACGCACGCTGCTCCAAATTACCACAACAACATCCATGGCACTTTAACAATTATGAATGCAACATAAAACGTGCCTAGAGTTTAACTACATAGATATATATATATATATATACATATAAGTGATGTATGGGCATGCTTGAACATATAATAATATCGAAATTACAATTAAAATTAATATTTTACTCACAGATTTGACAGCAGTCACTATGGCTACTAGATGGAGGAAAAAGGCTGTCCCGACTCACCTGATAATTTTATTACAATCATTTAATAAATTTAACTCAATACAAACTAAGAAAAAGACCAAAGACGTCTTAAGTCGTGCCGAAAATCCGGCAGAGTCTCCCCTATATCTAGGACCTACCCAACCTGCAAATGGGTTTAAAACACACTTATATATTCATCAACCATACACCCACAACTCAATTGTATCACACAGCCCCTCCTGGGCCCATCCAAACAGTCATTAATCACAATATGTAAAATTACAGTTTAGTCCTTATAATTGACCATTTTTGCAAAAACTATCCAAATAAACTCTAAAAATTCTAAAACTTTTCCCCGCAGTCCTTAGCAATATTAGCAGGCTAATGCAAAAAGAATCATAATTTTTTGAGCTACCACGAATATTTTATGGATTTTTAATCCCATTTAAGCACTAGAAAATTACGAAAAAGTAAGGTTCGGGTTTACCTATGCCGATTCTGATCTCGGGAATGCGCTCGGGCGTTTGACAATGGTGGGGTAGCCAACATCCCGATCCAATTTCAAGACTTTTTTGGTAGCCGGTCTGTCTGGCCGGAAATTCATAAATCTGGACAACTGTCGAATTTCCGCCAATTGAAGGTACCTACACGAAGCCCACAACACGAGGGTTTGTATAAAATTTTTACAAAATTTTCTAAACTCATTCAATGCTCGGAAAAATACTACAAAGTTCTGTGGGACTTATTGAAAAACAGTATCGGAAAATTTTGAAAGTTATATTGCCGCGAAGCTCTCGATGAGTGGAGCGCTCTGGTACTCTCGGTTTTCTTGTGGGGTTCACGGTTTGCGAGAAATCTAGCCCAAAAATTAAAATAGGCTAAAACTTTCCGGACAAAAATTGGACAAACCGCTCGATGGATTTTGGTGTTCTTGGTGTCTATGGAAAGCTCTCGAGGTGTAAATAGTGTTTGACACAAGACCTTGCCCAATCGGTGGCCGGATTGGCCGGATTTCAGCCAGGAAGGTGAAGCATCACGTGCATGCAGGGGAGGCATTCGAGCTCGTTTTTCGGCCACTTGGGACGACGGCAGGCCGTGGAGAGGCACCAAGGCTGCGCGCCGGCAAGGTGGGGAGGCTGAGGAGGCAGCGGCGCGGCCTGGAGGTGAGGGAGGAGAGGTCGAGCGCGCGAGGGAGAAGGAAGAAGAAAAAGAAAAAGGCCAGTCCGATTCGAGATACAAAATTTTAAATTTTTACTCTACCTTGGGATAGAAAACGAGGTCCAAAAATTCCGAAAAAATTCTAGAAAACTCAGAAAAATTCGTAGACTCCAAATATATTTTTAGTTTTGCCACGTGGTCTTTAAATTAATTTTTAAAAATCATCAAAGTTTTATATTTTCGGAAAATCAAACCCGATTTCTAAAATCTGAAAAATTTCAAATAATTTCCTAAAATTTAAATAAAATTAAAATATTAATATTTACCCAAAAATAATAAATTTAAAAATTAGGAGTGTTACATTCTTCCCACCTTACAGAAAATTCGTTTTCGAATTTTACACAAGGTAGAATAAAGTACAGAATTACACATTAAATAGATAAGAGTACTTGTTACGCATGTCCCGCTCTGACTCCCAGGTGCACTCTTCCACTTACTGACTTCTCCACAAAACCTTAACCATAGGGATCTATTTTGATCTTAGCTGCATCACTTGGTAGTCCACTATGGCTACAGGTTGCTCTTCAAACGTCAGGTTTTCTTTCAGCTCTATTACATCCGGCTGTAGCACATGAAAAGGATTAGGAATGTATTTCCTGAGCATGGAGATGTGAAATACAGGACGAACATGAGAAAGGTTGGGTGCTAACTCCAACCGGTAGGCAACTGCTCCAACTCTATCCGTAACCTCAAAAGGTCTAATATACCGAGGTGCCAACTTGCCCTTCTTTCCAAATCTCATGACTCCCTTTATCGGAGAAACTTTTAAGAATACGTAGTCACCTACTGCAAACTCTACATCCCTCCGCCTAGGATCTGCATAACTCTTCTGCCTACTAAAAGCTGTTTTCAATCGTTCCCTGATTAAAGGAACCATCTCTGAAGTGTACTGCACTAGGTCTACATCATGCACCTTCGCTTCTCCCATTTCCGTCCAACACAGAGGAGACCTACACTTCCTTCCATATAGTGCCTCATAGGGTGCCATCCCTATGCTAGAATGGTAACCGTTGTTGTAGGTAAACTCCACCAAAGGTAGCTGATTATCCCATTGACTTTCAAAATCTAAAACACTCATGTGAAGCATGTCTTCCAGTGTTTGGATTGTCCTTTCAGACTGTCCGTCTGTCTGAGGGTGGAAAGTGGTACTAAAGTTCAACTGTGTGCCAAGTGCCTCCTGCAACTTCCTCCAAAACTGAGAAGTGAACTGGGGCCCTCTGTTAGATATTATGGAAGTAGGAACTCCATGTAATATGACTATTTCTCGAATGTAGAGCCATGCATACTGTGCAACAGAATATGTGGTCTTCACAGGCAAAAAGTGAGCTGATTTAGTTAGGTGATCTACAATTACCCATATCGAATCATATCCTCGTGTGGTACGAGGCAACCCAGTCACAAAATCCATAGTAATCATCTCCCACTTCCATTCTGGGATAGGGAGCTCTTGCAGCTTCTCTGATGGTCTTTGGTGTTCAAACTTCGCCTTCTGACAAGTCAAGCACTTTGACACAAAGTCTGCTATGTCTCTCTTCATGCCATTCCACCAATAGCTATCTTTCACATCATGGTACATCTTGGTGGAGCCTGGGTGGACATTGTACAGTGTATAATGTGCCTCTTGCATGATTTCATTTCTGAGATTGTCCATGTCGGGCACACATATCCTGGAACCTTGTATAAGGGCACCATCATTGGCAAATCCAAACTCACCACCTTCACCCTGCTGTACTCTTTCTATGATTTTCATCAATTGTTGGTCTCTGTGCTGAGAAACTCTAACCTTGTCTCGCAGGTCTGGTCTCACTGAAAAATGAGCCAACAATACCCCCTTATCTGAAAGATCTAGGATTAGACCTTGATCCATCAACTCATATACTTCCTGAATCAATGGTCTCTTCTTCGCTGATATGTGCGCCAAGCTACCAGAAGATTTTCTGCTCAAAGCATCTGTTACTACATTGGCATTCCCAGGGTGGTACTGGATGGTGCAATCATAGTCCTTCAAAAGCTCCATCCATCTCCTCTATCTCAAGTTTAAATCCCTTTGTTGGAAGATGTACTTCAAACTCTTGTGGTCGGTGTATATCTTGCACACTTCACCATATAGGTAGTGTCTCCGGATCTTTAGTGCAAAGACTACAGCCGCCATTTCCAAATCATGGATGGGGTAATTCTGTTCATGCCTCTTCAACTGCCTTAAAGCATAAGCCACTACTTTTCCATTATGCATCAAAACACACCCTAAGCCAACTCTGGAGGGGTCACAGTGCACGGTATATCCTTCACCACTCATCAGTAGTGTCAAAACCGGGGCGGTGGTTAGACACTCCTTAAGCTTATGGAAACTCTCCTCACAGTCATTTATCCAAATGAATGGAACATTCTTCCGAGTTAACTTAGTTAGGGGAGCCGCTATCGTGGAAAAATCTTGCACAAAACGCCTATAGTAGCCAGCTAGACCCAGAAAACTTCGCACCTCAGTGACTGTTGTAAGCCTAAGCCAATCAGTTACATCTTCAATTTTCTTGGGATTTACTTGAATGCCTTCACTAGAAACCACGTGTCCCAAGAATGAGATGTTTTTTACCCAAAATTCACATTTTGAAAATTTGGCATATAGTTGATGCTCCCTCAAAGTCTGAAACACCATCCTCAAGTGCCACACGTGTTCTTCCTCGGTCTGAGAGTATACCAAAATGTCATATATGAATACGATGACAAAACGGTCTAGGAATAGCCTAAACACCCTGTTCATTAAGTCCATGAAGGCTGCTAGTGCATTAGTGAGTCTAAAAGACATCACCAAGAACTCATAATGACCATATCTTGTCCTAAATGCTGTTTTGGACACATCCTCTTTCCTGATTCTCAACTGATGTAGCCTGATCGCAGGTCTATCTTGGAAAAGAATCTAGCCCCTTGGAGCTGATCAAACAGATCATCGATCCGAGGAAGTGGATACTTATTCTTCACAGTCACCTTGTTCAGCTGTCTAATATCAATACACAACCTCAAAGACCCATCTTTCTTTCTCACAAATAGAATAGGAGCGCCCCAGTGTAACACCCCTATGTTCGGTAGTGCATTCTACTGTTCCGGTGGCCAGTGTTGTCCGGACAACTAGGATGCCTAGAACTACACTTCGATATGAGTGAGGAGACATAAAATAATGAAATACAAGAAAAGAAAATACAAGAAAAACAAAGAAAAAATAATAGCAAAGAAATGTAACCAAGTTAAGCGAGCCAAGAACCTTAGCGATGGGTGACCGCACCGGGAAGTCACGGCGTGGACCGTTGACTAGCCCTGGACTGCGGGGAACCCTGGAAAATATTTTTAGGACTCAAATAAATATTTATTGAAGTATAAACATCATTATAAATATCAAAGAAAAATTACGTAATTAGTACAAAGAAAAGTGAGAAATCGAAAAACGGACAAAACCCGGTGTTACCAAAAAATCGGGAATACAACCCGAATAGGGGCATTGTGATCATTTGACACCCCGAGTTGTCTTTTGAACTAAATTCCCATTAAAAATAAATAATATTATACTTAGAAAATATAATGAAAAAATTAATTTAGGGGTACCTAATGTAAATAGCAAAAATGGAGGGTAAATGGAGTAATTATCAATTAAAACGTATAATATGATTTAATTAAGGTGAGTGGACCACTATGGATTAAATTAAACACTAAATAGGCAGGTGTATATCCACTAACCAATCTGCAATTCATCTTCTTCAATTGAGAAGTCCCATTGCCGCATGAAAGCTCAAACCCCTCCCATGGCCACCCCATTTGCATGGCTTCTTACACCCATTTCAAGCTACACTTTCTTTACTTGTCTTCATTAAAGTTTATCCCCACATCACAAGGAAGAGTTTGATAGCAATTTCAAGAAGTTTTGGTGAAGATTTAGCAAGTCCCAACAATAGGTAAGTTTGAGTTTTTGATTGTTGCTTTGTTAAAGTTTGTAAGAATGTTATGGGTGTTTGATTTATTGAGAGATTTTTGAGGTTTGATGTTGAATGAGGAAGTGTACTTTTGGCAGCCATGGAAACACTTTAAAGACAGTTTATTTTTGCTTGTAAATGGTGAATTAAATGATTGATTAAATATATATTGTGTAGGAAATTGTTTGGGTGATGTATACTTAGTATATGTAAATGTAAATTGAAATTTGAAGCTTGGAAATTAATGGAATGTAAAGGTACCATTGCGGGAGTTTGTTAATTCTTGAAGAATACTGGAATTCATGCTTGGTTTATGAAATAATAATGTGGAATTGTAATAGTGGTTATGGCAGTTTGAGTGTATGTATGATGGTGTGAAGTTGGACATGTAAAAGTGTTATGGTTAGATGCTTAAATTGTTGTAAATGAGTTGATAAATTCTGCACTTTATGGTGCACATTGAATGTGATTGTAAGCTGCCAAAATGATCAACAATATGTGGTAAAATATGTGTAGGTTATGGTACAAACCAGATTGGATAAGAATGTGTGAATTGGTAATGCTAAAAGTGATATTTGATGAGTAATAAAGGAAGTGCAATAGAGCAATATGCATTTTGGCCTAGAACCTTAAGAGTGTGGCTCCAATTGGTATGAGACCAATTGGAGGTGAAACTACGCACAAAATGTGCCAACTTTCATGAAGGAAGCTTGCCAAAATTTGGCCTGCAAGGTAGCTTGAAAGGTGACCAAATCCGGATTAGTGCAATTAAGGCCTGAAAACTGACCATTTGGGCAGCAGTTAGTGTTTAGGCCATAACTCACTCAAAACAGGTTCAATTGACCTGAAATTTTAACCATGAATAGTTAAGACCCATATCTACAAGTCTTATGAAACACCAAAGCCCAGAAATGACCATAAGCAAGTCAAACAGCTTGCACAAGTTCGGGTTCAAAAACTGGCCGAACCTAAAATGACCTAAAGTGACCTAAAGTGACCAATTTTGGTGCAAGTTGACCAGCAATAGTAAAATGACCATAACTTGGTCTACATAACTCAGAATGACCTGAAATTTTGCCCCGCATTCCATAAGACATAGATCTACAAGTTTGTAGTTTTGACCGAAACTCGAAAACCGAGAGAACTAGGTCGTCCGGCTAGGTCAAACTAGTATCCTAGAATCCAGCAAATTGCAAGAAAATGCAGTATACATAGAAATGAACTTGGTAACATGTACCAACTCTAAAATACTATCGAATGTGACATATTAATAACATTAAAACCTAATTTACCTAGAATGCATCGAGGGTCGACATATTAGGTTGACTAAGCAAATATTAGAATTCAGTGAATTAATTATCAAGCATTATCGTTAGAGACAGTTTAAATTAGTACTGAAACACTTCAAATTGTGTTTCTCAGTTAGCAAAGACTCAGGGAAAGGGAAGGAAACACTGAGTCAAGGCCAAGAGACAGTTATCAGAGGTTTGTGCACAACAGTTATTTCTTTTGAATTTTTCAATTGAAATAAATTATGACTATTTGTATATTATTGTTTTCAATTATGGGAATGTGTTTGAATGGATACTTATTACTTGAAAAACATTGTAAATGGTTTGAAACTGTGGAAAAATTGATTTAGTGTGATTTGTGAAAATTTGAAGTTAATTATGAATTGTGTCGCCATTTTGTGAATGAATTTATGACTTTAGAAATTTATTGGATTCTCACGAATCATTTGAATAAAATGTTTAGAATTGATTTTGTGTTCACACTTAGCATGACAGTATCATATAATTCCTTCTCCATTTATGGGGTTGTGATCGTTTATTTTCCTTCTCCATTTATGGAGTCGTGATCGTTTATTTTTCTCCCTCTCTGGTTTACCAGTTGAGGTGATCGGATGAGTACTCATTATATAGCTAGCTTCCTTCCTCATTGATTTCGATTAGTGGGGTTGTGATTGCTTTGTCGTGGTGTACAACGCGGCATTGATTGGAAATTTTGTGTCATGGCTTAAGTTATGTATGAATTGGCAACACTGTGTTCGTAAATTATTTGACTAAATTGTGTTATTATGAGCTTTGATAATTTGTGAAATGGAGTTTAAATTCTTATTGACATTCACTGTCTTTTGAATTTAACTACGTTTTGATTACTGAGATTTATTGTGATATTGTGTTAAATTCCTTATGACATTCATTGTCTTGAATTTAACTATGGTTTTACGTATCTATCATTTATATGATTTATGAACTGTGATTTAAAGTTGTATTTGGTTAATGTTGTGTACCACTGAGACATTGTCTCAGCGATAGCTTCTCATTGCTGTCGCAGGTAGACAGATTGACAGGGCAGTAGACTAGGCTGCTAGTACATCTAGAGAGAGATTATCGGGTATAATGAGTATACCACATTTTGCATTTTGTACTGTAATGTATGACCACTGTATGTACATAGTGTTCTTGGTTTTGAGCAGTTGTAAATTCAAATTGTACATTGAAGTTGTAAAATAATTATGAGTTATTTTGGCTTGTAAAAATTGTATTATATTTCTTGTATCTCAGTCTTTGAAAAATCACTGTGGATTTGAGTTGAGAAAAATGTTGGAGTTGAGATTTGGAAATATATTGAAGTGCTTTTTACAGGTTTTCTGAAGAACTGTTTTATCCAAAATACAGATGGCACTTTGCCAAAATTTTTACTGATATTCCAAATAATTCAAATGTGATAGTTCTATCACTTCAGTTCAAAAAAAAAAAGGTTTTTAACACCTGTAAATAGTGCTCACCACTGTAAAAGAAGTAAGAAAAGTTTTTAAAATCGCTTATAGTGTATTTAATGGGTTATCAGTAGACGGAGTTGGTAATTCATTAGGTATACTACGGGATCATGTTATGCCTTACAGAGGGGTAGGGTGTGACACCCAGGGTGAAGTGCTTGGACGTATAAAACCCTTGTCCAAAAGCTCCTGTAGTTGCTCCTTTAGCTCTTTTAATTCTACTGGTGCCATCCTATAAGGCGACATTTATATGGGGTTTGTACCTAGCACAACATCAATGCAGAACTCTATTTCCCTTCCTGGTGGCAACCCTGGAAGCTTCTCAGGAAAGACATCCATGAATTCTCTGACAATAAGAACATTTTCCATGTTGACACCTTCTACAGATGTATCTCTTACCAATACCAAATACTCTTGACATCCATGCCTTAACATTTTTCTAGCATTAATTGCTGATACCAAATAATATGGAGCCACGCTCCTGTCACCATCAAAGCTAAACTCTTCCACACCAGGTATGTGGAAATACACCTTTTTGTTCCTGCAGTCTAAAGTGGCATAATGAGTTGCCAACCAATCCATCCCTAAAATTACATCGAAATCTATTACTAGTAGAGGAATCAAGTCTGCTAGGAGGATCTTTCCATCCACTACTACTGGGCTACCCGGAAAAACCATGTCTACATCTATGTTGTCACTAAGTGGGGTAGCTACAGACAAAGGGCATTCTAAAGTTGTAGAGTTTCTACCCAATCTCATGGCAAATATAGGGGAGACAAATGAGTGCGTAGTACTCGGATCTATCAAAACACGAGCCTCATAGGAACAGACTAGAAGAATACCTGCCACAACTGCATTGGAAGCCTGAGCATCCTGGGGGGTCAGGGTGAAAACCCGAGCTTGACCCCTACCTTGCATTGCAGAACACTGATATTGACTTCTACCCCCTGATCTGCCTCCAAATCCACGTCCTTCTTGTCCTCGACCCTGTTGGCCACTGAACTAATTGCCTGCCATGCTGGAAGCACTAGGATACAACTGTCGAGGAACATTTGCAACAGAACCCTGTGACCCCATCTGTGGCTCACTGAATAAGGGGCATTCCCTAGAAAAGTGACCTTGTTGGCCACATCTGAAGCATACTCCTGAACCTATCATACAAGGTCCTGAATGTCCTCTTCCACACTATGCACAAGGTATCAAGGAGGATCCTGAACCAGACCTAGAACTGCTGTATCTCGAATTGTGACCATTGCTGGATCTGTACCCTAGTCTAATCCTCGAGATTTGTGTCTAAAATCACTCATCTTATTCCTGCTTATTCCTCTGTAATTAGTTTGGCCACCACTATCTGTAGTACCCATGTGGGGAACACCTGAAGAACCCTTTTCTCTATTTTTCTTTGCCCTTCCACTGTCATCCACAGCATAGCTAATCTCAATCTGTCTGGCTCGATCAACTACTACATCAAAAGACTGATCAGATATCATGGCCAGGTTTGCATACCTCCTGTCAAGCCCCTTTAGGAATCTCTTCACCTTCATAGTTTCTGTAGCTACTGCTATAGGGGCATACCGCCGCCTGCAAATTCTCAGAGCATATTCATTTACAGACCTGCCATTCTGTCTTAAGGCCTCAAAGGCCCACTGCTTTTGATCTCTAAAACTTTATGGTACAAACCGGTTGACAAATAGTTCCATAAACTTGGTCCATAACAAACCTTCCACCCGTGGTAATATGTAGTCATTCATTCATTGTCTAGGCATAGGCCCCATGACATGCTGCATACACTCTATAAGTCTTATATCAGTCAACTGCAACTCTGTTCCTACCTATCTGTAGGAATCCAAAAACCGATATGCATCGTCTAACATATCATAAGTACCAGGCACCAACTTCTTGAAATTGATTATCTGTTTGTATCTATAAGTCTTATATCAGTCAACTGCAACTCTGTTCCTGCCTATCTGTAGGAATCCAAAAACCGATATGCATCGTCTAACATATCATAAGTACCAGGCACCAACTTCTTGAAATTGATTATCTGTTTGTAAGGTTCTCCTCTTGGTGCGGTGGACTGCTGCTGCTGGGGAGGGTGGACCATATACCGTGCCATCATATCGATGGTTCTCTGCAAACCAGCTAGAGTAGCTGCCATTGGGTCCATGGTACCCTGTGCCATAAAAGACTGATCCTGAACTAGTGACAGCTGCTCTTCTACTTGAGTAGCTCTAGGCCTCCTACCCCGCCTCCTACCCCGCCTCCTCGGGGCAGGCGCCTCATCCTATACCGACACCTCGTCAGGCACATCTGGTTCTGGTGCAGTGGCAGCTCTCCTGCTTCTACGCATTTTCCTGAAATTCAGCAGCATTAGCCCACAAAATTCAAAACAGCATGTTACACAGCTCTATAGACTCATATTTATACATAATTATATGAAGCAGAAACTAGAAGCAAAGATGACAATGCAAGACGAATGTGGACCCTATTTTCCGCATATGACTCCTAGTAGACTCTTTCCAACACTTTAGATAATTATTCCCTATGAATATGGAGCCTAAGCTCTGATACCACATTAGTCATGACCCAACCTATGAGCCGGACCGGCACTAGGACCTGGGCCAGCCTAAAGCCCCCGTAGTAAGCCTAACTATTCCTTAACCCAACTCTAAGGCCCATTTGGGCCCAATTTTAAGAATTCAACCGGACAGAGTCTGGCCATAAAGTGGACCTTTCAACGGGGAGTTTTTGACTTACCCGACCTGTAAACACAATATATAATCAATTGGGGAGCTCAGCTCACCCTCCACATACTCAAATGTCATAAAAATAAATGGGAGCTCAGCTCCCTCATCCAGTCCAACAAACATGCATATAATAATAAGTTTACAGGCCCAACATGACAATTATCTTACAGTCCCCAAAATAAATAAATATTTCTAACACATGTGGAAATTCTATGAGTTAATAGAATTACACAAACATTAACAAATAACCTGCGAAGGAGAAAAGCAGGTTAACCATAACAAAAATACTCCTGTAGCCTGAAAAATAATGAACAGGAGTGAGCGTTCGACTCAGAGAGTAAAATATCAATTTTAACCATAATCTCTATAACTATCTAAAGCTAATGCACCCTATAAAGTGAAATGCAACATCAACAATATTTTCACATCATAACAGCAAAAAGGTAATTTACATCAGCAATATTTTCACATCATAACAGCAAAAAGATAATTTGGAGTATTCACACACCCGATAATGTCAAACAATACATATATGGGAGCTGATCTCCTATACAGCTTTCTTATTTCAATCTGTGCCAGCGAAGAACTCAGCTCGGACTTCCACTTAATAAACCAAATCGGGGTCCCAGCGAAGAACTCAAGCCGTGTCTACCCCGAAGGACTGGGTCCCAGCGAAGATCTCAAGCCGTGTCTACCCGTCCTGTCTATAGCCAATACTACATCACACGCACGCTAACACACGCACACTGCTCCAAATTACCACAATAACATCCATGGCACTTTAACAGTTGTGAATGCAATATAAAACATGCCTAGAGTTTAACTAAATAGATATATATACATATAAGTGATGCATGGGCATGCTTGAACATATAATAATATCAAAATTACAATTAAAATTAATATTTTACTCACAGACTTGACAACAGTCACTGTGGCGACTGGGCGGAGGAAAAAGGTTGTCCCCACTCACCTGACAATTTTATTACAATCATTTAATAAATTTGACTCAATACAAACTAAGAAAAAGACCAAAGACGTCCTAAGTCGTATCGAAAATCCAGCAGAGTCTCCCCTATACCTAGGACCTACCCAACCTGCAAATGGGTTTAAAACACACTTATATATCCACCAACCATACACCCACAACTCAATCGTATCACACAGCCCCTCTTGGGTCCATCCAAACATTCATCAATCACAATATGTAAAATTACAGTTTAGTCCTTATAATTGACCCTTTTTGCAAAAACTATCCAAATAAACTCTAAAAATTTTAAAACTTTGCCCCGCGGTCCTTAGCAATGTTACTAGGCTAATGCAAAAAGAATCATAATTTTTTGAGCTACCACGAATATTTTATGGATTTTTAATCCCATTTAAGCATTAGAAAATTACAAAAAAGCAAGGTTCGGGTTTACCTATGCCGATTTCGATCTAGGGAACGCGCTTGGGGCATCTGACAATGATGGGGTAGCCAAAATCCCGATCCAATTCCAAGACTTTTTCGATAGCCAGTCTGTCTGGTCGGAAATTCACAGATCTGGACAACTGTCGAATTTCCACTAATTGAAGGTACTTACACGAAGCCCACAACACGGGGATTAGTATAAAATTTTTATGAAATTTTCTAAGCTCATTTAATGCTCGAAAAAATACTACAAAATTCCGTGAGACCCATCAAAAAACGGTGGCGAAAAATTTTGAAATTTATATTGCCGCGAAGCTCTCGACGAGTGGAGCGCTCTTGTACTCTTGGTTTTCTCGTGGGGTTCACGGTTTGCGAGAAATCTAACCCAAAAGTCAAAATGGGCTAAAATTTCCCGGATAAAAATTGGATAAATCGCTGGATGGATTGTGGTGTTCTTAGTGTCTATGGAAAGCTCTCGAGGTGTAAATGGTGTTTGACACAAGACCCGGCCCAATAAGTGGCCGAATTTCGGCCGGGAAGGTGAAGCATCGCGCGCACGTAGGAGAGGCGTTTGCGCGGGTTTTCCGGCCACCTGGGACGACGGCCGGCCGTGGGGAGGCACCGGGGCGACGCGCCGGCGAGGTGGGGAGGCAGCGGCGCGGCCTGGGGGTGAGGGAGGAGAGAGAAAACGAGAGGGGAAGGAGGAGAGGTCGGGCGCGCGAGGGAGAAGGAAGAAGAAAAAGAAAAGGGCCGATCCAATTCGAGATACAAAATTTTAAAATTTTGCTCTGCCTTGGGGTCAAAAACGAGGCCAAAAAATTCTGAAAAAATTCTAGAAAACTCAAAAATTTGTAGACTCCCAAATATATTTTTAGTTTTGCCACGTGATCTTTAAATTAATTTTTAAAAATCATCAAAGTTTATATTTTCGGGAAATCAAACCCGATTTCTAAAATCCGAAAAATTTCAAATAATTTTCTAAAATTTAAATAAAATTAAAATATTAATATTTACCCAAAAATAATAAATTTAAAAATTAGGGGTGTACAAATACTTAAATTAAAATGTACCGTGCATATCTTATCTTTATATAATTAGTACATATTGCTATAATATGTATTAAATTTTTCATCATTTGCTTATTATAATTCAATTAGTATACTTAAATCAATTATTATAAATGTTACAATTAAATTTACTATTCATACCTTAACTCCATATAATTAACACATGACATATTATAATTATAATATGTGCTTGATTTTTCATTAATTACTCCTCATAGTTCAATAGATACTTAAATCAATTTTGAAACATATTATAATTAAATATGCTATGTGTATTGTATATAATAAGTACATATCCATAAATCTTTTATTAATTGCTTCTTAATTATAATTCAACTAGAGTACGTACTTAAATTATATAATAATTATATATATAATTGATTCATATTATTTAATTAAAGATTAAATAATATTTGAATTCAACCATATAACTATTAATTGCTCAATATCAATAAAAAAAAGAGAAAATAATGCAAAGATGTTTAGTTGATTGGGTGATATTTAAATGTTAAAATTTCCTATGCAATAGTCTTGATTCGTTTTATATTTTTTTAATTAAAAACATTCCTCAAGGAAAAAAGCAATCGTCTCATTATTCTTTTTTTTTTTTTTAATTTTAAAAATAATAAATTGCCCTGACAAAAATCAACAATTTTGCATTATTTTTTTTTAATTTTAAAAAATGATTAAGTCATTTATACATCTATCTATAAATTCATCTCTTACTCCTCACTTATAAAAGTATCCAATTTAAAAGAGTATAATATTAAATAAATTTTAACTAGTATAATATTAAATAAATATTAACTAGATTATAAAATTAAAAATTTATTTGAAAATTATAACATTATATATTATAATTAGTAGTTATATATAAATGTTTTAAATAACTTAAAATTTTAAATTTAAATTTAAATTTTGTTTAATAATATTTTGTAATTAAAACATTTAAATTTAAATGTTATATTAATAGAATTGTTGATATCAATAAAGTAAATTAATTAACAAATTAAAATTTTATCAAATAATAAATAGAGATGTGTGTTGTGTGGGTGTAGAGCTATTGGTCCACTGGGTTCCCTACGCTACCTGCTAGAAATTTTTTTTATTGGACAACACTAACATTTATTCATTCTCAACCGCAAAACTTACATTACACCACTTTTCAAGAAAACAATAAAAAAGGTTATGGTTGTAATTTCTATACATTCTTAATGCATTAATATAAGGTTGAAAATTACAATTTTTTAACAAAAATGCTACACGACTCAAATTGAGCCAGCTCAAAATGGCATATTGGTAATTACATTGAAATTTATTATCGTTTTACCCTTTTAAGATATAATCCATTTAGGGTGACTGTGAGCCATTTAGCTCATTTATAAGCCATTTAGCTCATTTATAAGCCACTTAACTATAAAGTCTGTTCATTTAATATCTACTTACCTACAACATTTATAAGCCACTTAACTACAACATTTTTCAATGTGAAATTAATACATTTGCAGCTGTTGGAACTCTAAAAATTGAAAGCTTCCATGAAAACTCTTTATGACTATACCTACTTCATGACTTATGGAGATGAATAACCTTCCTTCTTCCATTCATCTAACGTTCATATCCTACTGTACTCTCAAAATATGAGGGTCACAAGCAATAGAAGAAAAGAAAAAATTTATGTTGTCTTCCATGGTCTTCAACCTGGGATTTACACCTCATGGCAAGAATGCGCCCCACATGTTATTGGTGTAAGCAGGAGCTTGTACAAATCATATGACACAATGGAGGAGGCCTTGCATGCATTCAATCATGCTAACAATCACTATGAATTCATATCGTGGTGGTGATGGAATGTCTCTTGTTGCTTCATCTTGAATCTCAACAACTTTGGGTAATGAAGAGCCATGTCAACAATATCTTTCGACAATCAATATGGAGTCAAAGAAATCCTTAATGTTTGGAAAGGAAGACCCACGTGAAGAATCTCCTTCAATAAGTAATCTGCAGTTAAGAAATATGGAGTCCAAAAAATTGGATTATAGTGCTTTTTTCTACGGATTTGTTCTTTGGGATCATTTTGGGGGTTTTATTCGGATGTTACTTGATGTAGTTTATAGTGACTGGAAAAAAATGAAATGATTACCCTTTTGATGTGTTATCTTAAAGCCTAATGTATATATTAGTAGATTTAAATTATGAAATTGTTTTGGTGGATTAAAGATTTTGTCATGATATTTTTCTCATTTTCTAGAAATATTTAATTGTGGTATGACTTCCTTAAATTTAAAATATCTGCAAAAATTTTGCAAATTGTGTTTCTTTATTTTTTTTTACAATCAAAATGATTTGAATTACAATGCCAAAGAAGCATAGGAGATTATAAGACAATTCAAAATTGCTTGCATAAAATGAAGCAAGTTACAAGGAAAACAATTGTAAAAAAAAATATGATAGCCACGTTTGAAGGATCACCTTACTAATCTTTCTTGTTGAATCATGGAGGGCTATAGCTTTTAGATTTTAAGGTCTTAGTTTTATATTTACATATAACATTTAGAGTTTCAAATCTTTATCTTTATAAAACATAATCATTTTTCGTGTTTGAGCAAAATAAGACATTATTTAACACAACATGGAACATAGCTCTTCATTACCAAAAAAGTTAACACAAAAACAACACAAATGAAATATGATAATAGAGAAACATGACAAGGGAATAAGATAAACAAGATAACAAGCTAATTTTTGAAACATAACCATAGATAACAAAACATATCCACGAAACATAGAATTAGAAAACAAATCCTTTCCATAGCTTCACACAAGACGCCAACTTGACACATTCTTCATTCAAAGATGAGGTAATGACTCAACACCGGTAATGATTGAGCAGATGTGAGGTATCGAGATGATAATAACATTGTTGTCATTGTTTGTTGAATTTCCATTTGTTTGAGGCAACTGAAGGAAGATATCATAAGACTTCAAGAGTGGTGGCTCATCCAATAAGGTAGCAGTGATGTATTCCTTACCCATATCAAGAACCAATCTTTTCAGTAGCTGATTCACTTCGGTTTTTAGCTCTTCCAACTGTTGCTTAGTGCTATTGTACATTGTTTCCAGCGTTGCCGGAGATGCGGGCAAGTTAATGGACCTCCTAATCCTTCTCTGTGGTGTTGTATCCATGGGAAAGAATTGAGCTAATGAATGTAATTAGATTGATACCACTAAACTCAGTTAATCTCCATATATATATGTTGAACGTGGAGACTTTTACATTGGGAATGAATGTTTCATTGTTTAACGTGAGACTTAATAAGACATGTTGGTGGCTGGAGTAAAGTAGCTCTCATATAGGGTTCTTAGCTTAGTTTAACGTGCATGCATGATAGACATGCAATGGACATTCATTGTGGTGGATATACTGATTCTATTTTAATGATTATGCTTATGAGAAACAGATCACGAAAAATTATTTTGTTGATTGTGTTGGCTTATTCATTCTATGGTTATGAGATTGTTTTATCTATTTTTTGTCCAAAGGTCCTTAGGTTGTTTGTCATCCACTTGTTTGCTTTTCTCATCCTGTCAGCTTGTTGGTGTGTACTTGCTTCTTCAAATTTGGTCGAGTCTCTGTTATTATTGGTTGCATTTGGTGTGCTTTATTGGGTTGTTTTAAAATTATGGTGGTTTACCTGGTTATGGTTGTTGTTTTATGTGCCTTTTATGCTAGGCTTTAGTTCAATATTCTTCTACAATCTTTGCTTCAAGAGATATTTAACACCACTTTCAAATTAGATAAAGAAATGCTGATAAAATGCCCGATAAGCAGATGGTGCTCTTAGTGCTTTATAGCAAACAAGTAGAAAAATTATAGTTTTTCAATTATTATGCTTTACTAACATAAGCAAGGATTATCTGGTTATAAAAGAAAAGGAAGAACATTAGAAGTGACAACAATGGTTATTTATAATGTTTGACATTGACATTAAAAAACAAAGGAAAACAGAGCATATTGTCTTATGAAAGATAGTTTAAAAACCCATCACATCCAACTAAAATAATCCTATTGTCCCTTAGCCAAACAAAGAAAACACACAAAGCCGAAATAAGGGGCTTTTGACAAAAAATGTGTAATCGAAAACAAAATAATACCAAAAAAAGGTGCGTTCGAAGATAATTACCAAAAAGGGGTGAGTTACGCTGAGCTGGACGAGATGAGTGCGGGACGCTAATTATAATAGCGTTTTTAAGGTTCGGACGCTATTTATAATAGCGTCCGCATCAAAATTTTTAAAGGAAAGCTGGACGCTAGCTTTCCTTTAAATAATAAAAAATAAATTAAAAAAAAATTTAAAGGTTGGACGCTACATATAGTAGCGTCCAACCTTTTTTTTTAATTTTTAATTATTTTATTTTATATTTTAAATAAAATATAAATATTATTTTAATAAATAAAATTATAATATATAATATTATATATTATAATATTTTTATTATAAATATTATTTTTTAATTTAAAATTAAATTAAAATTTAATAAAATAAAAAATTAAAATTAAAAAAAAATAATTAAAAATATTTAAGAAAAGTTGGACGCTACTTATAGTAGCGTCCAAATTTTCTTTAAATTTTTAATTATTTTATTTTATATTTTAAATAAATTAAAAATATTATTTTAATAAATAAAGATATAATAATTAATACTATCTGCTCTGTTGGAATTGAGAAACCGTAGAATGATAATAGGGAGCGTAGAATGATAATAGGGAGAGAGTAGAGATAAGAGATGAGTTATGGTGGTTCTATCTCCAAAAGCAAGGGAATTGCGTTATTCAATCCGATTAATATCTTTGATTTAATGCTATGGGAAATATGCAAATATAGAGATATTATACACTATAAGTTATGACATATAATATGTTTGTTATAAGATAAGAGATATTGATTTTTAATGTTAAGTTATACTATAAGTTATATTTATTTTTTTTTTAACTTGAAATATGATATAAATTTAATATATATTAATTTGAGTGAAGTAAATAGCATTTAAAAAATGAAATTAAATATTATAACAATAAATATTGATATTAAAGTAATTATCATATTAAAATTGGTTTGAAATTTAATAGTGGTGGTGGAGTGATAATGATGGAGGTGCTAGATTAGTGTGGGTAGGGTGACCGTTAAACTAGTTATATTTATATTTTTTCAATATATAAAATATTGAAATATGATATAAATTTCAATATATAAATTATATATATCAATTTAAGAATATATATTAAATTATTTAATAGTGGTGGAGGAGTGATAGCGGCGGTGGTGGAGTGGTGTTGTTGAAGTAGTGGTGGTAGTGTGATAGTGGCAGCAACGGAGGTGGTGGTGGTGGTGATAGGGTATTGGTGGTGGTGGTGGTGATAGAGTGGTAGTAATGGTGCAGTGATAGTTGTGGTGTGATAGTGGTGGTGGTGGTGGTGGTGGTGGTAGTGGTGAAGTGATGGTGGTAGTGGTGGTGATGGTGGTGGTAGAGCGATAGTGGCGGTGGCGATGGTGGAGTGATAGTGGTGGTGGTAGAGTGGTAGTGGTGGTGGAGTGATAGTGGTGGTATAATGATAATGGTGGTGGTGATGGAGTGGTGGTGGTGGTGGTGGTGGTGTTAGTGTGATAGTGGTGGCAACAGAGGTGGTGGTGGTGGTGGTGGTGATGGAGTGGTGGTAGAGTGATAGTAGTAGTGGTGGTGGTAGTAGTAGAGTGATGGTGGTGGTAGTAGTAGAGTGATAGTGGTGGTAGTAGTGGTAGAGTGGTGGTGGTGGTGGTGGTGGTGGTAGAGTGATAGTGGTGGTGGTGGCAGTGGTGGAGTGATAGTGGTGGTGGTGGGTGGTGGTGGTGGTGGTAGTGTGATAGTGGTGGGAACAGAGGTGGTGGTGGTGGTGGTGGTGATGGAGTGGTGGTAGAGTGATAGTAGTAGTGGTGGTGGTAGTAGTAGAGTGATGGTGGTGGTAGTAGTAGAGTGATAGTGGTGGTAGTAGTGGTAGAGTGGTGGTGGTGGTGGTGGTGGTGGTGGTAGAGTGATAGTGGTGGTGGTGGCAGTGGTGGAGTGATAGTGGTGGTGGTGGGTGGTGGTGGTGGTGGTAGTGTGATAGTGGTGGGAACAGAGGTGGTGGTGGTGGTGGTGGTGATGGAGTGGTGGTAGAGTGATAGTAGTAGTGGTGGTGGTAGTAGTAGAGTGATGGTGGTGGTAGTAGTAGAGTGATAGTGGTGGTAGTAGTGTTAGAGTGGTGGTGGTGGTGGTGGTGGTAGAGTGATAGTGGTGGTGGTGGCAGTGGTGGAGTGATAGTGGTGGTGGTGGGTGGTGGTGGTGGTGGTACTGTGATAGTGGTGGGAACAGAGGTGGTGGTGGTGGTGGTGGTGATGGAGTGGTGGTAGAGTGATAGTAGTAGTGGTGGTGGTAGTAGTAGAGTGATAGTGGTGGTAGTAGTGGTAAAGTGGTGGTGGTGGTGGTGGTGGTGGCGGTAGTGGAGTGATAGTGGTGGTGGTGGTGGTGGGGGTTGTGGTGGTGGTGCCACCACCACCATTACCCTATCACTACCACCTCCACCAATACCACCACCACCAATACCCTATCACCACCCCTACTACTCCATCGCCACCACTACCCCCACCACTCCACCACCACCATTACCCTATCACTACCACCTCCACCAATACCACCACCACCAATACCCTATCACCACCCCTACTACTCCATCGCCACCACTACCCCCACCACTCCACCACCACCATCACCCTATCACTACCACCTCCACCAATACCACCACCACCAATACCCTATCACCACCTCTACTACTCCATCGCCACCACCACCCCCACCACTCCACCACCACTGCCACCACTATTACACCACCACCACGACTCCAACATCACCACTCCACCAAAGACCACCAACACCATTACACCTCTGCAATCAATTTTAATATCAATTTTAATATTCTATTTATTTTAGTTAAATTTATATTTCAATTTTATATAATATAACTTTACTTAAAATAGTATAACATAGCATATTATATAACTTATAGCATATAACTCCAACACCACCACCACTTCCACTATCACTCCACTACCACCAGCACCACCACCAAAACCCCCACCACTCCACCAAAGACCACCACTACCCCCACCACTCCACCACCACCATCACCCTATCACTACCACCTCCACCAATACCACCACCACCAACACCCTATCACCACCCCTACTACTCCATCACCACCACCACCCCCACCACTCCACCACCACTGCCACCGCTATTACACCACCACCACCACCACCACCACACCAACAAAACCACACCACCACCACCCCCACCCCTACCACCACCACCATTACACCACTGCTATCAATTTTAATATTCTATTTATTTTACTTAAATTTATATTTTAATTTTATATAATATAACTTTACTTAAAATAGTATAACATAGCATATTATATAACTTATAGCATATAACTCTAACACCACCACCACCACTACCACCATCACACCATCACCACCACCACTACTATACTTTAATATATAGAGTTATTATTATAAAAATTAATATAAAATTTAATATGGTAATTACTTAACTTTTAAATTTCAAATTTATATAAAAGTAATTTTGTTACAAACATAATATTAACATTTAATTAAAAAATGACATAATTAAATGCATAATTGGGCGGAGCATTCGAATTTATGTGTATTGGTTCGATCTGAATTGAACACAAGTTTTTTTTTTTCTTCAGAAACCAAACCGACCCATATTGATTCAAAAAAAAATTGCCCTTAACGCCAACATTTACTTAGTGTGAGCCATTCATATTCAACAAGAAGGGGTTATTAATTCCATTGCATATTTCCAATGACAATGTTGGACATATCTGTTTGACCAATAAAGATCTTTGAGCCGTCAAAAGTAATTGCCATCTCCAATTTTCAATGGCATGCTCATCCCTTTCCCATGCTCATTATTCAAGTATCACCCTAAAACATATCTACCACCCAAAAACACATCTGATTCACATATCTATCCGTAGTTGTTAGCTGACAAACGAGTATCATACCCTCCTCTCTCAAATCTTTATCCTATCAATCGAAGCAATAATGTCAGACACATTTGAGGTTCGTATAACTGAGGATGTAATCAAATTCCAATCCATGGTAAGTGAAACCTTCATCTATCATCTGTTATGTATGATTCACGTACCTCTTTCATCTATCATCTATCATCTGTTTTGTGTTTGTGTTCTTCCAAGTTAATCCCGTCAAGGTTTTTAAGAGAGAGAATGGAACAATTTCAAGCGACATTTCATTTGCGCACACCATCAAATGAAACCTGGGAAGTGCTAGTCAAAGCAGGACTAGGAGTATCTATAATTGACAAGGGATTATCAGAATTCATGGATTACCACAAAGTAGAACTGAACTACAAATTGATCTTCACTTTCAATCCTCCATATGAATTTAAAGTGGTCATAATCAATTCTGGTGGTAGAGAGATTTACTACCCTAAGAGGACACAAGAGCATAACATAGGGCTAACCAATGTTTATCAAAATACAATGCATGCAAATCTAAATACAGGTGAGAAATTTCAATTTTTTTCTTACCAAATTATATGCTATTCATAAGAATGAATTGTTACGCAATTGTTTAATTATTTGTACTGCCATGTAGATGTTCATGAGAATGAATTGATACGCAATTGCTTAAATGATTTATACTACCATGTAGATCATTTGGAATCACAGAACCATGTCAATCCTTCTCAATGGTCATTTAAATTTGTTTGCAAGAATTACGATTGGAAATATAAAGTGGTATGCTTTACTATCATTTGTAGTACATTAATTTTCTGTATACACAATTTCAATTGGATTTTTTTTTTATTACTTCTAATGGTGTCAACTTTATTTGGAAAGGATATCCCTGCACTTGAAGTCGTGCAATTTATTGGGCAGACGTAACCACAATCATTGTGTGGAAGCCGCCTAAACACGACGAAGATTAGATCATCCCATGCCATTTAAACTTGGGTATGTTTGTATGCAGAGGAGACATCCAGACGTGGAAAGAAGCCAAAACTGAAAGCAAGAATTGCAAAGGGATGGGTTCGGTTTGTTAGATTCTATGGACTAGAGAAAGGCGATGAGTGCACCTTCATCCAATCAGTTATGGAAAAATCAAGCTTCTTCATTTCATCATCCGCATGGGTCATTATATTTAAATTGTTACTATTTCAAATTTTAATGGTTCATTTGATGGATATTGTTTTAAACTTGCATTGATATCCAGTGCCAATGGTTTTTTTCTTTCGGATTATTATTGAGCAGTTTAAGCGTGTTATTTTGTTAAAAACAATGAAATATCCTTTTTAATTTTGTTGATATGGTAGCTCTCTATTAATTAAAAGGAAATGTTTTTTGGCGCAAAAAAAAATGTCACAAATGGCACAAATGGATGTAAATTGTCTAACTCACCCTCCACATGAATGGAGGGAATATTGGGAGGGAAAATGGTAAACAAATCTTGGCGCCATTGTTTTACCAAGCGCACACGATATTGCAAGGTATTAGTGTTGTAAAAAAATCATGTTTGAAGTGCCAGAAATATTATTGTATCATTTGTGATAGGGGAAGAAAATCAAATGCTAATAAGTCATAAAAAATGATTGAATTATATTATTAACACCACTTCACTACTATTAGAATAATCACCAATACGACCATCAATAATTAAATCAACACCACTGCTATAATCACCATGTGTATAATATTGTCACCATTATCATCATTAAATCATTGTTTTTAATTTAAATATAGAGGAAGATAGTCAAAGATATTTAGAGAATGATAGAAATAAAAAGAGTTATAGGCAGAGATATTAAGATTATCACATATATAAAAATAAATAAATGGAGAGAGAGATAAACATGTGGAGAGAGAGATATAGAAATATATAAATCAATATATGTGTTTATTTTTTAATAACTCTTGTGTGTGTATATATATTTTTCATACAAAAAATTATCGGATGAGGGCTAATAGCCCGATCTGGCATCAAGCATGCTTCCCAAAGATGGTTAAGGGTTGAACCCTCCCAAAGGTCGATTCTAGAGTGAGATAGTCAAAGATATTTAGAGAATGATAGAAATAAAAAGAGTTATAGGCAGATATTAAGATTATCACATATATAAAGATAAATAAAGGAGAGAGAGATAAACATGTGGAGAGAGATATAGAAATATATAAATCAATATATGTGTTTATTTTTAATAACTCTTGTGTGTGTATATATATTTTCATACAAAAGATTATCGGATGAGGGCTAATAGCCCGATCGCAAGCGCATGCTTCCCAGCATGGTTAAGGGTTCGAACCCTCCCGAGGTCGATTCTTTTTTTTCCCTTTAAAACACACCTTAACAAGATAAAGTCATTTCCATTGAAGAAATTATTGGATGAGGGCTAATAGCCCGATTGGCAGTGCATGCTTCCCAAAGATGGTCAAGGGTTCGAACCCTCCTGTGTCATATTTTTTTCCTTTTAATATCACTATTCCCACTACATTTCCGTTTATTAAATGGGCAATTAATATCCGGATGAGTGTTGAGAGGGTTTGTTGACGCCATTAAGTTCCCTTCAAACAATAATAAGCGTTCAAAGATCTACCTAACGTACCGAGAGAGAGAATCGAAAATGGTGAGATCTTTCCTTTCAAACATTAATAAAGCGGTCGGACGTCCTCGTTCATTTTTAATCGAAAGAGAAAGAATCCTCTCTTAAGAGCACCATGGGAGAAAAGGATAGGTTCTATTTCATTATTGAACGCAACACTAGCAGGACCATAAGCTCTTTGTATCCTTTTATCTAATTTTTTTTTTCTTTATTCAATATAAAATAGAAATAAGTGATAATTTATTGATGCTGATATGATATCTGTTTCTCATCCATTTTTTTCGACATATCTAGGATTCCAAATCATGTTACTCATCTGCTGGGCGATTTAAATTTTGATACCATAACACTTTTTGTCAAAGGTTTGGAAGGTCACTCATGGCAGGTTGCGGTTGTAGTGGATGAGACAGATGGGAATTTATATTGTACAGATGGTGTTGATGAACTTATCAAATACTACAAGTTGAAAGCAAGTTACGTATCATATTTTACATCATCGATACAAGGTTGAGATGTTAATGTTCGATAAAAAAGGAGTTGAGATTGATTATGGATTTCCACCATTTCCGGAAGTAATTCAAATATCTTGGATGATGATGATGTAATAGGTGAATGTCTTGACTTTCGCATTATGAGTTTTTTTTTTATTATTTCTTTCATGCAACCAATAAAATAATAAGAACTTGCTTTGTTTTTCTCTTTATTATTATTAAATTTCATGTTTTTTATAGAGCACAACAGTAATCCTGATGCAGAACCCCTTCCTACTCAGTCAAACTTTGTGTCTGTGATGAACACCGCTGATTGGAAATACAAAGTGGTAAACTAGCCATTTACGAATTATGTTGAAAACTTTATTGATTATGTAAATTATTTTTCAAATAGTTATTGACATGTATAAAATGTATCTTGTGTTATTTACTAGAATATTCCAATTGAATTTGCGAAGACGTTTCTTGGCTTGAATGGGAGGTTGGTTCACATACAAGTACCTGGTGTGCGTAAACAATTTCAAGTTCAGTATGTGACTCGGTTTAGTCAAGAGGGAGTCTTCAAGAAAGCAAGGTTTGAAAAAGGATGGCGTGCATTTGTGCAGGAAAACCAATTGGGAAAGGATGATGAGGTGGAATTCACTTTGACAGTGGCTGATGACTATAGGATTGAGTTTCAAACCAAATTACAAGGGCAAAGAGCGTGCTACAGCTTTGGATAGGGTCCTTTTTGGTGTTGTCTTATGTATATAGTATGCTAAGTTTATGTTTCATGAGACAATATGCTATGCTATCCTCTATGTGTGTCGAATGTTTTGCCATAATTTTTATCCTTACCAAGTTTGGAAGCTGGATATTTTTTTTTGCGATTATTTTCATTGGCTTGGGGACTGCTATTGTATATGAATTGCGCATGTTACCAAGCCTTTGCTTTTCAAACTCAAGTTATTGCATATCTGCAATATATTAAAATTCTGATGGAATGCTTTTCCTCATTTGTGAAAATTAAGTCCTTATAAGAATACATAGGATGTTATATATAAATAACAGCAGGCTAAACATTTGTTCCAATTATGCATCTTCTAATTGACAGAATTGGTGTATATGCATTAACTATTGAGTAAGAGGAAAGCACTCCAGCTTGATCTCTAGCACCCCCCTCTCGACATTTTGTAGCTTGAGGCTTATTTATTGTTTTACCGTCCCATCTACTAAGGTGATAAAGATAGATACAATGCTTTACAATAAAGAGTTTCTTAGAAAGAAGATGAAGATAGATACAAATAAGGGTTTGTTCAATAAAACAATAGTATACTTCTTTAAACTTTTTCAAAAAGGTAATTGGAACTCACATAATATTAATTATGGTGGGTAGCTCAAGGAAAGCATGGGAACTCTCATCCTATTTACTCAAGTAGTTGTTAGATAGAAGAGAGATAATGAAAATTCAAATTATACTCTATCTCTTGACATCTCTTCCATTCAAAATTTTAATAAGGATAGTTATGTCATTTTATAAGCATTTGTGCTATTTGTGCCACAACATTTGTGCCATTTAGCACTGTCCTTTTTTTTAATGGCTTTATAGTGTGTCCTCTTAGTCAATTTGTCTTTTTGGATTTATTTTCCTTTCTTAGATTAAAAAATAAAGAAATGGAAAGAAAATAAATTAATTAGGGGGCGTGCATGTGCGGTAATTTGTCCATACAGCATGGTTTCCGAAGCAAGAGACACAGCTATTAGAGCCAAAGTCATCGCATGTGCCGAGGAAAGAAACCAAGAAAATTATTTCAAACAAAGAAAAAGTGAACATGACTTGAATGATTCTGTTTACATTTTTATATGTAGATGGGGTGCATGTCTTTACTAGTCTTCTCTATTGAAATAAATCTCCCTATATCATTTTTTTAATTCACCGAAATTTTGTTAAAAGAGGTTCTTAAAAATTTAAAATTAAAAAAATAAATTGAGTTTAATTCACTCTAAAAGTCTCAAGGAGAACATATTTAGAATATGAATATCTGAAGATAAAATTTATAGACAAACACATTTATAAGTAATTCAATCTGATATAATATTTAAGAAAATAAATTAAATCTAATTATATCTTAAAAGTTAACTTAAGATGATAAAATTTTTTCAAAATCTTATATATAATATAAATATTTTATTTTAAATTAATGAGAAATAATATTTAATTATTATTATGTGTTATCATAAATAATAAACACTTAATTATTAAAATATTAATTGGAACTCACATAATATTAATTATGGTGGGTAGCTCAAGGAAAGCATGGGAACTTTCATCCTATTTACTCAAGTAGTTGTTAAATAGAAGAGAGATAATGAAAATTCAAATTATACTCTATCTCTTGACATCTCTTCCATTCAAAATTTTAATAAGGATAGTTATGTCATTTTATAAGCATTTGTGCTATTTGTGCCACAACATTTGTGCCATTTAGCACTGTCCGACCATGGCTATGATTATAATCTAGAAATGTAATCTCAACTTAACAAGAAAAATGATCTTACACGAGTTATAATAAATTATATAATATGCTACGTCTTGCTTACATAAGAAATGACGGACTAAAATTAGCTAACTAATTTCGATAAGCCATAATCGCAACTCTGGCTATTTCATAAGACAAGTTATAATAAAATTTTAAAAAATTGCTATTACATTGATGATACTATTCTAATTTCTTAACCAGTTCCATTGTAATGCTTAGTAGTGTAATGGGTTCCTTAATGCCTAATAATATGATGGCTTGGTATAGTTCCACTGACAATCGGATTAATTGCAGCATCAGTAACATTGCCTTGTGTTTGGCTGCCCGGTGTTTGGCTATTATGCGGCCCAACCTTTACACGCAAAAGGACACAAGTTACATGAAATATCTAAAAAAAAAATTGAAATAAATAACATTAGTACTAATTTAAAAAAAAATATATACCTGCTCAACAATATTCAAGTTAATATTATTTCTTGGTCGACCTCTACGCCTGCCCCTTCCACTGTTTCTATTCCTACTAGAATTCGCTCATTGAATGATCTCCCTTACTGATCTGTGCCTGTTTATTCGTGGTCATCCACGACAACGAGTCACATATGGATTAAGAATAACTCTTTCATTTTCTTCATTTTCATTAACATTGTTAGTGTCAATAGTAGCCTGTGCATTACTGGTAGGAGCAATCATTCCATCATTCCAGCTCAATAAATCCCGCTTCAATTCAGCCAACCGTTGTTTCACAAATTTGATCTTATTGTCATCGTAAGCCAAATCGGATGCTTCTTGAAATAACCTCTCCATCTCCCTGTATTTCTCAAACTCCTCTGTCATATGTGGGTACCCTCCGTGAAAAAACTTTTTACTATGGACACGGTTAACATCTTTTCTCCATCGCCTAAGCAAATATCGTTCGTTGATGAACTTTATGTCTTTGAGTGACATCAACCTCATGATATGGCAGCACAATATTCCTTTTGATTCGAATTTCTTACAATTGCAGCTGAAATATTGGCCATTTTCCCTGTACTCTACATCATAAACAAACTCCCTACGAAACCAGTTGTTGATTATGGATTTCTCCATAATTTTATGTCTCTCAATTCCTGGCTCATTATCTGCTTCACGCCTTCCCTCTTCAGTTGGCTGAATGACATGGCAATACCACATTCGTTTAATCTCCTCTTGAACGAGCTTGAATATTGAATTAGTAAATGCCTTTTGAAACTGTTGTTCCCATTTAAAAACAGATATGCAATTTACAACTGTGTTTTTTGATTTGAAATCAGCATAGAACTCCTTTTCATTCTTGTCACACATAGCAATCTCATACTGCTCCACAAATTGCTTTAGTGTGCTCATTGAGTTAACATACCCATCAAAATAGGCATGCATGCTCTCACTCCTTTGAGTCGAAACCATTCCAGCCCAAAATGTGTGATTGAGATAAATTGGAACCCAATACTCCCTATCAACATATAGTTTGGAAAGCCATTCATTTCTTTCCAACCCATGCTTCACCACAAACTCATTCCAATTTCTCTCAAACATCTCGATGGTTAAGCTATCATATATTATAGCTTTAAACTCAAGGCATGCACTGTCATAATCAACAACACCCTTAAACTTCTCAGGTACATTGCATAATATATTCCACAAGCAAAATCTATGTCTAGTATTAGGCATTACCTCCGTAATGGCTTTCCTCATGCTCTCACATTGATCTGTAAGAATAGAATTAGGATGAACATCTCCCATTGCTTCAAGCCACGTCATGAACAACCACTTAAAAGTGTTTACATCTTCATGTGAGATCAAGGCGCATCCTAATAAAATAGATTGCCCATGATGATTTACTCCAACAATGGTGGCAAATGGCAACTTGTATCGATTAACAAGGTAAGTAGTGTCAAAACTAACAACATCATTGAATTCCTCGTAAGCAGCTCGACTACGAGGATGAACCCATAGAACATTTGAAAGCCTGGAATCATCATCAAGATCAAATGAATAGAAAAACTCAGGATCGTTTCGTTGCATTCTCACAAACAACTTACGTATAGCCTCAGCATCACCATCACCAAGTCGTAGCCTCCTCTTTCGCTCAATGAAGTTTCGACAATCCTTTGACAAACAGCTTAAATTTTCTGGTCCACCTGCTTGAACTTCAAGCAACCTAATGCTTTTTGCGGTATGCCAGCTATATCGTTTGCCTCCAATCTCCTCTTCATATCCATATTCAGTGACCTGTGAGCAACCATCAATCTAGACATAGAAGGTTCCAATTCGTGATTGTGACTTGAAATAACTTTTGAAATCTGTCACATTCCATTTTCTCTTAGGATTGCATTAATCTTTGCAGGACAATTTATCCTTTTTGATGATTTCGCACCAATTGCTTTCCTTCCTTTATCGCAACTAATTGTTTGATATTTGCGAGATCCACCCCGTACATTAACTGCTGATCTTTTGAAAACACTAAAACCTTTCAATCTAGCATGTTCTTTATAGAAGTTGAACATAGTGCTGATACAAGGAAATAACATCCCTGTTAGAGGACCTTCTTCAATAGCATTAGTGTTTGCTACTGCTCTAATGCCTCCTTCGTTCATATCTTGATCACCAGCTGATTCATCTTCCTCCACATCTTCAGTGAACAAACTATCATCTTCACTAAAATCAAATATCTCATCAAACAATTGCCTACGATATGACCTTCCCTGACTTAACCCCGCCATAAAAAAATTGAAAAAACTGAGAGAATGAATCAACTTTAAAAGAAAAAACAAAGAATGAAAATATTTTAAGGAAGGCAAAAAAAAGAATGAAAATATTTTAAGGAAGGCAAAAACAAGGAATGCTCATCACTGCTGCATGTGTTAGCTCATATGTGCATGCATTAATGCAGTAGACACACTCATCGAATCATCAGTTCTTGAATGGTGTGCATGGCTGCAAGCAATAATAGCTTGTTGCATGCACGCTTTCCTTTGCATGAGCCATGAAATGAGCTATCTTACCAGCTCCAAGCTTTGAAGCCATTTTTAAATTGTTTCCTCTCTTTCTTTTAAGGGTATAATAGTAAAACTACATACATTAATACCATTTGAGCCAGCTCAAATTGAGCTATTTAGCAGCACTCATTTTTTAATTCCAATAATGCTCCATTTGATGTGATCAATTTGATCCATTTTAGCATCACTCGTAAGTAGGTGAGGCAGTTAATCACTAGTTCAACTTCCAAGTTCTAACAGCCTGGGACTATGAAATCCAATTCTCTCATGGGCTAAAGGTAAACTTTGTCCAGATAAGATTTCTTGGGAAATAATGGCCTCAAACATGATTTTGGCCTTTTGGGTTGGGTTTTTAATTTATCCTTCAACGCCGTATCTTTAGTTTGCAGTAATTGCATTAGAAATTTGATACTACAATAGATATAAGATAAATTTAATACGTTTTAACCCATGTAAGTGAATCACTATTGCAAATAATGGTAATAAAAAAGCCAATCAAGTAGCAAAAAGCTTGCTTTTTGTTTTCTATTGTGCCACCGCCGTACCAAACTTGGTGTGCTTGAACTCTGATATTCTTCAGCCGTTCCTCGTTAACTCCCAGGCAAAATTTTATCATCAACGTAAAAGTAAAAGTCAAGGCTCAGTATAAATGTAATGATCAGGTTTTAACCATTACAGAAATTGTTCATTTTAAATCAAGTAATTTTATTAAAAAGCGCTTTAATGATTAATTTTTTTATTTTATATATCATTATTTTTTGTATTTAAGATTATTTCCATACTTTGTCAATTTGAGATTTACCTAAGGGACCTTTAATTGTAACAGTCCGGTCCATTAACTAATATTTTTCATTTTCGCTCAGCTCATATTAGTCCTCACGAATTTGTTTCTTAGGCTTTTACACCTAAAAACGCGATAACCAATATTCTAATATTATCAAATTTAAGTCCAGATCTCTCCCATGCGATTTATCGATGTGCTTTATAAAAGTCTCTTAGGCAAATCTTACATCGGCAAAGCACGGGAAACATCTTGAACTTAAATTAGGTGGTTTTGAAACACTGGTTAATGCGCTTTTGAGTGTAAAAGTGTAAGGGATAAATCTGTAAGGCCTAGTGTGAATTGGGCCAAAGTGAAAAATACTAGCCAATGGATCAGCCCGTTACAATTAATTGCCGGATTCACCATGATTTGTTTTACAGGGATAACTATTTATATGATGAAGAGGAAAAAGAAGTGGATATGGAAAGTGAAAAATTTTCAAGGTTTAATTTCCAGAAGGTAGACGATTTTTATTAAAGGCATCAGATACGGCTTTTAATTGTTAGGATTTTGTTCTCTATTTACGTTAAATTATTATTATTATTTTTTGATCAATGAGATTTAACTTAAGTAGTAAACAACTCGTCTTCAAATTTGTTAGGCTTTAAGTTTAAATCTCAATTGAAATTAATTATAAAAAGATTATTTATTTTTTACTTGTAACTTGTTAGAGATTCAGTTAAAGGTCAAATAAATCCCAAATCACTAAATATATCCATTTATTGACAAAAGAATTAAAATATTATTATTTATAATTTTTTAATAATAAAATTAAAAATAATAATGTTAATATTAAATAATTTTTGTTCATCATGTTTTGAATTTTTTAATTAAAATAATAAATAATTTATAATATTTAAAATTATGAAAAATAACATTATATTATTAAAAAATAATATTTTATTAAAAGATAATTTATTTGACCTTAATTATAAAATACATGAATTTATTTAGATCAAAATTAATTTAACTTATTTAGCTCTTGACTAAAAATACAGGAGGTTATATATATATATATATATATATATATATATATATATATAAATAAATGTTTTTCGCATATTATTTTCATAATTTTTGTAAATAAAGAGAGAAACTATATTTTGATTACTATGAGCCAAACATTCAATGGTCTGTTGCATTTTTGTCTGCAAGCCACTGTAAGATGGTCAGCAATGTCATTTTCTGGTAGAAGAAATTAACTTAATTTGGACCACCTTTCCGAATTTACCATGATTAATGCCACCAACTACAGCAACTCTTCAAGATTTAAGAATAATCAATACTTCCATCGCTAGTCCAACACTACTGCATACCTCTGTCCTTTCAGTGACCAAACTTTTGATGGAAAATTTATTTGTTGATTTATTAATATATTTGCTCATTATTTATTATCATACTTCCTTGTCATGTTTAAGAAATTGAAAATTTTTTATGTTGAAAATTTTTTCAGCAACATTAATTCTAAAAATATAATGAGACTTAATCAGCAAGTTTTCTTAAATGGTTATGCGACTGCCCAAAAGATTTCTAAGCTAATCCATGAAAGATTTATTCCCTTTGTCTATTCGCCTTTATAAAAAAAAAAGTACTGTTATTCCTCCATAGTGACATCCAAATGTCACCATTAATTAATTAAACATAAACATTTGAAATATACATTAAGAGACTAACACTTGCAGGGGTAGCTAAATGCAGAAACTTTTCAACATCAGCCATGCATGTCTAAAGCATGAAAACGATAGATCTTTATTTAACTTTAATAATACTGATTAATCATCATAATCAACCAAAGCAGAATTACGAATCACATGCATGCCAGTTGAGACTCTTAGACTCATTATATGTCTAGTCACTGTCTGTAAACTAATTAACCCTTCAACACCATGATGTTTACATGTAATGCCTCTTGAAAGTTTTAATTTTCATGGGGCTCAATACATGTATAATTTAGTTAATTACTAATTACTTTCACCTTCTTAATTAGCAATAAAATGGCCATTAGTTTCATGACAAGTTTGCATGGATTACGTAGGCTTTTCCTTTACATTGTTGTTGTGATCAATATTGGGTTATCTAATAAAGTATGGAAACAAAAAGGGAAGTTGGCACTAAAAAATTGGTCAAAAAGGTGGGCAGAGTGCTCTGTTTACATGCTTGCGTAAGCCATGAACTGGATTCTCTTGTCTTTCTTAGCAAAGTGTGTTTAAAATATATGTATAATGGTGAAAAAACAAAGGGCTGCCTTTAGGTTCCGCTTAAGGCCAAGAGACATGAGGCGTTCTTCGTTAAAGATTCCTCTCCCATTATAACCTAAGACATAATCAAACAAAAGTTGATGGATTCTGATGCAAAATTAATTTCTTCAGAAACTGATGCCATGTGAAGCTGGTAAATTGATCCAAATAATCAATCAAAATTGCAAGAAGTTAGGAGCTTATTGCAAAACAAAAAATAGGAGGCTGTGAAGCTGTTCCGTTCCTGGATATCGGCTTTTCAAGAACATCCCCACTGTGAAGAGAGATTCAGTTGAGATCATCAAGAGCTAAAAGGGATATGTTCTTAACTTATGGTGCTGTCACTGTACGCATACAGTCTTTTGTGTTTTATTTATATTAATTAATTAGTTTCCATATTGACTGCTTAATTAAACAATTATTTTGTCAATTCTAGAATAGATTGTCGCTTGCCTACCTTTTAGACCACCCCATCCATATTTAGTTGTTAATTTTTGACCAAAGATTGATGATTCATCAATTTTTGATCTTATCAATTGATCAGTAGTAGTTGGATTGGTGATGAATTATGTTATAAATTGTGAAACATTTGCCATAATCATATTTAAAAAAATAAAAAACAGAAAAAGGAAGACTATTCTACCTGACAATTAATGAAGGCTACTGTTTTTTTTTTTATCTAAATTTGAAAATATGAAGGGATTTTTGATAAAAGAAAATAAATTAATTAAACACGATGGAATATGACATATTACCCAAAAGATCTTTATAGAAACACATGCTATTGCTCTCATATACTTCGGCATATGCCCTACAGCTGGACAAGTCACAGATATTTGAATAGACACAATAAGTCAGCATCAGTCATTATCTGCAAAATGGAAGAATTTATCACAAACAATTGGGAATTTAATTAATTAATACTCCATAATAAAATTATGAGAAAATTTGTGAATATAAATCTTTCAATTTTATCTGATAAGGTTTATCAAGATATACGTGTATCTTGTTTGTAATTGTAACCTCCTTTACGAGCTAGCGTATATCTCGTATATTTGAGTGTCTTAAATATTAAAAAATATAAATAATATTCTTTAAAAAAATACTTTCCGTGACACAAACGAGCCTAAAAATGAAAATGAAAGTTTGCTTCGTTCCTGCACAATCACAGAAAGGCAACGCGGAAAAGCCTTTTGTACAGTGGAGTGGAGATATGTTGCTGCGATGCATACTGGTGACTGCTGATCAGTGGCGTTAGTTTGGCATTGAGTTTAAAAGTTTAAAATTATTTTTTTAAATAAAAATATTATTATTTTAAATATTATTAAAAAAAATTATTTTATTATTTTAATATTTTATAATTAAAATTTATTAAATTTAATTTTAAATTATTTTTTATTATTTTTAAATTAATATATTTAAAAAAATAATTTTTTTAACAGTCATTTTAATAGCAATGGCTGTAGCCTTTTAGTCTAAGCAACGAATCCTGGATTTCTGTACTCGGAAGTCTCACACACAGGCCATTTCTTTCTTCTTCTTATCTAGAATAAAATGAATGAAGCGTCAACTTTTCCAGGAATTAGTTTTAAACATTTTAGTGTCGGCCATTAGTTGTCTATCCACATGGTTTATGCTCCATTTTAAATTAAGACTGAAAGATAAAAAAATTATTTTAAATATTATATTCTAAAAAATAATTTAATTATATATAATTAAAATATATTTTTATGAATTTTTAAATAAATATCTTTTAATAATAATAAATTTTTATTTAATAAAAATATATAATTAAATAATAATTTTAAAATAAATAAATAAAGATGTTTAATAATAAAAACATATTCTCAGTGGGTGAGTGCTTCTCTGCTTCAGCGATGATCTTTTGAGAGAAAGGAGAGGGGGAGGTAGGTATAACAGGGGTGCACCTAGCCGACATATAAAAGGGCGGATGAGCGGAGGATTACTTTCTCTCTTGACCAAATGGCTTTTATGTGTCCGTACAATTTAATGATGCTTGCACGAAATTTTTTGGGTTAATGGATGGCCACAGAACATGATGACGTTAACACAAACTAAACCCAAAACCATTAAACGAACTACTCATTTAATAATTCTTCTTTAGATTTTAGACCCATTTTAATAATATTATAGATTTTATTTAATTTTAAATAAAAAATATATATATATAGTAAAACATGTGATGCTGATCGTAAGAAAAATCCTAATTAATAATTAAGTAAAATTTTCTATTAACTTTTGAAAAAATAAAAATTATATGAACGATCTTGTTCGCCGTCTGTATGTAAAAATTCTGTGAATTTGAAATTTGCAGGGCAAAATATCATGATCATGTTTGAATAATTGGAAAGTAAACATGCAAGGTCATATCAGGTGGGACTCACTGTGAGACACTACCTTTTCTTTGAATCCATGGTGGGCTCGCTCCCGTCGGGCTCGCCGGTCGCCCCTGCCACTAATTTTTGCCCCCTCAAACATTATCATTAATCCATTGCATACTTTACTAAACATTTTTTTTCATACTCAACTCCCAATCTCACCATTTTAACCTTCACTTTCAATTGGCTATTATTTTATGTAAAATTGTACAAATTAAAATCAATTGGCTATATATGTTTTCTTTACTGGACTGTAATTAATAGATTCCAATGAAGTTTATTAGAGATGGAAGCCTGAATAATAACTCATGATCGTCCAGTCATAATGGGTCGGCATGAGTGATGAGCATTAAGAGGATAGAGGGTGGGGACCCATTTTATTTTATTCTTTGATTTTAAATTATTATTGAATTTATTCCCCTGGAAACCAATCAACCTGGGCTTTGACTCTCAAGAGACCAATCATACATTAAACAATGGATGGTGTGTTTTCTGTTTAGACAAAAACTGGGGTAGAAAAAGGAAAAGCCGTCACGATCAGGTATCAAGAAATATATAAAAGAATCCAAGTTTTTTTGGCCTTTTGTTGGTTTTCTTTTGGAAGCAAAAGAAAATTGAATGGCAAAGCAAGATGGTAATTTTTGGAGCATCATTACACCCCCGTCTGTCTCTCTTTTTAACTACAGTCACGTCATGCCCAGGTGAAGACATTCTTAACAGACCACCAAAACCATGTGAAAAATATAGAGGGGTGATTTTTATTTTTTATTTTGGCTGAATTTCATATTTTAAAATTAAGTCAAAATCAAGAATATTATAATAAGGATCTCCTTTAACATATTTTATTTATTTATTCTCCTTTTAGTTTGTGGTAGATTAAGAATTGAATATTTCAAGTGTTGTTAAAAAAAAAAAAAAAAGCTCCTCTCTCCCTTTAAAATTTTTATTATTTAAATCTAATTCACCATAAACCTACGCATAAATATTATAAATCTATTATTAAATATATAACTCATATGTTTATATACTTAATCTAAGCTAAAAATTTCCCCCACCCAGCTCTCTCCCGGCTATTCCACCTGGCGATTTTTCGTTAGACTACAAATTCGCACCCGAACCCTTTCTTATCTTTCCCTATTCTTCTTCTCCTATATATATTTCTCTGCAGGAATCAGTATCCTTTTCATTTTAAACTCAAAGCTTGAATCCTCTGTTTTTGCTCTGCCCCCATACCCTCTTGCTGGGGGGGCTTTTGCTGTTTTGTTTTTTTGCCCTTCACTTCTCATAGTTTAGTATCATATAACTTGTTATAATGGCAATTATAGTTTGCCAAGGTTTGCAGTCTTGTCTTGAGTCTCAGGTTGTAGAGCAAAGGACAATGAGGCTCAGATTGTCTTCACCGAAACCCCAATTCTCTCAACCCCTCGAATTAGCCTTAAAACCTTGTTCATTTGACTCCACCACTGAGGAACTTAGCGACAGACGCCAAGATGAAGATAAGCATATATCTTCAATCCCAAATCCTGATATGGGTGGGTGGAGCTTCCTCCAGGCTCTTTCCAACACCTCTCAGGGTCCCGAAGAATCAATGGAGAAAGAGAACACATATGTACATCCTCTAATTAAGCGTTACCCCTCAACGCTTAGTGAGAAGAGCCTGGAATTATGTACTGAGAACTTAGGTAACGAAAATGGTACTGATACTGTTGAGAAGAGCATTTTCTCATTGTGTTCAGTGGAGCCAGAAGCAGGAAATTCTCCAACAAGGGAGCAACAGAAACCTCGTCAACTTTTGGGAGCTGGGAAAGCGAATTCTCGAAGTTTTCCACCTCCCTTGACAACGATGATTGGATCAGAATGCCTTCGAGTTAGGCCCCACCGCGAAGATGGGAGGTTGATTATCAAGGCCGTCAAGGTTCTATCAACACACGCTCATTTCCAAACTGAAAGAAGCCATGGCCGCCTTCGACTATATATTGTCAAAGATTCTGCTTCAAATTTTGACTCTACAAGTGAAGCCAAGAATGAAAAAGAAGAGATTGAAAATGACGTAAATCATGACGAAGAGGAAGACATGGGAGAAGAGGAAGAAGACGAAGAAGAGGAGAAGGTGGAGGAGGAGAATGATTATGAAGAACAAGTAGGGAAAGTAAATGTTGCAGCCAGCCGAGAAGAGGAAGAAAATGTTGGGTACATTGAAAAAGAAGCAGAAGAAAATCATTTGAATGTTGAAGCTGAAATGGGAATGGAAAATTTTCAAAGATCAAGAAGGTGCAAAGATGGTGAACTAGAGGAGAAATTATCAGGTACACCCTATGTACATGCATCATCTCTCTCACAATTACGTGGGATACATTTTCTATATTATACTAATGGTCCACTTTTTTGTGAGAGAGGGAGCACTATTTTCTAATAGTGCTCCCGATGTATCTAATAATTAACCGAACGAGAGAACAAAGGATTGTTAAATTGAGAGCCTTTTTGGGTGGCTATATCCTGAAGTTTTATTTTGGATCTCTCCATTATAATCAAATTTTACAATTTTTAGTTTGCCCATTCCCATTCTTCTCTTTCTCTCTTTTAATTTTCTAATGAATACCCTTTTTTTTCTCCCTTCCCTCTCGTTAATTCCCTAACATAATGTATGTGCTTGTGGTAGGTAGTTATTATCGTTATTTGAAGATGCTTTCTCTTCCCCTGGCCATTCTCTCTCTCTCTCCACAATCACAGAAAACAAGTTTCCGTACAAGAATTATAATATTACTCTGTGGGTTAGGTGAATAAAAAGACCTTCAACTTCATGCAGACACAAATGCCTTCCGAGATGTCACTACAGTCATATTTGAGTTACAGGTGAACCCTTCCCTTAAATTTATCAGGAAAAGAGTGTTGAATCATGAAAAGTTTACTCATTTCTTTTATAAACATTTTTTCTTTTATAAATAACTCATTTTTGTTCAATAAAAAAAGAAAACGATAATATTTAATCCATAAAATAGGAAAAGAAAATAAATAGTAGGTTAAACAATTTTCACGTCTGAAGTTCTAATCTATATGAAATGATTTTGAAAATTAATCAATTTTTTTTATATAAATAACTCATTTTTGGGATTTTTTTCAATAAAAAGAAAAATATAATGTTTAATTCAGGAATAGGAAGGGAAAATAAATGAAAGGTTAAACAATTTTTCATGTTTGAAAGTTTGTTTTATAATATTCTCTGTTTTATAATTTTTTTGGTAGAAATACACTACATAGGACTGAACACTATTTGATTCTAATTAAAAAATTAAATCAAATTAATTAATTTAATTAAAATTTTTAATTATTTTTTTAGTTTAAATGGATTGAGAGAACTGTCAAAATCAAATGAAACATCTAAAAAAGAGATATACACTCACATAAAAGTTAATCCTACATGAAATTAAAGATATAAAATTTACATATTTTTATTGTCTATTAAAAGAATTCTTGATGTAAATTTTTGTTGGAAATATATAAGTGTGAAATTCTCACATCAAAAAAAGATATAAGATGAGTGGGAGATATACAAATAGGAAGAACTCATAAATCAATTGTTTTAAAATTTTGGATTGGATATGGTATTAAACTCGTAAGTGTGTTTTTTCATAAAACCTATTAAAAAGAATTTTCTCTAAACGTTCTTCAGATATCCAATAATTTTAATAAAAGTTGAAGAATTTAATATAAAACATGCAAATAATTTTTTTCCTAAAAATTAATTTAATAAGTTCAATAAGCAAGCCATCAGCAATTTGCCAATTTCCATATTAACTTAATGAAGAAGGAAAACAAAAGAAGCACCAAAATATACAATAATGTTGTAACATTATTTTCTATACCACTGACCTTCTGTTTTTTGGTTATAAATTTTTGGTTTGAAAACGACTTTAATAACGATCACCACTCAAAGCATTTACTTGATTAGAATTAATTAATACATTATTAATTTTGTCCTAACAAAATAATGTTTTAGTAAAGTCACAATAAGTGTTCGACCTAACATTAATCTTTCATTTTCAATCAACAACAAGAATCAAATTTAATTTCACGTCTTGATTAATATGGTCTTGTCACTAACATTGAAAATTATTGGCAAATTTGTTTGTTTTCCCTTACTTGAGGACTTAAATGTATATTGAGAAAATTAATTAATCCATTACATTAGCCTTAGCATCATGAATTTGTGCTATCATCTCTCCATTTCAACAAAGTCTTATCCTTTTCTAGACAAACCATGTAGTAGTATACATATGCAAATTCATATGGTTAGAGTCTGAGGTTAGACAAAGTAAAACATCAAATGTCTATTTTATTATGATTATGTCTCATGCGAGTGTCGTCATAATTAACTATTAGAATATATTCACTGTACGTATAATAATTGTATTAAATAAATTATGATTATTTTTTATAAATATCAATGTGAGGCATTGTTCATATAAATAAATTAGAAAAATAAAAGAATATTTTATAAAAATAATTAAATAAACTTAGTGGAAGAAAAAGACATGAAATTATAATAATTGGAGAAAACACTCACACATCTCTTCTTCTAAATGCAAAGGAAAATCAAAGAGGTTAAGATAGCTGTGGCAATAGAAAGTGGAAACAAGCATAAATAAAAGGTGATGATTTAAGGGCTTAAAAATTTCCATTAATGGATGCTTTTGGTGTAAGTATATCCACAGTGAATGCATAAGTGTAATATCCACCAATCAATCAAGCTTGATGTGATCCATAATTAAGCAACAGGTATAGCTGTGGCTGTGTCATTTGTGATAGATTAGGTGAAAAAAATATATATTTATGTAATGAGGAGCATTTGCTAAAAGTTCCATTTTCCTTTCTCTTTTTTTTTTTTTATTATGGATTTCTTGGAAGTTAAGCACTCAAAAGGTTTTACTTTCTTTATTTATTTTTCTCCCTCTTTTCCTTTTTTTTTTGTGCATTTTAATTTTTTTTCTTATAAATAAGGGAATTTTTTATGTGGCAAACTACGTGTATCATATAATTTAATTTTTTTTTAATTACCTATTTCATTCGATCACTCATTTAAATTATGTTTGAAATAATAATTTAAAATAATTTTTTAGGAAATTATAATTTTTATATTATTAAAAAAAGTAATTTGAAAATTTATTTTGTATTTTGAAGTTTTTAAAATTAAAATATACTAAAAAATGAAATAATAAAATTAAAGAAAATAATAAACTAAAGAAAGTATCTAAACAATGCTATTACATCAGCTAATAAAGAAAAGTACACTAGCTTAACTTGAAGGGAAAGAAAAAGAGAAAGGGGTGGGTGGGTGAGTGAGGGTCTACTTAAACATGGCGTCAACAACAAAAGATCCAAGCTTCCAATCATCCACCTTCAACCCCGCAACTATATCCACCCAACCTTTTACATATATGCATGATATGAGAATTTTACAATCTGATTGAACTTATTAAACTAATAAATTATTGAATAAATCTGATATATTATTTAATGTATAAAACCGAACCTGATAGCAGGTATTATTATTAAACTCAAAATTATTTTAAATCTGATCGAAGTTCACTGCAATTCATTCAATGGCTATCCATATCATCCACCTCATATAGCAAGTTGTCTCTTTCCTTTCAAAGCAAATCTTTCCCATAAATCGTTTTTGGTGGCACAGTGATAGTAATAAAAAGTCATGTTTTGACGAGTAATAATATGGACTATATGTAGCATGTTCAATATAAAGTAGTGCTTACTCAGAAGTTTACCAGACGAAGAAACAAGAAGATAAGGACTATATATATGCGAGCCATTCAAAAAGTCCATAGAATTGGTTTTCAACTACGACCGCTTGAGTTTACATATCCTTATCCATTTCATTTCATTGTGAGACATCAAAGTTGAAACCCTAGCTTTGGGCCATTCAATTCTTTCGCTGTAGGATCTCCCATAAATTATTATAATCAATTCTTTCATAAGCCTCTAAAACTCATACTAAGTTTAAATTCTTCAATGATAATATTTTGTTGATTTTAGGGTGAATTTCATCTAAAAGGGGATAGCTTTTATTAAAAAGCAGCATTAAACAGAGCCTAATTTAGACATGTCCCCCTTAGCAGGAAGCATATAAACAAATAATAATGAAAAGAAAAAGATGTTTGCTCACTTTAAATTTTCATCATCGATCATCGATCAAAATTTTTTTTTCCAAGTTGATTTTTGTCTGATATTTTGTTTCAATGCAATCATTCATGTTGATCTCCCAGAATCCAGGTCTTTCACGTTTAGGGATTCTCTTTTTATAGCATAGAAAATAAATAGAAAAAGACAGGCAGGCACAAGCACAACCCATCTCACACAAACATCTTTTCAAGCACTTTAATTGTCTCTTCTCAATCAAATACTTTCCTCCATGCAATAGATTCAAAGAAAATTAAAGGCCTAACTTTTAGTATTGTTTTGTTGACCTCATACACCAACTTGATAAAAACTGCTGGTAGCTTAATTGATTAGCTTCAGGAGATTAGATTAGATTGAATTTGTACGAGCTAGGGAGCAAGAAGAATTTTTGTATATTCTTGAAAACCATGGGAAGAATTCGGTAGAGGTTCCGTCCTGTACTTGCAATTGGAAACACTGAGCAGAATTCGTGGACGGTTGGCCATTGGTGACTGAATGATTTTGCTTCTTTCCTCACCACTCAGTACTGTATCATTCTTCACCAAACTCATGATTCTTTTGACTTCTAAGTATATAAATATATAAAAGCCTATTTTGGCTGCCCATTTCAGAACATGTTTCAACTATGAAAATGAAATTGTATATTAAAGGAAACATTATATATATATATATATATATATATATATATATATATATATATATATATATATATTTCAACTTAAAAATCTAGAATATTGGCATTTATCTATTAATTTAATGTAATTGATTTTACGTAGAAAAATATTTTTAAAAAATTATTTCTAATACAAATTGGAGGCATAAGAAGTAGGTTAAATGGAGCATAAGCTATTAATTAGCAAAAAATAGTCTCACCATAAAAGTTAAAATTTCTATTAAATGGGTGGATAGAGAAATTCAAAACTAAAGGGTTTTGTAGTCGTCAAATATGAGAAAACCCATTAAACTACATATATAATTGACATTAACTTTTTCATTAAAAAAAAAAATAGTTAGCCACCCAACGGATGGAAATTTCTATTTTTTAAAATATTGTTCTTATGCTTAGATTTCGTTTAGTATTTTCTTTAATATATTAATTAAATAGTAAAAATTAAATTTAATCTGTATTAGCTATAAGAGCACATTAAAATAATAAAATAATTTATTTAACATTTAAAATGATTTTTTAAAAGCTTTTTTTTTTTTTTTACCTTGAAATCCAATGCCAAATGAAGCTGAAGTATATGATACTAAATCAATAGATGATTGTCAAATAAAGATGAGTCTACAGCAATTGAAATACATGGCAATATGAATCTCATTAATGCCTTAAATGGATTCAAATGCTGCTATATATGCTAGCGTTTCATTTCTTTCAATACTTAATGTTAGGATATTTTCAAATCAGTCTCGGTTTACCAATATTAGGTCTCCTTCTCGAGTGATCTTAAGAGTAAATCCCACCATATAAGTTTAGTGTTCTCTAATAAAATTGAATTCTAATAGATGGGAAGTGTAAACTCTCATTCTTAACAATTGGACCTCATGCCGAGTGTTTTTGGATCTTAGGTTGTCTAAAATAAAAAATAGGATAAAGTCGGAAGTCGTTTGACAACCACTTCAATACCCAAGTTAGTTATACTATTTGAGAGAAAATAATAATGAAACAATCTTCTATAATATTAAATTTCACGTACATGACTACGTGTTCATCGCCTATTTATATAGTGTTAAGAGAAAATTTAGACTAATTCTCGGGATTTCTTTAACCAATTTGAACTCGTTGCATGCTTTAGGCACTAAGATTATACCATGTCAACATAAGAATGAACTTATTTTATTGATTCAATCTATCCAATCTCTTCAAGATCCAAGATGCACACTTGATCTGATGGCAAGATCCATACTGTTCGGGTCAGAATTCAGTAAATTCAACCTATCGAGATCGGATCTTAAGCTGAACTCTATCAAGACTTGTTGAGTCATTGCTAATATTTTCTAATTCAATCCCATAGGTATCTAGGTCTTCAATTTTTACGAAATTAAATAGAGCTTTTAGAACTGCAACTTCTAACAACTAACAAGCCCTATATTTCTTCAAAATATAAGACTTAAACAAGAAAGCAAGATTAAGCATCTAATGAAACAGATAGGTTAGGAATCTCTAAGGTATAATAAATCAAAAAACAAAACTCTGAGGGCGAAATTGAACCTCGTGACTACAGTTCTCTAACATCTGATAAGGATTCCTCCAATCTCGGCTTACTTTGTTCAATCCATATTCCTCTTGTCGGTCGGCTTTCAATTGTTGCGGTCTGAACATTCAAATTTTCTTTCATGGCAATAGAATTGACATTTTTTGACCAAATTTCATAAAGGCAGCAGGACGATCTAGCCCTTGCGAAAAGTTGTTGATATCCGCACAAGCCCAACAACAGACTCACAGTGGCCCAGTTGTTTGCGTTAGCCGCCTAGTACTCAAAAATTTTTAAAGAGGTTCCATTGTAGTTGAATCAGATAAGAAAATATCCAGATGATTCAATTGACTCAATAATTAAATTAATAAATTAATGTAACTCAGCTAATTTAATTAATCAATTGAAGTAATTTTTTTTAGTGTTAATAAAAAAATTAAACTCAAAATTTCTTAAAATTTTTTTTTTTAAATTAAAATTTCGTTGAGCTAATTTTATAATTATGTGTTTTTTATTTCAATATATATATAATTCTATAATAATATACTAAATTTTATAAAATAATTTATTTATTTTTTTCAATATATACTTAATATTTTATAAATATTAAAAAGATAATTATATTTACAAAAATTTTTTATGTATTATATTATTTGAATAGTTTTATATAAAATTTAAAAACACTATTAAAATTTATGTAAATATAATTTAATAAATATTAAAATTTGATTTTAAATAACTAAAATTTAATTAATTATATTTATTTATTTACATTAATATATATTACATTTAAATAATTTTTTAATAACCCACTTATTAAACTATTGACTCAAAGATTAAGCCACTGATCTACCAATTTGGTCCCTCCACAAGTTTAATAACGCTGATTAAAATCGTTTTCAGAATTAATAGAAATCGAATCAACTAAGAAAAACATTGGCAGCCCCACAATGAAATGAAAAATTGGTGGGTGCTTTAGCTCATTGGTTTAGCTTGGAAGTTACTTACCCACGAGGATTCAGGAACCTTGGAAGCAAAGTCATTAAGATAAATTCTGAAATGACAATGACCTTTCGGCCTTGCTAAGCTAATGCCACATCTTATTACCTTTTACCGGCTACTTCAACAGTAAAAAAGTAAGATGCTGAAGCCTAACTTTGCAATGAATCTAGGCAATGAGCTTTTCCTTCTCTGATAGATCCATAAAAATGAGAACAAAAAAAAATTGAAATAAACCACCAAGTTCTCAAATATAATATTAAACTCATGTAGAAAATTGATGTGCTATCTTCTCACAAAAAAAAAAAAATAAAAAAAAAATAAAAAATTGATGTGCTATCTAATGTTTATCTCCTAGCAAATAATCTGCATACACCACTATAATGGAAGTTATGATGTGATGGCATTTCAATTTACACAATTTTCATTACATTCAAAATTATTATATGGTGATTACATAATAATAATAATAATAATAATAATAATAATAATAATAATAATAATAATAATAATAGCTACAACGTAAAATTCACGCAAAACATTAATTAGTAATATTTTAAAGGTTTTAATTATATTTTTTTATAATTATGATGATATAAAATTAAATAATAATTTCCTTACTATTTATAGCTACTTTATGTTATTATTAATTTTAAAGATAGATAAGGTTTAAACACCTATTGGATCTTCTATTTGATTATATCATTTTAGCCTTGTTCAGTAATAGTATTTTAAGGTAATGTATAGTATTTTCACTTTAGTTAAAATATTATCTCTTATTTATATTATTAATTGATATAATATTTATACTAATATTTAGAGATTGAGAGAGTAAAAATTAACAAGATAATACTATTATTTTTATATTTAATAACTAATTTAACAGTTATTTTTACTTAACATTTTTACTTTAAATTACTGAATAAACAACTAATTATTAACTATTAATATTTAATATTTAACTATTAATAAAACAATTGATCACTACTATTACTATAATAACTAATACTGCCGCATAAAGCTTTCATTATGCTAGCTGGCAGGTTGTGGAGTTGATAAGAGAGTTAAGTAAATTATTAAAATTAAAAAACAGAGAAATAGCCCTCACTCTTATCTAATAAAATTTTTCTACAGATGAGCGAAATCAGTAATGTTCCACCCCATTATACCTCGCTTGTATCTAAAACCATGAAAATGAAGGTAAAGACGGAAGAAATAAAAAAAGGGCCCAATTTCCAGATTGGGAGTGAAATTATTTCCACGGTATCTGCCTGCATATTCATAACCAGCCTCTCTTGTTTCCTATTCCATATTTTACTAAAGAGTATATAGATTTTGTTATTCAAAATCTCCCTTCATTTGAAGCATTACAAGGAATATTTTATATACAAAAAAGAAGGAAAGAAGGAAAAGAAATGAATGATTTTATAAAGCATTGATCAATACACTTTTCCCTCAAACTAAAACGATCCATAAGATTGCATCCTGGTAACATATTTAGTGAAACTATGTTTCATAGTTATTATTATGATTTGATTGGATTATTTACTTACAATTCAAACAGAACCAAAAAAAGAAAAACTTCTCTATTCAAATCTCGCATCCACTTACAACTTAACTAACCTCAAAGGGGAGGGAAAAACTAAAATGCACACAAAAAGATATTTCTCATAATTTTTTTTTTGGCTGAACCACGAAGGCACAATACAATGGATGGAAAGGTTCCTTGTGGCAAGGTGGCTACTTTATCTTATTAGACACCATTTTCACCATATATGAATACATACATTAAAACTCACCATGGAAAATCATAATTTTTCCAAGGAAGATAAGTGTAATTATTTGCCTGGGAATACCAAATGTAGTCGCTCTCTCTGTTGGGTTGGAATCCGATCCTTTGGAGATGATGTCTTCCCACCTATGCCTGCTTGGCGCATCAGCTCTGCAATAGGCACATAAATGTCACACTACAAGTAGAGATGAATATAATGAAACCCATGCAACTCAATCTAATAGAATCAAAAGAGGTACATGGTGCCCGATATGATATTTAACTTTAAATCTCTTATTGTAAGTGCATCAATGTGTTGTTCCAAAATAACTCAATACTCACATCTCATGGACTATCAACATGGTAATTCAAGTTACACAACTGAGGCAAGTTCATCCATCAAATATTCAATTTAAGACAAGCTAAAAAAAACGACCCAGTTGGAGCTCGCCCATTCAAACTCAAAAAGGGACAGAGCTCGCCCATCTGAACTCAAAAACCCAACACTTAAAGAATCGAACTTTGAGGAGATCTCTAAGAGCATTCCGACCTGTTTTTAGAGATCCGACAAGTCGAAAAAATCAGTACTTTTTGAGTTCGGACTAAACAAAGATCACGCCATTTGTCACTGGTCACATCTAAATTCCTAGCATAATCTGAGGATAATTATCATTACAACTTAAATAGGGAATTGGAGAAGATCCACTATATAAACAAGGTAAAGTTTCAGAAACAAGTATGCAAACAAAACTCTTACTTCTATTATACTAAATACTCAATTCATAATCCGATTACTGACTTGAGCGTCGGAGTGGTTGCCAACCACCACCAGCTCTCACCTGTTCTGTGATTCTCAAGAGACTATCTGATCAAATCTAACATCCAGGAAATCTACAGCAATATCACTAACTGTGCAAAAATTGCATCTCAAACCCCTTTAAGCTCAACAAAACAAAGAGATTCCGTTTAAATAAAAATACAATTCCATTTGCTTATTCAGTTACGACACTTCCACACCCAAGTGTAGTCCAAGGAGTTGAAAAATAGTTCAAGCCTTTTCAAGTACATTATTTCTTGTTTCAACAGAACTTGAAACTTTCAAAATGATAATGAAGTGCTATTTATAGAGTTCAGGCAAAGAGGAAAAATTATTTTTTAACACGACTGCAATTTGGTAAGACCATGCTTACTATGACACAAGGTAGATGGAAAATTGATAGATCCAAAGAACTTGCCTCGTTTTCTTTCAAGCTCTTCATCAAGTTCTTCTTTCCATTTTCTTTGCCTCTCAGAAAAGCTTGCACTGAAAATTAAACTAATTTCATTTCAGGTATGGAATGAGGAAAGACATTATTCTTTAGCAAATGTAAATTTGCAACATCAACTAACAGCGAGCAAACCTAGGAGTAATTGTTTCCTGCTGGGCATCAAGAAGCAGATCTTTCGACTCATTAACTTGAGGTTGCTGAATCTCCTGCAATGCCCGTTTCTGGATGCTACTCCCAGTTGATACTTTATTGTTGGCACTACCAGGACTAACAGAGTTGATGGCATCAAGTGCAGAGAGTCTTCTGCTTGGTAACCTTTTAGGTGACCTGCTTTTAGGGGGTAAGTTTGGAAAATTTGTAATATTTTCATTATTTGCAGTTCCAACAGTACTTGGAGGATCCACTGCATTCAATGTATTGTAGAACTCTTCATATAGAGGTGTTTGCAGCTTCTTCAAATCTAAAGCCTGTTGAAGTTTTACAGAACAAGTGTCAACATTTTTATCTCACTATTGTAATAAAAGAGGGCAAAATAACATATACACAAAACTTTTATTGGACTACTTATTTGTCTAGTTAAGAACCACTCAATCATTTGCTCCTATAATATTCTTTGTTTCCATGGTTTTGCAAAGAATTATGCACGAAAATAAGAATATGGAGAATAACCTCAACTTCTTACAATAGCTAAAAGGCAAACATTTCTTCAATAGAATTGGAAAACAAGGAAATGAGGATACCAAAGCTGATTACCTATCGGTTTTGAGCTCCCTATGGATGCGAGGACGAGACAGAAAGCTATTTGAGTAATTTTATATCAAGGAAGGCAAGAAAATATTGAATCTTTTCTACTTTGTTTTAAGATTGGAAAGACAATGGTTGAATCACCACTCCCTAAATGATTGAGGTCTGAGGGCCATTTTGTATATCTATAGGAAGGAACTATCAAATTCAGTTAGGTGCTAACACCACTGGCACCAAACACCTCTCACCTTAGTCAAGGCTCTTTCCGAGGCAGTATACAAGAGTACCTTAGTAAAGTCGGCAAGTTGCCATGAGCATATCAAGGTACCCTAAAATCACCCAGCAGCCAAGAAGAATCTGCAACTATCTTTAACTACAGTCCCTTATGCATTCCAGTCTTCACACCTAAAATGAAAGGACTTAGTGAACAAAATCATACCTTCTCATCCAAAAAGGCTCTAATTTTTGACTCTGTAACTTCATCATCATCCTCAGTTGCTACTGGTCCACATGGAAATGTGAAGCCATTCTCTGTTTTACCAGATTCTACAGGGCTGACAGCAATGTCATGGATTGACTGATTAGAAGAGAAGTTAATTCCACCACTCTTTGATTCTGGACTCTCGTCAAACTTGCATGACCACGCATCAATGGGTTCAGACATAGGATTGAAGCTCTGGTTCACATAAATAATTCTGCCCTTTGTTATTGAAGGGAGAAAAAAAAAATACAAACTGCGGGATCAAAACAAAAAAGTTCATTACCTTATTTAAATCAGCAGATGCAAATGTAGACTTGAACCTAGCTGATGCACTAACCACAAAATCATCTTTATCATCTATTTGACACATATCATCATCAAAATTGGCTTCAGCCCAGTAGGATCCTGATACTGGTAGGTTCTGAGGATATACAGTTGAGGACATCATGCTACCCATTTCACAAACATCCTTCAAGCCTGCACAGGTTGACCCTCTAAACACATTCATGCTGCACCATCAATATATTTCAGAGTCAAGATAGCAGGCAAACGGAACTGCAAACTAAATACAAAGTTAAATAGCTTACGAGTTCTTAAGATTCATCCCAGTTGTTGCCATCGGATTCCCAGATCCCTGAATATAACAAAGACACAGTGATTGATGGATGCAAGGTCAAGAAAAAAAAAATACAATAGTCAAATAAAAAATATTGCTATACTTACCATAACTGAATTGCGGAGCAGTAAATGAGGTTCCTGATACTCCCCAGTGACAAATGGATGCTGCATATGTTCAGAGAAAAATACTGCTGAGTGAAAATCTGCCTTGTATAATTAGGCAAATCCCTAAGGTAATTTTTCAAAGAAATGATAAATCTCTGTTAAAAAAAGGTACAAGGACCCATGACTATGAGAATAGTTTCATGTAGACTTTAAAAATGATTGAACATTTTTATAATATACAATAGAGTTTGTAAGCTCCCATTTTATCCACCTATCTGCACATAAATTTTAATTCTGCTGACCCACTTTTCTTCACTCTCCAGCAAATAATCCTCATTCATTTTCCTCCTCTTTTCATTTTAACACAAAATTTAAAAGAACTTATTATTATGAGAGAGACATACTGCTAGTATGTATTAAAATTACCTGCAACAGGTCAGATGCAGTAGGCCTTAAGTTTGGCTCCCTGCCACCACACCATGTTTCATATGAGATGATGATAAAGAAAAATTTACAAAAAGAAAATGTGAAGATTTCACCTTGAAATTCATCTATGATTTATGTATAATATTGTTTCTACCTAAAAAATTTGTTCAACTTTCAACTAAAAAAGAACAAATTAATGGCCCTTTCAGAAAGAAATGAAATTGCAAAACATAGGAGTACAATGACAACAATAAAGAAATAGAAATCACAGCTATACTTCTGCAAACATTTCAACAGAAAGTCCTTTGCCTCAACAGAAAGGTGCTCAGGAATGGGAGGATGAGATTTAGTTGTCCCAATATGGAAGAGGGCAGCAACCTGAAAAGATAACCCTTCTTAGGTTGCAAATAATGGAAGAACACAATACTGACTTCAGTATTATATTCAGTTACATATGAGTCAAATTGATAAAAGTATTCAGTATATGTCATCAGACAAGTACCTCTTGATACTGCTGGCTCCATGGAGGTTTCCCTGTAGCCATCTCAATCACAGTACATCCAACACTCCATATATCAGCAGAGCTAAGAAATATAATATCAAAGTTAACAAAAATGAAAAATGTTGAGTCCGTAAAAGCAATGAAAATCAGCATCAAAGTGCCTTGGGTATAGAGATATACACTCCTCAAATCCCTATATTCAAGGAAAAGTCAGGATAATTATGGTCATCCATGAGAAGAAATTAGAAGAACGTTCTTACAAGCTATGCCCAGTCTGGAGAATAACTTCAGGAGCCATCCAGTAGGGAGTACCCTTCATTGACTTGGCACCATTTATGGTAGCCTGTAGCCATATAGCAATCTCAGAGACGATGCCCGCCAAAACTCCACAAAGAATACAAAAATCTTAAATTACAACGAATGATATGGATACCAGTTCGACTACTTTCTTGGATGCTCCAAAGTCGGCAAGTTTAATGCATCCCTTATTATCAACCAGAATGTTTGCCCCCTGAAGTATAACATACCAAATATTAGATGAGAGAGAGAGAGAGAGAGAGAGAGAGAGAGATGAATCTCTTAAGTGCATTATGCTTAGTAAAAAAAAGTTATACCTTGATGTCTCTGTGCATGATTCCATTCTTATGTAGGTATTCTAGCCCCAATAACAGTTGTTTTGTATACTTTCGTATTACCTGCTCGGTAAAAAATTTTAAGAATTAAAATCGGCATTTGAAATACCCATTTTATAAAATTTGAAAGCTAAATATCACTCACAGACTCAGGGAAGGATCCAAGTTTCCCCAGAAGTGATGATATGGAACCACCCGGAACAAATTCCAACAGAATGTTTAATGAGTCATCCTCTCTAGCAGTTCCCAAATATCTCTAACAAGCAAGGGGAGAAACAAAATTAAATAAGCAAAACCAATCAAAATCACAATCACAATGGATTACATATAATACTCACAACAATATTCGGATGCGAAAGATTCTTGAGAAGCTTCACTTCTTCCTCAAGCTCCCTTATGTGAGCCTATTCCAAATTCAAAAAGATGCACATCCTTAATTAACTGTGAGAACACTTGCTTCGAGTAACATCTCTCAGTTTCTAGTCATAAACACGTCTACTTCAATTAACCAACTATTGCTTTAGTTTACCAAAATATAATCCACATATAACTAAAAAATTAAAATTGAATGCTTACCTGCGTTTTTTCTTTCGAAGCACTATTTGCCGCAATCAAAACCTACAAAACCACAATTAAAACTTCATTGACATCAAATAAAAAAAAAAATCAATAAAACATTTATGAAAATATACTAACCTGTTTAACAGCGAGAAGCTCTCCAGAATCGAGATTCATGCCCATATAAACCCTGCCGAACGCACCGCATCCAATCAACTCCCCCTTTCGCCACCGGATCGGTGGCGTGTCATCTTTCTTACAAGGAGGAAGCGCCGGCAGAGGTGGCTGCTTGGAGAAGAGACCGATTCGTGATTTCCTAATGCTGGAGCCGATCTTCTCCACTAAACCACTGAATCCTCCATCTTCTCCAGAGGTGGATTTAAACACTAGGGATCGACGAACCGATCCAAAGAGGTCTTGCATTTGAAGGATAGTTTCTAGGGTTTAGAGGGGCTAACCGTGGTTAGAAAGAGAAGGAAGAGAAAAGAGACGTTGGACAGGAGGAGGAGAGTGGGAGTGAAAATTAGAAGGGAGGGAAAAGGGGGAAGGTGACTAGTGAGGGATCTTTTTTCAAATAATAAAGAAATCCCATAAAATGATTATCACGTTGTTTGAGTTTTGTACCCTGTAATTTTTGTATATTTATGTTTGCGACCCTACTTTTTGTTGTGTTTTGCATATTTTTCCCCTTTTGATTAAACTCTTTTTTATTGAAATTTGAAAATGTTCCAATGAGAACTACTAAAAGAATCATACACTCAATTTCATAGGGTTTAATTTATAGGAAAAATAATTTTATGTCATTACTTTCAAATTAAATCATAATTTAAAAATATTTATACTTTCTCACGTGATTCATCTTCTTAATTTAAAGAAATAATTTTTTTTTTCTATAAAAAATATTGTATTTTAGTGGTCCTGATATATTTTAAAATTTTCTTACAATCAAGTTATCATGCAATAGAAATTATATAGTAAAATTATGATTCTATATTAGCATTGACATGAAATGGACAATTAAGTATAAAAGGAAAATTATTTCATATATTATGAGTACTAAAATATAAACTCTCTTATAAATAAAAAAATAATAATTATTCCTTAGTTTTAGAGATGTGAGACACATACATATAAGAAGATGGTGGATATAAATATATCGGATGTGCTGAATAATCTCTTTATATAAAAAAAGTAATTATAATTTGAAAAAAAAAAAACACATGGATAAAATTAAAATGTGATTCTATATAAATAGTCCTACATGATATGATAAATCAATTAAAAAAACACAAATAAAAATGAGTCTTACAAAGTATTAATTAACTAATAATATGGGCACAAAATAATAACCGCCTAATCATTTTTTTATAAAATAATATTTGTTAATTGTCTATAAGCTTCTTTATTATTGATTTATTATTTCATATCAAATACTCAACCTCAAATCATTCCTATAATTTTTCCTTTTTAAATACAATACGAGTATAATATTAAATATATGGACTGTCCCATCATCAAAATGGAAAAAACTTATATTATAAATCCTAATTTCATATAGGCAATCCGAAGAAGAATTTAACAAAAATTTATAAGTAGATTCAATAAAAATATAATTATTTTACAGTTTTTCAACTAACTTTACCGTTCAGCTACTGTTAACATGGAATAATCATGGTGTTTTTTAATATATAGGATTTACTATATTATCTGCGGACAAGAACAGCCCTATAGAAAGAAAGCATATTCTCTTAAAACGTTCACGAGAAAGAGATGTTGGAGAGACTGATTTGAAATTGAAAATAATAATGATAATAGTAAGCGATGGGAATAGAATTCGTGAAACTGTGTAAGAGTGATAGAGTTGAAGTCTCATTAACTACTAACAATCTTTCATTTAAGAACTCTTAGAATATTCCTTGATTCGCAGTTAGTGGTAAAACAAGTGGAACCATTAGGAAAGACATTATTTCCTCACAAAAAATGAAAATTGGTGGATGCAATTGAATTTGGATAACGTGGCACCGATCTACCAATGGCATGACTTTCATGTATGTAACTTTCCGTCTCTGCAAAAATTTGCACTTCTCCACTCTCCCTCGCTAATTAATATACATGCAAGATCTTATTTGTTTCACATTCTAATTTTCCAAGAAAATGGCAGTATTGGCAGATTACCATTGCCGGTTCTCCCTCTCCGCTGCCGGGCAGCTGCATGGGGCGGTTGGACTAGCTGGGAGGAACTCAAAACTTTTGCAGTTTGCTAATGGAGAGTTCATGGGAAAAAAGGTCAAGTCAAGCCAACTTCACCATCAAAGAGCTAGTAGCAAGATTATTAAGCTGCAGGTTTCCATGTCTCTTACTACTAGTGCAGCTGGGGAGTACAAGGTATCTTGTCAAAGAATTAATGCTACTGTTTCATCAGTTAATGAATGAGCCATTACACCTACAACTTTTCTCTTGAAATCTCTCTCTCTTTTTGTGCACGCATTAAGAATCATTTTATTAATGGCATAATAATCAATTTTATACCGTTTGATGAATTTTATTCTTGCAAAAATCAATTTCTAGTATGGATTTGAATGCATTGCTTGCAGTATGAGAAAAGTACTGGAACAGAACAAGAGTGGTATAGATGTTATTTAAAAAGTATTTTTTCTCTCTATCTACATAAGCAGTGTTCAAGCCAAAATCAATACTAAGGGTAACAGATTTTGACTTTAATTACAATTTTTGTAAATGGGGTGCATGTATACGTATTAGTTGAGAGACCTAGAGATGGAAAAGAGGGACCCAAGGACAGTTGTGGCTGTTATTCTGGGAGGAGGAGCTGGTACTCGTCTTTTCCCTCTCACCAAGCGTCGAGCCAAACCTGCTGTAAGTTGTTCTTATGGTGCTATAAGTTGGGGTTTCATACTATAATATTATAGATAAAAGTGGTGGTGAACAAAATTTTAGGTGCCAATTGGAGGTGCATACAGGCTTATAGATGTGCCAATGAGCAACTGCATCAACAGTGGAATCAACAAAGTCTACATTCTCACTCAATTTAACTCACAATCACTCAACAGGCATCTTGCTCGCGCTTATAACTTCGGCAATGGCGTCAATTTTGGACGCGGCTGCATTGAGGTAATTAGTGTCAGACTACTCAAACACAAACAGGGAGAGTACTATAAGGTAGTGAGGTTGTTTTTTCATATTAGGTTCTGGCAGCTACTCAAACTCCTGGTGAGGAAGGCAAAAAGTGGTTCCAGGGCACTGCTGATGCTGTCAGACAGTTCCATTGGCTTTTTGAGGTATCTATGAAATTTTTTTTTTCAGGTAGTTGAATTCAGAAATGAATGGAGATGATATTTACATATTTTCACAATGTATTTCGGTATCATAGGATCCAAGAAGTAAAGAGATTGAGGATGTGCTGATTTTATCTGGAGATCACCTGTATCGAATGGACTATTTAGACTTTGTACAGGTATACTAATTAGGTACACTTCAGTTGACACATTGCTTAGTTCTCTCTAATTATCAGACATTAAGATTCTCCTTCTTCATTTGCAGAATCATCGGCAGAGTGGTGCAGATATCACCATTTCTTGTTTGCCAATGGATGACAGGTATGTTGCTTTTTTAATGGCAAAATAATAATAATAATAAGATTTAGGATTTGTTTGAGATACCCTGCCATTTTTTTAATCTCTCAGATAATTTCCAATATTTGTTATATTATGATAGCCGAGCCTCAGACTTTGGTCTCATGAAGATTGATAGCAAGGGAAGAGTCCTCTCATTCAGTGAAAAGCCTAAAGGGGATGACCTAAAGGCGATGGTGAGTTTATGTTTTGTTTTAAATTTTAAACAGAAGAAAATAAGGGTAGCAGCTAACTACATAATTTAGGCAGTTGACACAACGGTACTGGGGCTTTCAAAGGATGAGGCGGGAAAGAAACCATACATTGCTTCAATGGGAGTGTATGTCTTCAAGACGGAGATACTTCTGAATCTTTTAAGGTACCAATAACTTGAAGTGATGTATGATTGTGGATCAACACACGCACAAATGTGGCTAAAGGGGCACTAATCGTTGTTGATTCAGATGGCGTTTTCCAACTGCAAATGATTTCGGATCAGAGATAATACCAGCTTCAGCAAAAGAATTTTATACCAGGGTCTGTTTTTCTGTTTTTATAGCTTTTGAATTTTTAAATTAGGCGTTCTATTTGCCAAAAGTGAAAATTTTAACTTGATGTTTGTAATGGAAATTCTAAGCAGGCTTATCTCTTCAATGATTATTGGGAGGACATAGGAACTATCAGATCCTTCTTTGAGGCAAACCTTGCCCTCACTGAGCATGTAAGTAGCAGAACATTATCCATTTTTACTTTTCATCCAGCTTATAAAATGAGAGGTTAAACTAATGTCGACACATACACACTTTCTTTGGAACTTTCAGCCACCAAGGTTTAGTTTCTATGACGCAGCAAAGCCAATGTACACATCGAGAAGAAATCTGCCACCAACAGAGATTGATAATAGCAAGGTCAGTAAATTGCCTCTAGTGTATCTGATTTTGTGCTTCTGATTTCACTTTTACTTGTGTTCTTGAAAATGAACATTCTTCATAATTACTTTTGTCCAGATCATTCATTCAATCATATCTCATGGAAGTTTCTTAACCAACTGCTTCATAGAACATAGTGTTGTTGGCATCAGATCTCGAATAAACTCTAATGTCCACTTGAAGGTTTGTTGAGTTAATTCCTCCAGTTAGAACCCTCGTGAGATTGTTGTTGAAGAACTTGTAAATTTTGATTGTGAGAAACTGCCTTCTAATTTCTGATACAGAAAATACAGACAATTTAACATCTCTTTTTATTTTCTTGAATTATCTTGTTATGCTGTAAAATTGAGGCACGCCCTTATGATCAAACAAATGCAGGACACAGTGATGCTTGGCGCTGACTTCTATGAAACTGATGCTGAAGTAGCAGCACTGCTCTCTGAAGGAAGAGTACCCGTTGGAATAGGAGAAAATACAAGAATAAGGTATGGAACAAGTTTAAATCTCTTAAAATGGGAAACAGATTCCAATTCTCAGATAGGATCCTATCATTTGATTTACAGAGAATCCAGCAAAGTTTTTTGCTGTTTTGGGTGTAATTTTTAGAATTATCATGAAATTACACTTGATAATTAAGAAATGAACATGAATTGGGATGGGAATCTTTAAACGTGAGACATCCATTTCTATTCACATTGGAATAAAATATGTTGCTGCATTGCGTTAAATAGGGAATGCATCATTGACAAGAATGCCAGAATCGGGAAGAACGTTGTGATTGCTAACTCAGAGGTATGGTTCTGCAAACAAAGTATTTTAGCTGTTTTCAGTAAATGTGAAGGAGTTATAGAACAGTTTACAACTATGTTAAAACTTCATAAATTGCTGATAATATATACTTAAGGGTTGGATTTGCAGGGCGTACAAGAGGCTGATAGATCTTCACAAGGATTTTACATTCGATCTGGTGTTACAGTCATATTAAAAAACTCCGTTATTGAAGATGGTTTTGTAATATAATTAATTTATTTTTCTTTTATGTTGATCAGGTTGGAAACCAAGAAAATAAGTATGAGATATGAACCCATAAAGATACTAATCACAACAGTTTTAATCATGATTTTCGAATCTCAGTCGTAAAGGAATTTTCCCATTTTATTTTTGTCGATCAAAGATGCTCGATGGATTATCTTTCTTGAGATGGAAACAATGACATTATGCAACCACCGACCTTATTTTCCCCCTTCTTTTTCTTTCTTTTCTTGTTGTTGTTGTCCTTTTATATTTTAACGCCCAATGGTTTGGGGTTCCTATGTCTGGAACCCTATCTGGCCTCAAAAATCACAATATATTTTTTAGCAAGGTTTTTCCCTTAAGAGCTTTTAGCTTATCTTGATGCGTTTCATCAAATACAGTATAAAGCAAGACTTTCTAAGATACAGATTGAATCAACAATGGAACTATAAGATAAGCTCTTCACATTTAAACATCAGTTCATTTTCATATCTTTGCAGAACAAAATGCTCCTCTGGCAAAATAATATTGGTAACATAGCATTCTTCATCTGAAAAAGGTTTCCTACCTGTTCTTCCAGCACGATGAAGATAATCTACAGCAGTTCTCGGAAGATCAAAATTGTATATGTGAGTTGTTTCTGGAAGGTCAACGCCTCTGGCAGCTATATCTGTTGCTACAAGTAGATAGCTTCCTCCCTGCTTCACTTCCTGTATGCAAAAGAAAACAAGAAAAATTGGACTTGGGAAAAGGTTCTCTAGAAGAATAATACACACAGTTCATTGCCTTCTTTTTACTGAAATTTTATTTTATATTTCCTTTTAATGCTGAGCAACCCATGTCAATAGATCACAATGAGAATAGAATATTAACAAATATCATATTATTCTTAATGCTTTGTAACAATTCAATTACTAGTTTAAAAACTAAAATGAAAAATTATAAATGATTTTCCTCTTTTGAATGGCTCAAAATAACATATTGAACATATTATTAAAATGAAAAATCATAAAATCATTTTTTTAGTAGCATCTAAAACAGAATACCCATGCCTATTGGCTCACTCATTATTCGGACATTTAGGAAGTGGACATCACTTACTAATAGTGAAGCTGCTCGTAGATTGAAATTCATGTCTTCCTCCATAAGAAGGATATCTGAACAATCCCCATATGAAGTTTTCAGGAAATCAATCAAAAGAGTTGTTGGTGGAGCATTTCCAGCCCTTTTTGACTTCTCAGACTGCAAAAGTAGAATGAAAAGAATTAATTTTCTTCCTAAGCCTGTCCTCACACATAAAGAGATACATATAATTTTCTTCCACCAAATACTGATAAAGACATAAAGTACACTAATATCAGATGGACGCATATAGCCTATCTGCCAAGTCACACCTCATATAGTGAAGAACTCTATTACTTGGAGCAAAGATAGAGTCTCATCAGTTTAACAACCAAACCAAAAAACATCAGTTTCACTGCTGCCACTGACTAGGAGATTTCTTCTGATGACTATTGTCAAGTAAAGGAATATTATCAAATTGTAAATTATCATGATTACATTCAATGATTTCATCAATTTCTGAAATTAACACTCAAGATGGATAGGCTACACAAACCTGCTCACCAACAAAAATAATTCCAGACTTGGGTGCATCAGCCTGTAATAAGGCGAGCAACGTTTGATACCTTAGGTTTTTACTGCATGTCTGTCAAGCAATACAGCATTAGCACAATCTAAATTTGAATCAATTGGGTACAATGTTATCTATCTGTGAAAGGATGCTACTCAGGAACAGGTAAACATAAAGTCACAAGAATGAGGATATTGTGAAAATGGGCTACCAGGAACAAACCAGGAAGCAGAAAGCTTAATTGATTATCATACGAACTTTTTCATACCAAAAATCTATGTTGCAGGCGGGATGGCATGGGCTCAATTGGATTGACATGGATATGAACTACATCATTCTGTAAACCATATAAAAAATATATGTGAACTTGGTGTAACATCATATCAAATCCTAATAAATGAACCTTGAATAAAAGAATCAGGTCCTAGCAAACCTTGGTCCATTTCTGCTGTATGCAGTCATGCAGAAATCGTCTGTGCTGAGGGATGGATGCACTGGCAAAAACAGTCCGACGGTTATTGCAAGATGAATATGATGTCAAAAGCTTTCGCAGAGAACTGACTTGTTTTGAAGAGTTGAACATGAAATCCACCTAACCATGAAATAACATAGAATGCCATTTTGTTCAGAACTTTTTATTATTAGAAGAGGTTTGTATTTTTCAGAAAAGTTACAAATATATAACATGGCAAGAAAAATGTGCCTTACAAAGATTGTATGTCTAGAGTTATTGACATGATTCCCAAGAGTAAATGATTGCCTATGTACTGGTCTTACTGTGTAGAAAACGAATCATGCGGTAGGAAAATTTACTCTAACCCAACTTTCACATATATTTAATCTGAAAATGTTCAAAAATAAATTTCTGAACTCAATTCTGAAAGCATCAACCAACTAGAGAGAGAAATTACCTCATCAATAACCAGCACCTGCATTGCTTCAAGTTTAAATATATGCTTTTCAAGCATTTGGCACAAACTTGCTATTGTTGCCACTACTATTGTAGGGGGTTCTGCCTGAAACACAAATTTTCCCTTCTCAATTGGAACAGTATTAGTTAAAAGATAAAACACTGAACCGAAAATGGAATCAATAGAATGGTGAACCTTTAGCCAACTCTTATGTCTTCTCAACATCCCTCCATCGAGAAGAGCCATGACGGTAATATCCATGGGCTTCGCAGCCAACATCCTAGCAACTTTCGTAACCTAATTCACAAAGAAATTATCAACACAACGTTTTGTGATTGTATGCTTTGAAAAATAAGATAATCACCAACACCATCCTCACTTGCATTCCAAGTTCCCGGGTAGGCACCACGATGAGGGCTTGCACAGCAGATCTTTGAGCATTAATAACTGAATATATCAACAGTAGGTAAGCAAGCGTCTTCCCAGAACCTGTCTAGGGACCCCAAAAAAAAAACAATTAGTACTATTAGCCTTATCAGACATTTCTCCTTTTTCTCTCTAGTCTTTATTCGAAGCATTGCAGAAGAGACCGAAATTAACCTGAGCATGAATTATACAATCCCTGCCGCTGAAAAGAACAGGCAAAGCTTGCCTCTGTACATCCGTCGGCACCACATATCCAACCTCCTCCAGCCTTATACATGAAACCATATAATTAGAGAATTGAATATTGCAATTAAGTTATCTAAACCATCAAATTTGATATTATTTTGAAGAAATGGGAAAAGATTGAAACTTTACCTGCCCAAAACGTGCTCCGGTACGTGACCTTGGCAAATTTCGCGAAGTGTTGAATTATCGTTCTTATTTTTCGTGTTGGGTTCTTCTTGGCTTATTAGGGGAGTGGAAGAGTTAAGAACAGCTTGTGAAGGCCTGAAGAAATTGGATGTACAGAATAGAGCTCTGTTCTTGAAGTTAAACGAAGAGCAAAGATTGGGATCAGTGCATTTTGATGGGAGTATAAAACGGTGTTGGTTTTGATTAGGTTTGGAAAAGCAAAGAGTGTGTGACAGAGGGAAAAGCTGAGTAGCTGCTATAGAAGAAGCCATGGTGGCTGCTTCTGAGCTCACGCTTGGTTACCAGAGTTGATAAATTTGGGCTATTATAGGCGGAAATAATTGTCTATAAACTAAACATTAAAATGGATATGTTTTTTAACATAATATTAAAATAATAAAAAATATAAATTAATAAATAATATACACCATAGAGATACATAATAACAATATAAATTAATGAAAAAATTATTAAAAATTTTAGATTATATAATTTTTACACATTATTAATTGTTTGTTAATATTCTTATTAATAATATATTTTAAATTTTTAACAATAAATAAAATATATTGTTAATGTCTAAATAATAATAAAAATAAGAGAATAAAAAATATATTCATCTTTTATTAATAAAAAATATTTTTTAATTCAAAAATTAACATACTTATTCATATTTTTATAATTAAAAAATTATTATAAAATATACTTAAAAACACAGTTTACTTTTTTAAAATATATGTTGTTTATTTATTTTGTAATAATATAATAAAATTTTATTATTATAAAAATGTATTCTTCTAAATAATTATAAAAAAATGTTACAATATAGTTTTGGTTATAGAAAATTATAGTTTAATAGATGAAAATTAAAATTTTTATATAAAGAAAAATAGTGACAAATGAAATTAAATTATTTTTTTTCAAATTTAATTAAGTTGCAGAAATTTTAAATTATAATTTTTTTATTTAAAAATTGTTATATTTCAATATGAAATTATATTTTTTATATGAAATTATAGTTTTTTAATTTTCTTAATTTTTTAAAATTATTTCTGTTATTTATAGGTAAACAAACCTTAGAAATCTCAATTTAGAACCTTTCAAATGATTTGAATTAGATTATTGAGGGGTTTATTTGTTTTAATTAGGATTATTTTCTTAATTATATATATATATTTTGATATTGTATTGAATATATAATTATTAATTTTTAGTATCCTAAAATCCATTAAACCATCTAGCTTATGAGGGCAAATCCTTCAAAATATAATAGTCCATGGGCTCTTAAAAAAAAATCCATACGCGTGGCGTGAGCGTTGGGCGAACGGTGGAAGACTGCGTCAGAAAAAACAAAAAGTTACTTTAATAACGTCTCCTTGTATTTTATTGAATTTGTAAAAGAAAGCACTGCATTTTAATATATTTATTATTACTTCCCCATTTTAACTTTTAAGGAGACGAGGAAATTATGAATAATAAAAAAATAAAAAAAAATAAAAAAATAAAAAATTATAATAAAAAAATTTTATATTTAAGAATAGATAAATTAATAGAAAGATAAAAAATATAATGTGTATTTTTTATATTTAAAAATATGTAAAAAATGAATAAATTTAAGAGATGTATATATAAAAATATTCATAAATTTTAATTTTTTTTATTTCTTTTTATATCCTAAATTAAGGTATAAAAAAAATTAAAAAAGACCAAATTATAAAAAAATAAGACATACTCTTATTTATTTTTATTCTTTATTAATTCATATTTTTTTAAATAAAAATAAAATAATTATTTATCTCTCATTATTTTTATTTACTCTTTTTTCATTCTCATCTAAATAGACTCTTACGTGTCCATTATTCAAATCACTTAAAACACTTAAAATTAAAGGTATAATGAATGGGAAGGTCGCAAATGCATTGTGTTTTTATTGAATAAAATAAAATAAAATTCTTTCACAAGGAGATTTTTATTGAAGTAATAAAAGAACAATGCAATTAATTATGGATGTAACGATAATTACAAGGAGGCCGGCGGGCATCTACTAAGAAATAAGGTAAAATGGGAGGACTGATATGAAAAGAATCCAAAATCAGATTGATTCCATCAAACCGTCTGGATCGGATTTCCTCCTTGGTTTTCTCTCTTTTCTTCTTCTCTACATAATTCTTTTCTTTGACCATTTACTTCACCCCCAACACTTTTTCTAGGGTTCCTTTCATCTTCTCCTCTCTACTATTCTCTCTTCCTTTTCCATCAGCTCTGAAACCTCTCAGATGGCCAATTTCCCTTCCTCTTCCTCTTCATTATCTGACAACCCAATCATATCAGCAGCCGCTGCTGATGCTTCTTCTTCGGGAGCTGCTGTTGACGATGCATTCGACGATGCTTGCAGTATCTGCCTCGAGCCTTTCACTTCTCAAGACCCGCCCACTGTATGATACTGCTATTATTACACTATCACTCTCTATTTCACATTTTTTTCCTGAGTTCTTTTTCTAGTTGTTGTGTTAATTAAATGCGAACTTTCTGAAATTTTTTGGTGTTCTTTGACGTGTACTGATAATTGATTTCTCCGATGAGAGAAAGGGGACAGAAAAGCTGAATGTAGTAGTTGGAGTCGGATTAATTTGCAATCGAGTGCCTTTTTGTTTTCATAAGAAGTGAGATAATCCCTGCAAATTATGCAATGATATTCACAATCCATTGCTAATATTTTGGCGTTGGACTGATCGCGGAGTTGCGAACATTGATTAATTACTGGGAATTTACTGTGATGTACTCTGTTTTTGTTGTTGTTTTTAAATTATCCTTGGTCGGCAATTTGGGAGTTATTGAGGAATTTCACGATTTCCTAGGTGTTTGTGGTATTTATGTTTTTGTAATTAATTTATATGGGGTTTCTTGGTCTGAAGGATGTTGGCACTTCAAGCCTTTTTTTATTAATAGATTTGATTTCTCTCTTTTATTATTTTGCATTTACTACTTCAGTGCTAATGCCGTAGTGCCAGTTTGCTCTCCATGTGATTGCAGTAATAGATGATTAACCTTTTGTACCTTGTTTCTCATTTCAGGTCACCAGCTGCAAACATGAATATCATCTTCAATGTATTCTTGAATGGTAGGCTCACTCAACAATGTATTGATTTAAGAGGATTGGAAAACTAGTATTTATAACCTCTGCTGGAGACGTTCATTCTCTCCGTAAAATTATGATTTATGCTGTCTCTATTAATTGAATCTGGTTTTTGTTTAGGTCACAGAGAAGCAAAGAGTGTCCAATATGTTGGCAGCTTCTTGTCCTGAAGGATCCTGCTGGGTATGTGTCTTAAAAATTGCCATCACGATCTGCTTCTTCCTGGATAAGAATAGATCATGCACAAACACAGCGCAAATACAAATGTTATTGAGTTTTGTACTGATGAAAATAAGCTAATTGGGTAATGCTTACTTTTATAGCCAAGAACTTCTAGCTGCTGTTGAGACTGAGAGGTGTTTAAGGTCAAGAAACACATCTTCTGCTGCATCCACAAACCTAACCCATTTTCATGAAGATTTTGATATAGAACAGGTTTTGTTCTCATTTTGAAACCATATTGATAATTCTGTTTGCTGCATAGTTAGCTTTTAAATTTCTTCATTGCTTAGTAGGAGTGATATGGAATTTTTCAGGATTCCTATTCAGATGACTCAGATTTCGATGAGCATATTATGCAGCATCTGGCAGCTGCTGCAAGCAGAGCTCATTATATCCGCAGAAGGGAGAGGCAGAGATCTTCTGGACAGGGTCCCTCGCAGTTTCTCATCTTTAACTCGCCTACAAATGTACCCAGTGCTCAGCAAACACACAGGTCTACTGAAGAAGGCCAAGATGTATATAGTGGGTTTTCAGAGGGCAATTCGCCAATTCATCTCATGCCACCACAAGCTCTGCCATCTGTGGTCCCTCCTGTTGTGAATGTGGTCTCTAGTAATGCTGTAAACAGAGACATTCCTTCCAAACCCAGGTATTAGTCTAGAATTGAAGTTTTGATGCGAACATCTAGAGTTGTCTGTTTTGTGCCCTGATCCATAGGATCAATTCATAAATCTCTAATTTCATCCTTATGGTTGATATTATGCTTAGAACAGTGTGGTGGGTCTGGGAGTCTTGAAAATAACCGGGATGGGGGCAAGAATAACATGCCCTTTTTTGCTCTCTTTATATATGGCTTTCCTTCTTACTTTTTGATGGCTCATTTTCCAGAGTTTTCATTAGACCACCATCAACTGATGCTCCCCAAACATCTTCCGAGGTGTCATCTTTCTCAGAGTCCATTAAATCTAAATGGGTTGCTGCTTCAGCCAGGTAGATGTGTGGAACTTAGTTCCATCAGCACTGATAGTTTTTTGTTCTAGACTATGGACGTTGAAATTTATCACTATTGCCAAAACAGATACAAGGAGTCGTTCTCTAAAAGTACTCGAGTTATGAAGGAGAAGCTACTTGCACGTAATAATTCAGTTAAGGAGCTTAGCAAAGGAGTTCAGAGGGAGATGAGTGCAGGTATTGCTGGTGTCGTGCGAATGATTGAGCGGCTAGATGTTACCTCGAAACGAACTGAAGCCACCAGTCAAGTTTCTGATTTGAGGCCAGGAGCTTCAGACCTCTCTTTGAAGGGAAAGGGCATGCAAGAAAACATTAATGCTCAGGCGATTGACAAAAAAAGTGAGGAAATTGCACATGCTGCAAGCATGGATGTTTCTTCAACTGTCCCAGGTCAATTGGAAGTTCCGCACGTACAGGTTTGGAAATCTTAAGGCATCATTTCTTAGGCATGTTATCTCACTGTTCAATAGAATATAAAAGAACAAGCAAGTAGAGTAAGCAACTATGATAACTCAATAATATACAAAATCATAATATAGCAGCAGAACATGGCCACTAATCTTGACAACCTTAACTTGTGTGACTGGAGTGGTGGATATATGGTTAGACATCTTATCTTGAAACATGGTGCCTTTATACCCAAAAGAAAAAGCTAATTTATGTTTTTCTTTTTTCTTCAATTGCAGAGAGGTCATTGATCCTGTGGAGAGCTCAAACTTGGATGTTTAATTGTGTTTTACCAGGTCTTTTAAGAATGCGGCAAATGATGCAAGTGACGTGTTGTGAATAAACCAATTTGCCTGTTGGTTTGCGTCCTGCATTGCCTATTTATGCACAGTAAGGACCTTGGTAGTAGGAATTACTTTACCAGCAAAAAAAAAAAAAAAAAACTATTTTGTTTTGTCATGAACTCTTTGAGACTAAAGATGAATGAAGGTGTTCTCCCCCATCTTGCAGTTTTCATAACAGATATCCTACTCTGGTTGTTTGCTTATGCTCTTACTCAAGTTTCGTATTTCTACTTTGATATGAGAGTGGTTATGCATTTTCCAACTTTTTTTTTTATTTTGTGATCTTGTATTGCATTGAATAGAACGGTGCTGAAATGCTGATCAGACGCTGTTGCTCTTTAACAAGCAGCACCCAAATATATTGGCATACTACCACTACTGTTAAGAATGGAAATTTAGTTAAAAACGATACCGAATAAAGAATACTTAATATGTTAAGTGGGGATGATTTGAGATAATTCTGTGTAGACTTGCATTTTTCCGAGTTTTCAGCATTGTATGGTCTGGTCTTTATTTAGTGAAGCTACGCAACAATGACAGCATGGTTTCCATGTTAAGTCTCATCTTTCATAGAATATTTTATTTTTATTTTTTTAGGTTTAAGGAGTGATTTTTTTTTTTCTTGTTTTAAGGGGTGATTGAGGGAGCTGGGAATTTGAATTTGACATCTGTCAAGGGGTGACATGCCTTTAGCCATTAAGTTAGACTAGGTTTATAAAATAGGTCTTTTATGAGATAGAAGAGAGAGAATGCCAATAATCATGGCGAAATTATTCTCTGATGCAGGATTTGTAGTGTTGCCTCTGAGGCGTTGTAATATAAGTTTGCAATTCGAAAAATTAAAAAAAAAAAAAAAAGTAAATAAAGCCTTAGAGGGCGCAAGATAATATATGCATGCTTAGGTAATTGCGTGGTTTACCGGAGTGCAGTCACACGAACGCATTATAGATTATAATAAAATCTAGAAAATCATTGGCACTCCTAAAACTCAATCAAGACTCTTCTTTCCCTTTCTAATTGAACGGTGTATCTAGGGGATCGAAGAAGATGAGTAACAAGCAGGATCAACCATTGATATCATTCCTCATGCAGTATAAATAGGACCAAATGTTCAAGAGTAACTGAAAAATAGTTAGTATGAGTTCAAAGCTGAATTCAAATACATACACCGTTGGGATGCAGAACTTTTTTTTATTGCCTGAGAGGATGCGGAACTTGGCCAGTGAGCAAAGAAGTAGGAGGGACACTTGTTGGACACCAGGAAGACGTAAGAAGATGCAATCTCATAAGGATGTCATGCCCTGCCCATTGGAACCAGTGACCCCAAGCTTTACAGTGGTGTTCAGACAGGAGCTGGAGCCACAGCTACCTGCCCCTGCTATTGACATTCACGGAATACGCCACTTCATTTGTTAACGTGTTTGGTTTCCATAGAAAAAGAAAGGGTACTTGAAGCTTGTTGGATGAGTCATGGTTTTATGGCTTAAGAAGCTGGGTGCCTGGCTGCTGCTCTAGACTCTGGTGGAAACTTTTCCCTTTCTCTTGCTGAAACTGTAAACTGTAAATCCTAGGTTCTTACCTGAAAAACCAAAGAACATTTTTCTTGCACGCAGAGTAAGCCCTGAACATTGCACGTCTTTTTAAAAAAAAAAAATTGAAATTTGAATTTTAAAATTTTATATTATTAAAAATAATTTCAATAATATCAGTCGGGTGTTAGCATACTTTTAACTATGGCTTTTTTTAATATATTTTTTACATGAAATTAAGAAGAATGACCAGAATATCTCAATATTTATTTAATTTCCATCAATTATATTGGCACACATCTGAAAGCCACCCAGGGCCTTATTCTTAGTATCTCATCTGTATACATTTCCAAACTTTACAGGGAAAATAGACCAAAAGAACCCGCAACACAACTGACAAGCAGATCAAGCGTTGCCAATATTCGTACCGCCTGTGCTCAAAGAAAGAAGAGAGAAAAAGGATCAAATTCGTGGGGTACTGACTATAATTAGACCAGTGGTTGATCAAAATCACAAGAATTAAAGTTGTAAAAAAGAACACATATACCATTAGGATGCATAACTTGACCAGTAATGTGAGAGGAACACTCGCTGGACGCTAGGAAGACAAAAGCAGGTGAAATCTCATAAGGCTGTCCTGCCCTGCCCATTGGAGCTTAGCAGCCTAAATGAGCAACCGTATCTGCAGGCAAAGATGCCGGTTGCTGTGGCGTCCAGGTGGGAAATGGTGCCACAGCATTGACACGAATTCCTTGCTTTATAAGCTGCAGGGCCAGACTCCTAGTGAAGCTTAAAATGGCACCCTCACTGGAGGTATAATCCATCAACTGAGGGTGGCCGGTATACCAAGAACAGATGTCGTGTTAATTATACAGCTACCTTCTTTCATGTGCTTTAGTGCATTCCTGCAAAGATTGGGATAAAATTAGAATCTATAAAGGAGGGTGTAAGTTCTGACTTTTCTGTATATACCTGGTGAAGGAGAACAGAGAAAATATGTTTGTTCTAAACAAACTCTTGAGCACAGCCTCAGTAATTTCTTCAATGGATTCAGTGTAGTGCTCCTCAGCTGCATTATTAATAAGAATATCAATCTGTCCGAATTCATTCACGACTTGATCAACAACCCTCTTGCAATTCTCTTCAAATCTAATATCAGCAGCGATGGCAATTGGGTAATTTGCATCGTTTGCCTTAACTTTGCCAAGCATTTGCAGGGTATCATCCTTATCCTCTATGCCTTTCACATATGTAAAGGCCACGGTGGCACTCTCTAATGCAAACTCTTCCTATGCCAGAGTCACCTCCGGTCACCAGAGCCACTTTTCCCTGCCATGAAATGCAATAAAAACCAGATAAAAATGCATGAACTTGATTAAAAAGTTTCTAGAAAAAGGGCATTACATGGAGCTTGTCGGAAGGTTTGTAGTGAGGATTTATGGATTGAGGAAGCGGTTGCATGACATATTGTTTTCCTGGCTGCTGGTCTTGTGTCTGTGGTGGAAACTGTTCCCTGCAGGTAGCCATATGTTCTTGCTGGAAATTACTGCAAACTGACGAGTAAGATACTAATTAGAAAGAGTAGAAATAATAATGCAGTTGCAGAGATTAATCGGATTATCCTTTGCTTGCATCTTGCATTAGGCAGATTGTCTTGTGGGTTTTTGTACACAACTATTGTATAGCATCGGTGTTCTGCCACGCTGATTTGGTATAAGAATTTTATGCTAAGCGTAGACACCATATTTTGGCCGACCTTCGAAATTAAGGTTCTTTTAAAATTGAAACTTTATTATCCATTCTCAACCGATGTCCCGATCAAGTAGCTTTTCCGAACTTACTAATGGCTCGTTTCTGGAACAAATCGATCTCACACTCAAGTTAGATTGCTTTCCGATCCATTGGTCTTTACCCGATGAGTTTGAGTCAATATTGGATCTCCGGACCATCCAATCTTGCCCACTGTTGTTCTCCGATCTCTCTATGTACAAATACCGCAAAATTCCATTTGACTAATGTTGTGATCGGGCTTCTCGCTTGAATTGCCCAGATATTCCTCAAATGAAGTTAAGGTTTTATCCGGTCTCTAAATAATGGTTCTGACCTTAAAAAGTTCAAGTCATTTTCAAATCTTTGCAATTCTAATGTTCTAAAGTTCCATTCGATATTTGGTCATGGCTCCGTCTGATCTCATGTTCACGTATAATATTTTTCCGATCTCTTGGAGTAATTTGATATATTATGATTAATAGTCGCTCTCAGGTTTAATGTTCAACTACATTCAATCAAGTAAGTACTCAGACAATTTGGTTTGGATGCTTTCCGATCTTATCAAGAAATTGAACATAAAAGACTTCAATTCATTTCAAAATAAAAATATACAAGTCAATTAGCAGGGAGGTCTTCTCTGCCCTGCTCCCCAGTTACATTCCTCTCTCTCTCCTCACCCTCGTGCTCCTCATCGCTGTCCTCTTCGGCCGCCAGGATGAGCTTATCCATCTAGGTAAAGTCCTCCTCAGGATAACGCTTCTTTAGTTTGGACAAGAGGTCGCTATGGGTGTTCACATATGCCCTAGCCTCTTTTGTAGTGCTCTCCTCCTCCTTTGCTTGGAGCTCCTCCTCCTTTGCTTGGAGCTCCTCCTCCTTTGCCTGAAGTTCCTCGAAAAAACGAGAGATCGGCAGATCGACCAACCTGAGTGACTTCAAGTTCTCGCTCTGCTTCAGCTATCCTCTCTTCGCAATACTTCACTCGATCTTCCAGTTTGACAATGTAATCATTGGCAGTGGAGAGCTGAGCCTTTGCAGTCGACACATCCTGGACCGCCTTAAGAATTTCCTTCCTTAAGACGTGGGCTTTTTTTCTGATCACGTGCTGATTTGCAATAGCCTCCAAGCCCAAACTCATTGTCTAAGTTAGAATATCATCAATACTCTCCTCAGCCATCCGGTTCCGATCTTCTTGGAAATAGATGGAGGCCCCCATGACCTTGGCTAGACCAGGAGTCCCTCATGTTGAGCGGTTTCGTTCCAGCGATTGGATAAAGAGTTGAGCTCCTCGGGAGAGCATTCTAACAGTAGGACCAGAAGACTTCCCTTCTACATGAGAAGAGATCGGAGGAGGTGGACATTCAATCTGCTGAGGTGGAGAGGTAACGACCTCTACTTCCGAGACCGGCTGCTCCTGAGGTCAAGGAGGGGAGCTCGGTACTTCTACCAAGTCTCGTCGAGGTGTCTGAGCAGCGGTGGCACTAGCCTCTTTCATCTCTTGTACCTTTCAGGAGACCTCCCTCTTTCGCTTGTGGCTCTCTTTGGAAGTGTCACCACCCGCCATACCTGCACAAAGAAGAAGTCAGTGAGTTCGTTAAGATTGAGATACTAGACATCTAGATTATACCGATCGCAGGACCGAGGTTAGAAAACTGAAGCTCATAATCTTCATGGGAGATCAGCCGCATCATCCACCATTTCAGTTCGGCCATGACTGCATCTAAGCACTAATATTTATGGGTGGCCGCTTGAGCTTTTAATTCTTTCACCATGGCGTATTCGTCTTTATTTAAAGTAAGCTTCTTAGGAACTTGGGAGACTAAATAATTTCAATTACGTGGGATCTCCTTAAAGCCGTTTCGATCCTTGCTCCTAAGGATGAAAAACCAATCCTTCCAGTTCTTCAGCGAAGAAGGGAGATTGGTGAAAAGCCCACAGTTCGGCTTTGCCTGAAAAAATCAAAATTCGTCATCCTTTCTTCGAGTAAGCCTATGCAGCTCGACAAAGACCCTAACCATGGGCTCCAGTCTCTTGGCTCGGCAAAGACCTCTGAAGGCTACTAAAGTCAGCCAGGAGTTTGAATACACTTAAGCTACTGAGACATGGTGGAATTTCAGGACAGCCTTGTAAAATCCATCCAAGGGAAAACGGAGCTCGGACTTCAGTTGCTCCTTGTACACTATGATAAGATCACCTTCTTCAAAGAAGTGATCGGCCCAAAGATCGCCATGGCATCTGATCAGTTCAAAAGAGTTGATTCGCAAATTGTATTCTTGACTTATAGATTGGAGATCAGTCTCTCTAAGGATTGACCGCAATTCATCAACTGGCAGGTTCTCCTTTCTCGAAGATGTTCCTCACTTCAGTCTGGTAGCTAGACTAGTAACCGGAATGATGGCTGTGCTAGATCACCCGCTTGGTCTAATCGCGTCGTCTTCTTTCGACATCCATGAAAAATGGACGGAAGGCGGGCTCGCAGCTCTCTGACCCTCGGTACCACTCATTTTCACGAAATAAAAAGGAAAATTGATCGGAAAAAAATTAAAGCTCTTACTGAAGTGTTAGTCGGTGCCGAAAGAACTTGAAAAATGAGAGAAAATTTGATATCGATAAGAGAAATATGAAAGTGGCATGATTTGCGAATGGCTACCCCCTCCTTATTTATACCCCCTAGTTCATTAAATATTGCATCGATAAGCGAGATCTGACCAGTGCCTCGAGAAAATTCCAGAAGCGCGAAAAAGAGATCGGATAAAAGAGATCGGTTTATGAGTTCATTTGGCGGGATTAGATTGGACACAATTAAAAGGGATCGAAAAATAATTCAATAATAAAACAAAATAAATATTCAAATGAAATTTCATTTCATTTCCAAAAGATCAGATTAAATAATTTGAGCAATTTCTCAAGATCAGCAATTACAAGTATCCCTACACTACATTCTACCAAACTCATACTACTTCCGAACTCAAAATGTCGCACGATGGGCCTATGTCAAAGCCTAGTCTTGTGGCTGAATCAAAAGATGTGTTTGATCAGAAAGCCAGCCACAAATATTGGATAGATGTGCAGCTCATATAGGGTGACTATGGCTCTCATGATATTAAGCGGACTCATCGCCGATATCATTGACCAGAACCGAGCTGCAGTCGAGACGCCTGATATAGTTGGGAGCCAAATGAACTTCAAGAAGCGGTCACTGACATCAAGATTGAAATTAGCAGTCCTCTTGTCTGAGATCGGTCTACCGATCATACCGGTAGACCGATTTGAGGTCGGCACGACCGTTACTTTCGACCTTAATCAGTAAATTAGTCCAGTTCTCTCGCTGTCATTAGATGACGTTCTCATGGCTCTCCAATCTCCGAGGTCATAAATTTTCAGGCGAGGGGCGAAGGAAACAGTAGGAAAATGATCAAAATGGCCATCATAATTAGAATTACCACCGGAAAAGCTAGAATTGGGAAAGTAGTGCATTGGAAATAAACTGGAGAAGGAAAAGTGAAGTGTGAAGGTGACTTCCTATTGCTGCATATATATAGGGCCCTAGCATTTATTGCGGAACTCGAAGCGAGTTCATCGGTAACCGAAGAATTTATTGCTTTGACCAAGACAGGTCAGATGGAGTCGGAAGTTGGAAAATAGAGAGATCGGGAAGTAAAAAAGAACCGGATGCAAAAGAAGATAAAGATCAGAATAACAATCTTAAGATGAGTCAGTCACAATAAGATCGGAAGAAACAAGGGACAACCTATAGAGATTGGAGAACTCAGAGGGGTTAAATAACTTCCGGTCAGGACCTTTAACTAACTTCTTTTACCGTCAGATCTGAGTTAGTTAAAGCATTACAGGCATGATCTGATCCTCACCACACATCTCATTTGCAAGGACGCCCTCCTAGCCGCCAGATGCCAAACGGTTAAAGCAGCCCTGTATATCTAGATCTACATCGTTGATTATAATTGTAAGGATGGATTTGGAGCCCTCGGATTAAAAGCAGATGACAGATTCAACGCCTTTTGTTCCCAGCCTTTGGATCCACTTTGTAAGGCGAGACCCTTGACCGTTGGATTAAGGGATGAAATGATAGAAATTCTGAATGAAATCCCAACCCTCAATTTTGATTCTCTTTAATTCCCAGACATCAGATTATGTCCTTTTGAATCTAGACCTTCCGTCTCCTCTTGATGTAATCCTGACCCTCCACTTTGAGCACCCATTCCCTATAAATACCTATATGCAATACTGTAGAAAGAAGGAGAGTTGGTGATTATCGTGGAAAGACTCTGGACTTTGATTCAATCTTATTGCTTGTCATTCGAAGCTCTCAAAGTGTTGAGAAACTTTAGAAATCAGTTTTTTGAAGTATTTCATTTCAAAGAGCTCCAAACCCTGTGATTTTCATTTTCAATACCTGTGCACTACCCTATGAACCCATCTTCACTCCGCCTCATTCCCATCACTTTAGTATATGTGCATTGCCCTCTGAGCTCAACTTCATTCCATTTTATTCCCATTACCTCGGGTGAGCTCAAGTTTTTTGGCCGTTTGCCTTCAGCTCTCTAAGATTTATGGGTACCGGAGTTGGCTCGCCTGTCTCCCCTACTTTCCACAGGTAAGCGTCTAAACTGTCATTTTGTTGAATATCCTTGGTTTGTTTTCTCAAGTTTTTTACATATCCAGTCACACTATATCTCAAAATAGGTTATTTTAGCCCGTAGTCATTTCCTTTGTCTTCTTTTTATTCATTCGTAAATTCCATTTACCGTTACCCCATTTCGAGAGTAGATGTTTGAGTCATTGGCGACTCGTAAATACTCTAAAGAATATAGGCAGGAGTACCTTAATAAATAAGTAGGAAAATGAACATAACTCCGGTGGTCATAGAAAGATCACACTAGGCTAGAAGGGCCTAAATGGAAAATAAGCTATGAGATCGGGGCTTGGAATATGCTTAGACGATAAGACAAGAGATCGGAAATCAAGACGAAGTTCGGACCTTGGGCAGAACCAGAAAAGGGATGGAGTTTGAAATCAAAGGGTTCGGATAAAACAATCATGCGGAAGATCGGCAAGGAGTTATGTCTAATGTCCACCATCTAGTTATAAAATTCCGTAGGCCAGGAAAAGCTTTTCACAGGGGTTTCTTGTGTCTTCGGTATTTCGTTCCCATATAAAAGGGATCAAGAAAGACCCTTTACCCGAATCCCTAGTTCGAAGTTCTTATAAAATGCCATTCTTATAAATATATTAAGAGATCGGAAGAGAGTTCTTACCCGAACTCAGCCTAATTTTTTAACGCAATATATTAAGAGATCGGGGGAGAGTTCTTACCCGAATTCTTAGCCAAAATTTTAACGCAATATATTAAGAGATCGGGGGAGAGTTCTTCCCGAACTCAGCCTAATTTTTTAACGCAATATATTAAGAGATCAGGAGAGAGTTCTTACCCGAATTCTCAGCCAAAATCTTAACAAAATATATAGAGATCGAGGGAGAGTTCTTACTCGAAATCCTCTGCTTAAATTTTAACAGAATACATTAAGAGATTGGGAGAGAGTTCTTATCCGAATTCTCTTAGCTTAAATTCAAATTAAAATATACTAAGAGATCGGGGGAGACTTCTTACCTGAGCTCTCAAATTAAATTCTTAACACACCAAGGGATCGGCGGGAGAGTTCTTCCCAAAGTATCTCGAATATTAGGTTGAGACTCGATGGAGAGTCCTCCTCAAGGCACTCATATTTATAGGACAAAAATTCCCCCTGAGAATATCACAACTTCAGCATTTATATTAATCCCCAAAATACCTATTACACAACACCTATTCACTGAAGGGTCATCTTATGTACTTGTGTTCTTGGGCAACCCGTAATAGTGAAATATCAAACATTCCTTTTTTCCGTACAAAGGATTAACATCATCATTCTAACCCCCAAATTATCAATTTCAATTTATAAAGAGCACAACATTAAATCTGCTTACCCTCGTTGAGGGACGAGGTGGGGTGCTTAACACCTTCTCCACCCGTATACGGACCCCGAACCTAAAATCTCTGTTTTCGAAGTAGTTTTTAATCTTTACAATGGTTTTCTTTAATTTCTCTCAAAATTAAAGTGGCGACTCCTTATTTTTCCCACTTCAGTGAGAATTGTTTGGCGACCGCAAAACCCTTTCGATACTAAGTATAAGATTTCTCCTTTTAAGTTAGCTTTTGGATGGAATTAAATTCGGTTCATTTTCTCAACAATCAGCATGGCTTGATATATTAGGAATAATGTATTAAATTACGTGTTACTATGGAGGTCCAATATGGCACGTTCCTCCTCTTTATCATCGATCATCAATTGGAACTTCATTGGCGGCATGGGAATTGTTTTCTCATATTCACCTTCGAGAAGAAAAAAATTAGTCAATTGCATGGGAATTTCATTTTTTTGGTTCATATATTTATAGTAAATGCAATTTTTACTTATAAGCAAATATAATAATGAATTTTTTTTAATGACTGCTCTTAAAATTTTGATTGAAAAGTAATTATTAGAGTTTATTTATTTTCATAGTTATAACAATTTACTAAAGGCCAGTATGATTATAATCAGATTTGAAATTGAAATTTATGATTATAATCAGTTTGATTAACAATTTATGTTTTTCTTAGTAGGGAATTGAAAGAGTGAAATTCTCACCCGAATCTGCCAAATAAATTATACAATTGCAAACAGAAGTGATGGTTACTTCGTTAGAGAACCACACAAATAAATACCATTTTCTGTTCCAACATTTCTTAAAAGCAAATTTCGAAAACATATACCAACCTCCAATTCTATCTTCCATCTGAATCTTATTTTTGTTAGGATAAGCAGATGCGGCTACACCCACAACCTCCAATTTATTTTAAAAACTAATTCAAGAAAAGAAGATTTATAAAATTCTTGTATTAAGACAAATACCTTATTCCAAATCGTTATGACGCAACACAGACTACAATAGCTAAATGCGAAGGGCCAAAAGCCATTATTGCAATAGCTACAAAACACTCAACGTGCCGTTAGTCTACATTACAAGATAGGCCACTGAGTGATCCAACATGGAAAAATTACTGATGAGGTCTGATGTAAGGAACTGTGCCAGTGACTTGAGATTTGTGTATATCCAAGGCAACAAGGCTTAAGCTTGAATGATGTCGAAAGAAAACATCATCAAAACATTCAGGATAAAGTACTTAACTAGTTGACTGCAGCAATTCAATAATGGGATTACATATTAACAGGGCGAACTTCGCAAATTAGCACGCATTGGTGCGGACAGTCTTCAACAAACTGACTACCAACACATGTTTATCCCACCAGAAAGAACATCTGATCCAGTAAATATGCACTAAAATGTTTCAAGTCATTCCCAGATAGGTAAAGCTAATTTATTCCATGTAATTAGAATTTGCATTAAATGTAACACTGTAAAACAGACCCTGGAATCAACATATGAAACATCAGCAACTTCGGAGTTTTTATTACATGTGGTCTCACATTCAACCGGGATTTATACATAGGTATTCCTCGCGAGAAGTTAACAAGAAGCATTAGATTTGTCCCAGAATAACCTCACGACCAGAAACCTTGAAGTCAGATGGAGCTTCCTCCACGTTAAAACCTTGACCTTTCCATCTTCCACGTATGCTGATCATCTACATAAAAGTGGGAATTCATTATCAAAAAGAGAACATGTTGCTCTGAGATGGATGGTAATATTTGACCAATACAAGTTGGGTTGCCTTTTCAACCAACTATGAAGAATAGAAACATAGAGATTTCTCTGGGTTTATTAGGCCAAAGCCCATTCCCCAAATGGTCAAACAGATGAATCAAATAAAATTTGAATTGCTCTTGCGGAATCCCAACAGTTTGTGAGCAACAAATTAAAATACTAAGAAAAAGCAAAATTACCAAAGGCCAGAAAATAAAATCATACCTTTGAGAGCGAGGTCCAAGCAAAGCAACAGAGGGATCTTTATCTAGCTCCAAGCTAATCGAAGTAGGAAAAGAAAAACAGACAAATGATACCAATTTGTCAGCACAAATCACTAACTTTCGGTTAATAAGATATATGTAAGCATCAGCAGCTGATATTAAACACCAGCACTGCCATCTTGGCAAGATAGTTGTCTTTATGTTGATCATTTGCAGACCATGCATTATGTTACTTGGACCCAGTTACCAAGTTTCAGGTGTGCCTATACGTCCAAAACATTCACAGATTTTTCCTCTAATTGTTGAAGTTTCAAAGTGTCATGAATCAGAAGTAAAATTTTGGCAATAGTAAACATTACACAATTTAATCCACATCTCATAATTATTGGGGAAGAGAGCAGGAGAGAACAATCTATTCACTAAAGGGCATCTATACATATATTTACAAAGCGGAACACAACCATAAGAGTTTGGGGAACCACTCACAACGTCTTTAGCTTGAAGTGTAATACCCCTAATTTTTAAATAATTATTTTATATGTAAATATAAATATTTTAGTCTAACCCTTGGTATTGTAGGTTTGCGTAGGTACTTTCATTTTATGACAATTTGACCATCGCACGGATCTATAATTTCGGGTTGAGCAGATAAACTGCCGGAATTACTTTAGAATTGGGTCAAAGTTATAGGCTACCCCACCATTTTCATACGCTTCGGACGCGTTCTAAGCGTCAGAATTAGCATAGGTAAACCCGAATTCTGAGTTTCTTCAATTTTATAATACTGGGTTTAGAATAAAATTCCATAAAATATTCGTAGATAGTTAGAAAATTATAATTCCTTTTGTATTAGCTTAGTAATATTGCTAAGGACCATGGGGTAAAATTTTAGAATTTTTAGAGCTCATTTAGATAGGTTTTGCAAAAATGGTTAGTTGTAGAGACTAAATTATAATTTTTTAAAATTATGGTTGTGACTTGTGGATATAGAAATGTATTTTTGAACCCTTTTGCAGGTTGGGTAGATCCTAGGTATAGGAGAAATTTTGTCAGATTTTCGACACGACTTAGGGTATCTTTGATTTTTTTTAAATTTGTATTGAGTCAAATATATTAAATAATTACAATGAAATTATCAGGTGAGCCGGGACAGCCTTCCTCCTCCGCCCAGCCGCCACAGTGACCTCGGTTCAAGTTTGTGAGTAGAATATTGATTTTAATTATAATTTCAATATTATTATATATTCAAGGCATGTCTATGCATCATCTATAAATATATTTATGTAGTTAAATACTAGACACGTTTTATGTTGCATTTTTTATTGATGAAATATTTATGGATGTTGTTTTATGATAATTTGGAGTAGTGTGCATGTGTTGGCGTGCGAGTGGTGTGTGGTATTGGTTATGGACAAGATGGATAGACGCGGCTGAAGCTTGACTTGCTGGGACTCGATCCTTTATGGATAAGTCGGAGTAGGCACGGCTCGAGATGATCTCACTAGCCCCCGCATTTGGTTTATTAAGCGAAAGTCCGATTTGAGAGATATTCACTGGCAGAGGTTGAATTAAGAGAGCTGTATAGGGGATCAGCTCCCATATACGTACTGTTTGAACATTATTAAGTGTGTGAGTGCTCCAAATTACCTTTTTGCTGTTATGATGTGATTTTTATAAAAATTTTGATGATGTTGCATTCCACTCTTCAGGATGCATTAACTTTAGATAGTTATAGAAATTATGATTAAAATCTGTATTTTACTCTCTAAGTTGAACGCTCACTCCTGTTCACCTTATTTTTCCAGGATACAGGAGATTTCTTTTTGGGTTCTAATCTGCCTCTCTCCTTCGCAGGCAATCTATTAATATCTGTTATGCTTGTATAATTTTACTAAATTCTAGATTTCACACATATTAAGAGTTTTTTAATCAATTTGGGACTACAATATAATATTATGTTGAATTTGTAAGAACATTAAATGCATGTATGTGTGCGTGTGATTGGATTGGATGAGGGAGCTGAGCTCCCATTTAATTTTATGACATGATAAGTATATGGAGAGTGAGCTGACCTCCCCAATTTGTTATATATTGTGCTTACAGGTCGGGTAAGTCAAAAACTCCCTGTTGTATGGTCCATGTTATGGCCGGACTCTGTCCGGTTGAATTTTTGAAATTGGGCTTAAAATGGGCCTTAGGATTGGATTAAGGAATAGTTAGGCTTACTATGGGCCTCGGAGGCTTTAGGCTGACCCAGGTCCTAGTATCGGTCTGACCCATAGGTTGTGTTGTGACAAATATGGTATCAGAGCCAGACCCCCTCTAGTAGATGTGTGGTTCGGGGACGAACCAGACGAAAGCTGGTCGGCTTGTAACATCCCGTGCGGTAAGGGAAAATAATCTGCTGCTGGAGGCGGGGCCTCGCTTGAGATCTTGACCAAATGGGGGGCAAGAATTTACCGAATCATACATTGAAACTAGGGAAACTAATAACTAGAAGCGCCTTTTGGTGGAATGACCTAGAGAGTTGAAAGAACTCTGGGGTTAAGCGTGCTCGCTTGAGAGAAATCCTAGGATGGGTGACCTCTTGGAAAGTTCTCCATTCCACCTATGGGCCAAAACCGTGAGGCTCAGAATGGAGTGGGCCAAAGCGGACAATTCCTCTGGTGGTTGGAGAGGGGCGTTACAGATGATATTAAAGCTTAGGCTCTAGATTCATGGGAAGTACATATCTAAAGCTTTAAGAAGAATCTAATTAGGGGGTCATATGCGGAGTATAGGATTCTGTTTTGTCTTCTTCTATAATTCCTTGCTTATAGATTCTGCATTATTTCTTGAGTAGTATGAGAGTGCTTCAGTTGGTTTTGTGAAGTACATGATGATGTGAAATAGATTTAGCAAACGTGTTGAGGTCTGCCATGGAACTATGTACTCCAAGAAATACTATGTTTTTGTCAGTATGGGTCTAAGTGGTGTGCCTATCTAGTGCAAGGCACGAGTACATAAAGGTGAGTTTTGGAAGTACAGTTGTCCTAGATAAGGGTGAGGATACTACTGCTGGCAGTCGTCAGTGGATGACCCAGTCAGAGTGAGCTTATGATAACAGTAGATTCAAAAGAGATAAGAGATTGGAAGACCTAGTCTATTAGAACGTATCGTAGTAACTATACAAAGTTCTCGATGTCTGCTCTGTAAGCTGCAGATTATAGTACTGACATGATACTATTGTGTAGAGCTGCGTGCTTCCCCGTGGTACTCCATGATAAGGATGTTTGCAGATGACCAATGTTTGGTACAGATATGCCAAACTAGAGTTTTATATCTATAGAGGAGTTTGGAACTCCTGGTTAGGGGTCTAAAGTCAGAATATTGAAAGGTCACAGTTGAGTGATAACTAGAGTCAGTGACTCAGTTATCCTAATTTGAGCGCAGAGTTATAACATAAGTGACACGAGACTAGAGGTTTTTAGTATGGTTACAGTGTAATGATGATACCTACTTAGTAGGATCATCTAGTAGCCAGTATGAAAACGTTGGTAGTGTTGGCATTATGGTGGACATATTGCCTAAAGTTTAATGAAGATAGCATCTCCTTTGTGTGACCATGGAGCATAAGTACGATTCTACTCCCTAAAGGAGACTGGAGGTTATAAATAATATATGTAGCCTGCGAAATGGCATTCTAGGAAAGTTTATAATATAAAAGAGAGCAGATAGCCTTATACAATTGTGATAATGCGGTAGATGTGGTACCTCTCTTGTAGTCAGTGATGCTGCAGAGCTTAGTTATGTCTTCTCAGGGGAGACGAAAGAGTACCACTGATATAATGATCTGTAGAATGATGTCCTAAACGGGACTAGGGAGTGTGGCAAAAAACAGTTGGCTAGGGTATATTGGACAGGGTATAAATTTCATTATAGGAACCATAGGTGATTAGATTTTGATGGATGAAAATCATGTGAATTGAATGACAGGTTATGGTGTTTAGTATCTTAAGTTTTGACTAATTGAGTGGTCGAAGGACCAATTCTGAGCAGTATAGAGGTGAAAATGACCTAGCAGAGATACTAAAGGTATAGTTACCTAGCATAGCTATCAGGTCAAGAAGAACGAAGCTACGAAATAAAGTAATCAAGGGTTCATTTTGGGATAAGATAAAAGAGATGAATTAAAGAGTAAACCAAGTAGCCAAGAATAGGACAAGACTAGGGAGATCAAAGAGAGGTATGAAGTACATAAAGTGTTATCCTGGGTAAGGTAAATAGGATGAACTAAGAGGCAATAAAGAAAGCCCAGAATGAGATTACATGAGTAAGGATAGTTGACAAGATTTAGAATTCAGAAGTGTAGGACTTAAAGCGGGTCATAATTAGAGTAGTGTCATGAGCCAAAACATAGAGTTTTAAGTTGCAAGATAGGAATCAAACTCTGTCTATTCCTATTCCCAGAATGGAGTAGGTAGCAATGGGATAAAATTCATTTAAATTTCTAACAGTAGGAGGAAAGTTAGTAGAGGAATGCAACCAGAGCAAGTAAAAGTTATAGGATGTGCAATGGCATCTTGAACTGTCTTATTAGGCAAAGAAGTGAATTAATAAGTAGTAAGTTAAATCAAAGTAAACCTAATGGTTCAAATAGGCATAAAGAGTAAAAGGGATGGTGAAAAATGGCATATAGGCTTACGTCACAAGCAGAGATGGTGAGATAGCAATTATAAGGTCTGTGATCAAGGGTTAGATGAACATTTTCAGTATGGACAATAGGGTCCTTTCATAAGGAAACGTGAATGAAAATAAGTGACAGAATAACAATAAGAGATAAAGCGGGAAGATATATGTATGAGTGACAGTCAAAAGTCACTGAGAAATACAAGGATAAGAGTTATGACAGTAAGCATGATTGGAATCCATTTTGGATGAGTCTATTAGTTATAGGTATCTTCTTGAATACAGTAAAATATAGGGATGCAAAAAAGTTAAGGTAGGCATAAAAAGGTAGAAATGAAGTACAAGTGGAGATAAAAAATCTTAAGATGATATATTAGGCAAATCGGTGGCATAATAGAAGGAGTGCTGTAGTTGATATCTTATATAGAGATGATAAAATTTTCGGGAGAAGACCAAGAGACATGAATGGTGTGTTGATGTCAGTAGGAGGATATTTCTCCTTCTCTTCAAGTTTAGATCGTACCTTTGGCTCTAGAAGTCTACATAAGTAAGGAAAATAATGTTGTGATGACCTAGTATTTAAGAATCTGATAGGCACCAGTTTGTACACATTCTTCTTAAAAAGAAAATGATAGTAAGCGTGTACCTGATGTTATGTATAAAAGGACGATCAGAGTAGTATTTAAGAATCTGATAGGCACCAGTCTGTACACATTCTTCTTAAAAAGAAAATGACAATAAGCGTGCACCTGATGTTATATATGAAAGGACGATCAGAGTAGTGATCGGAATTAAGTCAAGTTAGTCACCAAGGTTCGCAACCCTTCTAGACTATAAGCTATAGGAAGAGCTAGTTGTAAATAAGTTTTAGTGAATGAAATTGTTGCTGATGGGTAACTTTAAGATTGAAGTCTAGATAGCTGTGGGCAGTATGTGTGGTTGTATTAAGGAGAATGAACACGTGAAGTATCTTGACCGAAATTATAGCCTAGCACACATTTCCTACAGCCATGTTAGTTCAGCTGCAACTTATAGTTTCAAGGGCTCCTAGCTAACTATGATGAGCAATTTCCTACAAAGGGTAGTAGGAAATGATAATGTTCTAATGGTTAAGTTAGGAAAGGAGACACAAAAAGAATTTTCTAGGGTCAATTACAAGTGTTACATAATGTGAACAATGTGCTGATAGGAGCCAGTCGTAAGGTTAGAATCCCAGAAGTAATGGAAATAGTAATCAAGATAGAACTAAGAGATAAAAATAAAAAAAAAAAAAAAAAGTCAAAGTAGATGTTGGGATGGATATCCTTGAAGGAAAGGCATAAGGGTGAGAGAGAATAAAAGTTAAAGAATAAGTGCAATGAGTTGGAAAGATATCAACACTAGTAGAAAAAAAAAAAAAGTGGATAAGATCCAAAGGATAGGTGAAAAGCCCAGTATAGTTGGTTACAATGATGAGGATAAGAAGGAATAAGTACGCTGCAGACATACTAAGAGATGTTTAAAACAAAATATGGTGAAATGGTAAGATAAAGGAATAATGGAGCCTCGATTTAAGTACCAATGTGTCAGAAAGCACGTCAGATAGTAAGAAATTTCAAGCAGAAGGCAAGTAAAAGAAATTTCAAGCAGAAGGCAAGTAACTCTCTTTTCAGAAATGGATTAGGATATGATAAGTTATTTTGACTGGATGACTTAGGAATACGTAGACTTTTGTTAGGTTAGAGAAGAGACCCAGCCCACTTTCTACTATTAATAGATAGAATATGAACCCTCAACACTTAGATGGAGCTCCACATAACTAGTTACATAATATGGACAAGGGTTGATTTGAGGACCTTAGTAATGACACAAGTAAATTGGGAATTCGAAGTATCATCGGAATGAGAAGATGCATAGATGTTGACCAATAGGGCCATAGGACAAGTAAAGATGTCGAACAAGATACCTATGATAGGTGCTACAGGAAAGCATCTCATAGGATACTATAGGATAAGGAACATAAGTCATGTCTGTAGAAAGCAGAGATTGTTGAAACAGAGATTTGGGGACTAAAGTCACTAAGAGATACGTTAGGGCACAATGAAGGAGAGGTAAGCACCAAAACTTATGGAAGTTATGAGATATCAAGTCAAACACAGTGGAGGTATAGTGAGTATTAAAGATGTCAGAAAAAGATTAAGGAGTGGTTTGAGGTATGAGTTTCACTGTGAAATGACAATGATAGCTAAGATACTACAGCAGGCAACAAAGCTATGCGGATCTTAGGCGAAAGGATGTACAGTTTGCAGTGTGATTATGTATTCCTAAAGGTCTCCCTAATGAAAAGAGTCATGAGGTTTGGGAAGGAAGGCAAGCTGTCACCTAGATACATAGGAGCTTTTGAGGTCATTGATAGAGTTGGAACAATTGCTGACCAGTTGGAGTTACCACCAAACATTTCTCTCATTCACCCAGTGTTCCATATTTCCATGCTTAGAAAGTACATACATGATCCTTCCCATGTGTTACAACTCGATACAGTGGAGTTAAATAAAAACCTAACCTTCGAGGAGCAACCAATAGCCATAGTGGACTTTCGGATGAGGCAGCAATGGTCAAAACAAATCCCTATGGTTAAGGTTTTGTGGAGGAGCTAATCGATAGAAGAGTGTATCTGGGAGTCAGAGCAAGACATGTGCAATAAGTACCCATACTTGTCCACTGTGTAATCTTATAATTCTTTATTCTGTCTTATGTAAAATTCAATGACGAATTTTCTATAAGGGAGGGAGAATGTAACACCCCTAATTTTCAAATAATTATTTTATATGTAAATATAAATATTTTAGTCTTACCCTTGGTGTTGTGAGGTTTGTGTAGGTACTTTCGTTTCGTGGCAATTTGACCGTCGCTCGAATCTACAATTTCGGGCTGAGCAGATAAGCTGTGGAATCATTTCAGAACCGGGTCAAAGTTATAGGCTACCCCACCATTTTCAGACGCCTCAGACGCATTCCAAGCGTTAGAATTGGCATAGGTAAACCCGAACTCCGAATTTCTTCAATTTTATAGTGCTGGGTTTAGAATAAAATTCCATAAAATATTCCTAAGTAGTTAAAAAATTATAATTTCTTTTGTATTAGCTTAGTAATATTGCTAAAGACTGTAGGGCAAAATTTTAGAATTTTTAGAGCTCATTTGGGTAGGTTTTGCAAAAAGGATTAATTATAGGGACTAAATTATAATTTTTCAAAATTATGGTTGTGTGACTTGTGAATATATAAGTGTATTTTTGAGCCTTTTTGCAGGTTGGGTAGGTCCTAAGTATAGAAAAAATTCTGTCAGATTTTTGACACGACTTAGTGTGTCTTTGGTTATCTTTAAACTTGTATTGAGTCAAATATATTAAATAATTGCAATGAAATTGTCATGTGAGCCGGGACAGCCTTCCTCCTCTGCCACAGCCCCCACAGTGACCTCGGTTCAAGTCTGTGAGTAAAATATTGATTTTAATTATAATTTTAATATTATTATATATTCAAGGTATGCCCATACATCATCTATAAATATATTTATGTAGTTAAATACTAGACACGTTTTATGTTGCATCTTTGGTTGATGAAATGTTTATAGATGTTATTTTACAGTATTTTGAAGCAATATGCATGTGTTGGCGTGCATGTGGTGTATGGTATTGGTTATGGACAAGACAGGTAGACGCGGCTGAAGCTTGACTCCTTGGGACCCGATCCTTTATGGATAAGTCGGAGTAGGCACTGCTCGAGATAATCTCACTGGCCCCCACATTGGTTTATTAAGTGAAAGTCTGACTTGAGAGCTACTCGCTGGCAGAGGTTGGATTAAGAGAGCTGTATAGGAGATCAACTCTCATATATGTACTGTTTGAACATTATTGGATGTGTGAGTGCTCCAAATTATCTTTTTGCTGTTATGATGTGATTTTTATGAAAATTTTGATTGTGTTGCATTCCACTCTTCAGAATGCATTAGCTTTAGATAGCTATAAAAATTATGGTTAAAATCGGTATTTTACTCTCTGAGTTGAACGCTTACTCTTATTCACCTTATTTTTTTAGGATACAGGAGATTTCTTGTTGAGTTCTAATCTTCCTCTCTCCTTCGCAGACAATCTATTAATATTTGTTATGCTTGTATAATTTTATTAAATTTTAGACTCCGCATGTGTTAGGAGAATTTTAATCAATTTGGGACTGTAATATAATATTATATTGAATTTGTAAGAACATTAAATGCATGTATGCATGCGTGTGATTGGATTGGATGAGGGAGCTGAGCTCCCATTTGATTTTTATGACATGATGAGCATGTGAAAGGTGAACTGAGCTGAGCTCTCTAATTTGTTTTATATTGTGCTTATAGGTCGGGTGAGTCAAAAACTATCGATCCATGTTATGGTCGAATTCTATCCGATTGAATTTTTGAAATTGGGCTTAAAATGGGCCTTAGACTTACTATGGGACTCGGGGACTTAGGCTGACCGACGTACGGATCATTAACAGCCACACAAATCACCGAATCAATCCCTTTAGCCTTGAACTTACCAATATTGTTTTTGTAACTAGGCACATGCTGTTGTGAACAAACCCCTGAGTATGCACCCTGGAGATAGTAAAAGCAAAACCCAGAAAACTATTCAAGCAATGTATTATGTATCAATAAAACTGAATATAAAGGAAATAAATAGACTTGCATCTTGGTTGGAGACAAAAGAAAATTTCATTGCTTGAAGACAATGTGGCTTTTCGATTTTATGTTTTGGACGCTATATTGTTCTAATCATGAGGGGAAAACATTCAAAGAATCAAAGAACTATTAGATAATGGTTTTGCATTTGAAAGCAGATATTGGCATTGGCATTAATCAGCTAAAAAAAAAAATTGAAAGTTGCACAGTAGCATTAACATATAAAATATCATGGATAACACAAAAATTCGACTTTATCATAATACATAATAGAATAAGTACAAAAAAAAGATGATAAATAAATAAAGGGGAAAAAAATAATGAAGAACGCATAAGAAACTTACTGGGAGGCCAAAAATCACAACTTTCTTTCCCTGGAAATATAAAATGAAATAAAAGTAAGCCAAAAAAAAAAACCCTAATTCGAGAAAAAGAGAGATAAATACAAGGATTTTTTTATTTTTTGGGTTACTTAACAAACCTTGAAAATCTCTTTTAAAGCAGTGGTGGAGAAATTTGATGAGACACCTTCTGCCCAGGTCCGGGCTTGCTGGAGGGAAACATCCGGTGCAACAGAGACTATGTCGATGCCCACTGCAAGCTTTGCATAGGACCTCGATGACCCTCCGATTCGGAGAGCATCAACCATTGACTTTACAGCGTAGGAGTTAGTTCGCCTGAATTGCAGATGCCATGGCTGTCTCGCTAGTTGCCTGCTAATACTTGGTTCGCCTGAATTGCAGATGCCATGGCTGTCTCGCTAGTTGCCTGCTAATACTTGATATATATATATATATATATATATATTATGTTTCATTTTTATCTTAAATTTCAGATTTTAATAAAAAAAATTATTCAGTTAAATATTATTTAATAATATTAATTATAATTAAAAAAATAAATTAAAATAAAATTTAAAATTATTATTTATTATTTATGTTAAAGAATCATTTAGATCTTATCAGGTAAAATTATTTTTACTTTTAAAAAAGAAATTTAAATATTTAATATTTTTTAAAATTTCAAATATTTTATATATACTAATAATTAAAAAATAAATTAAAAATTAAAATTTAAATTTAAATATATATATATATATATTTTTTCTAAATTCTAAATATTTTATACTTTTAAATAAATTTTTTTTAATTAAACCAAATGTTAATTATAATGGATACACTAATCAATAGTTTTGAGTCTTTAGTTTCTTTTATGGCCATTCAATTTTATAATAATAATAATAATTTAATTTATTATAAATAAATTATTAATTTTAATTTAAAAAAATTATGATCAATCAATAATTATAATTTATTATAAATATTTTATATTATTCTCTTTAAAATCACAATATTTTATATTATTCTCTTAAATTGATTTTAAATAATAATTTAAGGCATAAAAAATAATTTATATATATATTTATAAATTTTATTAAAATAAATTTCAAATGTTTTATCTTTTTAAATTTTAGATATTTTATATTTTTAAATAAAATTATTATTTAAATATTATCTTTCATTTTATTTTATATTTTAAATTTTAATAATTATATATATTAAGATAAAATTATCAATTACACATTATCTAATAATATTAACTATAATTACAATTAAAAAAATAAATTAAAGTAAAATTTAAAATTATTATTTATTAATTATACTAATTGTCAATTAATAGCGAAATCAAATATCAATGTTTGATTAAAAGTTTTGAATTTTTAGTTTTTATATATATGTATATATATAATATATTTAAAATTAAATTTTCAATATTTTATTTTTTTAAATTTTAAATATTTTATATTTTAAATAAAATAATTATTTAAACATTATTTGTCATTTTATTTTATATTTTAAATTTCAATAATTACATATTTCAATAAAAAAAAATTATTCAGTTAAATATTATCCAATAACGTTAACTACAACTATAATTAAAAAAAGATAAATTAAAATAATTTTAAATCCTTATTTTTTATATACATATATATAGATTTAAAAATTACTTCATTAATATAAAAATTTATTTATAAATTAATTTATATCCGTCACAATTTTAAATTATTTGTTAAGCTCTGATGGATGATTAGATTAAATGGATGGATCCACTGAGATTATCCCTCCCTCCCCTTCTTTTGTTCTCTTGTCTCATATTCCCTTCTTTCTCCCTCTTTCTTTTTACATTTTCTTATTACTTTCGGTAAAAATTAGCCTCCTCCATTCTTCTCAATGAGACTTTTATACTTAAAAAGAGAAGGAAAGCCGGATCTTAAAATTTCTTAATGGATTTACTCAGTAACTAAGCTAACTTCAGAACATCAAAGTGGTGGTTTATATTACTAATTTGCAATTAATCTCAAAATTCTATTTGATTATCCGAATATCAATAAAAAAATTTTTTGTTCCATCCTAATCTCCCTAATTGCTTCCAACTTCATAATGCAAATCAAGGAACATCGATTTACTTGATTCCACAAATTGCCATTTTCCGAGTTGATGATATTATTCATAAGAAACAGAGGGGGCAAAAGGACCTGAAAAGTTGTATATTTAAATATATGCTTTGCTTTCCTGATGCATGCCATTATTTAAGAAGAGCATAGTGTAGCTAGTTTGATCAATCATGAAGGAGACTGGGGTCAGTTCTTGATCGGTAGAAAGGGTATTGAAAAGGAATAATCATCTTGGACCAGATAACTCAATTGGAGGCAGATGCTCTGTTGAATCAAAATTAAAGTAATAAGGTTGAAGGGCCAGTCTCAACTCCTGGTCAGGTGTCTCCATCCCCTGCCATTCATCCCACCTCTCTTCCAACCCATAACCTCCAAGCAATCTAATCACTTCTGACATCTTCGGCCGGTACAATGGTGACCACCGTGTGCAAAGCAATGCAATCTGGATTAGCTGCTTCATCTCAGCTTCTATGTAATTGCCATGGAGATCGGGATCAGCCATCTCCTTTAACCTGTTCTCTCTCAGGAGAACTTTTACCTGCCACAACACGCAGTTATATCATATGCATATCCAAATGATCATTCATGATGGTGAGTAGAATACACTCAGTGAGATTGCTTATTTGCTGCTCAAATCAATTTTCCAAGTATGACTAAAATGCAAAATGAGGGCAGACTATAAGGAAAGTACATCATTAACTAAAGAAAACAAACAGCAGAACTGCGAAGAGATGGACAAAATGGGACAAAACATGGTTCAGGTATACATACCCAGTCAAGCAAAAAAAGATCATTTTCAGCTGCAACCCAAGCAAGGTCAAAAGCCCTTTGTCCACTAATTAGCTCCAGAAGCATAATTCCATACCCATAAACATCCGTTTTCTCTGAACAGATCCCAGTATTGAGGTATTCTGGAGCTATATGCCCTACTGTGCCACATACATCAGTGGTAATGTGACTAGCATTGTAGTCCATCAATATTGCCAGCCCAAAGTCCCCAATAACAGCTTCAAACTCCTCATCCAAAAAAATATTTGCAGCTTTCACATCGCGGTGAATAATTTTTGGATTACAGTGATCATGCAAATAAGAAAGGCCCCTCGCAGAGCCTAATGCAATTCGCTTTCTTGTAGGCCAATTGAGTGCAGGCTGTGATAGAGGTCGCTCTACAACAATGCAACAGATTGTATAAAAAGCAGCATAAAAATATTGTACATGTGAGAAATGCTAGCTAAATTTACCTCTTAAGTGTGAGGCAACACTCCCATTAGTCATGCAGGGGTAAACAAGTAGCCTTTCAGAAGCTGTCATACAAAACCCACGTAGCCTAAGGATATTTCGATGCACAGCCATGTTGATCTCTGTTGTTGTTTGAAACTGAAGTGCCCCACCAGGTGTAGGTTCATTTTCCAGTCTTTTTACTGCAACAAGTGAACCATCTTCCAAACGCCCCCTGTAAACCTTGCCAAATCCACCTCTAGCCAGAAAGTTTTCATTGCTGAAATAATCTGTTGCCAGTTGCAATTCCTCCAGTGAAAACCTCCTAAGTTGGTCTGCATCAGGACCCCCATGTGGATCAGGATGAACTTTGGGATCATCTCCTGCTGCAACAAAATTAAGCAAATGATAATCAACCATCAAACATGTTTGATGCTACTCAATTTTTAGTTAAAAGACTAACCAAAGGATAAAATTCGAGATTCCCTACAACACCAACATGAAAAAGCCATGACAGAGGCTGCAAAATGGGACAGAAATATGACTGATGCAGCAGCAATTGTTCTGTGACTACAAAGAAATTTAACAGTTTAATGAAATGAACAAATAATAGAAATCACAATCACTAACATATGATTGTTGTATTCCTTCTTCAGAATATGAAAGTAAATGACAGAAACTAAGAAACCAATAAAGCTATCAAGAATAATAATATTGCAATTTCAAGTAGTAAAATTACCAACTCTAGGAGTCTTTCCGAAATCAAATTTCCAGTACAAATAGTATTTATTTTCATGGTTGACTTCAAGTCGATGGTCCAGTCATGCATTATTTATTATATTTTATCTCTAATGTCTATGAAAAACCAAGAAGCACGAAAGCTTGAAACGTAAAATATGGGAATATAAAGACTAGAAGTAGACTTTGACCCACAGGATTTATTCACATTAAATTATATTATTCTAAATACAAGGTACCATCCTTTCATCTTCCTGGAAATTTTATTAGTTACGTTAACAAGTTTTCTTTTCTTCTTTTCTGACTCTTGCATTGTGGCCAATTAATAGCAATATGACGTGAAAATTAATATATAAAATGTAAAATTAATATATAAAATTAATAACAGACAGTCAAAATATGTGATATAGTCTTATGTGGAGGAGTTTTTCCTTCCCACTATCTAAAGTCTAAACGGGGTACTCTGTACACACAGGATTCATGTCAATATGATGTGGAAATTAATATATAAAATCTAAAAATAACTTCCGCTTGTAGAAACAGAATTTCCCACTTAGGCCTCCAGAATTTATAGTCTGAACGCCAAACAAGTTCATTTCCAGATTAACCTGAAATGCCATTGGACTGAAGGCCTGGATACCAATGGAGTTAAAAGAAACAGGAAAGAGAGAGCGGTCAAAACCCCCTGTAGCAACAGCTTCAGGAGACTTGAGAAATCAGGAGTCCTTCCACTTCCATCGACTTTGAAGCTGTGTAGCTTTGTCCGCACTCTACTGATGCATTTAGGTGGAAGTGGGGCTTCGAGCTTTGTGCTTGATGAGATACACTGGAAAGGATTTTAACGGGCTTTTTTAAGTGCTTTTATATGATGACTAGGATACACGATAACGTGCTGCAGCATCCCACTCATTTATCTGAATAACATCTTTTAAGTTTCTGTGGTAGAGAAGGAATGATCTCTTGTGCTAATTAATGCCTTTTCTTTTCTCCAGATGATCTCTAGTAAAAGATGCATTCTTTTGCGTATTCAAACGTTTCTGCACCCCAAAAAGATAAAAATTGAAGCCCATGTCCACTTGGAAATTTATTTCATCAATAAGCATATCAAAAGAGCAGTGCAAATAAGCAAAAATTTATTTTTCAGCCTTGGATTCCAAAATTCTAATAGATGTTTCAGTGACTTTCTGATGCACAACAAAGCCAGTTCCACTTGGAAGCGCTAATTCACCAAGCTCGTGCAAATAAAGATGGCAGATTTTTGTTAACAAGAGAGATAACTTAGAAACAGGAAGAACAACAGATACGCCACGGAAGCAGAGTTCTGCTAATAGACAACAACATCTTTGACTGCAATGATAATGATAAATCTATGATACAAATTGATCCTCGCATTTTCCGTTCTTCCACAAGACAAAATGCAATATCCAATTTCCAATGACATTTTCCAAGCAACGTGAGACCAGTCATCAACTCATCATACACAAGCATAGTGTAAAAAAAAGAAAGCTAATTTTGGTTAATGCTAGAAACCTATTTAGGGACAACATATAGAACCATGGGAAAGAAAAGGCAAATGACATTGATAATGCTAGAAACCTATTTATGAAACAGATGAAAGAGCACTAGGGGCTGGTGGAGAACTAGAGCATTATCTTCTGAGCTCTTTTTCAAAAGCAGCCAATGCATCAGGATTTAATGTCACACCTTACCCCTCTGTAAGGCATAACATGATCTCGTAGAATACCTAATGAACTATCGAACTTCACCTACCGATAACTCATTAGGTACACTACAAGGGATTTTAAAACCATTTTCTTATATTTTGGAAATGGTGAGCATTTTGGTAAGAATTAAAATCATTTATTCAAAACTTAAAAACTAGTAAAAAATTTTGTCCATTTTTATTTTTCCACAAATTTTATAAAAATTTCGACAGAGTGCCATCCGTATTTTAAGAAAACAATTCTTCAAATACCTGAGAAAAACACTTCCAATAAATTTTCCACAACTCCCAACTTCCAAATAATCTCAAGTCAACACAATTCAATCAAAACACATGTGTACACCCATCAAACCCTAGCTAGCCAAATTTACTTCTAGTTCTCCAATAATTATTTTCATTTCATTTTAAGCATATTTCCAAGTTCTTCATACTATAAATATTTTAATTAAACTAAAAATTTAAAGTGAACTCACTAACATTGAATTGCAGAATTTCTTCCTCTTCAACTCCTTCCTTTCTTCTTTCTTTCTCCTTAACTCTTGTTTTCTGGTTGCCCAAACAAACTTTAATTATGGAACTTGCAATTTCTATGGCTGAAATTTAGTTTCTTCAAGCTCACAAAAGAGCTCTAATTGAGGTTTTGAGAGGGAGAGGGTGAGAGTGAGAGGGACGGCAATGAACAAGACTTTTGATTTTTTTTTTTTTCTTTCTTTTCTTTTATGTCTTTAGGAAGACCACAAATTTTAATTAAATAAATTTTAATTATAATAATTATTGCATCATGATATTTCTGGGTGGCTTCCAATTAAGGACAGCTTATATCTTACTTGGATCTACCTTGATACCCTCTACTGATACTACATGCCCCAAGAAAGATATTTCTTTCAGTCAAAATTCACACTTCGACAATTTGACGTATAGCTGTTTCTCCCTCAAAGTCTGCAGTACAATCCACAGATGTCTATCATACTCTTCTGCACTCCTCGAATAGACCAATATATCATCTATGAATACTACAACAAACTGGTAGAGGTATGGTCTGAAGATAGTGTTCATCAGGTCCATAAAAACAGCCGGAGCATTAGTTAACCCGAATGGCATGACCAATAACTCATAATGGCCATATCGGGTTCTAAAGGCAGTTTTAGAAATACTTTGCTCTTGTACTTTCAGCTAATAATAACCTGATCTCAGGTCAATTTTAGAGAACACAGCTGCACCCCTCAACTGATCAAATAAGTCATCAATGAGGGGCAATGGGTATCTGTTCTTTATTGTCACCTTATTCAACTGCCGATAGTCAATGCATAACCGAAAAGTGCCATCCTTCTTCTTTACAAACAACACTGACGCTCCCCAAGGTGACACACTAGGGCAGATAAAGCCCTTGTCAAGCAGCTCTTGCAACTGCACTTTCAACTCTTTCAAATCTGCAGGTGCCATTCTATATGGTGTTATAAAGATTGGATCCACACCAGGCATAACATCAATTTCAAACTGCACTTCCCTTTCTAGAGGTAATCCTGACAATTCATTAAGAAATATATCCGGAAAGTCACATACCATAGGGATGTCCCTCAATGCTAGACTACCCACTTGGGTGTCTATCACATGTGCCAAGTACGCCTCACACCCCTTCCTAATCATTTTTCTGGCCAGTACAGCTGAAATAATGTTTGACGGCAATAACTGCCTCTCCCCATGTATTACTACATCACCATACTAAGGAAGACCAAAAGTAACTGTCTTCAGTCTACAGTCAATCATTGCATGATGCCTGGCTAACCAATCCATGCCCAAGATAATGTCATAATCTTTGAAGGGCATTTCAATCAAATTAGACAGAAAAGTGTGTCCTTGGATTACCAAAGGACAATCCCTATATAGTCTATTTACCCTTACCTTCTGACCTAATGGACTAGTTACTAGCACATCATAGTCCATTGGTACACACTGAATAGCAGTAGAATACATCACACTAACACTGACATATGAATGTGTGGAGCCAGGATCAAACAACACATATACATCTTGGTTAAGGATGGAGAAAATACCAGCTACTACGTCTGATGTTTCAGCCTCCTCCCTTTGACGCATGGTATACACTCTGACTGGTGCGCCACTGGGTACTGGCTGGTTAATAGTGCTTTGACTTCCAGAAGTGTTACCAGGACCCCTACCTCTGCCTCTACCTCTACCAACTGGCTGTGACCCTCTAGGTGTAGAAACTTGGGCTGATCCTTCAGATGTAGCAGAAGGTCCAGATCGGCGCGGACTAGTACAATTCTTAGCAAAATGTCCGCTCCCTCCACAGTTATAACATGCAACTATGGCCTTGAAACACACCCCACCGTGTGTTCTACCACAGGTTTCACACTGCCGGACTGATAAAGATCCTTGAGAAGCTTGTCGGGTCTGCTGACCAAACCGGAGCGGTCTTTGGCCAGAGAATCTACCTCTGCCAGATCTGCAAGAGCTATATCCCCCAGACTGTTTCCTCTTCCCTGAACCACTTTCAGGTGTTTGATCAGTAGTCTTTTCAGTTTTCTCTTTCTCTTGTGTACCCTTCTTCACTGCCCCTTCTGATTCTATCCTTTCCAGTTCCAGGGCTTGTGAAATCAGCTCAGAAAAATTCTGGTGTTTGAATCCCACAACTTGCATCCTCAGATTCGACCTTAACCCGGACTCAAACCTTTTACATCTGTCTCTGGGGGTGGAGACTAAGCTTCCAGCATAGTGGCTTAGCCTTGAAAAGTCCCGTTCATACTCTGCTATTGTTCTATCCCCTTGTTTCAAACTTAGGAATTCCTGTAACTTCATATCTACATAAGCATCGGGAACCCACTTCTGTCGAAACTCCCTCAAAAAGTCTGACCAGGTCAACACAGGTGGCTCAACCAAGCTGTGGGGAATGGTCTTCCACCATTCATATGCATCCCCTTGCAACAAAGAAACAGAGTACTCGAACTTCAGTTCTTCTGCACACTGCAGCTTTCTGAAAACCCGTTCCATTTGCTCTAACCACTGTTCTGCCTCCAGTGGATCCACAGTGCCCTTAAACTCGGTGGCCCCAAATTTCATTAATTTTTCATATTGCCGAGCCAAGAGCTCGGGTTGTGCTACAGGTGCTTGCATCTGAGCTTGGGGTGGCACATTTCTCGCCATTTGTTGGAAAAACGCAGCCATCTGCTGCACAAACTGAGCAGGAAACTGCGGTGCTGGAGTAGGAGCTGGAGTGGCTGACCCACTCACGTTCTGGAGTGCTGGGGCTTCCCCTTGAATCTCAGCCTCAACAGATTGTTCCACGGAATGATCTCTTTCTTCCATTTCGTTTCTCAAAAATTTCTACTTCCTGAGATCAAACATAAGGAGGTTGACCTCCGTTAGTGCATATTCATGATGTAAATATGTTATATGTATCAATTAAAGACACTTGAGCAGTTGTACTTATCAAAGAAATATTCACATAAATAGTCAAAATTTATTGCAAAACCATACTCTGATACCACTAAAACATGTCACACCTTACCCCTCTGTAAGGCATAACACGATCCCGTAGAATACCTAATGAACTATCGAACTTCACCTACCGATAACTCATTAGGTATACTACAAGAGATTTTAAAATCATTTTCTTACATTTTGGAAGTGGTGAGCATTTTGGTAAGAATTAAAATCATTTATTCAAAGCTTAAAAACTAGTAAAAATTTTTGTACATTTTTATTTTTTCGCAAATTTTATAAAAATTTCAGTAGAGTGCCGTCTGTATTTTGAGACAACAGTTCTTCAAATACCTGAGAAAAACACTTCCAATAAATTTTCCACAACTTCCAACCTCCAAATAATCTCAAGTCAACACAATTCAATCAAAACACATGTGTACACCCATCAAACCCTAGCTGACCAAATTTACTTCTAGTCCTCCAACAATTATTTTCATTTCATTTTAAGCATATTTCCAAGTTCTTCATGCTATAAATATTTTAATTAAACTAAAAATTTAAAGTGAACTCACTAACCTTGAATTGCAGAATTTTCTTCCTCTTCAACTCCTTCCTTTCTTCTTTCTTTCTCCTTAACTCTTGTTTTCCAGTTGCCCAAATAAACTTTAATTATGGAACTTGCAATTTCTATGGCTGAAATTTAGTTTCTTCAAGCTCACAAAAGAGCTCTAATGGAGGTTTTGAGAGGGAGAGGGTGAGAGTGAGAGGGACGGCAATTAAGAAGACTTTTGATTTTTTTTTTTTCTTTCTTTTCTTTTATGTCTTTAGGAAGACCACAAATTTTAATTAAATAAATTTTAATTATAATAATTATTGCATCATGCATGAGGTCATGCATGATGTCATCACTTTTTACTTTTCCTTTTTTTTTTATTTATTTTTTTTTAGTTCTTTAATTTAATTCCCGATTTCGAAATTTTATTGTCTCCGATTTTATTTGACAGTTAGATCAGGTGTCAGCTCTCGAGGTCAATTGACCAAATTGCCCATCACCGGTTCGACCCGGTTTGCAAATAATTCAATATTTCTTCCGAAAATCACTGACCTAATTATTTGACTAACTTAACAATTCCTTTTTGTGATTTTCTCTTTTCCACTGTGTTCGCAACAGTCCTAAGAACCGTGGCGTCACATTTTACGGTTCAAAATTTGAGTTTAAATCGACTTCGTAATCCTTCTCGAGAAGGACACCCATCGCTGTGACTCTCGGCTCATTTAACTTCTTATATTATGTTTTTCTTATTTATACTTAACTAATTGTCAATTACTAATTATTTGTGTTCAGGACTTATTTAGTTGTCTTAAGTGTGATTCTAATCCTCTTAATTGTCCAAACCAACTTCAGTCACCAGAATAGTAAAATATAACAGGCTATGCAAATAGGGGTGTTACATTTAAACCCAAGTCACACAAGGCAATCAGCACTGACAGCACGTGACGGTCAAGTCCTGTGTCCAGAATGTTTGACATGTGAAATGCCAAATCCAGAGATTCTATTGCTGTCTTTGCAGCATCAGGATCAATGTCAAAGACTTTCAAAATCTGTGAAGAATGAGGGTTCTACTTAACTTGAATAGCTCACAAAATCAAATTAATTTAAGTAAAATTTTCCCAAGCGTAAATTTAGAAAAAAGAATGATTAGGGTTTTCAGAGATTGATTTTTTGAGAAGTCTCTTGGAAATTAAGGATACCAAAACTACGTAAGCTAGCCCATCCAACACAATATATCAAAAATAATATATATTATTCAGGAGATTAGTGTGAAATTATAGTACAGAGAAGCCAATTAGGTATGTTATAAACATGACTATTTTACATGTGTATTTATAAACAATCTATATGAGATTTTGCATAATAATTAAACAGTCCAATAGATTCAACCTTTGTCAGTACATATGCACATTTTGTGATATAAGAGTTTCAGAGCACATCAGAAGGAAGAAATAAATAACCCAATTGAAACTCTACTTCCATTAGATAAATACAGAACAACACCACCCAGCTATACAAAACACATTTACAAACAAATCAATTAGTCCGTTCAGAGATTTTTACCTCAATTTATGGGATTTGAATTGGGAAAATTGTTGAATCTTTACCAAATTGAATTCCTTGAATCGGCTAATTCTTTTGGCCTATGAAGATCGGGAAACCCTAAAAGAGTATGATTTTCTAAGAAGGGAACGAGGCAGCGCAGGCAGCTATTTAGGGATCCATGCTTCCGGTTCAATCGAAACGGTAACGTCGATAGCTTCAAAGCGGTGAATGGCAACCACAACGACGACGTAGATAGAAAGGCAATCGTTAAGGACAATGAGGTGGTTGGCTTCAAAGTGGTGTGGCAATAGGCTAAGCTGTTAGTGCTTGTAATTAGAGGAAGTTGCAATTTTTCTGTGTTTTCCCTGTTTGAACGACAGTCAAACTTTAAGCATAGAAATGGAAAGCTCTAAATGTGATTTAAAAATAAAATACCATTTTTATCCTCCTCATTTAAATTTTACTTAATAATTAATAAAATAATTAAATAATATCATTTTTATAAAAATATATTAATAATTAATTAAATTATATTTTATTTTACTTAAAAAATAATATAAATATTTTTTAAATATTTAATAAAAATAAAAATAAAAATAAAAAAATAATTAATATTATTTTTAAATATTATAAATAATTAAAAAAAATTAAATATGATAAATAAAAATAAATAGAATATGTAATTTATCATAATTAATGAATTAGAATTCATTTATTATGCAATTCCTATATATCCATTCTTATATTTTATTTTTGTTAAAGTTATTTAAAAATAATTATTATCTTATATATAATTTAAATTCAATAGTGTTAATTTTTGTTCGTAATTATTAAACTTTGAATTCGAATCTAAACATTATTAATTAAAAAAATTATTATTTTTATAATTACTTTAAATTTATGTAATTTATTATACCTCGCTCTCTCCTCCTCCTTCATTTCTCTCCCCCTCTCTCATTTTCTCTCTCTTTATTTTTCTCCATTTTTATTTATAGATACTCTCTCTATCACTCGGTCCTGCACATCTGCAAATATATACTTTTGAAAATGATCAATTACGCATTCGTGTTTGGCTTTTTAGTTTGGGCAATTTTTTTAATATTTATAATTATCTTTCTCTCTATCTTTTTCTTTTATGACAGTAAAGCGAAACACATACACACATAGTATATGAGTTATTGTATTAATATTCACACCCAAGCAATTACTAACTGGGAGGAGTTTTGACATATACCTATAAACCCACACACACATTCATAATTGATGTGAGAGTCCGAAGACTCTGTCCTAAGCACGCCACACATAGGATTTCAACCAGACCACCAACAAATGGCAACAAAGCCTTTTAAATTTTTTTGACAATAAAGTGAAACACACGCACACACGGAAGTATATAAGTTACTGTACCAACACTCACACTTAGACAATTACTAAGTGGGAGGACTCCTAAGTAAAAGTAAACTTAAAATAAAATAGGTAAAAAATAAAATTCAAAGTAAAAATCTCAATTAAAAATCAAAATGAGAAACAATAAACCTTGAATCCAAGATTCATCAAATAAACCAAAACATACTAATTTTAAAAATGGAGAGAGACCCCAAGTTTGCTTGTTTCACCATCCGCTAAAGGATTCCACACCACCCACAAGAACCTAACACCACTTTCTCCAATTCAATAGCCATTTCCTTTAATTAAACGTTGCAATGATTCTAAGTGATTTTATTTATTTAATTGAAGCACAATATGTTAGTAGAAGTTGATGGTTTGTACAGTGGGAGTCAGTCATTTTCTTATCTTATTATAAATGTAATAATCCTAGAATAAATAAATGATGAGGCCCAAATTCAAGATTTTTACACCCTCTGTATATTAATGATGAAGGAAGATTATCAAATTATTCCTAATTAATAAATGAATCAAGTCATTAATCATGATAAATAATAAAGATTAAATGGTAATTTATTCTTTAAAAGATAGTTACAAAACTACCCATCTAAAATTAAAGAGATTTTTTCATAAATAAATTTTAATTTAATAGTATTAAATTCATTTTTAAAAATTATAAAATCTTTTAACAAGTCTCAATAAAAATAAATTAATTAAAAATTTTCTTATTCAATGTAGTCTAACATGTACTCAGGATGGAGCTATATTGGGGCCGTAGAGACCATGGCCACAAGCCCAATAGCTCCCATTAATTTTTTTCAATAAAAAAGTTTTATTTTTAATTTTTTTATTTAAGCATAATTTTTTAATTTATAAATAAATATAATTAAAAATTATTTTAATTTATTTATATAAATAATTAATTACAATTTAATATAATTTATTAAAACTATTGTATTATTATGATATTTTTTTTTATTATTAAGTTGGGGTCTTAGAAATATCTATCCTTTTAATTTTTATGCAATTAATAAGTTGTGATTGTAGAGAAAAAAGAGAAAGATGGAATCTGAAGACAGGATGAGACCTGAGATATTTTTATAAAGATAAGCATGAAATTGGAACACATGATTTCAGAATTTCCAGCAGAGTTCCATTCATTATGTTTTTGAATTTGATGTCTCCAGTCTCAGAAAGCACTCTCCTAACTTCCACGACAGCAACATTCTTGCAAGATTTAGACATCACAACCACTTCGTTAGACGAAATCAAAATGGATTAGGTCATTTTAGTGATGGAGAATTCAATTTCAACCTCATACTATTTGTCTAAAATTCGAGTTAAAATTCTATATGAATATTCAGTGTGACGGTAAAAAAAGATTAAACACTGTTTTAGTGGTTAAGAAGTTGAATGAACCAAATAAAAATAAGGCCGAACAAAACCTCCGTTCGCTCAACAAGGCAAACGAAAAATATACCAAACAATAACTATGCCAATAATCAAGGAAGTCCAAATCTCAAGTACCAAGCAATAATCACACAAACAATTAAGTAAAGAGTAGATTTTATGGAAACAATCTAAAAAATTTAATAAAAAAACGAAACAATGGTTATTTTCATAAAAGATCTATAAATGCCAACCAAATAATCAGAAACAAGTAAGCATATTCTTATTCTCCGAAATATGCTCATTATTCATATATCAAATTTTCTAACTTAAATATTTAAATGATCTATCAAAAGGCCATCCACCTCATTCTCCGTTATCTTACAATTTTTACGTGGCATTAGGACGAGGCATATAGAACTCTGGTAGCATCACAACCCAATTTAATGTGTCGCCTACCAATTTAATATTTACACTCTTGATTTCATATTTCTCAACACACCTCAAGTTAATGGCCCTTATGAGTCATGCGTACACATATTGTCTCCAGACATTGAATGATGAATCTTCATATTCTTATGCATAGGTTATATTTAGTATTATTACTGATATCTTTAAATATATTAACTAAAAGTTATTAAAATATATTTTAAAATTAAATTTAATATATTTTAAAAATACAAAATTTTAAAATAATAAAACCAACTTTCTTAAATTGTTTTTGAAAAACAGCTGAAATAACACCTCTAATTTTTTTTATTTTAATCTCTCAACCTCATTCCAAAAGGAAACATGATATAATAGATGGATTAATTTAAGAAAATTAAATTTGATTTTGAATCAATTTATTAGTGGAAGCACAAGTATGTTCTTTTTCCATTTTTTTTTTACTCAAAATGCTGCAAGTTCGTAAGAAAAATCAATAAATTCTTGAAAAAGTCATAGTGGGTAATGCTATTCACTCCTCTTCCATAATGTGATTTGACAGGGTGATATGAAGGCACACCTAGCTGTCTATGTCATATGGCTTTTATCTCTTGAAGGATTTCATTTTCAATTTCAAATGCTGCAATATTTGCGCCACTAGCTTTGGTTTATTTTCAATCTGAGCTGGTGCACATGGTGCCCATTGGTCTTCTCATTTTGAGGCAATATCTTTCCCAAGCGGTGCTTAAGATATGGAGAACAAATTTGTGTGGCAACCCACAAGATCCATTATTTTCAGTTAATAATTCATCGAATGTTTCCTTTGCAAGTTGGCAAGTACTAGATTTTAAACCACTGTTATTAAGATTTCATAACCATATCTTAATCTTCACTTTCTTCTTCTTAGGTCACATTTATGGTCCACTTAACTGTTTTAATGGTTAAACAGGGTCCAGTAGAATAACTGCTTGTTTGTGGACATTACAGTTAGCTGCCCTTCTAATCAAACAAGCTTTTCTTTTGGGTTCTGCTCATCAAGAAAGCAGGAGGTCATTGTGACATGATGAAGACTGAAGAATTGCCAGATTGGGAAAATGAAAATATGCTAATTCCTGTAGTACTGTAAAATGAAGATTTCATACATATGACAGACGCATTTTTACTGGATTCTCACAAAGGGGTGAATTCTGCTGTGAGTCTCACCGCCTGGGGTTCAACTCTTTGTTGTTGAACTGCATTGTGTTTGGGTTCACCTACAATTTCATTTGTAAAACATGAGACTGTAGAAAGATAACAGAATGTTAAAGCTAAACTAAGAAAGAAATTAATATTGCAATAAACATGTCCTACTGAATCCTGGAATTCTCTTCCTACTGAAACAAGTGACTGGGGAAAGTGAATGTATTGTGAATTTGTGATTAACACCTGCCCTAATCGATTGGCGGACTGAGAGACAACATCACAACAACATAATGATTAAAGAGAAGAAATGCTCAGATTAAATATTTTATGATTTGAAAGATCATTCCACCCTTTATACAGCTTTCCAATATGGGCTTCAATGGAATCAACTAACAAACAAGAGTTTTATATATGTATATTTATATATTTCGTGTCTTTTGAGGTTGGCTTGCAAGTAGCAGGATTGCTTCTATCTGTCACTTCAGTTTTGTTTCTGTTTATTCCTTTCAATTAGCAAATTAATTGTACGAGGAAGTTAAACAGAATTAGTGACTTCTTCATTTTTTTTTTAACTTCTGGATATTAAACGTAAAAATTAATTTGTTGTAAAAGACAATTTAGAAATGTGCATATCTGACTGAATCAAGATCCTTTAAATCTTGAAAATGCATAAAATCTTGAAATTGATTCTTGGCCCAAATTGGAAATTAGAACCATTGTTTTCTTGGAATTATGAAAAGTTCACAAAGCTAGAATGGACAATTTTGAATGAACCAAATAAAGAATAAAAATTAAACATTTGCAAAGTATGAAATTAAATAATCAATCACATTAATTAGTATAGAAAAACCACCTTATCCCTATACAATACGTAATAACAACCACACAATTTCATTATTGGAGAGGTTCTATCCTTGGGGACTGAAGCTCATTGAGACCTACTATCTAAGTAGCTAGGAAAGGAGTAAACAGTTTTTCTCCCTGTACATGTTCATCATATATGGATCATTCATAAACTCTTCCCCTCAACCCCTTATTGGCAATTACTAGACCTTAATATATATGTATGGACTTAATTAGACTTTCTTGAGTATAAAGAATTGTTGCAAGAAACTCGAGAAACCATTCTCGTATTATCTTGCTGCCCATGAGACTTGGAATTGAATGAAGATTGTCTTCCTTGCCTCTGTTTTCTTCTTGGCTGTGATGACCTTGGAATGAAAACTCCTGTTCCTTTGCTTTCTCTTCTTTGCTCATACATAAATGGTGATGGTGCTATTGGATAATTCGCTCTTGAGAAATCCTGCGAGAGTAGAAGGATGAGATATAGATATCGTGCATGAAAAGGTAAGATAATACTGTTATTTTATGAAAAATGAGAGTATGGAGATGGAGAAAAACCTGGAAAGAAACTGAAGGATAATTTGCAACTGGGTCCTCATCATCATCCATGACTAGAAGAGAAATTTGCTTGCTTAGGTCTGCGAAGAACAGATCATCTTCCAATTCCATAGCTACTTCCATGGCAACTCCAAGTATAGAGACCACTCTCTGTTTCTTTTGGTAGGCTACTTAGAAAGTGTTAATTAAGCACCAAAAATAACAAGGTGATGCTCAGTTCTAATCTCTGAGTCTCACCCTTTTTTTTCCCTATTGTCAAGTGAAGTGGGGATGAATGGGTTATATAAATAGGGAAAGGCAAAAGAGAAGGGTGAGAAAAAGCAAAATGAGTTGTGCGTCTGTGCATGTGGGGTGGTGGGGACTTCAGTGGCAGTCGGCCAATCTGGCTAAAGCCCCACAAGAATCATGAAGTGTGTTATGATATTATCCAGTTGGAGAAAGAGATGAGGAACAACAAGCAACAGCCCACACACAGAAATCTAATCCAAGATAGACTCAATCTCTAACATTATAGTTGGTTGTAAATGGATGCGAGCTGTCTCTCGCTCTCCCACACATACACATGCCTCTCTTAAAGGTGAAAGGTATGGCTAAAAATTCAGAGTCAGTCCACAAGTGTATTAAACATGCGGGTGAATGCTCATCAGACGAACAAGTTTTCCATCTTTATTATTTATTGCAGAATTTATAGTGGGGCCAGTGCCCAGTAGTCATAAAAAGAACTGATACCTTTTGGGCCAGTTCCGATGCACCAATAACCACGGAGCCACAACTGTAATTGCCTGCGGTTAAAAGAACACAATGGAAAAGACTTGGAAAATTATGGAACTTAGGGGTAAGGGTAGGATAGATCATAAAGGGGCATTGGTCTGCTGGTCAATTACTTGTATTGATTCCCTGAAGAAAATTTCACCACCCACTAGTACACTGGGTTTTTGAATTCTATGTTATATGTAGCAATAATTTTACCCTTGCTGGATAACAAGTACGAAGTGCCTCGATAATGGACGGCGTCTTGGTCCACACGGTTTGTAGGGCTGGACGCCCTTGCAAATAAAATTAAGAATAATGTCCAATTTATCTATGTGCTTATTAAAAAAAATTTAATTTAATTTATTTTTTACTTCTATTAAAGCTTAAAATAGCTCAGTCATATAAAAGTGAGGTACATGCACTAAATTAAATAAATATTTAATGATTTTTTTATTTTTAATAATAAAATATTATTTTTAAATTAATTAATTGAAAATAAAAATAAAAAATGCTATTTTTATACTCTCATATAATTAAGTAAATTTATAAAATTAAAATCCAAATTTGTTATATTTACAAATAATTAAATTAAAAACCATAAAATATTATATTTATATTTTGATATAACTAATTAAAATTCAAAAAAATTATAATAAGTGTTAACTATCTAAAATTAAAAATCTTATTTTCATATAATTACTTAAAAATAAATAATAAATAATATTTTCATACTTTCATATAATTAATTCAAAATAAAAATTAAAATGAAATTAAAAAATTTTAAATTAATTATAATTAACTAAAATAAAATATAAAAATATAATTTTTATATTTTCATATAATTAATTAAAATTATAAAAATAAAACAATTGTAACTATAATTAATTAAAATTATAAATATAAAAAACTCTATTTTATATTTTTATATAATTATTTAAAATTAAAATTCATTATAAATTAAAAATATAAATTAAAATAAAATAAAATAAACAGCTTCTTACGCGCCTCTAAAAGGTTGTAGATTTCATGCATAACAATTTTGGGGCAATTTGAGTTGTAATGGAAATTTCAAGACTAATTTGACACAAAAGTTAAAAATAAGTTAAATTAAACTTTTTTAGTAAGTATAAGAGCAAAATTGAACAATATTCTAATAAAATTATAGAATACATCACAGCATTTTTAGTATCCATTTTGTCTACTTTCCTTGCCTACATTGTTCCATTGGCAAGGGGTTGTGCACCTTGGAGACCTGATGTAGTTATGAGTACGACCAGGCGTAGGAGGCACTCGGTCCTCCAGATTTTCATGGGCCCCCGAGGGTGCACCTAACACCGCGCGACGTGCGGTGCTCTTCCAGCCGCTAGACCCTACCTCCGACTGAGTCGTTTCTAGGGTGAGCGGGCTGCTAAACAGAAAAGATAACTCTTCCCGAAGCTCTCGCCGATATCTTCGGACTCCCTAACGTTGTCGTCAGCCGCCACATAGCTTCCTTTGATCTTGGAGCGGATATTAGTGTCCATGTGGCAAGTGCAACATGAACATTAATTAATTTCTAAGTTAATTAATTATCTTAATTAAATCTCTTGGAGTGGACTGCTGTTTTTGGTGCAAACACGAACATTTAGTTCACTAAGCTACAAGTTTAGTGACGTCAATGGTACTGCCTATCGTCCCATTGTCGTCATCTTGTATGCCACCACCTCTTTTTGAAGAAAGCTATAAAATATTGAACCGACATTTACATATTAGTGACTAGGAAGCTAGCTCGAAGCAAGGAATTTTCCCACAGGTCAGACTCCAGACCAGAGCTAGACGAAAGCTTGTCTTCACCGACGATGCATCCACCCTTGCAGGCGGTAAACTTTTGACATAACTTCTATTTAGATGTCACAACTGTCAGCGAGACATGTTTTTATTACAAGGCCATTGTCTCGGGTTGTCCGATTGTCAACGTGTGAAACCTCAATTAGAAGTTCTTACATTGAAATTTTCACATGGTTATAGAAATTATATTCTACTATAAGTTATTTGTAAAATAACTTATACAGAAAGACAAACATATATACAAAGCAAGCATACCAGAGAGGGAACTGTATAATTACTCGAGAGGGAGGCTTCGCAATACGCATGGTCTAACTGTACATTAATATCTCTTTGCAAAAATAACAAAAGTAAAAATCTTTGTTAATAACGTTGCTCTCTTGTCTACAACTGTTTCTTTGATGAAACACATCCTGATAAATTGTGATAAAAATGCATTTTAGGTTGCTCACCAACTTCTGCCTTCAGTAAAGGAAATTTCTAAAAGAGTATCTTTCTGGAATTGAGAAGTGCTGCATGCAAAATTATGCCCCACCAGCCATGTCCATGCCTGTGACCGCCTCATTTCCCCTGAAAATAACTCGTAATTTTCTGAGACACGAGATTTTACTGCCGTTTTGGCAGGTCATACCTGTCACATGCACAATTTCTTTTGGCACTTTACCCATAAGTTCAAATAGTGGTAAACTTAGATTTGATCGAGTCATCTCTTCTAGAACTGGCGGTGCCTGCATGTACAAATTCTTCCCCCGGTGTGTGACGCTTGCTTTTGATAAGAACAGCTTATGATGCTCTTCAAGCATATCAATAAACTGTTTACACAGAATCACGGCAACCATCACAAAATTAGAAATTAATAAAGGTAAACAAAGGTGGATATTGTCAGATCAAGCACATAACATATTTTCTAGATAAATAAAAAAAGAAATAATTAATTGGCATTGAAACAAACAATAGACTAGCATTCATCTTTGCTAGCATACAAGAAAAAAATGTTAAAAAATTCAAAGGGCATAAAAGAAAATCCAAAGGAAGAAAAATGTGAAGGAAAATTATTTTCCTTCCTACTAAAGATTTGTGGATTTTCCATCCGAACTACCACTTTTAAATGCCAACTATAATGATTTTACAAGTTTATTGGCATTTCAAACCAAAGCACAAGCAAGGCCACAAAAACAGGTTTACATTGTGTTGGGTCAATATTTTCAGATTGCACCAGATCAAGTAGCATCATGAATCATCATGGGCAAGCAAGTTACAGAATTAAAATGAGTGGAAAAGTTATAATCATCTCCAACTGTCATTATTAGCCAATCAATGGAAAAATGGCCATAAGAACCAAAAAATAACCTTTTGTAATGTAACTGAAGTGTCTAGCTCGACAAGAACACCTGGACCGCAAACAAGACAGTCCTTGTCCTTCACAAATTCAGTTACTTTAACATGGAGACCTTCCACGCCATTATACCTATGCAAGATTCAAACCATTCAGTACACTTTGCCATTTGCTAGAGAAACAGATTAAGTTACATAAATTAATCACTCAATCAATCAATTAATCCAGGAGAAATGTACCCACGTAAGATAGTTGGATAGAGTTTTGCTGCATCCTGATGAAATCATCAAGGTTTCCAATGCACATGCAGCTGAAATTATTGCATTGGTGGAAGCAATAGCTGGTATGATGTTTTTCACAACACCCTGTAAAAGAGGGAGAAAGAATTTGTTCCAGCACAAGAAGGAAAAGGAAGAAAAGGGATATGGAAACAATTTGATGAAGCCAATAATAATTATATTTCAATCACGCATTTTATAGAACTTCCCTTCTTCAATCGGGCATTTTATAGAACTTCCCTTCTCTTTCTCTCTCTGACTCTCTGTGCCAGAAGTACCACAGGCACCATAAAAAAATGACTCGGGTGCCCCAGCAGTTCTCCAAGGATCACAGGTAAAAAAGAGGACTGCAGTAGCCCAGCTGATTGGTAAAGGGAATGTGTTCCAAGGATCAAATCAGAAAATTTAGAATAACAATAAGTCATTTTCCAACTCTTTTCAGTATGATCAGGCAGCTTTGCAGATCTGGAAAAATTAATTCCTAAAATCTAAATGTACCTGAGTAAGTGAATATGAAACTCCTTGAATGCCAAAAAGCTTAGCTCTCCTGACAGCCTAAGGGACAGGTAGAACATAAGTTGAAAGGACCAAATGAAATCAATATTAATTATTAAAAGAATCAGTTATAAGTCCACCATTTCACCTCAGTATAAACCCACTTCATATGTTCTGGGTCATCTGGATCAAAAGTCTTTCCCCTATGAACCTACAAATATAATGATCATAAAATAGGAACAATTAACTGGAAAACTCTCACTTCAGGAGTGGGAAAGGATGATTAATGTAGTACCTCATCCCATTTAATTAAGTGAGCACATTCAATACAATGAGCAGGAGTTCTAGGGTTTTCTGCAAGAGCGCACAGAGAAAACTTGACTTGAGGAGGGAAAAGCCAGATGGTACACTCAAAACATGGTGTGACTCCCGGCATAATAACTCTAGCATGGCCTTAAAACCTTCAGTCCCACCATCTACCATGGGTTTGATCGTTTCTTCCCGAGGGTTGTCATCAGAATCATATTCTAAAATTCCAAAAGCAATGGTTAAATAAAACACAAGCTCAAGAAGAATAAAAGAAGCTACTTAGAGAGGGAAAAGTCTTTGGTTCTTCAAAAGCATCAATATGTTATATACAGAAATTAGAAGTAAGATATTGCAGAAGACATCAAGGCAACCCAATAAATTTTAATTGTTCAAATAAACCTTCCAAAACAGGGACATGCAGACCCTTCCACGATCACTCACACATACACAGTTAACAAGAAAACTAGTGCAACAATATGCCACATCCAAAGCAGTCCATACTCCATACCCAAGACAACTGAATATTAAAGCAAATACAAAAGGAAGAGAAAACTAGTGATGCTATAGCACAAAGACAATGGAATTAAGCTTATCATCCAATTATTGAAATATTTTATACTTAAGTTTGATATATACTTTGGCATTATATACACGGAAGTAAGCATGCCTTAAGGTCCTAAATTCATATGATCTGTGTCATAAATAGGGCATTCATCATTTATAACATTGTGTTTCTGTAACACCCCTATTGGTATAGCCTAGTATATTTCATTGTTCCGGTGACCGGTGTCGGTCCGGACAATTAAGGAGATTAGAGCCACACTTAAGACAACTTGAGAAGCCATAAACACAAATAATTAGTAATGTTTAATTAGTTAACTATAAATAAGAAAAACAGAACATAAGAGGTTAAACGAGCCGAGAGTCACAGCGATGAGTGACCTCCTCGGGAACGACTGCGAAGTCGTTTTAAACTCAAATTTCGAACCGTAAAAAGTGACGCTGCGGTCCTTAGGACCCTTATGAACACAGTGGAAAAGAGAAAATCACGAAAAAGAACTGTTAAGCCAGTCAAATAATTAGGTCAGGGAGCCGGAAGAAATATTGGATTATTTGCAAACCGGGATGAACCGGCGAGGGGCAATTTGGTCAATTGACCCCGAGAGCTGACTCCTGACCTAACTGTCCAATAAAATCGGAGAAAAAAAATTTCGGAATCGAGAATTAAATTAAAGAACTAATAGAAAAAAAAAAAAAGAAAAAAGAGATGAAAATGAAAAAGTCAAAAGTTATGACATTATGCATGATGCCATAACTAAATTAATAAATTGAATTATTTAATTGGGATTTTTTTTTTGTGGTCTTCCATAAATTAAATTAGATAAAGGAAAAGAAAAAAAAAAAGAAACAAAAAGGTCTTCTTCTTCCCTTGGTTGCCGCCCACCTTCTCCCTCTCATCTCCATGAAATTTTCTTCCTTAAGCTTACAATTAAGCTTGATTCTCTCCACTTAATCAACATAACTCCCTTAAATACCTCACTAGAACTTGTGATCTCAACTTGAGAAGAGGATTTCAAGAAGAAAGAGGAGTTAAAGATAGTGATTTGAAGCTTTAAGTGAGGTTAGCATATCAAACTCCTTATTTTTCCATTTACATGCATAACTAGTGGTTAAAATGAGCTTAGAACTTGATTTAAATGAAATAAAAATGGGGGAAGAACCAAACTGAATTTTTGGGCAGCTTGAGAGGAATATGATTTGCATGAATATGATACATTTGAATGAGTTTAGAAACCTTCCTTAGTTGAATGATTAGTATTAATACCATTAAGTGTGATTAATTGCAACAAAGTAGTGAAATTGATGAGTTAGTGTTTTGAATGCTAGGGTGGTGTTACACTCATTTCATATAGGCATTTTAGGGTAGTTTTGCATCCATTTTGCCCTTATATTTTAGTATATTTTATGTTTTTAGCTTTATTTTAGTTTATTTGTTAATTTTAGATACTTTATATTTGATTTTTGTAATTTTGTTGTTTTTGATAGGATTTTGTGGCAAATCGAGGATCAATGAGTGCATTAGGAAGTGATTTGAAGAAATTTGGGATTCTTTAAGCATGGAGGAAAGTTGAAGAAATCAAGCCTTGAAAGAGCAAACCAGCCGAAATTTGCTTGAGACCTTGCTTAAGGTCATGCTTAGGGTAAAGCGGCAGTGCTTAAGGTGCAGCACAAGTCAAGCATGAGCAGAAAAGTCCATTTTACTATAAGTCTGCCGAGATTTGCTGAAGGTCTGCTTAACCTTAAGCAGACAGTGCGACCAGAGGCTAAATTTGCTAAGAAGCTGCTTAGGGTTAAGCCGAACCCTAAGCAGAATGCCCAGAACGTGAATAGTGCTGCTGACTTGGATAATTTTACACCTCATTTTCTATCCACTCCTTGTCTTTTATTTACTTTTAGGGTAACTTTTAGGGACCATATAAATTCATCATTTCCTTATTTTTGCCACAAGAGGAAGAGGGAGAAAAACAAAAAAGGAAAGAAAATTTAATAGAAAGGGAGAGGAGGCGCCATTTTCTCTTGGAGGAGGAGCTGCTGCACGAGTTTTTGAGCTCAGAAACCAGAGACCTTGGTTCTTCCACCTGGGTTTTCCTATTTCAGTCCTTTTATCATGTTTTTCTTTATTCTTCCATCTATATTTCTTGTAAATACCATCATGAGTGAGTAATTTCTTTAGATTTCAGAGTTGGGAAATATGTTTTAGATTAATTTGTGGATTTGGATTGGGTATTTCCTTATTTTATATGAATATGAGTTTTGATTCCTTCCTTGTGTGCTTGATTTACTTGCCTAATGTTGGTACCCATTGGGTATTGTGTTAATCTTTGATTGAAGGACCGAAAGGTGAAGGTCATTGATAGTTAATCAAGGATTGGAACTTAAAATCACCTAGATTTAGAAATAAACTAGGACTTTAAGAGGAATTAATTATTGGTTACAAAACTTAATGGGTTTTAAAGTAATCAAATACATACGAAAGTAGGTTTGGTTATTTTAGAATACACTTTGATTTGCTTGAAAAAGATATCAAAGGAATTTAGAATCAATTTCCTTCAAACTCTATTTTTCCCTAAAAATTGGAATGCCCAAGACAAATCCCAATTAATTTATGCATAAACCCCCAACTCTGGAATCACTTTTACCATAATTAGACTTTCGTTTAAATTACCCATTGTTAATTTTAGTTTAATTGCGAGCTAGAATTAGAATTTATTTGTTTGCTCTTTACCCATTTCAATTAGATTAATCAATTTACCTTGCTCATTTACATTTACCATTTATTCATTAATCATTAGCCCAAATAATCGCTTCATTCATAGTTTAGTAATCAAACAGCAAATCCTCGTGGGAACGATACTTGATTCATCACTTTATTACTTGAGACGACCCGTATACTTGCGGATAAGTCACAACAAGTTTTTGGCGCCGTTGCCGGGGATTTGATTTTTGCTTGATATTGAACGATTGTTTGTTTGGTTAATTTGGGCATTTTATTTTATTTCTTTTTACAATTTTACTTTGAGAATTTGTTTATTTTTGTTTTTCAGGTGCTATATTTTATGAGAAGGACAAAAAGTGAAGAAATCAATTTATTCTTTGACCCAGAAATAGAGAAGACAGCAAAGGCTTTAAGAGCAGAATCTAAAAGGAGAAAAGCTGAAATTAAAGCTCAACAACAACAAGAAAGAGCACAAGAGCAAGAGCAATTACAAGAAGAAATGGCTGACAACAACAACAACAATAACAACCGCTCTGTGAAGGATCATGCCTATCCTAACATTGGAGATTTCATGCCAAGTATCACAAGACCAAGGGTAGAAGCTAATAATTTTGAACTGAAACCTGCACTTTGTCAAATGGTACAACAAGCACAATTTGGAGGAAATCCAAGTGAAAGTCCACATGTGCATCTGGCACACTTTCTTGAGATCAGTGATATGTTGAAGATAAATGGAGTTTCTGATGATGCAATTCGACTCAGATTATTTCCTTTTTCTCTGAAGGACCGAGCTAGAGAGTGGTTACATTCTTTGCCACCGGGTTCTATCACAACATGGGATGAACTTTCTCAAGCATTTTTGGCTCAATATTTTCCACCAAGCAAGACAGCTAAGCTGAGGAATGAGCTGACTTCTTTTAAACCTAGAGATGATGAGAGCTTGTATGAAGCATGGGAGAGGTACAAGGATTTGCAAAGGAGATGTCCACATCATGGGATTCCTAAGTGGATGCTTGTTCAACACTTTTATAATGGAGTTTCACCAGCTATTAGGAGTACAATTGATGCATCTTCTGGAGGTGACCTTATGGAGAAATCTGAAGATGAAGCTTTTTCTGCTCTTGATAAAATTGCTTATAACAACTACCAATGGAGTTGTGAGAGGAATGAGATCAAGAAACCAGCTGGTATGTTCGAGCTTGATGCCATGAATATGATTAATGCTAAGTTTGATGCTTTGACAAAGAAGATGGACAAGTTAAGTATGAAAGTAGATTCTTCAGCCGGAGGTTCTGGTAATACACTAGAAATTGGAGCTGCAAATGTCAATTGTGCAGCAGATTTTTCTGCACTTAATCAAGATTTTTCAAGTGAGCAAGTGGATTATGTGGGGAACTACAATCAAAGACCAGGTGGTAACCCATTTTCTGCAACTTATGATCCAGCATGGAGAAACCACCCAAATTTCTCTTGGGGAGGTAGACAAGGGCAAAATCAGAATTTTCAGCAACCTTCTGGATATCAACAAAATCAGAATTTTCAGCAGAATAGAGGTCCTCCTCCTGGAATTTCTAAACCTCAAAATGTACCTGCTCCACCTCTACCACAACAAGCACAACTAGACAAGACAGCTAGATTGGAATCTATGATTGAAACTCTACTTGTGAGCCATCAAAGTCAACAAGAAATGATTTCTCAATTAGCATCTAAAGTGGATCAAATGGCAACACACAACAAGATATTAGAGAATCAAATAGCTCAACAAGCTAGCTCTTCAAGTAACAAAGCATTTGGGAAGCTTCCTAGCCAACCAGAAAATTCAAGGGAGCATTGCAAGGCTATTACATTGAGAAGTGGAAAAATATTGGAGAATGGGGATAAAAATATTGAAGAGAAAGTTGAAGAAAAGAAAAGCAGAGAAGGAGATGAACAAACTGAAGTTGAAGTTAGAATTGAAGCTGAGAAAGAAAATTCAGTGGAAGAAAAAGGAAGTAAGGAGAGGGAGAGCAAAGAAGAGGAGCCTAAATATGTTGCACCTAAAGCCTACATGCCACCTTTACCATTCCCACAAAGGTTTCAGAAAGCAAAATTGGATAAACAATTTGGGAAGTTTTTGGAGGTATTGAAGTCTTTGCATGTGACTATTCCTTTCACTGATGCCTTAGCACAAATGCCTTCATATGCCAAATTTTTGAAGGAGATTTTATCTAACAAGAAGAAATTGGAGGAATTTGAGACTGTAGCTCTCACGGAAGAAAGCAGTGCCATTTTGCAAAATAAGCTTCCACCCAAACTGAAAGATCCTGGGAGTTTCTCCATACCATGTCACATTGGGGATATCAGTATAGATAAGGCTTTATGCGACCTTGGAGCCAGTGTTAGTCTGATGCCATTGTCTATCTATGAGAAAGTGAAGATTGGAGAAATGAAGCCTACTACCATATCACTACAGTTAGCAGATAGGTCTATTAAATTTCCAATTGGAGTAGTTGAGAATGTTCCTCTGAAAGTTGGGAAATTTTTCATACCAGTGGACTTTGTGGTATTGGAGATGGAGGAGGATGTACACATTCCTATTATTCTTGGTAGACCTTTCCTTGCTACTGCTGGAGCTGTGATTGATGTAAAAAATGGGAGGCTTACATTAGAAGTTGGGGAAGAGAAAGTTGAATTTAATTTGTTTCAAGCAATGAAAAAGAAAGATGATTCAAACTCATGCTTGAGAGTTGATGTGATAGATGAAGAGGTTAGAGAAGTGCTTAAAAAGCAACATCCTAAAGATCCCTTAGAAGCTTGTTTGGTTCATAACATCAAAAAAGGGGATGAGATTGAGGAAGCTGCAGAATATGCTACAATTTTGGAAGGAAATCCACCATTGCCTATGGCTGATATTGAAAAGATTGGGAACTTGAAGCGAGAAACGACTTCATCATCAAAGTTTGAAAAAGGTGAAGCACCTAAGGTAGAGTTGAAACCTCTTCCAACAAATCTCAGGTATGCTTTTCTAGGGCAATATTCTACATATCCTGTGATTGTTAGTGCTAAATTGACTGATTGTGAGGTTGAAAAATTATTGAGAGTTCTTAGGAAGCATAGAAGGATAATTGGTTATACCATTGATGATATTAAAGGAATACATCCTTCTGTGTGCATGCATAGAATTTTGTTGGAAAATGACCATAAAGCCTCTCGAGAATCACAAAGGAGATTGAATCCAAACATGAAAGAGGTTGTGAAAAAGGAGATCTTGAAATTGCTTGATGCAGGTATCATTTACCCTGTTTCTGACAGCAATTGGGTAAGTCCAGTTCATGTTGTACCTAAGAAAGGGGGCATCACAGTAGTTAAAAATGAAAATGATGAACTAATACCTACAAGAACTGTAACTGGATGGAGAATGTGTATAGATTATAGGAAATTGAATAAGGCAACTAGAAAGGACCATTTTCCATTACCATTTATAGATCAAATGCTTGAGAGACTAGCTCATCATTCTTATTTTTGCTACTTGGATGGCTATTCAGGGTTCTTTCAGATCCCTATTCACCCAGATGATCAGGATAAAACTACCTTCACATGTCCTTATGGTACCTTTGCATATCGAAGGATGCCATTTGGACTATGTAATGCCCCTGCTACATTTCAACGATGTATGATGTCCATATTTTCTGACATGATTGAGGGTATTATGGAAGTGTTCATGGATGATTTTTCTGTGTATGGTAAATCTTTTGATGAATGCTTATCTAACTTGTCTAAGGTTTTGCAGAGATGTGAAGAGTTCAATTTAGTTTTGAATTGGGAAAAGTGCCATTTTATGGTACAAGAAGGAATTGTTTTGGGCCATCTTGTGTCAAGCAGGTATTGAGGTGGATAAATCAAAGGTAGAAGTTATTGAGAAAATGCCACCCCCAACATCTGTGAAGGGAGTGAGGAGTTTCTTGGGGCATGCTGGATTTTATAGGAGATTCATCAAGGATTTCTCTAAGATTTCTAAACCTCTTACCAATTTATTGAGTAAAGATGTGGAATTTAATTTTGATACTAATTGTATGAATGCTTTTTGCAGGATAAAGGAAGCTTTGATATCTGCTCCTATTATGCAGCCACCCGATTGGTCAATACCTTTTGAGTTAATGTGCGATGCTAGTGATTATGCCATTGGGGCTGTTTTGGGACAAAGGAAAGATAAGAAGGTGTATGCAATATACTATGCAAGTAGGACCTTAGATGATGCTCAAATAAATTACTCTACTACAGAGAAAGAGTTTTTGGCAGTAGTATTTGCAGTAGACAAATTCAGGTCCTATCTTGTGGGGTCTAAGGTAATAGTGTACACAGATCATGCAGCTATCAAGTATCTCCTTCAGAAAAAAGAGGCTAAACCTAGATTGATAAGGTGGGTGTTACTCCTTCAAGAGTTTGACTTGGAAATTAAAGACAAGAAAGGAGTAGAAAATGTGGTAGCGGATCATCTGTCTAGATTAAGGCAAGAACAAGGAGACAATCTGGGAAAAGAGCCCCCAATAGATGATTATTTTCCTGATGAGCAATTGTTAGCAATCATGAATGCAAAAACCCCTTGGTATGCAGATTTTGTGAACTATCTAGTGTGTGGAATCCTTCCACCTGATTTAACATGGCAGCAAAAGAAGAAATTTCTTTTTGATGTGAAGGATTATGATTGGGAGGAACCATTTTTGTTCAAGAAATGTGGAGATGGGCTGATTAGAAGATGTTTAGCTGATGAGGAGATAGGGAATGTTATCAAAGATTGCCATTCTTCACTTTATGGGGGTCATATGAGTGTGACAAAGACTGCAGAAAAAGTTCTTCAAGCAGGGTTCTTTTGGCCACACATGTTTAAGGATGTGAGGAAGTTTATAAATGCATGTGATAGGTGTCAAAGGATGGGTAATATCTCAAAGAGAGATGAAATGCCCCTCCAAAATATATTGGAAGTGGAACTATTTGATGTGTGGGGCATTGATTTCATGGGACCCTTTCCATCATCCTTGGGACACAAATACATTTTAGTTGGAGTAGATTATGTGAGCAAATGGGTTGAAGCTATACCATCTCCAACTAATGATGTAAGAGTGGTGATTAAATTCCTTAAAAAGTTCATTTTTACAAGATTTGGAACTCCACGTGCCATTATAAGTGATGGAGGTTCTCATTTTTGCAACCATCAATTTGAAAGATTATTGCAAAAATATGGTGTGAAGCATAAGGTTGCAACACCCTACCATCCACAAACTAGTGGTCAAGTGGAGATTTCCAATAGAGAGCTGAAAAGAATTCTTGAGAAAACAGTGAATTGTTCGAGGAAAGATTGGTCACTAAAGTTAGATGATGCTCTTTGGGCCTATAGAACAGCCTTTAAAACCCCTATCGGAACTACCCCATTTAGATTGGTTTATGGAAAGGCTTGTCATTTACCTTTGGAGTTGGAGCATAGAGCATATTGGGCCATAAGGACACTGAACTTTGACTTAAAAACTGCAGGAAAAAAAAGAATGCTGCAACTAAATGAACTTGAGGAGCTTAGATTGGATGCTTATGAAAATGCCAAGCTTTACAAGGAAAGAACTAAGAGATGGCATGATAAGCATATTAGGAGGAAAGAATTTCAAGAAGGTGATGTTGTTCTTCTATACAACTCTAGGTTAAGGTTATTTCCAGGAAAATTGAAGTCAAGATGGTCAGGGCCCTACACTGTTATAAAAGTATACCCCTATGGAGCTGTTGAGATAAGCAATGAGACCTCAGGGACTTTCAAAGTTAATGGGCAGAGATTAAAACATTATATTATTGGAGAACCCACGCAAAAGTTTGTAGAGGTTTCATGGCTTGGTTCTCCAGTCAGGGATACTTAGGAGAATTGGAGTGGAAGGTCAAGCTTAAGACCTTAAACAAGCGCTTCTTGGGAGGCAACCCAAGCGTATCCTTTTATAGTTCATTAATTTTCCATTTCATTTTCATTTTAGTTTTCACCCTCATTAAACTCAAAAGTGACATTTGCTTATCTTTTGTAGGTCATTCATGAAGATTGGGCAAGTTTACACTTGTTGCAAAAACAAAGAATTAAAGGGAAGCAAGTATAAGCAACATTCTGCACTTTATGCAGTACCTGTGAACAGTAACACCTTTAAACTTGTGCTAAATTGCTCAAATTGCAGTCTACTTGATAGCATATGTTTGATTTTGTGTTTTGTGTAAATTCTGTGAAATGCAACTTGAATGAGGATCAATTTTGATATTTAGGACTGATGAGGACTTTATTGAAGTGCAAAAATAATGTTTGTTAAGTTTCACCTTTTAGTGTATATATAATTTTGTAGTCTGATAGGAATTTGCATGCTTTTGTTTAGAATTGCTGCTAATTTTTTGCAATCTGCAGATTTTTGCTACTGTTCATGCTACTGTTCATGCTGCTAAAAAGGTCAATTTCTACATTTTTTCTGCAATTCTTGGTTGATTGGAACTTGTCTGAAATGCTGCTGAAAATATGCTTTTGGTGTAAGTTTAGAAAGGAGACCATTTCATTTAAATGTGCAAAAAGGATAGTCACAATGGATGCTTAAAATGAACAATGATTGCAAAAAGCTAAATGAACATGTGCTATGCTTACTAAGTTTATGAGAGAGATGAACTTAAATCCATCAATTTTATGGTGTTTGTGTGTATTTGGTAATTGCTGAGGGTTACAATAGCATTCCATAGCTTTTGGACTGATTTTGGTAAGCAAAACCACAATTTTGCCCAAAACCTGCCGAAACTTGCTGATGACATTGCTTGTCAAGCAAAGTCTTAAGCAACTTCTGCTGAACCTTATGCCTAACCCTAAGCATGGCCCAAAATACCACATGTCTACCCCACATTTTAAAAGGCCCAGCATTTCCGCCAATTTTCCAAAAACCTCGCCAACACTCCCGATAAACCTCGTCGACTTCCTTCCTCACGCCATTTTTTCCGGCAATTTTTACAGGAAGCCGAAAGGTTTCCTCCTTTTCATTAAAATGGTAAGAACCAAAATGTGGTCCTCTCACAAACCTAAACTCACTGGACTTCGACATTCTGTCAAATCTAAAATGGGTACTCCATCCTCATTACCCATAAACCCTAACCCCAGCACCAGCGGTCCAAACACCAGTAACCCAGTCTCCCTTACATTCTCCAGCACCTGCGTCATCTGCAGATACTATAGAGGAGGTAATTTCTCCATTACCCTGGGCTTTTAGGGATATGGATATGAAAAAGGCCTATGAGAAATTGCTTTCTAAAACTATTTTGGCAAACAAGTATATGGATGAGCAGATTTTGAAAGAATTAGGCATTTATGACTCTGTATTTGCCTATTTGGATGTTATTAGCTGGATTGATTTTGCTAAAATTAGGGAACCAGTGTACAAGGATCTAACCCTCGAATTTTTGAGTTCCCTAAAGTTGAGTTTCAAACCAACAGTGCCTGAACATAAAGATATGATATATTTTCGATGTGCTGGAATTGATAGGGAGTTAGACATAGGTGCTTTGAATGCCATTTTTGGTTTTCAGGATTCGGGGTATAAAAACATTGAGTGGCAGCAAACTGTTTATGACCCTGTTCAATTCTGGAAAGATATTGCACCATTTGGAGGTTATTATAGACAGAGGACTGCAAAAGCCTCTAGGATAGTTGACCATGTATTGAAATACCTCCATAGGTTCATTACTTACACTGTTTTAGGAAGGGGACACAGTAACAGTATTGTGGGTGCTGGGGATTTGTTTCTATTGTGGTGCATGAAGGAGAGAAAACAAGTAAGTACAGCCCATTTCATAGCTACTCATTGGCACCAAATTGTCACCAAGCATACTAAAGGTAGTATTGTTTTTGGGGGGTATATAACTGCCATAGCAAAATCATTTAGCTTTGATGCTAGTCTATATAAATTGCTGCCAGTTTCTGGGGAATCATACATAGACAGCACCATGTTGCTGCATATGGATGTTTGTGAGAAAATAGGCCACACATATGCTCTGTTACAGCAGCACCCTGATACCCCAGCTACTGAAAACCCCACCACTTTTGCAACTGCTGAACCACAACCAACCTCTACCCCACACTTCTCAGCAGACATGTTATCCATCTTAAAATCCTTGGAATCCAGGATAACAAATTTCACTGTCCAACCATCTGCTCCCTCACCTGATACCACAGAAATTCTTGCTTCCTTGAAAAACTTAGAAATCAAAATTGAAGCCATGGGTCAAGAGCAGGTTAACCAAAAGAAGAAGCTAGAAAAGAAACTTAAAAAGAGATTTTTATCTCTTAAAAAGAAACAGAAGCAACATCAACTTCAAATGCTGGAGCTTTACAACAAACTGGCCCAATCCTACAACAATTTATATCATTGGGGCCAAGCCATGTTTCAAGAAATGAAAGACTTAACAGAAAACTTGGAAACTGCTTCTGAAGCTTCGGATCACAATGAACCAACTGCAGAACCTGAAGCAGACCCTGATGCAGCAACAAAGGCTTGATAGCAGAACTTGATCAGTAGCAGCAGTTTTAATTTTTGTTTTTAAGTTTATTTTGTAATCTGTTTATTTTAGCTTTCAAACTTTGGTAATGGTTGTAATACTTTGGTACTTAGTTTTTATTATTATCTCTGCACTTCTTTCCTTTAGTTTACTTTATTTTATTTTATCTTCTGATATGGACATAAACACTCTGTGAATGTTTCTTAGTTTAATTTTTGATTTAACTGTTCCATTTTATTTCTTTACACTTTTTCATTTTCTTGACCATTATTTTTGCACTTTATCTTTTCTTCAATCCTAATTTTGTTGACATTGATGAGTTGCACAATTTTCTTTGAGCCGCAACTGTTCCACATCAGTTGGAGGTAACAGCTTACCTTTTACAATTTATGCTTATGGTATGTTGCCAATGCTTATGCTTTCGCTTTACCCTACGCAACAGGTTAAGCAACATCTTAAGCAGTGTAAATTCATACATTTGGGATACCTTTTCACATTTTTCTCTCTAAAGCTTCATTGTTAATATCATTTTGAGCTAATTTTGAATTCTTGAGCTTATACTGATTTAATCCCCAATTGTATATATTACATTAATTAATTAGTTTACACAATTTTGCCCATCTTTGTATTCATTTTAAACATTGAGGACAATGTTTCATTTGAGTTTGGGGGTGAGGGCAAAATTTTTGCAAAATTTTTAAAATTTTCTTTTATTCATTTATTGCATTTCATTCATTCATATATAGATAATCCATACACTTATACATAAACCACACACATGTCGATACCCATACACGTACATTTGCACATAGTTTTCATATAGATTACACTTAGTTTTAATTTGATTTGTGCATTCATTTTAGGATCATGCATATCATAAAAAATAATTTTTTTTACCTTGTCCTTAGAGGATTGAGAATTGCTTTGAAGAGCAATTAAGCTTACTTTTAGAAGGGTTTGATGGATTGAAAGTTCTAGATAGGTGCAAAGTTACTAGATTCTTGCTTTAGTTTATATCTTCTTAGCCAAGGGCCACCCAATCAATTGCATTGACTTTGAGTGCCTAGAGAAAACTCTAAGGTGAGAAGTAGCTAATTGATGTCTCACCAATCCTAGAACAATCTTCCTAAACCTTTCAAGGCGAAATCATAGCATACACTTGAAAAAGATATGATCTAGGCATTCTTTGAATTTTAAATCCATATTTTAGCCTTAGCCAACCTCACTTAAAAATTTCCCTTTGGAACCAATTTGAGCCTACATTTATCCCTCTTATTCCTTTAGAACCCACATTAATGCCTAGCCATAACCCAAACACTTACCTACCCTCCATGAGAATAATTCTTTGAGTGATAGATACACTTAAAAAAATATATAAAAAAAAAAAAAAAAAAAATAACAATTAGTTGGGAGAAGTGGCTAAAGTAAAAAGGCTAGCAAATTCAATTATGGTATGTAAAGTAATTCACCACTCAAGTATACAAAGAAATGAGTTTGGGGGTGAATTGAAAGGGACAATTGTAATTCAAAGTCAATGTTATTTATGTAGTCCCTCTAAAAGCTTCAAAATTATATGCTAGTATTGGTGAATAGTTGTAAAGTTCCTTCTCCAAATTGATTCAAAAAAAAAAAAAAAAAAAAAATTTGTGTGTCTTGATCTTTTAATAATTTGATTATTCTCATATTTTGTTACCCTTATCCCTTTCTTGTTAGCCACATTATCACCCCCTTAGCCCCATTACAACTGTTGAAAGTCCTTTTGATCTTTTGATGGTGTTTTGCTACATTAGTGGAGATTGGAATAGGAGAATTGCCTATGGGATTGTGATATCATTAATCCATTCATTTACTTCCATCATTATTTGAGACACTTTAGCTTATGGATTACCCTATAGTCTATTTAGGCATGATTATTCTTTGTGATTGATTGGTTTGGGTTTAATGATATGGATAATTGACCCAAGGCTAAGCGGTGATAACTTTGGTAAGGATTGAATTCTTTGCATCTTGAAAGTGGGTATATGGTTTGTTGGTGGCCAAAGGTAAGCTTGAGAGTTTGGATAAGTAATTTTCATAAATTTAAGGTAAGGTACCCCAAATTGTTTTAATTGTTTTAATTTGCTTGAGGACAAGCAAAGGTTTAAGTTTGGGGGAATTTGTTACACTCATTTCATATAGGCATTTTAGGGTAGTTTTGCATCCATTTTACCCTTATATTTTAGTATATTTTATGTTTTTAGCTTTATTTTAGTTTATTTGCTAATTTTAGATACTTTATATTTGATTTTTGTAATTTTGTTGTTTTTGATAGGATTTTGTGGCAAATCGAGGATCAATGAGTGCATTAGGAAGTGATTTGAAGAAATTTGGGATTCTTTAAGCATGGAGGAAAGTTGAAGAAATCAAGCCTTGAAAGAGCAAACCAGTAAAATTTGCTTGAGACCTTGCTTAAGGTCATGCTTAGGTAAAGCGGCGCTTAAGGTGCAGACAAGTCAAGCATGAGCAGAAAAGTCCATTTTACTATAAGTCCGCCGAGATTTATGAAGGTCCGCAACCTTAAGCAGACAGTGCGACCAGAGGCTAAATTTGCTAAGAAGCTGCTTAGGGTTAAGCCGAACCCTAAGCAGAATGCCCAGAACGTGAATAGTGATGCTGACTTGGATAATTTTACACCTCATTTTCTATCCACTCCTTGTCTTTTATTTACTTTTAGGATAACTTTTAGGGACCATATAAATTCATCATTTCCTTATTTTTGCCATAAGAGGAAGAGGGAGAAAAACAAAAAAAATGAAAGAAAATTTAATAGAAAGGGAGAGGAGGCGCCATTTTCTCTTGGAGGAGGAGCTGCTGCACGAGTTTTTGAGCTCAGAAACCAGAGACCTTGGTTCTTCCACCTGGGTTTTCCTATTTCAGTCCTTTTATCATGTTTTTCTTTATTCTTCCATCTATATTTCTTGTAAATACCATCATGAGTGAGTAATTTCTTTAGATTTCAGAGTTGGGAAATATGTTTTAGATTAATTTGTGGATTTGGATTGGGTATTTCCTTATTTTATATGAATATGAGTTTTGATTCCTTCCTTGTGTGCTTGATTTACTTGCCTAATGTTGGTACCCATTGGGTATTGTGTTAATCTTTGATTGAAGGACCGAAAGGTGAAGGTCATTGATAGTTAATCAAGGATTGGAACTTAAAATCACCTAGATTTAGAAATAAACTAGGACTTTAAGAGGAATTAATTATTGGTTACAAAACTTAATGGGTTTTAAAGTAATCAAATACATACGAAAGTAGGTTTGGTTATTTTAGAATACACTTTGATTTGCTTGAAAAAGATATCAAAGGAATTTAGAATCAATTTCCTTCAAACTCTATTTTTCCCTAAAAATTGGAATGCCCAAGACAAATCCCAATTAATTTATGCATAAAACCCCAACTCTGGAATCACTTTTACCATAATTAGACTTTCGTTTAAATTACCCATTGTTAATTTTAGTTTAATTGCGAGCTAGAATTAGAATTTATTTGTTTGCTCTTTACCCATTTCAATTAGATTAATCAATTTACCTTGCTCATTTACATTTACCATTTATTCATTAATCATTAGCCCAAATAATCGCTTCATTCATAGTTTAGTAATCAAACAGCAAATCCTCGTGGGAACGATACTTGATTCATCACTTTATTACTTGAGACGACCCGTATACTTGCGGATAAGTCACAACAGGTGGTGAACCAAATTTTGGAAAAATGCATAAATGGCATGTTGGACCTATTGTGAAGTGAAATAATGGTCAATTATGACCAAATAACTTGTGTGGGAATGATAGGAAACTAAGTTAAATTCGGAGGTAAATGGTCATGCTGCTGGCAGCATGACCAAACCCACTTTGAAGGACCAAAACTCAAATTTTACAAGTCCAATTGATATGCCACCAATTGTAAATGAAAATAGACATAAAATAGCACAATTTTCATTAAGGAACCATGGCAAAAAACTGACTAAAACTTGGTGAAACAATTGACCAAAGTGAAATGAGAGCAGGCTGCCACTGCACCAAACTGACCAAATGAACAGTGTTCATTTGGTCATAACTCGAGTTAGGAGGGTCAAAATGACCTGAAATTTTACCAGCAATTAGATAAGACATAGATCTAAAACTGTCATGAAGAACACCACCCCAAATTATGCCATTAACCCATTCAAATTATTGAGCAAAGTTAAGTTACCAAACCTGCAACTCTGCAGAAATTTCATTGAGCAGCAATGTTTGAAGGGTTATAACTCTCTCTACAAAACTCGGATTTAGGCGATTCTTGAACCGATGGAAACATAAGACATAGTAGAACATTTCATATGAAGAAAGTTAGACCAAATTATGAACTTAACTTGATCAAATTACTGACCAAAGTTGGATCAAAATCTGCCAGAACCCAAAATACCAGTATGAACAGTGCACGTGAACAGTAAACTTATTTTGGCCATAACTTGAGCTACAAAACTCCGATTGAGGTGATCCAAAAATGAGAATACACTTAAGACAATAAGGAACATTTTCTATGAAGGAAGTTTTGTCAAATTCCAACAGTAGATCGACCAATGGAACAGTGCAACTTTGAAGCACTAAAACCGAAAATTGGCAATTTTGCCAAAATGACCTAAGCTTTGAAAAAGTGACCAAAACCAACAAGTTTGGTGACCAAAATGTGGTATGTGGGTGAAGTTGGAGTTCCCATACCTATTAATCCTTAAAAAGTCAACAATTTGACTTGAATAGTGTAGTGAATAGTAACCTGAAACACAAAAATTTTGAGACCGTCGAATTTAACACAATAGAGCTAGTTAAAGTAAAGTTAAATTTATTTTTGGACTTATGTTAAGTTATGGTACTGAAACACTATGAAATTGTGTGTTTCAGCTGAAAAAGACTTGGAAGCTCGGAGAGACTGAGTCAAGGCCTAAAGGCGACTCCAATCAGGTTTATGCACAATAAATTTATGTAATTATTTTCCAATTGAAAATTTGAGTTGCTATACTTTATGAAATCGCTGTGTTATTTATGAATTGTGTTGCCACTTTGTGACTACAAAAATGACTTTGAAAATTGTTTGAGATCTCTAATAAATTATTGAAAATAATTGTTTTAAATTGATTTTGGATTCACACTGAGCATGACAGTATCACATTTCCTCCTCCATTTATGGGGTTGAGATCGTTTATTTTCCTCCCTCTCTGGCTTACCAGTTGAGGTTGTAGATCGGATGAGTACTCATTAGCTAGCTAGCCACCTCCCTCATTTACTTTGATTAATAGGGTTGAGATTGCTTTGTCGTGGTGTACAACATGGCATTGATCGGAAATTTTGTGTCATGACTTAAGTTGTGTATGACTTTGGCAACACTGTGTTATGAAATTATTTGACTAAACTGTGTTTAATAGATTATTTGACAAAATGGTGTTATTAGGAACTTTGATAATTGTTGAAATGTGTTTGAGAAACATTTGAATTGTGTTTGGCAATGAATGATTTAATTATTACATTTTAAATTTTTATTGTACACCACTGAGTATTTTTATACTCAGCGATGGCTTATTTTGCTGTCGCAGATAAGAGCAAGGAAAAAGCAGCAGAGTGAGCTGCTACTGAGTTGAAGATCACATCAAGCTTTTGTACGGGTATTATTTTATACCCTTGTAGATAATTTTGATGTAAATATGGAAATATTATATGTATCAATGTAGTTGAGCAGTTGTAAATAAATTGTAATAATATTATTTTGGGTTGCTTCTGTAAATTTAATATTTGTAAATATGAATTTTCTGCTTTATGCCTTGTTAATGAAGTACTAAAAATTTTGTGATGACCAAATTTGATTAAATTGTGAAAATTGCTTTGAAGTGATTTGAATTGGGTTGATTTGAGTTTTATTGGAGATTGGGAGTTGTGGAAAACTTTTGGAAGTGCTTTTTACAGGTCTTTGAAGAACTGGTTTCTCAAAATACAGAGGGAACTCTATCAAAATTTTTATAAAATTTGCGGTAAAATTTAAAATGGACAAAATTTTTACTAGTATTTAAACTTGAATAAATGGTTTTTAATTCCCACTAAAATGCTCACCACTTCCAAAATGTAAGAAAATTGTTTTAAAATCCCTTGTAGAGTACTTAATGAGTTATCGGTAGGTGAAGTTCGGTAGTTCATTAAATATTCTACAGGATCATGTTATGCCTTACGGAGGGGTAAGGTGTAACAGTTTCGAGGTTCAAGGTTCAGAAAATGAAATGCTCAATGCCATAGAGCTTAGAACAAATGTCAGGTTTTATGAGAAGGTAAAAAGTTTTCCTGCAAAATCTCTCTTTCACAGTTATACATACTCCACAAGGTATAAATAATTTACCATAATAGACTGTCTCTCTGATGACTGATCTCATGTCTACATGCCAAGTGGTCTTTATTCAAGTTGGAATTGGTATCATATACTTCTCAATAGGGTTTATATAGTTGTTGCTGCAGTTCCCATTCATATACTTAGCATTCCTAAATTATTTTTAAAATATAGTCCAAGAATACAAAAATAGTGGGTGCATTAGCAGCATTGACATTATGTAAAAGAAAAGTAAGATATAAAATTGCTTCACAAAATGATACTAAAAACAAGAGGTACAAACTTAAGTTGGCACCAAAACATGTGGGGGAAAGTCAACAGAAAATATTTAATTTATCTAGTAAGGTTAAAAATACATACCAAGAAAACTACAAGCTACAGCATTTATATAGCTCCGAGCCTCAATGGAATCAAGACCAAGCACAATAATATTAAAATCATTGTAAAAATCAATTTCTTTGTCTTCAATACGGCAAAAATGTGGCACAATATTCACATCACTAACTCTTTCCATAACACGCTTGGCTGTGACTTCAGCCTTTGGCTTACCAACATCTTCAAGCCTGCAATAAGCAGGCTAGAATTTAAGAGATTTTCTAATAGAATTAAATACCAAAGCAACTGATTAATGGAACATCTACATGCCTGAGCAGTAAGCAGCACTTATCAGATTTTCTAGGATGCAATAGCGAACACTATATGATGAGAAAAAACCAAAATGAACGCGTTCAAATGCTAATTATTTCAGGTATAACCATTTGCAGGCATGACAAGGAAAAAACAACACATATATACGCCGTTCTGCCTTGTGAAAATTGACCTTTCATCTAGCCAAATCAACTATATAACATTCACAAATACTTGAAGGACAATTGTCCAGCAAACTCAATCTTTTCATCTTTGCAAGAAGTTCTTGAAATGCAATCAAAGGTATGAAAATTTACTTCATCTATTACCCAGTTTAAAGTTCTTTCAAAAATTCCAAGTTCAAAATGAGAGACAAACAACCTATTGCACAACCCTCCATATAAACTACAACTGACGATGCTATCCACTAGTTGACATCTATCATATTCTAATTTCCATATGGCGATTAACAATAAAGCAAGAGATACCAAACTAAAAAGGCATACTAGAATAGAGAATAACAATTATAGAGGTTAAGTTTAGAAATCAAAAACCTGAAGAGGAACTGACGATTGAGATTAGAAACCTCGATGCGGTCCATGTCGATGACCTCCAAATTCTTAAAACCCGATAGGGCCAAGTCCTTTAGCAGCTCGCAGCCCAATCCACCGGCTCCCACTACCAATATTCGAACATACTCTTGAAGCCCATCCCTCAACTGCAAACAAAAGAAATAGCAATATAAATCAAAACCCAAAAACCTAAAATTAAATTAGAAGAAGATTGAACGCGATGTGTCTGCTAAATTGTCACCAAGAAAAAAAAGTAAAGGGGGCTTACTTGCGTTCCAGGTTCAAAGGTAGGGGCGACGAGATTGCCGGGCCTGAGAAGAAGCTTGTCCAGGTCTCTTGACCGGCTCGGCTGCACCGTCGAGTGTGCCATTGTCCAGCTCTCTCCCTTTCTCCTGCTCCTGTTTTGATATTAAGCTCAAAGACCAAAAGCTTAAAACCCAAAATTGGTGTACCACTCGCTTGCATTTTACGCTTTCGCGGGTTAAGGTTTAATAAATTTAATTATTTTAATCAGTTAATTTATTTTTTGATCTTTTTACGGATCTTATTTATTATTATTATTATTATTATTATTGATTTTAAATTCGAATTTTAATCAAAATTTAACGAAAATGGTGAGAGGCTAGTAGGATAAGTGAGGTCAAGGAGAATGCATGATCCTGCCAAGTCAAATTGAAATCTATTGGCAAACAAAGAATTGTTAATTACATTTTCCTCCATGAAATTACACGACTAGATTGTAGTCACAAAAACTCTTTTCTTGAATATATCTCCACCGTTCACTAATTTTATTTCCAAGACCTTCTGCATATCTGTTACTCACTTCAATTGCCTCCTTTGATCAATAGTCTTTATCCAATGCAAAAATCCAGTCAAACTCATAAGTTTAATCTCTCTATAATCATCAAAAATCCAATAAATAAAATTTACAGTGCAAGTTTCTTTTTCTTTTTCCTTTTTTTTTTTTTTTTCTGTCATCCCCAGGAAAATTGTAATCATTTCTAGGCATCCAACTCCTGCCTTTAGAATTGGAGTATAAATAAGAGCTTTCCTAACGAAAACTGTGTGCTCTGTATGAGGATAAGTTATGTGTCTTCTTAGTTTTGCGCTTTAGTAGCAGTGCGTAAAGGAGCTCATTCCATGAGTCAGGGACACCAGGCAGGCACCAATGGCTGCAGTCTTGTAGACGCAATGGCGCAGGTTTGGAAGGCTGATAGTATACAGATGAATGCCCATCTTTTCTTTGTGCAGACATCCTGGTTATATTCAATATATTAAATTTCAATGCCCGGTTTGAATTAGCTGATAGCACATCAGCTACTACTTTGTATTGGGCCCATGTTTCAGGTGGTACTAATGATGACCCAAGCTCTGGCAATGTCTCCAAGTGACAGTTTCCCCCTGTTCTCCAGTCTCCACCTCTGTGATGAGGAAGTTATTAGGTATTCCCGATTGAAAGCATAAATAATACATGAACAAAACTGACAATAATTACACATTTGCATGTCGTCTAAACAAAGAATTTTGGGAAATAATTAATAGATTAAAAAGTTTATTTATCACCTTCCCTCTTTATCCCAAAGTATGGGAAAAAAGATGTGTCAATCATCAAACTGAAACAACACATCTTGTTCATGAAACTTTCCTGCATTAATGGCCTCTGGAAATGCATAAATGAACAGCCTTCCCCTTGCATTGCAAAGAAACTGATAAATGAACTTAAGCTCTCAGGTTCTAGTTAAGACAAAAATCACTTTGACAAGGTTGTGCATTTGAAGAGTTCAAATATCAGATCTTAGAACTAAGAATTTGGAAGTCTCAGCAAGTCTATATGAACACTGACACTGCTCAAGAACTCAAACAAGTTTGAAACAAAATTCATCCCTAAATGAAATACTGCAGCGTTCTTGACAACTTAGGCTTAGCTCGATGTCAAGGACAAACAGATGTTCCCTGGGCCATTGAGGGCAACCCTTCCCAAATAGCCCAAAGTTTCAAGATCAAACAACTTTTAGTTTAGATGCATAGCCTCAAAAATTAAGAACAGAAAAAGGAAAGAAAAAGATACCATATAACATCAACAAAGTTGGTGCGAAAAGAATAGTGTAGTAACATACCTGAAATGTACAGGGGCAAACGTACGAAAGAAAACTTGGGTCTTGCTTGTGTTCACTTTATTCTGTATCCACTGCAACACAGTCTCAATTGACCTATGATATGCTTGTTCAACCCTCATTTCCAATTTCACCTCTCTCCCTTCTTGAAAGTAAGTACCTCTGAGAAATAAATTGAAAATTAAGACCAGAAAATTGAAAAAATTCAAAATTAACACAAATTACTTGAAAGCATGAGTTATTCTGCAATTTTTTACTGAACAATTAGCCTTATCCTTCAAGCCACTTATTTTCCTTGTGTATTCAAAAGATTAAGACCAAAAGGTCACATCACTATTCACTGATTAAACACAGATACAAGCAAATCTTATCACAATATGAATTAAAATGACATTATGGTCCATTTTTGTTCAATTATCATTTGAAAAGAGCATGAGCTAGCCACTAACAACAAATGAAGGCATTCAAGTACCATTTCCTTCACTCAAAGCTAAATGTTGATGGGCCACACACCACTATATTGAAGACAGTAAATCATACTAGCCATTGGAACAACAATGAAAATAACTAAGATGGTAACTATTATGAAATAAATAATCCTTTACAAACACCATGAATCAAAAGCGAAGATGGTGGACTGTCACAGCCATGTATCCTATCCTTCAAATTGTTATTTATAATTTCATAGTAGAAGCACCACCCACCAAGTTGATCTTGGTTGATCCAAATTTATTAAATTTTACTAATGTATCTATCATGACAGAGAAGCTTTCCATTCTAAGATTCCTCATAGCATAGGAGGCAGTTGATCATGCTATTCATCTCTAGCCACAATAAAATTCATCAAACATCGGTTTTAACTTTCTTTTAAACATGAACATCTTGATCAATCAAGTGATGGTATCTAATTCAACTTCAACATTTCATATGGTATTTACCTGTCTCTAAGTAGTTTCCTTCAATGAAATTTTGTAATATGCAAAACTAGATATGTAAGGCCCATACCGCATGAATGAATATCAAAGGATGCACACAAATCTACAAAAACAGAGGATCAATTTACCCTCTTAAGGTTTTCTCGTAATTCCACCAATGCCCCATGTTGAGGACCAGCATGTCAGCATCTCTCCACTTGCCAGAATTCCAATCCATTTGATCCAATTTGAGGGTTAATCTAACATTCTTTGGAACCCCAGCAGGAGGCCGGCTCTGCAATACAAGAAATGGAGCCCGATAGTATTCCATAGTGCAATTATAATCCCGAAACTTGAATACCAAAAATCCTTTATGCTTGGTAATTGGACTGCCATTCACTTCATATATTGAGTCCTTATTAGAAACTGCAGAAGATAACATGCAGAGGAGGGACTCCCATTGATTTCTTCCAATGGAATCTCCAGCAAACACTAGCCGTTTGTTGCGCAGACTCTCCAACATCATTTTAGCATCAAATCTGTTTGCACAGGTTGGGGAAAATGAGGTTTTCTTACTACTTTGAAATTGTACTCATATAATTCATACCAAAAAAAGCTAATCTCAATCACAGATCAATACACCAATAACACTGATGTGAATAATAAGTCCACGTGAAACAAATCCAACATCATGGAATCAAACAGCCACTGATGATACATGCAAAATTAGAAGTTTCAGGTAAAGTTTCCCTTTTTTTTTTTAAGTTTCTTAATTAAATGGGCAACTAATATTAAGAGATAAAAAAAAAAAAAAAAAAAGCAGCAGCTAATAGGCACATAGAATTACAGAAATAAAGTCGGTTTTCTTCTCTTTTAAAGGCCTTCTTTTTCAGTATGTAAAAGCTCACGGGTTTGTTTGAGAGACTTATTACTTCAAGTAGAGAACAAAATTTTCAGCAAATCAGGGAAAAGAGCACTGAAAGTCATCTTCCATCCGTTACCAGCACAAACTAAATGGAAATTTCTAAGTTGCTAAAAAAATAAATAAAATAAGAATTAAAAAGAGGTTGTCGTGGTCATGCAAGGAATAAATTACTAAAACTTGACAATTACTCTTCTAAGGACAGAGAGAAAAAGTTAAAAGCCATAAAAAAGATTCTGAAATTGAATTAAAAAAAAATAAAAAGGAGAAGTATTTGCTTTTTTTGTCGAAGAAGAAGTATCTGTTTGGTTGCTTAGAAATGTAGAACACGTATGCGAAACAGAAATTTCAGGCCTTACTGAAACGCTAGACTAACATATTCACTAGGCCTTCTTGAATATGAATTCCTTTTCCCTAGTTCCTCAGGTTCAATAACTATGAACTTAAAAAAAAAAAATCTTTAATTTCTGTCTTCTTTTTCCCGTACTTTCCTAGCAACAAACAGCCTCAATAATGAGTAGGAAATGAACAAACACCTGGGCAAGTTGCAGTTCTTGGGTTGCCATCTCCACTTGGTGTAGAACAAATCAGGCCTGCCATTTTCAGTGCACCTAAACCCCTCATCCAAAAAGCTACAATCTTTAGAGTGATACAATGGATAAGTCTCATCCCACAACCATTCCCCATCAAATACATCACACCCATCACCATCCTCTCCCAAAAACTCAACTCTTCTATTGGGACTTGACCCATTAACATGCAGCCACATAAACCTTTCTGATTTACCTGGAACTATATACCCCTTATTAATTACAGACCTGAAATCTAAGTAAAAGAAGCAACAAATCACACAAACTGTAACAAAAAAGAACCCCAAAATCCCTACAGATGGTTCAAAAAGTCTCAAACGCTTGAATTTCTTAAAAATTTCTGAGAATTGCACCTTTTCATGGTCTTGCTGATATGGGCTGTTAGACATTTGAACCAAAAAGAGAAGATTTTGGAATCTGGGCGTGGCTTATGCGGCGTTGGTGATCAAGCCCAGATGGAGAAATAAAAAGAGAGTATGGTAAAAAGAGGAGTGCCGTGTGCACGGAAAACACTGGACCATGGTTGTATGCTATAGTACTGTTGACGGGCTTCTTTGCTTGATAGGTCAGTTATGTAATGGAAAAAAGACAGAGAGAGAGAGAGAGAGAGAGTAATGGGTGCCAACGAAGCAAAGGAGGCATTTATGGCAGAATTATAAAAACACTCTCTTTCCGTTACTGCTACTGCGAGTTTATCTCCCTGGAGAGATAGAGAGAGAGAGAGAGGTGCACTATCTTATAGACTTCTAGTACGAATAGTGCACTTGCAGGGATGCTACTGAGATAAAGGATAAAGTCTGAAACTACTAAGCTCAATAAAAATATGAGAAATGCTGTATCATACTCATACAATCATTTATATCACTTATATAAAAACAATTTTAATTAAATTATGAGCCAAAAAAAATCTTATCATTCAATTCCATCGTTTCTTCGCCTGTCGAATGGTAACATCCTTAGATTTTGCAACGCTTGTAATTAGTGACTCACAGTAACAGACTCGGTTACAATCACCCAGCAAGATGTCACCTAACAGCACCCGTCACGGCTAGAGATGCTATTTTCTTATAGGCAGACGCGGGTGGATTGAGACAACGAGGCAGCGCTGTGGGTTTGAGTTCACGCGTGAAAAGCAATGAGTAGGAAATTTAAAAGTGGCCCCTGCACCTACTCTATGAAGAGAGGGATTTTCCTTTTTATTTTCTCATCCAATTGGGTAATCCTCTGCACACACGAGCCGTGTACATAAAATGTTATGTGAAGGGCTGATTTTTTAAAATTTTATACTAATTATAGATAATATGTATAAATAATTTATATAAATTAATATATTTTTATAATTTTATTAAATAATGTATCCTATCTCAAAATTGTTTGTGTATATATTTAATAAAAAAATTAAATAAAAAAAATAAAATTTTTAGAACTCAAATACTAAAAGATATAAAAAATATTTTTTAAAAATATTTTCAACAAAACAAATAAAGTCAAAATATGAGTAAATTTTATCGATCGCGTATGAACTTAGTATATACTATGTTGTAATAGTATCATATTCTTTGCAATGATGAGACAACATAGTCTGAATTTAATATATGAGAAACACCCAAAACTCTTATCTTCAAACCTTGACATACTGAATTAAAAAACTGAAAATTGCTTAGAGAGTAAAGCAATCAGTTGAACATTATGGATATTTGAAACCTGCTGCAGGGGTGTTTGAACGCTTTAGTGGACAATTCTACCCCCGACTATTTTTATTTATTACTTTTTAAAATTATTTTATGCGTCATTTGAAAAAATTAAAATTTTTTTTTTAAATTTACTTTTATCTTTTCTAATTATAATAATTATTTTATAATTTTCTATAATTCATTTTATTATCTCTTTTAATTATATAAAATAAAAAAAATAATTTAATTAAATTATAAAAAATATATAATTAATTATTTTCTTAATTAATATAAAAATTAAAAAACCTTAAACACTAAATAAAAGTTCACAAGAGGTGATAACAATTAGTAATAAATGCACAACACCCAAGACAAGGTCTAAGCCGACAAAGCAAATCCTAGAGACACCGGGTATTCGACCTTGGTTGACCCTGACCTGGCATATCAAGGAGCAGAAGCTCCATATTGCTGTCATCATCTTTCGGCTCAACACAAACAGCCTGCTCAAGTTAAACACCAGAAAAGCCTCATCAACACAGATCGGCAACCATTTTTGTCTAACTATGCTCGGAGAGATTTCTTTTCATAAACCCATCTCGAAGGTCTCAAGGCAGTCCAACCCAGGCTAAAACAAAAATCTCCAGTGGATGAAAACCAACAAGAACAGAGGATAGGATAACAATGGTGTTCTTTGGCCTCTCATTTGCCCATTCTGGGTCAGCCTTCTGAACTGCGCCCCTCAATCCACCGCGCAACTTCACCTCCACCATACACCACTAGATATGTAACTTGCAAAACAAAACAGAGAAAGACAAAGCAAAACAAAATCAAGATCTATTGGCAGCTTTAAAAAAATCCCTCACGAATGAACGCCTGCTCCTCAACCATGATAATAAAAAACCTAATATACAACCCTTCCCACTGGTAAGGAGGGAGACCCACTGACCGGGAAGGGGAAAGTGGCCTTCCTCCGTCCGCAGGGGCCAAAAAAATACCGCCACACGCGACAACCTTAGAGAAGGAACTAGCAAAACAGAGAAAAGAAAACTCATATGATTAGCTTGGTGGTTCAAGGGGGCGTTATACAATGTTATTATGTATATAAATTAATGGTCAAAATTATGTCACATTAGTTAATTTAAACCAATATTGACGTTGAACAATAAAAATAATTAACTTTTAAAATTAAATTAAAATTAATAAAAATTTTGATCATAATTATAAAATTCAAATATATATATTTATATACACACTAAAATTTCTAATATCAATTCTAATATCAATATTAAAAAGAAAGCGGATTAACAAGCAATTAGATAACAAAAAAAAATATTGCAAGTGTTACAAAATTATATTTTAATTAATCATAATTTCGCATTTAATTTAAGTACTTATTTAAATAATTATTTTAAAATTATAATTACAATTACAATGATAAATTCAATTAAATTTCTAATATTAATATATATCTTACCGAAAGTAAACTTTAATAATAAAAATACATAATTTTTAAATAAATATAGTATTTTATTATGTATATAAATACTAAACGCTAAGTATTAAACTATACCTTTTTATGGGTTATTGATAGTAGTAATAATTTTTAAATGGGAAAAAAAAATTCTCACATGCAGTACAATCAGAGTTGTTAAACTCGAAGAAAGGCGCCAGACGAGGCGAGGCACCTGAAATGAGTCGGCCGCTCCATACCAACGAGGTGAGAGGCGCTAGGGCGTTAAAGCACTGCCTCTTCAAACTGACCGGTATTTTTTAAAACTTTTTTTAAAAGCATAAATTAAAAAGAAGCCCTAAATTATCTCACCTTAATGCCATAGACAGCAGATTGCAAAGAAACCAGGTATTTCTTCCTTCCATTCTTTCTCTCTCTCTCTCTCTCTCTCTCTCTCTCTCATCTTCACATTCTTTTCCCTCTCTCTTCTACTCTTCTTCTACCTTCTTCTCCTTTCACTCTGACGCTGCGCCACAGCAATCCAGATCAGATGATTTTTTTTACTTTTTAATTTTTTTCTTCTTTTGTCTCCTCCTCCTCTTATGCTGTTGAATCTCTTCACGCTGTGCAACCTATTACTACCAGTCCAGAACTTTCATTTTTTTTTTTGTTAAATTTGTTAAATATTTAGTGTGATATGCTTTTATTATTAAATGGGTATTGTTGTTATGTGCTTTTTTATTAAATGGGTATTGTAAATTTGTAATTGTGATATGCTTTTCTTATTAAATGGTATTATTGTGATATACTTTTTATTAAATGGGTATTGTGAATCTTGTAATATGTTTTTATTATTAAATGGATATCCTCGCGATATGCTTATTTGATGCCCTTGATTGTTGTTTAAATTGTAATTGAGCAAATTATTGAAAAAAAATTATATTATTAAATATTTTAATTTTTTATTTGTTTGAATTGAGAGTTTGGAGTTGCTTTAATTAATTAATTTATAATTTTTTTTACATATTGTGTTTTCTTTTTGTATATATATATATATATAATTTAGACAATTTAAATTATAACATCTAGCTTTAAAAAGTTCTCACCTCGTCTCGTCTTTCGCCTAAAATCATAGGATTTCATTTTGCCTTAGTGTTGCCTTCCTGTAACCTTACTGTCGCCTTTTCGCCTTGATAACACCGAGTATAATAAAATATACATGATAACACATGCATTCTAAACAATTGCATACAATTAACAAATTTTGATTTGAATGAGAAATTCTTACATGAACGGAGGAAGATTATAGCTTAAAAATATCACTTGTACATATGATTTTACCTCTAAAAAGGAAAAAAAAATGGTGAACCCAGAATAATAATAATATTATTAAAAATAAAAATAAAGAAGAAGAAGCAAGTGTTGGTGTGGGAACAATTTGATGCATAGAATGGTTGATGACTAATGAGAAATTCTTGATAAGAGCATCACATGGTGCTCGTCTCTGGGACACACCAGCAGCAGGCAACGGCCAGCATAACGTACCCGCCATGTCCAAACCAATGAGTTTGTTTTGGGGATGCCCAAACATGAATATAATACTCACTAATCTAATGGATTCATTCTTTGATGAGGTAAGATAGAATTGGGGGTGTGCAATTGTCTGTAGCTTGGAATTCCAAGATTCCACGTTTAGCTTAGATGTTTTATTGTTTGGAAAGGGACTAGAGCATCATCAAAATCCAAAGAAGCAGCAGCAGCAGCTTCAAAGTAACGCATAGCATAATTCCCTTAAATCAGATACGAATCTCTTAAATCCATTTACTCTTGGTGAGAAGAAGAGAACCAAAGAGAAATGGTGTTATCTTTCTCTGAATATATATATAAAAGAACATAGAGGAAATGTACTCATCCTTGCAATTACATGACATGAACAAAGGAACAATTGACTGTTATGTTACAATTATAACCTTTTTTTAGATGCCTAAGTTCCAAATGCGTGAAACAATCAACAAAATATGAGACCTGAGCATCTAGAGAAAGGTATACACAGCCTACAAATGAAGTGCCAAAATTATCAAAGATTAAACAGGAGGCTTATATGATTTTAATGTAGTAATGGAAAGCAAAGAGTCAAATCAAGAAACCAGACAATCAATCAATAAACAATCATGACCTTAAAGATAGCTTCAAGTTCCACAAATGTCATACATATCAGTTAAGTTGTTCCATAGCAAACCGTAAGTTCCATTGCCCATTAAATAGCGAAAAACACTAAGGTTAGAATGAACCAACGAAATAAAAGCCTAAAGAAACATCTAAGAGTGGCAAAAAGCACTTCCAATTAACATCAACTGACTCATGAATCCATTACCGATCCCGAGGATCATACATCATCTGGAGCAAAAAATCCTTGCGCTCATTGACTGGGAAGCCAAAAAAGGCTCTTACCCTTGCAGGATCTTGAGTAAGGAAAGTGTAGGCTGTGTATCTTAAGTGCCGCTCAACTCCTATCTTCACAAGTTCTGCATAAACTTCTCTCTCTGAGTAAACATGCTGTCTAGCTCTCTCAATAATAGCATTTCCCTCCCTGATTGCCTCTGCAACATCATTAATAGCATCCTTGATGCTCTTAAATTTCCTCTCCCATGTACGGGCCTTTCGCTTTCTGTCTTTCGGTAACATTACAGGCTCATCACATTGTGTGTGGTAATACACAAGGAGCATACAGATGGCATGTACAACATGACAAAGAACTTGAGCCACAGCCATTCTTCGCCTTCGATCCCAAAGCTCCCACCAATTTTCTTCATCATCATCTCGTCTATTTTCACAACTATCAATCTATCACAAAATCTTTTGTTAAACTCAGAACCTTGATCTATAATATTCCATAGGGAATCCAATGTGACACAATCCAAATCTAACTTAGGCTCATGGTATAACAATCAAAAAGAAAATCTAACTTAATCTCAAAAATTAGACTTGCACAAGAAATGACAGGAGTTGATTCTTTGTTTATCAAGAAGTAGATTAAAAAGAAATGCTTCGATTATTACAACAATCTAAACCACATAAAACCAACAATTCATACAGAAAATCATTGTAATGTAAAGTTCATAACTTTTCACTTCCTACACATTTAAATCGCCAAATATTACAAATTAAATAGCTTAAGCATTGTATCGAAAGGAACACGAAGCTAACCTGGGAATTACTGGGGGTCATGGTTTTGGGTATTTTCTGCACGGACAGCTTCTTCTTGTTGGTGGTGCTGTTGAGCTTTTAAGAGAAAGGGCTTGAAACCAATCTCGAGAGTTAGATAGCCGAAAGCTAAGGCGCCAATCACCACTATCCCTGATCTTATCGCGTTCAGCCTCGTCTCTGGGTTCATTCTCTTCCTTATTCTCTGCCCTGTACACCCTCACAATTATATTTATATAGCTCTATAATTTATCCAAAAATAATTTACAATCAACCGACGTCGTTTCATAAAGCTTTTGACTTTCGTCCCTCGGTGCTGACCAAAGATAAAGAAACCTACCTGCTCTTCTTCTCTGTACCAAAAGCCAAAACCATCATTCATATTTCAGTTGATCAAAATCCAGTGGGCATTTCTTTCATCTTGGCCTCATTTTTCACAGGTAAGAGAATATGTCTATCGTTAATAAGTGATTCTTGAACTCCGCTATCAAAGAAAGTTTGAAATTTTATTTTTCTTTTATTATATTTCAAGGGACGGTGGTGGGTTTGGTGATGTACGTAAAACATGGCATGAGTCAGCTAACATCACTAAGCAGCGCAAGAAATTGTACCTTATCTTCCTCAGCGGTTTTGAGAAGGCAGCACTTCTTGATAAGGTCTCTTGGAGGTGGAGTTCACAGTAATTTCTGCACTCAGAACAGAATGCAAGAAACTAAACCTTTGGAGGCTGATGCGGAGAACATCCTGAGAGCAATTACTCCAACTCTTGACCCAACAAGACATAAGGGCCAGGCAGGTTAGCTCATGGAAAATTGACCCCGCTGTTCATTATCTTATTAAATCTACTGATAATTGTAAATTGCCATTTCCTTTATATGTTTTTGTATATATATATATATATATATATATTTTTTTTTAGGGAAAATTGCTGTTATTGGTGGGTGTCGGGAGTACACTGGTGCCCCTTATTTTGCTGCTATTTCTGCTTTGAAAATTGTTAGTACCTCCTGCTCTCCTTCCCTTTTTAATTGAGTTTTTCCTTTTGAATTTAGACTAATTTTGGTGCTGATTTGGGTTGACCTATTGCGTTTCTTTCTTTCCAGGGTGCTGATTTGTCCCATGTATTCTGTACCAAAGACGCTGCTCCGGTTATCAAAAGCTATAGTCCCGAGTTGATTGTGCACCCTATTTTGGAAGAGTCTTATAGTATTGGGTATTTTCTTTTCTTCTCAATTTTTGTGTATACTTGTTCATTGTGCTATATAAAGCTTGTTGCTGAACAGAATTGTGATTTTCTGGTGGAAAAAACGTGCTTTTAGGGATGGGGACAAAAAATACATATCAGGAAAGGTTGTTGCGGAGGTTGATAAATGGATGGAGAGATTTGATTGTCTTGTTGTTGGTCCTGGCCTTGGAAGGGACCCATTTCTTCTGGTGTGTTATTCTTGCCTTAGTTTCAAATTTATATATAAAATTAGTTGTCCCTTCATTTCTCAATTTCTGATTTTTGCACTAGGCATGTAGCTATAAGTTAATGCTTGATTGCAGGAGCCTTTGTTTTGTATATTAGGCTGTTTAGTTTTAGTTTCAGATCCAAGTTCTTTCATCAGTTCCACCTCTTCAATTTTACCACCACACTGTATTTTCTATTTAATCCTGCAAGTCTCTTATTTTTGCTTGTTATCTACAGGACTGTGTGAGTGAAATTATAAAGCAGGCAAGGCAGTCAAATGTTCCAATTGTTTTAGATGGGGTATGTAATCAGTGATGTGCACTTGATCTTGTTATGTTGTGATCACCCATTATGTATCTTTACCCTTTACTGTGAGTAAATTGTTCTGTCATCTGCTGATAAAATGGATATTTTTCCAGGATGGACTCTTTCTTGTAACAAACAGTATTGATCTAGTTAGTGGTTATCCCTTAGCTGTTCTAACCCCAAATGTGAATGAATACAAGCGCTTGGTTCAAAAAGTTCTAAATTGTGAAGTAAATGATCAAGATGCTCAGGGGCAATTACTTTCTCTTTCCAGAAGGTAAATTGAATGTGCATTATTCTATTTGACTATCATTGTAAAGCAAATTTAATATAAATGGACTCAACAGTTTGTGGTTGGAAAACTCTATGTTCTGCCTCTGATACAAGGCTGTCTTGTTCAGTTCTAGGTTTTGTTGACATTCTAATGCAAAATAACTTTATTGGGCAGGATCGGGGGTGTAACCATCTTACGGAAAGGAAAATCTGACCTTATTACTGATGGTGAGATAGGTATGGAATAACTAATATGATTCACACATAAGTATGTGTGTTTGTTTTTACATTTTCTAGTCTTTTAGATATCCACTTGCTAATTTCTAAGTTACTTGCTCAAACAGGATATGATTTTTCTTTAGACTTTTTAGTTTGGATGCTGTTACCATGTAGCCCACTCTCTGAATCAAATTAAATGAGTCGAGGCATAGTCACGTTCTTGTAGGCTTCAGAAACCAAATGGTTACTTTGATATTAATCGTTGTTAATTTATGCAGTCAAATCAGTGAGCATCTATGGTTCACCTAGGCGTTGTGGGGGTCAAGGTGATATCCTTTCAGGAAGGTAAGTTAATTGTTTATATATATATATATATATATATTGTACATAAATAATTGAAACAAGCATTCCAGTTATTATTTTTGAACGTAAGTCGTTCTCCATTCTTTTTCTATTCATAAGTTCTAATTGGAATGCTGTAATTTTCCCGGGCTTTCAGGTTATGTTTCCCTCATATTGCTTTCCCTTGTTCTTTGCTATGATTTCAAAAAGCTAAATCTTACTTTTTTAGTAGCTAAACCATTTTGTTCACCATTTTTTCTGAAAATAACTTTTCAGAATTTGATGCATCTATCTAGAATTCGGATTTGAGAATCAAAATATGTTATCATTTTAAATTGAGTATTTATGATGCATCGTTTTTTTGTGGTGTCAGTGTTGCGGTATTTTTATCTTGGGCTCGCCAATATATCTTGGCTGCTGAAGGCAATGTGACCATCAGGTTCTGCTATCCAGTCTCTTTAACAATCCATGAATGTTTCTACTTTGATGCTTTGAGATATTTTTGAGGACTTTATATTCCTTTAAAATTGCGCAGACCAACAAATCCAACAGTGTTAGGGTGCATTGCTGGGTCTGCTTTATTGAGGAAGGCTGCATCACTTGCTTTTGAGAATAGGAAAAGATCAACTCTCACTGGTGACATCATCGAGTACTTAGGAAGAAGGTTTGTGACTTTCAGTGATGAACATGGTTTTCTACTGGAGAACATGAAAATTAAGTCTGAACATTTTCCTTATTTCCTGCAGTTTGGAGGATATTTGTCCAGCTTATTGATACTGTTGATATCGACAAGGATTCCACATGAACTGACCTTTTCCAGATACAACATTTCTGCTGGCGTTTAATATTTTTACTCCTTTTACATTGTACACAAATTGTACTGCATAGGATTCTTTCATGGTCCATATGCTAAAATGGTAGTGATGGTTCAAGCTGCACACTTGAATAAATTTTGTGGTCCAGAATAAATTTTCTTCAAGTGTTAATTCAGGTGATTGCCAAAATATCATAGAGAAGGAGCAATTTTGGCTAATACGATCTGCTCATTGCAACAATGCTAGAATCACTGGACCTAATGCATCGAGTAAACAGCTTCAGGGCATTTAGGGGTGGAGAGTGAGCAGGTTGGGCTAGTTTTGATATTCCTTTAGGCCCAGCGTGGACAAAGGGTGTGGAGTTGGGGCGGTCTTCCATTTCATTTTTCATAACGAGAAGCATGGGAAGCAGAGATGGGCTCGTGAAATTGAAGAAGAACATAAAAGAACTGCGAAATCTTGATCTTATATGACCAACAAAATTATCTACAACAGCAGAATCCATGTTCTTCGCTATATAACCTAACAAAAAGAAAACATCGAAACCATTAACCTGAAGCATGTTGTAACTTCCATTAAAAAAAAAAGACAAAGTTCCAAACAAAAACTAAGACGAACAATGCGCTCCTCAGGTTTTTAACCACTTGGAAATGTACTGTTTGCTCAAGAGTCCGAAGGTGGCTGCTGCTGTTGCTGCGGCCAAATTGGCTGTGTAACATAAGGACGAGTCTGTTGGCCATACAGATTTTGATCCACCACAGGCTGACCAACACTCATTCCAGGAGCGGCGACCTGCGGTGCAAACTGAGGTGACATGTAATAGTAAGGGATAGCTTCAGCTGGGCCTCCAACCGGAAGACTCCCTCTTGGGACCGATGCTAGCACTTCATCTTTCAAATCCTCTCTTGGCACGATATCAACTAGAAAATCAAAAATTTCAGTCCTAGTAATTGCTGCAGCAATATCATTTTTTTGGAGTGTCCTCCTTTTGTTCTCCCCTGTGTGATTCCAAGACCGCAAAGTTAATTCCAGAATGAACATCTCACAGGCTCTAGCAAATATGACTGGAGCTTCAGCTGATATCATCCTTACATCTTCATCTGCCTTCATAATTTTCTTGATCCTAGCCAATGGCAGACTGTGATTCTTAAAATCAGTTGCCAGCTCAATTTCTTGGTACTGATTTGTCCAAAAAGTCTGGAGTTGCTGCTGCAGTTGCTCTTGCTGTTGCTGGTGGATATGCTGATAAGCAAGTTGGTGCTGAGCTTGAGATGCAGCGACACCTGATGGCTGAGCAGCAGATTGAAGTGATCCAGAGGCAGCAGGTCCCATCATCTGCTTAGGTTGATACGATGATATGCCATATGGAACTGGAGCTGTACTTCCAACCTCGCCTGCTGCAGAAGCCTGTGCATGCCCTCGTTGATCCATACCTGCGTTGGCTTGCTTGGAAGAAGTTGTTTATGCTACCACTTCTAGTGCAAAGTACAGGAAAAAAATTGAAAAGCAGAAGCGAACACAATGTTCAACTGCCTTGTAATAGAAAACATAAAATCATCAAAAGGTGTAAGCTTCTTACCAACTAAAACAATAACAAACATAAACTGGAATTGACTTGATACATCCCAAGATGATTCATGTGGGGTCACGGGTTTGGAAGGAAAACTTTAATGGAAAATTGCAGAGGCACAACTCACCAAAATGATAAATTGAGTTTACAATCTAAGAAATAGAACAGAAATTTTTTCTTGATCAGCAAAAAATCGTAAGAAGGAAGTGAATGAATGAAATTTCTCAAAGCATAAATGATCAGCAAAAGCTGCAAAACTGCCATAAATTACAATTCCACATTCCAACAACCCTTTCATATGTTCTTTAGTTTTGGAAGAGGGGGAATCACTTTTTCTAGGTATACTCCTCCCCTTTACTATTAAGCCAACAACCCTTTCCTCATCTGGCATACATGATACAAGATATTTGCAGTTAAAATCAGGAACAGAAATCTTCAAAATAAGTGTTGAAACTAATTAAAAAAAAAAAAAAAGGCCTTCCAAATAGACTTTTTAAATCCTAAATTGTAACGCCAAGGGCGTCTATTGTACGAAACATGCTTGTAATGATCCATAAGAGAAACACTAAATTTCGAGAAACGACGAAGAATCCACAGCCCAATATAACCGTCCTTTTAAAAATAACCAAACGAAGAAAAAAAAAAAAAAACCAATAACAACAAGAACAAGCAAGCATGAATTGCTACTTAACTATTCTTCCAACTCCACTCAACCAAAACTAATTTAAACCCAGCAAATAATTAGCTTTATAAACAACAAACAAATACCTGTGCTCGTTGGGTTGATTCTTGATCTTCTTCAAACGATAAAACCCTGAAATAAAGAGAACGAAGAGGGAGAAAATAAATTACTGAGTGACTAAGTCTAGGGATTGAAGGTATAATAAAGAAGGGAAAAGTGAGAATTACCCAGGAAGAAAGATTTGTATTTTAACTAAAATTGAAATTTAAAGCAAATAATAATAATAATAATAATAATAATAAAGTGAAGAACTTTAGAAATCGAAACTTGCTTATGAGAATTGGGAAGTGATGATCGTAGCGGAGAGGGAGAGGGAGAGGGAGTGGAAGGTGAGTGAAATTGGAAGTTGAATTCGATTTTTATAGATACAAATTTCTCTCTCTGAGACTGACTCCACTATAAAAAAGCGCCAGTTTGATTCCTCGTCTCCTACTACTATATAAACTTTTGCCTGGCCCCTTTTTTTATATGACGATTTTACCCTTCCTGTTATGTCGAATTTACAAATGTTTATTTTCACTTTTTTTAGATGCATTTGAAAAGCTTAAAAACCAAAGAATTTTATTAATTTTTTTAAAAAATAAGTTCATATCATAGTGTCAAAATTTTATAATATTTTAAATTATTTAATAAAATATTTTATTTAAAAATTCAAATACCTTATTTAAATAATATTTAAGTTTAATAAAAAAAAATGTGTGTTTATGAATTTATATCCTGCAGTGCATCAGTTCATCTGTTTTTAACAAGGCCACCATATCCATATGAGAGGCAAACATTGTTTAATAATTTAATTATATAGTTTTAATTTAATAATACCAAAGCAGTTGCATGATTGAGAAAGGCAGAGAAAATAAAATTTGTTTAATTATGTGAAAGCGTTGACATATGGGTTTGTTGGATTGATACCAAACTTGGTGGAAATTCCAGATTCTTCAATAATTTAATTTGTTTAGATTTGTAAATTTCTATAACGCTAATTATTCAACTAGCTTAGCTTGTAATTTAAGATGTGAGTTATTCCATTGATAAGAGACTTTAATGAATTATGTTTGCCGCCGCGATATGATTTAGGGCCTGTTTGATTTAACTGTTAAATATAGCTGATAACTGTTAACTAATAGCTGATAACTAGTAGCGGATGATAGCTGATTTATATTAAGTATTTGATAAAATTATATTTAGCTGTTGCTGTTGATATGTGAAATGATCAATAAGAGTATATATTATATAATTTCTTTTATTATTGAAATAAATATAAAATTATAAATTTATTATATTATATTATTTATTTTATTATTAAATTAAATATACAATTATCAAATTAATATATTATTGTCACGACTCAACCTATGGGCCGGACCGGCACTAGGACCTGGGTCAGCCTAAAGCCCCCGAGGCCGTAGTAAGCCTAACTGTTCATTTACCCAATTCTAAGGCCCATTGGGCCCAATTTCAAGAAAACAAACGGACAGAGTCCGGCCATAAAATGGACTTACCAACGGGGAGTTTTCGACTCACCCGACCTGTAAACACAATATATAGTCAATTGGGGAGCTCAGCTCACCCTCCACATACTCATCAACATAATAATAAATGGGAGCTCAGCTCCCTCATCCAATCCATCAAAACAGACATAGAATATTAAGTTTACAGGTCCAACATGATAATAATATTACAGACCAAATTCAAATAATTACTGCTAACACATGCGAAAATTCTAGGAGTAAATAAAATTACACAAATATTGATAAACAACCTGCGAAGTAGAAAAGCAGGTTAACCTAGAATAAAATATCCTCCTGTGGCCTGTACAAATTTTTGAACAGGAGTGAGCGTTCGACTCAGAGAGTAAAATATCAATTTTAACCATAATCCCTATAACTATCTAAAACTAATGCACCCTGTAGAGTGAAATGCAACATCAACAACATTTTCATATCATAACATCAAAAAGGTAATTTGGAGCACTCACACACCCTGTAGTATCAATCATAACATATGGGGTGATCCCTATCTGACTCTCTTAAATCCAACCTGGTGCCAGCGAATTACTCAAGCTCGGACTTCCACTTAATAACCAAATCGAGGGTCCTAGCGAATTACTCAAGCCGTGACTACCCCGTCCTATCCATAGTCCACACCACATCACACGCACGCCAACGCACGCACACTGCTCCAAATTACCACAACAACATCCATGGCACATCAACAGTTATGAATGCAACATAAATCGTGCCTAGAGTTTAACTATATAAATATATGCATATAAGTGATGCATGGGCATGCTTGAACATATAATAATATCGAAATTACAATTAAAATTAATATTCTACTCACAGACTTGACGATGGTCACTGAGGCGGCTAGGCGGAGGAAGAAGGCTGTCCCGGCTCACCTGACAATTTTATTACAATCATTTAATAAATTTGACTCAATACAAACAAAGAAAAAGACCAATACGTCCTAAGTCGTGCCGAAAATCCGGCAGAGTCTCCCCTATATCTAGGACCTACCCAACCTGCAAAAGGGCTCAAAACACACTTCTATATTCACAATCCATATGTCCACAACTCAATCATATCACACAGCCCCTCCTGGGCCCACCAAATCAATCATCCATCACAATATGTAAAATTTCAATTTAGTCCTTATAATTGATCATTTTTGCAAAAACTGCTCAAATAAGCTCTAAAAATTATAAAACTCTGCCCCGCGGTCCTTAGAAATATTACTAAGCTATTGCAAAAAGAATCGTAATTTTCTAAGCTACCACGAATATTTTATGGATTTAAGCACTAGAAAATTACGAAAAAGCAAGGTTCGGGTTTACCTTTGCCGATTCCGACTTCGGGAACGCGCTCGGGATGCATGACAATGGTGGGGTAGCCAAAACCTCGATCCAATTCGGAGACTTTTCCGTAGTCGGTCTGTTCGCCGGAAATTCACGATCCGGACAACCGCGTTTCCGCGAATTGAGGATACCTACACGAAGCCCAATAATAATATATAAAAAAATCAGGGGTGTTACATTCTTCCCCCCTTACAGAAAATTCGTCCTCGAATTTTACACAAGGCAGAATAAAGTACATGATTATACATTGAACATATAAGGGTACTTGCTACGCATGTCCCGTTCTGACTCCCAGGTGCACTCTTCCACTGACTGACTCCTTTACAAAACCTTAACCATAGGGATCTGTTTGGATCTCAGCTGTCTCACTTGGTAGTCCACTATGGCTACAGGCTGCTCCTCAAATGTCAAGTTCTCCTTTAGCTCTATCACATCATTTGCGATTACATGAGAAGGATCGGGAATGTATTTCCTGAGCATGGAGATGTGAAACACGGGATGAATGTGAGAAAGGTTGGGTGGTAGCTCCAACCGGTAGGCAACTGCTCCAACTCTATCCGTAACCTCAAAAGGTCCAATATACTGAGGTGCCAACTTGCCCTTCTTTCCAAATCTCATGACTCCCTTCATTGGAGAAACCTTCAGAAATACATAGTCGCCCACTGCAAACTCCACATCCCTTCGTCTGGGGTCTGCATAACTCTTCTGCCTACTGAAAGCTGTTTTCAGTCGTTCCCTGATTAAAGAAACTACCTCTGAAGTGTACAACACTAGGTCTACATCATGCACCTTCGCTTCCCCCATTTTTGTCCAACACAGAGGAGACCTACACTTTCTTCCATATAGTGCCTCATAGGGTGCCATCCCTATGCTGGAATGGTAACTGTTGTTGTAGGCAAATTCCACCAAAGCTAGCTGCTCATCCCATTGACCTCCGAAATCCAAAACACTCATGCGAAGCATGTCTTCCAGTGTTTGGATTGTCCTTTCGGACTGTCCGTCTATCTGAGGGTGGAAAGCCGTACTGAAGTTCAACTGTGTGCCAAGTGCCTCCTGCAACTTTCTCCAAAACCGAGAAGTGAACTTGGGCCCTCTGTCAGATATTATGGAAGCCGGAACTCCATGCAATCTGACTATTTCTCGAATATAGAGCCGGGCATACTGTGCCACAGAGTATGTAGTCTTTACAGGTAAGAAGTGAGCTGATTTGGTCAAGAGGTCTACAATTACCCATATCGAATCATATCCTCGCGTGGTACGAGGCAACCCAGTCACAAAATCCATAGTGATCATTTCCCACTTCCATTCTGGGATAGGGAGCTCTTGTAGCTTCCCTGACGGTCTCTGGTGTTCAAACTTCACCTTCTGACAAGTCAAGCACTTGGACACAAAGTCTGCTATGTCTCTCTTCATGCCATTCCACCAATAGCTATCTTTCACATCATGGTACATCTTGGTGGAACCTGGGTGGACACTGTACAGTGTGTAGTGTGCCTCTCGCATGATTTCATTCCTGAGGTTGTCCACATCGGGCACACATATCCTAGAACCTTGCACTAGGGCGCCATCATTGGCAAATCCAAACTCACCACCTTCACCTTGCTGTACTCTTTCTATAATCTTCATCAGTTGTTGGTCTCTGTGCTGGGAAACTCTAACTCTGTCCCTCAAGTCTGGCCTCACTGAAAAGTGAGCCAACAATACCCCCTCATCTGAAAGATCTAGGATTAAACCTTGATCCATCAACTCATGTACTTCCTGAATCAACGGTCTCTTCTCTGCTGAAATGTGCGCCAAACTGCCAGAAGATTTCCTGCTCAAAGCATCTGCCACAACATTGGCCTTCCCAGGGTGGTACTGGATGGTGCAATCATAGTCTTTCAGAAGCTCCATCCATCTCCTCTGTCTCAAGTTCAAGTCCCTCTGTTGGAAGATGTACTTCAAACTCTTATGGTCGGTGTATATCTCGCACACTTCACCATACAGGTAGTGTCTCCAGATTTTTAGTGCAAAGACTACAGCCGCCATTTCCAAATCATGGGTGGGGTAGTTCTGCTCATGCCTCTTCAGCTGCCTTGAAGCATAAGCCACTACCTTTCCATTCTGCATCAAGACACACCCTAGGCCAACTCTGGAGGCGTCACAATACACGGTGTATCCTTCACCACTCACAGGTAGTGTCAACACAGGGGCAGTGGTTAGACACTCCTTAAGCTTCTGGAAACTCACCTCACAGTCATCTGTCCAAATGAATGGAACATTCTTCCTTGTCAACTTAGTTAGGGGAGCCGCTATCCTGGAGAAATCTTGTACAAAACACCTATAGTAGCCAACTAAACCCAGAAAACTTCGCACCTCAGTGACTGTTGTAGGCCTAAGCCAATCAGTCACAGCTTCAATTTTCTTGGGATCCACTTGAATGCCATCCCTAGAAACCACGTGTCCCAAGAATGAGATGCTTTCTAGCCAAAATTCACATTTTGAAAATTTGGCATATAGCTGGTGCTCCCTCAACGTCTGCAACACCATCCTCAAGTGCCACACGTGTTCTTCCTCGGTCCGAGAGTATACCAGAATGTCATCTATGAATACGATGACAAAACGGTCCAAAAATGGCTTAAACACCCTGTTCATCAAGTCCATGAAGGCTGCTGGTGCATTAGTGAGTCCAAAAGACATCACCAAGAACTCATAATGACCATATCTTGTCCTGAAAGCCGTTTTGGACACGTCCTCATTCCTGATTCTCAACTGATGGTAGCCTGATCGCAGGTCTATCTTGGAAAAGAATCTAGCTCGTTGGAGCTGATCAAACAAATCATCGATCCGAGGAAGTGGATACTTGTTCTTCACAGTCACCTTGTTCAGCTGTCTGTAGTCGATACACAACCTCAATGACCCATCCTTCTTTCTCACAAATAAAACAGGAGCACCCCAAGGTGAAGTGCTCGGACGTATAAAACCCTTGTCCAAAAGCTCCTGTAGTTGCTCCTTCAGCTCTTTCAATTCTGCTGGTGCCATCCTGTAAGGTGGCATCGATATGGGGTTTGTACCCGGCACAACATCAATGTAAAACTCTGTTTCCCTTCCCGTGGCAACCTGAAGCTCCTGCAGGAAGACATCCATAAATTCTCTGACAACAGGAACATTTTCCATGCTGACACCTTCTACAGATGTATCTCTCACCAATGCCAAATACCCTTGGCATCCACGCCTCAACATTTTTCTGGCACTAATTGCTGACACCAAATTATATGGAGCCACGCTCCTGTCACCATCAAAGCTAAACTCTTCCACACCAGGTATGTGAAAATACACCTTTTTGTTCCTGCAGTCTAAAGTGGCATAGTGAGTTGACAACCAATCCATCCCCAGGATTACATCAAAATCCATTACTGGTAGAGGAACCAAGTCTGCTGGGAGGATCTTTCCATCCACTACCACTGGCTACCGGAAAAACCATATCTACATCTATGTTGTCACTAAGTGGGGTAGCTACGACAAAGGGCACTCTAAAGTTGTAGGGTTTCTACCCAACCTCATGGCAAACACAGGGAGACAAATGAGTGCGTAGCACCGGATCTATCAAAACACGAGCCTCATAAGAACAGGACGGAAGAATACACCGCCACAATCGCATTGGAAGCCTGACCATCCTGGTGGGTCAGGGTGAAAACCCGAGCTTGACCCCTACCCTGAGTGGCAGAACCTTGATACTGACATCTACCTCCTGATCTGCCTCCAAATCCACGTCCCCCTTGTCCTCGGCCTGTTGTATCGATCACCGCCATGTTGGAAGTACCGGATACAATTGTCGAGGAACATTCACACAATGAACCTTGTGACCCCATCGTGGCTCAGAACACGGGCATTCTCTAGCAAAGTGACCAGTTGGCCACACCTCAAGCATACTCCTGATCCCATCAAACAAGGTCCTGAATGTCCTCTTCCACACTGTGCACAAGGTGCCAAGGAGGATCCTGAACCAGACCCTGAACTGCTGTACCCCGAACTGTGACCACTGCTGGATCCGTACCCTAGTCTGAATCCTCGTGGTTTGTGTCTAAAACCACTTCTCTTGCTCCTACCCTTTCCTCTGTAATTACTCGCCACCACTATCCGAGTACCCATTTGGGAACACACCAAGAACCCTGCTCTGTTTTCTTTGCTCTTCCCATTGTCATCCACAAAGATAGCTAATCTCAATGCATGCAGCTCGATCAACCACCACATCAAAAGATTGATCCGACATCATGGCAGTTCGCATACCTCTGTCAAGCCCCTTTAGGAACCTCTTCACCTTCATAGTTTCGTAGCTCTGCTGTAGGGGCATATCTGCTCAATTCGAAGTGCAGAGCATATTCATCTCTGCACTGCCATTCTGTCTTAGGGCCTCAAAGGCCCACTGTTTCTGATCTCTGAAGCTTTCTGGCACAAACCGATTGATGAAAAGTTCTACAAACTGAGCCCATGTCAAACCCTCCATCCGGGGTAACACGTAGTCATTCATCCATTGTCTAGGCATAGGCCCCATGACATGCTGCATACACTCTATCAGTCTTCTATCGACCAATCAGATTATGTTCCTGCCTGTCTGCAGGAATCCAAAAACCGATATGCATCGTCTGACACATCATAAGTACCAGGCACCAACTTCTTGAAATTTATGATTTGTTTGTAAGGTTCCCCTCTTGGTGCGGTGGACTGCTGCTGCTGTGGAGGGTGGACCATATACTGCGCCATCATGTCGATGGTTCTCTGCAGACCAGCTAGAGTAGCTGCCATGGGGTCCATGGGACCCTGTGCCATGAAAGACTGTTCCTGAACTGTGGGCAGCTGCTCTTCTACTTGAGCAGCTCTAGGCCTCCTACCCCGCCTCCTCGGGGCAGGCGCCTCATCCTGTGCCGACACCTCGTCAGGCACATCTGGTTCTGGTGCAGTGGCAGCTCTTCTGCTTCTACGCATTTTCCTGAAATTCAGCAGCATTAGCCCACAAAAATTCAAAACTGCTCATTACACAGCTCTATAGACTCATATTTACACACAATATATGAAGCAGAAACTAGAAGCAAAGACGACAATGCAAGACGAATGTGGACCCTATTTTTCCGCATGTGACTCCTATTAGACTCTTCCCGATATTTTAGACAAACATTCCCTAAGAATCTGGAGCCTAAGCTCTGATACCACATCTGTCACGACCCAACCTATGGGCCGGACCGGCACTAGGACCTGGGCCAGCCTAAAGCCCCCGAGGCCCGTAGTAAGCCTAACTGTTCATTTACCCAATTCTAAGGCCCATTGGGCCCAATTTCAAGAAAACAAACGGACAGAGTCCGGCCATAAAATGGACTTACCAACGGGGAGTTTTCGACTCACCCAACCTGTAAACACAATATATAGTCAATTGGGGAGCTCAGCTCACCCTCCACATACTCATCAACATAATAATAAATGGGAGCTCAGCTCCCTCATCCAATCCATCAAAACAGACATAGAATATTAAGTTTACAGGTCCAACATGATAATAATATTACAGACCAAATTCAAATAATTACTGCTAACACATGCGAAAATTCTAGGAGTAAATAAAATTACACAAATATTGATAAACAACCTGCGAAGTAGAAAAGCAGGTTAACCCATAATAAAATATCCTCCTGTGGCCTGTAAAAATTTTTGAACAGGAGTGAGCGTTCGACTCAGAGAGTAAAATATCAATTTTAACCATAATCCCTATAACTATCTAAAACTAATGCACCCTGTAGAGTGAAATGCAACATCAACAACATTTTCATATCATAACATCAAAAAGGTAATTTGGAGCACTCACACACCCTGTAGTATCAATCATAACATATGGGAGCTGATCCCCTATACAGCTCTCTTAAATCCAACCTGGTGCCAGCGAATTACTCAAGCTCGGACTTCCACTTAATAACCAAATCGAGGGTCCTAGCGAATTACTCAAGCCGTGACTACCCCGTCCTATCCATAGTCCACACCACATCACACGCACGCCAACGCACGCACACTGCTCCAAATTACCACAACAACATCCATGGCACATCAACAGTTATGAATGCAACATAAATCGTGCCTAGAGTTTAACTATATAAATATATGCATATAAGTGATGCATAGGCATGCTTGAACATATAATAATATCGAAATTACAATTAAAATTAATATTCTACTCACAGACTTGACGATGGTCACTGAGGTGGCTGGGCGGAGGAAGAAGGCTGTCCTGGATCACCTGACAATTTTATTACAATCATTTAATAAATTTGACTCAATACAAACAAAGAAAAAGACCAATACGTCCTAAGTCGTGCCGAAAATCCGGCAGAGTCTCCCCTATACCTAGGACCTACCCAACCTGCAAAAGGGCTCAAAACACACTTCTATATTCACAATCCATATGTCCACAACTCAATCATATCACACAGCCCCTCCTGGGCCCACCAAATCAATCATCCATCACAATATGTAAAATTTCAATTTAGTCCTTATAATTGATCATTTTTGCAAAAACTGCTCAAATAAGCTCTAAAAATTATAAAACTACCTTGCATGGTCCTTAGAAATATTACTAAGCTATTGCAAAAAGAATCGTAATTTTCTAAGCTACCACGAATATTTTATGGATTTAAGCACTAGAAAATTACGAAAAAGCAAGGTTCGGGTTTACCTTTGCCGATTCCGACTTCGGGAACGCGCTCGGGATGCATGACAATGGTGGGGTAGCCAAAACCTTGATCCAATCCGAAGACTTTTCCGGTAGCTGGTCTGTCTGGCCGGAAATTCACAGATCCGGACAACTGTCGAATTTCCGCGAATTGAGGATACCTACACGAAGCCCAATAATAATATATAAAAAAATCAGGGGTGTTACAATTATATCATTTATTATATTATTAAAATAAAAATATAATTATTAATCTATTATATTATTATCACGACTCAACCTATGGGCCGCACTGGCACTAGAACTTGGGCCAGTTTCAAGCCCCCAAGGCCCGTAGTAAGCCTAATTATTCATCAACCAAACTCTAAGGCCCATTTGGGCCCAATTTCAATAATTCAACTAGGCAGAGTCCGATCATAAAATGGATCATTCAACGAAGAGTTTTTTACTCGCCCGACCTGTAAACACAAACACAATATATAATAAATTGAGGAGCTCAGCTCACCCTCCACATAATCAAAATATCATAACTCAAATAGGAGCTCAGCTCCCTCATTCAATCTCATCATGCATACAGTTAATAATTTTATAGGTCAAACATAACTTTTATAATACAGGCCCAAAATAAAAATAAATGCTTCTAATACATGCGGAGTCTAAAATTTAACTCAGTTGTACAAAATACATTAAATGCTATTAATGGACATACGAAGAAGAAGAGCAGGTTAGCCACAACAAATAATCCTCATGTAGCCTGATAAAATAGATGAATAAGAGTGAGCGTTCAACTCAGATAGTAAAATATCAATTTTAAGTATAATTTTTATAGCTATCTAAAGCTAATGCACTCTATGAAATGAAATACAACATTATCATAATTTTCATACAATTTACATCATAACAACAAAAAGGCAATTTGGAGCACTCATACACCCAACACTGTCTAGCAATACATATATGGGAGCTGATCCCCTATACAGCCCCCTTAATCCAACTTCTGCCAGCGAGTATCTCTCAAGCCGGACTTTCGCTTAATAAACCAAATGCGAGGCCCCAGCTAGTGTCTCTCAAGCAGTGTCTAGCCCGAAGGACTGAGTCCCAGCCAATATCTCTCAAGCCGTGTCTACCCATCCTGTCCATATCCAATACCATACCACACGTACGCCAACACACACACTACTCCAAATTACTACAAACAACATCCATGACACTTTAACAATTATGAATGCAATATAAAACGTGCTTAGTGTTTAACTACATAGATACATATTTATAAGTGATGCATGGGCATGCTTGAATATATAATAATATCGAAATTACAATTAAAATTAATATTTTACTTACAGCATACTGAGAACTATTGTGGCTCTGGATGGAGAAAAATAGCTAACCTCGATCATCTAATAATTATATTATAAATTTATTAGTACGAAGTCAAAATAAAACTCTAAAGAGACAACAGATAACCTAATTCATGTCAGAAATTTGGCAAAATTTTTCTTATACCTGGGACCTATCCAAGCAAAAATGGTTCAAATAACACTTCTAAACTCAACCCATATCTCATCATCATTATATGACCCTTCCTGGGTCTTCCAAACTAGGCAATAATCATAACATCAGATAACTCAATTATAAGATTTCAAAAACTATCTAAATTAACTTTGAAAATTCTATAAACTTGCCTCGCGATCCTTAACAATATTATAAGGCTATTGCAAAAGGAATTATAATTTTTTGATCATTCACGAATATTTTATGAATTTTATTCTAACCCAGTACAAGGCAAAAATTGAGCAATATAGAGTTCGGGTTTACCTCTGTCAAATCTGACACCTGGAACGCATCCAGAATGTCTGAAAATGCTAGAATTGACTATAATATTGACCACGTTCTAAGACGGGCCATCGGACAACCAGATCTGATTGAAAATGCGGTCCCGACGCCAATGAGCTATCCTCGATCCAATTGCACCTAAATTAATTCCAAATTTTGTTATTAATTATCATAAAATTATTTTTGAATTTTAGAAATCGAAAAAGTTACAAAATCTCACTAAATGTTATGGACCGTTCGATTATCGCATTTTTCAAACGGTGTCTGATCGGAGCTAGACCGGTCCTATCTCAAAGATTTCGTCGTTCTGAGTTCATTGGTAGTCTCAGATTTTTGATCCGATGGTCCGATCACCGAAAAAATGACGGAAAAGCCCACTGCCGTCACTTTCTCTCTCCTCTTTCTCTCTCTATTCGTTTCTCTCTGAAAACTTCATTATTCCAGGCATGACTGGTCGAAAAATGGAGCTGGGTTCATGAGGAGTTGATGGTAGCTTGGATCGCTGGTGTTGGTGGCCGAAATTGACCAAAAAACGGCTGAAATTTCTCTCTCTCTCTCTCTCTCTCTCTCTCTCTCTCTTCTTTTCCTTTCCTTTCCTTTCCTCTCTCTCTCTCTCTCTCTCTCTCTCTCTCTCTCTCTCTCTCTCTCTCTCTCTTCTTTTCCTTTCCTTTCCTTTCCTCTCTCTCTCTCTCTCTCTTCCTCCCTGCTGCCTACTACCATGGCTGCCGCTGCTTGACGTCATCCTGTGGTGGGGGAGTCCCACCGGCGCTGGTGCTGGGCGGAAAATGAGAGGGAGAAGGTGAGGGGGAGGGGTGACGCGGGAAAGGAGGAAAAGAGGGAAAGAGAGGGGGGAGGGGGAGGGGGGGGGGTAACTGCTACGTTTTTCTATTTTTTTTAGTTTTTTTTTAACTTTTAATTTTATTGAAATTCCTGAACTTTTCTTATTTGTTCACATAGGTCCCTAATCTTTCTTTAATATATTTAAATTGATAATAATAACAATGTCAATAATAATAATAATTATTATTATTAATTTAATGATCACTAAATCAATTGTTAATAATATAAAATAATATTTTATTAAACATTTAATATCAACGTTTAAAACTAGTCATATAAATAAATAATAATAATGATAAAAATAATAATACATGTAATAATAATACCCATTTAATAAAAATTACCATTGTAAAATATTAATTTAAATTCATGAATAAAATATTAATAAATTATTAGCTCGATAAAAGAAAAATAATAAAAATATATTTATTTGAAAATTTGGGTTGTTACAATTATATTATTTATTTTATTATTAAAATAAGAAAATAATTAAATTTTTTTTAAAAAATAATTAAATAATTTTAAAAATATAAATAAAAAAATAAAATAATTATTATTGTTGATAAAGAAAAAACTTATAATTAATTTTAAGTTTTTAAATATAAATAAATATTTTATATTTTATGTTATTAATAAAAAAATATTTTAACAAAGGTAAAATGTGTTTATTAAAATGTTAAAATTATAAATGAAAAATATAAAAATATTAACATTAGAGTTAAATAAAAAAAGGATAATATGATTAAAATAAAAAATAAAATTAAATAGAAACAGCTTTAAAATTAGAGTTGATACAAACTGCAACTGATGGGTACCATATCAGCTACCAATCAGTTATCAACTTTATTTTTTTAAACTTACCAAATACTCTAGTTCACCTATTTGGATGTCTATCAGTTATCAGTTACACCCAACAGGTAAATCAAACATCTCCTTAAGCTCACAATAATTTTAAGATAGCTGTTTAGTGTTTTAATTATGACCTAAGTATTATTTTTTTTTATTTATTTAAATATTATTTATATTAATATTTAAAAATTAAAAAAATTAATTTATAAAAAATTACTCTCCTAATTTTTTAGAAGTTAAAATAATATTTTGACTAAAATCGATAGAATTATATTTCTATTTTTAACATTTAACAGTTCATTCAATAATAAATTTTTATCAAAAATTATTATTTTAACAATATTAATAATTAATATTTAACAATTAAACGATTGATGACTACTAAAACTTAAGAGTAGGCTAATGAAAAATGGGTTTTGGTCCTCTTTCCTTGTGTACATTAATGGCTTCACAACATAGAAAATTGGATATAGCATATTAAATTTATGATATATTAAGCCTGACAAAATTTTCCAGTAAATAGAATAATATCAAGCTAACAAACTTTTATTTGTCTAGAAAACAGAGATGTACTGTACATGTAAGAAACAGAAGGGCTTGGTACAAAGCTAGCAACCTACAAAACAAGTCGCAACTACTTTTCACAACCATACTATTGCACTTGTTACTTGTACATTCATACTCAGCAATTCACATTGGCCCCTTATGCCGATTGTACAGCTTCATCATGAACTCTCCTTCTCTTCCTGGATATAGAGAAGTCTTCTACTCTCTAGCTGCAAGAACTGCTGGTCCTTCCACCTAAAATTCATCCAACCAAAATTCCCAGTTATTACAATCGAATGTAGAATAAAGAATGAAGAATAGCTGTTGACACTTGTATTTCTTTAGAGGTTCCGGCTAAGATGGGCAATTACGCACTACTAATTAATAATAACAAATTACCAATCTTCTTTTACCTTGAAAGTAGCACCCCAGATTTCTTCCTCCTCAGCAGGAACTGCAGTGATCTTATTCTTAGGATTCTCAAAGCTTCTCAGTTCTCCCACTGCTGTCGAGTAGAAGCATCCTGCAAAATCCAATGGCATTGTTAATAGAAACAAGCATTTCTTTTTTTTCCCCCTCTAAACATCATTTTTTGGTTATTTATTTTGTCATTACACAAAATAAAATGGAATGATAAGACCAGAAAATAAGCTAATTACAACCATTTTTATCCTTTTTGATATAATGACAAAACATATTGGCTTACAACACAGGGACTAATTTAATGTTTTAATTATATGTTTACCACACTGACCTTGTGGGAAAGAAGCTAGTGACTTGCCACAAGCACCTTTAAGCAAATCAATATTGTCAGCAAAGGCCAAGCATCCATCAGCAGTGATTCCCCAATAGAGAGGAACCTTTCCAAATTGATCCTGTCACATTCCACACCGACCCCAATTGTAGTTAGAGAATAAATACCAACCAAACCTAGCTAGTAGCTTCACCAAGGCATTAATTGGTAGGTAATAACTTACAGAAGCCACAAACAAGGTGGAAGTAGAACTGTCAAAGACAATGAAAGCAAAGCTCCCACTAAGATGGCCAACAACATGGTTGGGAGGATAGGGTGCCCGGTCACGAAGAGCCTTGTAAGCCTCAATGACCAAAATCACTTCATTTGCAGACTTGGCAAGGCCATATTGTTGCCTTAGACTTCCCAAGTTGTCCAGTGCTCCCTCAAACAAGCAGAAGATATCATCCTTAACTGCAAATGATCTGCCATTTTCAACATCCAATAAATGAATTAGCTGTCTTGTAATTCATGATGATACATAGCAAAAAAAAGGGGAAAAAAAATTTGACGTTTAACTATCACAAAATTCATTATACGTATCAAATTGCTATAAATAAGTTTTCTTAACGACACAACTCGTCAGCCCAAAAGACTGGCAATCCATTATTTACAAACATAAGGCAAAAAGAGTGGGGACCAACTTGCTCCTTTATCCAAGTTATCCTTATCCCATGCCCTGTTGCCTTACCCAATCTAGGCAGCCCTCTACAGAAGGTCGCATAAAAAGCTGATAGCGAAAACCATTCGGTGCAATCAATAAGTTTTTCTTTCTTTTTTTTTTTTCTACTTTTTTAAAAGTTTAAAAGTCACAAACACTCGATCCAAATACTAATTAAAAACTCAATATCGTGGGGTCTAATATAATGGCCTGTAGCTAAATAATTGAGTGTTTATCCCAATACCACCTGACTTTTTAATAGGGTCAAAACAGTGATATCATTAATAATCTAAATATGCGCCCCTAGGACCTTGTAATGCATTGATTTGCAATTAAATAATAATAATAATAATCTAAATATGTTTATGATAATTTAAAATAATTATTTAATAATTTATTTTTAAGTGGATTTGATATGTGTAATTTATGGAAGTTCTCTCCATCATTACCAATCCTGTTTTTTTTTTAAATAAGAAAAAAGAAAAATAATTTCGGATGTATAGAGATGTGTAATCTCAAGTGACCTCAAAGGATGAGTGACAAACAAAAAATAGTGACAGCACCATCTGACCGTCCACGTGGTCGAGCGCCACGTGTTTACTAGTGACCAAGCAGCAATTCCCTAAATATCTGCCACGTATATGGCTTAACTTCACTGATCTGGGTCACATTTAAACCTAGATCTTGACTGCACATGCATGACTACGTGGCAGTCATACAATAATTTTGATGTGTCCCACCCACCTACAAACAACAAAATTTCCCTTGATCACGGCCGCGCGATCAGACCCTGCCAAAATATGCGTACTATGATTGTAAAATCATGCCCGTAGCTGAACTACTAAAAAAAGCCTTTACCACAAATAATTGTATTTGCGTCTGAATATCAAATGAGTTTTTTTTTTTAATTAATTTTGATTAAAATTAAAATTGAAAATTTTATCAATTTTTTTAGATCGGAACCTCTTAATTTTAAAGACAACCTTCAATATATCATATTTTAAAGAAATTTTAAAATTTATTAATAAATTAAATGATTTTTTTTTCTTTTAATTAATTAATCAAAGAAATAGAATTGTATGCGTCGTCTAAATTTGGCAGCAAGATTAAAAAAAAATACAAAATCATTTGCAATTAAGAATATATTTAGATAAATTTTAAGAGAGTAAGAAAAATAAAAGAAAGAAAATATTTTTTATTTTTTATTTTTTTTTTTATATTTAAATAAATAAAAAATAAAAATGAGAAAATAAAAAAATTAATACTAAAATTTAATTTTTTTTTCTTTAATTTCTTAATTTTTCACTAATTTAGAGATAAAATAATTAAAAAAAATAAAATTTATTTTCCTTCCCTCTTTATGTTTCTTCTCTTATCTAAATAATGAAAAAATCTTTTCAAATTACTTTCCCTATTTATTTTCCTTCCTCTCCCTTTTCCACCTATCCAAACCCTTTTCCACCTATCCAAACAAAGTGTAAAATGAGGTCAGAATAATCTATTTTCCTAGAATTTATGTAGTTTCTCTGTTTATCCAGAAATTACTGATTGATCTTTTTTTTTTGGGCCAGCATAGACTAGCGGTTACCTCTTTAGATTAGAGCCTAGACTACCGTACGTGATCAGGGGCGTGAAAGTGAAAACGAGTCCACTGTATTGCATAATTTACCTGGGCTGCAGCATGGACTCGCTGTGGTGGGTGTAGGCCAACTGCGCGTTATCTCCGATCTGTAAGGATACAGAGGAGGGGTTGGTGTCGACGAAGCGCTTCACCAGCGCATCCGACGTTATCTTTGGAGATGGCGTCCGGCATCCTGCCGCCACCAGCTCGTCCGGCGGAGAAACGATGGCGCTGCTAAACACACCCAACATCTCAAATCCTCCTGGCGCTTGAAAAGAAAAGAAAAGAAGAAAAAATCGAAGCGAAATGAAATAATCTGACTCCGGCTTTAACTAAGAGAGTTCACAGAGCTGGAACAAAGTACCAGGAAAGAAGAAGAGGGCGTTTTCTTTTATAGAAAAATCGACGCGGGTATTATCGTCATTTTGTTAATCTTTTGGTATTTTAAATATTTTATTTATTTGTTGATTTTTATGGTGGAATGGAGGCATGTGGGGTGTGGGGTCCATTGACGGGCGATGATTGTCGAGCGTTAGAGAAGGGGACGGAGACTGAGACGTGGGGGGATGAGGTTATGGGGTCCACAGCAGGTAAGGCTTTTGTCTATATGTTTCGTGTGTAATGTGCCAAACCCAAGCGCCTAAATATTTCTACGGTTACGTAGGAGATAATATTCGAGTGTGGAATTGTCTAGATTTTTGTGATTACTTGATCTTATGGTGATTGCAGGAACACCGTACGATTAGATTCAGACTCGGTATTGATTTATAAATGACTTATTTATTTTGATAAGTAAAATTAATATATTAATTTATGTATTCAACTAAATTTGTTTTAAATTAATTAATTTTATTACAAAATTATTTAAATTACATTTTTTAATAAATAGCAATAATAATAACTCCATACAAATTAACGTTTTTGAAAGCCTTCCTTTGTGGTTTCCGTTTTGGATTCAGAGCAATTAAAAACAAAAATGGGATCACTCCCTTATATGAGCAAGCTAGGTTTTGTCAAAATTGGGAAACCAAGTTCATGCACCTTCTCCCATTTTTAAGCTATTTTACATTTTTTATTTGAATTAAATTTAAAATAAATTTAAAAGATTTCAATATTATTAAATTTTTATTAGACCTTATTTAATCACTTAACAATAGATTTTCATTGTCGTACCAAATTATATAAAATGAAATACAAATGAAAACATCAAGCCATTATTTTCTAATTAAATATAGACAGAACAAAAAAAAAAGATTATGCTACAAATAAAGTCATTTTTCCTTTCCCAAGTCGCTATCATGATTCATCTCCTTTAATTTAAATTTCCAATTAAGGAGCTTAATAATAATTTTGTTATTTGATAATTATATTCAAATATTTTAATTTTAGTTCAGATATCTCAATATCTAAAATTACAAGAAATTATAATTAAAATCTTAAAAGTAAATTTAGAAAATTTTAAAAATTATCCATCGAAACAGTAGTTAATAATAAAAGGAAACTAAAAAATAGTTTATGTTAAATACATTTTGCTATGAAAAACCATATGAACTCTAAAATTTTGTAATTTGAATATAATTGCTTCCAATTTCAAACGTTAAAATATGTGAAGCGTGAAAAACAGAAGTTTATACCATTGAATTCAAAAAATTTCACCTAAGGTCGCATGCATCATGCAAGATTTATTTTTATCTATTTGATTTCAATGATAAATAACATATTAAAACTCTTTTAATATGTTTTTGAATCTGTATTTGCCATTTAAGATTTTAAAATTAATCAGATTAATTTTAGAATCCTAGATAAAATAAAAAACAAACACACTAACTTCTTGATGTACTGCAGTGTATTTACGCCTTTAAGATTCGTCTCCAGGACACCAAATGTTGTCCTTCTAGTTTGTCCACACCAAGAATGTAACACCCCTGATTTTTTATATATTATTATGGGGCTTCGTGTAGGTATCCTCAATTCGCGAAAATTTGACAGTTGTCCGGATCTGTGAATTTCCTACGCATGCACTAGCTACCGGAAAAGTCTCAGAATTGGATCGAGGTTTTGGCTACCCCACGATTGTCAGGCATCCCGAGCGCGTTCCCGAAGTCGGAATCGGCAAAGGTAAACCCGAACCTTGTTTTTTCGTAATTTTCTAGTGCTTAAATAGGATTAAAAATCCATAAAATATTCGTGGTAGCTTAGAAAATTACGATTCTTTTTGCAATAGCTTAGTAATATTGCTAAGGACCGTGGGGCAAAGTTTTATAATTTTTAGAGCTTGTTTGGGCAGTTTTTGCAAAAATGATCAATAATAAGGACTAAATTGAAATTTTGCGTGTTGTGATGGATGATTGATTTGATGGGCCCAGGAGGGGCTGAGTGATATGATTGAACTGTTGATATATGGATTGTGAATATAGAAGTGCGTTTTTAGCCCTTTTGCAGGTTGGGTAGGTCCTAGGTATAGGGGAGACTCTGCCGGATTTTCGGCACGACTTAGGACGTACTTGATCTTTTTCTTTGTTGTATTGAGTCAAATTTATTAAATATATGTAATGTAATTGTCGTGAGCGATGACCTTCTTCCTCCGCCCACCACGAAGAATTTGTCGTCAAGTTTGTGAGTAAAATATTAATTTTAACTGTAAGTTCGATATTATTATATGTTCAGCCTGCCCATGCATCACTTATATGCATATATTTATGTAGTTAAACTCTAGGCACGAATTATGTTGCATTGATAACTATTAATGTGCCATGAGTGTTGTCGTGGTAATTTGGAGCAGCGGTGCGTGCGTTGGCGTGCGTGTGATGTGGTGTGGACTATGGATAGGACGGGTAGACACGGCTTGAGTTCTTCATGGGACCGGTCCTTCGGGTAGACACGGCTTGAGTTCTTTGGGACCCGATTTGGTATTTAAGTGGAAGTCCGAAATGAGTTCTTCACGGCACCAGTTGGATTTAAGAGAGAGATAGGATCGGCTCCCATATACTATGAATGATGTTACAGGTGTGTGAGTGCTCCAAATTACCTTTTGATGCTATGATGTGAATATGATGTAAATGTTGCATTTCACTCTACAGATTGCATTAGTTTGAGATAGTTATAGAGATTATAGTTAAGATTGATATTTTACTCTCGAGTCGAACGCTCACTCTGTTCAAAAATTTTACAGCCACAGGAGGATATTTTGTTCAGGTTAACTCGCTTTTCTACCTCGCAGTTGTTTATCAATATTTGTGTAATTTTAATTACTCCTAGAATTTCCGCATGTGTTAGCGTAAATTATTTGATTATGGTCTGTAATATTGTTATCATGTTGGACTCAGAAACTAAATATGCTATGCATGTTTGATGGATTGGATGAGGGAGCTGAGCTCCCATTTATTTTATGTTAATGAGTATGTGGAGGGTGAGCTGAGCTCCCCAAATGACTATATATTGTGTTTACAGGTCGGGTGAGTCAAAAACTCCCCGTTGGAAAGTCCATTTTATGGCCGGACTCTGTCCGTTTGTTTTCTTGATATTGGGCCCAAATGGGCCTTAGAGTTGGGTTAATGAACAGTTAGGCTTACTACGGGCCTCGGGGGCTTTAAGCTGGCCTGTGTCCTAGTGCTTGGTCCGGCCCATAGGTTGGGTCGTGACAAATGTGGTATCGAGCTTAGGCTCCAGATTCATAGGGAAAAATTATCTAAGTGTTGGGAAGAGTCTACTAGGAGTCACATGCGGAGTATAGGATTCTGTTTCGTCTTTTCCTGTAATTCTTTGTTTCTAGATTCTACGTTATACCTCGGGAAATATAAGATTACCTCAGTTAGTGTCTTGATTTTCGTGGAGTACATAGAAATGTGAAATAGAGTTAGTAGACATGTGAGGTCCATCATGAGGATACGTACTCCAAGAAATGCTATGTTTCGTGCAGTATGGGTTTAAATGGTGTGCCCATTTCGTGCAAGGCACGAGTACATAAACGTGAGTCTTGAAAGTACAGTTGCCCTAGATAAGGATGAGGATACCACTGCAGGCAGTCATCAGTGGATGACCCCGTCAGAATAAGTTTATGATAATAGAAGATTCAAGAGAGATAAGAGATTAAGAGACCTAGTCTTCCAGGACGTATCGTAGTAACTATACAATGTTCTCGATGTCTGCTCTGTAAGCTGCAGATTACAGTACCGACATGAGATTATTGTGTAGAGCTGCGTACTTCCCTGTAGTGCTTATGATGAGGATTTTGCGAGTCTACTGTTTTGGTACGATAATGCAGAGCAGTTTTATATCTGAGAGGAGTTGTGATCTCCTGGTTAAGAGCCTAGAGCTAGTATATCGAAAGGTCACTGTTGGGTGGTAACTAGAGTGAGTGACTCTTTTACCCTAGCATGTGCTAGAGTTCTGATGAGAGTTGCCATCAGACCAGAGGTTTCGGACTAGTTGCAAAGTAAAGGTGACACCTATAGAGTGAGACCATCTAGTCTTTGGTATGGAATTTTGGATGATTTTTGTAGTATGACAAACATTTTGCTTAGAGCTTAGTGAGAATAGTATATCTTGTGTGTATTAGTATGGAATAAAGTACAACCCTACTACCTAGGGAAGGTCGAAACTATGAATTGATGATTTACGGAGCTATGATATAATAAATGAGACATTAATTTGACATGGTTTTGGGCAAGGTGGTAAATGTAGTACCTTTGTTGCAGCAAGTTATGGTATAGTCCTATCTTTTCAGAAGGGATCGAAAGTTATTACTAATAATGGTGACCAATAAAATAGTGCCCCAAATAGGACTGTAGAGTGTGGTAGAGAGTAGTTGGCTCGGGTATCTTGCAAAGGATACAAGTTTCATTATAGGAATCATATATAATCAGATCACGATGGATGTAAATCCTTTAAATTGGATGACGGGTTTGGGTGCCCGGAATCTTAAGTTTTGGGTAATTGAGTAAACATGGAAAATAATAATAATAACAAATAAATAAAATTACTGTAGAATCAGTTCTCGAGGTAGTAAAGGTATTATGTAAGCTAAAGGATAAGAATAGAAATCATACGATAAAAGTATGACTGTAACTTCCTGAGTTCCTTTTTGAATTCATATTATTCAAAACAATAGTATAATCTAATTATAATAGTGTTAAGAGCAATAAATTAGCAAAGATAAATTATAGAAGGCCAATGGATAGAGAAAGTACATAATGAAAGTTTGGACAAGTGATTGCAGATACAATATAATCTAAATGCTAGTGGAAGTACTAGCTAGAGTGGTCAAAGGACCAAATCTGAGTAGCACAGATATGTGATAACGCGGTAGAGACTCTGAAAGATATAGTTAGCAGGTACAGCTGTCATGTTAGGAAGAAGAATGGAACCAGGAATAGAATAGTTAAGTTCTATTTTGGGTAAGACAAAAGAAATAAATGAAAGGACAATCTGAATGGCGCATAATAGAAGGAACAAAGTTAAGATATAGGGTAGGCTAAGTGTTATTCTTGACAAGGTGAATGACAAGGATGGAGAACCCAAAATGGGACCATATTAGCAAGAATAGTGATGGAGGTATGGAATACAATAATAATGAGTAAATGCTAGAAGGTATGCGATGGTATTGTGGACTACCTAATTAGGTAGAAAAGTTAGTAAGTAGTAAGTTGATTAAAGGTCAATCTAAGGGATCAAATAGGTATGATGATAGGAAAAGAATGATAGATAATGATACATATGCTTAGTTTAGACTTTTGAGATAGTGATAAGGTAGTTAGAGGTTCGTTATGAATCTCAGGCAAACATTGTTAGTGTTATAAAAAGAATCACTTTGTAGTGAAGCAATAACGACAGGATAATAGTAGGGGTAGAACGAAAAGTGACAAGTCTGGGTGGTTATAAATCACTAGAAAGTTTAAGGATCAAATTAATGACCATAGATAAGGGTGGAATTAGTGTTGAAAGAATCTATTAGTGAGAGAAATCTTTCAGGATTCAACAAGGGTTAAGGGCACAATATAAACGATGATGGATATGAATCATAGGTCGAGTATAAGTAAAGTTAATAAATTATAAAATATTATGTCAGGAAGGACGATGGTACAGTAAAGGGTTCATGCAGATGATACCTTATAGGTAGAGCACAATTGTGCTAGGAGATGATGAAATTTGAAGAGAAAGACTAAGAAACATAGGTTAAACGTTATTATATGGACAATCGGGCGTAGTTGAATATAGAGGATATTTTCCTTTCTTTTCAAGTTTAGCTCGTGTTTTTGATTCCAGAGCGTTATATAAGGAGCAGAGACTGAGGCAAGGAGACCTAGTTATTTGAGATTTTGATAGGCACCAATTCATATACAATTTCCTGATATGAGAATGACAGTAAGTGCATACCTAGTGTTAAGTATGAAAGGACGATCAGAGTAATGACAGGAGTTAAATTGAGTTAGCTACTAAGGCTTGCGACTGTTTTAAACTATGAGCTAGATGAAGTACTATTTATGGATGAGTTTCAATAGATGAAATTGTTGCTGATGGGTAATTTGAGGTTGAAGTTTAGAAAGCTATGGGCAGTATATATGATTATATTAAGGAGAATGAACACGTGAAGTATCTTGTTTGGAATTAAGGCATGACACATATTTCCTACAGCCGTGTTAGTTCAGATGGAACTTATAGTTTATGGGGCTCATATTCATCCAGGATAAGCAATTTCCTACTAAGGCTGGTAGGGAATGATAATGTTCTGATAGTTAAGTTGGAAAAAAGGTGATACAAGAAAAATTTTCTATGGGTAATTATAAGTGTTACATAAGGTGAAGAATGTGCTGGTAGGAGTAAATCATAGGGTTAGAATTCTTGAAGTAATGAAACTAGTAATCAAGATAAGACTAAGAAATAAAAAGAAAGTTAAAGTTGATGATGGGATAGACATCTTTGAAGGAAAAGGTGTAAGGATGAGATAGGACTAAAATTAAGGAATAAGTACAGCAGGTTGAAAAGATACCAACAATACCAAAAATAGGAAAAGGGAAGTGGATAAGATGCAAAGGACAGGAAGAGAGCTCGATAGAGTCAGTTATAATGATGAGGATAAGGAGTGTCTAACCACTGCCCCTGTGTTGGCACTACCTGTGAGTGGTGAAGGATACACCGTGTATTGTGACGCCTCCAGAGTTGGCCTTGGGTGTGTTTTGATGCAGAATAGAAAGGTAGTGGCTTATGCTTTAAGGCAGCTGAAGAGGCATGAGCAGAACTACCCCACCCATGATTTGGAAATGGCGGCTGTAGTCTTTGCACTGAAAATCTGGAGACACTATCTGTATGGTGAAGTGTGCGAGATATACACCGACCATAAGAGTTTAAAGTACATCTTCCAACAGAGGAATTTAAACTTGAGACAGAGGAGATGGATGGAGCTTCTGAAAGACTATGATTGCACCATCCAGTACCACCCTGGGAAGGCCAATGTTGTAGCAGATGCTTTGAGCAGGAAATCTTCTGGCAGTTTGGCGCACATTTCAGCAGAGAAGAGACCGTTGATTCAGGAAGTACATGAGTTGATGGATCAAGGTTTAATCCTAGATCTTTCAGATGATGGGGTATTGTTGGCTCACTTTTCAGTGAGGCCAGACTTGAGGGACAGAGTTAGAGTTTCCCTGCACAGAGACCAACAATTGATGAAGATCATAGAAAGAGTACATCAAGGTGAAGGTGGTGAGTTTGGATTTGCCAATGATGGCGCCCTAGTGCATGGTTCTAGGATATGTGTGCCCGATGTGGACAACCTCAGGAATGAAATCATGCGAGAGGCACACTACACACTTTACAGTGTCCACCCAGGTTCCACCAAAATGTATCATGATGTGAAAGATAGCTACTGGTGGAATGGCATGAAGAGAGACATAGCAGACTTTGTGTCCAAGTGCTTGACTTGTCAGAAGGTGAAGTTTGAACACCAGAGACCGTCAGGGAAGCTGCAAGAGCTCCCTATCCCAGAATGGAAGTGGGAAATGATCACTATGGATTTTGTGGATCGGATTGCCTCGTACCACGCGAGGATATGACTCGATATGGGTAATTGTAGACCGTCGACCAAATCAGCTCACTTTTTGCTCAGAAGACTACCTACTGCGGGCACAAGATGCCCGGCTCTACATTCGAGAAATAGTCGATTGCATGGAGTTTCGGCTTCCATAATATCCGATGCAGGGCCCCAGATTCACTTCTCGGTTTTGGAGAAAGTTGCAGAGGCACTTGGCACACAGCTGAACTTCGTGATGGCTTTCCACCCTCGCATGCATGGACAAATGAAAGGACAATCCAAACATCGAAGACATGCTTCGCATGAGTGTTTTGGATTTTGGAGGTCAATGGGATGAGCAACTAGCTTTGGTGGAGTTTGCCTACAACAACGATTATCACTCCAAAGATAGGGATGCCACCCTATGAGGCACTATATGGAAGAAAGTGTAGGTCTCCTCTGTGTTGGACGGAAATGGGGGAAGCGAAGGTGCATGATGTAGATCTAGTGCAGAACACTTCAGAGATAGTTCCTTTAATCGTGAGCAGAAAGCGACTTTCGAGGCGTAAGAGTTATGCAGACCCCAGACGGAGGGATGTGGAGTTTGCAGTAGGCGACTATGTATTCCTGAAAGTTTCTCCAATGAAGGGAGTCGTGAGATTTGGAAAGAAGGGCAAGTTGGCAGCTCGGTATATTGGACCTTTTGAGGTTACTGATAGAGTTGGAGCAGCTTGCTCACGGTTGGAGCTACCACCCAACCTTTCTCACGTTCATCCCATGTTTCACATCTCCATGCTCAGGAAATACATTCCCGATCCTTCTCATGTACTACAGTCGGATGTAATAGAACTAAAGGAGAACTTGACATTTGAGGAGCAACTTGTAGCCATAGTGGATTACCAAGTGAGACAGCTAAAATCAAAACAGATCCCTATGGTTAAGGTTTTGTGGAGGAGCCAGTCAGTGAAAGAGTGCACCTGGGAGTCGGAACGGGACATGCGTAGCAAGTACCCTTATCTGTTCAATGTGTAATCATGTACTTTATTACGCCTTGTGTAAAATTCGAGGACGAATTTTTACGTAAGGGGGAAGAATGTAACACCACGATTTTTATATATTATTATGGGGCTTCGTGTAGGTATCCTCAATTCGCGAAAATTTGATGATTGTCCGGATCGTGAATTTCCCGAACGCATGCACTAGCTACGGAAAAGTCTCAATTGGATCGAGGTTTTGGCTACCCCACGATTGTCGGGCATCCCGAGCGTTCAAGTCGGAATCGGCAAAGGTAAACCCGAACCTTGTTTTTTCGTAATTTTCTAGTGCTTAAATAGGATTAAAAATCCATAAAATATTCGTGGTAGCTTAGAAAATTACGATTCTTTTTGCAATAGCTTAGTAATATTGCTAAGGACCGTGGGGCAAAGTTTTATAATTTTTAGAGCTTGTTTGGGAAGTTTTTGCAAAAATGATCAATAATAAGGACTAAATTGAAATTTTGCGTGTTGTGATGGATGATTGATTTGATGGGCCCAGGAGGGGCTGAGTGATATGATTGAACTGTTGATATATGGATTGTGAATATAGAAGTGCGTTTTTAGCCCTTTTGCAGGTTGGGTAGGTCCTAGGTATAGGGGAGACTCTGCCGGATTTTCGGCACGACTTAGGACGTACTTGATCTTTTTCTTTGTTGTATTGAGTCAAATTTATTAAATATATGTAATGTAATTGTCAGGTGAGCCGGGACAGCCTTCTTCCTCCGCCCAGCCGCCACAGTAATTTGTCGTCAAGTTTGTGAGTAAAATATTAATTTTAACTGTAATTTCGATATTATTATATGTTCAGCATGCCCATGCATCACTTATATGCATATATTTATGTAGTTAAACTCTAGGCACGAATTATGTTGCATTGATAACTGTTAATGTGCCATGAGTGTTGTTGTGGTAATTTGGAGCAGTGTGCGTGCGTTGGCGTGCGTGTGATGTGGTGTGGACTATGGATAGGACGGGTAGACACGGCTTGAGTTCTTCGCTGGGACCCGGTCCTTCGGGGTAGACACGGCTTGAGTTCTTCGCTGGGACCCCGATTTGGTATTTAAGTGGAAGTCCGAGCTGAGTTCTTCACTGCACAGTTGGATTTAAGAGAGTCAGATAGGATCGGCTCCATATACTATGACTGATTGTACAGTGTTTGTGAGTGCTCCAAATTACCTTTTTGATGCTATGATGTGAATATGATGTAAATGTTGCATTTCACTCTACAGGATTGCATTAGTTTCAGATAGTTATAGAGATTATAGTTAAGATTGATATTTTACTCTCTGAGTCGAACGCTCACTCCTGTTCAAAAATTTTTACAGGCCACAGGAGGATATTTTGTTCTGGGTTAACCTGCTTTTCTACCTCGCAGGTTGTTTATCAATATTTGTGTAATTTTAATTACTCCTAGAATTTCCGCATGTGTTAGCAGAAATTATTTGATTATGGTCTGTAATATTGTTATCATGTTGGACCTGTAAACTAAATATGCTATGCATGTTTGATGGATTGGATGAGGGAGCTGAGCTCCCATTTATTTTATGTTAATGAGTATGTGGAGGGTGAGCTGAGCTCCCCAAATGACTATATATTGTGTTTACAGGTCGGGTGAGTCAAAAACTCCCCGTTGGAAAGTCCATTTTATGGCCGGACTCTGTCCGTTTGTTTTCTTGATATTGGGCCCAAATGGGCCTTAGAGTTGGGTTAATGAACAGTTAGGCTTACTACGGGCCTCGGGGGCTTTAAGCTGGCCCAGGTCCTAGTGCCGGTCCGGCCCATAGGTTGGGTCGTGACAAAGAATACCTATGGCAATCCTTGAACAGCTTCTTAAACTTTTTCTATTATTTAGAAAATCAAGTTCTACCTTTTAAGAGATTAAAGATGTAAACAGGACACTAAAAATAATTTATGGTGTTCTTAATTCAAGAGATTGTTTTTATAATCTCTTGGATTGATGAGAGAAGAAAGAAGAGGAGAGAATTGCACACCAAGGTGGCGGCATAAAGGAGTGACTGCTGCTTGTGTTTTATTTTTTCTCATAACAACACTTATATAGTTAGGTTAACACATTAAACCCTTGCCACATGTCACCCTTTGATTAGCTATAGGTTTAAGTGACCCAATCACATTGTGCCAAGTGTCAAACCTATATTTAATCTTGATTTTAATCATCTTACATGATTAAAAGATATTTGGCAAGCTTATGTGTAATACCATGTGTCACCATCTCATGGTGCCACGTGTCACACTGTGAAATGATCAAAATGCCCCTATGTCTTAATTTGAGTTCTTAATCCAAAATAATTATTTCTTTTCTTCCAATTAATTTATATCAAATATAAATTAATTAATTAATCTTTATTAATTAATTTCTCATTAATTAAATTCATATTTATACATTTTAAATATAAACTTAACTTATACTATACATCTAATAATCTAGATTTGGTTTCAAGTTATGCTAGGGATTTTGCAAACTAATTGCAAACCAAACCTATTTAATTAATCAATTAAACTCTTTAATTAATTAATTAAATCATATTTAATTATGTGATAACTTGTGTATGTGTGTGACTTACTAGGCTCATCACTAATTGGCAATGAGATATGATATCAACTCTTAATATCATCAGAACTCTTTCTTACCATAAATGATTTCACTAAATCATTTTATGCACCTCATAGACCATGGTTAACACCTAGCATAGCATGCCATGGCCACCCAATTAGTAATAAAGTTTACCTTAAATAAACCTATAATCATATGTTACCATGCACTATAATATCTCTGTTATAAAATCTCAACTCAACCTGGAGTCATTGTTTATGTCAAACTTCATTTGCTATGAATATTATGTTCTCTTTTAATTCCATTTCTTTATTAAAAAGATTTTCTCATCAGAAACTCTTTTCTGATTAAATCTATCTATCATAGCCAGGAACTTGAAACATCAAGAACAATTAAATAAACATAGGATTTTATCTCTATTTACTTAGAGGAACAGATTCCATCTTGATTAACACCTACCTCCATATATAACTAGTAGGAGCCAACACATGCTCATATACCCATACACAGTACAAGTATGAAAGCAGTATCAAACTCAAACAACCTATATACAAGATAACTGTGCTATCTCAGGTCTAAAGATTATATGCACTGATATGATTTATGACAAAACATTGATAAAAATAAACTCTATGTGCTTGTCATAAGTGTCATTGGTTCGGCCTACTTATCATGTATAAGTGCCTGTCATGTTTGTCATATGGCATGAGACTCACCATTCCATCTTATTTATATCTCATATAAATAACTTGGGAATAAACATGAATACAATCTTTCTGGATAAGTCATGTCCTTATTATGAAGTATCATCGATTGTGAACCTATTTATGATACTTTGTACTAGAAACACTGTCACTCATATTCTTAACAACTTAAGAATAGAATTTCTAACAAAATATCAATGGACCTTTTCTATTACACATAAATATCTTATGTAAACGAAAAAGTGAAAATGCCTTTTATTAATAAAAACATGTACAAGATACATACTAAATGATATGCTCTAGGACATATTACTAACAATCTAAAATTAAAATGTTTCAATATAATTATCAATTAGTAAAAATATTTTACGATTTTTTATCACGACCCAACCTATGGGCTGGACCGGCACTAGGATCTAAACCAGCCTAAAGTCTCCGAGGCCCGTAGTAAGCCTAATTATTTCTCAACCCAACTCTAAGGCCCATTTGGACTCAAATTCAAGGATTCAACCGGATAGAGTCCGACCATAAAATGGATCATTCAACAGGGAGTTTTTGACTCGCTCGACCTGTAAACATAATATATAATAAATTGAGGAGCACAGCTCACCCTCCACATAATTAAAATGTCATAACTCAAATAGGAGCTCAGCTCCCTCATCCAATCCCATCATGCATACAGTTAATAATTTTACAGGTCCAACATAACTTTTATAATACAGGTCCAAAATAAAATAAGTGCTTATAATACATGCGGAGTCTAAAATTTAACTCAATTGTATAAAATATATTAAATACTATTAATGGACCTGCGAAGAAGAAGAGCAAGTTAGCCATAACAAATAATCCTCTTATAGCTTGGAAAAATAGATGAATAGGAGTAAGCATTCAACTCAGATAGTAAAATACAAATTTTAATCATAATCTCTATAACTATCTAAAGCTAATGCACAATGTGGAGTGAAATGCAACATCGTCATAATTTTCATATAATAACAGCAAAAAGGCAATTTGGAGCACTCACACACCCAACACTGTCAAGCAATACATATATAGGAGCTGATCCCCTATACAGCCCTTTTTATCCAACCTCTGCTAGCGAGTGTCTCTCAAGCCGGACTTTCGCTTAACAAACAAAATGCGGGGCTCCCAGCGAGTGTCTCTCAAGTCGTGTCTACCCTGAATGACCGGGTCCCAGCAAGTATGTCTCAAGTCGTGTCTACTCGTCCTGTTCATATCAAATACTATATCACACGCACGTCACGCACACACACTGCTCCAAATTACCACAAACAACATCCATAGCACTTCAACAATTATGAATGCAATATAAAATATGCCTAGTGTTTAACTACATAGATACATATTTATAAGTGATGCATGGGCATGTTTGAATATATAATAATATCGAAATTACAATTAAAATTAATATTTTACTCGCAAACTTGAACCGAGGTCACTATGGCGGCTGGGTGAAGAAGGAAGGCTGTCCCGACTCACCTGACAATTTCATTGTAATTATTTAATATATTTGACTCAATACAAGTTTAGAAAAGACCAAAGACACCCTAAGTTGTGCTGAAAATCCGACAGAATCTCCCCTCTACCTATGACTTATCCAACCTGCAAAATGGTTCAAATAACATTTATAAACTCAACCTATATCTTCTCATCATTATATGACCCCTCTTGGACCCTCCAAACCAAGCAATAATCACAACATCAAACAACTCAATTATAAGACTTTAAAACTAATATTTTTCAAAAACTATTTAAACTAACTTTAAAAATTATATAAACCTGCCCCGCGATCCTTAACAATATTATAAGGCTATTGCAATAGGAATCATAATTTTCTTATCATCCACGAATATTTTATAAATATTATTCTAACCCATTACAAAGCAAAAATTGAGTAATATAGAGTTCGAGTTTACTTATGCCAAATCTGACAACTGGAACGAGACCAGAACGTTTGAAAACGGTGGGATAATTTATAATCTTGACCCGGTTCTGAAATGGTTCTAGCAACTTATCAGCTCGGCCCGAAATTGCAAATCTGAGCGACAATCGAATTTCCATGAAATGAAAATACATACGCGAAATCTATAATATCAGGGTTAAAATAATATATATATATATATATATATATATATATATATATATATATATATATATATATATATATATATATATATATAATTATTATTTGAAAATTAGGGATGTTACATTTTTGTTCAATTGGCTTCTCTTATGAAATTGATTATAAATATATGTCAATATTTTATTAATTTACTATTTTATGTAAATTATCTTATATAGAATTATAGCTATATTTTATAATTTCTCCCCTATCATTTCTGATGATAATTGTGAAAATGTATACTAATATTTTTTTTAAAGATTTTTAAATATATTCAATTTACATATTTTCATAAATTAAACTCATTTTATTATATTATTTATAACTTATATTAATTAAATCACTTCATTTATTTATTTATAATTATATAAATGTAAAAATAATTAAAAATTAAATAAAATATTTATTCATGCTTATATTATTGTAAATAATTTAATTAACTTAATTTATAAATATAATAAATGTTGTAAATTAAATTTATCTAAAAGTTTCTCTATCTAAATATTTATATTAAACTTATTAGAAAAAAATAAAAGAGAAATTAGTTAATTACTAGTAAGAACTTTTAATTTTATTATTTAGTATATTGGTCACAGTAAAAAAAAATAGAAAATTAAAAAAAATAATATATAGTTTCATGCTTTATTAAATAAAATATTAAAATTTAATTTTTATCAATTTAATATCATATATTTTTATCCGTTAAAAATATGATCAAAACTATTAATTATCGTTAAATGATAATAACATAATAAATATATGACATCGATGTTGTAACATGTTATAAATGTGGTGTTTATGTGATAAATATATATTATCTACATATTTCTCTGTCAACGCCACATATTCATCACGTTATTATTATTTAATAATAATTAATGATTTTAATTATATTTATTAATTAAAAAAATATATGATATTAATTAAAAATATAATAAAACTAGATGGGTTTTTTATTTTTGGGGGGTACTTTTCCCTTAAACAAAAAGGGTTCCGAGCCATTAACCTCCTAAAACAATGGATGCGAAGCCCCAGATTGAGGCTTCCTATGTTCTGATGGTAACTTGATGCCAATATGATATGCTAAATTGTCATAATCAAATTACTAAGTGGTTTTCCAACTCACTCCAAAGGCAAAGGAATATTTAATTTTCCTTTTTTAAAAGCAGAAAGATACTTTATTCTAAGAATCTTGGATTCCATTAAGTTAAAAATTTGTTTTTACTTTTAAAAATATCGATGCAATAATTTTTTAAAATATATATAGAGATATAAATTTTTAATTTTTTAAAAGAAGCATGTTATTTTATTTTTTTAATATATTATTATTATTATTATTATTATTCAAATGAAGCATGTTATCTTCACCTGACTGTTAATTAAATTTGTCAATCTAAACAAATATTCATGTTGTTCCCTTCTCCCAACTCCATCTTTTACCTTTCTTCTTATCTCTCATGTGATTCTTTGAGTGACCACCAAAAAATATTCTCATCATTGATTCTCTCTCTCCTTTTTATATATTTTTAATTTTTTTATTCATACTATTTTGATATAATTTTGTAGTATTAACTATTTTAATTTACTCTTATTGATAGATATTAATTTTTTTTATAATAAGAAAAAATATAAATTTTTTAATTAATAAATATTATATTAATAAAAATAATTTAAAATTAATTATTAAAAATTATATATAACTTAAATTAAATATTAAGAAATTTATATTATAATTTAAAATTCAAAAGATGAATATAATAATAAATTTATTTTATTTTATTTTAATTTGAAAAAGCCCCAAAATATGAAAAGTAAAATCGAAGTTGAAATACATGCAATCTAGCATATAGGGTTGGTGGGCTACTCTTGAAATGGACCGCCATATTTGAATTTCTACCATTAGAATAATAATAATAATAATAATAATGAAAAAAATAATATAAATCATAACTTCAGGCGTGGGATGCGTTGGATTTATAATTTCACGGATCAAATGAGTCAAGATCTAATGAGTCAGTGATAAGATTATACAAAGAAAATTGATGAGATGGGCCCTTCATGGTTAGTCATGATGTTGCTTTTAGACTCTGAATAGTGAGTCTAAAAATAAAATAATTATTTAATAATTCAAAATTTATCCATATTTAATTAATTTATCATTAATATAAACTGTCTATATAGAATTATGCTTCAAACACCGTGGAATTTCTTATATATTCTATAATTATTCGGATACATCAGGGAAGAAAATTGTGATTAATTGAAGTAATCAAGGAATAAATGACGTGTGGTTATTAATTATTACGTGGATAAAAAAAATGGAAATTAATTAAAAATTTTGAAAGAATAAATGACGTGTAATTGTTTGTTGTGGAAAATTCTAGATTCTCAGACAAGCTCGCCCATGGTTTTTCGGGTCTAGCCCATGGTTTGAGTCTTTTATTTTCCAACTCGGGGTTTTATCTTTATCATTTATCAATCTATTATTTATTTATAAAATATAAATAAATATTCAATTATAGATTTTTTTTTTCTTTTAATAAAAAATACAATTATTAGTATTAATTGTTGTTTTGCTAAATTTGAAGCCGTTAATTAAACGCCGTCATTCCTCGTTTACGGTGTAAACCACAATAAGCATCGATCCTGAACTATAATTGATGTGATTGGCACTCTTAATTTCCTGGTTTGGGTCACACCCTTGTCTTCAACCTCACTGGTGATTGGAAATAGTGGTTGATATACGCGCGGTTATATCTGAACTCAGAACACCATCGATAATTTATAATACCCAAATTCAATCATCGAAATAAATATTTAAACACGTAAATAATTAATTATAATTTGAGAAAAATATAATATTTTTTATATAAAAAAATTGTTGAACTTGTGAATGATATTATTTGCTTAACCATTTTAACATCTGCCACAAAAAAAAAAAAGTTAATTCAGAGAACAGAATTATAAATTTATAGGTTTGTGGAGGTCCTATGATTTGAATAAAATTACAATTGATTGGGAAATAAAGCAACTGCTGTCCGCCCCTTGATTTCAATTCAATCATGGAGGACCACATTTGATCAAAGATGTGACGCTCATCACCATTACACAGTCAATACTATTGGGCGGTCCTAGGATAAGGTGGCAGCCCTGGGCCTCAAGGAGGTTGTGTTTTATGGGGCTAGAAATGAATCAATGTCATGGATTTAATTTAAAAAAAAAAAAAGACAATAAAAAGAACAGGAGGGGACTTGTAGTTGGGTGTTGGTGGGACAAATGGTGATGGATTTGTATGTGTAATTGAGAATCCAAACAAAAGGAAAAGTTGAATTTAATATGAGAGAAAAGATAGATTAAGGGCAGGAGAAGAACAACCACTACTACCAAAGATTGAGACTAGAGCAAACACCAACTTGGTTAAGGCAAAGTGACAGCCTCTGCCGCATTTATCTTTTCCTTCTCCATTGACCTTGGGGCCACGGGGATCTTGCCAAATTCAAAACGATATTGGTGATTCAGAAACCAATTTCACATACCCTTTGGCCAATTGTTTTGTTTGGGCTATTGGGTCCATTCCCATATAATACTGAATCTTATGGATCAAGTTGCTTGAGATTATCCAATCTATATACCATTTATCCATCTGATTCGTGAATATGGTTTCAGTGCTGGAAGATTCAATGAAAGGTCAGCCAATCCTGTTGAAGGCTACAATTCTATTGGTGAATCCATTCTATAAATTGAGAAATGTTAAAGAGGGAAGCTAGTGCTTACTTCAGAACTGCTTCATGATTAAATAAAAACAAGAGATAGTGAAAGAAAAAGGTTAAAAAAGCCTAGAGGTGACATAATGTAGGGAGGTTGTCTTTAAGCCTTTGGAGATAAATGCTTGTTTCCTGCTATATCTTTGTAATTTCTGCCGCCTCCAGCACCGGGTGAGGTAATTAACTGTGGACTGATTGAGCACACAATAATAACATTGCATTGTTATTTTATGTTCAACTATGAAATATCATGATTAATGTTTGAAACTGACATGATAGAAAGGGTTAGAAATCGACACATATTATCATTAATTATTATTAATGTTAAATTTAATAGCGATGATTTTTACTGTAAAATATATAAAAATTATTATTATAAATTTTTATTATAAATAATTTTTATTGTTTATTTTAACATTTATTATAGTGGTACATTATGGCTAGTAACTATTCTCTATGAATTGATCTTAATTTATATGTGTTAAAAATCATTTCATAATGTGTGAATTAGATTGTGGGCATGTCAAGGATGCGTATGATCCCAACATGAAATAAATGTGTGCTAGTCAATTTCGTTGGATCTCTACTCGTTTAGTTTTTATGAAAATGGAAGAGAACTTGATTGTTTGAGAAAATTTGAAAAGAGACATGTGCATTGGAAAGTAAAATTATGCTTAAAAAGTAAATTGATTATTGCGAAAAATGTGAAAATTATTAAATTGAGCGCTTTGCAAGTGCATTGGAAAAGTAAATTGATTGCTTTTCAGAAAAGTAAATTGCTCAGAAATTAAATATATGCATGAAAAAATAAATGATCGCTTAGAAAAAATTAAATTATTACTTGAAAAGTAAATTGTGGAAAATTAAATAAGCTGATTGTTTGAAAAGTAATTATGTACAGAAATTGTAAATTGGCATTGAAAAACTGAAAATAGATTTGCATGAATTGAAATATGGACAAGAAGCTATAAATTGCATTGAAAATCGAAAAGATTACTTATAGGAATCAAAATATATGTAGAAAAAATGTAAATTATTTGCTTGAATTGAAACTGAATACTAAATTGAAAAGTAAAAGATCGATTGAAAATGTAAAGAGATTGTTAAATTTGAGAAAATTTGAGTTAAGACATTATGTTTGCCAAATGTTGATTGATGATTGTTGTTCTTCTGAATGAAATCCATAATATCAATTTATGGACAAAATTATGCGTAGCAACCAAGTTTGATGGTTACCAATTCCACCACTTATCACATTTTTCTCTTCAATAGCCTGCCTCCTGTAACCTCCCATAACCACCAACAACCACTCGCTAACTCTATAACTATCCATTCACACCACTTTGTCCACTCTTCCACTACTCCACTTTCATGTCCATATTATATTCAGTAGATATTTTTAGATACTAAATGTCTCTTACAGATAATTATTTAATTGATCTGATTTCATATAATTAATACTTACTTATTGTTAATCTTTTGTCAGCTTGAGTTATGAGTTCCGTCACATTGAATTGATAATTTAATTTAACATTTCAAACTCATTAACATTATTTGTCGCTGCTAATTCAATTTGAGATTTAATGAAATAATTTGTCAAAACAAATTAAAATATTTTAATTATTATGTTCATTTAAGTTGTGATTGGAATAAAATAATTTATGAAATTCGTGATAATTCATCTATTTTTTTGTGATGTAATTATTAAATCCTAAAATCAATGTATTGATTTTAGTTAAAATTCAATTAGATGGTTAAATCCGACTCACTAATTTATGCCACTTTTCCTGATATGAAGAGAATGCTGATCTCTTTATATTTTAGACTTTATAAACTTTAGATTAAATTTAGTTTTTAGGTTTGAAAAATATAAAATGCTGGAAAGTATCTCCTGCAAAGGGTACATATATTTGAATATATATTTGGGATCGATCAAAAACAATTTTTTTTTTGTCTGATTTTATGCACTAATTCTTCATGTATTGTGATTATGGAAATTTCTGGTTATTTTTAGTAGAAAATTTCTGTTTTAATGAAGGATGCATGCGTTAAAAAGATTAAAAATTACAAAATTATATTAAATTAAATTATTTTAATTAAAAAAGTCATTATATTGAAAAAAGATGAATTCAACTAGAAAATATATAATTTTATAATAATTTAATTTATTTAATCAAATCTCATTTTAAATATTGATAATACATTTTTTTTATTATTTAAAATTTATTTAAATAATATAAATTTTATCATAAAATTATTTAAATTGAAAAATTTTATTAAAATCTATTTAAATTATAATGGCATACACGTCGTTTATCAGAAAATCAGAAGTGGCAACACTATGCAATCGGTTGAAGGTCTTTTCAAGGGTGATCCATGGAGTGGGATCATCATCTAATTCCAAATCACTATTTTTCTACTGTTTTATTCCAAATCACTTTTCAATGAATAGATAAGAGGTGTGAAAACAAAATTATTAGAAATTAAAATATTTACTAGTTCCATATATGGATATGGTGTCACATATTTCAATCCAAAAAGAAAGAATTATGGATGTAGCTAGCTCCTTCTAATGGCTATGGAGTGACCAAGTAGACCAGCATTAGTTGAGGAATCAGTGGAAGTGCATGGCCGGCTTTGAATGCGCAGAGCATGAAACATGAGAGCTCCGGCTAAAGATCCGATGACTGGTGCAGTAATATATACCCATATGTCCTTAAAATTCCAGGAAATGATTGCGGGCCCTAATGACCTTGCAGGATTCAATGATCCTCCTGAAAGAGGCCTACACTTGATATATAAAAGCCAATCATATAATTAAGATTGGTTTGGACTGAGTGTCATTTATTGATCCAAATTAAAAACATGCAAAGGACTCATACCCAGTAATAAGGACTGCAAGTCCAATGGAAAGCCCAACAATAAAACCAGACAAATGCCCTACCTGCAAAAGTTTTGTAAATTTAAGTTATATGAATAGTGATGGATACAAGTGCGAGCATAAATGGATTTACATTGATTCGTCATGGAATAGAAACATCACTAAATGGGTGCTCTAGGAACATAAATAGAACTTATTAATCACGAGAGAATTTTGTTCTTACTGATTTTTGGTATGTCAATGAAGCAATAAGGAACATGATGATGAAAGTAGCTATGAACTCAACCCAGAAGGCTGGATTGCAGTCTTGAAGTGGTTGGGTGACCATAAGTTCTGGTTTTATATCATAGACACACTTTCCAACATATGTTGCCAATATTGATCCAACTATTTGAGCCAGTACATAAAAGGGAACCTACAAAACCAATTAACTAAGCAACTGCATCAGAACTATAAGCTAAAAGTGTGGTTTTCATGAATGGAGTTCTGGTTTTAATTTGGTAAACTTACCCTGGACCATGGAAAATGACCAAATGCTGCAAATGCAATTGTGACAGCAGGATTGACATGAGCACCAGAAATAGGGCCCAAGGCAAAAACCAAGACGATGACTGATAATCCTGCTGTGGATGCATATTCCAAAAGAGCCACTTGGCCTCGAGTTATCTGTGTGGTTCCTATGATCCCACAGACACAAAACATTAATACAAAGGTCCCCATCATTTCTGCCAACACCTGCACATTTTTGGCTGTGTAAGTGTAACTTGTAACGTTTGAGATTACAATACAAAACTCATCACAGGCCATAATAATGAAATACCACTAGCTAGTCTCATTTTGCTTACCATGCGTGCAGGATTTAGATCCATTCCCTCAGGTAAACAGCGTGAAACAGAGTATTTAGCAAATACATCTCCATCTATTGACATTGCATTTGAGCCCATCTCTGGACAATCTCTAGATAATCCGCTGTTGGATGAATTATTAGAAATGTCAGGATATGGTAGCTGATCTTCCAGTAGCTGCTTCATTTTCATGATTCAACCTCTTAAGAAGACTTGGAATAAGAAGACTAACGTCTTCATTGGTCTTGCACAAAGGTAAAGAAATGCAAAGAAGATGTACAATAGAAAAGTAGAGAGATGTTTCTTGCATGCAATCTGATTAAAAGAGGAGAAGAAAATTTAATTGATGCACAGATATTTGATACGTAAAATGTTTGGTCTTTTTTAGAGTTTCGATGTTTTTGTGAGGTAATGAAGATATATGGGTGGCCTAGTTTTCAACACAATTCATGTGCTCCTCCATTGGAGTAAAGAATGTTGTTTGTGCTTGTTAACCGTCCTAGTTTTAAGACCCCATCCATAATTTACCTGTCATATTGCATTCATTTGGTAATAGCCTCAGAATTTGAACACTTGATGCTAAACAGAACAGTAATGACCTTGGATGACAAATATGAAGTTGGAGGGGTTTGCTTAATTATTCCTAAATCTAAAGGCTGCCCATTATCGAAGCCCGCGAACCTTGTCCAATCCGCAAGGGCCTTGATCAAGTGATCTAAAATCCATGGGCTACAGAACAACAAGTCCAATACTACTATGTACCCATCCAAACAAGCTTGGGGGAAGGCCCGATTGACCAACTCACCGTCCAAATCCATTGTTTGTGCTTTTACCGACAAAATAGTCAGCGGCCTAAGCCTTGCTGCACCTAACAAGTTCTTTTTTCACTTGAAAAAGGTATTAATTAGCAGGGTGAGTGGATATGGTCAGTGGGCCTGGCCTCCCCACTTGACACCTTCTTCTGATATTGTTTTTTTGAGGGATAATTTTGCTTTTAAGTTGAAAATAGTGGCATCACCTGCCCCTAGAGCTCTACTGTTTTGAGTCAAACTCTATAAGATAAAGTAGATTTCACCTAACCAGTGTTGACAACTACTATCAAATAGGTGTATACCAGTCCATAGTACATCAGCTGCCTCCAGGATTTGATACAGCTTGATTAATTTTTACGTAATGAAGATTAACTTTTTTATTTATCTTCAACTTTCTTTAATTTCTCGTTTCAATTTAATTATTAATATATTCATTACCCATTGGGTTTGGATGTCAGAGAATATTATATACACATGGTATAGGATCATGGTTTTGTAGCTTAACATTTATTATATGTAAAGGTAATGACTAACTAAATGAAAGTCAGGAAAAATATATGCCAAGTTTTTCTTGACTTTCATTAACAATAAATTTTGCTTATAAAAAAAACTAATGTCGTCTCTTCTTTCAGCTTGTGAAAGTTAAAACTACATCCTGCCATGAAATTACATGATCCACTTTACAAATTTTCAAACTTTGTTCCTGATTGAGCACACTGTTGTTGTAAAACTAGCAACTGATTTGCCATAGCAACGTACTCTACTCCTATCCATAGCTCTTTTCCAATATATATATATATATATATATATATATATATATATATATATATATACCCCTTCATCTCACTCGCCAATCACAGATCATCAACAAACCCAGAAGAGCATAGGATTCGCTTAAAAATGCATAAGCTTGCTCTAATTTTCCTCTTTGTTTTAGCCTTCGTTTCATATGAAGTTTCAGCTCAGCCTTACAAAACCCTAGTTGCACCCATCAACAAAGACACCTCCACTTCTCTTTACAGCATCACCCTCAACTCCAATGAGAAATATGTCATCGACATAAATGCTCCCTTTTTATGGTTCATTTGCCCGTTTCCAAGTCCTCCTGTTCCTTGTTCATCTCTCGAATGTATCCAAGGCAGAACCTACCTCTCAGGCCTGTGTTCTTCATCTAATAACATTTATATACACGGTCGATGCACTTGCACTGTCACTCCTGTAAACCCAGTTACCAAGACTTGTGCCCCAGCCCAACTGACCTACAAAGATCTTATCATATCTTGGACAAATGGTAAAAACCCTACCAATGTTATTAAATTCAATCGCTTGTCTGTTTCTTGTGCACCTAAATCTCTCCTGCAGTCTCTTCCTAGAGGTACCAATGGCATAGCTGGATTATCTTGGGCTCCTCTGGCTCTTTCAACACAATTAACCCCTTCAAATCATGGATTAACCAAGAAGTTTGCGATTTGTTTGCCCAGTGCATCTGGGGCTCGTGGTGTGGTTTTCTTCGGTGATGGTCCATATTATCTTATGTCTCGTACTCAGTTGGATGTAAGGAGCATTCTTTCTTACACTCCATTGCTGAAAAGAGACAATTCACAAGAGTACTTCATTGGAGTGAAGGGCATATCAGTTAATGGAAAGCCAACTAAAATTCCACCTGTTGCGTTTGAGTTTGATTCATTAGGCCATGGTGGTGTGCAACTTAGTTCAGTAGTCCCTTACACCACACTCAGGAGTGATATATACAGGTCTTTTCTTTATGAGTTTTCAATGGCCACAAGGGGAATACCTCGAGCCAAGAATGTGAGCCCATTCGATCTGTGCCTGAAAACTAATAATGCAACTGGGTGGAGCCCTGTGGGTTTGCGAGTTCCTCAGATCGATTTGGAATTGGGCAATGGTAAGAAGTGGACAATATTTGGAGCAAATTCTATGAAGCAAATTAGCAATGATGTTGCATGCCTTGCCTTCGTTGATGGAGGGAAGGCTGCCCAACGAGCGGTTGTGATCGGATCATATCAGATAGAGAATAATTTCCTGCTGTTTGATCTTGCTTCATCAACCTTGGGATTCAGTTCTTCACTGTTGCTGTCCAGGACCACATGTGGCAACTTCAATTTCAATTATGGGGTTGGAGCTTAATTAGCCAATTGAGCCCAAGAAATAAGCAAACGTACGTATGAATAAAATAATATAAGGTCATTAAAGCTAATGATCTAATTAAGTAAATGTGTGAATAAAGACCAGCTTGTACCCGCTAAAGTTGGTGTAAGTCATGTAAGCTTGGTTTGCTCATTTTGTGTTGAGTTTCTCACTTGTACTGAAAATTTAGAAAAAAAAGAAAAATGAAATATATTTTAAAGTGGAGAAAAATGAACTTTTTTCCTAATTTTGTAGATTTATTTTATTTTTTTATTTAAGAAAAACTCATAAAATATTTATATTTAAAAAGTTAACGTTAAGGGGATGTTTGGCGCGAGATAATTATTATTCTTGTAATTTTTATTTTTATTAATATTATTTAAATACTTTAAAAAATAATTTAATTTTTTACTTTATTATTATTTATATCTTTTTAATAAATTAAATGTTAATATTTAAGAGCCTAAGTTAATAATTATTAAAACATACAAGGGTAATATTCAACCCTTAATTTTTTAACTTTCTATTAAATACACTATAAATTGATAAAATAACAAACTCTAATTAAAAGAAGAGTCCAATTCGATATGCTATATTTATTGGAAAAAAAAGACTTTTAACTTTTGCCATTTCTTTATCCAATAGCTCTAATTGTAACTCGATATGCTATATATTGTCTTTATTATCTTTACTTTTGGATGTTCTAATGATAATTTATTTTTAATTTATATTTCTATTGATTTGCATTTTAATAATACATATGCGTTATAACTATTTCATTTTTCATCGCATATATTTAATTTATCTTTATTTAACAATTCATTATAATCATATTATATATATTATAATGTAAAAAAATTATAATAACATTAATTAGGAGTCAATTTCTATTATCATAGTAAATTTATTTATTAAATTCAGTTAAAAAGAAGATGATTTCATGTAAATCATCGCGAAAACAAGATAGATAATTTTACTTTTTTTTAATATTATATAAATATTTTCAATCCATTGAAATTTGAATCAGACTATTTTACTCACGCTGGGTCGGCCCATTACGGTTAAGCACCCTCAATAGATAGCGCCTAGACGAGATCCATCAATAGATCATTTTCTTAGTAGACTTACAGGTTGCATTGGCAAATGGACCATGTTGAAGTCAAACATCGAACAGTTGTCTTTGACTCTTAGTTATGAGGAAGCGATAAGATCCAAAAGTAGGCATTAATTATCTGCTTGCTTGCCAGTCTGGCTATCATGCTACGGCTGGACTCTTCACGTACGGGTACGGCTTCTAGAATCAGCAACTGGATGCTCGCGTTTGCGATTTCCAATTGCTAGCTCTTAACTTTAGCGGCTTCACTTCTCTCTCTATCTCTCCGTGTACACGGATTAGAAATGTCTGCCTAACTTGAGTCGGTCAAGAGTGCTACTGCCCTTTATGATGCTGTATCCGCATTGCCATATATTCAAATAGTCGTCTATGGCGGCCAATACACTACTAGTCACCACGCAAACTCTTTTATGGCATAGCATATCTCCATTAACTGCAAAATGGTCTTCGATGGCGGCCATTTTATTACTCACTACATACCCAAGCTCTCTATAAAACCATTCCATGCATGTTATTGAATCTCTCACATTCCTCCTTCTTCATAGCATTTCCCTTCAATGGCTTCTTCACCTCGATTTATTCTTTTGTCTCTCCTCATTTTCTTCTCTCTCTCCCATGCACAAACATCTTCCTCCCACTCAAAACCCAAAGCACTCGTCCTCCCCATCTCCAAAGATGCCTCCACCCTCCAATACCTCACCCATCTCAACTTGGGAACCCCTTCCCTTCAAACAACCCTTGTTGTCGACCTTGGAGGCAGGCATTTATGGATAGACTGCTCAAGTGGATATCAGTCATCCACTTATAGACCAGGACATTGCGGCTCTGCCTCATGTTCCCTGGCTAAAGCCGATTGCGTTAGCATATGCCCCAATCCTGCTAGGCCTGGTTGCAACAACAATACCTGCAAAGTACTGGCCAAAAACAGTGTCTTTGGAGGTTTTCTGATCCCTGAGGTTGCCATTGATACAATCTCTATCCGATCCACAGATGGCTCTAAGGCCGGTTCGCATGTTTCAATTCCCAATTTTATCTTCGCTTGTGCAGAGTCCTTCGACCTAATAAATCTTGCTAGTGGCGCAAAGGGGATGCTTGGCCTAGCAAAGGAACGAGTTTCAATGCCCACGCAGCTTTCATCTGCATTTGGTGGAAGTTTTCGTCGAAAATTTGCTATATGCTTACCTTCCAATCCCAAAGCCAATGGTGTCTTGTTCTTCGGAGACTCTCCTTACCAATTCCATCCAGGTTACGACACATCCAAGGTCGTCGAAGTATCTTCAAGTTTTAGGTACACCAAACTCCATGTCAATTATGAAACCACAGCATCACCTAGGTTGCAAGGAGCACAATTGCCTGAGTACTTTGTGAAGATCACATCTATTCTGGTAAACCAAAAACCAGTTCCAATTAACTCCACATTGCTTGATTTCCACAAGACAGGCATCGGTGGTTCAAGAATAACTACAGTGCAACCTTATACCACTCTTGAGACTGCCATCTACAAGTCATTTGTTAAGGTGTTTGATGAGCAAATGCTAGTTACTACAGGAAATAGGAAAGTGAGAAAGGTTGCAGCTGTGTCACCGTTTAAAGATTGTTATCGTAAAGAAGACTTGGATATGTCATTACTCGGGTTTAGTGTTCCTGACATTTATTTAGTGTTTGAAAATCGGGATGTGAATTGGTTAATCACTGGAGCCAATTCAATGGTAGAGGTAAGCAATGATGTAGTGTGCTTAGGGTTTTTGGATAGAGGTCCAAACACCGGATTGACAACAACGTCAATAGATATCGGAGCACACCAATTGCAAGACAATCTTCTTCAGTTTGATATTGCTGCTTCAAGGCTTGCATTTACATCCACACTTCTATTACGAGAAGTTGAGTGTTCTAACTTCAAATTTTAAACAAGCTATAATGGAAGATCACTATAGCTTATTAGGTTGAAATTCAACCAAATAAAAGATGCTTTCATTAATTGTAAGTTACGTGTCCCTCATGCATGTTTTTGTATTTAGTGAGCGTATAGCTTTGTAATCGTCGATACTATTAATTGTTAATAAGAATGGATTGTGATGTTTATTTTAGCACAATTAATAATGTACTGGTGTAATAATTACACACGAATTCACGATCTTCTCTCGCATTGAAATTCAAGCATGCTTTTCCAAAAAATATCATTTTTTTTTATATTGTTGTAAAAAACAATTTAAAAGTTATTATTTAATTACTTTAAGTTTTACGAATATATCATGTTAATTGAATATATTTTAAAAATAAATTTTAATAATATATTATTATTATTAAAATAATGTTTTTAATATTCATAACTATAAAATTAGGGGTGAATCAATTAATTTGATGAACTTTCATTGATCTATTTGTTCCTGAAAATATTTTAATGGTTGATTAAACAGATATCAAAGAAAATAAGAATTAAAGTGACATTAAGTTTTGTCCTTAATTGGTTTATTTAGAGGAAATTTCTTAGCACCTACTGTAGTATTAGTTTTTAATTAGAAGATAATTTATTTATAATTTTTTTGTCTTTTCAATAATAATAATAATAAACTTTTCAATGGTCAAATTTTGTTATGATCTTATATGTATATATAAAAATAAATATTTTCTATTAATATTCTAAATATATAGCTAAATATTTTTTTAAATAATTTCCTCATTATAATAAGAAATATATTATTCTTTAAAAATTAATTTTTGTACATTAATTAACAGATAAAGGTTTTTTGTGATTGCTTTTAATTTGTTGTATAACAATTTAATATTAAAAATTATATTTAATTTAATATATATTTTTTTTAATTATAAAGATTAAAGAGTTTATAGATAAAAAAAATGGTGTTCTCTTTATGGGATTTTGAATTTAATTACTAATATAAAGTTTATTTCAACCGCATAATAAAATTATTAAATTCTTATATATATCTTAAAAAAAAACAAATCATAAAAAAAAATTATTGTATCGATCTATGAATTTTAGATACTGTAGTGGGGCTTGAATTTTCTTAGAGAGTGAGATGTTTGTGCAATATATTTTGTATATTTTTATTAAATTAATATAATTATTATTTTTTTAATTTATTGCATGCAATTTGGTGTAGACTTTTCAATCTACTTTTCGCAGTTGGTATGTGCATTAATGTGTACATAATGGAACCCAAAAGGGGAAGAGGGACAACCTTTATGATATGTGGAGACGGCCCAACACATCAAATATCTACATTAATTATTTTTTTGCCAAGGATTATTACCCATCAATAAAATAATAAATGATTGAAAGATACAATAATAAATTCAAGATATATATGGTGTAATTTATTTATTAAATATATAAATATTTTATATACTTATATTTTAAATATATATAAATTGAGTATAAATAAGAATTTTCTAAACATATATATAAACATATCATTTTATATAAAAGTAATAAAAATAAAATAAAATTCAACTAACTTTTGTGATCATGACCAATTCGATCAAAGAGTTTTATAATTTTCAGTTTTTAATGGTAAGTCAGATTTATCATTGGTTTAACTTCTCAATTTTTTTATTAAGCTAATAAGGTAGGTAAGAATTTGAAAATTATGTTCTTAACTCTTATCTCTCAATTCAATTAAGTTAGCAATCAAGATTCAAGACTTCAATCTTATCTCAACTCCTCAACTAATCGGTTAAAAAAAATTAATTTTACAATTCAGAGATAACTCAGAAACCTCATGATTCAAAATTTTGAATTCCATAACTTTAATTTGAATTTTCAATTACTTAATTACTTCTCAATTGTAATTTGGGGTTCAATTTTACTTCTCAATTACAATTCTGAGACTAATTTTATTGCAAATAATGAGCATAATGCATGAAACATGGCGAGGTAAAGAAATTTTGTAGCTTTGAAACACATACAATGAAAGTTATTGAAATACAGATCAAACTTAAATAAATTGCAAATACATCTCACAAATAATAATACATAATACCAGCAACAAGGTTTAATTTCCATCTTAGAATTTGAAGTTGGAGCATTCGACTTCTTCCAAGAGAAGTGTGGAAGTAAAGGCCAATCGATTAGAAGCTAGATCAAACTGAAGAAGATTATCCTGCAACTGGTGTGCCCCAATCACTATAGGTGTCGTTATTATAGGCTCATCACCTGCATCCAAAAACGCTAAACACACTACATCGCGACTCATCTCCACCATTGAATTAGCTCCATACATTTCCCAGTATAAATTCTTGTTGTTCTCGAACACGAATGCAATGTCAGGGACACCAATCCCAAGAATTGTCATGCCCATGTTTCCTGTGGTATAGCAATCTGTGAAAGGTGCCACAGGAGCTACCTTACTCACATTCCAAACTGCAATCTCCTTATCAAACGCCTTAACAAGGGCCCTATGGATAGTGGTTTCCAGCTTGGTGTAGGGTTCAACGGTGGAAATTTTTGTTCCGCCCTTCCCCGTCTTCTTGAATTCAAGCAATGTTGAGTTTACGCGAATGGGTTTTTTGTTTACCATAATAGATGTGACCTTGACGAAGTAGTCCGGCGATGGGGGTCCTCGTGTCACGACGGATGATCCTGTGACTGCGGTGTTGATGTAGAGTTTCGTGTGTTGGAATCTTGATGAGACGTCAATGACCTTTGATGTATTGTAACCTGGATAGAATACATAAGGAGAGTCACCAAAGAAAATGACGCCATTGGATTTGGAAGTGGAAGGCAAGCAGATAGCGAAATTTCGACGAAAGCTTCCACCGAATGCTGAAGAAAGTTGTGTTGGTAGTGCAATTTGGTTGCTGCCAAGGCCAACCATCCCATTTGCACCCCTAGCAAGATTGCCTACGCCTCGATCATTAGCGCAAGCGAAGATAAAATCAGAAATTCCAACATATGGGCCATACTTTGATCCCTCGGTGGATTGAATGGAAATTTTGTCTAAGGAAATAAATCCAACATCAAATCCACCACCTATGAGTGTGTTATCAATATTCACATGACATTTTTCCTTGTTGCATCCTGGTCTATTATATCCAGGAAAGCATGCACCATCACAAGTAGCTTTGGCCACTGAACATGGTGCTGAACCACATAGGCTCTGTTTGAATGAGGATGATACATATTGTCCATCATCGCAATCCATCCAAAAATGCTGACCTCCTAGATCCACCGCAAAGTTTTTCTTGGCTAAAGGGGTTCCCATCTTAATGTGGGTTACATATTGGAGGGTAGTGGCATCTTTGGAAACTGGGAGGATTAGTGCTTTGGGTTTTGAAAGTGTTTGAGAGAGGGAGGAAGAGATGGAAATGAAAAAGGAGAAAAGGATTAATGGAGCTATAGATGAAGCCATGGAATTTCAAAGGAAAATGGTTGAGAAGAAGACTGGTTTTGGAGAAGAACTGCAAGAATGTCATGGACTTTATATAGGCCCATTGTCATAATAAATAATGTTGATATTTCTTATGCTGCCATATATGACTGTCATTTGCTTGGTTTGGCGTTGAAAAGATGAAGGATGATTCAACAAAGGTTGAATCACTTAGTAAGTGTCTCGAGCCAGAGAAATTCTTGCCTTTTTGTGGCCAAGGGATGAAATTAATGACGGAATTAAAGCATTGGGCCATATCAACTTCCATTCTCACCGGTCCATTATTAATTAGTCGAAGCTGGCCTGCCTCGGTGAACGGGTGAAGAGAATGTTTGATTTAAATTTAACAAAATGAAATAATCAGAAATTTTTTTAAGAAAAAATAAAATAATTGAATCCAATCGAAGAAATCAAACAAGTAACTTAATCTTCATGCATCATCAGTAACGTGCAATTATATCAATTTTGTTTAATTTTTTTATTTAAAAATGCTATGCCCTACAAATTTGCAGGATAGCAAATTGCGACGGTCGCATATAGGCGCATTAAATGGCAATTAATATGCCGTTCTGGACCTGGTCCGTCTTCGTATCACTCCCACTTACAATCAATATATATGTAATTTTATTCATAAAATAATAAATTTTATTTTTTTTTTATTTTTATTATATAATTATTTTTATGTAAATATAAGATATATTATTTTTTAATATATTCAATATATTTCATAATTTACCCTCCCACTTTCTAAATAATTTACTCACTTATCACATTTTATGTGGATCATGATATGATTAAAAATTAGAATCAAATTATCATAAATTTAAAATATAATATATAAAATTAAATTTATATATAAAAATAAAATTTATATATTTATATTTTATATTTATAATAAATTAAATTTAAGTATATTTTCTTAAAGCCTGCATTACGGCTGTCACAGTTAAGACAGCGGATAAGATTCAAGCTATGCGTGAATTTCCCTCGATATACACTTGTTTCCACTTGTCATGGATTTTCCGTCAAACTACGACTTCACGACGCCACACAACCTCACACATCTTGCGCACGTGTACAAAGACAAATGCCTGCTTCACTTGACTCAATTTGAAACCACAATTAATCTCCTCGATGGCATATCTCCATTGCCAAATGGTCTTCTATGGCGGCCATTTTCTTACTCACTATGTACCCAAACTCTTTATGAAACCATTCCGGGCATGGAATTGAATCTCTTAGCATTTTCCTTTGATGGCTTCTTCACTTCAATTTATTCTTTTGTCTCTCCTTGTTTTCTTCTATCTTTCTCATGCACAAACATCTTCCTCCAACTCAAAACCCAAAGCACTCGTCCTACCTATCTACAAAGATGCCTCCACCCTCCAATACCTGACCCATCTCAACTTGGGAACTCCTTCCCTTCAAACAACCCTTGTTGTCGACCTTGGAGGCAGGCATTTATGGGTGGACTGCTCAAGTGGATATCATTCATCCACTTATAGACCAGGACATTGCGGCTCTGCCTCATGTTCCCTGGCTAAAGCCGAATGCGGTAGCATATGCCCCAGTCCTGCTAAGCCTGGTTGCAAAAACAATACTTGCACAGTCTTGGCCAAAAACAGTGTTTTTGGAGGTTATCTGATCCCTGAGGTTGCCATTGATACAATCTCTCCCCGATCCACAGATGGCTCAAAGGCCGGTTCGTATGTTTCAATTCCCAATTTTATCTTTGCTGTGCAGAGTCCTTCGACCTAATAAATCTTGCTAGTGGCGCAAAGGGGATGCTTGGCCTGGCAAAAGAACGAGTTTCAATGCCCACGCAGCTTTCATCTGCATTTGGTGGAAGTTTTTGTCGAAAATTTGCTATATGCTTACCTTCCAATCCCAAAGCCAAATGGTGTCTTGTCTTCGGAGACTCTCCTTACCAATTCCATCCAGGTTACGACACATCCAAGGTCGTCGACGTATCATCAAGTTTTAGGTACACCAAACTTGTCAATTATGAAACCACAGCATCACCTAGGTTGCAAGGAGCACAATTGCCTGAGTACTTTGTGAAGATCACATCTATTCTGGTAAACCAAAAGCCAGTTCCAATTAACTCCACATTGCTTGATTTCCACAAGACAGGCATCGGTGGTTCAAGAATAACTACAGTGCAACCTTATACCACTCTTGAGACTTCCATCTACAAGTCATTTGTTAAGGTGTTTGATGAGCAAATGCTAGTTACTACAGGAAATAGGAAAGTGAGAAAGGTTGCAGCTGTGTCACCGTTTAAAGATTGTTCGTAAAGAAGACTTGGATATGTCATTACTCGGGTTTAGTGTTCCTGACATTTATTTAGTGTTTGGAAATCGGGATGTGAATTGGTCAATCACTGGAGCTAATTCAATTGTAGAGGTAAGCAATGATGTGGTGTGCTTAGGGTTTTTGGATAGAGGTCCAAACACCGGATTGACAACAACGTCAATAGATGTCGGAGCACACCAATTGCAAGACAATCTTCTTCAGTTTGATGTTGCTGCTTCAAGGCTTGCATTTACTTCCTCACTTCTCTTGCAAGAAGTTGAGTGCTCTAACTTCAAGTTTTAAACAAGCTATAATAGAGGATCACTATAGCTTATCAGGTTGAAATTCAACCAAATAAAAGATGCTTTCATTAATTGTTAGTTATTTCTCCTTTATGGTTTTATATTTAGTGTGCCTACCATGATCGTAGAGCTTTTTAATCATCCAATAGCTAATGAGATTGGATTATTATGTCTATTTAGCACTATTAATTGTGTGCTGGTGTAATAATATTTAGACATAAATGGAATATCTTATTAAGTTCATTGGGCATTGAAACTCAATCGAGCTTTTTCAGAAAATATAATTTTTATATTGATGCAAAAAGCAATTTATGATATATGGAGCCTAATTATAAGATGTCAAATGTTCAAATTCGATGGAAAATTTGCGAGCATTGGCTTTGGCTTTACTATGCATCATACGGACTTGTCATCACTTCTAAGTCAAAGTTTTGGTGCTTATCCTCTCCTTTGAAGACCGTCAAAGTCAGAAGAAGAAAGGAATTTGAATCATATGGACTTGTCATCACTTCCAATTGGATGTGACAGACCCACGGCAGTGAGTCTCGGTTTTTATGGGCTTCCAATTGCCTTTCCGAAACCTTAAGTGTCTGATTTTGGGGACCTTCTCCTCAGGCGTCCGACCACTTATGGTTTTCCCTAGCGATGCTTCATTTAGTTGGTTAATCTCACCGGTGTTTGTCAGATGATTGGGTTACGGTGCCTATGATCCTCCCAAAGGTTCTTCTGATGGCGTTCGGCAGCGTGAGAAATCTCTTCTACCGGATTTGGGTTTCGGGTTTCACTCTAGTTCCTGCCAGAGATTGGATCTTGTTGCTGGACTTGTATTTGTATGGCCATGGGCCTTCTACCACGAAATGGGGCTTCTTAGTTTTTTTTTTTTTTTTTTTTAATGAAATCAACCTCCATCTTGAGAGGGAAAATAAAAAAAATTTGGCGCTTATCAAAACGGTAAGGAACAGTGCTGTCCATGAGAAATTGTACCTTCTCTTATTATTCATATTTTGAGAAATAATAATATTTTTATGAATATAAAGAAGACTCTGTTTCATAATTAGAAATTCCCATTTGTTAATTATTTTTTAATTAAAATATCTACAGGGATGAACAAGAGGGCAGTGCTATTTCTAATTTTCTATAATACAAGCGGCAATCAGACTAAATTCTTGGAATTAATACAAGGATCAAAAGAAATTTTTGTTTGTGAATTAAAAATATAATATGTATAAAAAAAATTTATATATATATATATATTCATATTTTAAGTAGATAATAAATTAATACTCCAGTCATCTTCGTGAAAGTATTTTATGAATTATAGTTTAGTTTTTGAAATTTGATAAAATTTATATTTTAATCTCTATATTTTTAACTCATTTATTTAATCTTGATATTTTAATAGATCTACAAATTAGTCTTCATCATTATAATTATAGTTAAATTTCCATTAATATTAATAAAAAATACTAAAATACACTTTATTATATTTTCTATCTGAAATAATTTAGTATATAAGATTTGGTAAAACCTATAAATTAGTCTATAAAGTTGAGTAAAACCTACAGATTAATCCCTATATTTTTAAAAATCACCTATTTAATCATTGATATTTTAAAAACTTACACGTTAGTCATTGTCCAATTTTCATCCAAATTTTACAATAAATTATATTTATGATTTATAATTATTATTAAAAAATTAAATATTAAATTATATTTATGATTTATAATTATTATTAAAATGTAAGGATGAATTTGTGATTAATAAAAATATAAGGATCTTAAAGTAATTAATTCATACTTAATAATTATAATTATTTATAAATTAATTCTTGTATTTTATTAATTACAAAAAATATAAGAGCTTATTTGTAAATATGTATTTGGGGATCTTTTTGTGAATTGTATGGATTATTTTGAATTAACCAAAATTTTTAAGGACTTTAAATTAATTAGTCCATACTTTTAATAATTATAATTTACAGAAATTAATTTATAAGTTTTATCAAATTTTAAGGATTAAATTGTTTTAGATAAATTTTTTACTAAAATTAATGACGAGTTCACTTTTAAAATTTTAAGGACCAAATAAATAAATTTTAAAAATATAAATACTAATCTATAAACTTTACCAAATCTCAAATATTAAATTATAATTTACCTTAAAACTTCATTAATTGGGGGGAGCATAAAGCATGTGAAAATATTGCACGCAATCATCTCAAAAGCTTAAAGCTGTTAAGCTCCCACATTAATTAGTAAGCTTTCACATTAATCATACATTATTCTAACAAATAAAGGTGGATTATAATAAAGCAATGAACAAGAAAACAATGTGCTTAAGCTGTAAAGCAACGCACAATTAATTAATGGAATAACTTTTTCTTCCCTATAATCAAATGCCAATTATATAATTAAATACTATTCCGTAGACTTAGTATACTTACATAATAAGAAGTCAATATCCCTTATCATAATAACAGAGTCATATTCTTTGTTATTGGCAATTAAAATTACACGAAACTCCGCATATGCCGTGATGATGGTGACCAAAAACAAATCAATATTCGAGAAAGCAAGAAAGCATATGCCACATGGAGGTATTATTTTTCCAACAGCGCGTGGAATTATATAATATGATAATAATAATAATATCACAAAAAAACAAACACAGGAAAATCCATCTAAGCTATGGAGGTAAAGTTGAAGTTGGCACAAGTTGTCTGTCTAAACAACAGTGAAGAGCTGAACCCAAGCTTGGAAGTGGCTAGATCAAACTGTAGAAGATTTTCCTCCAATTGATGCCCACCAATGACTATTGAAGTCCTGGGATTTGCACCTCCATCCACGAATCCCAGACACAGAACATCACTTTTAACTTGAACCATTGAGTTTGCACCAAAAATCCTCCAGAAAACGGTACTGCTTTGCAAGACAAGATCAATTTGAGGCACGGCTGGCCCAACTCGAGTGCTGCCGATGTTGGTTGAGTTAAAGCAAGCCCCAAAAGGTGCCACAGGTGCCACTCTAGGGACTTCAGCTAGTTCCCTGATAAAAGCATTGACAACAGCACTGTAGATTGTTGTTTCCATTACTGTGTAAGGATCTACAGTGCTTATCTTGGTTCCTCCAAATCCTTCTATATTATTAATGGTTAAAAATGATGTGTTCAATGGAACAGCTTTTCCATTGATCTTGATAGACTTGACTCCAATGAAGTATTCAGAGGACGGATCACCTTCAAAAGATGCAGATGCTGTGCTCACCGGGTTGAGAATTAATGGGGTGTAAATGAGAGATTTGGAGACATCAATATTTGGAAGCAAAACGTAAGGCCCATCACCAAAGATCACCACACCCTTGGCATTTGTCGAAGAGCTTAAACAAATGGCAAACTTCCTGTCAAAGCTAAAAGCAGCGGAGAATTGAGAAGGAAGTGATATCCGAGTCCTTCCAAGGCCAACCATTCCCTTGACACCACTTGCAAGACCTTCCAAGAGAAAAGTCGCACCACAAGTGAAAATCAAATTAGGCACAGAAACAACTCTACCAGGATTTGACCCATCAGTGGATTGAATGGAAACAACATCCTGACCAACCTCACCACTAGTTCCAGTGTGGGTTACGGTATTGTCAGGGAGTAGGGCACATGTGTTATTGTTGCATCCTGGCCTTGGGCTAGAAAAGCACTCAGTGATACAACTCTTTGACTTGGCAAGCGAACACTGGACTGATTTGCAGGGTACAGGTTTGTAGGAGGAGGAAACATAACCTCGTTCACAATCGACCCAGAGATACTGGCCTCCAAGGTCAACAGTCAACTTCACTGGCACTAAAGGGGTTCTTTGGTTGATTTGCGCAAGGTATTGCTGAGAGGAAGGATCTTTTGAGACTGGAAGGAGTAGAGCTTTAGGCCTGAAAGATGATTGAACTATGGAAGGATTGATTATAATGAAGAGAAGAGAGAAAAAGAGAAGGAGATTACAGGAGAGATCCATTGCTGGTGAATTTGGTGATGAGTTTCAATACCTATTAATATCTCGTTGAGGGCTTTATTCAATTTTCCTTGGTATTTTGTTACTATACACGCACCCTATTTTTCTATTTATATAATAAAATATATAAAAAATAGTAAAGCCAGATTATCAAATAAGTTGATCTTGACCCTGCTTTAATTGTATTGTGTGTGGATATTGATTTGGTGGACAATATCTTTTATTATTATTATCTATTCCACATGAAGCAGAGCTCTTTAGTGAAGCCAGGGTACAAGTTCATGTTAGGTAGTCATTGAAAGTTCATTTAAAATTGTATTCAATTAAATAAAAGTTCACGTATATAGACATACTAGATTTTTCTTTATAGCAAAGAGAATAACCTAATTGCAAATTGCAGTCCAACAACGACTCCTCCATTAGGCGGAACAAGAAGCAATCATCATTAATGAAGCTAATTTTCTCCAAGATTTTTTTTTTCCTTTTATTGGTAAGGAAAGACTACGCATTCCCATAGCCTTAGACCGACGTGAAATTGAAGTTAGAGCACGTTGTTCCGACGTGAAATTGAAGTTAGAGCACGTTGTCTGCCTAAACAGGGGAGAGGAACTGAACCCAAGCCTTGAAGAAGCAAGATCCAACTGTAGAAGATTTTCTTCCGGTTGATGACCGCCAATGATAAAGGGGGTCGTCACATGTTCTGATCCTCCGTCAACAAATCCCAAGCACATTGCTATTAATTTGCACCATTGAATTTGCACCCCAGATCCTCCACACCACTTTCTTGCTCTGCAAAACAAGATCAATCGGCGGCACAGCGTGTCCAACGCGAGAGCTACCTAAGTTCTTGGAACTCAAGCACGCTCCAAATGGTGCTACGGCTGCAACTCTAGGGACATTTTTCATCTCCTTGACATAAGCTTTAACTACAGCTTTGTAAATAGAAGTCTCCAAAACGGTTTAAGGATAAACGGTGCTTATTTTGGTCCCTTCGAAGCCTTCTTTATTGATGGATAGCAAATTCTTGTTAAATTTAACTCATTTTCCATTGATTTTGATGGACTTAACTCCGATGAAGTATTCAACGGATGATTCTCCTTGGAAAAAAGACCCTGCAGTGCTAACAGGATTGATTTTAAGTGGGGTGTACACAAGGGACTTGGAGAGATCAACATTACTGGGAAGCAATGCATAGGATGAATCACCGAAAAATATAACCCCATTGGATTTTGTTGAAGAACTCAAGCAAATGGCAAATTTCCTTGGAAAGCCAAATGCAGCAGGGAACTGAACAGGAAGTGAAATGTTACTTCTTCCGAAGCCAGCCATGCCCGTAACCCCACTAGCAAGACCCTCTAAGAGGATGTTCGAACCACTGGTGATAAGGAACTTAGGCACTGATACTACCTAACCAGGATTCATTCCATTGGTAGATTGAAGAGACCAGATCCAGACCAACCTGACCACTAGTGCTAAGGCTCTTCACCGGATTGCCTGGGAGCAGGTCACATGTATTATTGTGGCACCCTGGTTGTGGGCTTGAATAGCACTCGGCGGTACACATTTTTGAATTAGTAAGTGTGCAAAGGGCCGAGTCGCATTTTACAGGCCTACATGAGGATGAAACGTAGTCTTTTTCACAATTAACCCAGGCGAATGCGGCACCTAGATCAACTGTTAATTTTACGGCACAAGAGGAGTTCTCTGGTTGAGATGGGTGAGCTATTGAAGAGTTGATGAGTCTTTGGAAACTTGAAGGAGCAGTGCTTTGGGAAGAAAGGGTGTTTTAGCTACGGAAGGAGAGATGCAGAAGAGAAGAAAACAGAGGGGGAGAAAACAATCAAATGAGGAAGCCATGAAATTAAGGAAGTATGATGGAGATTAGCAAGAGGAGGTCTGGATAGTTGGGACGTAACACTGAAAGCGCAAGCCCATAGTTAGAGCTGCTTTGCATTCCTAGTGACCAAGTCCACTTGCCACTACATGGTGGAAAATTATAAGCTCCACCGTAAACGTACAAGAATTCATAAATTAAGGAATGTAGAACCCATTTCATCATAAAAAAAAAAAAAGCATATATGCTCTTAAAGCACCTAATACTACATAGTGCTTATTTTTCACTCTATGTTTTTCAAATATATTTAAAATTATGTTTTCAAAATCTTTATTTTTTTTTTTATCATTCAAAACACTTTTCTTTTTTTAATTTCAAATTCAACCCAATTTCCTTTAATTATTTTTAGAAGAAATTTTACATAAATTTAGTCTACCATATTATTCGTACAATAAATAATTTAAATTATTTTATAATAATATAATTATAAATAATATAAATTAATTATGTAAACAGATGTATATTAATTTGAATTTATCTAACAATCTTTAAGATAAATGAAGACTTTGAATATGGTGTACACGTATATTTTTATATTCAATTTGTGTTAAAATATGGGAAAGTTATTCCACCCTCCATGTGCTTGTATTTAAAAATTATTTTTTAAAAATTTTATGTATTTAAAAAAATACATAAAATTTTAAGTTTAATCAAATTCCAATAAAAAATTCAAAGAAAACTAAAATAATTTTTCTTAAAAATAAAAAATAATTTTAATATTATTAAATTAAAATCAATCGATAAATTTGTGTTTATTTATTTCTTGAATACACAAAGAAATTTTTTTAATCATTCCATAAAAAATAATTTATTAATATTTTTTAAATATAAATGTTATAAATTAAATACAGATAATTATTAATAAGATTTCGCAAATTAAAAAATTTCTGTATATAGTCTTGATTGAATTTACATTAAAGATGAATTATAATTTAAATTTTTATTTATTTTTAAAAATTAAAAAATTTATCTATCTAAAATAATAAAAGTACTAATTAAATTTATTTTTAAAATTCTAAAGATTTATTTAATCGGGCAATCCATTTCAATTTAAATTATTCTTTTAGACATGATATACATAAAAAAAAGGACACTTTGTTGCTCAAGGCTTATCGATAATGACATAATGCTAGTCATTATTAGTCACACTAGACGATCGTTTTCTTTTTTATTTTTATCCTTTTAAATCCTCTCCTTATATATAAAAAAAGAAAAATTAAATGTATATTTTTAATATGTAAATTAAAAATATGAAATATTTTTAAGTATTATAATGATTTTTTTTATAATATATATTTTTTATTTTAAAAATTTATTATTTTTATGTGTTATAATAATTTTTTTATTTATATTTAATCTAATTTAACAATATAATATTTATGAATTAATAAAATTTATTGTTAATTACTATTATAATTTTTAATGAATTTTAGAAAAAAAATTATTTTTAAAAATTTTAGTTTATAATTAAATCAAATTGTTTAAAAATAAAAATCATAATTGCATCAATTCATAATCAAAACCAGAGTTGAATAGATTAAAATTATTCTATGTAATTATTTACAATCAAACTAATCTTAATTTATTTTATTTCTCAATTATAAATTATCGATTTCAGTCCAAAATCCACCTGAACTGATAGCTAAATGCAGATGATTAGCGTAAAGTTAAAATTAATAATTTAATATGCGTGTCTTATAATAAACCTTAAAAGTAATAATAATAATAATAATAATAATAATAATAATAATAATAATATAGCATATGGATGAAGGTCAACGAACTTATCTTCATTGCAATAATTGACCCATTTTGTCTATCAATTTTTTTTTTCTTTATTAAATATTAGTTTAAATTATATATTTAACTGTAATTATTTTTACATTATATATATATAATAAAATTTATTTTTACTTATCTTAAAATCAAAGCAAAAATAAAAAGAAAAAAAGCTATCCATAAATAATAAATATATTTTTTTTTACTTTTTAAGACAGTTAAATATATTTATATTTTTTAAAAATTTAATTTATTTATAGTTTTATAATATTAAAATTTATAATATTTTAATATTAGGGTTATAATTTTAAAGTATAAGTTTTTGTTTTTAATACAAAGTATACGTTTGTTATACATATGTTAAATAATTTATATTATATATATATATATATATATATATATATATATATATATATATTAAATTTAATAGTTCAAATAAAAATATTAATTTTTTTAATTTAATTTAGTTAATTTTATAACTAAATATTGAGAATTTATTATATCTTCAGGTAGATTACGTTTTTATGAAAAGTTATATACTATCGTTAATTTAATTATTAATATATAATATTAATTTAATTATTAATTAAAATATAGCAATAATAAATTTTTGAAAAAGATAAATATATGAAATATTTTGAAAATTAAAATAATAAATTATAATTATTTAAGTAATTATTTTAAAAAATAATTTTATAAATATAATAAAGATATTAGTTAAAAAACTTATGTTTTTCTAAAAAACTTAGGGAAAAATATAAAAAAATATTTTGTGGTTGGATCATAGTTCAATTTTATCAAATTGATGTCCATATTTTTCTTCGATCAAAATCGTTAGTTATTATTAAATGATACTCATGTAATAAATTTATGAGATTAACATAATGACATATAACAAATATAATACTTATATAATATTTACATGATAAACACATTATTAATGTATTATTTATGCGCCATCAAATTAATACAATGTATTCACTATATTAATATCATTTAATGATCAATAACAATTTAAATAATATTTATTAATAAAAAAAATATAAAATATCAAACTAATAAAAATTATATCGCAATCCCTCCGCGAAATTGCAACTTTTCGCTAGATATTATAGGTAAATTCGCAATAAACAAACTTGGCTAAATTTGTTATGGGATTGGGATTAGCTTCATACACTCAGAAAGGATAAAAACTAAAATCCTTGGGTACAATAACTTTTCCAATTTTACTTTGGAAATGGAAAAAAGAAAAGAAAAGAGAAGGGTAAAAAAAAAAGGGCATCACCCGTTCACAGAGAGTCCTTAAGCGTGGCGGATTCCAGCAGCAAGTCAGAACAAGAAGTTTGTCTCATCCGAAGAGGCAAACTGAATCCTAACATTAAAGTTGCCAAATCAAAATCTAAAAAGGTATCCTCTAATTGAAACCCTCCTATTACAATTGAGGTTTTTGAGTCCAGCCCACCATCCAACAACCCCAAACACATCATCTCTTCACTCACAACCACCATAGAATTCCTCCCATGTATCCTCCACTTTACCATCTCACTCTGCAGCACTAGCTCAATTGCAGGAACCTTTGCACCCAATTCTGTGACACCAATACCTTTTGAACTAAAGCAAAGGCCGAAAGGGGCCAAAGGAGCAACCCTTGTCATATTCATGCCATTTGCAGCCTTTATGTAAGCTTTCACAAATGTGCCATAGATTGAGCTCTCCAAAGTGGTGTAAGGCACAGTTGTGCTTATTTTTGTTCCTTTAATGCCTTCTTGGCCTAGAGCCAATCGCTTGCCGTTAATTTTGATGGACCTCACGTTGATGAAATATTCTTGAGGATTACCACCTGGGTTGGAGACTAGAGGTGTGTAGGTTAGTGACCTTGAAATTTCTGAGCTAAAAATTGAATCACTACCCATATTTCTAAATAATATAAAGCCATTAGAGGAAGACAAGCAGGTAGCAAATTTCTTGTGGAAATCAAACGCTGCAGCAAGCTGTGATGGCAATGAAACTGGACTCCTTCCTAGGCCTAACACCCCCTGGGCACCTCTGGCTAAGCCATTTAAAAGAAAAGTAGGTCCACAAACGAAGAGAAAGTGATCAACTTTTATGATTTTACCATCTTCTACGGCTTGTACGGCTACAATATCTTCTGCAAGCTCCCCTCTTGATATCACCCGTGTGATACCGTTTTCTGTGAAAATATCACAAGTTGAGGGATGATTTCCAGGCCTAGAAGTACCAGAAAAGCAACTATTATTTCCAAGATGAAAGGCTTTTGCCATTGAGCACTGGATTGAACAACTGGGAATTATACGTTTAAATGAAACGTGGCCTGAGACACAATCAACCAAGAGAAAGGGACTGCCGAGATCAACTACAAGCTTGGTGGGTAATTGTGAGGTGCCATAGTCGATTTGGGTAATGTATTGGAAGGTTGAGATATCTTTGGTAACAGGAAGAAGTACAGAATCTGGTAGGAAGGAGGTCTGAGCATGAACTTGGTAAAGAAAATAGAAAAAGGAGCAAGACAGAAGAAAGAATTTGACAGAAGCCATTGAAGGAGAACTAGTAAGGGGGAAAAGAGGGAGACAAAGAGTTTGACGAAGAGGGAGACAGAGTTTGGCATCGTGCATACCATGTATTGAAGCGCGGAGGACCGACGCAGATTGATGAAGTTGCCACGCAAAATGGATAAGGTTTGTGATCTTTTTAGCTTTTGCTGACTAGATTTTTATACTTTTCAGCGGTTCACATCCACTAGGTTATTATTATTATTATTATTATTATTTTTAATTCCATTGCCGTACCGGCCTCTTGTTGGGTATTAATGGGCCAATTTAACGGGCTGGGATTCACTGTAAAATTAGGCTTAGGCCCAATTGGAAGCTGAAACTATGAGCCCGAGTGGTGAGTAATGAAATGGTGATGAACCCAATAACAATAAGAATATTCTTTTCTTTTGTACATTTTCCTTTCTTGGCGAGAATCAATTGCTGCAATTGGATGATAAAAATATAATTCAGAATCAAGATCCGCCAACAATATTTTCCCCTGTCATTATTCTCTTCAACAGAGCTCTGAAGGTAAGGTAAATATTTTAGCTTTCAAATCTGATCGGAGAAAATGGACAATGTATTTGTTAATGAATCATTTGATTCGTCGTTTCTTTTTTTTTTTTCCTTCTTTTTTCCCCTTTTCTTTGGGGTGCCATATCGCTTTATTCTGGAAATTTGGGACGCCCGGATGCAAATTTCTTTTTTTGAAGCGCTTATATTCTGTAACAGAGTTTAAAGTTCTTGTTTTGTTAGATTTATGACCAAAATTTATACTTTCTTGATAGTTCTATATGAGTATGTTTTTACCCAATTTAGATTTCCCACCTTACAATGTTTACTTATATGCTAATTTTGTGTGGCATAATTCAAAATGGTCTTGAGTGGGTCAGCCAAGTTCTTTAGAAATATTTGAGATGGTTTGTTCCTTTAATGGAGAAAGATGCATACAACGTAAAATTTCCCAAGTTATTTTCCCCCTTTAATTGCACAGATGATAATATTTTCTTCAAATGGTTGTTCTGTTGAGTGAGATTTAATTTGGTTCTTGCCTGTGACATTGTACTCATGTTGTTATCTTTATTTTTTTTTTTTCTTGCGTGATCCTTTAAAAATCTATAGTAGTTATTCCTTCCCTGTGTTAGTTGGCATGGAGAAATATTAGTAAGACAAGGATTTAATTCTTAAATTCTTATTAGTCTTATGCCTTTCTTGAAGTAGAAATATTAAATGCAAATTGAGAAGTTTGCTCTTACCACTTACCAGCAATGGATAAAATTGATGATTCAATTAAGAATCAAATAGCTGCACTTTGGCGAGTTATAAATGTGACAAGATGCCTTAAGGAGGACAACCTCCCATGTCAAATTGAAGAGGTAATTATGCTTGGATGTTTGATCATTCAATATGCAATTCGCGCTTTATTCAATGATGTCCTGTTTTAAGCTTCCTTTGTTGCAGTAGCCTGGATTTTGCACCTTTTTTGTAATTTTTTTATAATAATTTTCAGGGCCTCTTCTTGGGTTCTTTTGGTGCTGCTAATAATAAGGATGTACTAAAAAGCAAGAATATTACACATATCTTAACAGTAGCTAATTCTTTGGCTCCTGCTTATCGAAATGATTTTGTATATAAAGTGATTGGAGGTATGGTTTCACATCCTTCTACTGATGAATATTATTTCTTTTGAATGCCCGATTTGATGATATTCTACATCATGATTCTTCAGTTGTCATTTTCTCAGGGTTTTTTTTTTGTCCTTCTGCTTTCCTCTCTTTCTTTTAAAAAGAGCTTTTTTCCCTTCACTCTATAGTCTACTTCTTGCATTATGAAGTTAACTTTCAACTTAGTTGTAATTTTCTTTAGCTTTTCTAGAGTGTTATTCTATTAATGGTATATATTTATGATTCCATAAGTATTATTTTCTTTTTATATTTCCTTAAAAGTAGTTCCAATCCGACCTTGCTACGCATCAGTTTTAATGGTTTTTGAAAATTTGAGTATCTAGATTCAGGACTGCTTGTTGCTTAAAATTGCATAAAACCATACCCACTTTAACTTGATGGTGTTCTTTGTGAGGTAGTTACGGATAAAGAAGACACAAATTTGAGACAATACTTTGATGAGTGTTTCAGTTTTATTGATGAAGCTAAAAGACAGGGTGGATGTGTTTTGATTCATTGCTTTGTTGGAAAATCCAGAAGGTGATATATCTTTCCCTACCTAGGTCACTTGCATTCTAGGACTGTGTTCTTAGTCTTGCTACTAAATTGATCTAAAACATCAAGCATCAATGAATTGGCTCTCTTTGGAATTCTTTTTGTAATGGCCGTAGCTCCAAAACAGTGGTCTGACACCTTAAGCTGAGAATTCTAACTCATTAAAAGCAATTTTGGCTAATACAACTTCTTTGTTGAACCTTATGTTTCAACTTTAAGGCATGTGGTAGTGTGGTACATATGTTAGCTTTGTGTTGTACATTACAATGGTGATTTTTAATTCTGATCTGAAGAGTTTATGGGACAAATAATATTTTGTTTTGATTGGCCCTATTCTTACACCTTAGAGTTCAAATGCAAATTCAGTATTGAATTTCACATGGTAATCTCTAAACAAATGGACATCTTGCAAGTGACATCAACTGTGGGTGACAATGATATGGAAATGAAGTGAGCAAGAAAGGATTAGTGGTGATAGATGCTTGAACACATTAATTATGGTATGAATTTAATCAAAGATATCTAGGGGGTCGAGTATCTTATTGTTGGGACCTAGAAGATACCTCATAAATTATAATTTTTCTTTATGTATTTTCTTGTTATCTATTCATCTTAATTTACACTTTTTTTTTCCTTATGCTATGAAGGTTTCCTTGATTCAAGGTGCTTATGATTGAAAGAGTATTGTATACCTGTAAAGAAAGAATATGCTATAATTAATATTTTGCTTCTTTAAATTTTAAAAGCTGGAATTTGGATATGTTGTGCCTCCAATTGTTTTGAGCTTACTGCAATTTATTTGTCCTGCTTATCAGCGTGACAATTGTTGTTGGTTATCTGATGAGAAAGTATGGAATGAGCCTATCCCAAGCTCTTGGACATGTGAAGAGTAGACGACCTCAGGCTGCTCCTAACTCGGGTTTTATCTCACAATTGCAAGACTTTGAGAACTCTCTTCAAGGTGCATCATCCTGGATACTTTTACATACATTTATTTGCAATGTCTGCTTGAGTAGGACACCATATGAAATATTTAAGATGTAAAAGTAACAATGTTCTGTGGGTTTATAATCTGCAAATGTGTCTTGTTTTTACTGATTTAAGCTATAAGATTAACATCTCTTTCGCCTTGTTGAAAGCTTTAAATCAAACACAAGTTTGTCACTCTTGCTGCAGTAAAATAACAATCTGTTGCAGAGAACTAATCCTTCTATCCTATAATAGAAGTTAGGTATTATCATATGAAACTCCATTATAACCAACAACATTGGTCCATTTTTTCAATTATTATTGTATACATGCAGCTAAATGATTAATTTTGATAAGTTTCTCAATTTGTTCGTTTGTAAATGTGCTCTCTCTGTAACTGACGGGATACGCTCCTATGCGTCTTGTTACATATCAGTAAGTTACGTCATTTGTCATTTTTCAACCCTAACCAAGCATGTAATTTGTTTTGCAAGGCATCCAATCATAATGCGCAAACAAAGATGACAAGGGCATGGAAAGGCTTAGCATTGTAGATTCTGCATTTGTTGGTCATTGGAGAAATGCAGCAATTTGTCGATAAAAAAAGCACAACCACTTGATAGTATAAACTTCAAATACACTGGTTATCTAATATTTTGAATTTTTTTTTTTCAATGGTAGAAATTTCCTAGATGTTAAACAATGATCTTTTTGATTTTTGTGTTCTATGCTAATATTCAAATCAATAACTTAATATCATATGATAATTGAAGAGGAGTTGAGGAAATTAATGATAATGAAGATAATGTTGAACGAACAATTTGGGTGCCTAATAGTAATTTGATAAGTGTATATACGTAATTAATCAATGACAGAATAAAAGTATAAACTATAAAGACTTATTTAAAAATTAAAAAAAAAAAACTATAAAGGCAAAATGAAGATTATGGTAGTACATGATTGCATTTGTGATTTGTCATTTCACTCCTTGGTAGACAATTAATGTTGATATAAATCCTCTTGAATTTTACTTTGTGGGTATAGGCTGGGAACTTTGGCACAAAAGAAAAAGGACAGAAAAGTGAGTAGTCTGTCGTGCCTTAATTAACTGCATTATGCTTATTGGAAATCACGCTCTGGTGAATACTTCTCTACTACTTGCAATGTTAACCATTTTTTTTGGATTTTTTGCAAGTTTATCAGATAACTACCACTAAATACTTGATCCATATCGAGATTAATGGGGTAAATGATAATTGAAGCCACCCTTCATAAAGGGTTTGAGTTGTGTGTTTCACCAAGAAATTAGAAGAACGACACATCATAATAATGAAGCAGGTGGCAGGGTCATTTCTTTGTTGGTAGAAATTCTTAGTTCTGAGCTAGAAGTCAGATTTTAGAAGGATTAGAGGATGGCCAAGATCCTTTAGCAGCCACTTGATGAACTAGTATACATTTTCTTTAATTATCATGTAACGTCTACTAAGCTTCCAGAGATATTTTTCTTACTTTAGCTCAAACTAGTATCACATTGAATTAAATCAGATCGTGGCTCGCTTCAGAATCGTAATTAATTCAACTTGGAAACCAAATCAATCAAAAACCACTTGTGAAGAAATTGAATTGAATAATAATCACCTACATATGAAGAAAATTTTTTTTATTATTATTATTATATTATTATAATACGCAAGATGAAGAAATATTAATTAAAAAGGAAAAAAAAAAGTCACATACTACTATTCCTATGTCCCACAATGACTGAACATATCAAACTACATCACCATCAACAGATATCATCGAAATCACGCGATGAGGACTGCTGCTAAGGAGTAAGGACTTTCGCAGTATTATATATGTATACATCTGACAGCTATAGATGATTTGTTTTTGTAAGGTCAATGCGATATATACACGTATATATCCCTTTCTGAAAATGAAAATAAACCAAGAAAGAGAGAATGTATACACTTAAATTCACATAAAAATAAGCATGCAATGACAGGTGTGATAAGAGGGGAATGTGCATGAAGAAATACAGGAAGTTAAGAAACACCTACCTTCCCCCTTGTTTTAACTCACGCAGGTCATGTAAGTGACCCAAGGTAATAAACGTGAGATGTAATATCTACACAAGAGAGAGAGAGAGAGAGAGAGAGATGGCAAGTGAGTGACCAAGAACCTCACGGGACTGCAACATAGAGCATTTAATATCCAACCGAGAAAGTGATTTTTGGAGTCTCATTCTTAGTTTCCTGCCCTATAAATAGACAAGACTCTTGAAAACCTAACAGCGAGACCTAAACAGAGAACATATATATATATATAGTCTTGTTTTGAACCAGAAAGATGTCTCACATAACTATAGAAAGAAACCGGAGAAGACAGATGAATGAGCATCTCAAGGTCTTACGTTCCTTGACCCCTTGTTTCTATATCAGAAGGGTATTCAACTCTTTATATCTTTTTCAACTATTTATATCTTTCTCCCAGTATTCACAGAAACAACTTCTTTAATTTCTTTGCAGTTATGAGCTAATTAAGAATGTTTTTGCTTTTATGATTAGGGGGACCAAGCATCTATAATAGGGGGTGTTATAGAGTTTATAAAAGAATTGCATCAAGTTCTGCAGGCTCTGGAGTCCAAGAAACGAAGGAAGAGTTTAAGCCCTAGTCCTAGCCCTAGCCCTAGGCCACTGCAGCTAATTACTCTTCAGCCTGATCAGAGCCCCCCCCATGGGCAAGAAAATGTTAAGGAACTAACCGCATGCTCCAACTCTTCAGTTGCGGATGTGGAAGCAAAGATTTCGGGATCAAACGTGATCTTGAAAATATTATCGAGGCCAATGCCAGGTCAAATTGTGAGGATAATCAATATCTTGGAAAAACTTTCCTTTGAGGTCCTTCATCTGAACATAAGTAGCATGGAAGACACTGTTCTCTACTCCTTTGTCGTCAAGGTATACTGTGCCACTATTCTATTACATAACACTTTCATTATAAACCTAAGCTAATAAAGTGCTTATTACTAGTGTAAATTCGTTGGAGAATTTTGAGTGAGACTAAAAGTAATCCGCCCTATATATTATCTTAAAGGAGATTCTTGTAGTTCTTGATGCCTAATTCTTCGTTCTCGATGTCATTTTCACTTTGATGAAGATTCTGTGGAGAAGTACTTGTCAGGCTCACTTTCATTGGTAGACCCTACACTTAATTGCCTAGCCAACACGTACACTGACAAGGTCCTCTGTACGTCTCAAGTGCACAACATTAATTATTTCACCACTTCTCCGTAAAACGTTTATAGGAATTTTCTTGTTAGTAATAATGCATGGTTTCTTTTCTTTAATAGTATAGTAACTGCAGGTTGATGAAATAGTTGTATCTTACGTACCTTTGGTTATAAATATGATTTGTTGTTGCAGATAGGGCTGGAATGTCAGTTAAGTGTGGAGGAACTTGCAGTCGAAGTTCAGCAAAGCTTCTTATTTCCTGAGAAAGTTTACACAAATTACATGTAGTAGTTTTGCTGTCAATTTGCCTTGGACTTTCTTGAGCATAAAGAAAACAAAAGGACTTTGATGGTTGTTGAAATGGTATATTTTATCACAAGATCAAGCAATGAGAATGTTAGCATAATTACAGCAATCAGCATGATTATAGGAGATTTGTGTAACATAATTACAGCAATCAGCATGATTATAGGAGATTTGTGTAGCATAATTATAGCAATTATTATTCTTGTCCAAATTAGTTCATATTCTCATGTATAAATAGATGTAATATCTCTGTAAATGGGACATGCATAAATACACAATCCTTTTCTTCATTACTTGTATTCTTTCTTCTAACATGGTATCGTGAGCCATAAAACTTTTATTTCTAGTTTTTGGGGTCTCTCGCTCTCTCTACAACCTGCTCGTTCATTCTTTCATACCTATTATTATACCATTTTTTTTCCTCATCTTGTTATCAATGGAGAAATCGATATTTCAAAACCTATTGCAACAGCTTCGATCGGTTCCAACTATAATCTTTGGGTTCAAGGAATGAAAAGTTTTTTGATAGGTCGCAAGCTTTGGCGTATTGTTACCGGAGATATCACTACGCCGACAAGAGAGAACGATGAAACTGATGCAAAATTTGTCGACCGCCTTGAGGATTGGGATAGTAAAATCATCGATCATCACCGTTTCGCAATACCTCTCGCCCATCCACATCCGCTTGCTAATTATGACTCGCAAAAGAAATCGGGATTTTTGGCTAATCGATATCGCACCAATTGGACTTGCCCACTATTATCGGTTGTGGACTACTCTTCATAATCTGAAACAAGAAGCGAGTCAATCGTGAATGATTTTCTTGCCTGTGTCCAACCTATTTGGAATCAAATATCTCGTGCCAAAATCGGTGAAGATCATCTTCATCTCATTCAAGTTCTAATGGCTCTTCGATCGTAATATGAGGCCGTTCGAGCGTCCTTGCTACATCGAAGTCCACTCCCATCATTGGAAACTGCTATTCAAGAGATTATTTTTGAAGAGACTCGTCTCGGTTTGGATAAAACTCCTCAATTTGAAGCTGCTCTTGCAACTACTCGATCCTCACATCAGAAATCTGGCAATCAACTCGTAAGAATTGTAATCAAATTGGTCATGCTTTTGCATATTGTCCTACCATAAAATGCGATATTGTCATGGTTACGGTCATATTCTTGAACATTGTCCCACACGCCTCCAAGATCAAAAGGAGGGCATTCTAAATTCAAGAATGTCTCAAAGCCTGGATCTTCCTCTCACTGCTGTTGCTGCTACTGAGGGCTCTACTGCCATCACCATGAGTGATCTTGAGGCACTATTCAAACAGGTTATCTCTTCTAAGTCTCCTGCGCCATGTCCGCCACTCCGGTAATTCTTATTGGCTTTTGACTCTGCATGTTGTAATCATATGACCACTAATCTTAAATTCTTGTCTTCTCAGAAACTGTATCTTCCTTACCACCAATCCATACTGCAAATGGTACTAAAATGAACATCACACATACCGGTCATGTGTCTACCTCAAATCTTCATCTCCCTGACACCTATTATATCCCTAATTTGGCACTCAATCTTATTTCTGTTGGTCGCTTGTGAAAAAGGACTAAATGTTATTTTTCTCACCATGGTGTCAGTGCACAGGATCCACAAACGGGATGCATTCTTGGGAGGGTCGCAGAGTGGGTCGATTATTTGAGCTTACATCTTTACATCTTCCTCGTAGATTTGTGTCTGCAGCTACAATCCCTAATTCCTCCATTCACCAATGGCATCTTCTGCCTTGGTCATGCTTCTACCAAGAAATTCAACCTTTAATTTCTCGTGGATTATTAGGATCTACTAAGTTTGAGTCATTTAATTGTTTAAATTGTCAGCTTGCAAAACAACCTGCATTATCTTTTTCCCATAATAATACTACTTCAGACACTCCTTTTGGTTTAATTCATTCTGACATTTGGGGTCCTTCTCCTATTTCTTCAATAAATGGTTTTCGTTATTTTGTAATATTTATTGATGATTATTCTCGATTTACTTGGATATATTTTTTGAAACATCGATCTGAGTTATCACAAATTTACATCACATTTGCAAAAATGATTAAAACTCATTCTCTTGTGACATTAAAATTCTCCAACAGACAATGCCATGGAATATCGGATTCTTCTTTGCTTGATTTCTTAGTCAACAAGGCACCGTTGTTCAACGTTCTTGTCCTCACACATCTCAACAGAATGGTAGAGCCGAACGCGAGCATCTCCATATTCTAGATTCTCAGACGCATTTCTTCTTCTTTCGCCTCATGTCCGAAAAATTTTGGGGAGAAGCAGCTTTTCATGCTGTTTATGTTATTAATCGTCTTCCTACCTTGGTTCTTCATAATTTATCTCCTTTTGAAAAGTTGTTTGGACAACCTCCTGACTATTCCATCCTTAAACCTTTTGGATGTGTTTCTTTTGTTCTTTTACAACCTCATGAACATACCAAATTAGAACCCCGTGCTCGTCTATGTTGTTTTCTTGGTTATGGCATTGAACACAAAGGGTATCGTTGTTGGGATCCTGTTTCTAATAAGTTACGCATCTATCGTCATGTTACATATTGGGAAAATACTATGTTCTATTCTCTTTACAAATATCATCACTCACACATCGACTCTCTATTTTTCACTGACTCCTCCAAAGAGCTGTTTCCAAGTCCTGATCCATGTGATTGTGATGTGCTCAATTTTATCCCAACTACACTGCCTCGTTGAATCAAGACCAGCTTGTTGATCCAAAGACTGCGCTGCATCTCCTCCTAGCACTACTCTTCGCCGTTTCTACCCGTGTAAGAGAAACTCCTCATTATCTGATTTTCATTGTTACTCTACTATTGCAACCCTTCATGAGCCTCATTCTTATCGTGAGGCAAGTACTGACCCTCTTTGGCAGCAAGCTATGACTGATGAACTTCAGGCTTTAGAGAAAACTCATACTTGGGATTTAGTTGATCTTCCACCAAACAAGACTCCTATTGGTTGCAAATGGATTTACAAAATCAAGACCCGTTCTGATGGAACTATTGAACGCTACAAAGCTCGCTTAGTAGCCAAAGGGTACACTCAAGAGTATGGTATCGACTATGAGGAAACTTTTGCTCCAGTGGCCCGATTAACATCTATTCGCCTCTTAGCTATTGCTGCAGTCAGAATGGAAACTTTTCCAGATGGATGTTATTAATTCTTTTCTTCTTGGTGATTTAATGTAAGAGGTTTATATGCATCCTCCTCCTGGTTATCATTCTCCTCATAAGGTTTGCAAACTTCTGAGAGACTTATATGGATTAAAACAAGCTCCCAGGGAATGGTTTGCCAATTTTAGTTCCACTCTTGCTCAACTTGGTTTTCTCTCTATTCCACATGATTCTTCATTATTCACTCGTCGAACTTACAGTGGTATTGTTCTTCTGCTTCTATATGTTGATGATATGATAATAACATGAGATGATTCATCCGTATTTTAGAGTTACAACATTATCTCAATCAACATTTTGAAATGAAAGACTGGTTCTCTCGGCTATTTTTGGGCCTTGAAGTTTCTCAAAATTGATGGCTATTATCTATCTCAAGCCAAGTATGCATCCGACTTACTTTCTCGAAAGGTGCATCATCGATAGCAAAACAAGATCAACCCCATTGGAGCTCAATTGCAAACTTACACCTCTTGATGGCACTCCTCTTGATGATCCTACTTTATATCGACACTTGTCGAGTCTTGTTTATCTCACGATTACTCGACCGATATTTCATATCTTTGTTCATCCGTCACCGGTTTATGTCCGCTCCTCGCTCAACTCATTTCTCTGCGATGCCAATCCTTCGTTATATCAAAGGCACTCTTTTTCATGGTTTGCACTTTTCGCTACCTCCTCCCTAGTATTATCCGCTACTCGATCTTGATTGGTGGTGATCGGCTGCATCGTCGCTCTACAATCGTTATTGTTTCTTCTTGGGTAATTCTCTTATCTCTTGGCATAGCAAAACCGTTGTTGCACGTTCTAGCACGTAATCAATATCGTGCTCTTCCGATGCTACATCCGAATTACTTTGGTTACGGTGGTTATTAATCGATTTGGGTGTCACTCATTCTTACGCCACAATACTCCATTGCGATAATAGAAGTGCCATACAGATTTCTCATAATGATGTATTTCATGAGCGTACCAAACACATCGAAATTGATTGTCATTTTGTACGTCATCATGTTGCTCATGGCACCATATGTTTGATTCCTATCTCCTCTGTCAGCCAAACCGCTGATATATTCACCAAAACGCATCCTCCCGCTTCGGGATCTCTTAAGCAAACTCAAGTTGCTTTGTGCTACCACCTTGAGTTTGAGGGGTGTTAGCATAATTACAAAGAATCAAGATGATTATAGGAGATTTGTGTAACATAATTACAAAGAATCAAGATGATTATAGGAGATTTGTGTAGCATAATTATAGCAATTATTATTCTTGTCCAAATTAGTTCATATTCTCATGTATAAATAGATGTAATATCTCTGTAAATGGGACACAGACAAATACACAATCCTTTTCTTCATTACTTGTATTCTTTCTTCTAACAGAGAACATCTATAATCGTATCTTATTACTTGCTTATTAAAAAAAAAAAAATCATTTAACATTACTTTATAAGGATGTGAGATTTAATTTAATGAGAGGGCTTAAAAAATTGTCAGGTAGCATAACTTCTTTTTTATCTTTATTAATTTATCATACTAAATATCAATTTTTATTTAACTATTTCCAAATTTTAACTATTAAAATATTATCTCATATAAAAGCATAATTATCTAAAATTTTTTACTAAATCTTTTAAAAATTTTAAAATTCTCAATTTCACAATTTCAAATATTATAAAACTCCATTCATCACATTATATATATTTAAAAATTTATCATTATTCAATTAAAAAGAATGAAAAAGCTAGTCAGCTTGCAAATTCATTAATGATTTTTTGAACCATCGTTCTCTCCATATATATGCCTCCTTGGATGTAACAACATATGGTAGAGAAAACGATTTCAATCAGACTAGTCATAATTAATCAAGAAATTATGCAATCCTTCAATGCAACAAAACGAATAAAAGTATTCAGCATTTTTTTCACCCTTTCCTTTTTTTTAAAGGGACAATATATATAATTTATATCAAATATGTACCATAGTGTACCCTAGCTAGTTCTGTAAGTCCTTTAACATTAAGTAAAGCTCTCCAAAAAGATATAACCACACTTGTAATTAATAGTGAAATTTATGAAATAAGAGGTTATTATTTGCTGTTACATGCGTTTTTTTATCTTTTTAATCTAATTGTATAAAGAGAGAAGATGATTTCAATATGGGCCATGAATGTATATAATAAATTTCCCTTTTTTAGCATAATATATAAATTTGAATGGGCATTAATTTTTGTAATCAAAGAATGATTAAAAAAAATCACTGAAATGAAGATTTCACAAAATCCCACCTCTTAAATTGGGATTTCAAAATGAATGATTATAGTAAATGAGGAATTTTCAACCTTTCATGGATTTATATATATAATTGAATTCCCAAATTTATTAGCATTAGATGGCCTGGAAGATAATTTCATTATGGGCCAAGCCCATTTTTAGTGAACCTCAAAACATGAGTTTCATATTTGGGTCACAATGGGCCAAAACTTCTATGATTCAATTTACAGTAGTAGAAATGTAGGACACGCTGTAACAGTGAAATGTGATCAAAACTTGAAAGGGATGTTTTAAGGAAAAAAAAAATCATTAATGAATTGTAATTTAATGGTATTAGAATCTTTTTAATATTATAATTTTAAATTTTATTAAAATTAAATAAAAAAAATAAACAAAAACCAAATTAGTTTAGCTGTTATATTTCATTTCAACTTTGGAAAAGAATTATTATTCTTAATTTCAAAAAAAGAAAATTATGATTCTCAGGTTTATAATTGAAGTAATGGGTCCATCGACATTGATGGATCCATATCCCATCCATCCAATTTTTTCTGCTTTCATAATTGCTAACTCAACGCTGCAGCAGCGCCACCTTCCTCTGTCCTCTCCCCTTTTCGCTTTTTTATGTTCACATGCACAACCATAACGATTACATTAGGGAGGGATTCAAACTAATTAATCAACCATCAATCCTACTTCAAAACTTTTACCTTTTTATTAAGAGAATGTGTGTTCACCAAGTGGGGCTGGAAGCCTCTTTAATACATACTGCATACAATACTCATACTCAATGCCGCTTCCCTTTCCATAGGTACTCTCAGGCTGAGAGTCCTTAGTAGGACTGTAGCTTCTTAGCACCAAAAACAGCATGTATTTCTGATGCACAGGATCCCTTAATAGGACAAGTGCAAAGCATACGTACATTTGCTTACAGATGAATACTATATGTCGCAATGGGATTTTGCGGTCGCCCGGACATTCACTCACCGAAGTGGGAAAAAGTGAGGAGTCGCCACCTTAGTTTTGAGGGGAACTAAAGAAAACCCTTCAGGAAGATAAATTAAAAATGAAACCACTTCAAAACAGAGATTCTAGGTTCGGGGTCCGTAAACGGGTGGGGAAGGTGTTAGGCACCCCACCTCGTCCCTTGATAAGGGTAAGTAGATTTAGTTTTGCGTCCTTTGTAGATTAGTTAGGAGGGCTCGGATGGGAATGTTAGTCCTTTTGGTAAAAGGAATGTTTGATTTTTCACTGATTAGGATCGCCCAGATACATAAGTAAATGAGACAACCTTAGTGAATTACTTTTGTATGTTAATTTTACTTGAAAAGGAAGGTTTTATTTAAAATTTAATTTAGAAGATCGGATAAGAACTCTCTTCCGAACCTCTTTTAGATATTCATTAAAATTTTGGTTGGGGATCGGATAAGGACTCTCTTCTGATCCCTAATAAATATTTATTAGAGATTTTAATTTGAGATCGGATAAGAACTCTCCTCCGACCTCTTTTAAAATTTTAAGCTGAGACCGGATAAGAACTCTCCTCCAATCTCTATTAAGCATTTATTAAAATTTTAAGCTGAGACCGGATAAGAACTCTCCTCCGATCTCTTTTAAATATTTATTAAAAATTTTGAATTGAGGTCGGATAAGAACTCTCCTCCAATCTCTATTAAGTATTTATTAAAATTTTAAGCTGAGACCGGATAAGAACTCTCCTCCGATCTCTTTCGGATTAGCAGGAGCCTGGAAGGGGCTTTGCCGATCTCCCGAATTTCAATTTCAGCTACATGTCACAAGAACCTAAAACTAAGGTTTCTGGCATTCAAAAATGCTGGAGATAAGGTTTCTTGATACCCTATGACTAAATGGGTAATACTAAACTTGATTTACCGACCTTCCATGTAGTCATTTCACGCATACCTATTAATGTCCGATCTGTTCTGTCTAGTTTATTTTGGTTTTATTCCTCTTCATGGTATCTTGCCGAATTCCCGTTCACGTCAGCCTAATAGTTTGGCTATTTTCCTGACGTGTTATTCAAGCTTTCTCTTTTAAAAGAGACCCTTAAGTTGCAGATACCTATATTTTGCCTGACCACTTACACGCTACTAGGAGCTAAAAGCTCGTATTCAGAAATGACGAAAATTGATGAAATGATGGACCGATCACTAAAGAGATAATTCGAGAGTAACGTTCTTTGAGATTTTTTGCTTAGAATAAACTTAGAGAAAACCGCGTACGTAAAGAGAACAAAGAAAGTGCGAAAAGTAAACGCAAATACTTAATAAAACAGTAATATGAACTCTTACCTGTGAGGAGCCAAATATATTGAAATGACTGTGAGGTGATAAATAGTGATGAAGATGGCGGATTGATCAGCCTGAGAGTTGATGTCTGTGAGGAGCCAAATGTATTGAAATAACTATGAGGTGGTAAATAGTGATGAAGATGGCGGATTGATCAGCCTGAGAGTTGATGTCGTGAAACCGAGAGATGCTTTAGCTAAAAGGTAACTGGTAAGAACCAGTGGAAGGAAGTTGAGCTTGAGCAGAGGAAAAGAAAGCGAGAGATGATGAGAGTATGACCGGATAATGAACAAAGCTGAAATGTAGAGTTCGGTATTCAAAATCTTTTCAAGAAAACACTCCACGAAAACTAGTTTCAAAAGTCTTTTAATCACTACAAAGCAGAGTAACAAAGCTGAATGAAGTTTCAGAGTTCCTCCACGATAATAGCAACCTCTTGTCTATATTTTTTTCCGTCCTCGAGCAGTTTTTCATGCAGTATTTATAGGAATCGGGTGCTCCCCATGAAGGGTCGGAGTTTATTTTGAGGAGATGGAGGGTCAAGATTTTGAAGTACATGATCGGATGTTCAGAATTAAAGAGAATCAAAGCGAATGGTGAGATCGCTTCTCGAATATTTGTCCTTTTCCTCTTTTAATCGACGGTCTTGAGTCCTCTTGTCCGAACGATCGAGGGCTAAGAGTGAAAACGCTGGTATTGCCGTCTTCTCTTTTGATCCAAGGGTTCGGATTCATCCTTACAAGTGAGATCAACGGTGGAGATTGGGATGTACAGGGTGTCATGACATACCACGGCACTGTCGGCATTGCGGGCGATTCTTAGGCGTCGGTGGAGATCTCGTGCCACGCTTTAACTACCTCGGCTCCGATTACGGCGACGGTTATTGGGATTTGTCTTATTCTTTTTGTCTTCCGATCCCTCCCTAGCTCCTATTCCGATCTCTCATGCGATCTCCTATCTCCGATCTCTTTTATCCCTTGATCGATGCCGATTCGGTCCAAGCATTAATTGCATCTCGATTCTCGGCGTGCGCCGTTTTAACTCGACAATAAATGCTCATTTTCCCTATATATACCCACATCGCGGAGACATTTTCTTCATCTGACTTTCCTCTCTTCATTTCTTACTTACCTTGTTCTAGCTGCTCCGGTAGAAGTTCTGGCTATAACTGAGGCTTTGATCTTTTTCCGATGGATTTCCTTTCTCACCGACTGAAAATTTACGATCCCGGTGATTGGATGATCCTAATTGACGATGGTGAGAGAACTGGATTTGATCGATCCGTATTGCGGGCCTCGGTTGTACCGATCTCGAGTTGCTCAACTGAGTTCATTCGGCTTCTCATCACATTGAGTGTTCCGACAGCGATTCTGATCCACATTGGGTGTTCCGACAGCGGATGAAGCATCCGGTCGGCAATATCCTTGGGATCAGTTATAAACTGATCCTTAGATCGGCTGGTGGTATCCTTGGGATCAGTTATAAACTGATCCTTAGATCGGCCCCTTCAGATAGGATTTTCGTCGGTCTCTAGAGATCGCCCAAATGATGTAATTCTTCAATGTAATCAGATCTCTAGAGATCTCCCAAATGATGTAGTTAGACCTTTATTGTAATCTGATCCCTAGAGATCGCCCAAAGGATGTATTTTATTTTCAATGCAATCCGATCTCTAGAGATCACAGAAATGATGTGATCCAATGTTAGTGTAATCCGATCCCTAGAGATCGCCCAAATGATGTAATCCGATCTTTTGGAAATAAAGACTTCATTTTGTCGGTTATCATCTTATTGTTTTTGCATTGATTATTTACCGATCCCTAATGTGATTATCCAATCTGATTCTTTACCTGAATGACACTTAACTGATCCTTTATTCAAAATTTTTAACTCATTATGCCGATCTCTAATTAACCGATCTCAGAACATTCGGTTATTTGAGAACAGCTGTCGAGTCCCACCAATCGATGCGCTGCCTAGAACTTCGCGAGCATTAAATGCTCGGACTAGTATAAATAGGGGTGGGAGGGTTAGCCAGTTGTTCTCTCATTCCTTTCTCAGCCTCTTGTTCGCAACTTCGAAGTTCTCTCCTTTTCTCGATTCTTACGCCGATCGGACTCGGTAAGGGCTTTAATCCTCTGTTTAGTTTAAGTTCTTTGTTTTTTTTTAAAATGAGCGGTGCCGAAGGTCAGAGAGAGGCGAGACCTCCTTCCATTCAGTTCTCATGGTCATCGTCGATGAAGAAGAGCGATCGGGCCAGCGTGCAACCTAAACCCCTAGGGTCTGCTCCAGTCGGGTCGGGTCATACCATCAAGGCTTGCACCACCTTCAAGGAGAGAGACCCTTCCTATAGACGAGCTTCCGTCGGTTCTTCGGGAATCCGATCTGCAATCGTTTGTTCAAGAATACAACATTTGTCCTGATTCATATGAGCTGATCAAGTGCAATGGCGATCTTCGGGTCGATCACTCTTTTGAAGAGAATGACATGGTTATGGTGTACGAGGAACAGTTAAAGGCCGGTCTGAGGTTCCCTCTAGACGATTTCTATAAGGAGGTCCTAAAATTTCACCGAGTATCCATTGTTCAAATCCACCCCAACTCGTGGCGGATCTTGGTTGCTTTCCGAGGTCTATGCCGAGCTAAGGGAATCAGACCTACGGCTAAGGTGTTCGCCGAGCTACACAGACTAACTCGCCGAAAGGATGACGAACACTGGTTCTTTCAGGCGAAGCCTCATTGCGGACTCTTTTCCGATCTGCCCTCATCCCTTAAGAATTGGAAGAACCGGTTCTTCATTCTGAGGAGTAAAGATCCGAGCTGCTTTGAGGACTTTCCTCGTAGCTGGTGGTACCAGGGGCCCCTGCTTCCGAAGCACATTACCTTGAGTCAAGAGGAAAGCTCAATAGTGATGGAGCTGAAAAGTCAGGCCGCCACTCTAAAATATTCCTGTCCAAATGCGGTGACTGCCGAACTGCACCATTGGACCATGCAACTGATCACCGGCCAAGCTCGCGAACTTCCGCTCTCTGACCTCGGCATTGGTATTTTCTATATCTCAGTTCGGGACCTTAGAGATCTCACTAACCTTTTCTTTGTGCGGTATGGCGGGTGGTGAGGTTCTAGGAAGCGGAAGAAGGACAAAGAGATCTTCTAGAAAGTAAAGGAGATGAAGCGTTGAACGACTTCAAACACCGGCCACGAACACAGGGAGATACAAAGAGACCCACCTCAACCTTCGGTCCGACCACCGAAGCCGCCGAGATCTCCTCCTAGATCGGAAGAGCAGCCCCCGCCTCTCTCAGTTATTCCAAGCACGGAAAGGGAGCCTACTGAAGCTTCTGGGAGGACCTCTTCTCGTGGCGCTCAAATACTGATCGACTGCTTGAAGAATAACCGGACTGTTAGGGAGAACCCCGATTTTGCCAAAGTCCTGGGATCTACCATCTTCTTTCAGGAGGATCGGGACAGGCTATCCCGGAGTGGTCTCGATGATATCTTGACTCGAACCATGAGCCTAAACGTGGAGTGTCTGGTGAACCAGACCATGATTCGGGAAAAGATTCAGCGCCTGGGTAAGGAGGTCGGGAAGAAAAATCAGGAATTGGCTTCCCTCCGATCCCAACTCTCATCCGCTCGGGATTATATATCTCAAGTCGAGGGGAGGCGAAGTACCATGAAGACCGGTGTCCGAAAGGTCTCGTGACTTGGCTGAAAGTGAACGGGCTCTCAGAGAAGTCCAGGCACTTCAGGCCAACGAAGCCGCTCAGGTCGCTCAACTTGTAGAGGAGCTTAACGCGAAGGATAAGGAGCTTTCGGAGAAAGACAAAGAGCTTAAGGAAAAGGATGAAGAGATGGTGTCGGGAATAGCCGGAGCCTATGTGAATGCTCATAAGGATCTCTTGGCAAACCTCCAAATGCGCTATCCTGAAGAGGACTTCTCTTGGATGGACGACACTGCTCCGGGCGATGGTGAAGATAGTGAGGAGGAGGGCGAGGAAGAGAGAGAGAGTGAGCAGAATGTAAATCAGGCTGGGGGTGATCCCCCAGCCGAATAACTTGTACAAATTATGAAATGAAATGGAATATCTCTTTTGTTCAATGAATGGATGTGATTGGAAAATCTTTGAATTGCCTAAGTATTTGATTGTATGAGCATAGCGAAACATGAACTAAATGCCATTATTAATCTAAGTATAAAAGATCGGAAAGCACAATAAGCATGAGATCGGTGGGGGAGAAATGCTGAACAGGACTTGATTAAAATTGAAAATTTAACTTGAACACTTAAGATCGGAACTCGTTAAACCGACAAAACTTTAGCTCTTAATCTTCCGAAAGGAGGTCGGCAATAAAGCGGTAGGAAAAGATCTAGTGCGATTCATTTTATTTATCAACAGAGATCAGAATATACTTGACAGTCGGAAATTCGACAACGGGTTTGAGAGGTCGGTAAATGATTTGAAAGATCGCGAGGCTTTAATGAATATGAGGACTCGGCATTAATTCAATTCTTTGTGAGGAGAGATCGGAAATGTGACCGCCTATCAAAGAGGATCGGAAACGTGATTAGCTATTCAAAGAAGAATTTTTATTGATTCTAGGATCGCCAAAATATGGTGTCGACAACTGCCCCTCTTTACATAATTTCTATTAAAGGAAAAATTTCCGTATAGGAATTATGTAAAGATTCAGACTCATATTTTGGACGATTAGGTGTTCGAAATTAGGGAACTAAAGTACACCTAAGTTAATGACCTAGAAAATTAAAATCAACTTGGATCTAGAAACCAAAGGTTGATAACAGGAATGTAAATTGCATGAAATTAAAATCAACTTAGATCAAGGAACCAGAGGTTGATAATGTAAATGTAAATTGCATGAAATTAAAATCAACTTAGATCAAGGAACCAGAGGTTGATAAATTGAAATGTAAATTGCATGAAATTAAAATCAACTTAGATCAAGGAACCAGAGGTTGATAATGAAATGTAAATTGCATGAAATTAAAATCAACTTAGATCAAGGAACAGAGGTTGATAACGAAATGTAAATTGCATGAAATTAAAATCAACTTAGATCAAGGAACCAGAGGTTGATAGCAGGAAATGTAAATTGCATGAAATTAAAATCAACTTAGATCAAGGAACCAGAGGTTGATAGCAGGAAATGTAATTTGCAAGAAATTAAAATCAACTTAGATCAAGGAACCAGAGGTTGATAACAGAAATGTAAATTGCATGAAATTAAAATCAACTTAGATCAAGGAACCAGAGGTTGATAACAGAAATGTAAATTGCATGAAATTAAAATCAACTTAGATCAAGGAACCAGAGGTTGATGGTGGAATTGCAGGAAATTAAAATCAACTTAGATCAAGGAACCAGAGGTTGATAACAGAAATGTAAATTGCATGAAATTAAAATCAACTTAGATCAAGGAACCAGAGGTTGATGGTGGAATTGCAGGAAATTAAAATCAACTCACAAAACAAGTCTGACTTTGGCACATGAAGTTATTCCCTGACAAAGTGTACTTAACAAGATAATGAAGGCGGACGATTAATGGAGGAGGAGTTGTAAGGCCTGACCTATGACCTCGTTCTTTCGGATGTCCCTTTTCCGTTCCCGACTTTCTCCTTATTCTTCGGAAAGCGCCCTTGTGGGTTTTCACTTTCTTTTCGTCCATTCGACCAGAAGCGCCCTTTCGGGTTTTCACCTCTAGTTTTTTTTTTTTTTTTTAGGCGGCTATTCCCTGCAAATCTTATAGTAAAGTACGCGAGGTTATCAATTTTTAAATTCAAATCTTATGGCAGAAATTTAACTAATCAATAGCGCATTAGTCAAAGAGAAAGGATAATATTAAAAAGTGGGTAAGCAGGAGAACAAAAGCAGAAGGAATGGAGTATAACTTTATCATGGCTTTAGGAAAAATAGACTTTCAAAGGAAAAGGAAAGGTACAAGGATTGATCTCATATATTCCTTTTAGTTGGTTTTGAAGTCTTTTAACTGCCATATTCCAAGTTCTCTGAAGTCCCTTGCCGTGACGGTTGCCTCTCTATCCGCGGTTTCATGCCCCCTTCCTTATTCCTCCAGTTTGGTTCTTGGGACGCCCTTTTTGGTTTTCACCCCAAGAAGGTTTTTTTTTTTTTTTTTTTTTTTTTAGGACGCCCTTTCGGGTTTTCATCCCTTCTCCTTTTTATGCATAGTATCTCTTGACAGTGTCGGCATTCACAGGTCTCGGGAATTCTTCACCGTCCATGTGGGTCAAGATCAAGGCTCCTCCAGTAAACGCCTTTTTAACCACATAGGGTCCCTCGTAGGTTGGTGACCATTTGCCCGAGGATCGCTTTTGGTTTGGTAGTACTTTCTTTAGAACTAAGTCCCGGGTAGGAATTCCCGTGGGCGTGCGTTTATCAAATGCTCGCCATTCTCCTCGATATAATTGCACGTGACATGCTGCTGTTAACCTTTTCTCATCCAGCAAGTTTAACTGATCCAACCTTGATTGGATCCATTCTGACTCACCAATCCCTGATTCCTTCAGAATCCTTAGGGAAGGAATTTCAACCTCAACAGGTAATACCGCTTCCATCCCGTAGACCAGTGAGTATGGAGTTGCCCCAGTTGAGGTTCTTATGGAAGTCCGGTATGCATGAAGAGCGTAGGGGAGCATGTCATGCCAATCCCTATATGTGACCGTCATTTTCCGGATTATCCTCTTTAGATTTTTGTTCGCGGCTTCCACCGCTCCATTCATCTGGGGACGGTATGGGGAGGAATTGAGATGTCGGATTCTGTATTGATCACACAGCTTCTGAATCTTCGGACCGTTCAGGTTCTTGGCGTTATCAGTGACAATTTCATTCGGGAGACCATGCCGGCATATGATATTGTTTCTGAAGAATTTGAGAAACGTGTTCTGCGTGATGTGAGCATAGGATGTCGCCTCGACCCACTTGGAGAAATAGTCGATGGCTACAAGGATGAATCTGTGCCCATTGGATGCCTTGGGATTGATGGGACCAATCACATCTATGCCCCACATTGCAAAAGGCCACGGTGAGACGAGATTGAACAGCTTGTGAGGTGGCACATTTATCGGATCTGCGTAAATCTGACACTTGTGGCACTTCCGGAAATACTCGATGCAATCCTTTTCCATTGTGGTCCAAAAATACCCACGTCGCATGATTTGCTTGGCCATCATGTGTCCATTGGCGTGAGTTGCACAATTTCCCTCATGAGTTTCAAAAAGGATTCTCTTTGCCTCCTTTGCATCCACACATCTCAATAATTCACCGTTGGAGCTTCTTTTGTATAGGGTTTCCCCAGGAAAGTACCCCAATGCTAACCTCGAATCATCTTCTTTTCATTTTTGCTTGCCCTCAAGGGAATTCTCCGGTTCTCTGATGAGACCGGGATGTCGTGATACCAAGGCTTTCCATCGAGCTCTTCTTCAATCATGAAGCAATAGGTGGCTCATCCCTTACTTTAATTTTCAACGTCAAAGCGTCGCCCTTCTTCGATTTGAGCCATAATGCTAGAGTAGCTAAGGCGTCGACAAATTGATTCTTGTCTCTACTCAAATGAGTGAAAGAGATTTCTTGAATTCCCTGATCATCTCCGATGAAGTATTTACGGTAGGGGATTAGCTTGGGATCCTTGGTTTGCCATTCTCCCTTGACCTGATAAATTATCAGAGCCGAGTCTCCATACACCTCCAACTTTCTGATTTTCATCTCTATAGCAGCATGTAGACCCATTACACAAGCTTCATATTCTGCGACATTGTTGGTACAGTCAAATCCCAACTTAGCAGCTATTGGGAAGTGCTTTCCTTCTGGGGATACTAGTACAGCTCCAATTCCATTCCCGGATAAATTGAATGCTCCGTCAAAATAAATTTCCCACATCATCGACCCCTCTTCTTCGCAGTCTACTTCATTAATATGTTCGTCAGGGAACTCAAAATCCAGAGCTTCATAATCCGGGATAGGGTTTTCCGCTAGGAGGTCAGCAATTACGCTACCTTTCACCGCTTTCCGGGTCATGTAGACTATATCATATTGGGAGAGTATAACCTGCCACTTGGCTATCCTTCCCGGCACGAATGGGCTTTCGAATACGTATCTGATAGGATCCATCCGGGAGATAAGCCATGTCTTGTGATTCAACATGTAGTGCTTGAGGCGATTTGCTGTCTGTGCTAACGCGTGACAAGTCTTTTCTAAGAAAGAGTACCTTGACTCATAATCATTGAACTTCTTGCTCAGGTAGTAAATGGCCCTCTCTTTTCGGCCGGTATCATCATGCTGTCCTAAAACACATCCCATAGAGCTCTGTTGGACTGCCATGTACAGGATCAGAGGCCTGCCTGCCACAGGCGGGACCAATACTGGTGGGTTTGACAAATACTGTTTGATTGTCTCGAAAGCCTTTTGACAATCCGAATCCCATTGGGTAGGATTGTTCTTCCGGAGTAGTCTGAAAATAGGCTCAGCTTTGGCAGTGAGATTAGAAATAAATCTTGAAATGTAGTTCAACTTTCCTAGAAAACTGCGCACCTCCCTTTCTGTTTTTGGGGACGGCATTTCTTGAATAGCTCGAACTTTGTCTGGATCCACTTCTATCCCTTTCTCGCTTACTATGAATCCCAACAGTTTTCCCGATCTAGCTCCGAAGATGCATTTAGCAGGGTTCAGCTTCAACTTGTATTTCCTGAGCCTTTCGAGCACCCTCCTCATCACCTGAACGTGGCTCTCTTCTCCCCTGGATTTAATGATCATATCATCCACATATACCTCCACTTCTTTATGCATCATATCGTGGAATAATGTGACCATTCTTGTATTGGTAAGTAGCCGGCATTCTTCAACCCGAAGGGCATGACCCGATAGCAAAATACCCCCATTGGGTGATGAAAGCGTTTATCCTTGTCTTCCTTGTCCATCGGAATCGATTGTACCATTATGCCACATCAATACACGAACACCTACCCAATCCCGCAGCATTGTCAACTAACACATCAATGTGAGGGAGAGGGAAATCATCTTTCAAACTTGCTTTATTAAGGTCCCTGTAGTCAACACACACCCTGACTCTCCCGTCTTTCTTCATTACTGGGACGACATTAGCCACCCATTGGGGATATTTGACTACTTCCAAGAACCCGGCGTCATACTGTTTCTTGACTTCATCCCGAACCTTGAGCAGTGTGTCGGGATTCATTCTCCTCAGTTTCTGCTTCACCGGGATCGTTCCTGGAATTAAGGGAATCTTGTGCGTCACTATCTGGGGGTCCAAACCGACCATATCATCATAGCTCCATGAAAATACGTCGAGAAATTCCTTAAGCAGACCGATCATATCTCCCAATTCCTCACTCTCCACTACCTTAAGTTCCCTTTTTACTTCTTCCGAGCCTAAGTTTATTGTGCGCGTTTCATCTTCACAAGGCACGAGGGAGGGTTCATCTTTTTCATTGCTTTCTTCTGTAAGGTCTTCCTCAGAATTACTTGAAGTAATGGCAGTTATGGGGATTTCAAAATTAACCAGAGGAATTTCGAGTCTAGTGGATTTTTAGTTGTTAATTGATGAATGGTCCTGAATGAATAAAGAATAGAAGATGTTATAAGGTTGGAATAAGAAAGAGAGTATTGGATTTAAAATGCGCTATCAATTCATTAATTTTAATGCCATAAGAAAAGGTCCATTTCTGATATTACACTTGTCACCATGGACAAAATGATCAAGTGTAGATAACTGCAGGTACTTTACTCGAAATTGAGTACAGGATATCCTCCGTTGTCCAGGTTGTCGAGCTCTGCTCCTCACCATGGGTGAAACTAGGGCCTCATACAAGGAATCGGTTGGATGACATCTATGGATGGATCATCGGTGATTCTTCCGTACTTGCGGATGTTGGATGACCGGTTTGGTGAAGATCTCGTAATTCTCGGGACTATTTTCATTTTTCCCGTCTCTGGTCGAACCTCGATCCGAAGCATTCTCCTCATCGAATCGCCCATCCACGAGGGCATCCTCCTCATACCCCAAACCACAACGGCCTATCTTCCGAATAGCCCGTATAGGCTCGACGATTCCTTGCAAGGCGGTGCCAAGCCTTTCCCCTCTTGATACCCGTTTCTTGACATTACTTTGGCCACCATAGCCATAGCCCCTTCCTTCCCAAGTATCTTGCAATTCAAGGGCACGGAAAGAACTCTCCAATGATTCCTCGGCGCTTCCACATAAGGAAGTGATTGCGGCTTGGTGACCGATATGGCCTCTTCGCCCCTTACCATGATGATTTTGCCGTCCTTAATGTATTTGATCTTACGGTGTAAGGTTGAAGGAACAGCGTTCGCAGAGTGGATCCACGGCCTCCTAATAACATAGTGTAAGCGGCTCAATGTTCATCACTTGAAACGTGGCGTTGAAAGTACATGCCCGACTTGGATTGGCAAGTCAATGTCTCCCGATACCTCTCTCTGTACCGTCAAAGGCTCTTACCACCATTGCACTCGACGTATATGCGATTGGTCAACCGTGCTTTGGCTAAGGTCGCTAGGCGGTACATTGAGGGCCGATCCGTTATCGATGAGAACCTTGGCCACTATACAACCCTTACACTTCACGATTACATGTAGAGCTTTATTGTGCCCTAAGCCCGCGGTCTACCTCCTCTTGAGAAAAGGCTACAGTGGATGCCAGATTTGTCCTACTATTTTCTCAAACCGTCCCGGAGTAATGTCGGGGTTCACAAAGGCTGATCCAGATTCTTTGTAGGGCTTGTCGGTGGACTTAGAGCTCGGGATCGGTGATATGATGAAATTCGGGCGGGGGTTTTTCTCAATTGCTCCACCACATCATACTCGCTCTGCTTCATTATTTGGAGCAGCAGTTCTTCATCTTCCTTGCGCTCAATAGGCTCTACTTCCTCTGCTTTCCCAACCTCCTCTTCCGTGTTTCTTGATGACTCTCCCGTTTTTACTTTCCCTTTTTTCTTCTCTCTTTCTTCGTTCCCGTAACACCTCCCACTTGAGTTATAAACTCGACTTCTTGCTCAGTGGAGAAGGTTTTGTTGCAATAACGGGCCGAGAACTGGTTTGGGAGTAATGTTGCTAGCGAGTCCAGATAAGTCATCTGAAATGCTCGTGAGGAGCAAAACATGGTTTTGGTGGTGTCGGAGGTGAGGCAAGGCTAGGGGCGGATCGCGCTTGATGCTCCGAGTAAAAACTTGGAAATTATAGTTCCAAGGATGCGTGAGTATTGGTGACAGGAAGGCTGGGCGTAGTTCGGATAAGCATTCTGGCGGTGAGGCTCTTTGGGGTGAGAAAGTGATTAGGTTTGGAGGTAGAAGCGGTTTGGTGAGTCTAGCGGTGTTCACTTCCTTCCGCCTTTGTCCGGCATCTCGAACTTTAAGAGATAACAAATTTCGGACTTCTTGCAGACCCCTCACAATCTTGCGACTTATGGTCACTGCCCCTCCATGGTAAGGACACCCGTACTCTCTTCAAATCCTGCTACACGAGGCAAAGGTGACCTTCTCTTCGATATGGCAAAAATTTCTTTGAAATAAGGGACCAACTTGTCCACTTCCGGTGTTGATCCTTCTCCCTCAGACTCAATCATATTCACACCACTACCCGCATTATGGTTAGGTAGTGGGTTTGAGGTGATATTGGGGAGGGAACCATTTCCCTCGATCTTCAACCACCCGTTCCGGATTAGAGCGTGCACTCTCCCTCTCAGTGCCCCGCAATTGTCAGTTGAATGCCCTTGTGCTCCTCCATGATACTCACAACGGGCAGTGGCATCATACCACCTGGGATATGGCGGCTGGATTGGGTCTAAAGGGACTGGTACGATTTGGTTTATACCGACAAGGTATCGGTATATTTCACTGAGAGGGAGGGGAAGGGGTGGATCAGGATTCCTTGGAGGTCTTGGGTTATTTTGTGGTGGTCGTGGTTGAGCTGGAGGAGGAGGTGGTCTTGGTTGGAAATTTGCAGGTGGGGCGTATTGTGGGCGTGGTTGTGAATAATTAGGGAAAGGGGGTGGGATGTTTGCGATAGTTGGGCCATGAGAGGGAGGATATGGCCGGTAGTTATTTTGGGGGAATTGGGGAAAATTATTCTGTCGAGTGATGGAATGCACATCACTCTCCTTTTTCTTGCCAAAATTGGCAGTCTTTTTCACAGGGTTCTCAGCCAACTCCTGTAGTCTTCCTATTCTCAGATTAGCTTCAATTCTCTCACCGGCTTGGATGATATCTGAGAAGCTGTTGGAGGTATTTCCGATCATCAGGTTGAAGTAGGGAGCCTTCAATGTTTCGATGAATAGGGAGCAGAGTTCATTATCGGTCACTGGAGGATATACTTCTGCGGCCTTCTCCCTCCATCGTTGGGCATACTGCTTGAAACCTTCCCGGTCTTTCTGTACCAGGTTCTGGAGGTCCCTCCTCGTGGGTGCCGCATCACAATTGAATTTGTACTGCTTTAGAAAGGTATCGGCTAAGTCCTTCCAGGAGTGCAGCTTGCTCCTGTCCAATTGTATGCACCATCTCAGAGCTGCTCCGGAGAGGCTCTCGTGAAAGAAGTGAATGAGAAGTCTATCGTCTTCTGTTAAGGCAGACATTTTGGCAATGTAGGTTGCCAGGTGGATGCGGGGATCTGAGTTTCCGCTGTATTTGTCGAAATCCGGAACCTTGAATTTGGGTGGTACCACCACATCTGGCACCAATCTCAGTGACGACACATCGACTGAGCCATACATGTTCAACCCTTCTATTGCTCTCAATCTTTCTTCTAGGGCAGATAGTTTCTCGTTTTCTCTCACCCTATGTTCTCCTTCCACCGTATGATACGCTCCTCCAACCGGGAGCTGAGGGGTGGAGTAAACTGGAGGATCGGGATTGAATGGTGAGGCTCGGCATTTGAGGCAATGGGTAATAGGAAAATGGTTGGTCATTATTTATGTTCACCGGATTGTGATGATTGTCGGGTCGGAATGGGAGGCTGAAAGGTAAAGAGGTTGAAGCTTCGAGGATCATTTGTTGAAGGAGGCGGAGGAGGTAATGGTGGGCTAGGTTACGAGCAGTTTGTTCGAGACATTTCCCTCATTAGTCTCATAATTTGAAAGTCGATCTTTCAACTCGGAGACTGTCCACAGTAGGTTCTGTACTTGCTCCTGATTTTCCATTATCTTCCTCGTTCGAGATCTTGTTAAGTACACTCGCTTGGGTTGGATCGTGTGCTTGGTCAGACTTGCCTTGTTTGAATCAATATTGATTTCCTGTGAGGATAAAAAAAATTTAAATGAATTTGAGTTTTGCAAAGAAACTAAAAGTCCTGATGCAGACGAAGGATCTGATGGCATTTGAGAGCCAGGTTGGAATCTGCAAAAGGATAACCGCATCAACTTTATCATGGCATCGTTTGATAGTCTGACTGTGAATGACGGGATTGAATGTGCATTTATGATACCTGTTCATATAGCGCACTCAATTTTTCACATAACCCTAGCGAGGGAGTTCCTACGGGAGTCATATTATTCATTCACAAATCTGCTTAAACAATGGTCCAAAAATCATTTCATTAACTGAATAATTTGTACAGCATATTCTTTACATCGGCCTAGGTTCTGGGAGGTTCTTTATAATGAGATGACATTTTCTGAGATACTCATATAACCTTTCCTCTTGTTAGTCAGGATCGAACTCTTTCAGAGCATACTCGGATTCAGGTAATAGTTCTTTTTTTCCCTGTGCTATCATTTTCTCCAACTGGTCCACATTTTCTTTCAGTCCTTGATAGAGGGCAGCTTGTTTCTCTTTCTCTTTCCTTTCTTTAGCACACTCTTTCAAGATGTCGTTGATGAGGAGTGCCTGTTCTTTTAATTCAAGCTTCTTCTTCTTGTTTTCCTGTTTATACTCTTCAACGAGTACCTCTTGGTACTTCATCCTTTCCTGAAGCTTACTATTCTGCCCTTTCATCTCTTTGACCTCAGCTTGGAGAGAGTTTCTTTCTTTTTCCCACTGTACCTCTTGCTCTTCGAACCCTATCCTTTCGGCCCTTGCCTCTTCCTTGAGCTTTCTTACCCTTCTCTTAAGTTTCTGCTGTTGGTCCTCCAATTGTTTCATTCGTTCTTGCAGCTGTGAGTTCTCGGTATTTGCCTTTTGTAGCGAGTCAACCAGGCGATTATCAGCTTCCTCTAATAGGGCGTCTTGGCGAGGGTTGTCGTCCTTGAATTCTACGGTAGAGTGTTCTTGGTCCCTATCAGCTCTCCATTTAAGGTAATCGCCCGAGGCACTTGGGCCTTTGGGTGATCTCTCCATTAGAGTGATGTTTTCCCAGGACTTGCGAGCCATTTTCAACCCTTCTTCTTCCTTGAGCTCATGGTAGAAGTGACCTTGGTGGTATTCTTTAATGTTGATCATGGGTGTGTTGAGCCAAAGCGCCTCATTACGATCTTTGGAGTGTAACTTGTATGCGGTTATTCCAATCGGGGACACCGATCGAATACCTCTGTACCAATCAAGGCGAGTTGGCTTGACGTCCACGACTTCCTCCAACGATAATCATGGCTATTGAAACTCAAAATCCGTTCCATACTGTTTTCATTCTTGGTGATCACTAACCGGATCATCTTCTCAATGGGAGGCTGGTCAAGGTACCTAGTCAATCCTTTTGTCTCCACAGGACACATGTGACTGATAGTCCAGAGGTATAATAACGAGAGCAACACTTAATGGACCCTTTCCTGTTGTCCGCAGTAGTTAGGGTTAACAAGGTTTGGCAAGAATTGCGGTATCGGATTGATCCTGCCTTTCTCTTGTCCAAAATACCTCCATTGCGCAAGTGATGATCCCCAATGGCCGGGAGCAGGATCGGACCATAGATTCCCAAGGCGAGTGCTACGGAGCTTGATCCCCTGTTTCTCTTGGAGGTGATGATCTAACCGCTTCTCAAAGGTACGTCAATGCCATCCATGCGTGTTCCCTTTGACTATTTCTCTGGACTTTACTTCTTACGGGGAGAACCCAACATATGTGCCAACCGTTTCAGTGTCCGCCTATGCTCGAGGTGTAAGTAGATCCGGTTACGCAATGAGTATGGGATCCCCGGCAATGCCTGATATTCCTCCATAGCGTGGGAATTATCAATGTCATTGAAAGAGAACACTCATTTCTTATGATTCAAAACCGTATACATGGCTTTTAATTCAGGGATTTGGACCTTGACTTGCATTAAGGTTGCAATCCTTCCGTACTTCTCTTCAAAGCGTACCTTGACACGATCGGAAGCAACCTCCATCTATTAGACAGACCCTCGAGGTTGTTCATTTTGACCTCTATTTTGTCAGATCCGGTGAAGGTATTGAGCTAATGTGTGCCTTGGAAACATCATTTTGCGAGTGTACCACCAATGAGCTGATTTGGACCAAAGTTTAGCATCTTTGAGCCTCTCTGCCGATCGACTCAAGGATGCCATGATAAAAATGATGCTTATCCTTATACAGACTCTTGGTTTGGTAACGCTGCTGGAAAATTTGTTAGTAAGACAAATTAGGGTAATTTTGAATCATCTTGTTGTGAGGTGACACGTACACATTTATCAAAGTAGGAAGATGTGTAGGCGTTTTAGTAGGATTCAAGATTACCCTCAAAAGAAATGAACAAAGGAAATTAAAGCGAGAATAGGGTAGAGTAAGTATGCCCCTTTTGTCCTATAGTAGGAGACTCCTAACACCTGTAAGCGCTACCTATCTGGATAATTCTATCTTATGAGGCGATTTACTACGGCTTTCACTATCGTGACGGTTTAGCTCAGATCTAATTTTCTAATAGCCACAGGTTCCCAAATTGCCCCTCATGTGATGAGCCCCATCCTACCCCATGATATTATCGGAAAATTCCACGGGTATCACGGTAAATAGAACGAGTTTCAATTTGAGCGAAGCCTTCACGGATACTAACGGGTAAAACCCACTGTACCGCTACATGACCCCTCCTACTTTCCTAAAAGGGTAAGAAAGCCGGGTTAGGACCATAGTGTGTGAGGACATTGTGTAAGTGTTTAGTGTGTGAAGGGACACTTTTACCTCTTCCCAATTCAGGGGGATTTTATTTTTCCATTTTTTCTTTTTTCTTTTTCTTTGAAATGAAGAGCACTGTAGGAGATAGAACAGGCAAAACAAAATAGTTAGTAGCAATAATAATTAGCATATAAGACATCGCCGAGTGAGCCCCTCTAAATATAATTTGATCGGACAAAAATTAAGCCTACTTTTGGACCTCTAGACGAGGTTGGGTCAATATGTCCCAGTGAGTCGCTAAGTCACAATAGGATTTTGCGGTCGCCCGGACGATCACTCACCGAAGTGGGAAAAAGTGAGGAGTCGCCACCTTAGTTTTGAGGGGAACTAAAGAAAACCCTTCAGGAAGATAAATTAAAAATGAAACCACTTCAAAACAGAGATTCTAGGTTCGGGGTCCGTAAACGGGTGGGGAAGGTGTTAGGCACCCCACCTCGTCCCTTGATAAGGGTAAGTAGATTTAGTTTTGCGTCCTTTGTAGATTAGTTAGGAGGGCTCGGATGGGAATGTTAGTCCTTTTGGTAAAAGGAATGTTTGATTTTTCACTGATTAGGATCACCCAGATACATAAGTAAATGAGACAACCTTAGTGAATTACTTTTGTATGTTAATTTTACTTGAAAAGGAAGGTTTTATTTAAAATTTAATTTAGAAGATCGGATAAGAACTCTCTTCCGAACCTCTTTTAGATATTCATTAAAATTTTGGTTGGGGATCGGATAAGGACTCTCTTAGATCCTAATAAATATTTATTAGAGATTTTAATTTGAGATCGGATAAGAACTCTCCTCCGACCTCTTTTAAAATTTTAAGCTGAGACCGGATAAGAACTCTCCTCCAATCTCTATTAAGCATTTATTAAAATTTTAAGCTGAGACCGGATAAGAACTCTCCTCTGATCTCTTTTAAATATTTATTAAAAATTTTGAATTGAGGTCGGATAAGAACTCTCCTCCAATCTCTATTAAGTATTTATTAAAATTTTAAGCTGAGACCGGATAAGAACTCTCCTCCGATCTCTTTCGGATTAGCAGGAGCCTGGAAGGGGCTTTGCCGATCTCCCGAATTTCAATTTCAGCTACATGTCACAAGAACCTAAAACTAAGGTTTCTGGCATTCAAAAATGCTGGAGATAAGGTTTCTTGATACCCTATGACTAAATGGGTAATACTAAACTTGATTTACCGACCTTCCATGTAGTCATTTCACGCATACCTATTAATGTCCGATCTGTTCTGTCTAGTTTATTTTGGTTTTATTCCTCTTCATGGTATCTTGCCGAATTCCCGTTCACGTCAGCCTAATAGTTTGGCTATTTTCCTGACGTGTTATTCAAGCTTTCTCTTTTAAAAGAGACCCTTAAGTTCAGATACCTATATTTTGCCTGACCACTTACACGCTACTAGGAGCTAAAAGCTCGTATTCAGAAATGACGAAAATTGATGAAATGATGGACCGATCACTAAAGAGATAATTCGAGAGTAACGTTCTTTGAGATTTTTTTGCTTAGAATAAACTTAGAGAAAACCGCGTACGTAAAGAGAACAAAGAAAGTGCGAAAAGTAAATGCAAATACTTAATAAAACAGTAATATGAACTCTTACCTGTGAGGAGCCAAATATATTGAAATGACTGTGAGGTGGTAAATAGTGATGAAGATGGCGGATTGATCAGCCTGAGAGTTGATGTCTGTGAGGAGCCAAATGTATTGAAATAACTATGAGGTGGTAAATAGTGATGAAGATGGCGGATTGATCAGCCTGAGAGTTGATGTCTGTCGTGAAACCGAGAGATGCTTTAGCTAAAAGGTAACCAGGTAAGAACCAGGTGGAAGGAAGTTGAGCTTGAACAGAGGAAAAGAAAGCAGAGATGATGAGAGTATGACCAGATAATGAACAAACTGGAAATGTAGAGTTCCAGTATTCAAAATCTTTTCCAAGAAAACACTCCTGAAAACTAGTTTCAAAAGTCTTTTAATCACTACAAAGCAATGAGTAACAAAGCTGAATGAAGTTTGAGTTCCTCCACGATAATAGCAGCCTCTTGTCTATATTTTTTTTCCCGTCCTCGAGCAGTTTTCATGCGGTATTTATAGGAATCGGTGCTCCCCATGAAGGGTCGAGTTTATTTTGAGGAGATGGAGGGTCAAGATTTTGAAGTACATGATCGGATGTTCGGGAATTAAAGAGAATCAAAAGCGAATGGTGAGATCGCTTCTCGAATATTTGTCCTTTTCCTCTTTTAACTGACGGTCTTGAGTCCTCTTGTCCGAACGATCCGAGGGCTAAGAGTGAAAACGCTGGTATTGCCGTCTTCTCTTTTGATCCAAGGGTTCCGATTCATCCTTACAAGTGAGATCAACGGTGGAGATTGGGATGTACAGGATCGTCATGACATACCCCGCACTGCCAAGATTAAGTGGCGATTCTTAGGCGCGGTGGAGATCTCGTCGCCACGCTTTAACTACCTCGGCCCGATTCTCGACGGTTATTGGGATTTGTCTTATTCTTTTGTCTTCCGATCCTCCCCTAGCTCATATTCCGATCTCTCATGCTGATCTCCTATCTCCGATCTCTTTTATCCCTTGATCGACCGATTCGGTCCAAGCATTAATTGCATCTCGATTCTCGAAGTTGCCCGCTTGCTTTCCGCCAAAGAATAAATGCTCATTTTCCCCTATATATACCCCTGTCGACGGAGACATTTTCTTCATCTGACTTTCCTCTCTTCATTTCTTACTTACCTTGTTCTAGCTGCTCCGGTAGAAGTTCTGGCTATAACTGAGGCTTTGATCTTTTTCCGATGGATTTCCTTTCTCACCGACTGAAAATTTACGATCCCGGTGATTGGATGATCCTAATTGACGATGGTGAGAGAACTGGATTTGACCGATCCGTATTGCGGGCCTCGGTTGTACCGATCTCGAGTTGCTCAACTGAGTTCATTCGGCTTCTCATCACATTGAGTGTTCCGACAGCGATTCTGATCCACATTGGGTGTTCCGACAGCGGATGAAGCATCCGGTCGGCAATATCCTTGGGATCAGTTATAAACTGATCCTTAGATCGGCTGGTGGTATCCTTGGGATCAGTTATAAACTGATCCTTAGATCGGCCCCTTCAGATAGGATTTTCGTCGGTCTCTAGAGATCGCCCAAATGATGTAATTCTTCAATGTAATCAGATCTCTAGAGATCTCCCAAATGATGTAGTTAGACCTTTATTGTAATCTGATCCCTAGAGATCGCCCAAAGGATGTATTTTATTTTCAATGCAATCCGATCTCTAGAGATCACAGAAATGATGTGATCCAATGTTAGTGTAATCCGATCCCTAGAGATCGCCCAAATGATGTAATCCGATCTTTTGGAAATAAAGACTTCATTTTGTCGGTTATCATCTTATTGTTTTTGCATTGATTATTTTCCGATCCCTAATGTGATTATCCAATCTGATTCTTTACCTGAATGACACTTAACTGATCCTTTATTCAAAATTTTTAACTCATTATGCCGATCTCTAATTAACCGATCTCAGAACATTCGGTTATTTGAGAACAGCTGTCGAGTCCCACCAATCGATGCGCTGCCTAGAACTTCGCGAGCATTAAATGCTCGGACTAGTATAAATAGGGGTGGGAGGGTTAGCCAGTTGTTCTCTCATTCCTTTCTCAGCCTCTTGTTCGCAACTTCGAAGTTCTCTCCTTTTCTCCAGTTCTTCCGACGCCGATCAGACTCCGGTAAGGGCTTTAATCCTCTTTTTAGTTTAAGTTCTTTGTTTTTTTGAAAATGAGCGGTGCCGAAGGTCAGAGAGCGGCGAGCCCTCCTTCCATTCAGTTCTCATGGTCATCGTCTGATGAAGAAGAGGCAGTCGGGCCCAGCGTGCAACCTAAACCCCCTAGGGTCTCTGCTCCAGGTCGGGGTCGGGTCATACCATCAAGGCTTGCACCACCTTCAAGGAGAGAGACCCTTCCTATAGACGAGCTTCCGTCGGTTCTTCGGGAATCCGATCTGCAATCGTTTGTTCAAGAATACAACATTTGTCCTGATTCATATGAGCTGATCAAGTGCAATGGCGATCTTCGGGTCGATCACTCTTTTGAAGAGAATGACATGGTTATGGTGTACGAGGAACAGTTAAAGGCCGGTCTGAGGTTCCCTCTAGACGATTTCTATAAGGAGGTCCTAAAATTTCACCGAGTATCCATTGTTCAAATCCACCCCAACTCGTGGCGGATCTTGGTTGCTTTCCGAGGTCTATGCCGAGCTAAGGGAATCAGACCTACGGCTAAGGTGTTCGCCGAGCTACACAGACTAACTCGCCGAAAGGATGACGAACACTGGTTCTTTCAGGCGAAGCCTCATTGCGGACTCTTTTCCGATCTGCCCTCATCCCTTAAGAATTGGAAGAACTGTTCTTCATTCGAGGAGTAAAGATCCGAGCCGCTTTGAGGACTTTCCTCGTAGTGGTGGTACCAGGGCCCTCGCTCAAGCACATTACCTTGAGTCAAGAGGAAAGCTCAATAGTGATGGAGTGAAAAGTCGCCGCCACTCTAAAATATTCTGTCCAAATGCGGATCGCGAATCGCACCATTGGACCATGCAACTGATCACCGGCCAAGCTCGCGAACTTCCGCTCTCTGACCTCGGCATTGGTATTTTCTATATCTCAGTTCTCAGGACCTTAGAGATCTCACTAACCTTTTCTTTGTGCAGGTATGGCGGGTGGTGAGGGTTCTAGGAAGCGGAAGAAGGACAAAGAGATCTTCCGAAAAGTAAAGGAGATGAAGCGTTCGGAACGACTTCAAACACCCGGTCACGAACCTGGGGAGATACAAAGAGACTCACCTCAACCTTCGGTCCACCACCAAGCTGTCAGATCTCCTCCTAGATCGGAAGAGCAGCCCCCGCCTCTCTCAGTTATTCCAAGCACGGAAAGGGAGCCTACTGAAGCTTCTGGGAGGACCTCTTCTCGTGGCGCTCAAATACTGATCGACTGCTTGAAGAATAACCGGACTGTTAGGGAGAACCCCGATTTTGCCAAAGTCCTGGGATCTACCATCTTCTTTCAGGAGGATCGGGACAGGCTATCCCGGAGTGGTCTCGATGATATCTTGACTCGAACCATGAGCCTAAACGTGGAGTGTCTGGTGAACCAGACCATGATTCGGGAAAAGATTCAGCGCCTGGGTAAGGAGGTCGGGAAGAAAAATCAGGAATTGGCTTCCCTCCGATCCCAACTCTCATCCGCTCGGGATTATATATCTCAAGTCGAGGGACGGGCGAAGTACCATGAAGACCACCGGCCGAAAGGTCTCGTGACTTGGCCGAAAGTGAACGCTCTCAGAGAAGTCCGGGCACTTCAGCCAACGGCCGCTTCAGGTCGCTCAACTTGTAGAGGAGCTTAACGCGAAGGATAAGGAGCTTTCGGAGAAAGACAAAGAGCTTAAGGAAAAGGATGAAGAGATGGTGTCGGGAATAGCCGGAGCCTATGTGAATGCTCATAAGGATCTCTTGGCCGAACTCCAAAAGCGCTATCCTGAAGAGGACTTCTCTTGGATGGACGACCTAGCTCCCGGGGCGATGGTGAAGATAGTGAGGAGGAGGGCGAGGAAGAGAGAGAGTGAGCGAATGTAAATCAGGCTGGGGGTGATCCCCCAGCCGAATAACTTGTACAAATTATGAAATGAAATGGAATATCTCTTTTGTTCAATGAATGGATGTGATTGGAAAATCTTTGAATTGCCTAAGTATTTGATTGTATGAGCATAGCGAAACATGAACTAAATGCCATTATTAATCTAAGTATAAAAGATCGGAAAGCACAATAAGCATGAGATCGGTGGGGGAGAAATGCTGAACGGGACTTGATTAAAATTGAAAATTTAACTTGAACACTTAAGATCGGAACCCTCGTTAAACCGAACCAAAACTTTAGCTCTTAATCTTCCGAAAAGGAGGTCGGCAATAAAACTGGTAGGAAAAGATCTAGTGCCAGTTCATTTTATTTATCAACAGAGATCAGGAATATACTTGACAGGTCCGGAAATTCGACAACGGGTTTGAGAGGTCGGTAAATGATTTGAAAGATCGGCGAGGCTTTAATGAATATGAGGACTCAGCATTAATTCAATTCTTTGTGAGGAGAGATCGGAAATGTGACCGCCTATCAAAGAGGGATCGGAAACGTGATTAGCTGTTCAAAGAAGAATTTTTATTGATTCTAGGGATCGGCCAAAATATGGTGTCGACACTATACATTCTTGAACTGCAGACAAAGATGAGAAAAACTTAGAAAGCCATGGATAAAAGAAAACATAGGTTTTTTATTGAGATTTTCTGAATACCTTACACACTTATGAAGCTCTCCTTATATAGAGGGAAGAGCCTCTAGAAAATTATTACAAGCCAGGCCTATAGATAGGCTAAATTATTACAAGCCAGGCCTGCAGATAGGCTCTACATAAAGCAAACAGACAAACTTTATATAAAGTAAAATACGCATGTGACTGCCGACACTTCTTTAAGTCATGGGCTGGTTATCAGATAGGCTCTACATAAAGCAAACAGACAAACTTTATATAAAGTAAAACACACATGTGACTGCTGACACTTCTTTAAGTCATGGGCTGGTTATCATGGTGAAGACAGGTTGTAGTGGTGATATTCTGAGTCATCAGAGTCTATATCACCATAAAAACTTTGATATCAGGGCCCATGTTGTTCTGGATAAAGTGGGGCTGCGCTAGCAATAGCGTCTAAAGCATCTTGGTCAAGTTCCATCGGGTCTTGGGAATCTTGGAAACATGGGTCTGTCCAATTGATGGGTTCATTTGGTGGAGTGGATGGTGGTCCCAATGTGATAGATATGACTTGAGTATCCGATGTATGAGTGAAATTATTTATTTCACAAAGATGCTGGGCTAACTGTCTTCTTAACGAGCTCATAGCCCCTTTCTCTGTGATAGTCCCAATATAGACTCTCCAGTCATAAGAAGTGTTCTGGGTCCATAAAAGCCCATCAAGCCGTTTGAAAAAAGGCCTATGGAAGATGAATAGGGCTCTAGCAATGTCCTGTTGGGCCATGGGTCTGGTTTCAATTCCTTGTCTTTCTATGGTCTGATGGAGATTGTAAGACCATGTGGAGATAGGTTTGAACCATTCAAGGAATCGTGAGAGAAGGGTTCTTGACTGGTGGTTCTAGACATATTCGTAAAGGGCCAAGACAGGGAATTCAAGGGCTACTGATTAGAGGACAGTAAAATACCAAAGAAACCAAAGTTCCTCTAGGATTAACTCTGTTTCAGGATGGATGCTGATACAGTTGAGAAAAGGATAGTCTGGCTGAAAAAAGGATTCTGAGGGAATAGTTTGTCTGAGTACATTTCTGGCACTTTGGAAATGAAAAAGATGATTTCTTGCATAGGTTTTGAGTTATGCAGGAGTCATGGTAGGGGAACTACCAGGAGGAAAACTGTTTGCAGTAGGGATCAGGAAATCAAGTGTATGAGATCTTGAGGATGAGGCCATTAAGATTAATGGAAAAGAGAAGGAAGAACAAAGTAGTTAGGCTGGTTTTGGGCGAGAAAGGAGATCTGGTAGGAGTTTATGTTTTCCTTTTATGTACTGAACCGATAATTTATACTTGGAAAACTAGTCTTTGAGTCCCAATAGTTGTGGTTCTGGCAAAGATTTATTCTTGAAATCCATGATATTTGGAAAGGACGAGCTATCCATAATAATAGTAAAGTGATGCCTAATCAAATGGAATTCAAACTTTTTGATTCCATTTTTAACAGCAAATATCTCCTTGTAAATAGAGTGGTAATATTTCTGAGCTTCAGTAAATTGACCACTAGCATGACCACACAGGAACTTTTCACCATTGATTTCTTCAAGGAAAATAGCTCCCCAGTGAGTATTGCTGGCATTTATCTGAAGGATCCTATTGCCAGTACTGGGAATCTTCAGAGGCGGCGGGTTCTGTGCCACTTCTTTTAGTCTCTTGACTGCAGCTGTCTAATCCGGACTCCAAGGTGGGGCAGACTTTTTTAACATCTTTGACAACTAGCTGGTGTCTTTTGCAACATGAGGAATAAATTTCCTAATGTAATTGATAATTCCCAAGAATTGTTGAATTTGTTTGAATGACAAGTCCTTGACAGGGAATTTCAATAATTTTGCTGCAATGTGTGGACCAGGCTGATACTTTCCATTAGAGAAATGCATTCCAAGAAAATCAATTTCTTTCTGGGCCAGAGAACTCTTCTTTTCAGAAAGCATGATTCCATGTGTTTGGACCAAGGTTTGAAAAGTAACGAGGAGATTTTTATGATCCTGTTCATTTTCTAAAAATAACAGGATATCATCAATGTAGATAAGAGCACTGTGAAGGATAGGGGTGAATATCATAGTCATGGCCTTTTGGAATAAAGATGGAGCTGTTTTAAAGCCAAAAGGAACGATAGTCCATTGGAATTGGGTTGTAGGTATACAAAAAGCAGTTTTGGGCCGATCAGTAGGTTGGACCCCTAGTTGCCAAAATCCTGCTTTCAAATCAAATTTTGAGAACCAATAAGCCTCGTGAAGTTGGGTGAAAAGGGCTTCTGGTTTAGGAAGAGGAAATTTGATTTCTTTGAGAAAATGATTAAGAGGTTTATAATCAATAACCAACCTCTTTTTGCCTCTAAGTTTTTTTGATCTTTTTTTTTTCTATGTAGAAAGCTTGACAAGCCCAAAGTGAGCTCGTGGGCTCAATTAAGCCTTGTTGCAGGAGTTGTTTACATTCTTCTTGGGCTAGAAGGAGATCAGTAGGATTCATACCAAGATGGGTTGCCTTAGTTGGGTTCACATCTTCATTGAGTTTGAAAGGAAGATGGACATAGAATGCCGTATTTTTCCATAGTGGATGAGGATGACGAAACTCAGAGTGAGAGTCTGCACAGGATTTTAAGAGAATATCCCTGTGTTCTTGAAATTGAGGAGAGACATTAGTAAGAGTGAAGAGTTTGGGAATGGAGGCAAAAGGCTGGAATTGTCATTTGTACTTCAATCCATTGGGAAGGATTTTAAGGTGTTTGGCCTGCTGGTATAAATCAAATCCAATAAGGAGATCTTTGTCAGGAAGATCAGAGCCAATAATTCTGGACCAAAGAACACAGTTAGGGAAGAATTGTATACCAATAGGCCTTTTTGAGATAAGGTTGGTCTTAAAGATTTTTCCGTATGCGACCTTGAAAGATTTTAAGGTGTTTGGCCTGCTGGTATAAATCAAATCCAATAAGGAGATCTTTGTCAGGAAGATCAGAGCCAATAATTCTGGACCAAAGAACACAGTTAGGGAAGAATTGTATACCAATAGGCCTTTTTGAGATAAGGCTGGTCTTAAAGATTTTTCCGTCTGCGACCTTGAAATATTCATTATGTTGGGCCCAAGCTTCAGGAGGCAGGATGGTCGGATTCATCATAGACTTGTGAGCACCAATGTCTAAAAATCCAATGACCTTAATTGGCCAGTCATACTTGCTGGGCCGGATTTGAAGATTTACCAATGGAGTGGTGATCGAGTCAGAAGCATGGATGACTCGGGGAGTTTGGATATTCTGGGCCAGATAGGAGGAATAGTATTCTTTAGTTTCTGAGGCCGAAGAACTAGACTCTTCATCTTCTATGAAGTCCAGAGATATTTCTTGGTCTGGGCTTAGAGCAAAAACAGTATCATCATCTGGTTCTTTTTGTTCAGAGAATAAGGACTCAACATCTTCATCATCATTTAATGAAATTTGCAGAGACTAGCGGATGTACTATAAAAGTTTAACAGCTTTACTTAGATTGTTAGGACAATTCTTTGCATAGTGTCCCTTTTTCCCACAGATATAACAATGATCTGATTTTTTTGGTTTGCTGCCTTGTCATCATCTGAAATATCTGAAAGTTCTTGTGCCTGTTCGTCTGCCAAATCTTCTGGGAGGTGTTTGATGATGTTGAGGCTGTTTCTTGTAATGAGACTTCTTCTTAGTTTTGCAAACACAATCCTTCTCTCTACATTTAAAGGACAGATATGGTTTTTGGCAAACATTCTTCAATGTTTTGCTATTTTCCATAATGCCTTTGAACATCTGCTATTGATCACACATCTTTTCTAGACATGCTAGTGCCATCTGATGAATTTCTCTAATAGAGATAGTATTCATCTCTCTTCTAGCAGTAAAAATAAAATGATGCAGTTCTGGTTGAAGTTGTTCAAGAAGAGAGGTTATATAAGTATGTCGAAGATTGACATCATTAAACCCATTCAGCAGATAATATCTTTGAACCATCCTTTGATAATGCTTCTTAATGTCTATTTTTTTTAAAGAGCAACAGCGCATATCAAAGTACTCTTGGCGAATTTGTTTGTTGAATAATCCAGCATCACTAAGAAATTCAGAGAAGATAGTGTTGACAGCTTGGAGGGGAGACAGATGACAAAATTGGGCCACAAATAATGTCCCATTGCATTGAACCAATCTTGCAGAGATCCAGTAGTGCAATAAACAAACTCTTTTAATACTACATGAGAGTCAGCTCCTTGTCTTAGCATTTGGACGTCTATCCAAGCTTTGAACTCAGCCAGCCTATTTCTCCATTGGGCTGGGGGAATATCATCCAGAGTAAACCATGGGCCCGAACTGGGCTTTGTGGTCTATTGAGTATTTGGAAGATCAAAATGGACTTGTTCCGTTTCTTCTTCAGGAATTTCAACATTGGGCTGAGCTTGTGAAGGTGGATCCTCATGGGCCGTTCCAGATGGTCCAATAGCTCTAGTTCTGGAGGCTTCAGAGGGGGTTGTCTGAGGTGGATCTGCCATCAATAGAGCTGTGATGTCAGCTTGTTCATCATCACTGGAAGGGCTTGAGAAAGTTTCACTGTCCTCAGTAGAGGATTCTTCCATGGATTCAGAAGCAGGGAAAACCATATGTTGTGGAGGCAATGGAGGATCAGGGTGCATTTTTGCTTTACCCTTGTTGATCTTTCTTCTAATATTTGGTAGAGATTCATCAGAAGAGGAAAAACTTTGTTCTGGTTTTACAGGGGGAACTGGTGGAGCAGGAAAAGGGCTTGGTGAAGACATGACTTTCTGGAATAGAGGTGAAGGATTAAAAGGTGGTGGTTCAGCATAACTGTAATTGAGTGATGGGGTGAAGGCTGAATATAGTGAGGTAGGTGTAGGCATGAAAGCACTTGGGGTAGTCATGATGAAAGGACTTTGGGTGCTAACATTGGCAAATGGGTTGTATGGTTTTGTGGCTTTAGAGGAAACAAGCTTATGAAAATCAGCTTCTATCTAGGCTATTTGAGACTTTAGCCTTTTTATTTCTGCTTCCTTATGGGAAAATTCAATCCCAAAATTTCTTTATTGAATAAGGGATCAAAGATCCTTATCAAGTTGGATAATTTGAGCTTGAAGATCAGCATGCATTTTTTGATCAAATTTTGTAAAGGAGTCCACCTTCTGTTCTATCACTTGAGAGTGAGTGAGAACTCTATCAATTTTTGAATCAATCTGCTCAAGAGCCTTATTTTGTGCCACAGCATTTCTGGTTTGCCAATTTAAAACTTATTCTACAGGAGTGATTGGTAAGGGTTGGCCTTCAGGGGAAACTTTTGATGATTAAATAAATGGCCTGGTAGAAATCTTTGTTTTTGGCTCAGTTTGTGAACTAAGAGGGGGATATTCTATTTCATAGGTAGGTGTAAACATCATACAAGGTGAGACAAGGGATAAGGTTTAAGGAGATTTACAAGGTGAGACAAGGGATAAGGTTGGAGGAGGTTCTACTGGTGTAGGCTCAAATTCTTCAGGATCTTCAGGAGGAAGAATTCCTTCCTTCCTTAAGATTTCAAGAGCAAGATCATATATGGGTAAAGGCTTTTTCTTTTTTGTTTCTTCATGGATTCCTATCCACGGACCACTGTCAAGATGATCTTGTTGGATGTGTTGCTATTTCTGAGATTTACAAGAAACTCTGAAGGTCTTTTTAAGTTTTCTCCAATTCTCGTCAGAGAGTGGGTGATCATATTCTCATTCCCAATAGTTATCACAGCAATCACATTCTGGGTTGCATTCATCAAATCCTGGGAGATCCCAAGGACAATGCTTATTTATCAACTTTGGGTAGATATAATGGCCATCTCTAGAAAGAGCACAGACTAGAAATTCTTTATGCTCCTTAGCCATAGGTTGAAGCATCATTGTCTGAAAAATAGGAAGAGACCCTGTTGAATGCCGAGCAGGCTGAAAAGAAGTCTAGACATCCCATTTGATCTCCCTTGGAAGGAAGATTCAGTAATTTGTATTGGTTGGGATGTAGCATGAATCTTTTCATAATTGGTTAACCAATCTTTAGGAATGAGTTGCTCTAACTCATTTCTTGGCAACTATCTAGGGATCTGTATAATAGTAGGGGTTGTCTCTGTATCAGCCAATACTAACAGAGCATCAATAGATACTGATGTTTGGGCTAGATCTACCGCGTGATCTTGAAGTTTGTAAATGATCTGGCAGTGCAGCGTGGCCATCATTGAAGATGCCACTTGTTCAGCTCCAGTTAACTATACTTTAACTTTTAAAGCGGTGCACATATTAACATCCCGGAGGGACATGTTATAATTGGGGAAAAAAGTGAGGACAACACTACCAGCATGTAGTGTGGTCAAATAGGTGTCAATCACTGCATGTTCATACTGTAAAAAGCGAGTGTCTAGAAGAGAGACGTGTGCAGTAATAGGAAGACCTCTACGTCCATGTAGAGTGAGGATGAGGCGGACAGCTCCAAAATGAAGGTAAGAATATCCTTCATTTCTCCATCGAGGAACCAGAGGAGAAAGGATTTCCAGTGTAACATATTGTTCCGCAGAAGTACTTTGGAGACTACACTGATCCATCTTTGAAGCTTGAACATATTCTCTAGAACGAGATCGGCGAGTGGAAATAAGAGATCTAATACTCTTAGTAAAAGATCCAGGACGTTGATAGATATTGTAAGGACTGAGAAGAGGGAGAAGTGATTCTCCAACCTGAGCATCTTCAGGAAGGTTAGAGATTTCTACAAGATTATCAATTCTACAAGGTTAGAGAAGTGATACTCCAACCTGAACATGCAGTGATTGGCACCTGTTTGACCACACTACATGCTGGTAGTGTTGTCCTCACTTTTTTCCCCAATTATAACATGTCCCTCCGAGATGTTAGACCTCTACGTCCATGTAGAGTGAGGATGAGGCGGACAGCTCCAAAATGAAGATGAGAATATCCTTCATTTCTCCATCGAGGAACCAGAGGAAAAGGAATTTTCAGTGTACCATATTATTCCGTAGCAGTATTTTGGAGACTATAAATTTTCTGTTATTTAATTTAATTAAATATTAAATTCATATTAATTTTTAAAATTCATAAATATTTTAATATTTTTTTTCATGTAATCTTTTGAAAGTATATATATAATTATTAAAAATAAGAAGAAGCTTGAAAACACATGAATATTAAGTAAAGGTGTTGGGCCATTGAGTAGTGATTCAGGTGAGTGCAGGGTGGGGCTGTGTTTGCTTTGACATTGAAAATTGAATTTCATCTTTTTCCTTTGTGAGACTCACAATCAAATATATCTGATTAGCCTTTCTTCTTCTATTTCCATTTTTATCGATTGATTTTTGACAATACAACCTGGTATTTATGGACAATCTTTTTTACTAAAATTGCAAATATAAAATCATTTAAATAAATTGAAATTATATATACTTAGGAAACTAAATTCAATTTTCATCTTATCAATTAAAATTTTAGATTATATTAAATAAACATGATTTATGGATCAGTTGATTCGTATTTATTATAAATTTATAAAGATAATTATAAAATTTTATTATAAAAATTAAATACTTTTATAATATTATTTTTTAATTAATTATCATAATCAATATAAAGTTAAAAAAATAAAAAATGACATTATTGATCTGTAATAAATGATAATAATTTTTTATTTTATGTAATGTAAATTTGTAACACCCATAATTTTTAAATAATTATTTTATATGTAAATATAAATATTTTAGTCTAATCCTGGTGTTATGGGCTTTGCATAGGTACTTTCGTTTCGTGGCAATTAGATCATCACCCAGATCTGCAATTTCGAGCTGAGCAGATAAACTATCAGAACCACTTCAAAACCGGGTCAAAGTTATAGGTTACTCCACCATTTTCAGACGTCCCAGACGTGTTCCAAGCGTTAGAATTAGTATAGATAAACCCAAACTCTGAGTTTCTTCAATTTTATAGTGCTAGATTTAGAATAAAATTCCATAAAATATTTGTGAGTAGCTAGAAAATTATAATTCATTTTGCGTTAGCTCTATAGTATTGCTAAGGACTGCAGGATAAAATTTTAGAATTTTTAAAGCTAGCTAGAATGACTTTTGCAAAATATCTATTTTAAACCTTATAATTAAATTATTAGATTATGTGAGATTTGCCTGAGTTGGTGGGCCCAGGAGGAGCCATGTGTTGTTGTTGAGATGATGTGTGCTTTAGAAGTGTGATTTGAACTACTTTGCAGGTTGGGTAGGTCCTAGATATAGGGAGAATTCTGTCAAATTTTCAGCACAACTTAGTGTATATTTGGTTCTTTTTAAACTTATATTAAGTCAATTATATTAAATAATTGTAATGTAATTGTCAGGTGAGTCGGGACAGCCTTTCCCCTCCTCCCAGCCACCACAGTGACTTTGGTTTACGTTTGTAAGTAAAATATTAATTTTAATTATAATTTCAATATTATTATATATTCAGGCATGACCATGCGTAACTTATAAATAAATAAATAAATATATATATATATATATATATATATATATATATATATACATAATTAAATACTAAACACATTTTATATTGCATCTTTATTTGATGAAATGTTATGAATATTGTTTTATGGTAATTTGGAGCAATGTGTGTGTGTTGGCGTGCATGTGGTGTGTGATATTGGATATGGACAGGACGGGTAGACGCAGCAGGAGCCTGACTCGCTGGGAGTCGATCCTTTTATGGATAAGTCGGGGTAGGCACGGCTCGAGATGATCTCGCTGGCCCCCGCATTTGGTCTATTAAGCGAAAGTTCGGCTTGAGATGTACTCGCTGGCAGATGTTAGATTAAGAGAGCTATATAGGGGATCAACTCCCATATATGTATTATTTGAATATTATATGAGTGTGTGAGTACTCCAAATTACCCTTTTTGTTGTTTATGATATGATTTGTATGAAAACTATGAAGGTGCTGCATTCCACTCTTTATGATGCATTAATTTTAGATAGCTATAGAAATCAGTATTTTACTCTCTGAGTCGAACGCTCACTCCTGTTCACCTATTTTTCCAGAATATAAGAGGTCATTTATTGAGTTTAACCTGCTCTCTTCTTCGCAGGTCTACTATCGGCATTTAATTATATTTTGTTCTTTTATTCTGTTATAGAACTCCGCATGTATTATTATTATTATTAATGATATATTCATTTGGATTTGTTATGTATGTATCAACTGGAATTGTAAGCATGATATATGAATATGCATGGATGATTATTGAGTTGAATGAGAGAGCTAAGCTCTCATTTGAAATAGTATTGTTATGAGTATGTGGAGGGTGAACTAAGCTTCCTAAATTGTTATATATATTATGCTTAGAGGTCAAGTGAGTCAAAAACTTCTAGTTGGATGGTTCATGTTATGGCTGAATTTTATCTGATTGATTTCTTGAAATTGGGCTCAATGTGGGCCTTAGGATTGGGTTAAGAAATAGTTAGACTTACTCTGGGTCTTAAATGCTTTAAATTGATTCAGATTTTAGTGTCGATCTGACCCATAGATTGGATCGTGATAAAATTTTAATAAGGATAAATTTTATATTATAATCAATATTAAAATTTGTGTATTTTAAAAATAAATAAAAATATTTAAAAATTTAATTTTATTGTTTATTTTAAAAATATTTAATAAGGCGTGAGAGTTTTCATTTTTAAAATGGGCTCCATTTCTAACACTGAACACCGTACAGCTAAAAAGATTCCCTTGTTTCTCTCTCATGCAGCCAAACTGACAATATCCGCCGATAATTGGTGATTGGCTTCCTTCACCTTTTTCCTTTTTTTAATTTTTTTTAAAAAATATTTTCTTATTTTTCTTAACCTTTTTTATAATGTATCCTCTGACTGGCTTGGCTCGGCTCGCCTTTCTGATTTCATTTCTGTTATAACTCATTTCCCTTCCACTTTTGCCCTTTTATTTTTTTTTTTATATTTTTGACCTTTTTTAATATTTGACCATTTTTATATTTCTTTTTCTTTCTTATTATATTAAATTGATTAAAAAGCACTGTGCAATTCGCCTATCGGTTTCTTCGGTGTTCTTCCACAAACAGAACTACCTTGCTCTGCCTAACAAGACTTTTGCTTGCTTGTTCCCCCGGAAATACTTCTCTGCTCTTCACCCCATGCAAATTTTATACATCCCCATCTTTTCTTTTAATGATTTAGTGGTATATAGTTATAAATTTTAATTACAGTTTAATAAAATAATTCTGATTTTTTTTTCTCAACAACAAAGCATGGTGGGTTTTAATTAATGAACGTTTGTTCCAACTTATTAGCATTGAGTGTAAGTAATAATAAAACCCTTTAATCATGAATTTGAGAAATGTGTCGATCCTCTAAATAAAACAAAAGGTTACAATTTAAAATATTTTTGAGCATGAGAAAGCCTTTAATAATTCCAAAGACCAAATAAATAGTAGTAATGGAGTAGTAAGTAGCCAAATCCCCAAAGATGTGGAGTTGGGTGAGAGTGCATGCAAAGCCTCTTGGCTTTAACCCAAAAATGGACACTGGACGTCAAGACGTGAGAGAGAAGAGGACTATGAGGTTTGCAAGAACATAAATTAATGTCATATGAAGCTGAACACATGCATGTAGTTTAAAACAATATTGACCAAGGCACGGCAACCCTTACTCTGGCTCTAATTACTATCTTTATTAGTTGTTTACCGTGATGGAAATGGTGTTTTTGTCCTTTTGATATACATTATTGCATACCTAATGGAAGACATAATTGCGACATTTGATTAAACATATTTCATATTTTCTTTTCACGGATATCAATCATCATTATAATACAAAAGTGTCCACCATTCTTTCCGAGAAATCATTACCTCTTGAGTCGTGTTCATGGCTTCCATCTATATAATCCACATCCGTTCACACTCATGTGTTTGTATTTGGTGTGGAGTATTATTCCCAAATTAAGATAAGACAATTAAAAAATTAAATTTCAGTTAATGGTGAATTAAAAGCACTAATTAATAAAAAGAAAATGTGGTAATGAAAGGTAGACAAGGATAGGTTATTCAAATGAAAGACAGTACTAGCAGCACTGTAACAGCACCACATCCACATGGGTAGACGGGGAGCCTAGTATTCCTAGGAAAATTAAGAGAACAGAGAGACCCATTGTCCTAAATACATAGGAATATGGAGTATTTATTAAGAGAGTATATTGTCAACCATTGGTGATGAGCGAAATCCAAGACGGAGGTGTGAGTTGCGAGCCAAGGCATCCGCTCCTTCATTCCTCGTCACTCATCTCTGCAATTATATGTATATGAAAGTGCCCTGGGATAGGGAACATGCACGCAAATATTAGGCACTGCCCCCATGTGATATTACTGCTCATAATATTCCTTGATCCTTGTGCTTTGAACATATTTGACTTAATGCTAATTCTATAGTAATTCTAATGAGGGTAAATTCTAGTATTTAAGCATGAAAATCTTCGTATTTTTATATGGAACGAAAGAGGAAGGTGGTATTATATTATTGGACATAGGTAAGGTAGATGAGTCTGCATAATGCATTAGTCAATAATAGAATATAAGACTCAATTACATGCTATACCTATTTATTTTTCTTCATCCATTTTTTACTATATTTTTTTCTTTATTTATCTTATCTCCTTTACCTTTTACATCGTTGAGCCGTAAAACTATTAACAAGAAGTCATATACAACATAAGTGTTTTAGGGGAAGGATCGTGCTCTTATAGATAAAGCGGCAACATTAGGGCAAGTGCCAATTTTTGCTATCGATATTATTGTTTCATTTTCTCCTTACTATTATCAGCTTTTTGAGGTTTTGCTGTTCATTTCTTTGTGTCTTTATATAATTAAGTTTTTGTTTTATTGTTATAAGAAGAGTATGTAAAATATTACTGGAATGAGGTTCAATTTGACTCATGTACTTATTTAGAGGTTCAATTTAGCTTATTTTTAACTTTTGATCTAATTTAGTCCATAAGTTTTAATTTATGTTCAAATTAGTTCAATTAATAAAAATATTATTTTTTAATATTAAAATATAATATAAAAATAATTTATTTAATATTTTAATTATACAAATTATACAATATAAAAATAATATTTTAATATCATTTTTAAAATATTTAATTAATTTGTTTAAATAATATTAAAAAATGACTTTTGTTAATATTAAAATATTATTTTTATATTGTATAATTAATTAATTAATTTGTTTGTATATCAAATAATTTATTTAAATAAATTATTTAATATTTAATTATTTTTTAATATTAAAATATTAATTTTTTATTATATAATTAATTAAATAAAAATATTATTTTTATTATTGAATAATAAAAATAATATTTTTATTTTTATTAATTAATTATACAGTATAAAAATAATATTTTAATATTAAAAAATAATTAAATAATTACTTTTTTTATTAATTGGACTAATTTGAGCATAAATCAAAACTTATAGATTAAATTAAATCAAAAGTTAAAAACGGGCTAAATTGAACCTCCCCGATAAGTATAGGAGGCAATTTGAACCTTATTCCAAATATTATTATTAGAGGTTTGTTTAATTAACAATTTAAATGTTATATGAATTATAATTTTATTTATTTATGATATAATTAATTTCTATTAAAATCGTTATCAATAAGATAAATTAAATAAATGGATAAATAAAAAAATATATCACATTGAAGTTGGTGCAAAAGGCCATACTTATCGAGTCTCGACTCTTCTTGCCTTGCAAAAGAAATAACAATCAACATTGTGTTCAATCTTCAAAACAAAGATTCTGAATTAATATATCAACTTCAACTCTCAATTTTTACAGGATTTTTTGGTTAATTACTGAAAAGAAAAATAAATTAAAGAAAAAAAATAAGAACAGACGACGCATTCAATCGCTTTAACTAAAAAATAATTGATCACTATTGCATGATTGTTATAAGCATTTATTTAAACTGGAAGGGACACTATATTAAATTGCCCATGTTTTGATTGTTATTAGCCAGTGTAATTAACAAATTCCAATTCCATGTTTTCAAATTATATATACATCTAAAAAAGATTCTTACTTAAACCTGATTTGTTATAAATTCAAGATACAAATATATGAGATCTATCTATTTAATCAATAAAATTTTAACATGAATCTGTACAGAAAAATTCATGCCTTATATTAAGTTGGAAAGTTACTTTCTAATTAATACTTTTATGGATTTAAAAATAACAAGTAATTTATAGAGATTACAGCACTAGCAGCTGGAAGCTAGCTCCCTATAATTTCAATGCAAGACGAAACTAAAAGATGCACGTCTTTCATCTTTATTTGCGTATTAATTATTATTAGCCATCACTAGGCATAGTTGTGGTTTGGATAGTATAAAAAATGATGGCTATTATAGAGAAATTCAAGGTACCCAACAAGGACGGGTGCATATTTCCACCAAAGGCACTAGTATTGGCTAGTTGTTGATCTAATCAATTTTATGACTAGTGTCATCTCATTTTCAGGCATTTTAATAGATTAGTCTCCTACCATCTTCACTCCATTGTCGACCCACATATCACTTTATGATTATGTATGCTCATTGTGACCTGGCCCCCCCTACAGCCCAAATCTTCTGTTTTTCCGCATACTGTGCGCCACTGACACCCACTTGATAATTTATATAATTAAACTTCAATAATCGACCCTACCCTCAACTTTTGCAAAAACCCATTTAACATGGCTTTTTTAATATGTAATTAATTAGTAGTTCTATGTTAAAATATGAGTAATGTGAATTAAATTCGTGTTTATACCAATTATTCCAACCTTTAAAGCATAAAAAATGGGACTTTTTAAAAAAAATTAATTGCTTTTAAACAAATGAATCCTTGGAACCTATCCAATACTCAACTGCAGTGGGAGACAAGAGGACTAAACTTACTGTTTCTTTTTAGAATAATGCAATTAGTCCAAGAAGAAAGATCCACTCTTTAATATTATAATAGACGACATGACAGGAGAATGGAGTATAATTGAAGAATTTGACCTGTCATGAGAAAGAGCAAAAAGATCAAAACAACGGGAACTTGTTAGTTGCTTTTGTGAAATTTGAAGTCTCATAAAGTGATCAAACACCAGCAATTTGTTTTTCTTCCGCAATAAAAAAATGGAGCAGAGGAAAAGTAGATAAAAGTCGTAGTTGTTGGTTTTCTGTATCAGGGTCACGTGAACATTTGAACTAATTATATATATAATTTAACTTAATTAAATTTTTATTTTAAAAATTTAAGATTAATTATATGCATTCACTTTTTTTTTATTTTAAATAATTTTAGATTAAATTCTCAGAAATGTATAATGCTTCTAGATTATGTTGTACTACTCTCCTTCAAGTCAATTTAGGTCTACTCCTTTTTTTATTTCTTTCCTCTAACCTAATGTGCTTTACTTGTCTAACTAGAGCCTCCGTATATCTACGTTTCACATGACTAAACAACCTCAATCTTCATTCTCTCAACTTATCTTCAATTAGCACCACTCCTACCTTATCTCTAATACTCTCATTACGGACTTTATCTAGTTTAGTATGGCCACTCATCCACCTTAATATTTTCATTTCTATAACTCTTATCTTAGACTCATATGATTTTTTTAGTATCCAACACTCACTACCATATAATATAACCGGTCGTATGGCTGTACGGTAAAATTTACTTTCAACTTATTGGGAATCTTGCAATCACATAAAACTCCCGTGGCACGTCTTTACTTCAACCATCCGGCTTTAATTCTATAACTAACATTCTCCTCACATCCCTCATCTACTTGAAGGACTGAGCCAAGATATTTAAAGTGATTACTTTGAGACAGTACCACTTCATTCAAACTAACTCATTTTCTATCACTAGTTTGACCTTCACTGAACTTGCAATGTATGTATTCTGTCTTCGTTCTACTTAACTTAAAATCCTTTGACTCTAAAGTACTTCTTCAAAGATATAGCTTTCTATTGACTCCTACTCATGTTTCATCTATCAAAATAATATCATCCGCAAACATTATACATCAAGCTCATTTATTACACGACTCTAAAATTTAAATTTAAATTTAAATTCAACTTATTTAGAAAATAAATAGAATCAAATCAAATTTTTTTCGAGCCAAACAGAGTCTCGAGTACTCAGGAATGACGTCGTTCATTTACATCCCTATTTGTTACTTCGTATTACTCCTAATTTTTTTTTTTTGATTTTTTAAATATATATAATTTTTTTAAATATATATAATTTAAATTACTTCTTTTGTGGGATACCTTGCGGGCCCCGTTGTCATGAGCCGACGAAAATAAACAGTGGGGCCTACCCTTTTCTCTCGATCATCGGGAACAATTTGGATTTAGGGAAACTATTGAAAATCTCTTGCACATCCACCGTCTCTTTTATACCATTTACAATTTTTTTCTAAATATTTTTAATATAAATTTAAATTAATATAATAATAAATTTAATAATCATTAAATTAAAATTTATATTATAATTTATATAAAATTAATTAAAATATATATAAAAAATAAATTAATTTATATGTATATATTTAATTTAAACATTGATAAACTCATTTTATGTGAATTTAAATTCTCTATAATCATATTTTTTGATAAACATAAATATCCTATTAATAGAAAATTTATTTAATTTAAAATAATAATGATATTTATTAAAATTAATAATTATATAAATTTTAATATAAATATTTAATTTAAAATTATTAAAATTATTTTTATGCTCAATTTATTCTGGCATTCCATATTGGTAGAATATACGATAATGAAAATGTTTAAACAATTTATAATCCAACTATTAAAATAATTTAAATTCATAATTTTAGGTCATATAATTAAGGGTCTGAAAATGATAAAGACTAGTTGGATATGAGGCATTATAATTGCTATTAAAACCATACTAAGTTAAAAAATTATGTGAAATTAATGAAATATATATGTGAAATGAAATGTAATTAATGAAATAATTTATAATGATATTTTAAGATTTTATATTATATGTGAAATATATATGTGTATGAATTATATAAAAATAATATTTATATTAAAATTATTATAATTTTAATAATAATTTATTTTTATCATTAATTACTATGTGCGTATAATATATTTTATTTATTGATAAAAATAAGAATAATAATAATAATAATAATTTATCATATAACAAAAATTAATTTAATAAGCAACGGAAAAAAAGCACGTAAGATTGATGAGGAAGTTGTTAGGTTTTGGGTGACAAAAGTTTCGAAACCATCAACCCAGCGGGTCCCATTCACCCTTCATGTGATACATGGAAATTTCACTTATAAAAATATAAAATTTATATTATTTTCATTATATGTAACAGCTAAGAATGGTGTTATCCTCGTGACCAAACAAGGGAAAGCAAATTTTGAATCTCGAGTTATCTACATTAATTGTTAGGTCCGGACGCTGCAACTTGTGGGTCTGAAATAATACAACTTGGCGTAACCAAATACATAAAAGATAGCTCTAAAATTTCAACAAGAAGATGACAAATACATTTGTCATTTTTCCACCAATATAATCATCACAGCTTAGAATCCACTGCTTCTTCTTCTTCTTCTTCACAATGGATCTAAAAATCTTTAACACAGAGGAGGGGAAGGATGCATGCAGCGCAATGCATGCCCAAGGAAACAGACAAGTACTTTTCAGAGGAAGTAAGGGACCCACCTCTATCACTGTCTCTGATTAGACTGATGTACAGAAATAAAATAAATAGAAAAATTGAAGAAGATCATCTTATGAGAAATCCAACACCTGATGGGTTTCGGCCCTTGTGATGCTTCTTCTTCTTGTTGATATGACCATACAGGATTTTTACCAGAATTCGTGTAATTGTCAACGCCGTTAGATTTTTGCCCCCCAAAATTAGAGAGAAAATTTAATATAAGTAGTTAGCTAGTCCTTGTCAACTTGTTCTCTGGACGCCGTTTTAATAACACAGTGAGAACCTTTGGCCTCTGGTGAAGTGGGCAGTGATCAAATTAATAATGAACGCTCCTTGTTTTGCTTAATAATTGAAGTTTATTATGGCGTTTGACGGTAGGGTAGCCCTTGAGAACCATATAACCAAACGCACTTATGAAGGGCTTGGTGGGCGAGCATACTTCTCCAGCAAACGAACTCAGTGTGCGAGACAAGCGGTAATCATTAACACACACAGTGAAAGTCTTGAGAGTGGGTTTATATAATTATGGAAGAGAAGATGGAGCAGACATGACACAAGTAAAAAAAAAAAATAATAATAATAATTAAAAAAATAATTTTAAAATTAAATTTATTCTATTTACCTTTTATTTTTTATGTTAACTTTCTATCTTTTTATTTTTTATGTTAATTTTTACTTTTTTTTTAATTTTTATATATCCAAGCAAAAAAATAAAAAATATTTTTCTACTTTTTTTTTTTTCCTCTCAAAATTTATCTAATGGCCAGAGAGAGATGGGCCTTTTTTCAGCACCATTCTTTTTTTTTTTTTTTTTAAATCTTATTTTCTTGTTTTGCAACATTTGAACATCTTCATAAGAGAGAGCCCACTATTACTACTACAAGGAGTAGAGTTTTTTTAATATATTATATCTATAAATACTTGCCTATGATAATTTAAACCCCTAAATTCGACTGAAGAGACCCAAAAAAAAGTAAAAATCAAAAGGCTAAATATTTAAACTTAAAAAGAAAAACCCATTTTCATGTATATTATGGCATCAAACTTCTAGTTTTTTTTTTTTTTTCCCTTCAACTATAACCGAACTACCACAAGCTAAAGCAAACTAACCCACAACAGCAAGCATCGAGTTCAATGCAGAAAGACCCTTTTCACATCACATTGCAACTTCAGGTATTCTCATCGCTGAAGTAGTTGGAATACGGGTCAGAAACTGGATGTGGTGGCGGGTACGGATATTGGTATGGGGGCATGTAATTGACTGCTGGTGGGGGCCTAGCATACATCATGGGTTGAAACCTCTCATTACCCATTGCCCTCTGTTGGTTCATTAAAGCTTGCAAGTACTGTTGTTGTTGCTGCTTCAGCTTGTGGTATGGATTACCGGGCATAAGATCTGGCCCGGCCCCTTGGAAGTACCCATTGAGACCGCCGCCTCCACTACTACCATTCATGGCTGCAGCTGCAGCAGCAGCTGGTAAGACCTTGAACAGTAGGAATGCTACCCGTTTGGCGCATGTGCAGGTTACCCATTTGGCTACTGTGCATGTTGCCCATTTGGCCCATGGGCATGCTCAGGTTGCCCATTTGACCCATATTACCATGGGGTCTATCCATGGTGCGCAACGCATCATTCATAGCATCACCTCCACTGTTATTACCCTTTTTACCCCCATTCATTTGGGTGTTATTACCATTTCCACCGCCACCAGCGCTGCCATTGTTACCATTCTTGTTATTACTACCACCACCTCTGTTGTTACCGGTTTTGCCATCTTGTGGCTTTCCACCCCCATTTTTGCCACCTTGATTTTGATTTCCTCCATTGCTATTGCCTCCACCACCACCTCCGCAGCCCTTTTTACCACCATTTCCACCATCTATATTTACTTGCACAGGCACAGCTCCATTAACATTACCCCCGTTTCCACCGCCTTTCTTACCATTGCCACCTCCATTTACAGCAGCACCCTTCTGTGCATTATCATCATGTTGCCATTAGGCATAATGGGTTTCATCTTACCAAGCGAATGTTGGGGATCATCCATCTCATCATCAAAATCATCATCATCGAAATCTTCGTCATCAAACTCATCAAGCTCATCATCACTCAAGTCCTCATCCTCAGGGGAAGCAAGCCTAACAACCTTCTGGTTCTGGTTGTTGTTAGGAGGAATTTTTATGTCTTTAAATTGAGGCAGCTTATTCAGGTCGAATCCTTTCATGTTTTGTTCTTGCTGCAGCTGCTGCATGTTAGTAGTATGTTTTGTAACATATCATTTTATATGTATTTTTTATATAATTTTATTAATAAGAAAATAGATATTTTTACTTTTCTGTTTAAAACTATTTATGTGTAATTGAAAAAGTTTATTAATATTTTGTTAGAAATTCTTTTCTTAAATTATTAAGAATATAAGTGATAGTATTTCTAGCACAAAATATCATAAACAGATTCACAATCGAAGATACTTCATAAAGTACATGACTTATTCAGAAAGATTGTAATCATGTTTATTTCCAAAGTATTAATATGGGATATTAATAAGTTCTAATGGTGAGTCTCATGCCACATAACAAAAATGATAGACATTTATACACGATAAGTAGGCCGAACTAGTGACGCATATGACAAGCACATAGAGTTTACTCTTGTCAATATATTGTTATATATCATATCAGTGCATAAAATCTTTAGACCTGAGATAACACAGTTATCTTGTATATAGGTGGTTTGAATTTGATACTGCTTTCATACTTGTACTGTGTATGAGTATATGGGCATATATTGGCTCCTACTAATTATATATGAAGATAGTGTTGATCAAGATGGAATCCGTTACTCTAAGTAAATAGGGATAAAATCCTATGCTCATTTAATTGTTCTTGATGTTTCAAGTTATTGGTAAGGACAGACAGATTTAGTCAGAAAAGAATTTCTGACAAGAAAATCTAATTAATTAAGAACTGAAATTAAAAAAGAATATAATATTCATAGCAAATGGGGTTTGACATTAACCATGACTCCAGCTCGAATTGGGATTTTGTAATGGAGAGATTCTAGTGCATGGTAACATATAATTAAAGATTAAAGGTTCATTTAAGATATTCCTTATTATTGATTGGGTGACCATGGCATACTGTGCTATGAGATGCCTGAAATGATTTAGAGAAATTATTTACGGTAAGAAAGATTTCTAATGATATTAAGAGTTAATATCATTTCTCATTGCCAATAAGTAATGAGCTTAGTAAGTCACATATCTACACAAGCTAATCACTACTTAAAATGTGATTTAATTGATTAATTAAAGAGTTTAATTAATTAATTAAAGATGTTTGGTTTGCAATAAGATTGCAAGGTCCCTAGCATGACTTGAAACCAAATCTAGATTATTGGATGTATAGTATAAATTAAACTTATATTTAATTTGATTAAATATAAATTTAATTATGAGAAATTAATTAATTTATATTTGATATAAATTGATTTAAAGAGGAGAAATTATAATTTTGGGTTAAGAACTCAAATTAAAAAGTAAGGGCAAATTGATCTTTTCACATGATGACATGTGACACCATGAGATGGTGACATGTGACACCATGAGATGGTGACACATGGTACTATATAATCTTGCCACTTGTCTTCCTATGATGGAAGACCACATATCATAATTTAAATAGAGCTTAACACTTAGCTTTATAGGATTAAATCAAACAATAACAAGAGAGATCTTGTGATGACATTTGACAAGAGAGTTAATGAGAGTTTGACCTAAGTATATAAAGAAAAGTAATAAAGAAAAAATCACTCTTCTCTCTTTTCTCTCAAGTTGGACGGGCAACATAGTGTCTCCCTCTCTTCTTCAATTTCTCAATTGATTCAAGAGAAAAACTTTAATTTCCTCTTAAATTAAAATTATTAAAAAGTGTTTCTAACTCCCAATACATTCATACAACCTTCACAAAGCATAAACCCCATCTCAAAATTGGTTGACAAGGCTTGAGAAGCAAATCTAGAGGCTGTCATTGTAATTTTAATGTGTGTTTGTAGTGGATAAACTAGAGGGACAATATTCGGGGTCCTAAGAGTCAGAATTGTATCAATTGTGCATCAAAAGGTTAGTACCTAAAAATCTTTCAATTAGGGTTTAATTAAATTAAATGTTAATTCACAATCTTTAATGGCAAATGAAATTTTAATATATACTAAAATGTGTTTTGGTATACAATTGGACATTAAAAATTGATTAGGATCACAAGACACTTGTTATGGTGCATGTAACCCTAGAAATAATTTTTTGAAATTTAAAATTCTAATGCCCTCTAAATTGATGCTATTGGTGCTGGTTTTGTTGACCAACTTTGGGCTGGTTCTGGTGGTTGTTACCCTTTTGGCCTTTGTTTGTTGCCACCTTTACCATTATCAATTTGCATGTTCTTGAGCTGGTTTGCCAGATGTTTCTGGTTGTTGTTGGACTTTTGGGCACCTCAGAGCTCAGCATGTTTCCCTCACTCTGCAAGCTTCTTTATCAGGACAGCTGGGTCTACATTACCTGAGACTGTTACCTTCCCCTGCTCTGAATCTATGTTGGTGGTGAAATACCCTGGTCAAACAAACAAAGAAAGTCAACTAAACAGAGTGACAAAAAAAGAATGCAAATTTCTTGCACACAAGTAAAATATATAATACTAGCACCTAATTTTTTTTTTAAAAAAAGAGCATTTGGTGTGAGAAAAAACATGAGTTAAGATACCATCAATTTTCTGCAAGATTTTCTTCATTTTCTGCTTACAGCCATCACAGTGTATGTTCACTTTTAAAACACAAGTCTGCATACACAAGCAACATAGAGAAAAAAACCCAGAGTAATGACTAATAAGAGATATAATTTCAAAAGGAGATACCAAAGCTTGCCCCATAAGAATGAATAGTGAATGAGCTTAAATAATTTTAAAAAAAGAGAGAAAAATATTAACTAATTAGATGAAAATGAAGCAGAGCAATTGAAGAAGAACAAATTAAAGAGAATGGGTACCTGGATTTTCAAGAACTCTTCTTTACTCATATCTTCAACTCAAATGAAACAAACAAAAGGTTCCAATACTAGAAAGAGAGAAAAGGGTGGGTAATAGATCTGAGAAAGAAAAGCTACTAAAACGAGAGAGAAGAATTATAACAAGAACTCTACAATGGGGACTCTTCTCTGTTATTTCATTTGGATTCTTCCACAAAGAAACACAGAATAAAAAAAATCCGTCTCAATCTCCAAGCTGAGAAAGCTAAAAGACACAACAATAATCAGCCTTGAGAGAGACAGAGGGAGGGGGAGGGAGAGAGATTCACAGTTGGTGGTTGCACATTCAACTTGTATAGACTTTACTTTCCCCTTATTCAAGGCGAGAGAGAGAGAAAGAATGTTGGGGGGAAGAGAGAAGGAAGAAAAAAGACTGGCAGAAAGAGCATAGAGGAGCAGGCATGAGCGTTTCTATAGTTTGTTTATTATGTATTTGATATAATCGTACCCATTTTTAGATTTTGTAGCTCTTTATTGTATTTGACCTTACATTGCAAGCAAAACTCAGAAATAACAAAGCTTTACATGTGAAGTGCTCGACTCGGCTTGGCTCGGCTCCGACTCAGCTTTTTTTTATTATTAAAAAACTTTAGGAGCCTACGAGGAGTAAATGGATAATAATGTAATTTAATTGGTGTTTTAAGTAATTATAATTTTATTATATATGATATAAATAAATAAATTATTTATTTATTATCTCATGGATTAAATTCATGCAAATATTGATGGGTAATACCTTGCATTATTAATCTGTAGTTATAGATACTAATGTTTTTGGTACATTGCCAGTTTACCACAAGATCAGCGTGTGGTCCTGTCCCCTCTAATTACTACTCTACCCTTTTTACACCTACTCTCTTTCCTTCACTTCTCCCTCATTCTTCACCTCCCTTTTTTATTTATTTTTTCTTTTTTAATAAAACTCAATTTGCTGTGGAATGTCTAATATAATTCATTTTAAATTTTTAATTTAATTTAGTTTAAAAATTTTAATTTATATTCAATTTAATCTAAATTTGAGAAAAAAGCGTGAGTTATTTTTTAAAAAATATTTTTAAATTTAATTATTTTTTAATATTAATTACTTAGTTAATTATTTTAATCTTTTTTAATTAACTATAATTAGTTATTTTTTCTATTTTAATTTTTCATATTAATTAATAATATGGAAATAAAAAAATAATATTTTTATATTTTTAGTTTTATTTAATTATAATTTTTTTAAATTAAAAATATATAAAATATTATTTTTTATTTAAATAATTAAAATAATAATTTTAAATTTTAATTAATTATATTTAATTATATGAAAATATAAAAATAATGTTTTTTTTTAATTTTCAATTTAATTAATAATATTGAATAAAAAAATAATATTTTTATTTTTTATTTAATTAATTATATAATAAAAAAATAATGTTTTAACATTAAAAAATAAAAAATTAAATATTAAAAAAATGACGAGTGCAAATTAGATTAGACTAATTTGAGCTTAAATCAAAAGTTGTGAATTAAATTTAACTAAAAATTAAAAATAGACTAAATTGAGCTTTATTCATTTTTTTTTCTTGTATAGAAGCATTAATTAATTAATTAAATCAAGTAATTGATCTTTATCTCTCATCAAATTAAATGCAAGATCCCTAGAGGTCCCAAGCCATAAGTAGGGCTACAAATTAAAACCAATATCTTTTGCTCACATCAAATAGAGAAATTAGATGATCAAACCTTAAATGGAACTTATTGACATTGAAAAACTAGCCCTAATTTTTCTTAATTAAGTACTTAAAGAGCATTAATCAGAAGATCAGGTTATGTAATTAAAAAAAGACACTTTGATTTAATCATATCTTTAACTTTGGGATGGATTAGGTAAGAAAGCAACCCAAGATAGACTTCATTGGCCTCATTTTGTTTAAAGCTTGAAGCATTCTTTCATACGCAAATTATTACTGTCTTTCTTAAAAGCCTAAACGCCTTGTGCCTTTCTCAGTTTCTCTTCTCATTTTTCTTCCCTTTCCCTTTCCTTCCCTCTACGAGAGCTAACTTAAAAAGGGTACTTCAATTGTGACAAATGACCTAAACCTATCTGGCTCTTTTCATGCCCAAATTCAAGCAAAATCACTCTTGCTTAACCACAAATGGGAAGTTAGTTTCAATAGTTAGTCATCAAATCAGTTTATTATCATAGTGAATAGAATTGGCCACCTGCCTGATTTGAGCCGATTTCGAGTCAAAATTGGTAGTTTAAAGTAAAACAAGAAAATGAAACGAAACTAAAATAACTCTACGAAGTTTCAGTTGATTTTGATTTAAAATCGTTAAGGGTTGAATTAAATTCAATTTAATGGTAATTTTGTGTCAAACTTGAAGCGAGTTTGGTTTTGATTTTTGACTTGTCTGGTCTACGTCAACTTGACCATAGACTTTGATTTTGGGTTGGGAGGAGGAACCAAAGGCAATCCCCTATATAAGGTTTAGGGCTGACTCATGCTCAAAAACCATTGAATAGAGTCGGTCTCAATTTGACCCATGCTAAGCTTGATTTGATAAAAGAATTTGAACCGACCCAAGTCAGGTTTAGTAGCGATGCAAAAGCACCCATTTAAATTACATGCTACCAAAAAAAAAAAAAAAAATACTAACCCTATTTCTTGTCTTAAAAATCTTTTTTATAAACTGTGGTGATTGAATTGGAGAGGTCGTTATAACCATTTTCTGGAGTTGGGAATTTTCTTACTTCCTTCTTTTTAAGAGGAAAATTCAGGCAACTACGGACATCCATTACCATTTATGTTGAGGAATCACATATGGTGTGTGGATAGTGATTAATGAATGAGTAAGAAAAGATGTACAATAAGAGCTAAGGTAGAGAGGGAGAGGCCATTTATTTGGGTTTATATGGATCTTCACATGGTCCCTGTATGGTGTAGCTATAGATTTTTAGTTTGCATGGGAAAGTAATAATAGAGGGACAGATGCCGAGATGTTTTTGACTAGTAAGGAAAACCCTCGATCTTTGTCTCAATTTTGTTTTCTCCTTTCTTGTATATGTGCTGCCACTAGGAGCAAACCCATGGTACTCTGCTACACTTGAATATATATCATCACCCAAATGCAAGAAATAATCTTTTGATCCAAATTCACAAGGTTCCAAAGTATAAGATTGAAGAAATTGATAAAGATTGGCTTATCCTAGGGTCTATCTCAATATTTTCATTTTCACCTTTCGGTGTCTTGTTAACAATGCTTTGTTCAGGGGATCCTTTTCCACATGCCGTTTTTGTACAGCTCTCAGTTTTATGAATTCATTTTCACTGTAATTCCTCTTTCTCATCCCAACAACCCACTGATTGAAATGGATGTTAGATTGGAGAATGGAGATGGTAGCCCCAGCAAGGGCATTAAAGGGTAAGAGAATGAGTTCTTTTTGTCTTAACTGTTCAATTAGAGTGACTCATATTCGGAGATTTGCAATATACCTAAAGACCTGAATGCGGAAGCAATTCTCTCGTGGTATGGTACAATGCGATGGCGGTATCAGAGCAAGCGGAGACAATGAGCTACACGGCCTGGTCGTCTAATGTATGAAATACACATGGCCTGGCCGTGTAAGAAGTACCTCTGACCTAGAAGGTCTCCACTTAGAACATTTCTATCCAAAAAGTCACACGGCCTCGCCATGTAAAACACCACAACTATGTAAACTTGTATTGATACCAGAGTTACACGGCCTTGCCGTTGAAAGCCCCACAATTATGTTTGCTTGAGACTTGGTTTTTCATGGTGACTATTTGATTCCCATTTAGACTAGGAATCCTAATTGTAATGGATCAGGCTGTCTTATACTGATGGAAAAGGGTATAATTGTATTCAATGACCCTTGAAATCCGACCTAGTATAATTTAGAGAGAGTGCAAGTTGTAGTCTTTGCAAGATTTTCTCGTAATAAAAGAAAGCAAGTGGCTCCATGGACATAGGCAAATTGCCGAACCACAAAATCTCTATATCTCTCTTCTTGATTGTTTCTTTTCTCTTGTTCTCGTGTATGTGTTTAATTTTGCAACATAAATTACATTGCTTCCCTTTTATCCAATTCCAAGCTTTTACTGTAATGAAAATCATGAAATATCTTATGAGGGTATGACACCCAAAAGCATGACTTTTTGAGAGTGAAATGTTCTAATTTATGACCCTCAAAAATTCCAGAAACAGTAGATGCCATCGAAGGAAAGACACCTACTTTCAGCAAAAGATGCTGCATATTTGCTTGGGTTGATAATTTGGAACTCATAGCATAAGCCACAAGCTGACTGAGGCAATAGGAAGGCCTGAGATTTCCAAGATGGGGTTGTTTGCTTATGGACACATCTTTATTGCATCCACCTAAACTGCTTACAATACTCACTCAGGAAAGAGCCCACAGTTGAATAGCACAGGTGGTTGGGGAAGTGACTTTAAATTCACAAAACTTGAACAGCAATTCAAAAAGAGAGCCAAGAGCTATACAAAATAATTCTTAACAAAGCAAAGTTGATAAAAGAAATGCATACATAATTGTGCAATTAAAGAAAAATCACTTCTCTGCTTCCTTCGATGGCAAGGAATATGATGCAAAGGGCGATTAATATGATTGCATAGCTTTTGTATTCTCATTCATTCAAAGATAACAACTACCAAAGATATACATAACTTTGAAGATTCTCAGTTTTTGACACCTTTAATGCTAACTTCTATGGCAAATATTCCCCTCAGCCTCTCTTTTTGGCAGATAGCTTAAAGGAAAAGAGCTACTTTTATAGATAGCTTAAAGGAAAAGAGCTACTTTTATAGACTTGGTAGGTTCCTCCAACCTAGTTGTCTTACAACTTCTCTTTCTTGTCTTTTGAATCTCCATGTTCATGCTTACTCACCAGAGAAAAATGTTTATTTTACGTGTGCATATATTTGCACATATACAAACAAAAACTGAATTCAATGATGAAGGAAGGGTCAGAGTATGGGACTTACTCAAAGAGGATAACAGAATAAAGCAAGAAATAATTCTAATACTTCCATAGAAATTTCACATTCCTTGAAAACATCAAATGAGGAAACAGATTATTCCTCCCCCTCGCGGACATAATGTTATTTAACCATAAAAGTGGGTTGTTCAAACTTTTGCAAACTAGAGGAATTAAAATAACGTGTTTTCTGCAAGAACCAGATGATCAAGGTAATACTAATACATGAGACTTTTTAGCCACAAGAAAGAGGGTAAAATAGATGGCTAATGACTCAATAATATTTATATTGATAAATTGTCTTCTACATATTTATCTTTGTACAAAGTCATAAGAAACTTGAAAAACTAATACAGGAATAAAATATACAAAATAACTAGCATACACATTCTAAAGGCAAAGATACAGTAAAACAAAAGGAGTTTCTTTACCATAAATCCAAATAGGTGCGAAGCAAAGAATTTCTTATTGATCACCATTATTTATCTTGATCTCCATAAGTTCTTCAATTGGTTGACGACATATGGGGCACTTATTTGATTGAAGCCTCAACGCTTTTGCACACTCACTGCACATACACTGAAAAGATACAATTTGTTAGACTTGAAAACAAAGCAATAAAGGCATTAATAGCAAACGAAGGGAGAGCATCATGATTTTATAACTTTCATATGCAGACACAATTGCTTCCAAATAATTCAAATGCTAAGAAAGAAGTAAATATTTTCCCTTCTGATAATTATTATTATAGCCATAAAATGTATACCAAATCAAGACTCAACATCACAAATAGACATAAAACTCTTCCAGCCTAGAATTTGAAATAAATTCTTAATGTTAGAATTTATGCCTGCATGCGTGCATAAGTGAGTGCAGAGGGCCTATGAGCAAGCAGCAGTATGATAACAAGATTAATTACATTCATGTGACTCGAGCTCAAACCATATATCTTAGATATGTAATTCAAGCACTTGAGTTTCAAGAACTTGAGTTTTAACCTTCTGACATCAATATTAACTGTGTTTGTATCATTATGCATAACTATATGGTTACTCTTTGTTGACCAATGGCTGTCATCTCTTTATATAAATAGACAGAAAATTAAAGGTGGACTCTCACCATGTGTCGGCACGGTAACGCAGCAGTATCCTTAGGTTCAGTCATGCAAATCACACATTCCTTCCCAAGGTCACAGTCATTGAAGCCTTCAGCTGCTGAGCTTCCAATTCCATATAGCTCTCGCAGCTCATATCGAACTCCATCGATCCACAAAATTTGCCTTACTACTCTTACTTGAAAAGTGCCACTATCTTTCTTCTCAAGAACAGCTTGAGTAATCTGCATGTGGCCAGATGTGTTTTGAGCAGAATCATCAACATGTTCATCTGTTGAATCAACTGGCAAGCATGTTTCAGCAACTATTACAAGTGGAAAAATATCTTCTCCAGGTGATGGTTTTGAAAGATCATCCAACTCAAAGAAACCCAAGTCGATGCCTGTTCCTGAAGGCTGATAAAATTTCTGGCCAGGACCTTTCTGGAAGGGGATTCTGACAGGCAAATGGGCTTCTGGAAATATAGGAACAAACCTACAGTTGACCTCTTCCTTTGCAAAATAGAAAATTGTAATGCTGTTTTTAGGAATTAAAAAGAAAATACATTAGGAAAGAATAAACAAGTTTCCAAAGACATACAGATGCAAATTTTTTGTCAATTACAAGCATCTCCTGTTCTGCAATCCTAAAATTGCAATGCAACCAAAATGAGAAGGAAAAGGAAAAATATAGGTGAATCTCAAAGAATTCCTTGCATTGAGGTATTTGATTTTTCTGGACAGGACAAGTCCCAATATGAAAGTACAGCCAACTATTTAAGAAGATGCTATAACTTTAAGCCAACTCCAGAGACAAAGTATGCATTGATCTAGTTTTAGGTAACAGCCCAATGTTTGAGCTAGCTTCTTTATAAGCACATACTTCTCATTGCAATTTCCAAATGCAGATTATTTTATTAGTTACTTCACATAGATGAAGATCAGTTACTTTGACAGAATTAACAATAGATTGTCCCCAAATATAATTTAGGGAAGACAAAAAAAGAAGAGATAAAAGAGGCAAGAGAGAAACAATAAAAATTGCCTCCAACATTTATCACATATCATCAAATGTGAAAGACCTCCAGACCAAAGTAGTGACCGTACTTACATTTGAGGTCACTTTCTAACACACGTCTATATGAGGCTCAGACCTAATCAATGTACCGTGTTCCAGACTACCAGGCTTAGACATACTTTAGCACTAGCAAACTTATGTGCTCTAGTTCTGAAGCATGTCCTGTTCCCACCAGCAATAAATTTAAGTGCTTAAGTTGGAAATTTGGACCCAAATATGATATAAGGAAGGAAAAAAAAAAAAAAAAAAGATGAGATAAAAGAGGCAAGAGAAAAACAATAAAAATGCCACCAAGATTTATCACATATTATCAAATGTGAAAGACCTCCTAGACCAAAGCAGTGTGCGTACTTACATTTGAAGTCACTTTCTAACACATGTCCACGTCAGGCTCAGACATAATCAATGCACCAACTTTACTACAGACAAGCAGGCTTAGACATACTTTAGCACTAGCAAATTTATGTGCTCTAGATGATCAAATATTGTCTAGTTCTAAAGCATGTCCTGTTCCCCCTAACAAATTTAAGTTCTTAAGGTGGAAATTTGGAATCTAACTTCTCCACAATAACTATCTTTCAATTAGCTCAACAACCCAACAAAATATAAACACAATTGAGAGAGAGAAAGGAAGAAAGGGAGAGAGCAAAAGGTTAAAGCCATAATCAATTGCTGCTTAACGAATTATTGATTAAGTTCATAAATGCTAATCGAAAGTTAATTTCTCACATTCACATAACACAGTTAAGATGATAAAACTTTTCTATATTAACACTGTGCTCTGGGCGATCATCAAACCATGTTGATATCCATTTTATTTTTAGCAAAACTATATTTCCCCAATTACTTTCACTTTAAACATCAACACCACCATGGAAAAAGGATGAGAGGCGAAACCCATACTGTAATTGCAAGTACCATCCAAAGCCCAAAATCAGGAATTTGGTCAATTTGGGCAAACATATGTCCTTCAACATGATCAACTATTCAATTCAACCCAACTCTGCTTCTGCTTTTTTTTTTTTCTTTTCTTCTGATTACCAAAGATTATAAGAAGAGATTCAATTAAATTATTCAATTATAAGAATCAAGAAACTTAGCTCCATTTATTTTCTAGGTTAAGTCAATTTAACGACACTCTAGAATCCAAATGACGAATTATCTAACAAACCACAAATATATCAATACCCGTAAATGAAAATCTCCACACAGCGAACACAATGAATAAAAAAACAGTTCACTAATCAAGCATAACAAGAACCTATAAAATAACATAATTACTAACCTCCCATCAAACAAAGCATCGAAAACGAAAGAAACCAAGTAATTATCAGGGTTGTTCTCATCAATTTCAACCTTTAAAGTATCCTTATGCACGTTCACGTCATTTCTGACCTTCTTGGCATTTTGATGCTCAATGTAAGGAGCCGGCTCAATCGGCTGCCCAGTACCCACATTAGGCCTAATCGAAGGCCACCAATTAGGCTGGTTAGCACAATAATAAGGCGGATAATTGAATCTGTTCGCGTAGCTGCCCGTATGGTAGGGATGAGAACTGTAGTAGAATTGAATTGGAGGAGGAGGTGGTGGTGGTGGTGGCGGTAGGGATGCCGCAGTTGTTGTCGTAGTGAAGAAATTTTGGGGCCGTGGCGGCGGAGGTGGAGGCGGATGTGGAGGGAGAGAGAGGGGTTCTGAGGGGTAATAGTAAGGTGGAGGAGGTGGAGGATGGTGGTGGTAATAAGTGTTGTTCCTTCTTCTATTACTGCTAAATGAAATACCCATTTTGAGGAGCTTTCACAGAGAACGGCAGAAGGGTTTCGGTATCAGGGAAGAATATGAATCTGATCTGGCTTGTGGAGGCAAATTTGTGCGTATCCAGCAGGCGTTGAAGGGTAGCTCATGTGTTGTTGAAGAAATAAGCAGCCCCTATTGACTTCCTTCTCTTCTTCCGTTTTGACGGTTTTAACCTGTTTTCTTTGGGCCTTTATTTTCCCACCAAAACCAAATTTACTTTTTAATGAAATTTATAATTACTAGTTAACCTAATAATTTACTCTTAATTTATTTTTTTAATAGTTCATGTTTATTTATAATTTTTATTTAATTAATCTAATTAAAATTCAGTCTCAATATATATTAAGTCTGTTCAGTAATATTATTTATTGTAATAATTATCAAAAGTTATTATAGTTATAAATCGGTAGATATTAACTGTTAGTGATTAATTATTTATATATTGATTTAAAATATAAGTGTTCAGTAAAAATAATTATTGAATTAGTTTTTAAATATAAAAATAATTGTTAAATAACCATTTGAAAAATGACTGTAAATAAATATTTAACTTAAGATATAATACTCAAATACATCAAATATTCATTAATAAGGCAAATGCCAAATAATGAAAGATGAAGAAAGGGCATTGCTTAATTTCTAAGCACATTATCATCACCCCAACTTTCTACAAGCTGGCCATTATTTCCCATCATCACCTCAAATTCTGATTGTTTTCCAATCAAATGCCAATGCTTCAAACGCAAGCTCAAAGGATTGGGCATGTATCCAAAGAAAAATATGAATGTACAACCTTATGGCCAAGCCAATAGCATTCTATTTTGGCATTTTGGATGAGGACTGGCTTTTACTTCCTTCTTACTGTTTGAGAAAAAGCTCTATTGGATCAGTGAATTTTTAGGTAACCTCCAACTTTATATTAAAGAATTCACATGTTCATGATAAACCAAGCCCATTGAAGAACTTCCCATGTAACTTCCATCAAAAGAAAAGGATAAATAGATGCTCTTTAAGAAATGTGACAACTTGATTCTTTATCCTTTGGTATCTGGTTTTATTCTCATTTGAGATGAATAGTACAAGTAGATATTATTAAATTTCTAACATGCCAACAAAAATTTGCAAAAGCTTCACAAGTGAAAATTAACAAGTTTTAATTTAATAATATTAGAGTTGTATCCAAAATTATGAAATCTCAAATTTAAATTTCTGTCAGAATTAAATGAAAAGAAACAAAAAAATTCTCCAATCTCTCGCATACAATTTTTGGAAGTCATTCTCTTCCATATTCTCTCTTCCTGGATGGTGAAGACAAGGAATGGCGCTGTGCTGAATAGAGACTTGAGTTCTCTATATCTTCCATGATTCCATCCTCAAACAACATATCAGATCATTAAAGAATTAATCAAGACCTAGAGGAGCTACACTATAGTCTGTAATCTCATTACATGTTTTGCTATAGGTGACAATCCAATCTGAATTCATGAAGAACACCCAATAGAATACAGAATTTTTTCAAAAAAAAAAAAAAGAAGAAAAAAATCTGGACAGAGAAAAAACTTCAATTCCATCAGCCACGCATTTATAAGCTTGCAAAATAACTTTGATTATGTCGAGAGTCAGCAGAAATCTGGCCTAGGCTTCTTGCGGACAGATATGCAGCCTCTTTGATGATCCCTGAAAATTCTGATCTCAGAATAATCCCTCAGGTCTTCAAGACTAATGTACTGTTGTTTGACCATCCTGGAGAAATCACCTCCAGTGTCATGCACCCAAATATAAGGTTGGCATGTCTCATCATAGTAATAAAGCAGGCTCTTCATGCCTCCAGCACTAGCACTTCCACTCCTTCCAGGCATGTAGGCCTTGTATATGCTCTTGCATTTTAGTCTCTTTGAAGAGCCTGGCTTCAATGTGTGAACCTTTTTCAGTATTGATCCCACCCTTACTTGCAGCTCAACTGGCCTGTCACTCAGGTTCCAGATCCTGGAGCCGAATCCTGAAGTTTGTGTATGATCTCGACAACCATCAAAACAACCCCCAAGAGGGAAAATGCTGAACCCTGTCATTGGACTCAGAAACCTTAAATTTTGTATCAACCTTATTGCTTTCTGTTATAGAAGTCGAACGTGTCCCTTATAAATAAGGCACACAACAACCTGTATCTTTTTGGATGGCTGTGATTATTAGGTTGTGGATCCACCAAAAGGCAGATCACAATTTGGATGGTCCTGATTTGTATAAGAACCAGATTGCGGATAAATGGAATTGTATGATAGTAAAATTCTTATGCTATGGTAGAATATTGAACCCTTTCTTTGAGGAAATGGTAGGGCCCAAGAACACCCTAAATTCCACACAAGAAGACTGTGGGAAAGGTGAAAAATTGCAGCAAAAACTTATAAAAATTCTAGCATCTGGTTTTTCTCTTGTATGTTTGAGAAAAGTTTAAAAAGAGAGAAGCCAATGGTTCCCACAGCACATATAAAATTTTCATAATGAGAATGCATATGATTTTGCTTCACCTTTCATCATTGCAATCGCTTTTTACTCCCTCCTGTTCAAGTCTTGGAACAAACTTTTCCGATCCAATTTTAAAAGGCTTCATTTGAAATAAATCATTTTACAAAAGAAAAGAATTTAATTGAGTCTTAAGAAAAAAAATTATACTTAATTTTTATTTTTTTAAAAAATATTTTTTTAAATTAAAAAATTAATTTTTTTATTCTAAATATAAAATTGATAAAAAAAATTGAATTATATTCTTGCAAAATTTTAATTTTTAAACAGCGAGAATATTTGCTAATTGTGCCTGTAATTTTGGATCACACCATCCAAATGGGTGGACCATGGCCTGCAAATTAGGTTCATCTGCCAGGCGCTTGTTAGCACGTCACAAATTGCTGCGTAAGCAGACAAAATACCTCCAATTATGGTGTCAAGCTGTATGTTAACAATCAGCAAGAATGATGAAGAGTGAAGACCATTCTAACAGATACGCAATCAACAATGGATGCTACTGTTTGCGCAATACCACAATTTCTAGCTACTTGATTTCTTCGTCCTTTACCTTTGATTAGTATATCCATATTCCAACGCAGAATGAAAATTCTGTCCTCTTTCAATCCACCGTTTGGTCAGAAAAATGAATAAAGAGACTAGTTGGCATGGGGAGCTAATAAAGTGATGATGAACAAATATAGAAATATATAAAAAATTATAATAAAGAAATAGCTCACTACAACGATACACTGACAGGTTGGTACCCCTACAGAAAATGCGTCAGGATTCGAGATTTATATCACTAGCCAGGCAAGTTAATGAGAGACCATTCCTCTCAGGATCTTTAGTTTCAATGTCGATGGTTTTTCTTTTATTGGTTATGATACTCTCAGCTTAAGCTCAAGCTTATACCAACTCTTTCCAGTCATGTTTTAAACACAAACCGGTACAACTAAGCACATGCTCCAACACATGTGATCCTTCAAAGTTGGGCAAATGTTTATCCCAATACTAGCAAACTCAATGGTTACAAATTATGAGATTTATTAATGAATATGCCAACGGTACAAGTGAGAAAGAGTATGAACAACTAGGAAATTAGAAAAAGCTCATCATGCAGATTCACTCAAAACAATGATTTGATTCTATGATTCTGTAATAATTATTAATTCCAATTCAAGTGGCATAGCCACACTAATACTAGATCATACTAGATCTCAAATGTTGATCAGCCACTTCTATCCTATCCTACATTTTGTAAATGATTACACTGTACAGATCACAATGACAAGGCCATATGCTGAGATGCCGAACCCAAGCATTACTGTTAAAAGATGTAGGGAAACAATTTCCATAAAATATGAGATTCATTTTTCATGATCATCTTCAGATGTGTCTATCTTGATTATGAGAGGCTGGCTCAGATCAACAGGAGGATCAGCCACAATAGGTAACTGAGAAGAAGCCAAAATGCTATCTATATCCTCATTCTCGGCCAAAGCTTTGTCCAAAGCAGACTTAGCAACTTTAGTAACACACAAAATTAGCACCACTGCACAGAAGCCAACAAGGACGATTAAGCATTACAAATGTTCAAATTCTGACAAACTAATGAGAAAGATAAGCTAACCCATCAATCTTCAATTAGCAATCAGGTATAAATACTTTAAATGAAATGCCTGACTCCATTCTCTTCCTGTTCAATTTCTCCCACTTCAATTGTTCTAGCATTAATGAATTTCCAAACGGATAGGAGCTGAATTTTGTTATATAGGCGCAAGAGAAGCATGCTTTTCATGATTCCACTATCACGTAGTAGATTGTTTGCATATAAAAGATCTACATTCACATGCACCTTAATATCTCAATGGCATTTGTAGCTCTTAATATTGTTCTTTAGTATATATTGTCTCCTACATAAATTATTATACATTATTTGTTTCATGGTTTACTTCTTTTTTACACAACACTTGATTGCTCAGAACTCAAATTGCAAATTCATCACAACTCAATCAGTTGCTTACAATTCGATTCAAGATATGAACATGAAAGTTATGTTAGTTCAAAGAATAATATGATAATTGATGTCGTGCTTCTGTTACATATTATAGGAAAAGGTATAGGAAGAAGGTAGGGAATAATGTGTACTTGATTGCAAAGGGAATCACGTAGTTAATTAGCTGGTTGGAAGGAAATTTAGTTAGAAGCTGCTACTGTATTCACTTCAGTTGAAGTTGTTGGAGTTGTTACTGTCAGTTAGGGATGTTGGGATTTGTTACTAGAGCAGTTACCAAAGGCAGGAACTGCATTATAAATGAGCTGGGATAGCTCCTGTATTACTCATTCAAGAAATTGAATCAATAACACAGATCTCTCTCTTCTGAATTCTCTAATTCTCTCTCTTCTTCTACTTCCTTCTCTCTCTCTCTGTGTTCTATTTCTTCTACAATTCTCTATTAGGATTCCTACCCTAACAGCTTCTCATTTTCTTACCAACTCTTACTTCTATAAAATAAATAACATAACATACTACATAAAGTAAACTCAAATGATATTTCCATGGTGATAAATTCATAATTATAAATTTAGTTGGGGAAAACACATGCAAATGTTTGTCCACAAGCCCCAAAGTATGTCCACTTCCTTTTAGCTCATTTCAATTTGTGGATATATAATAAAAATACCTGAAACTCTTTTTGAATGCTATAATCTCAATGCCCTAAAAGGTCAAAACCCAACCCAAATGGTCAAAGAATCAACTCCCTCCCTCCCTTCTTTCTCTCTCCAAATCACAAAAGAAAGAAAAGAAAAAACAAAAAAACAAGAAAAGAAAAGACAAAAAAACTTGCAGCAATCAGAAAAAAAAAAAAAAAATACAGATGTGTATATTATGAGTTACAACTTACCAGATACAACAAGGCCCAATATGATACAGACCTACATTTGAGGAGTAAAAATGTATCAGAAATCAGGAAAAATGGCAAAAAAACTTGTGTCATATAGATGTATGCATAAGAAGGCAGCTAAAAGGTCAACATATTCCTTAAACATACAAGAGTATAATAAGCTTCTTACCCAACGAGTAGTTGAAAACTCACTCCATCCATGGGTTACATCAGAAAGATCTTTCAGAGTTGTTCCAACATATACCAATGCAAGAGTTATTGGCTGTAAGAAGATGGAAAGTAAAGATTTATATTTAACTAGTACCAATCTCACACTATTTCTCATATGCACATCTGCAAAGATGAAACTCAATACTCTTCTGATAAGATTAAAAAAATCCAATTTCAATATATTTCAAGGCTCATTTAGGCAAAGATCAAGAATCATAACATAGCACAGTGGATATAATCACAGATTTTTCTTTGGTTCTGAATCAACATGAACTAGCGAGAGATTAAGTTGTTTGCTCCATCAAATATGAATTACACCAAACAATCATAATCCAAGCATCACATGCCAAGATCAAGGTTCATAAAGCATGCTTCAGGTTATATATGGCATAGAGGACAATCATAGGTGAAACTGCATCCCCCCATGACATTACACATTCAATAAAAAACACCCCACAGGACTATCAATCATTGGGATAAATCACCAGGTAGTACAGGATGAGGAGCAAAGAACATACCATCATTCCTATCCAGGAAGCCAGCATGTATTCTCCTAATGGAACAGGAGTCACAGACAGCAGGTAATTCAACATGTTAAAAGGAAGTAAGGGAACAAGTCGAAGCAGAAGAACAATCTGCAAAAAAAGATAAGGAAATTCAGAAATATACGAAAAAGTTTTTTAACAAAAAATAATAAACTTCTTAGCTGCTAATGGGCGAGAACAACGTAAAATTAATAGAGTTTTCAAAGATCAAACATGAAATATACAAACCTTAAAGCCAGATCTCTGAATTGCAATTGCAACTGACCTAAACTGTGGATAATCCTTCAACTTGGAAACAACAAAAGATCTACCAATCTACAAAGAGATATCCAAATATGATAAAAATTATACATGAATAAATAAAAAATAGAAAATATACCTTCTGACTAGCTGATATAGAAAACCAAAAGAGATGAAAAATTAAAAATGCACATCATTTCTTTTTTTCCTAAGCCTCTCATAAATACAAGCTTTACCAGAAGAAACTAATAATAAAAAGGTTCTCTTTTGCTCACACATAATATGCCCTTAATAGAACTGAAGCTGAAAAGTATATATCACAAAGTTCAGAAAACCCACTGTTCTTCCAAGAAGAAAAGCAGACCCAGCACCAATTGTGGCACCAACAGAATCAGCAACAAAGCCCACGGGTAACCCAAAGAGATATCCACCACCAAGCTGAACAATGGTAACCAAATCAGTAGAGGTCTTGATACTTGTATAGAGAAAATTATTATAAATAGCACCAAGGGGATGAAAAAACATGTATACATGCAGCAATTTGTTTCATAATGCCTAGGGAATCTGCATGTGACAAAAGATTGTAATCAAGAATAGGAAGCACCCACTTGATACTACTGAAGTGGAATGCTGGAGAACAAACTCCAAGCAAACAAAGCCAGGAATATCATCAGATTACCAAAGCATTAGTTGTGGAAAACAATAAGGAATTGTGACTGGGTTGACATGAATATATTAAAGGTTATCAAGGCTTACAGTAAGCACCGATGCTGGAACCGCCAAGACCGTTAGAGGAATGTATGCAACAGCCCTGCATATCACCAAATGACAAGAAATATGAATTGACTAATTCCCAGAACAGATCAGAATATGATCAATCCATTCATACTAGAATGTTTTATTGATCACAAATATCATGATATGAAATTTGACTGCACCATTCTTGCTACAACTATCAGCACAGTTTGAACAAAATCAATATCAAATTACTTTGTGAAGGAAAACAATTCTATGCGAAGTTAATAAGGGGAAAAAAACAAGGAGAACATGAAGAAAAAATTGACTAACAGCACAAGCGGTCCCCAAGGCCCAAGATCTTGCTCAACCCATAATAAGAAGTCCTTCAAGATCTGCATGAAAACTGGCCTTTAGTCAATACAAATGCATGGCTGCAATAAAGTAAAATGTTACATCAAAGTAATTGAAACAGAACCTGTTATTGCAAACGAGAAAGTAAATAAGTAATCTAACAAACAATGTCAAATCCTATCATATAACTACATAACAAAATGAATAAACATCTGGACTGAGTTTTTAGCAATAGTGGAGAAACTACATAACAGTTATATAATAAGCAAGAAGCTGCCATTTCACCTATGCAATTTATTTTTAATAGAGATATAACCTTGACAATATTATTAGAACACATGAAGACCTTAATTTTAGCTTCCGCCTTATATATTATTGCAGCCAAAAATTAAGGAAATTAAACTGTATCTCATCGCTTGAAACAGTGATTGAGGAATCGAATGGACTTCAAAATTATCTCCCTAAATGAATATGAATTTCAAGTATGATCACATTGCGTGAATTAATAATTAAACCAACAGATAATAAATCAAGCAAAATCCCAAATCAGACAAAGCACAAAGAATCGCAAATCCCATAGCATAATCAGAGAGGAGGGGGGGGGGTGTGGGGATTGGGGTGTTGGACCGAAAAGCGAAATGAAGAGAAAGAAGGATAAGAGAATTTTACCTTTTCGACGGGGAGGGTGAAGCAAGCAAAAATAACAGCAGCAAGGAGAAGAATGAGGAGAGTGATCCTAAGAGCAGAGCCCCAGGTGAAAGAAGCCATGGTGGAAGAAATCCTGCGGCGCCAAGGCCTGCAGTCCTCGTCGTCGTTTTCGTACTCCGATACTGCTTGCTTGAGCGGCAAACGAGGCCTTAATCCCCCAAGATTTGCCAGATTTTTGCGTGGGTTGCAAAATTTGAGCAAAGAGGAAAATGAGGATCTGAACAAATTTTGGTATTTTAGGCCATGAAAAAAATTATTTAAAAAAACTTTTATATATTTCCTTTACCGGGAATCGAACTTGGGTTTTTCGAGTGAGAGCCGAATATCCTAACCGACAAGACTACAATGAATAAGCTTACGATTTTTTAAATATTATTTCTTTTTCAATTATTAAATAAGAAAATTTCTATTTTAATCCTTATCTTAAAAAAAGGTACATAAGCTTTTATTTTTATTTTTAATCTATTAAATCATTTTATTAATTATTTTATCAATCGATCAATTTGAATGCAAGTTAAATTATTATTAGTCTATTTATTTTAAAAAAAATTAATTAATTTTAAATTTTATATTAAAAAGAACATTATTATTTAATTTTTATAATTTAATTTTATTATTTATTTAATACTTCTGATTTTTTTTATTCAATTTATTTTATCATCTTCTTTTTATTTCTTTATTATCATTTTTTATTTTTCTCTCTTTATATTTTTTCCCTTAATATTGTTTTTCAATAAAAAAATAAAAAAAATATTATACAGTTTTATATTTAGATATAATTTATTAAAATATGATATAATTTTTAGTGGAGTGTTTTTCCTTTTTATTGAATAGAAATTATTTACTTCTACCCATTATTTTTTTTTTCAAGAGATAAAATATTCATCTCGTAGAGGAAAAATTACATAATTTGAGTTTTAAGCACAAAACATCGTAGTGCAGCCTAAAAAATAAAAAAACCCTAGCTTTATCTTATTGTCTTAGTCCATAAGAAAAAGACCCAAATTTCCAAGCCTAAACTAAACCCAGACTACGTGCTGGATCCTTCACCCGAATCATCAACCCGGAATGACACAAGCAGCTACTACCAAATCGCCGACCAAAACAGACCATTCAATTTGGCCATATAGAAAGGTAACAGCCATTCTACAAAGCTAAACCCAGAGAGTTGCACCAAGAATCTACCGACACTAGGGACATAGGGAACAAGGGAGATCAAAGCCATGGGAGCCTAACAAAACCAGAGATCGTGGTTCTAGCGAAGCAGCAATCGCACGTCCATTCACAATGGGCGACGAAGACTTAGCTCATCCAGTGTCTCACTCGCACCATACCTCATATCAAACCAACGATCGAAGTTCAGATTTCTCATGCCTTTAGCTGGATGAGACACAAGCAGAGAAATGGCAGTCTTCAGAGATCGGCCCTCCACCTGCAAGGTCATAAAACCTACAAGCAACCATAAAAAATAAAAAAAAAATAAAAAAAAAAGAAAGAAGACAAATCAACAAAAAGACCCTCACATTTTAAGTACTAAAATTGCCAACAAAAAAAACCCATTTTATTTATCCACAAACCTTCCCGACAGTGAGGAAGGGATAATCTAGGCAAGGAAGAAGAAGGTCATCCCCTACTCGGGAAGGGCAGAGTCCCGATAGAAACAAAAACTCTAGGTCTCAGAAGACAAAGAACCCAAGAGAGAAAAGAGAAAACATTAAATCTAGTTGAGAATTGAGATAAGCTACTCAGATGTGGTTTTGTGAAATCCCTTTATTTTAATGATAAAGGGATTTTGTTTGTTTTAAGACACCATTCGATTTCCCACAATATTAAATAAGGAAATTCTAAAAACCCATAAAATTAAAAATCCATAAAAGTTTTATAGTTTCTAAGGCCTCAAACCCAAACATTGCGAGAATTTTCAAAAAGAAAGTAAGCCTTCATAATTTATAATAACATCAAAGTTCAGAATTGGTAATAACCATGCATAGCATATGGACAACAGTTTCTCTCAAAAATTAATCAACATTATCTTCTTAATTACCGATTCAAGTTCTGATAGTTGCAAATGGCAAGGATGACGTATCAAAATAAACAATACACAACAACAACAGCTTCTTCTGACAAATGCTAAATCCCATTAATGATCAAACAAAGCACAAATTCATCTGAGATACATTCACTGAAATTTGTTTAGACCTGCCAAGGCAAGGAAATCAACTCAAAACCAGTTTAGATGCTCTGCAAATTTCAATTGTATGATGAACTCCTAAACTTAGAAAAAGGGCTATACCCTACCGAATCTATCCAATAATTACAATACCACATGATAAATTGGGGAAGAACCTCTCATAATCTACAAGTATCAAAAACCATATGTGGCAATATAATATAAATATAAACAAATAAAGAATGCTGATTCTAATTGAAAGAACAATACGTGTGAAACTCACTTGGACACCAGGTTAACGGGGGATTCCAAGTTTGCTTGCAACTCCTGGCACTGTCAGCTTCACAAAGCCGCCATGTTAGTGCTCCATCCCCAAAACAAGAATCCCCAAATAACAATCCAGCCACTTTATTTACTATCTTGCACACACAGCATTAAGCAGCACATGAGCCAACATAAGGTCTACAAAATACTGGTGTCCGATTTCACCATCTCTCCACTTCATCTTCGCTGGAGCTCTGCCATAATGCACCCCATCGTTGCAACGATTGTCAAAATGCCAAGGAAAAGTCATATCAAAATTATCAATCACACCAGAAAGCAGTTGGGCTCGCCTAAATTTATCCAACACCACCCAGTTAAATGCCTCCATCTTGTTGGGATTAAATGCTAGTGCCCTAGCATACCCACCAGTTGCTATGGTGGTACGATAAAAGATTTGAGGAACTATTAATCCTCTTTGCTTCACAGAATCAGTAACTTCTTTCCAAAATGAAACTGCATAATCAACTCCAGCTGAAAATTGTCTGATATTAGACCAAAATACGCCATCATGTAAACCAGAATTCATGATTATAGTGTCTGGCACAGTGTCTTCCGAGAAGTACTTCTTCAACAAATTTCTAAATCCTTCATCCTTCAAAGAATTGAATCCTTGGTAATTCTTTGTTTCATTCCAATGACCATTGAAAATGCTGGTAATTCGAACTGATTCAGATGCATCTTTTGGGTTTGAAAAATTCATATCAAACCGTCTAGGAACAGATTTTATTTCAGACAAATCCAAGACAAAATTGAGCATGTTTCTTATAGTATCAACATGATTGGAATCGCCCCAAAAGAAAATCCACCTATCCTTTAGGCAACTCCAAGCAGAATCAGCTGAAAACAGCCTGAAGGAACACTGACTAGAATAAACCCAACCATTACTCTCTAACAAGCCTAAGGAACCATCACACCATGGACTTTGGCATGGAAAATATGGTTGCAGGCACCGATACCGCCCATCATTACTGATTTCACAATCATCATTCTTTCCATGCCTTGTCCACCTCCCTACCCAAAGATCTCTAGTGAAATCAGATTTTTCACAAACTTGTAATTGTGGCAACTGATAATGAGCTTTCACAAACCTGATTTGAACCTTACGCAATTCTTTATCATAGACAAATCTTGATGGCGAAAATTTTAGACCCTCAAAATGCCTGAAAAGCAAAATTACAGTCAGATGATATTCACCAGCAAAATCAGGATGAACTTGAAGCGAAATCGAGTAGGACCCATTTCCAAAATCTTTTATTAAAGGCCGAGACTTCCATGCCTCCCCCGAAAGATCAGCCTCAAAGTAATCCCCACCTAAACAGCGAGGATTCTTGGACTCATCCACTGCTTGGAAAATAAATTCATGACTATTCCCAGCGGTGAGCTCAATCGAATCGTGGCCGTCCAATCCAGGAATCACAATGTCCACCGCACGAGAGTCCCTGCAAGGCTCACCTCCAGGAGCAAGCCACTTAGAAAGAAGATTTGAAGTCAAACGTGGATCTAATTCGGTTGATACCCACTTTACAATCGCTTCTGATTCGTACTCCTTCAGCTTCTCCAGAAACCCATCCGAAGAATTCTGAGCAGAAACGTTATTATCATCTGAAGTGAATTTTGGGTTCAAATCAGTTGATACCCACTTTCCTTTAGCTTCTTCTGATTCTTTCTCAGTTGGCTTATCCAGAAACCCATCTGAATAATTCTGAGCAGAGACATTGTTATCATCGTTGTTCAGAATACTGTAATTGGGAGGACTGCTCCTGCTAGTGGTACTGTTCTGGGTATTGTTGTGCTGAGGCAACGGGAAATAGGTGGTGTTAAAGTTGTTAGAGAAATTTTGATGGATTTCTTGGGTTAGATTTGTGGGTTTTGCAGGCTGTGCGTTAAATCTCCTGCTTAGAAACTCTTGCTTGAACCTCCACGATTCAATAACATTCTTTACACTGCACCCATCTATGCTCCAAACACCAACCATTCCAACAAAAACCAGAGCTGTTAGTATATGAAACCGCCATTGAACCAACGGACTTGACCGCAAGAGCCAGGATGGGTTTGTGGATGGTGGTGAGCTTAGCCCTTTCTCAGCCATACCTGCACCGCCAGAAGAAAACATCAAGAAACTAAACAACGCCCGTAAAAACCAAATTAAACTAGTAGCAAAATTCTATGGAGACACGGAAACAAAGATCATTGACGACAAGTAAACTCCAAGAAAGCTTTTAATAAGGCACGAGCTTCGATTTTCTGGAGAAAAAACATATAATAATCGAAAAACCAGGGAAATACCTAATGGGCATAAGCCCTTGTGAATTCAAAGTATCTCTGCCGATCAAGGAAGAAGGAAAATGCTGTTGGAGATGTCAAATAGTATTTAGCTTTGCTTTTCTCCGTTCTCCTCTGCTCGGTCCACACGAAAAAAGAAGAGAACTTTCTGTAGCTGTAGAAAACAAAAATCATTCTTTCCTCGAATCTATCGACAATCCATAAAGTACAAAACAGAGAAAAATCAATGCGAATTCATTGCGTTTCTATACTTTTCTTTAAAAGTGTTGAAATTATTTCTGCGTTTACATATATAGAAATTAACAAGTTCAGTCCCCGTGTTTCTCTGAACTGAATGACTGAAACCAAAGAAAAGATATCCCACAAACACACGGATTTAGAATTTCTCTGCTCCTTAACCAGGTGAAAATTGTTTATTATATTTTCTCTTACAATAAGGTTGGTTTAATTTTTTTAATATAATTAATTATAATTATAATTTAAATTTCAAATTTTATATTTTAGAGATAATTCTAATATTAAATAAGAGATTTTGAGAATCAAAAAATGATAAATATAAATGAAGCGAGAAAAATAAGAGGAAGCAAAATTCTAGGAAACCAGAGGGAATCTAATTGCGGCGCAAAAGGGTAGAACGGATGTGGACAACATTACTGCAATGACTTTAATACCCTTACACTGTTAAGGTAGCAGCAGCATCCACATATGTAACGTAATCGTCGGTGGGGGCACTGATGTCATTTAGTGCATTATTAAAATTATTTTGTCTAATTATTTAGTAAATATATAATTTTTAAATTAACTTTTTTAAATGTTAAAAATTACCTTATGATCTTTTAATCAGCATCGGCTAATTAAATCGCTCTTTTTTTATGGAGAAATTAAATTTGAATTTGAATTTTTTAAATTTTTAATTATTGATTTAGAGAAAATAATAAATAGCTCTTCTAATAATTTTTAGTTATTTTAATAATTATTAATTATTTTATTAATTATTAATTATTAAATATTTATATAATAATTTAAAATAAAATATTTGTGAAATAATTATTATATTAATTATTAAATATAAAAATAATGCTAATTCTCATATTTTTTTTTGTTTTATGAATAATAAAAAATTAAGATAAATTAATTTAATATATTAATTTATAAGTATAATTAAGTTAATTTTTAATTTTTATATTTAATTGAGTTTGATAAATTAATCTTAATTTCTTTTTTTTTTGAAAAAATAATTAAAAGTTATTTATTATTAAAAAATAATTAAAAATTAAATTATATAAACTTAAAAAAAGAAAAAACAGAAACAGCTTGAGTGGTGTACGACTCGTATAGACAAAAGGGACCTGTCAGTATCAGTATAGCTATCAGCTTATCACTTTGCATGTGAAAACGCGTATGCTACTTTCGGCGACGAGAATTGCTAAATGTGGGGGATCGCATGTGACACGCACGTGCTCTTCCAGGCCAGGTGAAGCGACCCACCACCAGGTGCTCTTGGCCTCTTGGGTTGGCCCTTTGACTGAAAGGAAAAGCAAATGAGGGCATTGGATTAGAGATTACAACGGATTGGGTTTCCACGGTATTGGATTCAATAGAATTTTAATTGATTAGATTTAAATATTATATAATTAAATTTAAAATAAATTTTAATTTAAAAAATAATACTAATAATAAATTTAAATTTTATATATTAAATATTTATTATTTAAATTTATTTATATAAATATTTAATTAAATATAAAATATATTTTTTATAATAATATTTATAAATTTTTATATATTTTATTTTATATAAAATAAAATTTAAATATTTTATAAAATTATTAAATTTTTAAAATATAAAATATTAATTAAAATAATTTTTAATATAAAATATTAATTAAAATATGTAAAATTAAATAAATTTAAACTTTTTTAATAATAATAATTAAATTTAAAATAATTTTAAATAATTAATAATAAATTTTAATTAAATTTAAAATAAATTTAAGTAAATTTTATAAATACTTCATCCATTGTCGTCCAGCCGTGAACTGGAGGTGGCGGTGGTGGTATGCCCCCCAATCCCAACCACTAAAGTTTCACATCCTCCTCTCTGGAACCCTTCAATCGCCTTCCACTCTTCCCAAAAAAAAAAAAAATTGTCCTCCACTGAGCAATTTGTCCAAAGTCAATTTTAAAAGGGAAAGTCTAGAGATTATCAATGCCGGACTCGGTCTGCTTTTGCTGTGCGCTGCAGGGTACACATGATTAAAGGAGAACAAATTTCGATTCAAATTAAAAAATTAAATTAAATTAAAAAATTAAATTAAATCTAGTCAATCTAATTTAATTAATTTAATTTTAAAATTTAATTAATTCAGTTTGATTTTATATTATATAAATTTTAATTATTTTGATTCGATTCATTTTTAAAGAAAAAAAATTGATTAAATTGAACCAAACTGAATAATAATTTATATGTTCAAATCGAATCGAATTGATTTTTGAATTGATTTATTTTTATGAGAAATTTATAAATTATATTTAATTTTATATATATTAATTATTTAATTTCATTGATTAATGGTTATTAGGTTCAAACTAAAGTCAAAATTAGATCAAATAATTTGAAAATCAAATCTAAATTAAAAATCAATTAAAATTCATAACTGATCAGTTTAAATCAAATCGAACCGAAAAAGAGCGATTCAGTTCGATTTGATTTTTTACTTATTTCGATTTTGTTCGATTTCTAAAATATATAATTCAATTTTTATAATTTAATTCAGTTTGATTTAATTCGATTCAGTTCGAACCGAATATTCGCCTCTAAACATGACAAATGGATGGATATCAGTTCCAGTTTTTTTATTTATAAAATAATAAACTAATGAAGTAATTTTATTTAATTTTTTTATAGCTCTGTTAAGTTTTTCTTTTTAATTTTATAGATTCAGTTTTTTTTTTTTAATTTTATTGTGTTGAATTGAATTAAATAATTTATTTTTAAATTAAATTTTATTTTAAATTAAATTAGAGTTAAAAATAAAATATGTAACTGAGATAAAATTTGAAATAAATTTAAGATAAGTCAAAAAGCTTAAATTAAATTAAATTAATTTAAAAAATATTTAACTTAATTTATAAAAGTCAATTCATTTAATATTTATAAATTAATTTAAAATTTTAAATAATTATATATTTAATTAAAATTTTTATAGAGGATAGATAAATAATTAATATATTTAATTAAAAATTATTTATAAATATTTTTTATTATTAAAATAATTAAAAAAAATAAGATTTTAAAAAATTTTTAAAATTAAATAAAAATCAAACTAATTTAATTTAAAAATTCTTTTCATTCATTTTTTTTTATTTTCTAAACTAAGTTAGTTCATGTTCATCCTTAATTTAGATTAAAATAATATATTTTTTTTAATTCTAAGTCGCTTTGTTGAACTGACATTTTATCAATTGTATCTTTTCTTATCCATTACTTTTTTTAATAACAAAATTTATATAATTTTATTATATTTGACACACCTTAAACCTATGTAAGGCATAACATGATTTTATAATGTACCTAATGAATTACCGAACTTCACCTATCGATAACTCATTAAATACACTATAAGGGATTTTAAAATAATTTTCTTACTTTTTAAAGATAGTGAGCATTTTTTATAGGAATTAAAAACTTTTATTTAAAGTTAAACCACATATTAAATTTTCAATCAATTTAAAGTTTTCACAAATTTTATAAAAATTTTGGTAGAGTGTCGTCTATAATTGAGAAAAACCAGTTATTCAAACCTGTGAAAACACTCTAAATAATTTCATTTCTCAACCCCAACCGCCAATATATTCTGAAATCAATACAATTCAACCAAATTTCAATTCAAAATTTACAACTCAAAATTTTTTTCAAAATAATTCAACAAACTCATAAACACTGTATTAAATTAAATTTACATACACAAGTCTTAATTTACAAAAGGAAAATCAAAAATAATATTATTACAAACTTTAACGTACAACTGCTCATCTAACTACTTAAATACATATGAACAAAAGATTATTTATATTAAGTCAAATTTACAAAGGTATAAATAAAATACCCGTACAAAAATCTTCAAACTATACTCCCCTATTTCTATAGCAGTTCACTCTGCTGCTATGTCATTTTCCTTATCTGCGATAGCAAAATTAAGCTATCGCTGAGTAAATTTTACTTAGTGATACACAATAAAATTTAAAAAGCTATACCCAAACCATTCATTGCCAAATCATAATTTAAACATTGCATAATCACATTTCACAATTTTCAAATCACATTTATAACAAATCACAATTTAAATATTTCATAATTTTCAAAGCTCAATATAACACGAATTTGATCAAACAATTTAATAAACACAGTGTTGTCAATCAATAACATAACTTAGGCCATGATACAAAATTTCCAAACATGCCGTGTTGTACACCACGACAAGGCAAACTAACCATAGTAATCGAAATCAATGAGGGAGGTGACTAGCTAGCTAATGAGTACTCATCCAAACTCAACTTAGACTGGCAAGCCAAAGAGGGAGGAAAATGATCAAATATCAAACTCAACCCCACAAGTGGAGGAGGAACATAGTAAGGGACTGTCATGCCAAGTGTGAATTAAAAATAATTTAAAACTATAATGTTAGAATATAATTAATATAACAATCAAACAAACTTCATTTCAAATCTCCATTTCTAAAGTAGGCAACAAACAAATTATTAAATATAATTTCCAAGGCCAAAACCAAATTAAAAATCATATTGTTCAAATATTTCATACAAATCAATAAAAAATTTTCATTCCAAATTTTCGTTGTAAAATAGGCAATACAACATTCTCGAAATTCATAATGAACAAAACACATTCATAATGTATAACAAATCAATTTTAATTATGAAAACTATAATTTAAAAATTTTTGTGCATAAACCTTGTAATTAGTTTTTCCTTATTTCACTCTTGTCGATTCCTTTCATCGAAATGCTCTTTTTTCCACTGAAGCACACAATTAAGATGTTTCAATATTTATTCAAATTATGTTTAACCATAATTTTAATAATTGAAATTTGCATTTAAACTTTGCTTATATACTCCCATAAATTAAATTCTTTGTATTCTTAATTATGGTGGTTACTATTTATTTGACCATTGGGTCAAAATGTTGACTTTTTCATACTAATTAGGTATACAAATCCTCCTTACACCCACATACCACATTTTGAATGCCTAATTTGTTGGTCTTGGTTGCCATTTCAATTTATAAGTCTCCTAAGAGAAAATTTAATTTTTCAATTTTGGTGTCCTGTTTACACTGTTCCATTGGTCTAGTTTCTATGGAAATTTGACTAAGTGTCATTCATCAAAATTGTTCCTTATTGTTTTATCTTTAATTCTCTTTTTTGAATCACTTCATTTGGAGTTTTGTAGGTCAAGATATGGACATTTGAATAAGGCTGGCCGGATTGACGTTACCTAGAATTTTTGGGCACTTTATTAGTTTTGACAGTTTTGAACAACTAAATTTGGGTACAATTTTACTTGGTTATGGGCAGAATTTGGGTTGGTGTTCTTCATGAAAGTTGTAGTGCTATGTCATACTTTTTCAATGTCACAAAAATTAGGTCATTTTGACCTGTTTAGACCATGTTATGGCTAAATAAATAAATACTGTTTATTTGATCATTTTTATACAGTGGCAGTGCACAATATCCAAATTTGACCTAATTGTTCACTATCTAAATGTCATTTTCTGGGCATGGTCTCTAATTGAAAATTGTATCTTTATGTGTCTAATTTCATTCTCAATTGGCCTCACACCAATTGGGTTAGTAAAATTTCAGTTTTGGTCCTTGAAAGGGACCTAGGTCAAACTGCCAGATTGAGACCCTTCACAAATCCGAATTGCATTTAGTTTCTACCAAATCAAACACATTACAAATAGTCTCAATTGACCATTTCTAACCTCAATTAAGGTCATTTGCACCAATTGTCTATTTTCTATAATTTTTCTCTCAAACCCTAAGTGCCAAAAACCCTAATTATCTAAATTACTTAATGCATGCAATCAAAGTGTGGTATTCACACATACATACTCAATTGAACTTCATTGCATGATTAATTAACATGAAACACACCATTTCCTCAAGTTCACGAGGCTGGCCGAATTCCATATGGTTCATTTTCTTGTCTCTTTAATTTCAATTTTTTATCAAATTCCAACTTCACTCAAGTATTTAAATCATAAGATAAAGAGAAATTGAAGAATAAATACTAATCTCACTCGGCACTTTTCAAATCTTCAAATCCTTTCTCTTTTCTTCAAAATTTCTTCTTCAATTCTCCTTCTCAAGTTGCAAGAGCAAGGTTTAATCACTAATTTTAGGGAATTTAGAGAATAAAATCAAGCTTTTAAAAGCTTGAGATGGGTGTTAATGATGGAAAGAGATGAGAGGGATGAGATGGGGCGGCAACTTGAGCAAAGAGAATACCAAAATTAATTTATTTTATTTGTTATTTTATGTATTTATCTCTTAAATTTGACTTGGTCAAAAATCCAATTAAATTGATTTTTATTTATTAAGTCATGCTTACCTCATCTTAGTGATGTCATAATTCCTTTATTCTATTTTTTTTCTTTTCCTTTTGTTTTTCCATAAATTCTTCAATTTAATTCTATATTCTGAAATTTTCATTTCTCCAATTTTATTGGTCAGTTAGGTCAGGAGTCACCTCTAAGGGTGAATTGATCAAATTGTCCCTCGCCAGATTGATTCGGTTGACAAGTAATTCGATATTTCTTTCAGAGTCATGACCTAATTATTTGATATACTTATCAGTTCTTTTCTGTGGTTTCCTCTTTTTCACTAGGTTCACAATAGTCCTTAGTATCGTGGCGTCATAATTTTCTGTTCAAAATTAGGGTTATGACTGATCTCGCAGTTATTTTCCAGTAAGATCACCCATTGTTGTGACCATCGGCTCATTTAACTTTTTATGCTTTGTTTTTCTTATTTATACTTAACTATCTGGTAATCTCTATTAATTTTTATAGGTGTCTTAAACATGGTTCTAATTCTCTTAATTGTCCGGACCGACACCGATCACCGGAACAATGCAATATACCAGGCTATGCATATAGGGGTGTTACAATATTTCTTTTATATAATTATATTATATTTCTATAATAATATATTTATATATAAATATATATTCTACATTTGAAAAGGAATTGGATAAATACAAGAGTTACATTTTCATACCAGTTTTATCCTTAAGTTTTTATTTCAAATTTAGAAATAATTTTTACATTATTAAACTAAAATTATTATTTTTAGATAAAATAACATTAATATATACCATTAGTAAACACAATATTAATTTAGTTATTAATTAAAAAAAATTCACATTTTTAATCTGAATTATGTGTTTTTCAAAGGAAAAAAAGGACAATCAGATGGAAGCAGATATATAATCTGATAATCAATAAAATTGTGGATAACGATAATTCAAAATTTTCTTCAAGAAATTAATTTCAACAACAATATTCACTTTCTTCACAAATTTCAACAATGCCACCACAATCAAAGATTCACTTCTATTACATGGAAAATAAAACGGATACGCTAACGCTGTGCAAAATTCAAAACTGGAAATCAATAAAAAAGAGAGTGACACACAAAAAAAAAACACATGAAAAAGAAAATGGCATCATATCAATTCCATGGATCATCCCAGCCCTTAGGTCCTTCTCTTTTAACAAAATCAATTATTGCCTGGACAGCTTCATGAACCCTGTTAGAGAGGGAGTGATTCCCGTGTTCAATTTCAACTTTCTCTGCACCACCCATTGCTCTGCACAATCTGCAAGATGTACAAACTCCATCATTTGATTCTCTCTCTCTCTCTCTCTCTCTCACACACACACACACGCATACGGAGAAAAGGTAAAAAAAGGATGGCAACAAAAAGCAAAAAAGCACATAACATGACCATAATAAGAACATGTTTAATATTGTTTATAAGCATCCCTCAAAAATCAAGGTCAACCATCAAATGGTCTCTATTGCAGACCTGGTACAATTTCTAAACGACATAAATCATTTATCCTAGAAAATCCAACTAAGAGAAGAGTTTCAATTGTCACCTTTCAACCAATGCTTTCTTATCCACATATTCTGGAACGTATTCATCGCCCATGGAAAAGATAACCTGCAAATAGACATGTAGACATTGTAGCTGTTAACAAAGCACTGAGCATGAAGATGGGATCCTCGTAGAATGTAGTATCGAGGCAAATCAAATATTGTGCTTGTTGCTTGAAACAGAGCCACCAGGGATCATATTGGCTGTAATTTTTCTACTAATCTCCTTAAAAGGTTTTTTTATTAAATATCTTTACCTTTATCTTCAAAATGGTTTCTCCTAAAAAAAATTTGATAAATCCTCATGTCATAAACATTTACGACGACAATATTGGCACAATATATCTGTATTTTGTACCTGGCAAGGTGTGTTGCTCATGTGCCCAAGTCTTGTTCTCAGCTGGTCATCAGTAAGATCAGAACTGAACATGTCATCATCACCCATAAACGCACAAAGGGAGTGATACCTGAGAAAACCCTAGATTATCAGTAAGAAGGCATACCACAATTATTGATCATGCAAATTTCTTACACATTCAAGCTCAGAAAAGGAAATTAAAGATAAATATCTCAGGAATTGAAATCAATTTTTGGACATACATGAAAGGAGAGTAGTTTGATTCAATCCAATTTAATCATAGGTCCCCAACTGTCTGAGTATTTGAAATACAAATACAATGAGCAATTGATCTGGCTATTTTCCTTTTTTTTTTTTTGGTAAAATGTCTTATCAACTTGGAAGTATGAGTCTCGTGCATGACTAAACATCCTTTTCTGAAATGATTATTAATTATTTTAGTAAAGAGAGGGTTGAAATAACTTTAGTGACAACCAAAAGAAATCAGAGAACCATGTAGAAACTACATTCCAAAATTATGACTACATCAAGGGGCCCACTAGTGAATATTCACAGACCAATATTATGGATTGAAAAACCAGGGAGCCAAAGAACATATTTTGTGTGTAACATCAATGCATAGTTAATATATTGTTATATTGTCACATGAGTTGCTTGCCCACCTATAAGCAGTTATTGGGGAAGATGAATCTGCTTCCCTAGGCATTAATTCTGATCCCCGACCTTCTGCTATCATAGTTGAAGCCAAGTCAATCATAGAAGCTGTTTCAGGAAGAGTTGCCCTGTATTCCCGATCACTGACTGGAGCCTGAACATTCCAATTGGAATTATGACCAAAGCTGCAAGTGAATACACAGTATGTAGGCAATTGCAAGAAATAAAATTTCACCACAAACAAGAGTGGCAATATAAGGGAAAAAGGATGATTCTCAATCAAAACACATCACCAACTGCCACCATTTATCCTTAATTGGTAGTGTAACTATCATTTTTAAGAAAATGGTGCAGCCATCCTGCACTTATACAGCTTTTACTGTTACAAGAACATCAATGTGGTGCCCTCCACTCAAATTGCAACATTAATTACTGAGGAAAAGGAGAACTTAAGAAAAAAAGGGATAGCCCAAGTCATGACTCACGAGTACAAAATAAAACATCATGTTGAGCAATGCCGTCATGCTTTTGGACTCTTGATTGGCTAAACAGTTAGTTACTGCAGATTAACCGTCGAACCCAGCAGACAGATCTAACAATCAAACTAGGTTATGAGACTAAGCCATATTTTATAGTTGCCAAAAGTTATTCATTCACCATAGAAACACATATAGTTACCAAGATCAAGACACAAGTAGTTGCAGTTTGCTTCTAGGAAAATACATACTGACGCGCAAATTTTACATTGAATGTAGTAATATAAGCATAAATGAATTACCTGCAAAATAGCAGCACGGACTGCTCGGGAGCATGCAGCATTGGTACGCATATAATGAACAATATCCTAGATTCAGGTGGAAACAAACGGAAATTAATTTTATTTCTACCGGAAAAGCCAACATGATCTATAAAAGTAAACTTTATATGTAAATTATGATACAAGTACGAAGTCCCATCAGAATTCACCTGACAACCAGTGCTGTGTCCAAGTAGGACCACACCCTCAGAGTTTTCTTTGTTGATCAAATGACTTACAAGCTGATCAATCTCCATGGCATCCTTCAAAGACGAAAAGTGCAAAAGCATTTTAAAGTCTGAGCATCAATATTTTATATTTGAAAACCATTTCAAAAAAATTTTAAAACATTATATAAGCATTAAGGATATAAATATAGCTCTTTTATGTCCTTACAACTATTTTTTTACCCTGTTTTTGGAAAATTAAGGCTTCATAAAATAGGACGTTTTGGGTTTTGAACTCGAGAGTGAGGTACCAAAGTTCAATACTTTTGCTCAAAGTTTTGCAAATCTTACATTTGAATTTAATGAGTTTTTAAAAGAGCTTAGCTCAAAGAAGTAGGAACATTTCAGCAACACAAGCAGTGTCATAAAATAAGTAAACAAAACAACATGAAAATAGAGTTAACACGTATTGGAAAGAAAGAAATGGTACTTGTTGCAAGGTGGAAGTTCCGTATCCGCTATATGATGATGACATAAGCAGCTGAACAAGTGACCATTTCTCCCCATCCAAAGCAATTGCCAAAGACTCTAAGTATCTGAAAATCAGACGAAAAGAGTTATGTTAGGAACTGTAGGGTTATATGTTTAGTTTCTAGAGTTTAACATTGTATTTAAATAATGTGGTTCACAGTGAATTAGCTATAAGAATATTACTATTTATAAATAACTTGCTGAAGATTTGATCTCCTTATGTCCACAAGGAAATGATAAAGGAAACAATGCAACAGTCGAATGAATGACACTAATGAATAAAACTAATGTTATTATACATACTCAGTTGCGAGAAACCCATCAGTTAATCCACCAATAAAAACGATTTGTTGTTTATGATCACCTGTTTTAAATGCAACCTGCAATCATATTTAAACATCATATCAAATAACCAAAAGCATAAACTTCAATAGCATACATAATTTCAGTAGCATGGAAGATTTTTTTTTTTTTTTTTTGAAAACAATGGAAACAACCTGAATATTTTCCAGTATGATGCAGTCAAGATATCACAGAACCTTGAAGTCTGATCCCATATATTTAAATTACACTACTCACAAGAACTGACAAAAAGGTTACAATACAAGAACCAACTAAGCGGCATTCTTCACAAAGAACGACCATAGTGCTATCATTCACAGAACAGTCTCTCCATTATGAACTTGTTTTAGATAATGTTACACACAGTTTTTGTTCGAGGAAAATGACTCCAATGCGTTTGATTCCAATTAAGCTAAATCATTACTTGCACACTCCAGTGGCAAATTCAGATATAAAATCCTTTACTCTGGATGAATCCTTATCTTATAAGAGCAAATAATTCAAATATAACACTGAACACTGTTTTGCAATGACATATCGAATTTGAGAAAAAGGATTGTACATTCATCAAAATTTTGAATGTTGATAATACAGCTAATTTCAAAACTTTTTAATCAAGTAACTAATGAGGCATGTTTTCCCCCTACTAAGCGCATTCTTTACGTCCAGATCAAACTCTAAGCTTGAATTAGAAGGATTAATTCCAAATACAAGGCTAAAATTTAACAATTCAGTAACTCTTAACACATAATTAAAATCAAATCATTACGAATCGTTCTAACAGAAAACAAAAAGACTCCAAATTCTGATTAGGCCTACCTGGATAGGCTTTGGTCCGTACTTAAAGAGCACACCGCGGAACTGGTTCTTGGCAATGATTGGACCGGCGAAATCCCCTCCGCTTGTGCCCGAACTTCCAGCCATTTTAAGGCTCCCGGATCGATCAGACCGGCCACGAACAATGCCAGAGAACCATGAAGTAGCTGAGAAAGAAGAAGAAGAAGAAGAAGAAGAAGAAGAAGAAGAGGCAGCGACAGAAGTTGCCGGTGGAGAAGAAGAGGATGATAGAGAAGAAGAAGATAGTGAGAGATTCATACCAACCAGAATCAGAAGACAACGTGAAGGAGACAGCGATTTGCTACCATTGCTGTTTGAAGAAGATCTGATGGATTCTAAGTTCTGGATTTGTACTTTTCCAATCGCCACAGCTAGGATGGCTAAATCCAATCCGCCCACATGGGACCCGTATCCGCCCCAAACCCGGATGGGAACTCCGCCCCGGCTGCTATTATAAGCCTAATAAGCGCCTAACTGCTTAAATTTATTTAGTAACCGGGTCGAATTTAAAGAAAGTAATTTTTTATAGTTAATTAATTTAGTCTTCACACTATTATAATTTTAAACGAAAATGACAAAAAAAATGATAATTTGATGCAAATCACAAAAAATATTTTATAAATAATTATATTTATTTATATAAAAAATTTTTTTATTACTAATCATTTACCTTGATGGCTAAAGTGCACGAATATGGGGATCCAAACTGTAGTTTTGGACTAATTGAATGTTTCGTTTGATAATATGGCCTTAATTGGACTGGTTTTGTTGGGTCATATGCCTTACACTTCTCTACAACATACCCATCAAGGCCTGAGTTGGTGAGTCCACCTAATCATACTTCGGAGCTGGCCCCGGCCCAACAAATTTGCATTGGCATGTGAAAATCTCTTATGGGGTGACTTCAATCGGAAATAACAATGCTTAATCAACAACAGCCTTGAACATAATGGTTCTTTTTCTCATTTTTCAAAAAAGAGAGATTAACATGAACAGGAGCAAATCATAATTCTTTGGTCATGATGTATCAGACATACTTTTATTTCAACTAATCTAAATTCAATAATTATGTTTTGTAAAGTCCAATGTGTAATCCGAGTCTAATTCCATATGAGGCCTTCAAAATCAAAGGTGCAGAAATTCCCAATTACTGGTATGTGGTAACCAATATTAGTAGTAGGTTAAAAGTGTTGGGTGACTCCAACAATGTACCAAATTTAGGATGAAAGCACTTAACCAGGATAATAATAATTCTCAAATATGTAAGATTAGGTGGATATGATCCTTCCATTGACTATGCTTTGCGAATCCAACAATAGTTTGGAGCAAGTCCTCTTCATCTAGATGAATTCTGCCTCCTAATTAAGTTGCCAACCTATGTAATGCACTACTATTAGTACTAATCTTCATGTAAAAGCTATATCTATATTCTGTGGTCTCAATTTGTTTCGTCTGTTATTAATAATAATTATATGGTAGTTGTGTTCAAAGTTCTTTCTGGCCTATTCCTCTTTTCTTTTTCAATGAAGACGAAGCCTCCATATACAGCTCATGAAATCAAATATTCATTGCACAGTTGAAACTTAAATCGATGCAGATTTGAATTTTATTTAAGAATTTTATTCCATGTAAAATTAGAAGGATTTTTATGTTATAAATTTTATAAATAAGATATAGGGTTTTGTTATTATTAGTTACAGGATTTGATACGATAATTATTTAAATATAATAAAATTTAGAATTAGTTATATTTTCTTTAAATGATTTGTTCCTTTGGTATTACATCAATTGGTATCAAAGCTGTATTGCCATGTCATCTGCATTTGCCATATCATACATCACAGCCACGTCAATATCCAGTCAGCAAAATTGAAAGTGCCCTCTACTTTGCTAATTTTGATATGCTAGTTCCATTTTTTATGTACTTTTTCAACAAAAATGACTCCAAACTGTTGAAATTTGAGTCTTTTTAATGAGATATGCTCCTTTAATTTTAAATCATGTTGTGAATTGAAAGCATACAAGATGACATCGACAATTCTAAAGTACAATTAAATGAGTTATGTGATAAAATTTAACAAATACAAGCCGAGATTGATCACTATTATGAACAATTTAATGAAGATTTTTTTATTGATTTATATGGTGATTCTAACTGTATTCCTCCTAGTTTATTTGATGATTATTGAGATATTCAACAAATCTTACAATTTACGGAGAAATCACTTAAAGAATATAAGGAGAGTATCAAATTCAACAAACTCAACAAGAAGTTAAGGAGAGAGAACTTGAAGATTCAAGCATGAAAGAAGAATGCCTATTTCAATTGAGAGCATAATTAGATACAATAAAAAGTATTAAAAATATAAAAGCAAAATGTCTTGAAATTGCAAGCCAACAACAACAAGAATTCGAAGAGCAGGTTGACTTCAATAAACAAGTTAAACTTGAGCATGAAGATGAAATTGAAGAGCAAAAAGAACATTTTGAAGAGTCTAAAATTAAAGAAAATCCAGACATAGAAAATTTGATGGTAATTGATGAAATTCAAGTCAATCAAGTCTTGGAGACTTTCTTTCCAAAAAAAAAAGGGGTCTTGAGGACTTCATTGAAGATGGAAGACAATCAAATTGTAACATCTTCACTTTGTTAGTCTGTACAGTCTACTGTTCCGGTGACCAATGTCAGTCCAGATAGCTAGAATGTTTGAAATTATAATTAGACTAAAGTGGAGAGTTATAAAGAAACTAAATAATGCTCATAAAAATCAAGGAAAAATTTTTAGAAACGAAATACACTAAGGTTAAACGAGCTGAACCCCAGTGATGAGTAACCCGAAGGGGAAGTGACGGTGAAGGCCGTTAGCAATCCTAAACCCGAGAGAAAAATTATAAAATAATTTTTGGGACCCCAGAGAAGGGTCATTGAGCTTCTTCTGACATTAGAATGTCAAGAAAATGCTTAAAAAATTTTTTCTATCGGTACACACAATTTTGGTTCGTTAAGCCAAATGGAGGGTATTTTAGTTATTTCATCTTCAGAAATGATTTTTGGCCAACTTGTCTAGTTAAATAAATAATTTATATAACATAAAATGTGAATAAATATTGTTAAAAATTCAATTGAAATTAAATAGACAAGAAAGGATAGAAAATGAGAGAAATGAGGATTATGACATCATTATGATGTCATTAGTATTCTCCCACCCAATCACATGTTGATATATGGAACTAATTTGTTTAAAAATACTTAATGGGCAGAAAACAAAAGAAAATAAAAATAAAAAGCTTCTTATCCCTTCTTCTTGCCGTCTCACTCCTCTCCCATGGCCACCATTGTCAAGCTTTCCAAAACTTGATTTCCATAGTTTTTCACCCACTAAACCCTAAGTTGTCAATACAAAAACTTATTTTTTCATCTTGGTAAATCTTTTGGGAGCAAAAAAAAGAGAAAAAGAAGAACCCTAGCAAGTTAGAATTTCACTCCATTAGAGGTTAGTGACTTAAACTTATTTTTTGCAAGAAAATTTAGTAAACATTATGTGTATGTCTTGCTCTAAATTACAGCAGCCTTGAACTTGGTAGTGTTTTGAAGAATTCTTAGAATTAAAGTGGTATAGTGGCTGCCCTTAACATTAATTAATTGGTTAGGATAGTGAAAGATAAGTGAATACAAGTTTTGAGATGGTTGAGCTAGGGTTTGAGTTTGAAATTGAGACTTGTTCATGTATTTGGTGAAAGAGAGTTTTAATAGTCAATTATTGACCATTTGGCTGTGTGTGAATAAAAAATGAAGTAGTTTGTGTAGTGGGAATTGAGTTTGGTGTGGCTGTCCTTGGTAACCTGCAAGACTGGGCATGAGTCCAGCAGGTTTGGGCAGCAATAATTGAAATTGTAGAGGTTCAGTTGGTGCAAGGCCAATTGGACATGAAACTACACACATAATGGTACAACTTTGGTGAAGAAACTATGCCCAGAAAATCAAACCAAGTTGACCTAAAGATTGCCCTAATTCGGGTGACCTGTATTCTGCCTGGGCAAAATGACCAAATGAACAGTATTCAGTCATTTTATCATAACTCAGTGTAGAAAGGTCCAATTGACCTAAAATTGTACCAGCAACAAGCTGAGATATAGACCTACAACTTTTATGAAGAAACCTAACCCAAATTATGACCATAATATATTCAAAAAGTGACCTGCAGTCACTGCTCAAAATACTATAGATTTGGTCAGTCTAGAAATTCTGGAAAAATTATAATCTGACCAGTTGGGGTTTTTAGGCCATAACTTGAGCTACAAAACTCCAAATGGAGTGATTCGAAAAAAGAAATGTAACTAGAAAAAACAAGGAACAACTTTCATGTTGACCATTTTGCCAAATTCCCACTGCAAAAATAACTAATAGAATAGTAAACACAAAGCTTGAAATCTAAAAATTTTAAACAATTAATATTAAACTTAGAAATGGTATTGGCAACCAATACCAACAATTTTAGAATACAAAATGTGGTATGTTGGGAGTATTAAAACCAATGTACCTATTGTCCATGTAAAAGTCAATATTTTGTTGACTAATAAATTAAATAGTAATACCAAAACTTGAATTTCAAGAATTGTGAAACTTAAAAGTGTAATATGCCCTAGTATACCTAGCAAGAATGGTTTGGATAGATTGGCATGCCAATAGGGTTCTGTTAGCAATACTGCATATGGCTTCATGCCATTCTGTGTTTCATGGCCTCCCATGCCATTCTGTGATAAAATAGCCTTTGGCTATGGTAATTAAGTTATTATACTTGAATTATATTCTTGATGATTATTACAGCTTACTAGCTGTTCTGTTGCACACCGGGTGACACAATGTGACCGATGGTGTGATGGTCAGAGGTACTTAGTACCCAGTGCCAATTTACCCGTTTATCCAGTCCTGTCGACTAGTATGGGTTACTCGGGCAACGATAATGAATTTTTACAAAGTTTTAATCAATTTATACTGCAATAAATGCCAAAAATTAAGTCTACCTAAAATGTAAATATACATTCTGCATATTTATATTATTTTAGTTATTTTATTTTATATTGTCACCACTAAGCAGAATTGCTTAGCGCGTCGCTTTTGCCACGCGCAGGTACTGGAGACCTAGATGGGGAGTCCAGCAGACCTCATACTAGGTGAGCTTTCAGATCTGCACACAGAGTTCAGAGTCACCTTACATTGCAGTGCATTTGGTAGGACATTAGGCCACTTTTGATATTTTGATATTTTGTATTTTGTATTTTGTAAACTTTTGTAATGTATATTATAAATTCATGTATTTATACTTTTGATGTAATTATATATGAACTATGTTCAGTAATAAAAGTAAGCATTTCTCATTGAGTTGACTGTGATATGAATTGAATTTAATTTTGAGATACTGAAGTCAATTGAGAAATTGCTGAGAATATATTGGTGGTTGACTAAGAATAATGTGATGATTTTATTGGAAGTGTTTTTAATAGATCCAGAAGAACTGTTTTTCCAATTTACAGTCGGCACTTTGCCGGATTTTCTATAAAATTTACGAAAAAAATTAGATTAATAAAAAATTATAAATAAATAAGTAAAAAGGGTAAATTGAATTGAAATATGATTTGGTGTTCCGGCACACTGTGTGACATATCTTGCTCGGTTATACTATAGATGAGTAAGGGGTGTCATACAAATCAAGTTAATGAAAACGGGAGGTCCTATTAAGTTAAAAAGCATTTCAGCTATTGCTCTAATTGATTCTATTTGTCCAAATGTTTCTAGGAGACAAAAGAGAGTGCAAGCTTCTCGAAATCAATTTTGTTGCTACTGTTTAAGAAGACAATATCACATGGTAAATTTTGAATTCTATTGAGGAATTTTATTCAATATAAATTAATATTTCTATTATTTAGGAAAATATTTTTATTTTTTTTATGAAATTTTATCATTTTATGGCTACCCTTTCCAACAATATCTTCTTCAATGATCAAATCTGAGTTTTTTCATTGAAAGTGCAATGGACCTTACCACTGCACTCAATACTTATTAGTTATTGTTTAGAAAGTTTGTTAGGTCTATTATTTTTTAATTTATCTTATTTAGTATTTTTAATTAGATTTAAAATTCCTAATTTTATTAGGATGGTAAACTTTAGATATAAAGTTTCTATTATTATTATTAACTACAGATTTTGATATGATAATTATTTGAGTATAATATAATTGATAGAATTAATTCTCTTTTCCTTAAAGAGTTTAATTATTCCTTAGTTTGCGTTTGTTCCTTTGAGTGGTACATCATGAATCTATCTATTTCTATCGTAAGATAACCATTTTTGTACCATCTGATAAAGCTGGTCCTCTAGAGAACTCTTTACTAACTGTTGAAACTGCACAGACATGGTCAGAAACTGAGGATGGGTATCGGAGCTGTTTTGACAAGTAGTCCAATCCGTTGTTAAATTTAGTTGAAAGTGAAATTTAGTGCAACCAACATAAAAATTTCGTCACTTTTTATAATATGAAATCAAATGATATAACGTTGAATTGAGTTTACGTGTTTTTACTAAAATAATAGTGATAATTATAAATTAATATAGATTCAAGAATTTAATTATTTATTTACAAGTGTTGAATTTAGTAATAAGGTATATTGTACTTTTAAAAGGAAATTTTATATTAAATATTTAAAAAATACATTATTAAAATGAACAATCATGAATTCCAAATGAGTTAATTGAATCATATAATAATGAAGAATAATAACTGGTAAATTAAAAAAAAAATCCAACTATTTGACTTTTGTAGAGATTGGTAACTTCATCAACCAAAGTTGAGTGTGATTGGGTTGACTTTTTGATTTACTTGTTCAACTAAATTGCTTCAATTGACTTATTGACTCTAGTTAAAAGTGATTTAATTATTTTCTTATTGAATTAGAATTCGATAAACTTAATTAAATTTAATTCGAATACTCATTATTCTTTAAAAAAAATACTAAATTATTCATTCAATTCATATATTTTTTTTTATTTTCAATTATGTAAGATAGATAATATTTTGTATAATAATAATAATAATAGATTTTTTTTTAATATTTTAAAATCTTTAAAGGCATAAAATTAAAGTGATAAGATATCTCATATTAAGAGTATACTCAGTCGATCTAATAACAAAACAGAGAGTCAATCATGTGCAATTATTAATAAATTTGAAGTATCAAATTATTAATGATAAACACTATGATGCATAGTAAACTTTAGTAGTAGAAGTATCCCTAACGAACAAATGGAAAAATTAAAGTATAACGAGACTTACTTATTAGATATATGAGTCTTATATATTTGTATCTTGAGTTTACGATAAATCAGGATTAAATAAGAATTTTTCAATAAAGATTATGATTTAAATTCTGCTAACTCCACCTCTAAATCTAGTTTATAAAGGGAGATTTGTAAATTCATATATATAATATCTAATACCTATCTATAAAACCGATGTTGAACACATCAAATAATGATATTTCTCCTAATTTATAGATATGCACGCGTGATTTTACACTAGTTGCATACACCACTTCCTCACTTGTCTTCATATGGTTGTTGGGATCAGAAGCTGTATACAAATTCAACAAAGCCAGCAAACAAATTGTATTGAATATTTGAGTTTTTCATTGTTTGCTATTCTAGAAAAATTAATAAAAACATATATACGATCGCTCATTTAATCTTATGTAAATCATGTATAATTTAACTTTAATTGTATCGATCATTTTAAGAGATTCAGGTTTAAATCTTCATTCTCTTCATCTCCTTATCCAAAAAGCTTACCTAAACCATGACGAATAAGATATGACCGATTGACAGGAGTTGAAAAACTACATATAGCCTCTCAAATTCATTTTAGTCTTAAAAAAAAAAAAAAAAAAAAAAGAACACAGTGGAATTTTTCAAAGAATGAATTGAAACAAGTAGTGGGGTCAAGAGGAATCAAAAGCAGAGGTGGGCTCTAAAGAAGAAACGACCCTTTGAATTATATAAACTGTAGGGTTACGTTTCTTCAATTTATTATTATTATTATTAGGTTGCGAGTGTGTTTTATTTATAATGTGGTTATCATTTAGATTCTATGAAGAAAAGTATGCTATTATTAAACCCATTATTTGACTCGCTAATGATTGCTTCGAGTCTTTCTTTTGCCATGCGAAGTTGCAAACCCATCCATCGATTCTTGAAGTGATCATAACCACAAAATAAATGGAAATAATCAATCAAAATGATGGGTAATAAAATTAGTCTATGAAAATATGATTGTAAATACTAAAATATGAATTTTTTTTTTTTAAAAAAAAAAGGAATGATTAGAATATTATGGAAGATATATAATGAAGAAACTTTAGGAAGAGGGAATAAGAAAAAAGAAAAGATTATATGTTGTGGGTGTCCTTTTTATCAATGATTAATCTTAAGTGCTAGCTTCCTTTTGAATTTGATATTGGAAGTGACTTTTCTGCGCACGCTTGCTTGAAAATCCATCATAGTCACCGTAAAGCAAAATGAATTTGCAATATAATGTAATATATAAGATCTTCTAATCCATGCTTTGCTGACTTTAATTAATAATTACTTATCAAGGGCAGCTAGCTAAAGGCTCTGACAATATATTTTCTTGCACAATCTTAAGCATATTTTATTACTCAAGTTGGAGCCTATGCTTAGATAATGTAAAATAATGTCCCTTCCTAATCATTATTAAGACCCATTTGATTTGAGAGCAAAAATTTGAGGTTGTGGAGTGGAGAGAGTGATTTTAATTTCTACACTATTGAATGTGTAAAAGGACTGAAGATTTTTGAAAATCTATTATTGTATGAGAAACCACTTTCATATATATTTTTATATATATTGAACAAACTATATTGGTGTTTCCAAATATTCCAATATGAGAACTCCAACATCCACCATGGGCAAAAGCAGAGAATCATCACATCCCTAAAGAGGAAACTTAATTATTAATGCATTACATTAATTAGTCAGAAATTTAAAATGAGAAATAATACTTTATTATTGTAATTCCATAATACAATTATATTACTTACTTGATTTGAATGGATAGAAGTGAATGAATTGGCAGAGGCAATAGTCTATTAAGTGTGTGAAATGAGTGTATTCGGGCTTGGATCAATTTTTGCTAAAAGATTAGAACTAACCAATTAGTTAGTTAATTTTGACACTTCCCCTTAAATGTCAACATGATATCTAGTCGACACTTAAATCTTCAAATCCTTCCCCTAAAACCTGGATCCGACTTGCTTGATATATATAATTGACTTGAATTGAACAGGCGAAAGTGAATGAGTGGGTCGAGGTGGATGAGTGGACTGAGGAGAATCAGTGATGTGTCGACTTACTTGTGCTTAGACTAACTGTTGCTAAAAGGTTAGAACCAACCAATTAGTTAGTTGATCTTCCACCCTTATAAACCCTTAAACTTTTTTTTTCTTTTCAACATGAAACTCTTGACAAATTACTGGAAAATAAGACGTTGATAAGAACATTTATCTTATATGGTGTGTTTAGTGAGAGTTATTTGTTAAACGTGTATTTTATACAAATATTCTGTCATTATAGTAGTTGACTTTAAACTCTATTTACTCCATTTAAATGTGAATTATAAGATATAATTATTAATTACCTCAACTGTTGACATGCACACAGTTTGAGTTTCAATTGAAATTAGTTAGATCAAAATCAAAATTGAAATTAACTAATTAATTTTAAATTTATTTAAAATTTATCTTATTTTAAATAAAAATAAAATTTTTATTAAATTTAATTATATCGAAACGAATTGAAATAAATCAACTTGAATCAAATTAAATTAAATTAAATTAATATTGAAATTGAAATCGAAGAGAATCCTTTGATGTAGCCTTAGATCCTTAATTTTTTTATGATCGGAACCACCAATTTAACTTTGACTAAAAATCAAATCATATTAAAATCATTTTTTAAAATATGAAATTTTAAATTTAAATTTTCATTAAATTAAATAAAAAAAAATAATGTAAAGCACAAAATTCAAACCATACGGTATATGCATAATTGCGCTCATAGAAAGCAAATAGGTCAGAAGAGATTTAAGGAAAACCTCTCTCGTATCTCACTAGACTTTCTCTCACTAAAAACCCCCCCAATATAAAGATGGCTTCATGGAGGGATTGTTCCCTTGATGACAACCGCTCTCTCCCTCCCTTACTTACTCCTCTTTTCTTCTCACATCATTTTTCTTCTTTTTTGTATGGCATCTTTCATTTTCTTCTTTCTCTTTTTCCTTTTACTTTGTCTTCGTTCCTCTTGTTCTTTTAGTTTTCATATGGGTTTTATTCATCTTAGTGCGGGCATTGTTCTCTCTTTTGTTAGTTCCTCTCTAGTCTCTCTAGGGAGTTTTTTTTTTGTTTGTATTTGGGAAGAGAAAAAGGCTAGATTGGGTGAGCCTTGGACTGATCTACTCGACATCCAATCTATCTCCACGGAGAATAGCATTTTTTTGACATTAAAATAACTTAGACCACTAGCTTGCAGACCTTTTCAAAAGATTGATCCAGCCTATCTAGAGATTAACAAAATTTTTGTATATCCGCCTCCTTTTAGGACTCACAGGTGGTCTTCAATCTGTGTTCTCACCTAGTTTTAGGTGGCTCACTGATCATTAATCTGATGTCTTTTTTATTTTTTAAAGCTATGTAAACATAAAGTGTATTAAGAGTGTTAGAAATCAGTTTATTTGGATGTTTGAATATGTTTTAGTTAGATTTCTATTATTGTTCTCTCTTTGTTTTAATCGAATGAAATGGATTCTTTGTTAAAAGGAAAAGAATGGTTGAGATACCAAATCAAGTTCACATACAAAGAGTGATTGTCTCTTTTCATCCCTTATAAACAATAAGGTTTCATTTGGAATAAATCATTTGAAAGGAAAAAAATTCAAATAAATTGTCACACAATTATAATTAATTTTTTATTACTTTAAAAATGAACTTTTTAAAAGTTAAAAAGAATTAAATTATTTCATCTCAAATATGAAAACTAACAAAAAGAAATTAATTCATTTAAATTCTTGTAAAATTCTATATTTTAAAGAGAAATAAAAGGTCAAAAAGGGTGAATTAAAAAAAAAAAAAAAGAAGGGAAGTGACCGTGTGTTTATGTTACCGAGTAGGTTTAAAGTAGTGTCCGTAGGTCTAATATAGCAATTTCAATTCCAAAAGAAGGGAAGTGACCAATAAAAAAACAGAATAAAGAAAAATTAGAAAAGCAAAATGGAAGAAAAAGGAACCAAAAATTCTTGAATGTTTTAACTTTCATTTAATTTCCAAGGCATTCAATGATACCCATTACCGTCCTTAATATTGAATTATATCCAAGTGCTTATTTTCTCCATTCATGTGATTCCTCTTGTTGCTATACATAGAAAACTCTATTCAACCTTTCTTAATTATAATTAATTATATATACTAACATCATTAATTATGATAAAATTCACCCATAATAATTATATTAATCTATTAATTTATTGGTTTAAACTATTATTTATTTAGAATTATAAATAATATATTCTCAATGCGTGTAGAAAATGTGTTAAAGCTCATTAGATTTAACCCATGAAAAGAATCTAACTTCACTAAAAACTAATTGATTCCTTAAGTCCTCATGCACTTAATGCTAGGCTAATTAAACGTATGTGTACAAGTTTAAATTTAAGTACATGATAGATGTTCTTTATATATAGCAATAATATTATGAATTTATTTAATATAATTTTTTTAAAAAAATTGTGATATAATTAGTGCTTAATTAATTTAGTTTCATATGATTATTGAAATGATATATATTACACAGAATTAATTAAAAAATATATAATAAGTGTATAAATTTAAATATAAATATTTAATTTAATAATAATTTTTTTTTAAATACATATTTTTTGACATTCGAATTGAAAATAATATTTAAATAAAATCTTTTCAATAATAACAATTTCAAGATTTGAACTCTTAATCTTTTATAGATGAAATTCACTTGGGATCGACTCTATGCCATTGATTCTAACACATGAGATCGAATTTATAATAGCTACATCGTTCTGGACCATAGAAGCATTAAAGAGAGGAAAGGGGTAGGGATACATTATCTATGAAATATAATAACTCTCCCAACAAAAACTATATTCTCATGGAAGCCTACTGTTAGCTTGTCATTTCAACTTGAATATAAAAATTTTATTTTAGGTATCGAAGCCACTCAAAAGGAAATTCCTTTTGCCCACTGCACTGCTTTATTGAAAAGTGAAAGCAACTTCTCCACCCATATATATATATATATATATATATATATATATATATATATATATATATATATATATATATATATTGTTGTTAATGTGGGTACTATTTTTTTTTAAATTTTATATTTAACAAATATATATAACACATAACGTAAAACCAAGATTCAAGAAACACAATTAGTATTAATTACTATAAAAACAAATGAAGCTTCAAGGGAAGGAATGCTCTTTAAACTGAGCCAAACTACACCTCCTGCTTTGTAAATAGGTTTGTTTGTCTTGCCATATATAGTTAACCCAAAGGAAAATTCTGTATACACTGGGGTGTATATACATTCAATCAATAGAAAATTAATAAATTATTATTTTAAATAAATTTTATCATAATTTTATATAATATGATACATATAATTTGATTGAATGTATATATTCGAATGTAAGTAAGACTCACTTAATAAAATCAATTCAGTTTGTAGTATCTATCAAGAAGCTCCATAGATTTCATAAAAATTGATATGGGTGTTTGCCAGCAATCTAATAAAAAAGCAAATTGTTGTATTAGATAAATAATTTTGAATTAATTTTAATTAAGTGCAGGCCCATGGGAAAGCTGACTATAAATACCAGCACCAGAGTAGGACTCAAGTGATATATATCAACTAATGTCATAAATCATAATAATCATCCCCTCCACAAAAAAGTCCTAATACATATTATACAAAGTGCTAACTTATCATACATCTTTTTCATATGATGCCTCTTAGTAATATATATATATATATATATATATAAATACCCTCATTTGTTGCTTAACACAGGAAGCCAAATAGCTTTGCTTTTGCATACACATATCCCCCATTTCTTCCCAACTTCTCTCATCTCTTTCTCTCACACTTTTCTTTTCTTCTCCCTCTGCTGCTCACGCAAAAAGAGAAGCTTGTACAAGTACAACCCATTTCATTTCATTCTCCTCTGCGACGATTCGCTGCATATTAAAGGTATATTTATATATATATATATATGGATTTGTGGTCCAGTGTACAATTATGTCGAGCATACTAATTAATTAAATTAATATTTATATTTAGAGTAAATTATGAGTTAATTATTTATAATTTTGACAGGTAATTAAGTGAATAATGAATATGAGGTTTTCGGCTTCGGTCCAAAAGCAAATACAGCCCCTTGTGAATTTACAAAGAGCCATAAATATGGAGCCTTTCTTTCGCCGAAAAGATAAGGTTGTGTTCGTTGTAGGCCCAACCGGCACTGGTAAATCAAGATTGGCTATTGACCTCGCAACTCGTATCCCAGCGGAGGTCGTTAATTGCGACAAAATGCAAGTCTATAAAGGCCTCGATATAGTCACTAATAAGGTGACTCAAGAGGAGTGTCGCGGTGTGCCTCATCATTTGATAGGTGTAGTAGTAGACCCTAATGCCAATTTCACTTGCGATGACTTTCGCTATCATGCCTCCGATGCCGTCCAATCCATTGTCGCTCGTGATCGCTTACCAATCATTGCTGGCGGTTCTAATTCTTTCATTGAGGCTTTAGCGAATGAGGATCCTGATTTTCGATTGAGGTATGAATGCTGCTTCTTTTGGGTGGATGTATCGTTGCCTGTGCTGCATTCATTTGTAGCTGAACGAGTCCATCGAATGGTGAAAGCTGGATTGGTTAACGAGGTGAGAAACATATTTGATCCAAACAAAACTAACTATTCACAAGGAATAAGACGAGCAATTGGAGTCCCTGAATTGGATCATTATTTCCGAAGTGAATCAATAGTGGATGCCAAAACTCGAGCCAAGCTCCTGGACGTAGCTATTGCAAAAATTACAGAGAACACATGTATTCTAGCGTGCCGTCAATTGCAAAAAATCCATCGGCTTTATAGTCGATGGAGTTGGAATATGCATCGCATCGACGCTACAGAAGTATTTTTAAAAAGCGGAGAAGAAGCTGAAGAAGCATGGGAGAAGCTTGTGGCGGGTCCTAGTTCCATGATCGTGGAGCGATTCGTTTACGATGAAGATCGTATGGCTGCCATTGTACCATCACCCATTCCTATTCCCGCCATGGCAGCCGCTGTAACTCGATAGAACTGTCTGTCTTCATTTGTGTTTCCTTGGCGAGACAATTTTGGTGTTTGTAAGTATGTATTATAGGAAAATAAAATAAAAATTATTAAAAAAAAAAGAATAAAGAATTTACAGCGTGATGTATTTTAAAAGGAAGTTTGTTGCTGTGGGGGAGACCGTCACCGGTACCGTTACCGTTTTACTTGGCCAATAAAAAGTTTTACCGTTGAAGGCGAAAATAATAATAATAAAAGACTGCCGTACAAATTGCAACCGGAGCTTACTCGTCCGTACTAACGTGTGGTGCACCTGCACTAATGATGATGCAGTTGGCTTTTTTTGCGGGACCCATGTTTGTGATTTGCAGCTGTATTTTTTTTTTTTTCTTTCCCACCACGATAGCTACATGGTATATATACGATGGAGATTGGAATATCTGAAGGTGAGTGAACCTCTTTTTTTTTTTTTTTTGTTCCTCTATCTTATGCATTAACCCCACTTGATTAATCACAACCGTTGAAAACCCTCATTGTGGGACCAGAGACCCCATGATTTGATGGGGATATGTAATGTGGTGTGATTGAATTTGATGTTTGGGGGGATATGTGAGCGGTTGTGATTGAAGATTATAAACAAGCTGATTGCTCAAAGGTAACATGCAAATGGGAATCTTAAAAAAGGACAAAAGGTAAAAACGACAATTTAATTTGGTGTGACCCATTGAGGAATTGTCGTTTTCAGGCAACAATTAATGTTTCCAACTGAAGAATAATGGTGGGCTTTATACCCACTCACCACCCTCCATAATAAAAAGGTATATGTGAAATTGTGGACCCATATGGCCAAAGGAAATAAAAATTAAAAAAAAAAAGATAAATTTTGTTTTGAAGCTTGTCATTGAGGAAAAATTAGCATAACAAGTGTCTAAATCAGGTTTTTCCATTTTTTATTTGTCTCCTATCGATACTTCAATTTAAAAAAAATATATATATACTTTAATTGATGACTCTAATAATACCAGTCTAAATCAAGTCTAAATCAGCTTTTTGTAAAGGAAGAAGCTTAATCTTGGCTTTGCACCTTATGTCCAAAAAGTAGACTGAGACTCCGATTTCTAAAGCTTCTTGGCCTTTGGGTATCCATATCGTCTTTGTTTTTTGGCCAACAAAGGGAACTCCTTGGCATCTCTTGCATTCCATATTTCATGGTGTAAGTAATGCCACAAAAAGTTTAATTTTCTTATAATTAGCAAATCTTATTCAAACATCCCATTATTAGAAATTTAAGAAAAGTTTAGCATGTCCAGTCTATAATAGAGAAAATAGTCTCTAAATTAATAACTATATATATATATATATATATATTAAGGAAAAGAATTGTGATCAATATAAGAGGTAGGATGTTAGGAATATGTAGGTTGAGAAGTTAGAAAACTATAAGGCTTTGGTAAAAAGTTAAACAAATAAGAGTTAAATATTATTTTTATAAATTAATTTTAATTATTAATTTAATTTTTTAATAATAATATTTAGCCCACTAAGAGAGTATAAATACTAATTAGGTTAAAAGTTAACATTGTTTTTGTAAGTATTCAAATAATATTAATGAGAAAATAAAAGTTATAAAATAATAATTATCCTTTGTTAATTGCGCGCTACTACATAATAGATTTAAGGCAACAATAAAAAATCACTGTTATATATGCTTAAACTGTAGCCATAAGTCAATGATAACGGTTTGAGAAACATTACATTTGTTTCAATTGCCATCACATAAAGCAGTTATTTGATTATGTTTTTGCAACGGATAAAAATCACTATCTTGAATAAGTGTAAATCATTATTTGAATAATTTTCATAGTAATTTTATTAATTTTTTATATATAATTTATTAATTTATTTGCAACGATTTTAAACTGTTATAAAATCATTGTCTTATACGTATAAAGGTAATAATTTTATAACTACTGCTAAGAAATCATTGCCTTAAATATGCAGAAGTGTCATAATAATTCTAATTAGAAAAGTATAGAAGTTGCTCACTAGTTTAATGATTTGTTTAGTATTATTGTTAAAACTGAGTTTTAAAAAAGCATTTGTTTAAATATATTAGTTAGAGAATAATTAAAAATAATTTAAAATTAAATCTAATAAGTTTTAATTATTAAAATACTAAAATAGTAAAATAATTTTTTTTTATTCTAATTATATTTTTTTAAAAATTTTTTCCTTGAAAATTAACTTTCCCTAAACCTTGATTAATCTTAGATGTTACAAAGGGACAATCTATTTAAGTGCATGCTTAGTTATTTTTTACGACTTTGAACCCTGCGGATGTGGTCAATATCTTGAAAGCAACATGCACACATGGAACAGCTTGCAAATTAATTAAGAATCGATAATTCGATGAATAAGGCCTAAACCCTTCACTATGCTACTCCATTAGAATAAGAATACCAACCTAAATATTGGTAGGTTGAGTTGCTATCCAAAGCTACATTATCAGTATCGAAGAAAAGCTTGATTAGCTGATATCACCACAGGACTGCCACTAATTAATAGATTATTACTTAATCAAGCTGATTATATTATCACAGCTAGCGGCCTGCAATTAATTTAAACTTCATTTCATCAGCATTTTGAGGTTGAGGGTGATTCATGATTGAGACTACAAGAGGGTAAACTTTAAGGTTCAAGACACACGAAGACACATCCATAGGTAGCCATTAGTTAGTACCATGGATATCCAATTGTCCTTTTTACGAGATGACAATATAAAGATCAATCATTCCACTATCAAACCTTATCTTTTGAAAATCAAATGTTTGGATCGATACAAAAGAAACCAGCAGTGTCATCCAAGTATATATCTCACCTCCTCTCCTTTCCTTCCTTACCACTTGTGAACTCGAAGTTTTTTCTTTTTGATAAGCCTTATGGACTGGAAGTGTGTCCTTATAATTGAGGATATTTGGTGCATGCACGGTGTGATGATAGTTGGGTCACGTCAGTAACCCAAAATTTTGACTTGCATAGACATATTTACGTGCCATCAATCATATCACAGTCTCTTCCTCAATGAATTCAGTAGTGCATGCCAATATATTCTGTGAGTATTGCGGCTTCATTCATTAATTGGCTTTCTTCTTAATCATATACATGTACTGTTTTATCATGATCTTGATCAAACTTTGTTTATATAGCTTGCTATCAGTGTTTGAGAATAATATTGTGGTAATTAAGGACGAGATTCTCGATCTTGCTAAATGTTTCAGATTACTGAAGAAGGATAACAAGAGATCAATAAAACCCAATATTCAATTTTATAGTAAAATTCAATTTATTTATTAATAAATTTCATGATAAAAATTATCTATAAATAAATTTCTTTGTTTTATATATTTTATATTAAATGTAAAATTCATTTCAAATGAAATGAATTTTATATTTAGAATAAATAAAATAAAATAATTTATAATAAAATGTTAATTTTGTTATTTGAAATATATATATTTTTAAATTTAAAATTTATTTGTAAATTTTTTCAATTTTAATGGAATTTAATTTAGTTATGACAAATTTTATGGCGTTGATTATTAATAATTTCAAATAAATTTTTATTTAAATTAAATACTAAAATTTTAAATTTATAAATAAATTTTATAGAATTTTATATAATTCATTTATACCAAGCATTACCTAAGATATTCAACTTAATTAAGTGCTTCTCATTTGCTGTAATATTTCAATTAGTAGACTCGAACTCTGTCAACTTCTGAAAGTATTTTTGAGTCATTTACTATTAAATGGAATATATGTTTTTGTCATTAAAATAGCCAGCTAGCCAGATATTTTTCATAATATCACACCTTATCTGTTGTGTGGAACAATTTATGGCAATCCTTCACTAAATTCTCATTCCAAGCTGACCTGCATATGGGACGAAAATAGCCGTTGCAACTTGCAATCCAGTAGATATGAGATTAATTGCATGCTTCTAGGTCACAATTGATTCAAAAAAAAAAAAAAAAAGGCTACATACAAACAAAGAATCCTACTGTGTTTTTGCATGCAGGAGCTGCCAAAATGTCTTGTTCAGTAAACCACGCCCCATCTTCATTCCAAGAATCTCATAACTAGTGATCCGCTAATATCCCCTTTAATTTTTTTTTCTGGCATTTTCTTTGTGTAGTACAGATTCCTGTCAACAAGCTTAGTTTGGATTACATTACATGTTGTGTTGTACATGATATGTTATAGGTTTGGTTTCTTTTTTCAAGTTCATTGGATTCTTGTAAATGTGTAGTTTCGCATAAACCGTACAACTTTTTCGGATTTGTATTTACATTGTCCCTAGCAATTGTTGATGTGAACCTGAAGCTTTCCTTGAATGCTTGAGTTGTCAACAATAAAAGTCAGAACTGGAACCAAATCTTTCTACTCCCATGATTAAGTTAGCTATAGAGAAATTGAAATGATGTTGTCACAGGGATCTCCACAAGAATGGATCTGCAAAACAGTGAAGCACCAGCTAGGTTATTTGACCACCGCTTCGATGCCTAAGTCAATATTGATAATTTTGAGAATGAGAGTAGACTTGAAAGAATAAGGTTGAACCCTGTGTACCTGTCAATCTTTATATATATATATATATATATATATAGGCATCAGTTAGACTCCCATTAGGATTAGGAGTATTGAGTCATGATAGGGGTTAATCTTCGAATATCTTGGATTATCCTATTAATAGAGTTATTGTTGCTCTAGGAGTCATCCTCTTGTTAGGATTCTAACTCATCATACGAGTATTTCGAAATCCTCTCTTGGGAGAGGGAGCTCTACCGTGGGAGGGATCACTTGGTAATGGGCTTTATACCTGCCTAGGTCCTAGTGCCGGTCCAGCTCGTGGGATTAGGTCGTAACATCTCTCATGTCCGAGCATCCCTTATGCCTATTGGGTGAGCATGATCCATGGGTGAACATCCTTATACTAGCTGGACAGGCGAACGTCCCATGGGCGAGCGGGTGAACGTCTTTATACCAGCTGGATGGGCAAATATCCCATGGAAGAATAATGTTATTCCTACTGACCGGGTGAACATCCCATGCATGAATGGTATTCGAGTGAGTAGCATCATTAGTCCCCCCACCCCCCTCCTCTTATTTGAATCTTTAGGTTCGTTTCTTCTATCTTTTTCTTTTCATGTGTTTTGCTAGTCGAACCAATGTCCATCACTTGGAAGATTTATGAACTCTTTGCCTAGGCGAGTGAGCTTTTCCTTGTATATTAAGTGTCAATAATTGCCTTAGGCTAGGCGGGCGAGCAAACGACTTGGTTGGATAGGCGAGCAAACACTTTAGTAGAATAGGCGATTGAATACCTTATGATGGGTGGGCGACTGGACACCTTGGTAGATGGGCGATTAAATGCCTTAAGAATAATGGGCTAGTGTTTGGTCCCTTTAGATAGGTGAATGAATACCTTAGCTAATTTGGCAGGCGGATAAATGCCTTAGGGCAGGTGAGTAAAAGTCCAGTAGGCAAGCGGATAAATATCTTTGTTATGGCGAGTGAGTAAATTTAGCTTGGTCGGCAGGCAGATAAACATCTTTGTTAGGACGAGCGAGTTAAGTCAATCAGGTAGGTAGGCAGATAAATGCCTTTATTAGGACGGGCGAGTAAATTCGACCTGGTAGGTAGGCAGATAAACGCCTTAATTAAGATAGGCGAGTAAAGTCAGCCTAGTAGGTAGGTGAGTAAACATTTTTGTTAGGATGAGTGAGTAAATTCTGCACGATAGGCAGGCAAATAAATGTCTTTGTTAAGACAGGCGAGTAAAGTCGACCCCGTAAACAAGCGAATAAACGCTTTTTCTAGGGTGGACGAGTAAATTTGGCCCAGTATGCAGGCGGACAAACTCCTTTGTTAGGACAGGCGAGTAAATTCAACCCTATAGGCAGGTGGATAAACACTATATTATGGCGAGAAAGTAAAATCAGCCCAGCAGGTAGAAAAACACCTTTATTAGGGTGGGCGAGTAAATTCGGCTTGATAAGCAGGCGAATAGATGCCTTAGGTTGGCCTGGCGAGTGATCAAACCCCCGAGGGCAGGCGGATAAATGCCTTTGTCTGCAAACATAATAAGAAAAAAATCAAATATGATCTTTTAATAGATAAATAAAAAGACTATTTAGTTTAATGATACTCTTGTTTAAATAATCAAAGTAATTTAATTGATAAAACTTAAGTTTTTATTGTTCTATGATCTGGGCATTGTCGTCTCCTATCCAAGTAGCTTGACCACCTAGAAGAGACACCCTTTGTCTCATTACTTACTATTGTCCTTCTTCAACTTTCTCTATTTTTAGCTTACCTTGCTTTTCATCATCTAACCGAATATACTTTTGTGCCTTCTCTATCAATTGGTAGTATGTCCATGCAGGGTGTTTTATCAAAAAATTGACAAAGTTGACATTGGTAGAACCTTTTTTCAGGGGTTCACAGGCTATCTCATGGTTTAGTTGTTCCCCTTGTATGGCTTTCAAATTGAACTGATTATGTAACTCTGAAGGCTTTTCCCTTTTTCTGCTAGATCTTTTGTAGGTCAGAGGACAATTTTTAGGGTGGGATACAAGTGATAAATTTCTATTTAAAGTCACTTGCCAGTTAGTTAAAGTTTTGGTGGAATTTATTGGGAGGAGTTAATACCACCTTTGTGCTATACCGGTTAGGGTAGATATGAGAAGACCCTATAAAGGATAAAGTCATTGACATTCAGGAGTTGCATGCTAGTGTGAAAGTTAACAAGGTAACTGCTAGGGTTGGACTTTCTATCATATTTGTCCAAACTTGGGAGCTCAAACTTTGCAGGAAATAGCTCAACCAAAATCTCCTTTAACAAAGGAGACTAGTCTCCCACACCAAAATCATCTCATAAAGCTATCTCTTTCTGTAGCTTCTCCACTACCTGGATCAATCCCCAATGAATAACTCTTTTAGCCGAGTCAACTTCCAGGTCTTTCTTCTCTTTCTTTTCTGAGTTAGACTTCTGCTAGTGTTGGCAGTGGTTGTGGATCTAAAGCCATGATACGATGGAGATGACAGCAATCACAAGTTAAACATGTAGTGATTATTTCCCACAGATGATGCCAATGATGCTGTCACAAGGATTTCCACAAGTATGGATATGCAAAATAGAGAAGCATCGGGTGGGTTAGTTGACCATCGCTCTGATGCCTAAGTTAGTATTGATAAATTTTAAAAATGAGGTAAAGTTAAAAGCATAAGGTTAGACCATGTGTACCTATCAATCTTCATATATATATAGGTATTAGTTAGACTCCCATTGGGATTAAGAGTGTTGAGTCATGATAGGGGGTTAATCCCCAAATATTTTAGACTATCTTGTTGATAGAGTTCTTATTATTCTAGGAGTCATCCTCTTGTTATGATTGTAACTTATCATACGGGTATCTCAGAATCCTTTCTTGGGAGGGAGAGAGAGATCTCCAGAGGGAGGGAGATCTCCCATGAGAGGGAGATCTCCCATGTAACATCCCACACCCAGCTGAGAGCGATCCTTTATGAGGACATGGCTCATTGGCAAGGGGGCAGGAATGAACCGAGTTTCACATCAGAAAGGGAGGGGAAAGTGATGAGCTATATAAGTGACAAGCCTTCTAACCTGGATAGTGTGCTTCTAGTGGGCCAAAGTGGACAATACTATCTAGTGGGTCAGGAAGGGGCGTTACAATATGGTATCAAAGCCAACCTCCCTTAGTGCGGTAAGGTTTAGGGATGAACCAGGCAGAGGCTGGTGGGCCTGTAACATCCCGCACTAAGCTAAGAGAGATCCTCTGAGAGGACATGGCTTGCTGGCGAGGGGGCAGGAATGAACTGAGTTCCGTTTCAAAAAGGGAGAGGAAAGTGATGGGCTATATAAGTGGTAAGCCTTACCTAGATAGCACACTTTTGGGCTTCAAAGAAGGGGTCCAAGGGATAAAGCCGTGAGATCCAGTGGGCCAAAGCGGACAATACTATCCAGTGGGCCAGGAAGGCGCATTACATCCCACGTCTAAGCTTCCCTTATGCCTATTGGGTGAGCATGATCTATGGGCGAACGTCCTTATACCAGCTGGATGGGCGAACGTCCCATGGGTGAACAATGTTATTTCTACTAAGCAGGTGAACATCCCACGAATGAGTGAGATTTAAGCGAGTAGTGTAACACCCCTATTTGCATGGCCTGGTATATTTTGCTGTTTCGGTGATCGATGTCAGTCCTGACAATTAAGAGAATTAGAACCTCATCTAAGACACCTAGATAAGCCCTGAATGAAAATAATTAGTGATTGCCAATTAGTTAGTTAAAAATAATAAAAATAGAACAAAAAAAGGTTAAATGAGCCAGGAGTCACATTGATGGGTGACCTTCCCGGGAAGTGACTCCGAGGTCAGTCTTAACTCGAATTTTGAACCAGAAAATGTGACGCCGCGGTCCTTAGGACTACTGCGAACACAGTGAAAAAGAGAAAATCACGAAAACAAATTGTTAAGTACGTCAAATAATTAGGTTAGGGATTCGAAAGAAATATTGAATAACTTGCAAACCGGATTGAATCAGTGAGGGGCAATTTAGTCAATTCACCCCTAGAGCTGACTCATGATCTAACTGTTTAATAAAATCAGAGAAACGAAAATTTTGGAATCGAGAATTAAATTAAGGAACTAATAGAAAAATAAATACAAAAGAAAAAAAAAAGAAAAAGTTTATTATATCACCTTACATCACTATTATGATATCATAAATAATTTTAATTTTTCCTACAAATATTGACCAAGTCAAATAAGAATAAAAGACATAAAATAACCAAAAACTAAAAAGGAAAACTTCATCTTCTTCTCCCATCAAGTTCAGCCGCCCATCCCCTTTGCCATCTCCATTGATGAACCTCCATGAAAGCTTGAATCCAAGCTTGATTCCACCCACTTAACCCTACTTTGACCCCAAATTAATCCATAAAAACTTGATAACATCACTTGAGAAAGTGATTAAGTAAGAAAGAAAGAAGAAACAAGGAGTGAAATTAAAGAATTGAAGTTCAAAGTTTGAGGTAAGCAAATTAATTTGAAAATTGTGTTTAATACTTATGCTTTTAGTTCAATCCACCTAGAAATCAACTTAAAAATCAAAGAAAACAATTGTTGGGGGACTTTTAGGGAATTTGGCCAACCATCAAGGGAATGTGAATTGAATGATTTTGATGTATTTGAATGGTTGTTTATGTTGAGTTATGTATGTAGAGTATGGATATATATTTTGAATGTATTAGATTTGAACTTTATGTAATTAGGGTTCTTGAGTATTTTGACAATTGGGAAAATTTTGTGGAATTGGTCAATTGATGCCATTGACTTTACTTGAGTTGAGAAATAGTCAATTGTGACCATTTGTGGTGTGTGTGAATTGCTAGAACTAAGTTACAATTTGGATTGGTTAGTGATCAGATTCTGGCAGCTTGACCTAGGTCCTTTTCAGGGACCAAAACTGAAAATTTACCAACCCAATTGGTGTGAGGCTAATTGAGAATGAAACTAGACACATAATGGACCATTTTTCATTTGGGAAGCATGTCTAGAAAATGACCATAACTTAGTGAACAATTAGGCCAAATCTGGATTTGAGCACACTGCTCTGTACAAAAATGACTAAATGAACAGTAGTAACTTAAATGACCATAACTTGGTCTAGGAAGGTTCAAATGACCTGAATCTTATACCGATGGAAAGCTGAGACATAGCCCTACAACTTTTATGAAGAAAATAAACCCAAAATTTGACCATAACTTATCTGAAAAGTCACTTGCAATTAGCATACCAAAACTGCCAGTATCCAGAAAATACCCAGAATTCTGGGTAACACAAAATCCGGTCAGCCCCATTCAAATAGTCATATCTTGGGCTACAAAACTCCAAATGGAGTGATTCAAAAAGGAAATTAAAGTTAAGACAATAAGAAATAAGTTTTATGAAGAATACTTTATCAAATTCTAACAGCAACATAACCAATGGAACAGTATAATACAGGACACCAAATCTGAAAATTTTGAAATTGTGTCTAGGAGAACTAAAAATTTAAGGGACAACCAAAACCAACAAATTTGATAGCCAAAATGTGGTATGTAGGTGAAATTGAAATTCTCATGCCTATTAAGCATAAGAAAGTCAACAAATTGATTAGAATAGTATCGTGAATAGTAACTCCGAAATGCAATATTCAAAGAATATTAAATTAAGCATATTAGGACTCGAATAAGTAATTGTGAAATTCTTTAATAGATTTATGATAAATTGTGATATTGAAATACTGTAAATTTGTGTATTTCAGTTGAAAAGAATACCAGAAAATAACCTGAGACATTGAGTCAAGGCCAAGAGGTGACTCGCATAAAGTTTGTGCACAATATAAAATTTGTCTTTAAATTTCTTTTGCAATTGTATAAAATAAATTGTGATTTATTTTTTATTATTGCAACTTGTGATTGAAATGAACAATTTGTGTTGATCTAAATTATTGTAAAGTTTAATTGTAGGTGTTTAATTGGGCAGTAAATGTTTAGTAAATTGCTAAGGTAGTTTTGAAACCACAATGTCATGACCATATATTTGAATGCCTCACTAGCATAACTAGTGGGAGGAATTAGTTTTGAATTTTGATTCCCTCTCTGGCTGAAGTGTTTAGGTTGTGCCAGTAGAGGAATAAATTGAATGGGTACCCATATATTGAGCTAGCTAGCCTTGAGATTTCTCATAAGCCTCCAGCTATTAAGATGAATATTGTTTTGATGGCATGATATAACTGTGTGTTTTTATAAAATCTTTTTTGAGACTTCCTAAATGAGATTGTTTGGACTAAAAATTTATAAATTATGTTTTGTATCTGTTTTTCATGTTCAATACCATATTTGAATAAATGTGATTTGACTTATGCATAAAATTTTATTTTAGTATGTTGTGCACCACTGAGTCATAGTACTCAATGATAACTTTTTATTGCTGTCGCAGGTAAAGAGACTGGTAGAGTAGCTGAGTGAGCTGCTAAGGACTGCTGTGCTACTTTTGGATATTTTGTCGGGTATAAATTTTATACCCTGATTGTATATATTTATTTTAATATATGTAACTATATGTACATGTGTAAAATGGTCTTGAGCAGTTTGTACAGATTTTGTAATAATATTATTTTAAATTTTATGGTGTAAAAATTGACTGGTGTATGTAAATTAGTTTTTCTTCAATGACTGTGTATTGTGAAAATATTTAAATTGAGAATTTCTTTGAATTATAGAGTTTGGAAGAAATTGTGATGATTTGAGTTATAGTGGTGGTTGTGATTTGATGAAGTGTATATTTGGAAGTGTTTTTCACAGGTGAAAATTTTTGGTTTTTGCAAATACTGTCGGCACTCTGCCAAAATTTTTTAAAATTTACAGAAAAATAAAAATGGACAAAAATTTTGCATGACTTTTAAACCTTAATTAAATACTTTAAATTCTTACAAAAAATGCTCACCACTTTCAAAAAGTAAGAAAATGGTTTTAAAATCTCTTGTAGTATATTTAATGGGTTACCGATAGGCGAAGTCGGCACTCTGCCAAAATTTTCTAAAATTTACGGAAAAATAAAAATGGACAAAAATTTTGCATGACTTTTAAACCTTAATTAAATACTTTAAATTCTTACAAAAAATGCTCACCACTTTCAAAAAGTAAGAAAATGGTTTTAAAATCTCTTGTAGTAAATTTAATGGGTTACCGATAGGCGAAGTACGGTAATTTATTAGGTATACTACAGAATCATGTTATGCCTTACAGAGGGGTAAAGTGTGACAAGTAGCATCATAAATGAGTACATAATATTATGTGAGATTCTAAAGACCTACATTTTTCTTATATATTTTTTTTAATTTAATAAGAGAATTGAGGGAGTAGAGATTCATTATTTCTTTAGCTATTGGACTAAACTAGCTAGATTATTGTTGGGATTTATAAAATTATCTTTATTTTTTTTTTTATATATACTTTAGAAGGTTTTTGGAGGTAGCAATCTCTTTTCTCACTATTAAAAATGTGAATTATCTTAAAATAGATAGTTGAAAATACTCGAACTCGAGATTTTTCACTCCTTGCATGTTAAAAATATAGAAAAACCAATCAGGATACTCCTGCTTGACAAATATATTATTAACCCTACTTTGACTTCTACGAAATTTAGTATGTTGATCAACACTGATTCATCTTATGATGTGTCTCATTAAAATTCAATATTTTACCCAAATCAAATGGCGCAATTTAAATTTATGTGTCTTATTTGGGCGAAAGCGGTCAATCACTTAGGATCTATTTACTTGTGGAATATAATTTTTTATTTTTTAAGAAAAATTCAGTTTTATTTTTTATGGAAAGCAAGAAAAACATGAAAAATGTTTTTGCATGTAAATAATAAAAAATAATTTTTAATTTGAAAAGATAATAAAATTATTCATTCTTTCATAATTAAAAAAATAAATCATGTAAAATGTATTTAAAAACTTATTTTATTTTAAAATTTTTGTAATATGTATTATTCATTTATTTTATAAAAATATAATTATTTTTTTATCATTGTAAATAAATATTTTTTAAATAATTATTTAATTTTAATTATAAAAATTATAATATAATTTTAGTTATAAAAAGTTATTGTTTTTCATTTAGAAAATAATTAGAAAAAAAAAATTTATTATAAAGGAAAATAATAAAAAATAACTTAAATTTGATTCAAAACCTTAGTTAAATATTAAAAAACTAAAAAACTGATTTTCTAGTTTTTCAATTGGAAAAACTACATATGTGAATACGAAACTCTATTTTTTAATCTTCTTAAAAAACTTTTTCCAAAAAATTACTCTAATTTTTTACAAGTGAATAAACATTAAGATATTTATGAATTACCTTTCAACATAATTAATTTTTTATTATTATCCAACAGATTCAGATAATTAACTATTATTTATTCTTTAAAAGTGATTAAAAGTTATTATTCAATCAATTTAAAAAATTATCAATTATCCTAAAAATCATCGAATTTTATTATTCAACTAGTTCGAATAAACTATTAATTGCAATTGCTTACACAAGCATTTGCTTAATTAATTTTTTTTATATAATTAATTCTAATTACAATTTTAATTCAAGATGTCATAGTCTGGAAAATGACTATACATAATATCATTGAGTTAAACTCATTAGTGTTCGCATAATTTAATTGAATTAAGCAACAATTTGGCTATTGGCATGGCTTGTAAAGACTAAGATATTACAAGCACACTTGGTTCCCTATTTTAAAAAACATAAAAAAATTTTTATATGCAATAACTGTGATATACTAAATGCAAAAGAGCTATTTAGAAATTGTTTCAAGCAAACGTGCACTTTCTTGTTTGGTGGTAGCATGCAAAATAATATATATGTATGTATTATTATCACTTACCTTTTTCTTTTATCATTTCAAGAAACAAGTTATATTAAAATCATTTTAAAAGCTGTAAAGTCTCGATTTTAAATTCAATTAAAGTTTATTATAAAAAAAAAAAATTAAAACCCATTAATTGTTGAGGATAAAATAAGATTATATTCTTCACATTAGAATGCTTGCATTTTGAATCTTTAAAATCTCATGAAAAGAGAATGAATGTAGGTTATTATAGCAAGAAAAAGGAATTTATGTGAAAGAAATGAGTTGGGAGAATAAGTTTTCACTTCAAGAAATGACCATTGAGACGATTAGAGTTGAACTATATTTTCATATATCCTATTGATTAGATGTATATATATATATTCTTTGCAATTGGCTTTATACCATTAAAAGAGTTTGCAAGAGTCAATATATATAAATATATTCTCAATGATTTGATTTCTCATATCAAATTTGGATCCATAATTAGCATGCACTTCTACACTCATGTGTATGCATCATTTGTTTATTATTTAGTTCTAATTAGAGTTAGAATTTAAGACCTCATAGCACTAGAACCTACTTTAATTCGGCCAAGTTAAAGTTTATTGGTATAAATATATGATGAGCATTGAATGATTTCCCACGGCCCTAAACCTTTTTGGGCCGGAATGAAAGATCCTCTACCCAATTTTGCAAGTCCGAATGTCCAATAATAAAAGCCACATTTGTTGGGCCTATTCTGATACAGTTGATTTTATTGACCGCGTTTACTTCTAGGTCATACATCAAACGGGCCCCACCACATTTCATACGGAAGCCGCCACGTAATTCGCACATTGGTGAAGTCAAATTTTTCAATTTTTTTTTTAATTTAATTATTATTTGGCTAATTATTTTTAACAAATGCATATCCTCCGTCTCATTCCTTGGAGAATAATAAAACTGAAACACTGAGATCCAAAGCCTCCAATTTCCATCATCACCGATTAGCTTCTACGACTGCAAGATGAATCTGATTAATGCGGTTATGGCCACCAGGATGTTGACGATGCTTGGCCACTCTAACGGCGTCGGAGAAGGTATTCATTTTGGTTCCATCTGGTGGTTCATTTACGCTGCCATCTCCTGCATACTCGTCCTCTTTGCCGGTATCATGTCCGGTCTCACTCTCGGTCTCATGTCCCTCGGCCTCGTCGACCTTGAAATTCTCCAACGCAGTGGCACCTCCTCTGAGAAGAAACAAGCAGGTCCTCCATTTCACTTCTATTCTAGTTGATATCCCCCTTTTCTTTATTTATTGGATTTCGCTTCACCTTCACCGGCGTTGAATTTTAAGCGTTATTTTTTGAACCTTTTTACTATGATGAAATGATTTTTCTAAATTATTTCCCTTTTTGGAATAATCAGCTGCTATTCTTCCCGTGGTTCAAAAGCAGCACCAACTTCTAGTGACTTTGCTTCTGTGTAATGCTGCTTCCATGGAGGTAATTTCATGAACCTCCCTTGATTTTGTGATTATTATAGTCATATAAATGGCAAATTTTGCACATTTTTCAGTATTATGATGAATTGGATATTTTTTAAAAAAGAAGTGCGAGGTTAGAATGCGAAAGGCTAACAATTGATGCGTGAAGCAAAAGTTAGAAGAAGAGTGATGCGAGTAATTCGAGTGGAATGATAATGGAAAACTCTACAAGAACCTGCCACTGTTGTGTATCATTCATTGCCGCCGCTGTTGTTGCCATATATGCTAGAGATGTTTGTCATTCCTGCCTAGTAATATAATTTGTGTTGATGTGGTAATGTTAGATCATAAATTGAAGTGTCAAAGAAGATGAACTTTGGATTGGCTTTGTACGACATTTCATATAAACTTATTTGGTGATAGGTTTCTCCTCTAAGAAGTTTAAGTTGTGAACCCAAAAATTTAATCTGTGAGGTTGGATGAATATGCATTTCAAGTATTGTAATTCATAATTTGATATTTGTTTACTTAAATGTACGGATCTTTTGGAGAAATAGCTTTAGTACTAAGGACTTCCAACGGAAAAGCTTTACTATAAAACTGAATGTTTCTATATGCTATTACAAAATTGCACAAAATTTACTTTTAATCACATCTATTGACTTTCTTATTGCAATTTGTAGGCTCTTCCTATTTACCTGGATAAGCTTTTCAATCAGTATGTTGCTATAATACTCTCTGTGACATTTGTTCTCTTTTTTGGGGAGGTATGTATGCTACAAATTTCCAAGGCTAAGTGGTTTGAGGGGTTGGGGAAGGGGGATATGTTTGGAAGTTGACATCCCTTGTTTCTCAGGTTATTCCACAAGCAATATGCTCCAGATATGGGCTTGCAGTAGGTGCCAACTTTGTATGGCTTGTGCGAATTTTGATGATTATTTGCTATCCAATAGCTTATCCAATTGGGAAGGTAAACACAAACAAAGATTATACTTAGCACATTTTCAGCAAAGTGGTAGCTCTAATTGTTCGATAAATTTTTAGTCATTTTTATGTGAAATTGCAGAAAAGCAGGCCTAAGACCTGTACATTTGTGTGTATAGATTTACGTAAATATTGGAATCATTTGTTACTTTATATGAATTCATTGAATTAATAATTTGTTTTTTTTACTTGAGGAAATGAAACTTCTTGAGATGCTTACTTTTGTAACATTACATTATGTGTGTTACTTCTTGGTAGCTAATTCGGGCTGAATTTGAATCAAACTGACTGACCCTATCCAAAAGTGGCATATGTAGCATAGTAAATATACCTTTTGCTTGAATTGAGCCCTGCTAGCTTCTAGTTTTGTTTAGTCACTATCTGATGTTCAATGATATGCCCAACAAGTATTGTATTCTTGCATGCAACATTCCTTTATTGCTGACTTGACTATGGTGTGGCTAAAGGTCGTTTTGATTCCTAGAGCTTCTTCCTTCTCTGACCTATGAGGCTGGTGTTATTTCGTTGATGATATCCATGAGGCTTTAAGGATATATATATATATTATTTATTTATTTATAACACTTCCAGCAATCAAAACTTTATTTTTCCTCCTTGTTTGGTTGCTTTCTTCATTATCATCTTCACCCCATTTGCAAAATAAGTTGTTGGAAAGGGAGATCTTGTTTTTAATTTTAGCTTCCATCAGCTAAAAAATAAAATAAAAATATGGTGTCATTCATTCTGCTTCACATTTCTAAATGATGATTTGGTTGATTTCATGTTTTGTGGTGTCATCATTCAGGTTATATCAATCTTTTTCTTTAACTTTATAATGTGTTGTTGTAGATTCTGGACTGGGTTCTGGGGCATAATGAAGCATTATTTAGGCGAGCTCAGTTAAAAGCTCTTGTTTCCATCCACGGTCAGGAGGTAAATTATAAAGTTGCAGAATTAAATACATACAATGTGAAAGTTACTGAACCACATAAAACTTTAAATATGTAGAAACTATGAAAGAATTAATATAATTTATCTTGTATCTTTATAACATGGCGTGATTTTCTTTGTATTTTAGGCTGGCAAGGGAGGTGAGCTCACGCATGATGAGACAACAATTATTAGCGGAGCACTGGATTTAACTGAAAAGGTATACACTGTATGAAAGTAACATGTTCAAAATAGCGCATGTTGTTTATTTGTCTGTTATCATCCCTCCCAAAGGAAAAGGAAAAAGAAAAATCAATATTACAGCCATTTTATTTTGCAACTATTAAAATAGATTAGTGGAAGGGTTGTTCTAATATTTTTGTCATAATTTTATTTTATAGTTATTGCTATGCTAGAATTTGTGATCTCAACAGTGGTTTGCAGATAATTTTGTATTATCATGTCTGTACATGTATTGCTTGCTTCTTTTTATTATCATGGCTGCTTCTAAATCAAACTGTGCTGTTATTGATAATTGCAGTATATTTCTCCAGGTAACGCTTTTTGTTCCATTTTTAAATTTTACAGACTGCTGAAGAGGCTATGACGCCTATTGAATCAACTTTCTCACTAGATGTCAACTCCAAGCTGGATTGGTTAGTCTTGCTTCCAATTGGTTTGTTTGGTATTTTTGTTTGAGATGTTATTGAGAAAAAGACTATATTTAATATATTTATTAGAGAACATTACATTTTGATTTGAATTTAAATTTGACACATTTTAGTCTGAAGGACTTTAAAATAGCAGTTCTTAATTGCTTTGTTCTACAATTTCTGAAAAGGTGCTTTTCCAAAAAGCAATTTCAACGTCAATCCAAACAGGCTCTAAATTATTGTTGACATCTCTTTTTTCCCCTTGCTAATTTTTTTCCCTGTCTTATTCAACTGAACATATGCACTTCTCCAATATATTTGTTTCTTTAAAAATACTGTTAACTTAGGGAGGCAATGGGAAAAGTTCTTGCTCGAGGGCATAGCCGAGTTCCTGTGTATTCTGGGAATCCAAAAAATATTATAGGACTTCTTCTGGTGGGTTTAGAACTAATCTCTTTTTACAAATTTCGGTGCTGTAAACAGAAATCTTGATAAATATCATCCGATTTTATAAGTGGTTTTCCTGTCCTCTTTTTCTTCCTCCCTCCATTCCAATTGGAATTAGGTGAAAAGCCTTCTCACTGTACGACCTGAGACAGAGACCCCAGTCAGTGCTGTTTCAATTCGGAGAATTCCACGGTATGTTCATTTACATTTTATATCTTTCTTTTATCTGTTTGTAATTTTTCCCATAATAAGATATAGGGTAACTATTCATGTGGTTGATTTCTCCAGGGTTCCATCTGATATGCCTCTGTATGATATACTGAATGAGTTTCAAAAGGGCAGCAGTCATATGGCAGCTGTTGTGAAGTCTAAAACTAAAACCAAGGTACCTTTATCAACAGGAGAAAAAGTTGAAGAAAACAAAGCAAATTGTGGGGATTCTCACTTGACAACTCCTTTACTAGCTAAGCAACAAGAGAAATCAGATAGTGTAGTCGTTGATATCAATAGGGTTTCAAGGCCATCCAATATAAATAAGCAAATCACTTCACAATGTAATGATGCAGCAACCAATGGTTTGCCCCAAACATCGGAGTACATTGAAGATGGTGAAGTTATTGGTATCATCACACTGGAAGATGTATTTGAAGAACTTCTGCAGGTAAATTATAGGAATTTGATGTCATGCTTTTTTTTTGGTCCATGCATTTTAGTTGCCACAACCCCATGCACTAATGATGCTCCCAACGATGCAGGAGGAAATTGTGGACGAAACAGATGAATATGTAGATGTACATAGAAGGTATCATGGAGCTGGAACATTAAGATATCTAGTTGTGAACTTGTGATGCTTGCAATGGCCAAAAAATGGATAATTAATTTTCTTTCTTTGAATTTTGTAGAATCCGTGTGGCTGCAGCTGCAGCTGCTTCATCAGTGGCACGAGCTCCATCAAGTCGGAGGTTGACAGTAAACAAAGGAGCTGTAAGTGGAAATCATTTATGAAGTCTTCTATATTTTCCTCATCTATAGCATGCCTAGTGAAATTCAAAAAAGATAGCCATGACCTTGTCACCTCTCCTTGGATGCTGTGTGGACTGGATCAGCATTTGGTCACGATCTCTAGATGTAACTGAATCTCCATTTAGATTCAAATGCTTAAATGGTTAAAGGAAAGAGAAAAGAGAACTACTATTGGCATACATTTTTGTAGGTTTAAGTCATAATATGAAAATTGTTGTACTCATTTCTGGCTACCATTGAGAAATTTCATTCTATCAAATAAACGAAGTGTAGGGGTTTGGTGTTTAAGAAACCATTTCCAAAGATCAAACTCTAGTTGCAAGAAAGCTACCCACTGTTGTGTGTGTCTCGAGATATAGCCATTTTTTCAATATACGAAGTAGGCTCCCTCTAATGACTAAAGGTTAATTCTGTTTTCTATTCTTAAAAATTCCCAGGGAGGTCAAAGCAAGCCAGGGCAAACCCCCAGGAAATCTGAGAATGATTCGAGTACCCCAAGGTTACTAGGGGCTGCTGGTGAGCCTTTTTCTGCAAACAAGAGATGAGAAAGGATATACAGTTGTGTACTTTGCAACAGTTCTGAGAAGAGAGGTACTTTTTGTCCCTACTACAATAAATATGGAATAAATGCTTGTAATATATGGAAATTGATTGTACTGAGCGGACTATCTTCTCCTTCCAGCTACGTGCTCTTCCATTGCTGTTGTTTGTGATGTGTATCGTGTATTGAGAAAAATCTGTGAATATGCTCCAATTACCTTTTGGAACTGTAAGAGATATATTCTGGAATTTTTATTTTTATTATTATTTTTTTTTTGGGATAAAGAGTTGAGAAGGATCCTATCAACAAATTGGTTGAAGCCTGTATCATTGGGTGCTGATGTGGATGTTCCTAGCGTTGATTGCATTATGGAAGACGGTTTCCACTGGAAACGAAAACAATGAGAGAGATTATTTATTTATTTTGGAACTTGTGGGCATGTGAGTGTTTGGCCTATGAATCTTTCAATATTGTCTCCTCTCTCATAAAATTGTTTCTTTGATATGTACATAGAGGTTGCATTAAGTAAATCTATGATGCGGTTCTAGGCACAATTTCTTTCTGGATTTAGTACTATTGCTACAGCAAGACGAGCTTACAAGGAATAGGTTTTATATCATCCCGTAAAAATGCTTGGTGGGAGGCTGCGGTGGCTGATTTTTTTTTTTTTTAATTTCACATGTCGTTGCATTAAAGTCTAAAGGGCATATTATATTAATCAAGGCCCAAGGCCTGGAGCTCAAAACACTGGCCTTATCCAATCAACCCAACAAAACAGACCCAGATCCTAACAGCAATTAGTTGGAATTTCCAAGCAGATACCCAGACAAATCTCGCAGCACTACCGGGCAAGAGCACCGGAACCGGGCAAGGGCAACCCAGAGCCAGACAGGGAGAGATTAGATCAACAGTAGAGAGCACGGATGCAGGAGATCCCATTTAAACCCCCACCCCCCCAATTTTTTGGGGTAGGGAAGCATTATTTCCAAAGCTTGTTCAGGTCAGAAAAGGTTTTCAAATATATTTAATTTATCGTGACCTTTATGAATTACGCTATTATAAATATTTTATATTATTATAATTATGAATAAATATATAATTTAATTTTTAATTATTTTTTTTTATATTAATATCATGATAAATAAATGTGATTTAATCTTTAATTATTTTTTTTTTAAATTATAGAGGTGATTTAATCCACAACAGAACCAAGCACGTGATGTATTAAGTTCACCTGCAAATTTCTGGTGGCATACCACGTGCAACTACTCCGGCTCTCTTTGGTCTGATTACTGGGAACTGAAGTGGTAGTCCCCTGCCAGGCTGCTACGTTAAACTGCAGTGGCCCTACTCGGTACTGCGCCCGCCTAGTCACTACAACTGTGGTTCTTTTGGGGTCACTGTTAGTTATGAGTGATCAAACTTGCTTTTGGAACCCTCCATAACCAAACAGAATTCCACTCTATATTTGTTCATCATAAGCCTAAAATTATGAGATAGATTGGTTACGGTGTGTCTCTGTGTAACAAATGGATAAAAAAAGGCACAGAAACTTCTTTTATTACTGTTCCTCTTACAACACTTATGTATACTTCTTGGCTATGCCAGCCTCAGTCATCTTTACATATGATCTGTTGCTTATCACCCTCACCTCACCATGCAACCTTGGACCTGAAACTATGACACAAAATCCCTCAGGACTCAAGATTGAACAGCTCTGTATCCAGATACTACGACCATCTACTTTCATACTCACTTGTACTTATCATCCCAGCTCAGAAGAATCACCGTGCACCTCCATATGATATAGAGACGCGTTCTTTGCTCCTTAACAAGCCTTGAACACCTTCGCCATGATCGGAGTTTTGGGAATCGCATAGATGGAGATTGTCTTGTCATGTTGGTTTCCATGTAGAGAAAAGACTCCGTAGATTTGCTTATATGTAACTCTTTTCTGAGTAATTGTCAAGGTGGCTAATTATGATTTTTTTTTTGGATTAATAAGGAACTGAGGAAGCTTTTCTTTTCATGGCCTCATATAGAATAAAGCTTGTTCAAAGAAATGCGTGGAAGACAGTAATTGGGTGTCCTGCTGGTTGGTCCCTGATTTGGTTGACATGGCAGGGAAGGTCCCATTGAATCAAAGATAACAAAGCAGACCCATCAGCTTGTCTCCCTTGCCAAATCACCAAGAAAAGGACAGCTGGTTTAGTTAAACTTGGTACGTGGCTTATCCTAATTTTAAAGGCCACCCCTTGTTTCTCTCTTTTCTCTTTGGGCTGTAATTTGTCTCTGTATGTATTTTAGCCCTTAATCCACGCCCACTTCTGCCGGATTTCCTGGACTGATATTAAAGAACTAAAGAAGCACCCAAGATGTCAGAGTCACCGTGGGATTGTTGAGTGAAGGAGTCTAACCTATTAATTTAAAGTATATACAAGCAAAGGATATAATTAAACAACAAAAATATTAATCATTTTCAGGAAGAAGCTAAGGGAACACAAGATTGCATGCATCTGCAGATTGGACACATCTTTCCTAGGACCAATAATTCTTACTTCATGATACAGGACAAGTAATCAAACACAAGCTGAGAAAAAAAAAAGGATTGGAGCAAGTGTTTTAATGTGCCTAGCTCTAGGAGTACTTGTGCCAGCAAAGAAGCATGGAAATGCACACCCTTATGAGATAGAGCTTGCCTCTCTGTTGCCTTACCATTCTCTTCCACTTGCCAAATCTCCTGCTGCCCATTTTCTCATTAGCTAGTAGCTATTGCAGTTGCACCAAATCTTGCTTGGACTATAACCTTATTTATTGACATGCCTCTCTTATCCTATCTTTAATGTGTCCTGAGATTATTACAAACTATAGCCACATTGGAAGACTTGATCAGATTAACTAAGAAGGCCTTGTCAGGAGGTCCACTTGTATCTCCAAGCCACGTATCCCGAGATTATTACAAACTATAGCCACACTGGAAGACTTGATCAGATTAATTAAGAAGGTCTTGTCAGGAGGTCCACTTGTATCTCCAAGCCACGTAGATGTCACGTGCACTTTCCCTATCCAAATTTCAACTCAAAACATTTTCCTATTTTTGTTGAAACTTGCCGGCCACCGATCATTGCTTCCTTCCTTAAGCAGTTAGTCACTATCAAACATGAACTACCCTTATCTTGTACATATAGAACAAACCCACACATCATTATAGTTCTTTATCTTCAAGCCAGAAAAAGGAAAGAAATGACCTTTTGAACACCCATTTGATTATACCCCATGGATAACCCAATATTATTTTATCAATCGCCTAACTCATACTAACTGTGAAATGGTAGGTATACAGGAAGCATTACAGAGATTGTTCTGTTGCCATTAATGTCTTCACAGGAAGATATTAATCTAGGGTCATAGTCCACATGTTCAATCATGTCCTGGTGCCATACTAAAGCATTGCAATGGAAGGTCCTAATCCTTATCTCTAAGCAAGCAGTATCAAGGATAAGATCTTTGATAAACGTATAAATCCAAAGGGTGGACCTGTAAGGATTGATTGATATGAGTTGGAAATTTTTTTTTACATTTTAATTTTCCAGATAATGATATGGCCAATCTGATGGAAGGGAACTGTTTTGGTCCCAAATGAGAGACAAAATTGAGACTAGTTAAATGCAGATCAAACACATTGTTATTTTGGCATGCAAATGCAAGTGACAGTCTCCTAAAGTAACAAAAGCTTGGAGACAGATAAAATCAACTATTGGAATGTCATGCTTTTATTGAGCTAAGAAAAGTAAAGGAGAAAACTCCAAGCAGGTGGGGGAGTGTTTGATTAGTTGCAACAGCTGGTTTTGGGAGCTTCGAAAGTACAATAATTGTGGATTTTTTTTTAATTATTTTTTTTATCTATATGCAATTTCAGGATGTGACTAACTGAAACACTACAATCACAAACATTCCCTTAAGAAACATCATGGAAATAACTCATATATATACAATAATAATTACACCCCCCACCTCTCTCTCTCTTCATATATATATAACGTAGCTACTGGTTTTGGTAGCTAGCTAGATCATATTGCAGGCAAGAATCTTGATGGAAATAAAGCAAGAGATAGTGAAAGAAAGGCATTTTCACTTGTGAAAATCAAACAAATTAAACTATGCCAGTTGACTTCCATACAGCTATTATCTTTGTCTTGCACCTAATTGGGTTATTTTCCAGAGGATCTTTGTGTTATGTACTTATGCATCCATTCAACTGGATAATACTAAATTATTTTAAAAAAATTTAATTTAAATTATTTTGTAATAAAATTAATGTGTTTGAAGTAAATTTTAAATAACATGAATTTACTTGAATTCTATTATTTGAAATTATTAATAAATAAATTAATTTTTCAATTAAATAATTAATTTAATTTAATTTAATTTTTTTTCTTTTTTTAGACTTTTCATGCAAAACACACAGAAATAGAACAGCTAGAAATGAACACTTGCCAACTGGGCTTACAAGTTCTAAACAAGAGTAACGCACCAATTGGGCCTATCGAGTGCTCATTGCAATTACAAGTTACTAAGGGGGGAAAAGGTATAATCAAATAATTTAGGGGTCAAATCACAAATAGTTACCAAATCCCAACCCAAAGCACGAAATTTTCAAAATTATGCCAAATACGCACAAAAACGTTTCCTTAGCCACCAGTCTTCAGTTACTAGGTTCTTCCACTGGGTAGAGACTAGAGAGAGGTTGAAGAAGAGATGTCGTGCCTGGCCTGCTTCGCCTCATGCTGTGCAACTATGACCTGTGGCCTCTGCACATCAGTGGCCTCGGGTGTATCCAGGAAATCCGCAAGACTCGCTTACTGTGGTCTCTTTGGTCTTTCTCTGATCGTTTCTTGGATTTTCAGAGAAGTTGCTGCTCCGCTCTTGGAGAAACTCCCTTGTGAGTCCCATTCTTCATTTTCATCTTTATTTTTTTATTTCAATTTCCCTTTTCTGCGTCAAATTTTGATTCTTTTAGCCCTAAATGTTTGTGGATTTTGGTAATTTCATTAAAAAAAAATCCTCATGCAAATTTTTATTTAGGTATTATGAGTACTGAATGCTTGTTGCAACAAATGTCTGACAATTTTGATCATTCGAAATCGTTGAAGATGTAAATTGGGTTTGTTTGTTTAAGCTGATTGGGATTGTTTACAATCAAGACGTTTTTTTATTTTTTTTGTTTAGCTTTAATTATTAAAGGTGTCGCATTTCGTTGTTTTCCCATTCCTTTTTATTCATTCTCGGGTTTTGAGCTTCTTTGGTTTTTCCTCTAATCTTCATGGTATTCTGGTTCTATCAGTTCTTATGGCTTTTAAATTTTGTGGTCGGTGTCCACTAGCTACCTAAATTGTTTTATCATGCGCTTCAAATTGGTTCTTGTTCAAGTTTGATCATAACTTAAAAAAAAAGTATTGATTAATATTCGGCTAGTTTTGCAATTTTGATTGTTGGATTGTTTAGCAGCAATGTGGTTATAAAGCGTAAAAATGAGAATATATGATTGTTGAAGGTTTAGCAATTTGACATTGTCAAAATAGATATTTAATCAATTTGTATTTTCAGCTGATAATTGATCAAATATTTTCCAGTGTTGAATTAGTGAAATGAAACTTATTGTTCAGTTAGAAGAATCTCATTTCATATATGTTTGCAGGGATAAAATCTTCTGATGCTCACTCAAAGGAATGGTATCAAATACAGGCAGTACTTCGCGTGAGCTTGGGCAATTTCTTATTTTTCGCAATATTTGCTCTAATAATGATTGGCGTGAAAGACCAAAATGATAGACGTGACTCTTGGCACCATGGTGGATGGATTGCAAAGATGGTGATCTGGCTTTTACTGGTTGTCCTCATGTTTTTCATGCCCAACGTCATTATCTCAATCTATGGTTAGTTAAGCTTCTTGGAATATTGATTTAGAGCAATCGTCATATTAAGTTGCTTAACCAGGCCTAGTACAGGAATCTGTGATCCTTAAATTGACATAACTGTTCGCTTAAGTAAGGATACTGTTTATTTGTTGGGCTGATTCTGGCCAATTCTTATTAAAAATCTGAATGGGTTGCAGTAAGTGGTTCAGAATACCCAAGTTGAACCAGAATATACATGCAAACGAATTACTTTCATTGGCAATCATATGTAGTTGCTTAACCAGGCAGGCCTAGTACAGGAATCTGTGTTCCTTGAATTGATGTAACTTTACGCATAAATAAGGATACTGTTTGTTTTTTGGGCTGATTTTGGCCAATTTTTATTAAACAATCTGAATGAATTGCTGTAAATGGCCCCAGAATACTAAATTTGAACAAGAATTTTTGTTTGAATGACTTACTTTCATTTTTTTTTTTAAAAAAAGGACTTTTCCATTGATGAAAAACTAATCTTTGTGGCCTGTGCAACTTTCATTACGAACATATTGGGTTTCCTGGATCCATCAACCATTGGAGGTCCTATAGGGATATTTCATAGGTTATATTTTATTACATTTGAATGAGAACAAGGGAAACAAGCATTGCTTAAGAAACTATACAATCTTTTACTCTTTTACTTCCCTTTTCTTCTGCAATGATACTTCTATTGGCCTATGATGTTATCTTTTTTTAGACCAATTTTGTAATGACTTAAGACTCAATTTTTTCCTGATATTTGATGCCAAATATCATAGTTGACCTACATAAACAAAAAATTACTTGCAGGAACTATATCAAAATTTGGAGCAGGGCTATTTTTGTTGGTTCAAGTGGTTATATTGCTAGACTTTACACACTCATGGAATGATGCATCGGTTGAGAAAGATGAACGGAAATGGTCGGCTCAAGTTCACTTCCCTTAAGCTTTCCTTTTATCACTATTGTTTGATTTCTAACCTTTGAATTGCTTGATTTTAGGTATATTGCTTTACTTGTTGTATCAGTTGCGTGCTACCTTGCAGCGTTCACATTTTCTGGCATTTTGTTTTTATGGTTCAACCCATCAGGGCATGACTGTGGCCTCAATGTCTTCTTCATTGTCATGACCATGATCATTGCATTTGCTTTTGCTATAATCGCATTACATCCCACGGTAATGATAAGATTGCGTTCTTCTATTCATTGCTTTTTCATTAAGCATAGCATATACAAATAGTAGTGTGATCTTATGAGCATAAAATATAAATTTACATGATTATATGAAGCATTTCTTTTTATTTATTTATTTACATTTATTAAGTGATAGTTTCATGACTTACTGTGTGATTGTGAATGGGAATTTCAAATAGGTTAATGGAAGCCTCTTGCCTGCTTCAGTGATTTCGGTGTATTGTGCTTATGTTTGCTACACGGGTCTCTCCAGTGAACCACGTGACTATGTGTGCAATGGTCTTCACAACAAAACAAAAGCAGTCTCCACAAGTACACTTGTGCTTGGGATGCTTACGACAGTTCTCTCAGTCCTATACTCTGCTGTTCGTGCTGGTTCTTCAACAACATTTCTATCACCACCATCTTCACCTAAGTCATCAGGTGATCTTCATAAATGCGAAAAAAAAAATCCAAGATCTAGCCTTTTTCCTTTTTATGTATTATGATGAGGGCAAAATGAACCCAAAAAAAAGCGTTTTCCTTCTTCGATCATTATTAAATGGAAGTCTGAGTCCTTGATCAAACAACTAGACATCTTATCAGTTGTCACCATTATTTATATATGCTGTCTGACTATCAAATTCTTTCTTCATGTTTCCTAACAAATGAAACATGCAACGGTAAGGTCTTAATGGTCTTTGATATACAGGCTTCCATAATTTTGCTCAGTTCCCCAAAACATGACACTTGAATATAATGATGACTTACTACTACTACATTCGTTGTTGATATTGCTTTTGTTGCAGTACATCTCTGAACAGGTATATGGAAGGATGCTTGAAAATGGTAAACAAGATGGGTTTCCACTTTTCACAGTGGTTCCCTTTCTTGCCCCGTGGATTACCTACCTACCCTAAATTGGTGATATATGAGTCATCTTGCACAGCATATGTTTGCTGGAAATTTATTAGTCACAGAAACGAGAGCCACTTTTTGGCTTTCAATCACTTCAAAATTTGGAGTTTGATATGGTGAGGAAGCAATGAGCTTTTGATTTCTCTAACCGCTCCAGAGATGTCTCCAAATGTAGTCTGTCTCTGACCAAGTTGACGGGATATGTTCCTGTATCTGCAAAGCTAGTGTTCGTCACTAAATGCAGAACATTAAGCTTGACATTCTAAATGTTTCTAATTCTTGTGTTGCAGCTGCAAAGAAACCTCTTCTCGAAGAAGAGTTGGAAGAAGGAAAAGAAAAGAAGGAAAAAGAAGCGCAGCCTGTTAGTTATTCGTATACATTCTTCCACCTGGTATTTGCCTTGGCCAGCATGTACTCAGCAATGCTTCTTTCGGGATGGACGAACTCATCCGAAAGCTCTGACCTGATTGACGTGGGGTGGATGTCAGTTTGGGTTCGGATATGCACTGAATGGGTCACTGCTGCACTCTATGTGTGGACCCTTTTAGCCCCATTGCTTTTCCCTGATCGTGAGTTCTTCTAGTATTCTTTATGACTTCATATTTCCAATGTCCTCAAACTGTTTCCGGAGTTGTTGCATGCCCGTGCGCTCTCTTTAGGTTGTTTGGAGGTACGGATTTGAACAAATTATATGTAAATAATTAAAAAAAAAAAAAACTAGTAGTAGCCGTTGTATGATATGAACTGAATTTATTTGTTTGTTTATTACAAATATTTGTAATCTTATTGTTTGACACTGATGTTAAGAAAAGTATATTTTTAAATATATAAATTAAAGAGTATTAAAAATTAATTTAAATTAAATTTAACATATTTTAATTATATAAATTTTAAAATAATAAAATAATATTTAGGATGGTATTTTTTTTAAAAAATATATTTTTAATTTTTAATTTAAATATTTTTATATGATTTTCTAATTAATGATTTATATAATATTTTATCGGTTATTCATTTTATTATCAATTAACAAATTTTAATCTTAATCATAAAATTGAAATGTTCTAGAATTATAGATTCATTTGATTTATGGTAATCCATTTCTTTATTTTCAAAAGATATTATTTTCCCAATTTTTCGTATACGTAACAATGTAACTGAAGAAAAGAATATTTCTTTGTTTAGCACATAAAAAAATAAGTATTTAATTGTTTCAAGCAAAACCTCCCACTCTCGCCGGCCGCGCGTTGTGTAGCGCCTTCGCTCACCACGACCGAGCTGCCAGAGAAAAATGAGACGCGTGTATATATTGTAAAAGGAAAAACCCGTTCCCGATATTGTGATTTCTCTGTTTAACATGCACCTACTCCTTTTCACCATGCCCTCTCCCTCTTCCTCCTCAAAACCCCTCAAATTCTCTTCTTCTTCCTCATCAAACCCTAACCCTAATTCAACTCCCTCTTCTTCTTCTTCTTCTTCTTCTTCCCTTCTGTGTAAACACTCTCCATCTGCCACCCTCGACATTCTAATTCTGATTCTGGTTCTTTTCTCTGGGATTTTCCTCTTAACTTCTTACTTTTCCTATATCTTTCGCTCCCTTTCCATTATCCTCTCTCACTCTTCCCCCCATCTTTCCGTCCATATCCCTCCCGTACCCTACATTTGCGGCTTTTTGGCGCTGTTCCTCCTTTCTATCCTTTTTGTTGAGTTCTGCTGCGGGCCCAGATCTCGCAAGTGCGAGAAGTCTGGATGCAAGGGGTTGAAGAAGGCGATGGAGTTCGATTTGCAGTTGCAGACGGAGGATCGTGTGAAATCCAGTGGGGCTAAGGAGATAGATAAGTTGCCATGGAAAGGTGGGAGTGAAGGGAATCCTGATTATGAGTGTCTGCGAGCTGAATTGCGGAAGATGGCTCCACCTAATGGGAGGGCTGTTTTGCTTTTCCGAGCGAGGTGTGGATGTCCTATCGCTAAATTGGAGGGCTGGGGTCTAAAGAAGGGTCGGCGCCATAAAAAGTGAGTTTGACTCCCCACTTCCTTTTTCTCCTTCTGTTTTTGGTATCTTTGATCGATTGAATTGGATTTGAATTTTGCGGAAATCAGTTGGTCTTTGTTTTTTTTTTTTTTTTTGTGTTTTTTTTAATCCTTCTTGTTTTCTGTTTGTAATTCCATTGATGTCTTAATTTGCTAGTGTGTATTATTAGATGCATGCATCGCTTTTTCATTTGGGTTTGCTGCGGTGAGGATTTTAGTTTCAGGTTGAAGTTATTTTCTGTATAATGAGCTTGGAATGGAAGCAATGTTTTGTGTTTGAACGTGCTGTTATTTTCCTTTTCCTCATCATCTAGCCTTCTATGTGATAATTTTCGCAGTTGCATTCAATACTAGCTTGCTGAATAATTTTTTGGCCAAACAAGTTCTGAAAACTACGTGTTGTGAAATCCTGTGCCAGTTTTGAAGTTTCTGTGAACTATACCATTCTAAAATCTTGGCTGCTGGAGATAGTGTTGCTTAGCGAAGCATTTTTATTCGGTGATTTGGTTTATTTTGTAATTGCGTGCAAAAGCATATACATATGTGCATATTAAATTTTGTAAAACATATAATCCATTGAACTTGTAAAATATTGCTTTCTTCATGTTTGTCACTGTTGAGATGATTATGTGATTTGCTATTCATCTTCTTGTTCAATGACGCATAGGAAAGATGTTTGCAGTTGTTTCCATTATTTTTGTATTTTGTTGTTTTGATTGTGGCTTTCCCTCTTTTCAATGATTCAAGAGGCCACTTGATCCTATGGTATGCCAAACTGCGCACTAGTGGCCATATATTTAAATTCTTGTAGGAAGGCAGCCCTAATGCTAATTGAATTTTATTCATTGTTTTGAGAGGGACCTTGAAAAGAAAATTTGAACATACAGTGGAGTTGTGGACAAGCAATGATATATTGGTTGAAATTGGGTGGACTCCACTAATTGTGATTATTTGTAATTAACAGTCAAAGTTCAGATGTTGATAACACAAGAATGGACTTTTGAACTTGGAGCTTGTTATTTCACCTTAACTGGACTGCAGATGAACTTCTTTGTTTATTCATGAGGATGGCAGCTATGCTTAAATGACATAGAAAGTTTAGTTCCAGAGAGTGATTCAAATACGAACACTAACAGGACAAAAACCTACAATTATTCTGATGCAGTATAAGAAGCTTAGTGTTTTATTTAGAAATTTTAATTATTATAAAATTAGGAAATTTAAAGGGTTTTTATTCTTTAGGAATTTTATTATTATTAGGCATATTATTTTCAAGTTTATCTTGTTTAGTATTCCTAATTAGAGTTTATTGGGTTTCTATTCCTAAATTGATGAGGGTTGTAAGCTCTATAGATTGTGCTAATTTTCTATTATTCAATAGCTTTTGATCATGATTATTATTGAGATAATAAAATTATCGAGAATTAGTTCTCTTTATCCTAAGGATTTGTTCCTTTCTTTATCCTTGTTCTTCTTTATTCTACATCATAGTCAGCCCAGGGGACATGTGGAATGTGCATGCTTTCTTGAATTGTTTTATTAGGATTGATTTTTGCATTTTTCTTACTTGCCTGTGGTCTCTGTGTGTGTGTGTGTGTGTGTGCGCGTGCACGCGTGCATGCACTTGTCTTGGATTTGCAAGAATGTATGAGGAATTGTGGCATAATGACCTGATAAAAAGAGACTTGCTGGAAGTAAAAAATTTTACTTTATTTTTAATTTTCAAATCATTTAACACCAGTTGATGGTCATAGATGGCGCACATGTTTTTGTGCATGTCTGTGAATATGTGCTGATGGGGATATGTTTAGGAGGTGTGTAGATATTTGTATCTGGACTTATTTAACTTGTAAATTGTGCATTTAACATACCTGTTATGGGGATTTTTTTTTTCATTCTTCTCTTTCTCAAAATGGAAAATTGCATGGTAATATGAAAAACAATGTATGCATAAGGGATAAAAGCCAACAATATTGACAAATTAAATGTTCTTATTAGTGACTGTTCGAGAACAACAATAACGTGCAAAATTTAGAACAAGCTCGCCTGCTGGAAAGGTATATTGCATTTTACACATTAAACAGAATCAATCTTGTGCTTGATATTCATTGAGAATAGTGGGCTGTTTGCCCAATTCAGATAGTGGAAGTGTTTAAAATTAAAGTCACAGTCCTCACCATAGGTTATGCTCCTTATTTTAACGTAATGGCGTATTTTTCTCACTTTTCATATGGTGTTAATTAATTAATTAGTAGTTTATTGCTAGTTTGAAGACACTCTCTTTCATCTTGCATGATTATATGCTTAAACCGTTATGTACTTTAATTGAGATGAAACTTTTAGTTATCTTGCACTTTTTATTTAGTCCTTATTCATGTTGTATTAGTTATCTGGTAATTATTTTCTCTCACTTTGTTACCTTCAATAAACAAGTTTCCTTCAGCACTTCTGTTTGGTAGGTATTCACTTCCTAGACTAATGGCTTCGTCTAGACATTTATGAGCAAATGGCTTTCTAACTTTTCATTATAAATGAACTTCCTTTACAACCTTTGATAAATATTCAAATCCTAGTTTAACGGTGGCGTCTAATTAGACATTTATATTCTGCTTTTACTTTATTCTCACTGCCTGAAATTAGTAAGTTTTATAGGTGCATCCTTATTGTCAAACTTGTATATTTTTAAGGTGAAACTTAATGGGCAAGTTAGATGCTGAAAGAGGTATTCACTATTCAGCATTCTCCTGGACCAGAGGAAAAAGGGATAAATTTCAATAACTGTCCTTGAACTTATATATTTGTAACACTACAGTCCTTTAACTTTAAAATATAACATAAAATCCCCTAAACTTTCAAATTTTATGCAGTAAAATCCTTTTGACTTTCAACTACTGATTTTTCAGTTAAAAACGGATGTAAATAACTCTCACATGACACTTAGTCAACATTTCTCTCTTCTCTCTTATACAAGGTGTAAAATTATTCTCTTTATGCATGAAAAATTATTCTGTCTATAGAGAGAAAAATGATTCAATTTACACATGGCTTGAGAGAGAAAAGAGAAATATTGACTAAGCTCCATGTTGGAATTGTTCAGATCAGCGTCTAACTGAAAAACTAGTAATTAGAGGTTAGAGGGATTTTACTGTGCAAAATTTGAAAGTTGATTAGATTTTATGTTACATTTTTAAGTTGAGGGACTGTAATGTTACAACTAGATAAGTTCAGGAACAATTGTCAAAATTTATCCGAGGAAAAAGTGACTTGGGAAGTTTTCTGCAATTGCTTTTAGAAAATTTTTTTGGGTCTTCTACCTTTTAAAAATTGTTATCTGAGCCTATTTCATATTCAAGAATTAGGGAACTTTCTATTTGATTACATGAAAAATTATTGGTTGTTTATACTGCTTTTAAGAGTACTAACATTGTATTTTGTTGCTGTGACAATAATTCTCAAATCTTGTGGCACTTGCAGGGCTTTGGCTAATGTGGCTGTTAATGGAGGAGATCATCGCTGATTGTGATGGTTTCATTGTCAAGGATCTATTTATATGTTTCTCCTATTTACTATCTAGTTCACCTTCCAGATTTGACTTCTCTCTTCTTCTCTAGAAGGGGTGTACTCTTCATCAGAACAAATTTTCTAATCCCATGGTCTGGAAGTTTCTGTATCTGCATTTCCTTGGGAGAAAGTTCTTGTCTCTAAAAGAATATACCAAACTCAATAGTGACTTCATCTCATTTCTGGAAGAATATACAAGTTTAATGGGAATAAATAAATAAATATTACATATGCCAAATAGATATTTGTTTGCTTAAATATTGGATTTGTTATTAGTCGTGCTCTTGTTTGTTTCATCCTTTATTTTTATACCCTGATGTACGTGGGATTAACTTTCTTTTCTAAAAATGTGGGTTTCTTTAATGCCTTAATGATCCTGACTGATGGCACTCATAATTGGCAAAAAAAAAAAAAAGCAATTCCTTTTTGTTTTATTTTTGGGGATGGGGGTGTGGGTATAGTTTGGGATATTTACTCAGGATAGGAAGAGCCTTTGTAGTAGTAGTCTTGGTCTTGGATACACCTGGGGATTTAGCATGTGATGATAAGTTGCAGTTGTCTGGTATATGATTGTTTAGGTTGGATATATTACGGATATGTGGTGGTTCCTATCTTTATATTTAATTTACTTAATGTGCTTTTACTGTTAAAAAAAATTTACTTAATATGCTTTAAGAAATATTTGTAAAAAGTAATCATTTAAATATAAAGAAAATAAATTAAAAAAACATAATTAAAAATAAAAATAAAAAATAAATATAAGATACCAATAAAATCTATTTCCTATATTTATATTTAATTTATTTAATATGCTTTAAGAAATATTTGTAAAAGGTATTCATTTAAATATAAAGAAAACAAATAAAAAAAATAAATATAATTAAAGATAAAAGTAAAAAATAAAAATAAGATAATTGTTCTTCTTTTTCTTCTAATATTTTAGTTATTAAAACATTATTTGATAAATCTGAGAAAAAAATCTTAGTTGGACATTATATATTATTTTTAATATTTGACATTGATTTATATACTATGTGATTATGATTATTAGTTTTTTTAATATTAATTAAGTTATAATTATTATCATAAATTTTTTATTATAATAAATTAAATTTAAATTTTTTTATAGTAGATAATGTTGAAAAAGTAAAAAAAATAATTTTATTGTTAAATATTTGATGTGATTCTCTTATTATAGGAAGTGGCAATAATATAAAAAGTCATAGGCAAAACAACATTAACCTCCTTTGTTATATTTATTTATTTTCTTAGGAAAAACTTTATTTTATATATATATATATATATATATATATATATATATATATATGTATTTTTTTTTAAGCAACTTTATTATATTTATTATTATTATATATACATTATTATATACTAATAATAATAATCATTAAAAACGGTGATTTTGATAGGGCTTATTTTTCCATGGTCCTATCACCCCGTGTAGTTTCCCTCCAAAATCCTTTAAAAATTCCGTTTGGAATCTCTGTTCTCATGGTCTCGTCTCATAATCTCGTCTTCCAAACCCAAACATCTTTTCCGCTTTCTCATCTCTTCTCCTTTTGTCTCACCAGCGTCCATTCTCAAATGGGTATCTACCTAAACTCTCCAAACCCCCTAATTTTCCCAGCAACAAGAAAACCCTCTTCTCCATCTCATTGCTTTCGTCAATCCCACACCATACCGGAAAGATCCCAATTACGAGCTTGTTTTGGTTTCGGCTCTAAAATCTTGCTCGACTCATTTGTCTATCTTTCAAGGCCAACAAATCCACTGCCTTGTTTTGAAATCCGGCCTTGATTCAAACGCTTTCATCCGCAACAGCTCGATTAACATGTACGCAAAATGTCGGTTTTTAGCTGATGCTAATTCCTTGTTTGAATTATCTGCCAGTTCGGATCCTGTGCCCTGTAATATAATGATTGCTGGGTATGTGAAATCTGGAAAATTAGGTGATTCCCGCAAGTTGTTTGAGGTAATGCCTACAAAAGGTTGTGTGTCGTACACTACTATGATCATGGGATTTGTCCAAAATGATTGCTGGATTGACGCGATTGAGCTTTATAAGCAGATGAGAAATGTGGGTGTTGTTCCTAATGAAGTGACTTTGGCAACTTTGTTCTCCGCTTTTTCACATCTAGGTGGGATTTGGGTTTGTAGAACGCTTCATGGATTGGTGATCAAGATGTTGTTTGATGGGTTTGTTCTTATTTCAACCAATTTGTTGCATATGTATTGTGTTTGTTCAAGTTTAGTTGAAGCGAGAGCTTTGTTTGATGAGATGCCTGAGATGAATATGGTTTCATGGAGTGTAATGTTAAATGCTTATTCAAAAGCCGGGTTTATTGATTTGGCTAAAGAGGTGTTTCAGAGGATCCCATATAAAGATGTGGTTTCGTGGGGTATTATAATTGATGGTTATGTTCGAGTAGGGAATTTAAGTGAAGCTTTCATGGTGTATCGATTGATAACATCTACAGGGTTGGGACCTAATGATGCTATGATGGTCGATTTGATTTCTGCATGTGGAAGAACAATGGCGATTGTCAAAGGTCAGCAATTACGCAGTACTATTGTGAAGATGGGTTTTGACTGTTATGATTTTATACAGGCAACTGTTACCCTTTTTTATGCAGCTTGTGGCATGCTCAGTGAGGCTTGTTTGCAATTGGAATCGGTAGTATTGCTTCTTGGAATGCTCTCATTTCAGGATTTATACAGAATAGAATGATTGATCAAGCGAGGCAATTGTTCAATGAGATGCCTGAGAGAGATGTTTTTTCATGGAGCACAATAATGTCTGGTTACACACAGAACGAGCAACCTAATTTGGCATTGGAACTATTCCATGGGATGGTAGCTAGTGGGATCCAACTGAATGAAGTAACAATGGTGACTGTTCTTTCTGCAATTGCTACTTTAGGCACATTAAAAGAAAGAAGATGGGCCCATGAATATGTGCGTGGTAACTCCATCCCTATTAGTGACAATTTAAGTGCTGCAATAATTGACATGTATGCCAAATGTGGGAGCATCAACACTGCCTTAGAGGTGTTCTACGAAGTCAGAGATTCTGCATCTACCGTTTTTCCATGGAATGCAATTATATGTGGGTTGGCCATGCATGGACATGCAAAGTTGTCTCTTCAAATACTTTCAGACTTGGAAAGGCGCCATATCAAGCTTCATGCAATCACATTCATTGGAGTCCTCAGTGCATGTTGCCATGCTGGGTTCGTAGAGCTAGGGGAAAAGATATTTTACGAGCATGAAGAGTGTACATAATATCAATCCGGATATCAAGCAGTATGGTTGTATGGTGGATCTCTTGGGTAGAGCAGGGCGTCTGGAAGAAGCTGAGGAAATGATAAGGAGCATGCCCGTGAGGGCAGATGTTGTGATATGGGGCACATTGTTAGCAGCATGCAGAACTCATGGGAATGTGGATGTGGGAGAAAGGGCTGCTGAAATTTTGGCAAGATTGGAACCATCTCATGGGGCAAGCAGAGTTCTTTTATCCAGCATATATGCAGATGCAGGGAAGTGGGAGGATGCATTTTTAGTAAGAAGAGCTATCCAAATTCATAAAATGCAGAGGTTGCCAGGTTATAGTGGTGTTACATGATAAGAAAAGGAATCCTTGTGAACATGAATGTTTCAATCTAGTTTTGGATGAAGACTGCATTCTTTTTTACCATAACAACTTATAGATGACAGCTTCTAGCTATTATTCTAACATGCTAGAGCAACATATTTCTAACATGGTATGACAACATGAAATTGTACATCATCTTGAAGAAGTTAGTTTTTTACTTCTCTTTTTCTTAATTTAACCAGTGTGAGATTTGCACAAAACTGCAATTGAATTATTTCTAGGTGGGGTTAATGAAGGGAATCCAATGTTAATCTGAAGGTCAACAGAGCTACTATCATGATTTTATTAATATGTTATTCTTTTCAATCTACAAAACAGGCTTTGTTATTGCACCCCTTCCCTCTGGCTTTTGATCTTGCGCGCAATATTGATAGTATAGGATACTAAACCCGTTAAATTAATAAACTTAAGTGCGTGTGCGAGCGTTGTAGAGACGCAATTAGATCAATTTTATACACCTGAAGTACCCTTCTAGATGTCCAGCTCTTTTCTATGTACGTGATTCAATTTATTCTTCCTGCCGGATTTCAGGCTTCATGGCTTAAAGACCTTTTGTTGCATAACAAGCCCCTCTTTACGAAGAGGTCAAAATCTTACATTTGTACGGACTACAATTATAAAAGTTTGTTACTGCACAAAATTCCAGCAAGCTAATTTACAGCTACATGTAGTAAAACTGCTAACCTAGACAAGTTAAAAATGGAATTGGAGAAAGAATTGGAAATCATTGTTCCTCAATTATCAGTTCAGCGGCTGCACCCATTGTCTCAACACCTCCAATTCCCAGCAAAGCCAGGGCAAGCTCCTCCTCCTTCCACTGCCTCAACCCCTTGCTTAGTCTCTTCAGAACATCTGCATCCACCTCCAGCACCCAAGAAGGTGTGCAACCTACCATTAGGCTCACAAACCCCGTAATATATGAACTCCAAGTTGCCCAGTCACAACCAAGTGATATCCTTCCATCAAGTGCGCTTGCTAGAAATTCCATGTGTGCAGCAAGGACTTTAGGACGCCACTTCGATGCTGATGATGATGAGTCAACTCCCCAAGCAAAAGTTCCACAAAGTACAGCAAAATAAGCAAGCGCATATCCCTGAAGCATGGCAACCATCCCTTCAGGTCCTTCTTCCTGGTCACACATGTGAACAGCAATAAACCAAGAAGGCAAAGTTTCTTTGAACAATGACTGAACCAAACCTACACCACCAGATAACCATACTAAAGAAGCTCCCAGAGAAGCAGCGAGTTTCACCCAAGTCATTGCTGCAGTGAGGGAAACCTGTCCACATCTCAGTCCATTCTTTGTTCTCTTTAAGTTCTGTGATTTTTCTCTAGCAAGTCCACTGCAAGCTATTTCTCTCACTGAATGCAATATGAGAGAGATAATTTCTTCGGTAATGAACACAATTTCTCTAATGGATCGGTGAACACGCAAATAAAGAATTCCAGGGGCAACAGGAGAAATCCCACCATGAAAATGAGAACCAAATCCATGGCCAAGAAGTGCTCCGACACCACCATTGCTTGAGATAGCTGTGGGACCAACACCGAGTGTAGCAGTGAAGCAGCTTTTAAGAAGCTGAAATACTGCATCACTGTTGTTGAGGAAGACAGTACGAGATGCAGAAAACACAAGAAAGTCAAACCAGCGCTTTGCCTTTTGGGTCCATAATGAAGCCACAATTGGCATGCAAGGCCAAGGGCAACCTGCTGCAAGCGACTCCAGTGCTGGACCAGCCAAATTGAGAAATCGTTCTGAGGTTTTGTCAATTTTATAAGTTATGGTGAGGCTCACAAAAGCAGCCAGAGGCAAAGGAAGTGTGTCTGGAGAGCTCCCTGTTGTGGAAATGATGCCTTAGTGAAATTATCAAAGAAACCTATTGTATATGAATAAAACATGAGAGATTTTAAGATGTCATTTTCATTTCCAATAATAATTTATATACCAACTGTGACCATATAAAGTGGGAAGTAAAGGAGCATGAGTTGATTCCAGAAAAAAGTTTAAATAACTATGTAAATCATGATTATGACTAGAAATATGTTGCTTCTAACTCTGGACATCACTACTTTGAACTATTTGTATATGCCAGATAAGCCCCTGTAGACAGTTGTGTCTTGGCCCCACCCTTTCATTTCATTTTTCTGGACATGCAAACTATTCAAAATAATGTAATGGCAGCAAAATGATACCTGCAGCAAGGCTTGGGATATCAACACCGGTAGCAGCCAAGATTTTCTTGATCTTTTCCTCAACATTGGACAAATTTGCTGCAGGACTTGGCCAATCTGTACCATTCATATATACTGGCTTCCAAACGCCTCGACTTACTTCAGCTGAGAAGTAGCTCACAATGGTTGCCAAAGATGCAGGAAGAAAGTCAGCTAAATCTTTAAGCCCTGTGAGTTCAAAAAATTTCAGGTTATAATAGCACAGTTCACAAGAGCTATAAGAAACAGTAGCTTACTTTCACCATGACTGGGGGATTTATCAACAAACAAAAGTAGATACACAAATAATGGTCATTCATAAAATCTAAACTACAAGCTACCGTCAACAACATAGGGCAGTATTGCCAAAAGTCATCAGATTGTTAGGCATAGCTTTTCAGAATAGCAGGTCTACAAATTGTCAGTTTGTCCAAATAAGCCAGTCTACAAAGATGAAATCAGAGAGACACACCAGACTGACCTGTAGCCAATTCACGTGGAGAAAGCCTTCCATGAGCACATGCTGTCAATGCTGCATCAACCACAAAAGGAACAGCCTCCAAGATATCCCAGGCAGGCAATTTAGGCCTTAGAGAAGAATCCTTATTTACTGATCCAGATGAACAACTACTTCCAGAAGTAATAGTTAAAGATTGGCTTTGGCTTCCTTTATTAATATTTCTGAACATCATGTTAAGAAGCACATTGACAATCTGATGAACAGGAGTTCCAGAAACAAGACCAGAGAGGGTAGAAGCTATGCATTTTTTATGCTGCCGATACCAGACTTTCAATTTTGGAAATGAGTCCATAAATATTGGTTGTAGAGATGCTGAAGTTGCAACTGCAGAGAGTCTCCTTTTGTTTCGATCCTTGTGGGCATTTCCAGAAGAGACTAAGTGGGAGTTTCGGACTGATAGGAGGTATTCTGGAGTTAGCTGGGATCCCACTGTGGGTACATCTCCGACTCCATGTTCAAGAGGAGGATGATTAAACCTCCATAGCTTCAAAAGAAGGGCAAATGCATTTGAAAACACAGCATGGGCAGAGATTTCTTCCCCTGTGGGCAGATTCCAAGAGACATCTGGCACACACGACCCAAAAACCTCACATATTGGCATCAATGAGCATGCAAGTTGCGGAACCTGGCAAGAAAAGTAATTAAAAAAAAAGAATTAGTTATGGATGAAATCAATGTCCCATTTACTAATAAACCCCCTCCCTGAAACGAAAACCCATTTAACAAACAACACAAAAGATAGAAACAATAAGGTCCTACATAACACAAAAGATAAGGACCTTAATTTGGTCCAAGACCCAGCCAAAATCATTTGATGTTTAATTCTTGAATAAGTATACCAGTCTTGACAGCACAGGTTGTTACACTATCAATTGCTGCTTTTTCACTATGAAGTATGAATCCAACCTTTTTTTCAATTTCATCAGTATGCTCCATTCAGAACCAAGGAAGTTGCTTGAGCTAATTGATAAAATAAAGCTGTATTGTAAGAAAATGGGCCAACATATTCTCGTCTTAATTCCTTTTAACAGTAAGACTCTCATCAAAGCATAAGCTTTCATGTTTCATGTCATATCTTCAACTAATGATCTTTAACCTTCCTCTTACAGCAAAATAATTTCTACCTGAAGTGCTGAAGATGTTTGGATAAGTAAAAGGGAATCATACCAAGCCATGTAGTGAGAATATCTGAACACAATCAACAGAAGCTAGTCCAACGATAAGAACATTGAGGATTGGAGCATAGCTTATCAAATGGCTGTCAATCCCAGAATAATCCACAGGAACTGAAGGAGACAATAATCTAGTAATGAAATGAACAGCATGTTCCTGCAAAAAATTTAGATGTTAAAATATTTATAATAGTTGATTTTTCAACTTTCATCCCCCAAAATATAATAAATTTAAAGAAAAATTTTGAGAGCAAAACTGCAAAACCGTTCATTACAAAATTATTTTCCAGTGCAAAAAAGTATTGCCTTGCATAGTAAAGCAACTGGATTCAAAAGTATCCATTCTGTTGAAAATATCTACCTCATTACCTGTATGTTCCAACCACGAAGAAGAGAAGCCCCACAAAGAATTGTAGCAGCAGATATCTTCTCATCATCCAACCCGTGGACAGCAAGCTCATATACTTTCTCAAGCTCTGCTAAACTTCCATCAAATCCATGAGCTTAAAATTCAGTTGCTTTACCCTTGGTTAGTTTACAAAAAAGAGCATCTGATATACCTGACTTCAGGAAAGAAAAAGGAAAAACTGAAGACCAGGCCAAAATCAAAGAAATTAGATGACAACTAATATTTATTAAGGCAGACAACACCCTTGGGTTTCTGTATGTTGCAGCCAGTGATCATAAACTTAAAGGCATTGGAACATTAACAACCAAAAGAATAATCAATTCTGTCACAAGCTTTTTTTATAGTAGATATTTATCAATCGATTTCATAAGTGGAATGTCCTGCCTGAATTTTGAATTGAGCATGTTGTTTGCAAGCTTAGGATTTTGAATTCACCAACGTTGCTAAGGCCTTCTATCATATTGAAATGGTGAAACAATACTACCGTCCCAACTATTAGAAAGCTTTGAAAAAAAAACATGTTCCAGAATAAAATTGAAGAGCATAAAAATAGTAATACAAAGTTGCCATCTGAAACTAAATCTTGAAGGACATAGCAAAAGTTAATGAGAACTTTGTTGCCACAGGACCACCTTAAAATAGGAATGATCCCATAGAAACAAAAACATATCTTTGAGGAAATAAAGTTTAACCAACCAAAATATAGGGTAGATTAATTAACTACATAACTACCTTGAGGCAGGAATTGAAACCAGGGCACTGATCATTACTGGGGTAAGTGGGGCCCCCTTCATGAGGGATGACCAACCAGGCACCTGGGCTGGCACACTATGAGTTATCTGGTTGATGCATCCATTCACATACCCTGGCCAGAAATACGCTGATGTGTCCAATAGATGTCTGGCAATACAAGCTTCAATGATCAGATGGCGCATGTTTCCAGCTGAAAGAATTAGCATACAGCTATACTAAGAAACGTCACAAGAATGTTGAAAAACTTCGCGTTCATGGAGCACAAAAGCAGACTCAAAAAATATAAAATCAAATTGAAGTTTTTTTTTCTTTGCAAAATCCATCATGATGAATGAGAACTGGAAATAACTTACAACAATTGATTGGCATGTCATTCATGTTGATACACTCGAAGTTTGCACTCCCAACATTGATTCCTGAAATGAACAACATGGCTTTCGCAGCAGCTTGGTTGGCTGCTGAAACAACAGATTGAGGTGGACTCAGCAAGCCTTGGTAATCACCCAGTAACTGTAAGCTGGAGACCAAATCATTGTGGCACTTTCCAGGAACCTTTTTATCCTTCCATTGATTTGTGGAACCCCAATCTGATTCATCAACAGGCACATTTTCCTCTTCCTCAATAAGATCAGCAACCACAAGAGGTATGATGGATAGTAATATGCATAAGCAAGTGTCCAGGCGAGGAATAGGGCCCTCAATAGGATCCCTTTCCTGAAAATTAACTATAAATGAGCTACAGAAATAAGTTCTTGAATTGAATAAGATGCTCTTGAAAACCTAAGAAATAATATTAATTTTTTCCACATAACAACTATGAAGCCTCTAGTTGAACAGATACTGAATTCAACTACAAAGGCATTCAACCAAGCAAAGCCACCCAAAAAAAAAAAAAAAAAAAAAAAACAATTTGAGACCACATAACATACAAGGACTCAAGGAATTCCAACTTGAATGCTATAATAAACATCGTATACTTTTAAGTTCCTAAAAATATTTCCTTGGTTCTCAAAATTATGTGTGTGCTTGTGCCTATTTCATTCCTTTTAAAGTACTAGACAATGAGAATTTTTAAGTTAAAACATAACAAATTCTAACCCTTTGAACGAGACGGAGAGCGGCAATCCAAAGACCTAAAAAGGTGTCATGCCATGTGGTGCTGTTTATTGCTTGAAGGGTTTTAGTTAAACCTGCAAAACATGAAATATTTATTTTGAAGAACTGAAATTACATTACATTCCAATGAAAAGAATATCTTGAGGATAAAGGGAAACTTAGCTTTACCAGTTATGATTTCAATGGCACTTGTTGCATTAACCTGATACCCATCCATGGCATCTTCTAACGCAAGATCAAGAGGAAGCCAAAAAGCAGAACGACTAGCTCCATGACAAAGACCTGCAGAAGACACTAAAGATCCTAAACCCATAACTGCATGAAACTTTTGTAGTGAGCTTGTTTTTGATTCTTGAGTCAATACTAAATGATTTTCTGAAGTCAACTGCAGAAGATCCTCAGAAGTTAAAGTTTTTGAATTTCTTAATGCTGATGAATTTGCTCCAAGAAGTCGTAATCGTTGAATGAATCTTACCCAATGTGTGGGCCTAAAAAAGCAGCAAGACAGTGTAAGAGGAAAATTTCAAATTTGAAACAAGGTGCAAACAGTAAATCAATTACAGTACTCATGAAGCAACATTATGACTATGGTTTATTAGACTTTACAACCATAGAATTAGGGGAATCTGTTTAAGGTCAATAAAAAACACTTGCAATCCAATGTCAGGTAAGAACAAACATGAAAAGTAGATTTATCATTCAGTGTGCTTTATCTGGAAGCCAATTACAGTTGAATGTACAATTTTCAAGAAGCAATTGTTACAGGGTAAAAATATACATACAAATTCTGTCGCGCCAAATAAAGAATCCTTGAAGTCAATTTATTTTTTAGAAATAGACCAATTATCTCAATAGCCATTTCTGTATTTAGTTTTTGTAATTTCTCATGATGTTCAGCCCTCTTCTCATCATAATTTTCATGACCATCTATTTCCATTTCTTGAAGTTTTGTTGCCCATCCGGACTTCTTCTCTGGGGTAAGTTCCAGCAACCCTTCATCATCCAATGATGCATCTAACAACAGCCACACAATTGAATAGATAAACTCAACCATGAGAATCCCAGGATCACTAGCTTGCAGACCAAAATTCTGGGATAAATGGAGAACAGCATCTATCGATTTCATGACCCTGTATAAAGAAGACGGAGAAAAATAATAAAACGTGAAAACTAATCCTAATAAAATAAATAAATAAATAAAAACAATGGTCACTTTAATCTTAGTTAGAACCAGCATCCAGTTTAGCATTTGGCAATAATAGTGCAACTACAATATACAAAAAACAATTTCAACCAACTGAACACAATTTTCTTGATATGTGAATCTAGAATGCAAAAACTTTTTCAATTGAACATATTGCACTTGTGATAAAATATGGAACTCAAAAGTAACTGTGGCATGCAACAAGCAATATTGTCAAGAGTAAGCAAGCATCTTAGTTTATGCTACCTTGGGAATTTTCAATACTCTCTTCTTTGAAGTTTGGACATATTTTCATTTGTAAGCTATTTTCTAATTTTTATGCAAACCACAGCTTCATGAAGCATGAAGCATAAACAAGAATTCTTCATTCTCTAGACTTAATAATATATTCAAAAGGTGAAAACAATGTAATTCACTAGCTGTTCATTGTGGGCTTTAAAGCAATTAAGTAGAATCTGAACAGTACTAACAGAACAAAGCAAGCAAAGCATAAATGAGTCTGCAGTCTCCTATAGCACACCAGGAAAAATTTAGAACTCACTTTAAATAATGTGGAGCATTAGTTTGACTTTTCAGCGAAAATGCATGTCTCTTAAGAAGTTCCATAAAAAGCCTATACGCCGCCGGTTGGGAACGCCGACATGGTATGACCCTGTGGAAAGAAATATTATCAGGAATGCCAGCATGAGATTGCATACTATCAATTTTCCTAAGCAGAAAATAAAGCCCTGAAATCTCATAAAACAACTCAGTAATTTAACAGGATCCAGGGGATTCCAAAATGAAACCTACAAATACTAATTCAAGTTATGTAGCACTTTCCAGTCAAAGAATAAACAAATGACTACGTAACAGTGAAATATTGAAAGAAAGATTGTAATTGTTTGTCAGTCCTAAATCAGAGGAATAACATGCAATGTGGCAGATAGATGAAAGAAAATATACATTGTGAGCATAGAAATGAAAAGTATAGCACAAACAAATCTGCAAGAAAATAACACCGCAATTTGGCTCAAGGACATTTAGGACAATAAAATCAAAATCTTTCAATTTGTGATATCAAATTCCTCCGTTTACAAATCAAATAAAAAGGGAGGGGAGAGCGAGAGAGAGAGAGAGAGAGAGTCCAGTGAACAAGCCTAATGATTCTTGACTTAGTTGGGTTGACTTCTGGCAACCAAATATTGTAAAAAAGTACTAGACCAAAAACTCCATCTTCCTGTTTCAATTCCTTCAATTTTTCTGTGACTTATGAGGATAAACAAATAGAGAATTGACAAGACAAACAAACGTCAAACTTAATATAATTTACAAGCAGGAAAAAACAACGCAATCGTCAATGGAGAAAGCTACATGACCCAATGCTGATATGTATTCGGTAACCTACACAAAAGCAACGCCTTTTTTTTTTTTGTTCCATTCGTAAAAATGGTAAAAGGTAAATAAAAGAACATTGACTCTAAGCTGCTCATTGGTGCTTAACACAACAATCTGGATTAGCTAAAAGTTTCACTTTTCAGATACAAGTCCAGCTAAAAATCATAAGAAAAAAGAAAAGCTAAAAAGTACCAAAATTACGAACTTGATCTGCACTTAATCAACAAAGAACCAAGAAAAGCAAACCCACCAAAGTAATAATCTTGAAGGCATCAAAAGGAATACCAAAAAAACCAACCTGTCAGAAAGAAGAGCAAGAACCATCAAAGGAGGCAAAATCTTCAACACCAAGGCCTTCTCCAGAAACTTCCAGAGAATGGGCACATTATTATCCCAACAAATGTAAGACACCAACACCTCTGCGAGCTCCGGAGAGGGTAAAAGGATTCCATTGGAGCTTAAATTTGATGGCAACTGCAGAGCCCAGAGCAAAGGATCACTGCCCTTTTCTTGGGCCACCTTGGTTATCTGTATAACACAATCCCAGACGCTGTTTTCAATGGAAACGGCCATTTCTGGCCTAGATATCAAGCGTTTGTTTCAGTTAAGACAGAAACTGGGAGTGGTATGGAACAGAACAGAGTGGGGTGGCCTTGAAATGGGGGTTGTTCTATGACTTTAAAAGTACACAATGGGTTAAAAAAATGGAGAAATGAAGGAGAGTGAGGGGTAGTACTGGGAACATAATATGAATTTTTTGGGCACCAAATATGCAAAAGAGCTGAAAAGCAAACAACTGAATTTGTAATTTCAATGGTAGAAAGAGAGCCTCATAAGAGGAGCCTCACATGATCTAAAACAAACTGCTTTTCACCTTTCAGTTGAAACCATGGCGGCAAATTGGTCATTTTACTAATGGATCTTCCATTTTCAAGATATTTGTTTTTTAATGATATTTATGTCTAAATTTTGCATTATTCATAATGCAATCAAACTCACCAATGAATTTTACTTCAACTATCCTTAAAATCGTCAAACAGTAAAATGTCTAATTTAATCTCTAATTAAAATTAAATGAATTAAAAAATATATAAAATAATCATACTTCCAAATTAATGATGCTAAAATAATATGATTTTTCATATAATGTAATGTAACATGTGAGTTAACTCGATAATTACAAAGTAAAACTTTGTTAATGATAATTAGAAAAGTTGTATTAGCGTTGAAAATAGAGATAATAATTTGCAATCAAATGCTTAAATCCAAAACTTTCCACTAATACGTTGATCACTAAAATTTAAAAAAATTAAAATTTTTTTAGTAAAAAGATTGAGAAATGAATACTTGGCATATGACTTTTTAAATGAGGTAAGCCAAATCTAGTACTGTATTATATTTGATGGAAAAGGGGTCTGGAAAGGAAAAATAGAGTGGGTAGGGGTAGGTGGAGATGCTGACAAGGGGTGATCTGATCACATCACAAGGGTTGGTTAGACACAAAGGTTATGGAGAAGATTGTCCTCTCTCCACTTTTTTTTAATTGAGGGCTCAGTTTGGCAGTAAGTACAAGTGGAGGCTGCTCTTTCTTATGCTTGAATCATGGTGGTGATTAGATGATTAAGCTGATAATTTTGGACTTTTATCATAATTTAATTAATATGTCCCACAAATCTATGCTCTGGTTGGCAAAAAACAAGGGTACAAAACTTGAAAGCCAATTCCACTGCATGAAGACTGATGCATGATAACACCACACATAATCAAGAACGTGAGGTTGGTGAAATAGATTAATCACCTATATAACTACACACTATGAAAGGATCCAAGTTGGTATGATCTGATTAGAGGTGATTAATTAAGTGGGTTAACAAGGTCTTAGATGAGGCCGATAAAGTCATTAATGGATGCAATTTTTTAAGCACTTGTTTATGATTCCTAGTCCTACACTTGTAAAGCAATTAATTAAATTTAATTAAGATTTTTTATATAAACCCTTTCATTGTCAGACGAAGATGCCTCCACCAAACTGAACCAAGACGGCCAAGGCAAGCAAGAATAATTGAGCTGATAATGTAGAATATGATGAAACCATTTAAAAAAATGGGAAGAAAAAAGTCATATGACCACCTTAGATTTGGTGCATCCAACTCCAAGCTGGTAAGGTTATCTAATTAGTAAACAAGTTTTGTTTGGTGGGTTCCCTTAGTCAACATAGTAGACACTGAATTAATAAAGAAAAGGAATAGAATGCCTATATTATAAGCTATGAGAAAACAGAAAGAGCCCTTGCCTTCATAATCATAATCTATCTTCTAATTGAATTTGCCTCAACATTGCTTGTAAATTACATGTAGTTCCAGTATTTGCGGCTATTATGGCATGGAAATTGTGCTAATTTTTTTTTTTTAATAAAACTTGAATTTATGTCAACTCCAAATTTTTAGGATAAAAATTTAGTTGAATTGAGTTAAGTAGAATGAAACTTGAATTTATAACTTTACAGTGTGAAAATAACTATAATAACACTAAATTTAAATTTATTGGTATTATATTTTAGTTTCTGATAAATAGAAAATGGACAATAGTTGGCCTTTTGCTGCAGTGGAATGGACCATTTGCCACTCAAATATCAGGCTAGAATTCCTGGGGCTAAATGTATTGGCATTGAGGTAAGATGGGGAAGTTAGGCAGCTTCCATGAATGGATCCAATCACTCGCAGTGGGATAAGAAAACGATTCAGTTTAGTACCATCCAGCTCAATTCTAATTTATTTATGATTTGAGTCAAATATGAGTTTAACCAGAGTCTAATTTAAACCCCGATCTTATATCTATTCTAAACCGGCCCTTGACAGGGTCCACTACCTATTAACCATTTATTTCATCAGCTACCCCCACCAAAAAAAAAACAAAAAGGTCATAGCACCACATGCTCTGTGATCGGGGCGCTTCTGCTCACAAAGTCACCATTCTTTTCTTCCTGTATACTATATTCTCATTTTTTTTTTTTATAAAAAAAGGACATTTCATAAAAGCAAATTATATTAAAAAAACCAAGATCCACAGACCATACATATAATTAAACGATTCCATGAAATATTCCATAACAAGCTTGGAAGATGGCAAAAGAAGATGAATCATTATGTTAAAAAATGATTCTCAAGACTAAATACTCCCAACTAGTTTGGATTTAAGGCTTAATTTTTGTTCCACTATCATACCACCAGCCTCAACTAAATTTCAAGAGCTATGAAGATGGTGGATAAGCATCTTCGATATAAAACTCCTGATCCAGAGGAAACATCTTTCTAGCTTTAGAAACAACTTAGTAGAGTGACAGCACCAGTCTACATACCCTCATCAGACATTTCATGTCTAGAGTGACAGCACCAATCTAGATATCCCAATCAGACATTTCATGTCAACAACTATCCCTCCATGCCAACTAAAAAAAGCAACATTTCCTCCCTAAATTTCAAGTTCTAAGCAGAATATTTCAGCATCCAACCCACTGAGCTCCACAAGAAATGTCCAAGCATAAGAGCATTCACAACCTAGGCTGACAAAGCACTGGTGTCTGAATCAATAATTACTTTTCCAAAGCATTAGCAGTTGAATTCATGGCAGGATCGGATGCATGCTTCATACAAAATGGTAACAAAGAGATTCCACCTTGAGGACATAAAATATATTGGTATTCATATATAACGTCTTTTTTACAATGAGCTCAATTATAAGTAACTAACATAAAATAGAAGTTGCCAAAATGATAGTATGTAATGACAGTTCTAAAACCTGCCCCAAATAAATAAACAATTATCTTGATACTTTGAGATTGCTTGCAAATGTTGTCGCCTACCGACAAATGTCACCATAAAGAATAGTAACAAAATTTTGATGCCTTCTTTCAGCATATCTTTGATACTTGAAGGAGTTGCATTGTATCAGACTAAAAGTCTTCATCCATTTTAAAGATGAAGTTTTTCCCACCATCTTGAAGGCTCGACATAACAGATGCCTTCTGATAATCTCCTACCCTTCTCTCAAAAAAATTTGCTTTCCCTCTGCACAGTCAAACAAACAAAATAAGAACAAGGAAAACTGGAATACTGAGTCGAAAAATTATCATAAATACTTAATATGCCTACAAGAGGTCATAGTGCTTCAAGCATGTCAACAGTGCATTGGCTCAAAAGTCAAATTTGACAAGTGGAGAAAAACTTGTCTTCAATTTTCAAAATGTCCCCTAATTCACAAGTCACCATAACATTTAATATGACTGAACATTCTAATAACTCAGGCTTGTGCCAAGAACCACAATTTTTTGTACACATTGTTAGCTGATAGAAGTTACTCACAATTTATGCCAACCAGTCAAGGGATTAACTTCAGAGGGGCATCTAATAGGAGTATATACTAATTAGTCGAAAGTGAGAAATCTGTATTGCCTGAGGCAAAGTTGAGATGGAACACTCAGATAACTTTTCAATGTTCAACCATATGAAGATCTTTAAGGAGGTTATCAACAATACTCACTGCAAAGATATAAATTCCATCCAATCAAAGGGGTTTTCCACATTGTACTTTCTCTGACAACCTAAAGCAACCTGAAAATGGAAGGAAAGGAAATAAACGTTTTTTTTTTTCCTTCTCTCAATGACTAAAATAATATAATAATAAAGCAAATCGTTAATGCAGATATACCAAAAGACGGTCAGCAACAAACTTTATATACTGGCTCATAAGTGTCGAGTTCATGCCAATCAATGCACATGGGAGGGCATCACACACAAACTCAGTTTCAATTTCCACTGCTTCATCAATAATTTGCTCAACCTTTTGCCTTTGAAGTTGCTTCTGCAACAAGCTGTAGACCACCACTATATTTACACATTTCCAACAAAATGCTTTTGCATCATATAGGCAAGCCGAGATATAGGTAAATATATAATTCCTAATTCCAGCTAAGAAACAGATATGAAAAATACAAATTTAAAAAAGGAAATAAAAAAGGAGAAATTTTACCTATATAGAAGGCAAGCAAAGTCACAATGCAAGCCTTCATCTCTGGATATTAGCTCATTTGAGAATGTCAAACCTGGCATCAAGCCCCTTTTCTTAAGCCAGAAAATGGAACAGAAACTGAGAACAATAAATAAAAAATTGAAAATAAATAATTTTAATAAGCAATATGAACATCATCACAAAAAAGAATAAAAATTCCACATATTTCAGATAAATTAGCTAAGCCTCTTTGCACTAATATTAAACTAGAAAAGCCTCTTTGTTCTGATATTTAGTGAAGATTACCTTCCTGAGAAAAAGATTCCTTCAACACAAGCAAAAGCAACAAGTCTCTCTGCAAACAGCGAGGAACTACAAAAAGGAAATAAAGAAAGATTATTGACAGCAATAGCTCACAACATGAGGCTCAAGCACTACTTTCTGTGCAGTTACTTCCAAGTTGCAGGCAAGAATGCGGGATACTAGCACAACTCACAGAAATTTTTGCCCTAAAATAATAGATAGAAATAAAGGATCCATGTAACCTGAATGGATTGAGACTAATGCTTTCTTTGGGAAAAAAGTTAAGGGACAAAAGAAAATAAGAGGAATGAAAAGGGAAAGAAAAAAGTGAAGGAAAAAAATTCCACCTTTTGTTTCGGTGAGAAAGGAAAAGGGGAGGAAAGAAAATCAGTTTAAAGAGGGAAATTATATTTTTATCCTTGTAAGTTTTATTTTGAACGGAGCCTTTAAAGAGGCATAATGGTAATTAATATTTTATACATTTTCCTCCCATTTTCTCTTCAAATGGGGAGTGAAAATCTTTTATAAGCTCCACAGAATTTTTCCACTAAAAATTTTCCTTCCTTCCATTTTCTCTCTTCTTCCAAACGAGAAAAAAAAAAAAAGGAATATTCCATTATTTTCTTTCCTACCTATTTTTCCTCTCATTTTCCACCCTACCAAAACATAAGCTAAGACTTATTTGAGATGACTGATAAGCTAAAGTACCTATGAATCCAGTCCAATGCCCATTTTGCCTTCCTCGCCACACAAGGAATGCTTTCAATAGCATTAAACAACCTATGCTTCTCCCTTGAATCCTTGATGTACGTCTCTAAAAGCAAGCTGTACATCTCTGATGATAGGAAGAAAAAAAAATCCCTTAATCAGGTCCTGCATTGCATGATGATAATAGAAATCCACTAACATCACATATAAAGCTCTACCAGAATGAATATTCTCCATTGCAATTTGAAATCCATAGAATGCTCGGGCCTACAGTAAAGAGAAGAAAACAAATTCTTGTCATTAGATAATCAACTAGGAAAAAGAATGCTGATTGCACCAATCGATTCACCCTTAACAAGTCTTGTATCACAAAGAATCGTCTTAAATAAACATGAAGTAGTAACAAATAGTCAGAAACAGTATTGAGTGCTTGAACTTAGCAAATGATGAACAACTCAGAGTATACTCAACTCAACTCAACTAAGCCTTTATCCAAAAAATTTGGGGAACAACTCAGAGTATATTGAGATAAAATTAAAAGTATTGCAAATAAGCATAGTCTTAATAAATAAACAAATAAAAAATTAGGAGCTTAGACAACACATTCACCTCTGGAATTTGAACATCACTTAGAAATCTTGCCGCTAGGTTCTCCAAAACAATCCCATCAGATGCAGCAAAAAATGCCAATACGTGGCTGATAAAGTGTTTCTCTGGAACAGACAGAGCTTCCCATTGCTGCACATCCTGGGAGAGATCAACCTCTTCAGCTGTAAGTGAACTAACAAGTTATTTAAACAAATCAAGAGAAAATGCAGACGGCAGAAAGCCAACAAACACTGAATAAAGGAACAAATTGTTGAGTAACAATTGATAAAATATCACAAAAATTGCCCAAATTAATGTTCAAATTCCAGCTGTGAAATTAGAAACATAAGTCCAGCTTTAAAGTTATGTATATTAGGAATTATAAAATTAAATAAAGAGAGAAAGATAGGTCATTCAGCAATACCTCACAATTCAAAAGAAAAAGTTGAATCAAAATATGCTGTGAGGAAAAAATAAAAAGGAAAAAAAAACCTGGATTGTTTTATACTATAGTTGTCTAAACACCAATGCAGTACCGCTAGTCAACCCTCACTGCCAACAACAGATACAGAATCCCATTGCTTTGAATACATGAAAACATGAGACTTGCTAACTAATATCAGTAAGACTGTTATCATTTTGACTGCAGATGACCAATCTTTTTTTTTTTCCAGAAACTATAAATTCAATCCCCACAAAGCCACAGTAAATTCCAAGACAGCAATCACCTTACGTTCACCGGAGCAACCAATCTGACCACTGCAGCAGCCACAGATGATTTAACTCCATTTCTATGAAAGCCACTAAGGCTAACATACAACCACCACTTTGATCTTCAGAGCAACGACTAAAACTAATATGACCCATTGCTTCCAAACACAAGTCCCATTATCAGTGCCACAGTCATAGCATGCCATGTAATAAAAATTTTCAGCAGCTTATGGCACATTACAATTCTAAATGGCTTATAATAAGTGTGATAAAAATGGTGGCTGCACATAGGTTAACACATGGCATTATGATTGTCATTCCAACATTCCAGACACAAGCCATCACTCCTAATTGTTAGCCCTGTTTCAGGCCTAATTCCAAAAAATATCATTTCTAATAAGACCTCTTTTTTTTTTTTTCCAATGACTTGGGTCATACTGTCATCCAATAATCCAGGGCCTAGGTTCTGTGAATAAAGGCAAATCCAGTCATGTTGAATTGCCGCCTAGAATAACTGGAAGGTTTAACTTTGGCAGTTGACTGCTGAAGTGTATTGTGGCAGTGCCTAAATTCATCAATCTATGGTATGTATCTGCATCATGTGAATCAAGCTTGTGGCCGCAGATTGTGGCATCAATGTGAGCTATTACACCAGGAAAAAAAAAAAAAAAAAAAGTGGATATAAAATGCTCTCAATGCATCATCAATATGTACTTTGCTTACTTAATCATATTACCATACTAGGGAATAACAGTCACATTCAAGCATATCCTAAGATTGTCAAAGAAAAACACATTTCTATAACTAATGTTATCGTTGACTCCATAAAACTAATTCTAACTGGAATAGAATCCAAAAACACAATAGCATCTCTCAAATCACCCAAAAAAAAGTCCAGACAGCATCGATTGACTGAGTTTATATCACATCAATCAATCACGCCATATATTTTCGAATAGCTAACACCTCAATAGTAGCTACTTGTGCCTAACTGTTCCATTAAGCAAAAGACGTAAATTCAGATCTTTGCACTCTGCAATTTGAAAAACGAAGTAAAGAAAATTGCTTAAGGTCCTTCGATAAAGTAGTCGCTTTACATCATCCAAAATAGGGATTGGATATCATCTGAATATTCCTCTAGAAAGAATCGAGTAGAAACAGAGCATCGTAAACAAGTTAAGAACAATGAATCAAGTATCTATAAGAGAGAGATAAAAAGAGGCAAAATTTTGAAATTGAGACGAAAAATTTTCCAAAATTTAGAGACAGATGAAGGGGAAAATTCTCACAGCATCAAAGAAACCACTTTGACAAACAAAACCTCCTCTTTCCGTTAGACTAACAAGCTGTGCGCATAAGAATATTAAAGCATACCCAATTGAAAATACCCAGGAATAAAAAGAACCCAAAAAATCCAAATTAAAAAAGAATATAAAATAAAGGCACAAAACAGTACCATATGATAGCCTCCAAAAAAAGATACCAAAACAGAGAGATTAGAGAAAATTAGTACCGGTCCAAAAACTGGCCTCAGCCTTCTTGTACATCTCCCAAAGTTGCTTATATCTGATGGGAAACATACAAAATCTCTGGTTCTGTTCCTTTAGTATTGGCTCCTCTTGTTCTTCGTCTTCTCTGCATCTTTCTGTCTCTGTTCCATTTCTTAGAGAACCCATTTCGTTCTCTCTCTTTGAGCGGGTTGTATGGTATAATTCTGTATAGCTTTCGTGGAGAAGGAGAAAGAGAAACCCTACAAAAACCCTCCAGCAAAGAGACACCGACAGATTGGGTTGAGGTTGTTGATAGCGAATCAATCGCCAAAAAAATATGTGGGTATGATTAGTGGACGATTAATACCTTTTTGTTCGTTTGTTTGTTCAGCGCATGGGCTTTCCGATTCCCGGTGAGCAGTAGGTTCTGAATTTCTAGAGCAGCGGCGTCGTTTAGGAAGAAAAATTATTCAATGAAAATATAAAATGGTTTCATTATATAATTAATTATAGTGATCTTATCATAAGTAATAATTATAAAATTTAAATATTATTATAAAAATCAATTAACAACTTCCTGCAATCAGGGAGACTATTGTTTAATAATTTATTTTATTAACTTGTATTTCAATTTTAGTATTATGTCTTTTTTTATAAAATTAAGTTAAATAAAAAATATCAATAAATACTAAAAAATTTTATTTTTTTAAATAAATAAATAATATTACAAAACGTTATGGATGGTGAATTTGCATTTACTTGCACAGGATCCAATTTATTTGAAATTAATTGTATTTATACTCTTTCCTTCAAAAAAAATATATAAGAAAAACTTGCTTTTAGGCTTAAAATATATGATTTCCAAATTTTATTTATTAAATCATACATAATGAAAGGGATTATTTAATATTATTGGTATTTTCATTAATAATTATATAAAATTTACTTTTTAAATTTTATAAATGGTCACATTTTTATAAATGAAATATGCTATTTCAAAAATATTTTAATATTTTTTTGACATAATCTAAGCCTCGCAATCACTTTCTTAAAAAAATTATATTTTTCTTTTCTATCTTTTTATTTTTTTTAGTGGTCACCAATAAATATTTTTCATTGACGACAACTCTCTTCTTTTTTTTTTGTTATTTTTTTAATAATTTTTAAATTTGTGTCTATTTATAATAATTTTTGAATATAACTCCTTAAATTTATTATTATTAATAAATTTTTAATAAATAAATCCTCATATATGTTATTATTGATAGACATTGAGTTTTTTTTTTTTTTCTCTCCTCAAATGAAGTCATTTTACTTTTTTATTATTGAGATATTTCATTATTTTCTCTCCTCTAATGTTCTTAATATTGCTTTCATTCAATATAAAATTTAAATTTAAAGGTTATATGATAAGATTTAAAAAAAGACCTTGGAGTTAAGAATGGAGCGCGCTTATTGATCAATCTATATACGTTATTAACATTATTATATTTTTTAAATTCTTTATATTATTTTTGGTATGACTAGTTAGTTTCATTCATGTAAAAATATAATATTTTGATATGTACTTTTCTTTTATAGTATATTTCTAATTAATGTAATATTTTATCTAATATTATAAAAAAAGAAAATATTATATTTTCCTTCTAAGAACTCAATCTTACAAATAATTATTTGAAAAAATATATATTATAAATAATTAAGGACAGTATATGCTAAAAGAATCTTCATATTTCAAATGAAAATATAATATTTTAACTATGTTAATATTACATTGAAGCAATAAAATCATTTTAATAAATATTTTTTTTTAAAAGCATAAATATTTTGTTTCAGAATTTCTTCAAGACCCAAATCATTTTAGGAATTAAAAAACTTGCTTTTCTACCTAAATACATGAATGTGTATTTTCTTGAAACATTTTGGTGGTTGGGTATGGAACTCCAAATTCTTTTAAACATTATTATTAGTATATTAATTTTTTTAATAATATTTTATTGATATATTGTCATGACCCAACCTATTGGCCGAACCGGCACTAGGACCTGGGTCAGGCTAAAGCCCTCGAGGCCCGTAGTAAGCCTAACTATTTCTTAACCCAACTCTAAGGCCCATTGGGGCCCAATTTCAAAAATTCAATCGAACAGAGTCCGGCCATAAAATTGACCTTTTAATGGAGAGTTTTTGACTCTTCCGACCTGTAAACACAATATATAATCAATTGGGGAGCTCAGCTCACCCTTCACATACTCATAATAACATAAAGTCAAATTGGAGCTCAGCTCTCTCATCCAATCCAACATACATGCATATAATAAGTTTACAGGTCCAACATGGCAAATTCTATTACAGACCCAAATCAAATAAATATTTATAACACATGCGGAAATTCTAGGAGTTAACAGAATTATACAAATATTAATAAACGACCTGCAAAGAAAGAAGACAACAATAATAATAAAAAAATAATGAGTAAAATATCAATTTTAACCATAATATATAAATAATATAAATATAATAAAACTAATGCAATATAAGTGAAATATTAACAATATCATAATAATAATTTCATATCAAAAAATAATTTAACACTCATTTTAAACACAACACACTAATATATAATATATATATACATATATCTCAAAACTACCCAAATAAGCTCTAAAATTCAAAACTTGAGCCGCTCATACTTGCTAGGTAAGATATGTAATGAAATCAGTGGAACAAAAATTGTTTGATGTTCTGGGTTATGGAAAGCTCTCGAGGTGTAGATGGTGTTTGACACAAGACACGCGGATCGGCGAATTTGACCGGAAGTCGAAGCGGGTGTCTCTCTTGGGGAAAGGTGGGGGGTCGTGGGGAGGAGGAAGGAGAGAGAAAACGGAGAGAGAGAGAAGAGAGGAGTAAGAAAAGAAAAAAAGGCTGGTAGATGCAAATTTTGAATTTTTAATATATTTTTAGTTTTGCCACATAGTCTTTAAATTAATTTTTAAAAATCATCAAAATTTTATATTTTCAAAAAATCGAACCTGATTTCTAAAATCCAAAAAAATTTCAAATAATTTCAAAAAATTCAAATAAAATAAAATATTAATATTTACTCATAAAATAATAAATTTAAAAATTAGGGTTGTTACATATATACTAATTAATAAATATTCAATTAATATTAATATTTCTTATAAATTAATTTTATTATATTAACTCATAAATCATAAATAATTAAATATATCATTATAATATTTAATCAATTTATATAATTTTCTCTTAAATTTTAATTAATTTTAAAAAATCAGCCATTATCTAAAATCAACTATTAAAAAATATCAATAATAATTTTACATTATCTATAACAGCAGCTTAAATTTACATTTTTGCAGTTGATCAGTTTTTAAGTTGAACCCACCGAATTGATCCGAATTTCAAAGCCATGGGTAGAAATTCTATAAGTTTTTGGCTGCTTTTCCTGTTGATGAACTTTTCCGATGAATAAGATATCAACAAAAAATCATTATATTTAAATTTAATTAATAATTTTAATATTTAATTTTAATTAGAATTCATCATAAATTATTTATATTTATTTCAATTTTAATTATTTAAATATTAGTCAAAACCACATATTTTCATTTATTTTAATTATAAAATATATTTTTACTAATAATTTATATTTTAAAATTTTAATAATCTTATAAAAATTTGAATTCTGTTTATTTAAAATATAATATAAAAATATAAATATTATTATTATACAGTAAGTCAAACTAATTTGATGTCTAAGTCAAACTAATTTGCTATAGGCGACACCTGTGAGGCTGTGACATACGGAATGACGTTTTTCCTAACCCTCATTGTCCACTACATATTCCCCATAGATGCTTTCTAGGACGGCACTGGCTAACCAATTTTCCACAGAGTCATCTATTGTGTGAGACATGTCGAGCTCTCAATGCTTGGAGAATCCACCAACCCTGAACCCAAACTATGGGGTCGGTACAGTTAAGGAACTGGGTGGCCTCAAGACTTATGTCACTGGTCCTCCTGATTCCAAGCTTTCCATCCTTCTAGCTAACGACGCTTTTGGTAATGCCCCATCTCTATTTTCTTCACTAATCTTCTTGCATCTATTTCCATATGGTTTGCTTTCCTCAGGTTCAGAGCTTTATAGGTCACTATAAGGTCCAGTTATCTCTTAGTAGGGAAAGAAAGTTAATTTGGTGTCTTTAAGTACAGAGGAATGATTTTATTGTCTTCTAAAACATTTTGCAGGGTTTGAAGCACCAAATTTAAGGTATGTTTTTGAAATTTACAGTTTGTTGAACATGTAATATTTAAAACTTGCTTGATCCCTCAAAACAGTTCTATGCCAAATTCATGTGAGGGAAGATCGATGCACTATTACAACAAATTAATATCTCATCAAATTAGTTGTTGAATTTGTTTCGTTGTAAAGGAAGCTTGCAGACAAAGTTGCAGCAGCTGGATTCCTTGTAGTGGTTCCTGATTTTCTCTATGGAGATCCGGCTGAACCAAGTAATCCTCAATTTGATCTAGACACCTGGATGAAAAATCATGACACAGTGAGTACCTTGCTTCTATGCATTTTGATTTTAAGAGTTATACTATAATATATCTTACAAACATACATATATGTAACTTTAGTTAGGCCTTCTATTAAACTAACGTTTCTGAATGTATTTCCCTTGCAGGTTAAAGGATGTGAAGATGCCAAAAAAGTCATTGCTGCACTTAAAAGCAGAGGCATTTCTGCAATAGGGGCTGCAGGTTTTTGCTGGGGCGGTAAGTTATTTAAGTTCAGTGTCAACAGTGTTAGGAACGTTAAAACTGCCTTGAATCTGACGAATGATTCTTGTTCAGAAGACCCTTATATAGTTTACTAATTCATATTTGTCTTTGGTTACATTTGTTTTAGGAATGGTGGTAGTGAAACTAGCGAGTTGTGATGATATTCAGGCTGCAGTGATATTGCATCCTGGTCCGATTACAGTTGATGAAATCAAAGGCAAGTTATAGTCACGTTCAGGCCTTGCTCTTAAGTTCATTTAGTTGAAACAACTCTAATATTCTCATTGGTAATCGGAGGGCATCTCACAGGAATTTTTTTTTTTCAGCTGTTAACGTTCCAACTGCTATATTGGGTGCTGAATTTGATAGTATTTACTCAGCTGAAAAACTGAAACAGTTAGGAGAAATTTTAGCAACAAAAGACGAGGTAAAAAGCCCTCAATGTCAGCTTTGTATGTCAAACTTGGCAAATGAACTCAATCATAAAACAAGTTCCAGTGGATATAAATTAGTTAAATTTTTTTTTTCCTTGGTTTCATATGTTTTTCTCTAATTGATTTTAATATATACGTGTTTTGCAGATTCAGAGTTATGTAAAGATATTCCCTGGTGTTGCTCATGGATGGACAATGAAGTATAATGATGAGGATGATTCAGCTGTCAAGATTGCTGAAGAAGCTCATTTAGACATGTTGAATTGGTTCACTAAGCATGTCAAATGAGAATATGGGTTTCTATATATGAAGATTGAGAATTTTGAGTTTGGAAGGCCAGGCATTGAATTGGTATAAGAGAACTGGTTTAATAATATGCCTTCAATCACTAGACCAAGTCAGGTTAAACAATAATAAAATGTCTTTTGGACTAATATCACCATGTATTAACCTTCTCATACATGAATAAAGATGTGCTCTTTTTCCATTTACACTGATACAAGGAAAGGAAATATAGAGTTCAAAGTGAGTTCTTAGGGCTCATTTATTTGTGAAAAATTAGGTATTTTTATAACAAAACTAGAAAATGAAATTTTCACATTTGCAAGTTTTTCCAGCCAAGAATTAAAGAATCAGTTTTTCAAAATTTAATTAAGATTTGGAAATAATTTTCTTTATGAGAAAGATTTTATTTTATAATTATTTTTCAAATAGAAAATAATTATTATTTTTATAATTAAAATTATACTACTTTCTATATTTAAAATTTAATAATTATTTAAAAATATTTACTTACAATAATAAAAAGTTAATCATACCATTATAAAACAAATAAATAATACATATTAAAAAATTTTATAATAACTTAATTTTTAATTATATAATATTTTTTTTATTATTTGTAGGTAAACACATTTTCATATTTTTGATAAAAAAAATGAAAGTAAAATTTTTCTGGAGAATTGAGAATTAAAAATAAAAAATTATTTTACACAAGTAAAATGACACTTAATTATCTAACATGTAAAGACACTGCAATAAGATATATCTGTTGAAGATGGAGACATTTTTCTAAAAATATGTGTTAACAAAGTTGCATAAAGGGGAGGTTAATTTAACTTTTAATGAGTGATATTAATTTATATAATTTATAGGTATGATGCTTAAATAATCATTGTCATAAATTCTTTTATTATAATAAATTAAGTATATAATTTTATAATTATAATAAATAATGAGAAGATGATTTTTGTTTATATATTTTATAACCATAAACACAATGACATCACATAAAAAAAAAAATTAATATTTGGCAATACTATATTAATCAATTTTTATAATATTTATATATTTATAGATAGATATAAAGAGTGTTTAACTACTTAACCTATAAAAAATAACTTGTAAGCATTAAAAGTTTTTAAGAGTTATGTATTTAATTTAAGTATTTATAAGTGATAAATAAACAGTTGATATATTCGATAAAAAGTTGATTTATAAGTATATTTATTATTAAAATATTAAAAAATTATTAAATTATTTTTTTAAATAATAAATTATATTAACTTAATATTTTATTATAATATTATCAATATATATTTAAATTATATTATGATATAATTTAATTTTAAATTAAGTAAATAAATATTTTATAGGCAAATATTCTATTAAAATTAATAAAAAAAGAATTTTTAAATTTAGAAAAATTAATGTCAATAATTTATTTAAATTATTACAGAAAAATAAAATTTATAAAGTGGATATGATATTAAATACAATAAAGATATATAATAAAATTATAAAATTAAATAAAAATAATATAATAAAAAAATTAATCAAATAACTTAAATAAAAAAGCTCATCTTTCTAATCTTTTCCATTTTTTCTTCTCGTTGGTGGGCTCTAAAAATATGTTTAACAAGTTGGCCGACTTATAAGCTACACCAAACAACATCGTATACAGATATATAGAATGGATATGTCCTTTTTTTCTTCACCAGATTCGACGATCCTTGGTTATATCATCTAATCAAGACAAGAGTGGGCCTTTTCAACAATGTGGTTTCGATAAGAAAAATCCTGCCTTAAATCTTTATGTATGCTCAAAGCTTCCATTCCCCAACAACCTTCGACGTGAAGTTGGGAGCTGGATATTTTAGGTGGGAAGCCATTTCTTTTTATTGATCTTCTTCAAAATTCCATGTTCTTCTCCGTATCCCTCTTATTCAAATTCAAAAGATGACTTCAGTTCCTTATTTTCTCTTTGGAATTGGTATGCAAATATGTATTTTGTATTGTACATTGTGACTACACATGTTGAGTGGAGATTGGGTAACATTTATATAAAACAGAAAGGTCCAGGTGACGTAAACTGGTGACGTAGCTGAATTTAACCATCTCTGACTTGTTTGGAATTTTGATTCCCTCCAGGCTCCAGCCCTTCAGTTCTCCTTGTGTGAGTAGTTCCAGTTGCTGACTCTGCCCCTGACTTCCAAATTTGAACTCGAGTATTACCATGTCAAGCTCTCAGTGCTTTGAGAACCCACCAAACCTGAGGCCCTCTTGTGGCTCAGGCACAGTTCAAGAGTTTGGTGGCCTCAAAACCTATGTCACTGGCCCTCCAGATTCCACGCATTCGATCCTTCTCATTTCTGATGTTTTTGGTAAATGACCTTTAAACTATTTCTTTCTTTCTTGAATAACTCTTAATTTTTTTATTCATTTTTGCATATATTTGGTATTTGGTCTGCGTTTGCTGTTTCCTGGAAGTTAGGATTTGTTTCACTCGTTTTCTTGAAATATTTTGCAGGGTATGAAGCTCCAAATTTGAGGTGAGATGGACTTGACTTTTGCTTTTGTTTTTTGAAGAACTGATTCTTTACTTGATAGAAATGCTAAAGTTGGGACTAGATCCGGAAAGAGGAGAGTAGAGAATGGTACTAGGATCAAGTTTTTGGCTGTTTTTGATATCTATTGGTTCTTGACTTGTTTGTTCAACTTATATTGAAAATTATTTCACAGAATTACATGAAAAAAAGGAAGAATAAATGTTGATTGGCAAAATATTTTCTCTATTTTGTTTCTACTGGTGAGAGGGAAGATGATTCTGAGTTTTGAGCAATTAACTCTTTAGTGCAGGCTTTTATCAGTACTTTTAGACAAAAGGAACAATTCACATTGTAATTTGAACTACATTTTCATATTTCAATTGAGATATTAAAAAAAGGCTTAACCTTTTTCTTTTCTTAACTTCTTGTGGAGCAAGAATACTAGGGGTCATGCCCTAAGGCCCTAAGGCTAACGTATACAATTGAGTTCCTATTACTTGGCAGAAAAGTTTCCAGTTTCCCATTTATAGTATTTGGAATGCAGCTACCTGCTGAGAGAAAGGAAATAAATGTAGGCTTTTGTCATTGCTTATTTGCCTTACAAACCAACATTCCAAGTGTGCTTGCCTTACACTGATATGACTGTCCGTCCTTCTTCTTTAGTATTTATTGCAGTAAATCTGTTAAGACTTTAGTAACACATACTGACAATTAATTTCTAATATTCAATTGTTCGTTGTTCATGTTGTAAAGAAAGCTTGCAGACAAAGTTGCAGCTGCTGGATTCTTTGTATTGGTTCCTGATTTTTTCTATGGTGATCCTGTTGACTCAAACAATCCTCAATTTGATCGTGAGGCATGGAGAAAAGTTCACAACACAGTGAGTTGCTTGACTAATAGATACTACTGTAGATGGATTGCCAATGAGTAACAAATTGAAAGCCTTCCACCAAAAAAGAAAGGCTGCATTGACTTTATTGAAGCAATTTTGAGTTTGATCTCATTTATTCTTTATTTTTTTTCTAGGACAAAGGATATGAAGATGCTAAACCAGTAATTGTTGCTTTAAAAAGTAAAGGGGTTTCTTCCATTGGTGCTGCAGGTTTTTGCTGGGCAGGTGAGTCATTCTTTCAATTATCTGCATTTTTTTTTCTGAAACTGGAACAAGCTACCATAAGAGGTGTAGGCAAATTAATACAACTGCAAAAGTTTTAATGCTCACATTCTTATCAGGGAAGGTAGTAGTGAAACTAGCAAGCTCTGATGACATTAAGGCTGCTGTTGTGCTGCATCCTGGTCGGCTCACCATTGATGAAATTAATGGTAAAGTTACCACTTTTTATAGTTTCATTATTTCATCTTCTTTTCATATTGAACTTTTTACTAGGAGAAACTCAGTTGCAATATATTAGTGATTGGTAGCGTTTTGTTTCAGAGGTGAAGGTTCCAATTGCATTTTTGGGAGCTGAGTTTGACCATGCTTCTCCACCAGAGCAACTGAAGGATTTTGGAGAAATTTTATCCGCAAAATCTGAGGTAAGGGTTCCTCAAACTGCTGATTCTATGCTTTAAAGAGTTAATAACTTGTTTCAAATAATTGTACTCCTTCCTCTGGCACGCATAGTTTAGCAGGCATCAAAATTGATTGTTTGTTATTGCAGCAATTCGAAAGCACTGTGAAAATATTCCCTGGTGTGAGTCATGGATGGACAGTGCGGTACAATGTTGATGATGAATCAGCTGTGAAGAGTGCTGAAGAGGCTCACGGTGACATGTTAAATTGGTTCACTAAACATGTCAAGTGAGAAGTGCATTAAGCAAAGAGTGTTAAAAGAGAGTAGGCTTATGACCTAAAACTACTTATCCATTATCTATTCTAGCTGCACTTTGTAATAGCATAGCAAGTATACAGACCAGATGTTCTCTGCTGGGGCTTGTTGCTCCAGGAATAAACAAAGAATATTTCGTTTGAATGGAACTAATTAAAGAGCAATTTTAATTAATTTTTCATATTTAGTGATGTATGATTGCTTTTCCTGGCTCAGATTAAAGGTTTTATTTTTTTACTATTTGAATTTTGGATATGTTTTTTCATGGACCCTAATTGTGACCCGATCGGAAAGTTTTCGTATTGCGACTCGATTATTTTCTATACTGTGTGATTATGTGCGATTTGTGTGTGCGCCTTAGATTTGCGTGCTTGTTATAACAAAAGGATTCTTTGCTTTCACAGAATATTGGATTTATAAGATCTATCGTCTCTTCTGCAATTGAAAACTAATCTCCTGCTAGGCAGAAAATTGTTTGTTTCTTCTATCACATTACCCACAGTTTTCAGGTATTTTTAAAATTTTCCAAGCCATGATTCTAATTTGATGCTTTGCTACTAGAAACAGCAACCTGATTATCAGTTGGTTCTGGTTGGAGACTTTTAAGTGCCAACTTTACAGCTTCCATCAAAACTTATCCAATTTCCATGCTTCTTCTTCTTCTTCTTCTTCTTCTTCTTCATTGTGATATCTATTAGTTTGAGCTGCTATCCATCTAATTTGACCCATAAGTTGGTATTTCTCTATCAAGGATTGCATCTGGTTTAATTTTAAATAATAATTAATAATTTATTTTATATATTTAATTTTAATTATTCTATTATTTAAATATATGAATATGTTTAGAAAATATTTTTATTTCTTTAATTAATTATTTCATATCTTATTATTGTGACTTATTTTATCTATATCAATATTAACTGTTTCTAAATTTGTAAAGAAGAATAATGATTGCGTGAAATGTAAAAAAAAGATAAAAAAATAATGATTAATTTTTTTATTTTTTTTAGAAGGAATGATTAATTTTAAATTAATTGCAGGTTAATTATAATATATAATAATTCTTATATATACGGAAAATCAATTTTTCTATTAATACATGCAAGAAAAAATAATTAAAAAATTAAATAAAATATTTTTTTATATAATCACATATACATATAAAAATAATTAAAGAAAATACTTTTTATACAGGTGAAAATTAATTTATTAGGAAAGAAATAAAATCAATTAAGAATATTGAGGAATTTTCCAATTAAGAAAAGAAAAGAAAAGAAATTAGTTGAGAAATTTTCTATGAAAATGCATGTAAATTAATTTGTAAATTAATTAACAAGAAAATTAATTAAAAAATAATTGACTAATTTATAAATATAATCATAATTATCAACAAATTTATAAATATATTCATGATTGTCAATAACTTATTGAAAAGCCAGAATTCAAATAAGCATATTATATAACTTTATTTCGTATAGCAAGGAGAAAAACAAATTGAGGTGTGCAGAGTAAATAAATAAAAAAAATACAAACTCAAAAGTCAAAGAAAAAGCCGAGCGGGGAAGGTAGCGAGCAAGGAGCCTGCTCTAGAATTGAATGCAATATATATTTTTTTAAACATAGTGATGGCGCAAGAGATTATGCAAACATAGAGAAAACTAAAAGAAAATTCCGGATCCTTAAAAAAAAAAAAAAAAATTCCAGCCAGCCCGGCTCAACTGCAACTATAAAATCCAGCAGGTGCCAGATTGGTGGAAATACCAATGCCGTCGTCTTTTCTTTGAGATCCTATTCTGAAGAGCTAGTCACTTGCTTGGTTCAGTTGATCCAAGAGAAGAAAAAAAAAGAAAATGTCAGGACCTCAGTGCTGCTCTAACCCACCAATTCTGAACCCAGCCAGCGGAGCAGGCCACGTTGAGAAAGTAGGCGGCCTCAACTCCTATGTCACTGGCCCTTCTGACTCCAAGTCCGCTATTCTTCTTGTCTCTGACGTTTTTGGTACTGTCATTTCTTCTATTGCTTCATTATCATCAATCATCTTTCTATTTTAATTGTTGGTTTTCTATTTTAGTTCAATATGATTGCTTGGTGATTCTTTCTGGTCATTTTCGTGATCGTTTTTTGTGGGTTGGCCTTAGTTTTGGTGATGATAGCCCTGATTGTTGTTTTCCTTCTATTTGTTTCCTCTATTTTGTTCAATTATTCTGTGATCAAATTGTTTGTGCAGTTTGTTTTCTTTTGCCTTCTTTTCTCCGTTGTTTTGGGTTCAGTAATTAATTGTTTACAAATCAATTCTCTTGACAGTATTCTTGTCCATAAATTTTGGGATTTCGTCTTTTGATTCTGTAAATATTTTTAATTTTATATTTTGGTTGCTTTTTGGTACTACTTTTGGTGATTGGGTGTCATTTACATCAGATGATAACTACAAAGTGTTCTTTTATTATCACCTGTAATCTTACTTGTCTGGCTTGATCGTGCAGGATATGAAGCTCCAAACTTGAGGTATAGTTGGCTCACTCTCTCTTGCCTATTCTTCCTTGTAATTATCAGGCTTATTGTATCTTTATCAATTCTAGAAAAACTAATTATGATGGTTATTTGTCCTCGAAAAATATATTTTTTTTCATCTTTATAGTGAGCTTTTGATTTATGCATCTATTTTGCATTAATTGTAGGGAAAAAAAATCAATACATATAAAAATTAAAAAAAAAAAAAAAGAATTGTGGGTTCTTTGTGTTTTATCTGGATATGTTCACGCCTGCATGCTGGGAGGCAAAGTCTACCTCCATAATCCATGTGTTACACCTTTTTATACCTCTAAAACCTAATTTCTTCATTTCCTTCTGTGAGCTCAAAAAGAATGATCTACTGTTTGTCATGTGTGTGTCTACTGTCTATGTAGTTTGCTATTATTTTTCATGCTAATGACAGCATTTGAGACCTGATGCCAACTAATATCTATCATGCAGGAAGTTAGCTGACAAGATTGCAGCTGCTGGATTCTATGTTGTAGTTCCTGACTTCTTCAATGGAGATCCTTATTCCCCTGATAATGCCGAGAGAACCATACAAGTTTGGTTAAAGGATCATGGACCGGTAAATTTGAAACTAATGCTACATTACCCTTCTTGGCTATTTGTGCACTTATTTTTGCTACTTTGGTTTGTGGTTTCATTGTGAACCAAATCATATGGGTCTTTCCTAAAGATTTCCTTGTTTCAAGCTGTATAAATTTTATGTAGAAGTTGCTGCCTGGCTTGTCCATTTCATCACTGATAATGTGGTTTCTGTGTTTTGCTTACCTGGCTTTATGTTAATCTTTTTCTTCAACATTCAAAATTAAAGTTATAATCTTGTAATGATCCATATTATTATGGAATCTTAGTCAAGCCAGCACTATCTTTTCAATATCCAAGCTTTACCATTTTTCTTACAGGATAAGGGATTGGAAGATGCCAAACCTGTTGTTCAAGCTATAAAGAGCAAAGGTGTATCTGCAATTGGAGCTGCAGGCTTTTGTTGGGGTGGTAGGTTATATCATATATGTATTACCTCATTCTATATGTGGTTCTAATTGCTTATTATCATCCAATCTTTCTATATCTAGACAAATTTATTTGCTCAATTAATTCTTTAAAGTCTTTCCATGTCTAGACAAATTTATGTTCTAAATAAATTCTTTAACTGGAAGCAAATTAAATTTGTATATTTTTTTTTCACTCATTTTGCAACATATTTCCTGAGCTCACTAATGTCTTTTGGTTTCTACACAGCCAAGGTGGTGGTTCAACTAGCTAAACATGAGTTTATCCAAGCTGCTGTGCTGTTGCATCCTTCACTTGTCACGGTAGATGATATCAAGGGTAAGATTTGTGCCTAATTATTCTGAGGCTATTTTTAAGCTTTTTTGGTTATTGGTTTGTACTTTTAACAGCTCTTGTAAAGAAACTTAAATGAAATAACTTAATATTGAGCTTTTAAACCTTATAGCATGTGAAAATCCTGGCAGGCTTACATTTTGTTTGAAGGATTGTTTGTCATTGTCAATCCCATTGTTGCTTTCTTAGTGTTATTTGTGGATAAAGGCCATTATTTTGCTGAACTGATTCCAATTATGCTTATTTTACATTGCATTTTCAAAACCCCAAGTAATTAGTCACCAGGCTCTCTGAATTGCTGTGCTTCCACTGGGTTTGGGTAGTGAAGGGAAAAGAGTAGAGCAGGAGGGTACTCTGTAAGCAAATTGATTAGTTTATAATTAATATTTTGCATTACTTGCAGCGGTTGAGGTTCCTATTGCAATATTAGGAGCTGAGATTGACCAAACTTCCCCACCAGCACTTGTGAAAAAGTTTGAAGAGGTCCTAACTGCTAAATCTGAGGTAGGAAGACTTGGTTTCTTCTTTTTTAATTGTTAGGTGTTTGTTTGCTGTCAGCCTATTTAATTAGTGGCCAGCATTTACTTTTCATTCTTTAGGTGTTGGAATCCTGACCTGAGTAAACCAAATTAGAGCAAGAAATTTGTCCATGTTGTGGCATATTGTTGGTTTCCTCTGCTCAAAATTCTGCTTTTACAAACTGTGAAAGGAAATTTTCTTGGATTTGAAATTGAACTTTAAACATGCATCATTGGTGAGTTTATGGGTGTTCATGAGTATGCCTTCTCATACATTCAACTGTGTTAGGGCATTGATTCTGACATGTTGATGCCATATATCAAATATGAAAAGATGACCAGGACTGAATTTCTGTTGTCATCATGTACTAGATTTTGTTTCTTATCATTAGATCTTTTGTTGCATGTATTATAGTTATGAATCATCACCTCAACAAAACCTAATACCTATTCTTGGGCTTGCCCTGAATTTTGTCATGTACAAAATGGTCAAAAGCACTTTCATCATGTCATCATTTTTTTCGTATTCTCTCTTTGAAATGGAAAAATTTTTGGCCAGTTAACATGCAACATTTTCTTCTTTTAGTTTTCCAGTCTTTTATCTATGCCACAAATTACTGAAACATGTAGGAACTTTTCCAGCTCGTCTCCACAGATTTATTTTTGGTTTCACAATTAAATGATCTTTGCATTTTTACAGGTTGACTGCCATGTGAAGATATTTCCCAATGTCGCTCATGGGTGGACAGTGAGATATGATGTTGAAGATGAAACTGCTGTGAAAAGCGCAGCGGAGGCCCATGGAAACTTGTTGGAGTGGTTCACCAAGCATGTTAAGTGAAACAATAAAGACCAGTTATATTATGTAGAACTGCTAGGCTATTTATCTTGGCAGTTAGAAAAGTACTGCAGTATACGATGCATGTACAATAAAAGGATGAATGTTTTTATGGTGATAAATTATGAGGAGGAAGAAATTTGGACAAGCTTGTGTTAAGACTACAAAGTGGATTGATTGTGATGCCTCTACTGATAACTACAGAGTGGTGGCTTTCATGGATCAAATACAAGTGTTAAGAGACCTTAAAAGGAATTGCTGGGTGACCAAAAAACATGGATTCCCTTGCCTGGGGATGATTTATGATAAACCTGAAACTAACCTGCCTGCCCAACATCTGTTTTGAAATTTTATTGCTTGGGAGGGAGAATAACAACTATGCTTATTTGATCTATTCATTAATTGGGGGTCTTTGGTTTGGTTATTTAATTTTAATTTTTGATTTAAAATATATTTTTTAATTAATAAATTAATTTAAAAATAAATAATTAACTATTTAATAAAACTATTTAAAAGTATATTGTTTGGTTAATTATTTTTTAAAATAAAAAATATATAATTGGGTATTATAATTATTAAAATAATATTAATATTAATATTTTTAAACAAAATATGAGAAATAAATTTTATATTAATGTAAGTGGCAAGTGATTGGTGAAATCTGGCACCATTTCAGCCACAGGCCACGGCCTTAACGGCGAGGTGGGGGACCTTAGGCGCTTTCAAAGCAAGTGGGGGACACGCTCGGCCACCGATTCATTCAACACAAACGTGGCCTGCCCGTCACTGTGGGTCCTGCTACAAACGTCAATCGCTGGCGCGCATCATAGGGAAAGCGCGTGGAATCAGACAATGTTGAATTTTTAATTTTTAATTAAATTTTGTAGTTTTTGTAAGGTGTTCATTTTCCACTCGTCCTTTGTCCTTTTTCCTTTGCCCCTGTCTTGTCCGTATTTCTACGAATTTGCCATTTGGCAATTGCAGGCTACCATTTCTTCCAAGCTCTTGGGGAAAGGCTCCTTAATATCGTTTACCCCTTCATGCATGCGCATGGTTGTACTTGTCTGATCATTATCCAAAAATAATACTTATTATAATTTTACAATAATATTTTATTTATTTATTTTCTGAATTTTATTATTAAAATTAAAAAAATTTATTCATTTAATTTTTTAATAATATTTTTTATATATAAATTATTTTTTATAAAATAAATAAAATATGGATTTTTAAAAAAATATTGATCCATTATAATGAGAAAATAAAATAAAGAGAAGGCATAAATTAATTAATAATAAATTTATTAAAATTATCATAATTTTAACTGTAATTTATTCTTATGAACATGTGTATAACCTAAAAAATATAATGGAACAGAATTCCAAAAGCATTGTGATGCACATGCAAATGATGGGATTCCACCTATGTTTCCTCTGTAAATGTCTCTTTTAATGGGCACAATATGCAGAGGATGCTTTTGTACATTATATTATAGGACACATTTATAAAAAAAAAATCATTTTTAAATAAGGGAATTTTTTTAGGAGATTAAATTATATATTTTTTATGAAATTTTAAATATTGTAATATGTAAATTTAATAGGCCAAATATATAAATATTAAATTATCTTTTTAGATAATTTTAAAATAATTTAATTCTTATCATTGTTTTTAATTTTATATTTTAAAATAATCATTTAATTAATGAATTGCAAGTTTAATAGGACATTTTCTATAAATATAATTAAGGACCAGCAAGAAAATCAACTAAAATCTTAAAAATCAAACTAAAAAAAGAAATTAATCGAATTAGTTAATTTTGAATGATTCAATGTATAATTTTTATCTTAAAAATTATTTTGATTCAAATACCGAAAAATATATAAATTACTATTCATTAGATGTAAATATGCTTAATAAATATATAATTTTTAATATATCAACTTTTAATCATTATTTTTTAAATATATATTTTAAATTTAATATGTCATATAATTAAATAGCGTCCTATTTTTGCAAATTTGTCCAAGTTTGGTGGCAAAGATGTCATTTAAGTCGACAATCATTATGCAGCTTTTTCGATCCCACTTTAATTAACTTTTAACCCAATTAATACTAATATTAAATTAATAATAAAATAAAATCCAAATTTTCGTCCCTTATTGTTCTCTCCAAAAAGGCCAACTTGAAGTACACCACTTGTTCTTGATTTTCTGTTCTCTCTCTCTCTCTCTCTCTCAAGATCCATAGCCACCTCCGCACAAACAAGAACTTTTATCACTCTGCTCTGCAAACTTTACCTTCCTTTTCTTTCTTCTTTTTCTTTTCTTTTCTTTTTTTTTGTTTCTTCTCCTCTTGTTTTTAAACAGCTGTCATAAAGAAAATATAGAAATAGGAGTAGAGATCATCGCCACTGCTTTAGATTCTCTAAAATTTAGTATTGTCCGCTTTAATTATACAATACCCATTTCGCCTTGATCTGTAATTGTTCTTTTCCAGCTTCTGCATTTTAGTCTCCTCCGCCATATTTTTTGGCCACACACTCTCCTATCTACCCCTTTTCTCTGTCTCTGTTGCCTCTCAAAGTTAAGCCTGTTTTAAATTTACTCACTTTGGCTCTAGAAAATTTAAAGTTTACTGCTTTATAAGCTTTGCACTAATTTTCTTTTTTATCTTAACACAGCAGTGTGTTTGAGGCAGTTTAGTTTTCTGGGTCTTTTTCTTTCTGTGGAATTCGGTTTCAGCTTTGTTGGGTCTTCCTGATCCCAACTTTATTAGTCTGGTTTAATCTTATTTGGCCTTGGTTAAACTGGGTTTGAGCTTGCTAATTTTTCCTTTCCTTCTGATTGGAGCTGCGGTGCAACATCTTTTTGATTAATCACTGTTGACGTTTTTGATGCTTTGTTGCTAAGATGCAGCCTGATCAACGAAAGAAGGTAAATTCAATGATTTATATTATTCATGTACGAGTCTTTGTATCTTTATAGGTCTATATAAGCTGTTTACTCTTGAAGCAAGATCAATTTGATTAATCTGTATTGTAAAAAGTTGATTTTGAATCTGTATTCGCTACCTCAAATACACATTTCTTGTAGTTTTGGGATTTTTATTCATTTCAAGTTCTTCAATATGGTCCTCTCTCCTCTAGTTATTTTACGGTTCCATTTGTACTGGATATTTCGTTCTACTGTGGATATTAGTTCCTATTTATTTGGGTGTGAGTTAACAGCTTGTCATGTTCATGTCTATGCTTCTTTAACACATGATTCCCCAATGCAAAGTTGTGGTAGCTCCCACTAGATACTCTTTCCATGTAATGTATGCATGATTATAAGTCTCATCTTTCTATTTTGGTTTTTATAAATCTTTTAATATTATGGTTAATAATAATATGTAGGGCACCGCGCTTGTTGTTTTAGGAAAGGGCAACCACAACAAATGTTTATGTTCTTTTCCATTCCTTTTCTTTTCTTTTCTTTTTTTCTGGGTTGGGTGTTGTTTGGGGCTAGATTCATGAAGGTATTATCATGGGCCATAGAATCAATTTTTACTCGAGAATCAATAACTGTATGTTCTTTTTTCAGAGACCATCTCTACCTTATTCAGTGATCAACAAAATCATATTCCTTCTGCATTTACTTAGACTTTTGATTGGATTTTTAGGTCCATTTTACTTCATCTACAGCTGTGGAGTGTAGACATGTTTTGTTGATAAATTTATGGATCTAAAACTTCCCCACCTTTTATTTGTACTCTTGTAATCATTATCGTCACACAAATAAATTAGACCTAATAATCACGTTGTGCTTAATTAATAAATTGTGGTTGAAAGTTACAGCTAGATGATAAGGTATAGGATAGCGTTCCTGGGGTCAAATTTAAGTATTTAGACTGTAATAAGAGATTCAGCCATCAAGTGTGACAATTTGAAGCAATTCTTATGGATCAAATGATCAGACATAATCCTAATTACTTTTTTCTCTCCAGTATTAAGAGTGTTTGGACTACATATGCTAGTCTTTTTGATACCAAGCATGTTTGCTCATGCTACTTGTATATGTGTAGCAAAAAAGTGGTATTGGTATTACATTTCAATTATATTACAAATCAAATCAGTTGTGGTTATGATTTTCATTTGGTGTGATTTGTCATGTCTTTAATGAGGTGTCTTTTAACATGGTGTTGCAGTCATCTGTTGATGTAGACTTTTTCACTGAATATGGTGAGGGGAGCAGGTACAGAATAGAGGAAGTTATTGGTAAAGGAAGCTATGGTGTTGTTTGTTCTGCATATGATACACATATTGGAGAAAAGGTTGCAATAAAGAAAATAAATGACATCTTCGAACATGTTTCTGATGCCACCCGCATACTTCGAGAGATTAAACTTCTCAGGCTCCTGCGTCATCCAGATATAGTGGAGATCAAGCACATTTTGTTGCCTCCTTCCAGAAGGGAATTTAAGGACATATATGTTGTCTTTGAGTTGATGGAATCTGACTTACACCAAGTTATTAAAGCAAATGATGATTTAACTCCAGAACATTATCAGTTCTTTCTTTATCAACTTCTCAGAGGCCTGAAATACATACACACAGGTGATTGGCTTAGTCTCCAGAGTTTCTGTATAACTTCTCTTAGCCTATTATTTATGGTATAGTTTAACATGCAGGGCATTAGATGTATAACTTTTGAGTACTTGCTAATTTTTATGTTCAATATTGCTGATTTTCTTCTTTCTTTTCTTTTTCCAATTTTTGTCTATGGTCTTGCAGCCAATGTCTTTCATCGGGATCTAAAACCAAAAAATATCTTAGCAAATGCAGACTGCAAGCTGAAGATCTGTGACTTTGGGCTTGCAAGAGTAGCGTTTAATGATACCCCGACAGCCATTTTCTGGACAGTAAGTTTTCTCTTGTTATGATGCAATTATTTAATTTCCATGCACTAAGTTTTTTTTCGTGGATGTTTTATTTATGTGTTCCCCAACATTGTTAATATCTTATAATTTCTGTTTCTTTTATGCACAGGACTATGTTGCAACAAGGTGGTATAGGGCTCCTGAATTGTGTGGATCATTTTTCTCAAAGGTGCCAGAAATGTTACCCCTTGTCATGTGCTTGATATTATCAAATTTTTTGTTCCTTTGATGTATTAATTGCTTGTAGAGAACATATTTACTGGTTTAGAACATGTTTTGCACCCATTGAATGCCCAATATGCGATTGATCATGGTTTCATTTGTGTATGTAGGCCACAAGTATATACAATACCTTTTATTTCTGAATGTAAATTATGTCTTGTAAATAGTATCATGCTCCATCTATCTCCTGAAACAGGCTACCACTGCTGTATGGCTTTTGGCACCTTTAATCGTAGTGTCTTTTATGCTTTCAGTATACACCAGCAATAGACATATGGAGCATTGGATGCATCTTTGCTGAACTTTTGACAGGGAAACCTCTTTTCCCTGGGAAAAATGTAGTCCATCAACTGGATCTAATGACTGATCTGTTGGGAACGCCATCAGCTGAAGCCATTGCCAGGGTTTGTTTCCTATGATTAATTTTCCTTGCTATAACAATGACTGTTCTATCATTTACTGCCTTTGTTTCATATCCTTGTCTATGTAGTTGTTTGCTGAAGTAATAGTAATTATATTAACAGGTGCGCAATGAGAAAGCTCGAAGATACTTAAGCAGCATGCGGAAGAAGAAGCCTATTCCTTTCTCCCAGAAGTTTCCTAATGCAGATCCCCTTGCACTTCGTTTGTTGGAAAAAATGTTGGCATTTGAACCCAAGGACCGACCCACTGCTGAAGAGGTAATTTTTTTGCGCCTATTAATCTTGGTTTTGATAATATGTCTGCTCTTCTAATGGAGCATGTTGTGCTGCCTTTTAGGCTCTTGCTGATCCATATTTTAAGGGTTTGGCCAAAGTTGAGAGAGAGCCTTCTGCTCAACCAGTTACTAAGATGGAATTTGAATTTGAGAGACGAAGGATAACTAAGGAAGATGTACGAGAGCTCATATACAGAGAAATTTTAGAGTACCATCCTAACATGTTGAAAGAATACTTAGAAGGTGCGGAGCCAACAGGGTTCATGTATCCAAGGTATTCTATCATAGAATTAGGATTGTTTCTTTATATTTAAATAATTTAATTATTTGTGCCATCTCAGATTCTCGATCATTATTTTCTTATGCAGTGCTGTTGACCATTTTAAGAAGCAATTTGCTTACCTTGAGGAGCACTATGGAAATGGTGCAACTGCTGCTCCACCTGAGAGGCAGCATGCATCCTTGCCGAGGTATCTCTATGAATAACTTATTTCAGTGGTAGCATTGTTTTCTTTTTGTAACTTTGCGTGCTCTGATGATGCACTGCCATCTATTTAAGTTTGGCATTCTGCCCACTGCATTTATGAAAATCTGTGCATCCAGGCCGTGCGTGTTATATTCAGATAATACAGTACAGAATTCACTGGAAGTCTCAAATGATCTTTACAAATGCTCTATCAAAGAAATTGGGAAGCCACATATGGACCAAAATGGTGGGATCCCAATGACAAGGCTTCCTCTTCATGTTCCTCAAAGTATACAAGGTATGAGCTAATTGCATTTGTTTACTCCTCTGCTTGCTTTTATCAATATTATATAACAAATGGAGGAATATACTGTATCAACTTCTGGAAATTTCAATAATATTTTGGTGTACAGATTTCCAAGTGGATTGTCAGTATGAGTAAGTGATAATTGGCTATTTAAGGAAGTGAGCATTTGCATCACGTCATTGTTCTTTCCATGGTCCAATTATTGGATTCTTGTTCCCCCAAAATTTCCCCACTTAGGTTTTTATATCAAATGGTTTATTTATCATCTTATTTCAGAGCCTGTCAATTTATCTGTTGTCTGTCAAACTTATGGTTACTTAATATCTACTGCAAAAACAGTTTGCAAGATGAAATAGAAACCATAAAATTATTATGTTTCGATTCCAAGTTTCTAACTTCATTTGAGGACGAGGCAAGATACTTACAGAATCCTCCTCTTCTTGCTGCTTTATTATAACCCGATCAAATGAGTTTCTTGTTTTACACACTAGATAAACACCGAAATGAGAAATATTCAGTATATGAGTTTGAAGTGTAGATTCTTTTTCTTTTTCCAAGTTAAAAATTTATGGATTAAGATGCATACATTGCTGTACAATGGAACTTGAGGTATTTTAGATTGTTGCTTATTCATTCCTTTTCCCTTTCTCATACTCACCAGTAGACCTAGTTCCAGAACTCTCATACTACATGATATATTGATGATTAAGTAGCGTTCTTTTCAGCAGGTGCTGCAAGACCTGGGAAAGTTGTTGGTTCAGTAATGCGTTATAACAATTGTGGGGTGGCGGCAACAGCAGAAGCTCATGAACAACGACGGGTGGTCAGAAATCCAACTATTTCAACTCAATATACTGCTTCAAACTGTTCATATCCTAGAAGAAATCCAGTCTGTAAAAATGAAAGGAGAGAAGATGAAGGGGTTGAAGGCTCTAATGGATTGCAGCCAAAGCCTCAGTACATGGCCAGGAAAGTTGCTGCTGCCCAAGGTGGATCTGGGAATCACTGGTACTGATGATGTGGGCATGTGGTAAACTAGAATGCTCGACTGGCTATAACCAACCTAATGTTGACAGTCATCGGAGCACATTTAATTGGATTGATCTTGCTGCCAAAGTGAATTTATATGTTTCTACTGCTGTAATTTAGTGGTGTTTTCCACCAGCTCAATTGCTTGAGAAGATTTGAGGGCTGAGACTTCTGTTGTAGGATGTTAGGCAGCAAGTTGTTATTTATAACGTTAATTTATGGTTGACTAGGTTCTTTGGTGCTTACCATTCATGACCTTATAGCTCTCTGATTTAACTCAATAACCCAGATACAGGGATGTATGATATCATGAATGAGGAAAGGCAAACGGATCTGTTGACTTGCCCAGTTCAATTTTGTTTCCACTTCCTGCAAGATACAAGTAAGCAATTTCTTTATCTCCCCCTGATAGTTGATTGTTGTGTAGTTCTGCCTATGTTATTTTAAGCCTGAAGTAAGGATCTTCTCTTCTTGAACAAGAGGCCCAATGAGGGACACATTAAGGGCAACAACTTTATGCAGGGTAGCGCCTGGCTATTAGGTTGCAAAATATAATTGTGTTTGTCAATGTTCTACTAGATGCCTTTCTTATTAACTGGATTGAGACAATTTTTCTCATTACCTTGTGCGGAAGGCTGGGAAATAATCTATAGCTGGATGATGCATGACACTCGGGTTGAGAGAGACAGAGGCACGCGTTTCAGTATTATCTGATGCAATAATGGTAACTAGAATACATTCGCAGGTATATTTCTTCTGCTACAGCCTATTGGTGATCCCACGAAAGGACAACTACACTGCATATACAGTACATATTCATAAAACAGAAACTACAATTTTGACATACACTCCAGTTCACACTGAGAACGTCTAATTGCTGCAATGCAACTGACAGGACTTGTTCACAAAATTATATAACCAACGTACTGGAAAAAGCAAAACACAAGGCAGATTCTGAATAGCCGCTACCACTGAATTTCTATTAAATAGTCAACTGTTAGTACAATCTCAAAAATTTCTAAGCCTAACAAGCTTCAGTTTTGTCCAAATGGTGAGCTATATGTTATTCCTAAATCAATGTAACCTTTGCTTCACCCGCCTTCCATTCACATCACCATCCAAGCTTTCAATTTCATGGCCACAACAGATGGCAGAACGCTCACCAATTCTAGCCACATATTGTAGAAGTTCTGTGATGACAGAAGGACAACTTTCCTTTAAATATTCAAATCCATCCGTCTGCATCACAGCTGAAAAGAATTCACCAGCAACTTGCCATTAATAATGTTTTCATTAGATTAAAATTCATAAACCATAAAACAGTCACCACTCCAGCTCCAGAAATAAAATAGAAACATTTACTCACAATTTCTAAAATATATTTTCCGTGTGAACAAAAAATATTTCTAGAAACAGATACAGTAATGTTGCAACGGAAAAAGACAGCTTTCTAAAACAAATCAACTAACCTACACAGATGTTGCCAAAAAATTTTACCTTTCAAATTTTCAGGCAGTGCAATAAATTTGAGACAGACAGCTTTTAGTTGGAGACACTGATGCTGCTCTGCCAAGGCAAGTGTTGTTGCAACAGTGTTTATAGCAATATCTTCACACAGTTTAGCCTCACAGAGCAATCTGAGCCTCTCAAGTGCATAACGGTCTGCTGCTGCAAGCAGATGCTGAGCCATCAGGGTAGAAGCCCACTTAGAGTTCAGGCCAACAAGTTCTTCCACATCTGGCAGGGCATCCCAGTAAATAAAATGGAGCAATGCCTGCAAACAGCCAACCCATGAAAGAAGAACAAGTTATATTTGTGGAAATTCACTTGTTCACCTAGCATGCATGTAGTAAGCTCAAAATATTGCAGTTGTTAATCCTTGGTCGAATCCAGTTTAGAGAACATCACTATTGCCAACTTAAAAAGGCAATATACCCAGTGAAAAAAATTTGACACTAATGTGCAATGCAAGGCATAAAGAAAGTATAATGGAGATTTCCTAAACCCTAAACCTCCCCTAACAAAGCAGCTTCTTTCTTTGGTCCAATTCCATTGTCACCAAAGATCAATGGGAGGCACTATGTCATGCATGACTGAAATTTAACAATAACAAGACCTGCTTCATTGCATATCGCCTGCCACAATGCATGCTTGTGAAAATCTAAAAATCAAAAGTTCCATCAAATGCCAAGACAAATTAAAGCTACTTCAATTTAAATGATCAGTATTTTTGTCACAAAGAATTAGGACAGTAAACCATACTTATGAAAGTCTAATTTTATGAATTCATATATTTAGCCAGTCCATTGCTGCAGAAATCATAAAACCTTTTGTCAAAAAATACATTAAAAAAATGAAGGTAATGTGAACAGTAGTTAAAATATCATTAGAGCACACACTGATATAAAAAAAAAAAAAAATATTGTTGCCAACTGGGCAAGTTATGGACTTATACAACAGAGGGGAAGAAAAGCAAGAATAGTGAACCTTAGCTGAATGAGTAAGATTGTGTGCAAGGACAGCCCTTAGGAGATGGATCCAGATGTACATTCATGAATAACACCACATCATCCTGTATGGCACCACAATCACTTGCCTAATGAAAATGAAGACAACCAACCAATAAAGCTACTTCTTCCTATGATTCTTACCACCATCAGGGGACAAAACAATCTCATAATCAAAACATTATTCATCTTTAAAAGCAGAGAATAAATGGCACTTGAAGATAAGTGACAATGTGCACTGTTAACATTGAACATAGCCGTATGCTTGCTATTAACCATAAACAAATTATCAAAACGTTATTAATCATAAAAACTAAACAATTTCACCTCCACAATCTAAAAGGCCAGACTGCAATAGTGTAGCGTGAAATACATTTCTTGCATAAAGGAGCTAGCATTTCAGAATTTAATTCTTTCTTCTGTTTCTACAATTATTTATTTGAGAAGAAAATGGAAAGAAAACAAAAAAAGAAAGGAAATACTATTTATAGGTAATTAACGAGAGAAAAATATGTTACAGATTCAACAGCAGTAGAAACTGAGTGTAAATGGAATCAATATCTGAAATAGAAAAACCTGTACACAGCTACAATGCATTTTACAATTGACAGCTAAACTTGGAGCAAAAGAAATAGAAGAACAAATACACATGAAGAAAAAAAGGCATGTGAATATATACTGATTCTTCTTGCTTCTCAACTACTATTTACTAATCACTCATAAATCATAATACTTTAGAACTAAACCATCTAAAAATTAGCAAGCCTATCAGACGTGCAAATACAATGGCATTCACCATGCAGCAATTTGCGCACAAAAGAAAGGAGGAAAAAAAAAGATATAAACATAAAATAAGTTTGTGTGTGTGTTTGTGTACAGTAAAATACAATAAGGGAAAAAAAAAAGGATCAAGGGCTTTTACAGCCAAGATGTAACTCCCAACAGTTATGCTTCCTTAAGGTACATTGTGATGGTAAATATAAACTATAAAATGTAAGGGGAAAAAAAAAATGTAAGACTGGTTTTTGCAGTTCGCATGTGAGTGCATGTGGGTGTGGGTGTGGGTGTGGGTGTGGGTGTGGGTGTTTGTGTGTGAGAAAGAGAGAGAGAGAGAGCGAGAGAGAGAGAGAGAGGGGGTTGGGAAAACCTTAAAAACAGGCGCTTCCATGTCTTCAACTTTTATGCATCGAGTGTTTTGATCCTTCATTGGACCAAAAAGTTGTGCCCTGAACACAGGCGAGCGTGCTGCAAGAACCACCTTGTGAGCAGCATATACTTCTCCATCAACTTCAAAATTTACATCAGTTCCCCTTCCACTTTCTAAAATCCTTCCAAAATGATGACCGATATCAGAGGGTGGCACTGCAATGGCATAGGTCTTTGGTCCCTCAGTCTGGGATTTAACTACACCAACACAACAGCGAATTACCAAGGTATCATCTTTGAGATAATCTGATGTCTCTAGTTGAGTTCTTTTGAAAAATCGTTTATAGCCCCTGCAACATCCAACAGCAGCACCGTTAGGCTGTGCTTTTCATCCACTAAAATAATTGCTCATGTTATGAAGCAACTGAAAAATAAAATTAATTCATTTTCATACATTTATACCTAGCAATAGATAATTCGCATCAATTATTATACGATGAAAGATCACACCTCTCTACCTTGCAAAATAAAACCTATTATCCAGAACAACAAAAGTTCTATAAGAATCACAAAATCTTACCACATACTGCCGCGATATTTCAGTGTGTAAGGCCCACTCTCAAGAGCTCTCCCGAAATGGCTATGAACCTTATGGTTTTCTTTTCCACTCTGATCCATCAGCGAGAGCTCAAACAATGCCCTCACGTCAGTGCCTTCGCTTGCGAGGGCTATAAATAAGGACACATAGGCAGCGTTATCTTCAGGGCTCTTTCCATCAGGATAAAAGTAGATTGCCCACGCGTACCCACCAACTATGAACGTATCCGATGCTGTGTACTTTCCAATTCCGATGCCCTTCGATAGAGAGTAGCCGCCGATTTTGAACTCGTGAGATCCATTTATTGTCTCAGTGCGAGAGGTGGAAGCGGTAAGGTCTCCGGTGCTAGCTCTGATTGTGCCCATCAACAAAAGGCAAATGGGTAGTATAGATTTTGATAATCTGAGATTTCTTGAAAGGAGAATTAAACTGGGTATTATCGAATTGTGGGTTTAGTACACAATTAGGGTTTCCGAGAGGTGGTGTATCCGGAAATTAGGGCGATAAAGAGTCGAAATTGGAGATGGGAAAAGGGGGAGAGGATAGATTGGATCTGGTATTGAGCAGAGGAAGGAGGATGAAGGGAAGGGGTTTGGTGGCGAAGGTGACTTTTGATTGGGAAATGCTAGAGAGCTTTAGAATGATACAGGTTATGAATTTACAAGAATTAGAAGCCAAAACCCAAAAAGCAGCCATCTTTGGTTTTGTTTGTTTATTTATATTAATTTTTGTCAGAGCCGTGAGCCGACTTACGTGTTATGGTATTGGTAAGAAAAAGGTACGTTTTGAGGCCCTGTAAGTTCTGCCCAAAGCATCAGATTAACCAAAAAAAAAAGGTGTTGAAGAAGCTGCATTTTTTATTGCTTTCCTTAAAAAAAAAAACATTAATATGTTTTTAATTTTATGAAAAAAAATGCTCTATCATTAAAAATCAAAGAAAATTTAGAGAAAAATAGAAGTAATTTTTCCCCCGGGAAAAGGGAGGAAACGTAAAGCTTCCCTTTTTCTTATTTAAATTCATTTTGCTTTTTCGTCTCATTTATATTTTGGGGGAAAAAAAATGGAGCGTGAGATGTCAGCAGCAGCTGAAAAAAATAGAATCAAAACAAATTCCATTTCCAGTGGCCTAAAACCCTAACCACAAACGATGCCCTTGTAGATCCTAATTAAATACTTCGCTTTCTCCTCTTCGTATAGTCTCACCACCAACCTGTCAATCCTCCTCATGTTTCGCAGAATCTGCTTCTCTTACTCCCGCTCTGCTATTCTCCACTCCTCATTCTTTCACGTCCAAACCCCTATCTGCTCCCAAATCTCTCACAAACCAAGTTCTCGCCTTTTCAATTCTGCCCGCCACCGATTCTCTGCATCTTTTACCAAAATGGGTGATACCCACAAACCCAAATCCACTATCCCACAACTTGAAAAGGCAACTAAACCCGAATTGCTCCGTGCCCTCGAGTCCTCTTTGGGTTCCTCATTCAGCAGTGAACCCATTTGCCCACCGCCGAATCCTTTAATCATTGTAATTAGCGGCCCGAGTGGGGTTGGCAAAGACGCAGTTATCAGAAAATTGAGAGAAGGGCGAGAAAATTTGCATTTTGTTGTAACTGCGACTAGCAGGCCAATGCGTCCGGGCGAGGTTGATGGTAAGGACTATTATTTTATGTCAAAGGAGGAATTTTTATCGATGGTGGACAAAAATGAGCTGTTAGAATATGCACTTGTGTATGGTGATTATAAGGGGATACCAAAAAGGCAGATTACGGATTATATGGCAAAAGGGTATGATATTGTGTTGAGGGTAGATATACAGGGAGCACAGACATTGAGGAAGATCCTGGGGAATTCGGCTGTGTTTATATTTTTGGTAGCGGAAAGCGAGTTGGAGCTTGTGGATAGGTTGATTGATAGGAAGACGGAGACAGCAGAGTCTTTGCTTGTGAGGGTTGCCACCGCCAGAGAGGAGGTGCAACACATCAAGAATTTTGATTATGTGGTTGTGAATGCTGAGGGGAAGTTGGATTACGCGGTGAAGCTGGTTGAATCAATTATTGATGCTGAGAAGGCTAAGGTTCGACAAAGGAGAGCCGTGATTTAGTTGAGTTGTGATTTAGTTGAGTTTTTTGTTTTTGTCTCGAGGTATGTATGATGTGTTTGATTTCTATATTTTTCAAAAATGGCCGTATTAATATATGGATACTGTTACTCTTACAAGCGCCATATTGCAAAAATTAAAGCCATTTGAAGTTACGATCTTTGATTTTTTATATTATCACGCTCATATTATACTACATGATGGTTGATGGAATCTGATTGTTTATTTTATGGTTATAGGTGAAAGTCTTGATATAGTAACCTTTCCAATGTCTTATTACCATCTACTGCTTTGATCTTCTTAATTGCTTACTCACAGTTCTGAAGTATGTTGAAATTTTTATTCTGAGCATTCCTTACTGTGCCCATGATACTGATAATGTTATTAGGCACTCCAAGATGACTTCCTGCCTCAGGCAATTACTGATATGGTTGGTGCTTTACCGTAACCATTTGTATCATGCAACTTTAATTCATCTATGCCATTTAGTTTAGTAATGCACTTTTTTTGTTTTTATTTTTTCTTTCTTTGAGGTGAGGAGGGGAGCCATTTTCATCCATATGAAGTTATATTTTGTTGCTTTTCTGTAAATGAGATCATGCTACTGGGGCTTAAATTTTATACTTTGTAGTTAAGCATAGCGAGCTATGTTGGGGACCTGATCAGTAGTTTAAATATGCTAGGGTCAAGAACTCGGTGATATTTTGTTTATCTGGAATAAAGCCCCATTTTGCACTGCTAATGGACCGCTTTTCGCAAATTCTTGTTCCATCAGTAGTAAAAAGATGGCAAAAAGCAGGTTGGATAAGCAACTAAAACATGTCCACCAAATGGGCTCTAAGATGTGGAAACTGTTTGTTTATGGCCACTTTTGCTCTCTTGCTTTATTAAGAGTTAAATTATTTTGATCAGTACAATGGAGTGGCTCTCTAAGATTCTAAATGATAATTGATTAATTGTTTTCAAGTAGTATTACCATAATAAGAAAGCACATTTTTGCTGTGGCATTTCTTTGAAATAACATTTAACAACCATTGTTTATATGTTTTTATTTTCACTGAATTTTTCCTTGCTATCTTCAACTCGGTGATGACAACTGACTAACTTGTCTTTGAATCTTTTCCTGATTTGTCTCAAAATACAAAATGATAGTAATAAATTCAGGTTATTTGATGCAAATAATTTTTGTATTACCTCTTGTTTACTCAGAAAATAAGAGGAAGTACAAGAAAGAGAAGGAAGACAGTTCCAATGTTCCAGAGAGAGAGAGAGGGAGAGAGGATAAGCAACAGTTACAATTCACACGCAAGATTCTACCTGCAGCTTTGCTACTTATTCTAGCCTCTTGCTTACATCAGTTATTCCAGCTCTACCAACTAACCATTTCCATTTGACAGTTATAGCCAACTCTTAGCTTTTCCTGCCTTCACTCTTTCCTTCATATATCATTATTAAACATAAAGAAAGCCAAGTTATGAAAAATATAATCATTGTTTCCTAATATCTTATGCAGAAGTCCCGACATTTTGGGCAGAATCTTTGCTAACTATTGTGCCTGACCAAATCTGGTCTTTTCTCCTTGTTACAAGATATACAAGGAAATGCTTAAAATAAAGTCCTTATCCTTTACAAATATATTGCAGTTATTTTACCACTGAAATGTATTTCTTACACACTCTTAGCATTGCTTTTTCCTTGCAGTGGAAATGGGATAATTGGCCAAAGGCGGGAGCATTAGTCAACTACTTTCCTAACCTGGCTCTTTATTAGCAAGTGGTATGTGTCATGTGCAGAGACCTGATTCAGAGTCAAATTATTCGAAATCACAGTACTGGGTTGGAAATAGCTGTAATGATTGAGGGAGACTTGGAATGAATTTATTTTATGATTTCAAAGTTTGTGTACAGTAGGCAACTCTTTCAAATGATTGTCACTTGTAATCTTTTTCTTTTTCCATAAGTTGACAAATTTTAATGTCATTAAATGGAAATAAAGAATTTTTTAAAAGGTCAGCTCAGCAGTGAAAGCTTGGGAACTCATCACAGAGATCTCAAGTTCATATCCTTTGGGCCGAGAAAAGGGATTTATTGAAAGGGAAGAGCCAATTCTCGTCATGTGAATATTTTGATGTACGCACAGAATTTTCCAGGTGTTAGATTTGTGGTAGTTGTGTGTTTCTGGACAATGTAGTGCCCCGACATCATGGTTGATTTGCCTGAGTTGATGTTTTACATTGGCCTGGTACAGTACTGTGTGGAGCCTTTTCACAGCAGGTGGATTCCATCATATGGGACCAATCATGTGATGCCCAGCGAAATGCACTTGGCACACCTAATTATTCTTTTAGCCATGATGCCAAATGACCAATAGCAAGTTGCTGACAGTCTTATCAAATATTCTATGATTGAGTTGGTCACCTATTTCCTTAGATTGCATGGGTTTGGCTTGGCCTCTTCGACTTTCACGAGAGTTTCAACATTCAATGAAGCCTAAAATTAGTGATTAGCAAGTCAATGGTGAATTTCGTACTTTGAAGAAGGATAATTTGGGAAACACATAAATTGGGAATTGGATGTGGAGAAAAATGTTGGATGCAAAATTTTATTGTGAATGCTTGCATGATTTCTCTGTTTCTTTCAGCAATTCTGGCAGGGCAAACTTCCATCGTCTCCTGTCCCATCACAGTATTTCATATTCCGAAATTGCAACTCATCAGACGAATACAAGGGTCTGAAATTGCATTAACAACTAAAAACATGAATTTACTTGTCGCCACCTTTGGTTTCCATACCTTAAAGCCGGCTTTCTTCCCTCTTAATTAATCATCTGATAAACCATGTAGGCCGACTAGTTGTATAGTAAAGACTATACACAACAGTAACAGCAGAAGCAACGATATTAGCAGCACCATCAACTTCAAGTGAACAGATCAATGAGTTCATAAAACTATAATATATTAATTCGATAATAAATTAAAACCAGATTATGATAAACACCCTTAATATTCAGATTAGAGATATAACATCTAAAGATGGAAATAGATCTTTTAATAACAAATGTAACACCCCTGATTTTTATATATTATTATTGGGCTTCGTGTAGGTATCCTCAATTCGAAATTCGGCTTGTCCGGATGAATTTCCATAGACCAGAAAAGTCTCCGAATTGGATCGAGGTTTTGGCTACCCCACCATTGTCAGGCATCCCGAGCGCGTTCCCGAAGTCGGAATTGGCAAAGGTAAACCCGAACCTTGCTTTTTCGTAATTTTCTAGTGCTTAAATAGGATTAAAAATCCATAAAATATTCGTGGTAGCTTAGAAAATTACGATTCTTTTTGCAATAGCTTAGTAATATTTCTAAGGACCGCAAGCGTAGTTTTATAATTTTTAGAGCTTATTTGAGCAGTTTTGCAAAAATGATCAATTATAAGGACTAAATTGAAATTTTACATATTGTGATGAATGATTGATTTGATGGGCCACGAGGGCTGTGTGATGTGATTGAGTTGTGGATATATGGATTGCGGATATAGAAGTGTGTTTTGAGCCCTTTTGCAGTTTGGTAGGTCCTAGGTATAGGGAGATTCTTTGGATTTTCTAACGACTTAGGACGTATTGGTCTTTTTCTTTGTTTGTATTGAGTCGATTTATTAAATGATTGTAAAAAATTGTCGTGAGCGATGACCTTCTTCCTCCGCCCGGCCGCCACGGTGATTGTCGTCAGTCCGTGAGTAGAATATTAATTTTAATTGTAATTTCGATATTATTATATGTTCAAGCATGCCCATGCATCACTTATATGCATATATTTATGTAGTTAAACTCTAGGCACGATTTATGTTGCATTCATAATCGTTGATGTGCCATGGATGTTGTTGTGGTAATTTGGAGCGGTGTGCGTGCGTTGGCGTGCGTGTGATGTGGTGTGGACTATGGATAGGGCGGGGTAGTCACGGCTTGAGTAATTGGGGACCCGATCCTTCGAGGGTAGTCACGGCTTGAGTAATTCGGGACCCTCGATTTGGTTATTAAGTGGAAGTCCGAGCTTGAGTAATTCGGCACCGGGTTGGATTTAAGAGAGTCAGTATAGGATCACTCCCATATGTTATGATTGATACTACAGGTGTGTGAGTGCTCCAAATTACCTTTCGATGTTATGATGTGAATTTATTGTCGATGTTGCACTTCATTCCACAGTTGCATTAGTTTTAGATAGTTATAGAGATTATGGTTAAAATTGATATTTTACTCTCTGAGTCGACGCTCACTCTGTTCAATATTTTTCTCAAAGCTACGGAGGATTTTATTGTGGTTAACTGCTTTTCTCCTTCGCAGTTGTTTATCAATAGTTTTGTAATTTTATTTACTCCTAGAATTTTCGCATGTGTTAGAAATATTTAAATGATTCGGTCTGTAATATAAATTGTCATGTGGACTGTAAAATTATATGCATGTTTGATGGATTGGATGAGGTGAGCTTCCATTTATTTTATGCCGATATGAGTATGTGGAGGGTGAGTGAGCTCCCAATTGATGATATATTTTGTTTACAGTCGGGTGAGTCAAAAACTCCCGTTGAAAGGTCCACTTTATGGCCGACTCATTGGTTGGTTTCTTGAAATTGGGCCCAAATGGGCCTTAGAGTTGGGTTAATGAACAGTTAGGCTTACTACGGGTCTCGGGGCTTTAGGTGGCCCAGTCCTAGTCTTGGTCCGCCCATAGGTTGGGTCGTGACAAGTGTGGTATCAGAGCTTAGGCTCCAGATTCATAGGGAAAAATTATCTAAGTGTTGGGAAGAGTCTACTAGGAGTCACATGCGGAGTATAGGATTTTGTTTCGTCTTTTCCTGTAATTCTTTGTTTCTAGATTCTACGTTATACCTCGGGAAATATAAGATTACCTCAGTTAGTGTCTTGATTTTCGTGGAGTACACAGAAATGTGAAATAGAGTTAGTAGACATGTGAGATCTATCATGAGGATACGTACTCCAAGAAATGTTATATTTTTGTCAGTATGGGTTTAAATGGTGTGCCCATTTCGTGCAAGGCACGAGTACATAAAGGTGAGTCTTAAAAATACTTGCCTGGATAAGGATGAGGATACCACTCTTGGCGGTCATCAGTGGATGACCCAGTCAGAATGAGTTTATGATAATAGAAGATTCGAGAGAGATAAGAAATCAGGAGGCCTAGTAGGTCCGGACGTATCGTAGTAACTATACAATGTTCTCGATGTCTGCTCTGTAAGCTGCAGATTACAGTACCGACATGAGATTATTGTGTAGAGCTGCGTACTTCCCTGTAGTGCTTATGATGAGGATGTTTGCAGGCAGTCTCTGTTTTGGTACAGTTATGCCAGAACAGAGTTCTATATTTGCAGAGGAGTTGGGAACTCCTGGTTAAGAGTCTAGAGTTAGAATATTGAAAGGTCACAGTTGGGTGATAACTAGAGTCAGTGACTCAGTTACCCCAGCATGAGCTAGAGTTACATCAAGAGTTGCCATCAGACCAGAGGTTTCGGACTAGTTGCAAAGTAAAGGTGACACTTATAGAGTGAGAATAGTATCCCTTGTGTGTATCAGTATGGAATAAAGTACAACTCTACTACCTAGAGAAGGTCGAAACTATGAATTGATGATTCACAGAGCTATAATATGATAGGAGAGTCATTAATTTGACATGGTTTTGGGCAAGGTGGTAAATGTAGTATCTTTGTTGCAGCAAGTTAGGGTATAGTCCTATCTTTTTAGAAGGGATCGAAAGTTATTACTAATAATGGTGACCAACAAAATAGTGCCCAAGATAGGACTGTAGAGTGTGGTAGAGAATAGTTGGCTCGGGTATCCTGCAGAGGATGCAAGTTCTATTATAGGAATCATATATAATCAGATCACGATGGATGTAAATCCTTTGAATTGGATGACGGGTTTGGGTGCCCGGAACCTTAAGTTTTGGCTAATTGAGTAAACATGGATAATAATAATAATGACAAATAAATAAAATTAATACGTAATCGGTTCGAGGTGGTAAGGGTATTATGTAAGCTAAAGGATAAGAATAGAGATCATACAATAAAAGTATGACTGTAATTTGATGAGTTCCTTTCTAATTTCAAATTATTCAAAACAATAGTATAATCTAATTATAATAGTGTTAAGAGTAATAAATTAGTGAAGATAAATCACAGAAGGCCAATGGATAAAGAAAGTGCAGAATGAAAGTTTGGACAATTGATTGCAGATGCAATATAATCTAAATTCTAGTGGAAGTACTAGCTAGAGTGGTCAAAGGACCAAATCTGAGTAGCACAGACATATGATAACGCGATAGAAACTCTGAAAGATATAGTTAGCAAATGCTATTATGTTAGGAAGAAGAATGGAACTAGGGATAGAATAGTCAAGTTCTATTTTGGGTAAGACAAAGGAAATAAATGAAAGGACAACCTAAAGAGCGTATAATAAAAGGAACAAAGTTAAGATATAGGATAGGCTAAGTGTTATTCTTGGCAAGGAGAATGACAAGGATGGAAAACCCAAAATGGGACCACATTAGTGAGAAAAGTGATGGAGGTATGGAATACAATAATAATGAGTAAATGTTAGAAGGTGTGCGATGGTATTGCGGACTACCTAAATAGGTAGAGAAAGAGAAGTTAGTAAGCAGTAAGTTGAATAAAAGCCAGTCTAAGGGATCAAATTAATGACCCTAGATAAGGGTGGAATTAGTGTTGGAAGAATTTATTAGTGAGAGAAATCTTTCAGGAATCAACAAAAGTTAAGGGCACAATAAAAACGATGATAGATATGAATCATAGGTCGAGTATAAGTAAAGTTAATAAATTATAAAATATTATGTCAAGAAGGAAAATGGTACGGTAAAGAGTTCATGCAGATGATACCTTATAGGTAGAGCATAATTGTGCTAGGAGATGATGAAATTTGGAGAGAAAGACCAAGAAACTTAGGTGAAACGTTATAATATGACAATCGGGTGTAGTTGAATATAAGAGGATATTTTCTTTCTTTTCAAGTTTAGCTTGTGCTTTTGGTTCTAGAAGGTTATATAAGGAACAACCGAGTCAAGGAGACCTAGTTATTGAGAGTTTGGTAGGCACAAATTCATACATAATTTCTGATATGAGAATGACAGTAAGTGCATACCTAGTATTAAGTATGAAAGGAACAGAGTAATGACAGGAGTCAAAAGGAGTTAGCTACCAAGGCTTGCCACCGTTTTAAACTATGAGCTAGAGGAAGTACTATTTATGGATGAGTTTCAATAGATGAAATTGTTGCTGGTGGATAATTTGAGGTTGAAGTTTAGAAAGCTATATGTAGTATATGTGATTATATTAAGGAGAATGAACACGTGAAGTATCTTGTTTGGAATTAAGGCATGACACATATTTCCTACAGCCGTGTTAGTTCAGATGAAACTTATAGTTTATGGGGCTCATATTCATCCAGGATAATCAATTTCCTACTAAGGCTGGTAGGGAATGATAATGTTCTGATAGTTAAGTTGGAAAAAAGGAGGTACAAAAAAAAAAAAAAATTCTCTATGAGTAATTATAAGTGTTACATAAGGTGAAGAATGTGCTGGTAGGAGTAAATCATAGGGTTAGAATTCTCGAAGTAATGAAACTAGTAATCAAGATAAGACTAAGAAATAAAAAGAAAGTTAAAGTTGATGATGGGATAGACATCTTTGAAGGAAAAGGTGTAAGGATGAGATAGGACTAAAATTAAGGAATAAGTACAGCAGGTTGAAAAGATACCAACAATACCAAAAATAGGAAAAGGGAAGTGGATAAGATCCAAAGGACAGGAAGAGAGCTCGATAGAGTCAGTTATAATGATGAGGATAAGGAGTGTCTAACCATCGCCCTGTTAACACTACCTATGAGCGGTGAAGGATACACCGTGTCTTGTGGACGCCTTGAGTTGGCCTAGGGTGTGTTTTGATGCGGAATGGAAAAGTAGTGGCTTATGCTTCAAGGCGGTGAAGAGGCATGAGCGAACTATCCCACCCATGATTTGGAAATAGCGGTGTAGTCTTTGCACTAAAAATGGAGACACTACTGTATGGTGAAGTGTGCGGGATATACACCGACTATAAGAGTTTGAAGTACATCTTCCAACAGAGGATTTAAACTTGAGACAGAGGAGATGGATGGAGCTTCGGAAGACTATGATTGCACCATCCGGTACCACCACAGGAAGGCCAATGTAGTAGCAGATGCTTTAAGCGAGAAAATCTTCCAGCGATTTGGCGCACATTTCAGAGAGAAGAGACCGTTGATTCGTAAAGTAAATGAGTTGATGGATCAAGGTTTAATCCTAGATCTTTCAGATGAGGGGTCTTGTTGGCTCATTTTTCAGGTGAGGCCGGACTTGCGAGATAGAGTTAGAGTTTCCCAACACAGAGACCAACAATTAATGAAGATCATAGAAAGAGTACGGTGAAGGTGGTGAGTTTGGATTTGCCAATGATGGCGCCCTAGTGCAAGGTTCTAGGATATGTGTGCCCAATGTGGACAACCTCAGAATGAAATCATGCGATAGGCACACTATACAACATGCAGTGTCCACCTGTGTTCCACCAAGATGTACCATGATGTGAGAGATAGCTATTGGTGGAATGGCATGAAGAGAGGCATAGGACTTTGTGTCCAAGTGCTTGACTTGTCGAAGGTGAAGTTTGAACACCAGAGACCGTCGAAGTTGCAAGAGCTCCTATCCCGGAATGGAAGTGGGAAATGATTTCTATGGATTTTGTGGTAGGTTGCCTCGTACCACGTGAGGATATGATTCGATATGGGTAATTGTAGACCGCCTAACCAAATCACTCACTTCTTGCCCGTGAAGACTACATATTCGCACAAGACGCGGCTCTACATTCGAGAAATAGTCGATTGCATAGAGTTCCTTCCATAATATCCGACAGAGGGCCCAGTTCACTTCTCGGTTTTGGAGAAAATTGCAGAGGCACTTGGCACACGCTGAACTTCATGACGGCTTTCCACCTCGCAGAAGGACAATCCAAACACTAGAAGACATGCTTCGCATGAGTGTTTTGGATTTTGGAGGTCAATGGGATGAGCAGCTAGCTTTGGTGGAGTTTGCCTACAACAACAGTTATCACTCCAGTATAGGGATGCCACCCTATGAGGCACTATATGGAAGAAAGTATAGGTCTCCTCTGTGTTGGACGGAAATGGGGGAAGCGAAGGTGCATGATGTAGACCTAGTGCAGTACACTTCAGAGATAGTTCCTTTAATCAGGGAACAACTGAAAATAGTTTTCAGTAGGCAGAAGAGTTATGCAGACCCCAGACGGAGGGATGTGGAGTTTGCAGTGGGCGACTATGTATTCCTGAAGATTTCTCCAATGAAGGGAGTCATGAGATTTGGAAAGAAGGGCAAGTTGGCACCTCGGTATATTGGACCTTTTGAGGTTACTGATAGAGTTGGAGCAGTTGCCTACCGGTTGGAGCTACCACCCAACCTTTCTCACGTTCATCCCGTGTTTCACATCTCTATGCTCAGGAAATACATTCCCGATCCTTCTCATGTACTACAGTCGGATGTAATAGAACTAAAGGAGAACTTGACATTTGAGGAGCAACCTGTAGCCATAGTGGACTACCAAGTGAGACAGCTAAGATCAAAACAGATCCCTATGGTTAAGGTTTTGTGGAGGAGCCAGTCAGTGGAAGAGTGCACATGGAGTCGAAGCGGGACATGCGTAGCAAGTACCCTTATCTGTTCAATGTGTAATAATGTACTTTATTCTGCCTTGTGTAAAATTCGAGGACGAATTTTCTGTAAGGGGGGAAGAATGTAACACCCCTGATTTTTTATATATTATTATTGGGCTTCGTGTAGGTATCCTCAATTCGCGGAAATTCGACAGTTGTCCGGATCTGTGAATTTCCTACGATAGACCAGAAAAGTCTCGAATTGGATCGAGGTTTTGGCTACCCCACCATTGTCGGGCATCCCGCGCGTTCGAAGTCGGAATTGGCAAAGGTAAACCGAACCTTGCTTTTTCTTAATTTTATAGTGCTTTAATTGGATTAAAAATCATTAAAATTTTCGTGGTAGCTTAGAAAATTACGATTCTTTTGCAATAGCTTAGTAATATTTCTAAGGACCAGTTTTATAATTTTTAGAGCTTATTTGAGCTTTGCAAAAATGATCAATTATAAGGACTAAATTGAAATTTTACATATTGTGATGAATGATTGATTTGATGGGCCCACGAGTGTGTGATGTGATTGAGTTGTGGATATATGGATTGCGGATATAGAAGTGTGTTTTGAGCCCTTTTGCGAGTTGGGTAGGTCCTAGGTATAGGGAGATTCTCACGATTTTCGACTTAGGACGTATTGGTCTTTTCTTTGTTTGTATTGAGTCGATTTATTAAATGATTGTAAAAAATTGTCGTGAGCTGACCTTCTTCTTCCTCCGCCCAGCCGCCACAGTGATTGTCGTCAAGTCTGTGAGTAGAATATTAATTTTAATTGTAATTTCGATATTATTATATGTTCAAGCATGCCCATGCATCACTTATATGCATATATTTATGTAGTTAAACTCTAGGCACGATTTATGTTGCATTCATAACTGTTGATGTGCCATGGATGTTGTTGTGGTAATTTGGAGCGGTGTCGTGCGTTGGCGTGCGTGTGATGTGGTGTGGACTATGGATAGGACGGTAGTCACGGCTTGAGTAATTCAGACCCGATCCTTCGAGGGTAGTCACGGCTTGAGTAATTCGGGACCCTCGATTTGGTTATTAAGTGGAAGTCCGAGCTTGAGTAATTCGCCGCACCAGGTTGGATTTAAGAGAGCTGTATAGGGGATCAGCTCCCATATGTTATGATTGATACTACAGGGTGTGTGAGTGCTCCAAATTACCTTTCTGATGTTATGATGTGAATTTATTGCTGATGTTGCACTTCATTCCACAGGTTGCATTAGTTTTAGATAGTTATAGAGATTATGGTTAAAATTGATATTTTACTCTCTGAGTCGAACGCTCACTCCTGTTCAATATTTTTCTCGAGGATTTTATTGTGGTTAACCTGCTTTTCTCCTTCGCAGGTTGTTTATCAATAGTTTTGTAATTTTATTTACTCCTAGAATTTCCGCATGTGTTAGAAATATTTAAATGATTCGGGTCTGTAATATAAATTGTCATGTGGACCTGTAAAATTATATGCATGTTTGATGGATTGGATGAGGGAGCTGAGCTTCCATTTATTTTTATGCCGATATGAGTATGTGGAGGGTGAGCTGAGCTCCCCAATTGATGATATATTTTGTTTACAGGTCGGGTGAGTCAAAAACTCCCCGTTGAAAGGTCCACTTTATGGCCGGATTCTGTCCGGTTGGTTTCTTGAAATTGGGCCCAAATGGGCCTTAGAGTTGGGTTAATGAACAGTTAGGCTTACTACGGGTCTCGGGGGCTTTAGGCTGGCCCAGGTCCTAGTGCCGGTCCGGCCCATAGGTTGGGTCGTGACAACAAACAAGGTAAAATTGATAACCAATTAATACACAATAGTAGTTAGGCTAGAGCACCTTGATTATAAATATAAAATAAGCAAGTGATCAATTTGTTTAAGTCTAAATTCTATTCAAGAAACAAGGAAGAAATCATAAAGCTCTCACAATTGACAGCGATGGCCGAAAACTAATACTCTCTTAATGTTTGATATTAGCTATCCTCCTTTTGATGTAAAAGACAAGTATTTATATGAGTTACAAATAACTAATCTGCCACATGGCATAAAGAAACAAAAACAGAATATTCTAGAGGCTAGGCTCCAAGGTCTAATTGTGTAAAACTGATCAATTTGTCCTCCAAAGGTTCAAGTCCAAGTCTAATCTGATCCTCTTAGCGCCTCCAAAGTCTACTAACCAAGTTTTGCAACTCCCTTGCTCGTCCTCTAATTTGGGCCTGCATCAATAAAAGGAGAAAGATCAGAAATATTAAATGTAGCACTAACGCCATACTCACCTAGCAGTTCAATTTTGTAGGTGTTATTGTTGATCCGCTCTAACACCTTGAATGGACCATCACACCTTGGATGCAGTTTCGATTTTCGTTGGTTTGGAAACCATTCCTTCCTGAAATGTACCCACACCAAGTCACCTGGCTCAAAAATAAGTACCTTGCGACCTTTGTTAGCATGAGAAGTATATTATGCATTTTTCTTTTCACTGTGTATCCTAGCTTGCTCATGTAATTTCTTAACCAATTCAGCCTTTTTCTTACCATTTAGACTATCAATGTGATCAATAGGTAATGGTAGCAAGTCTAGTAGTGTGAGTGGATTATATCCATATACAAGTTGAAAAGGTGAAAATCTTGTGGAAGAATGCACAACACGGTTATAAGCAAACTCAACAAATGGTAAACAATCTTCCCAAGATTTCAAGTTCTTTTGAATCATAGCATGCAATAAAGTAGTTAGTGTCCTATTCACTACCTCAGTTTGTTCGTCAGTCTGTGGATGATCAATAGTGGAAAACAGAAGTTTAGTGCCTAACTTACCCCACAAGACTTTCCAAAAGTGACTTAGGAACTTAACATCTCTATCACTAACTATCGTCCTAGGTATGCCATGCAATTTGATAACCTCCCGAAAGAGCAAATCAGCAATATGAGTGGCATCATTAGTTTTATGGCATAGAATGAAATGTGCCATCTTAGAAAATCTATCAACAACCACAAATATGCTATTATGTTTTCTTTGTGTCCTAGGTAACCCTAATATGAAATCCATGGAAATGTCAGTCCAAGGTTCCTTAGGCACAGACAATGGTGTATACAACCCACGTGGCATAACTCTAGACTTAGCCTTTTTACATTGCACACAACTAGAACACAATTTTTCAACATCTTTTCTCATCTTAGGCCAAAAGAAATTTTCATGCAAGATGTCCAAATTTTTTGCCACGCTAAAATGGCCCATTAAACCCCCCACTATGCAATTCCAACACAAGCAAGTCACGTATAGAACGCTTAGGCACACAAAGTTTAGTCTCTTTAAACAAGTACCCATCATGTCTATAATATTTTTGAAATGCACCCTTCTCAGAAGCATCATACAAACAAGCAAAGTCATCATCATTAGTATACAAATCTTTCATGAATTCAAAACCAATCAACTTTACATCAAGTGTAGACAAAAGTGAGTACCTCCTAGAAAGTGCTTCAGTAACAACATTTTTCTTTCCTTGCTTATATTTAATCACATATGGAAATGAATCAACAAAAGCAATCCATTTAGTATACCTTTTACTCAACTTATTTTGACTCTTAAGATGCTTCAATGATTCATGATCAGAATGTATGACAAACTCTTAGGCCACAAATAATATTGCTAAGTTTCCAAGGCCCTAACAAGTGCATACAATTCTTTGTCATAAGTAGAATAATTCAAGGCAGCACCATTCAATTTCTTACTAAAATATGCAATAAGGAGTTTCTCTTGCATCAGAATCGCACCTATACCTACACCACTAGCATCATATTCGATTTCAAACATTTTATCAAAATCAGGTAAGCTCAACAATGGTGCAGTGCATAATTTTTCTTTTAATTCAACAAATGCATTTTCATGCTTCTTTTTCCATTCAAACACAACATCATTTTTTCACAAGTTCATTCAAAGGAGCAGCAATAGTACTAAAATTAGGCATAAATCTCTTATAGAAACTAGCCAATCTATGAAAATTCCTAACCTCCGATGCATTTTTGGAGTTGGCCAATCCCTAATGGCTATGACCTTTTGCTCATCTACTTCCACACCTTTGCTACTCACAACATAACCAAGAAAGACAACTCTATCTAAGCAAAAAGAACACTTTTTCATATTATCATACAGTTTTTCATATCTCAACACATCAAATACATATCTCAAATGATGCACATGCTCATCCATGATTTTGCTATAGATCAAGATGTCATCAAAATAAACTACCACAAATCTGCTAGTGAATTGTCCAAGCACATGGTTCATTAATCTCATGAAAGTATTAGGTGCATTGGTTAGCCCAAATGGCATAACCATCCACTTATACAACCCATATTTTGTTTTGAATGTGGTTTTCCTTTCATCTCCCTCTTTCATTCTAATCTGATAGTAATCGCTTTTCAAGTCAATCTTTGTAAACACACATGCATCAAATAACTCATCAAGCATATCATCCAATCGAGGAATGGGATATCGATATTTTACCATGATTTTGTTGATAGCACGACAATGTACACACATTTTGAATGTCCCATCCTTCTTTGGTACAAGGAGCACTGGAACCGCACATGGACTCAGACTTTCACGCGCATAGCCCTTTGCCAAAAGTTCCTCCACTTGCCTTTGTAGTTCTTTTGTCTCCTCAGGATTACTCCTAGATGCTGGTCTGTTTGGAATTAGAGCACCCAAAATCAGGTCAATTTGGTGTTCTATCCCTCGAATTGGTGGTAAACCCAAAGGAAGATTATCTGGAAACACATTCTCAAATTCCTACAATAAAGAAACAGCACCACTAGGCAAGTTTTGGTCAATGTTAGATAAACATAAATTCACCTCCCGGTACATAAGCACACAAAGAGGTCTCCCCCCTTGTAAGGCTTCCCTCACTTCTTTTCCTCTCGCATACAAACTCATTTTCTTCTCTCTACTCTCCTTTTACCCCGAGCCCTCGTTCTTTTCTTTTTCTTTTACTTCTTTTACTATTACTCTCCTCTTATTTTTCCTCTCATCAAGCTCGGCCTCTCTCAAATTTTCTCTCCAATCTTTCTTTTCCTCAATTGATTTTAAGATCCTCACTTGGCCTTCATGCACTTGAGATGGTGACATAGAAAGCAAGGTGTAGGTTCAGCCATCTTTCAAAACTTTATACTTATTTTTTTTCCCATCATGAACCATACTTGTATGAAATTGCCATGGACGGCCCAACAATAAACGGGTAGCTACCATAGGCACCACATCACAAACTACCTCATCATGGTACTTTCCTGTGATACCACTCACCCGTCTACAGTGTAGCCGAGCAAAGCGTGTCACATTCAGTGCTGGAGCACCCTATTTTATCTTATTTTATTCCTTTAATAATTTTGAAGTTGTTATATTTTAAAAATAAATTATATTTCTAAAGGAGAACTAACGGAGTTTTCCCTATTATATTACTGTTTGGCGTATTTCACTACTCACCTGATTTGAATTTTCAATAATATTTTACAATAAAATCTCATCCATACTCATCATAATCATTTCACATTCAATTCTTACAACTCATTTCCATGCTCAATTCATATATCAAAATTCTCAAATTTTCATTAATTACATAATTTACAAACTAATTACATAAATTCACAATCTACATGATATACAAATTAATTACAATTCCATAATTTACATTTCAACATAAAAACTAATTATAATACACAAAATACATAATATGACTTTTGTGAGCCCTATCTACATGCATTACTGAGGAGGTAACAACTTTGAACACTTCTGACACTTCTGCAGATCTGGACTCTAAAATCTCAGTATAATGTCCACTGGGTTTTATCTCCAGTACCTGCATGAAGGAAACAATCTATCGCGTTAAGCATTGCTGCTTAGTGGTGTGATAATATAGCAAGAAAATAATATATACAAATAAAAAAAGAAATAAACCATCATTTGGATACTCAATAATTTAATTTAATTTACTATGATATTTTTAATATTAACTATCTTTTGTTCTAATTTGTTCCTCTTTAGAAGCGCTTAGTTCCTAAATTTACAGTAATAATATATAAAATATAAAATTAATAAAAATACTAAGTTTATATTCATATAGTTGTATAAGGTACATTTGTAGTGTTTATTTAAGTTATACCTATTTTTGCTAATTTTTTATCACTTTAGTTAAAAATTTTTAAGTGGTTTGGATCATTTCATAATAACTAATATTTTTAATTCTAACTAATTCTTTTCATGTCTTTCTAACTCATTTATATAATTTCTAATATTTTTTTGTTTCTAATATTCTTAATTTATTTCACTGCCTAAGTAACCTATAACAGGCTGACTAAACTGGATAAGCGGGTCACTAGGCACTGGACACAGTGATGTCTCGGGCCGTCATACCATGGGACATTAAATACGGAACGTCAACCACATATGCAATCAATATGGCTAAAAAGTTATGGTAACATATAATCGGACATATAAGCCATGAAGGTGAGCATAAAGCTATAAATACAGACACAAAGCCTTACGCAGTACTACTCAAATAATATACTATTGGCATGCCAATCTATCAAATCTGACACACGTGTCTAGCAATACATGGGCACATTAGTACCATTTAATGTTAATATATTTTATTATTTCATTATAAGTTCCAATTATAATTTTTTTATCATTTTAATTCTGTTCCTAATAGAAGCATAAATTTCTAAATCTTAATTCTACATAGTTTATATATTCATCATAATTTATATATTTATTATATCATCCATATTGATTATAATTCACAACAATGGTTCTCATGTACCATTGTACTCAAAATATTCTTCCTTTCTCCAATAATGAGAACTAATGTTCCATTCATGCATTCATATAATCCATTTAATCATCACAATATTTATGTAGATTATCATTCATATTCCAAGTAATCTATGAACGATTCATGGATTTTAGATTAACTTAAATTTCCCTTCTTACTTATTTACTTTGAAGTAGTATAACTTTAGTTATAGTCGATTAATTAATGATTGCCCCATTCTCACATTTATGTGATTTATTTATTCACTACAATATTTATATAAATTACCATTCATAATTCAGAAAATATTTTGCTTACTAAGTATTTATAATCCACCTTATTTCCTCTCATTTACCACTTATTGGGTAGGATATTATTATTATTATTCTAATTACAATGAAACATAAATCCTCATGATGACTTCATCTCATTATACATTTGACAATTTACTTATATTAATTACAATTTCATATTTCGAGCTGAATTGCTAGTGTATTATGAATTCTATTTGAAATAAGCATATAAGCTCTAACTATCAATTCCTTATGATTTTATATTTCAAATAATTCATGAATATTTCATGGATTTCAAATTTTTGGCCTTAATTTCCTTCTAAAAATTTGGTCAAGATGTAAAGTTTATTGGCCATACTTCCTTCATGGAAGTTGTTGCTTTATGTATTAATTTAAATCTTTCCTTTTAAATCATTCACCTTAAAATAGTATAATTCTAACCATAATTAATTGATTAATGACCCTAGACAGTCTATAAATTTCAGAAATTTCTATCTCCTTTGTTATACAATTTCAAGTACTTAGGCTCAGAATTAATTCCAGATTTTTACAATAAAATCCTAGTTTTTCATCTTAATTATTCATATTATTTTGAATTATGTCAATTAAAGTTTTAGAACTCTAGTTATGGTCAAATAACCATAACTGGTTCATTGTCTCCCTCTAATTCCAGAACCAAGCAGATTCTAAAATCCTAACTTTGTCCAATCATTTGGACATGTTAGAGTTATATGTTAGCCTAAGATTCTTCATATGAATTATTCTCTTAGGTTTTAGAGTCATCCAAATTCAAAAATTATAAGTTACTAATCACATCCTATATTTAATATTTATAATGGCTTTTCTAGTTTATTATACTATTTCACATAATTTAGTGATTACTATTTACATTACTATTCATACAAAAATATTGACTTTTTCATACATAATAGATATGCAAGTCCTAATCACACTATAATACCACATTTTGGGTTCTAAATTTGTTGGCATTAATTGCCAATTATAATTCAAAATTCCCTAGATGTATTTCTAAATTTTCAATTTTGGTTACCTAACTTTACTATTCCATTGGACTAATCTAGAGTGAGAATTTGGCTAAACTTCCTTCATCAAAGTTGTTCCTTAATGTGTCTTCTTTAATTCCCTTTTTGTATCACTCCATTTGGAGTTTTGTAGCTCAAGTTATGGCCAAATTACCATAACTAGTCGGATTGGTCTATTCCAAGAATTTCTGAGAAGTTTTGGCTTCTAGCAGTTTTGGTGTCCTAAGTTTGGCTAGTAATTTGAATTAGTTATGGTCAGAATTTGGGTTTATGTTCTTCATGAAAGTTGTTCTATATTTTCTAAGCTTTCCAAAGTCAAGAATCAGGTCATTCGGACCTCTCTACAGAATGTTATGGCCATTTGAACAAATACTGTTCATATGATCAGTTTTTGAGGTCCAAATTTTAGTTACTCGAATTTAGACAATTTTTAGGTCATTCTAAGTTGGTTTTCTAGCAGGGTCTCTTCATCAAAAGTGTGGTATTATGTCCTTAGTTTCACTTCCAATTTGCCTTACACCAATTAAAGCTACACACTTCAAGTTATAGCTGCCCAAATCCACTTCATTTCAAATTAAGGTCAATTCACCACAAATGGTCACTTATTGACCATTAGAACTCCAATTAAACATCCAAGTACCAAATCTCCAATTTATTCACAAACCCTAACCCTCACAATCCATCATTTCATTCCACACACACAAATCAACATTTAACTCAAACATACTCATCAAAAATCATTTCTAAGCAATTTAATTCAAACAAAACTACTTAACACCAACCATTACCATAGCTGCTGAAATTCACATCACTCATATACTATTTATTTTCTTAAATTTTTATGTCAAAATAAGTCAATTCCACATGCTATTAAGGATTAAAGAAGGAAAATAAATAGGATTTGCACTAACCTCAATTGATGAAATTCCCAAGCTTACTAACTTTAATTTCTCCACTCCCTTTTGCTCCTAATCTCTTAGGCAAGGTCTAAAATTAAGTTTTTGTTTTGGGGGCTAAGGTTTTTATGGTGGAAATTGAAGGGAATTCAAGCTTGAATTAAAGAAGAAAATGAAGGAAGAGGGAAATTCATGGTTCGGCCAAGAAGTTCAAATAAAGAAGATGACCACTTTTCTTCTTTTATTTGATTTGTTTTTATCTCTTTAAATGTGTGTGTCTTATGGTAATTGGTTAGTAAGCTTTTATTGCATCATTGTGACATGTGCATGATGTCATAATTAGGATTTAATTTCATTTTCTTTTCTTTTATTTTCTTATTTCTTTTACTTATTTTTAATTAAATTTTTAGCAATATTTATTCATATTTTATGTCATAAATCTCACTTACTTGAACGGATAAGTTGGTCAAAAATCATCTCTGAAGGTGAAATAACCAAAATGCCATTCGTTCTGCTTATTGAGCTAAAATTGTTTGTACCGATTGATTTAATTTTTCTTGTGTTCTCTTAACAATCTTTTGTCATTGAAATCTCAATAATCCTTCCATGGAGTCCCAAAAATTATTTCACAGGGTTTTCCCATGGGTCTAGAGTCAGCGACTATCTTTACAATCACTTCCCGTTAGGTAACCCATTGCCGTAGGTTCGGCTCATTTAATCTTAGTGCATTTCATTGCTTAAATTTTTTTCTTAATTTTTCTTGTCATTATTTAAGTTATTTATGACTCTTCACTCTAGTTTAAATATAGTTCCAGACATTTTGGCTGTCCGGACAGACATTGGTCACTGAAACAGTAGAATATACGGACTATCTAAAGTGAAGATGTCACATTCCTAATGCTAAAAGATACTACAATCTATTTGATAACTCTCAATTTCTCACAATCATTAAGCCATTGGAGACCATATGGCTTTGGATGTAAAGTGGTAGGCAACCCTAATTTCTCAACTAATAAGCTACTAGCAACATTGCAGCAACTACCACTATCCACAATCACACTACATAGTTTCTCATTCACCCAATATCTAGTATGGAAAATATTATCCCTTTGCACCTCATCTCCATCACCCAAACTGACTTGTGCACTCAAGGTGTGCATAGTGACAAGGACATTACCTTCCATGGAAGCTTGCTCTCCCTTATCAAGATACTCATCATCACTATCATCACTAGCACTCTTTTCGGCCTTTTCTTCACCACTCTCCAATCCTCCATCTTCTCTAATAAACATCACTCTCCTGTTTGAACACTCATTGGAATAATGCCCCCTTCCCAAACACTTAAAACACTTCACATCACTTGCTCTATTTTTCACCTTATTATTTTTCTCTTCTACCTTTCCTTCCGTCTTCCCTTTTCCTTTCCACTCCTCCTTCTTCACTTTCGACACATCTTTTTCCACTTTAAGTGTTCCACTCCAATTCGATTTCTATAGTGCATTGGAAGCCGAATTGTATGATGATTGAGTGTTCCATTCACTTTTGGCTACCCACTTCCTCTTCATCTCATTTTCTGTTCTGATGGCTACTTGCATCATTTGCTCTACCGTTTTACAATTTTGCAAGTCAACCATGTAAGCAATGTTGGGATTCAACCCATTGAAGAACCGAACCATAGTGGCCTCTTCATCCTCCTCTACTTCAGCCCTAATCATTGTAGTTTGCATGGTTTTGTAATACTCCCCCACACTCCTACTTCCTTGGGTAAGTTGCTACAACCTCAACTTCACCTCTCTTCCATAGTGTGGCGGCACAAACCTTTCCCTCAATATCTCCTTCATTTCAGCCCAAGTAGTAACACCCCTCAAGCCATGTCTTCTCCTCCTTGCAAGTAATTGATCCCACCAAACCAATGCATAATCCTTGAACTCAACCACTGCTAACTTAACTTTCTTCTCCTCACTATAATTATGGCACTCAAAAATCATCTCAATCTGCCTTTGCCATTCAATATAGGCTTTGGCATCATCCTTGCCATGAAAAAGAGATATTTTCATCTTTATGCTTCTTACATTGGCATTAACCCTCTCATGGTGCATCCCTCTCTCACCATAGTCATTAAATCTAAGTTACCTTTCTCCTCTCCTACCTTTAACACCTCCCCCCCTTGGTGGCCAAAACCTCCTACCATCAAAATGATGGTTCCCATACTCAAATGCTTCTTCAAACTCATCATCATACCAATTCAACTCTTCTTGCCCCTCCATCCTAGGTTCTACTCGAATTCCCCTTCCAACTCTACCTCCATCTCCCACATGCATACCTACTTCCTCCCTCCTATTTATGTTCTTCCTCTCATTACCCATTATATATTCCATCATCCTATTCACAACAGCTCTCAAACCCTTCAACTCATTCAAGTCTCTTCTCATAGTTTGCAATTCTTTATTATGAGTGGTTGTTTGGAGAGAAAGTATCTCAAATTGTTGTGCCATAGCCTCCTTATAAATCATTTTACCTTCAAAATTCCTTCCCTCAACTCCACTACTGCTACTTGTGTTTTATTCCATTTTGCTGCAAAGAAAACAAGGTTAGAAAATAAATGGCTCACCCTTTCAAGTGTTTAGCACACAAATAGGCTTTTACCCTCTTATGCACTCACCACTCTTGTCTTTTACCACTCAAATTCCTTCCTTCACTTCTTTTAAGAACCCAAACACAAAACAAACAAAATACTCATAAACTTTATCAAAATATTCAAGAACGAGACGAAACAAGACGTAAATAAAAATATGCAATGAGACACAGAATCAAAGAAAAGAAGATTCCAAAATTAAAGCAATTAATATAAGTGAAAATATTTTGTAAACTGGAAAAACTAACAACCTAAGGATCAAATATCAAGCCAAAATCCCAGAAATTATAGCTAAGTCACACAACTTTCAACAATAGTACAATTTCACCATAAGATGCAATAATTCAGTTTACCAGCCAAATGAATGATTTTTGCTCTGAAATTTTGTGACAAACTTATCTTAAAACTGACTAATTGCTGATAAAATTTCAGAATTTTCTGGATGGGTTTGCTATGTAAACCAGAAAAAGCTCGATTCGTGTCAAAAAATTTTGTTTCTAGCTCAAATTATGAATTTCGAGCTAAAATTTTATTTTGAGGCTACTGAGATGATATATAAACAGTAAAAAAATTTTCAGATTTTTATGTAAGGGTTTACTATGTAAACCAGAAAATGACTAGTTTGTGTCAAAAAAAAATTTTTCAATCCAAATGATGAAATTTCAAGCTAAAATTTTATCTGGAGGCTACTGAGATAGTATTTAATTAGTGAGAAAATTTTTAGATTTTTCTGGGCAGGTTTATTATGTAAACCAGAAAATGACCAGTTTGTATCAAAAATTTTGTTTCTAACCCAAATGATAAAATTTCAGGCTGAAATTTTATCTGAAGGCTACTAAGATGGTATCTAAACAGTAAAAAAAAAATTATTTTTTTCTGGATGGGTTTACTATCTGAACCAAAAATTAACTGGTTTATGAGTAAAATTTGATTTAACAGCCAAACAGCATCATCTACCCTCCAAAATTGACATGTGACATCTCAAATACCTCAAAATATCATAGAGTAAATTTCAAGATCAGCAGCTAAATGTAAACCTAGAAATTAATGTAAGCAACTTATCATAATTTTCCAATTCCAGCCAAACAACAACAATCACGAACCAAACATAATCAAACAGCACCTATTTTTGTTCAAACTCAGATTTTAATTCAATCCAATAACCAACATTAATTCCCAATCATCAGATGCATTATCAATAATTTTCTGAAGCTTGATATTTAAATTAAAGAGGTAAAAGATAGCAAGAACAAATAGATTAGCTTGAATGATTACAACCATAAGACAAATACAACAAAAACTCAATTTCAAGCAAAAGTCAAGTCTAAAATCCAATATAGAGTGTTCGACTATGATGTATTAATGTCAGATTTGAATAAAAAATCACCAAGGAAACAAGAAATATTCAGCCAAACACATAAAAAATTCGGACAGTTTTGAAGCTACGACAAAAAAACCCTAGAAAAATCACTTTAGCCGAGTGCTATTGTGATGAAAAACAAACAAAACGTGAATGAAGGGTTCTAGGCAGAAATTAAAAGAGTAGATCTAAGGATAAATGCATTGTTTGATGCCCAATTACTCTGATATCAAATAATGAACACCCCCAATATTCATATTAGAGACATAACATTGAAACATGGAATTAGATCTTTTGACAACAAACAAGGCAGAATTGATAATCAATCAAGACACAATAGTATCTAGGCTAGAGCACGTTGATTATAAAGATAAAATAAGTAAGTGGTCAATTTGCTTAAGTCCAAATTATATTCAAAAAACAAAGAAGAAATCATAAAGCTCTCATAATTGACAGCGATAGCCGAAAATCAATGCTCTCTCAATGTTTGATATTAGCTATCCCCCTTTTGATGTAGAAAACAAGAATTTATATGAGTTACAAATAACTAATCTGCCACATGGCATAAAAAAACAAAAATAGAATATTCTGGAGGCTAGGCTCCAATGTCCAATTGTGTGAAGCTGATCCATTTGTCCTCCAAAGGTCCAAGCCTAAGCCCAATCTGATCCTCTTAGTGCCTTCAAAGTCTACTAACCAAGCTTTGCAACTTCCTTGCCCTTGCTCTTGTAATTGGACCCTTGAACAATGAAAATAGCTCCGGTGGTAGCGTTTCTTCATCAGATTAGAGAAAAAAAAAAAGCAATAACTTTTGGGCAGTGCTAAGGGAGACAATAGCTAATTATACACCTTCAACGCTTCGGTGATTCATGGAGGGGATGGACCCATGGAGAAGATAGAGCCATGGTGGGTGTGATCTAGCATTCTTATGTTAAAAGTGTAAAAAATAATAATTATAAAATAAAACTATTTTAAAAAGTAAAAAAATTAAAAAAATATATTCTTGCGAATAGTTATCATTTTAATATATTGTGCAAAAAGAATAAATAATTTAAAATTAAAAAATAAGATAAATTAAAAAAAAAGGCATTATTTACCAGAATAGTGAAATATAGAATATAAAAAGAAAAATTTTTAAAAAAAATTAAATGACACTTAAGTGGTTGAAAATTTAAAATAATTAAAATAAAAAAAATTAAAAATAAAAAAGTACTTAAGGAAAATGGTGTTTAGGCGCACGGTGAAATCATGAAGGAGATGAAGCACGAATGCTCTAAGCATTCATGTGTAAAAAAAAGTAAAATTTTTTAAAAAAATTTGAAAAAATAAAAATTAAAAAAAAAATCCTTATTGTAAACATTGAATGTGGATATCTATTTTTGTATATTGTGAAAGAAATCTCAAAAAAATAGTAAATAAAAAGAAATTATGTATTAGGTAATATAATGGTTGTACTCATTCCAAAAATATTGTTAAATTAGGATCTAGAAAACTTAAAATAATAATAATAATAATAATAATAATAATAATAATAATAATGATAAATAACTTATATATATATATACAAGGAGAGTGGTTAAACTCCATTCCATGTTACTGCTCCTAGCGCAATATATATAAGGCTAATTATTAGGTGCACCAGGAGTACTAAAAAATAGTAAAATAATGCTCTCTCTCTCACAGAAAGTGGATCCTTCATGTTATTATATAAGTGGATCCCACATGATTGTGAGAGAAAGTGTATGTGCACCGGGTGCACTAATAATTCATCTATATATAAATACGATGATCTCTGGAGTGGAGAGAAAGCTTAATTGAGTTGAGTTGAGTTAAGTATGGTCTCTCCCAAAATGGGTTTGTTTAGATTTGGTAGACACGAACAAAGAGGATGGCGAAATTTTGCATGTTGCTAGAAAAGAAACTTCTGGAGTGTTTGGGATCTGATCCATAAGTGAGAGCAAAGAAAACCCTTGCTGCCCAAGTTTTAAGGGAAGTTGACAGCAAAACATTGCAAGAACTTTACTGGAAAAGCAGCAGAGAAAGTGAAGCAACTCTTCATTTGCACAGAATATAAGTGTTCCCCAACATCATTCTTCCCTTTATAATCAACATATTACTTCTCATTTTTCTCCTGCGCAACATTAAAAAAAATAGCAACTATTTAATATCACAATCATACTCTTTTTTTTTTTTTTTTCCATTTCAAAGCCAATTCTTTTAACAAAATCACCTACCTTAATTGATTTAGTGCAATATAGCATCCATTTTCCAGGCAGGTCTAATCCAGCAATATGGTGACAGGCAAATCCGCTGGAGAAAATGGTAGCATTTGTCTGCAGGTTGTTGAGCTTCGCAGGCTCAGCGAGACCAATTATATTTCAGACGCCTCCATTTTTGAGCCTCGCAGTAGTATGGAGAAGAGTGACAGCACTGGAAATTCTGTTTCTCCAACAAATACACCGGTACGTGCAACAGAGAAGAAACTCACCCTCTTCGCTCTTCGTCTTGCAGTTTTTGAGATAGCAGCTACTGGCCTGAGAACCCTCGGGTTTATCTGGGCAACCGTTGTTCTTCTAGGAAGTTTTGCAATCAGTCTAGATACAACAGACTTCTGGTTCATTACTGTTATATTATATTATTGATAGAAGGAACTCGAATATTCAGCAGGAATCATGAGCTTGAATGGCAGCACCAAGCTACCTGGTCAATCGCTGATGCTGGAATGAATAGGAAGCGGGATTGCCAATTGAAGACAACTCCGACATGGACAAGCTCAGATGTCCCTATTCTACCATATGCTCAATGCTTTTTCCTTTCAAGAAATGTAAGCAAGCTTCTCTATTGGCTCCAGCTTGCATGTGCAACAGCCTGTTTAGCTTTATCATTGATAAAACTCATCAAACGTCACTATGTTGAGATTTCAAAAGGGGATACCGACGAGAGGAACAGGCAATCTGCTCTGACTATTTTCTATGCCTTGACTTTGGCAAAAGCTCTTTTTTTCCTTATGGAGAAAGCTTACTGGGAGTGGAAGGTGGGATATTGTAAACTGTTGGAGGAGGTAAACAAAGAGTGTGAATTGGCCTTCAGGTATGATATCAATCAAAAAGTTGTTCTATGATTCTTATTCTAGGTGTATTAATGGAAGCATCTTTGATGGCCTTAAAATGGACTTGGTTACTTTTGCCATGTATCTCTTGGCTTCAAATTCCCCTGATGAGCAGCTCATTGGAGTTCAAATTCTTCGCCAATTTGCAATGAGTGAGTGGTTCTCCAATGACACCCTCCGGAAGATTGGGACAAATGTATCAGTTATAGAGAGATTTCAGAGATAGTTTTCACCAACAGCAACATTAGAGATATCTTACGACATGGAGAGAAACAGCCAATGCTGCAAAAACTCGGCATAGAAATATTGACCAATCCAGCACTAGAAGTGGATGCATGAGAGAGGATTGGCGGCACGGTGGAGTTCTTAAGGAGTTATTCAACATTTTCTTTAGATATGGAGCTCCTGAGAGTCCAAATCGTATAAGAAATGCTGCAGGAGAAGCTCTAGCCATGTTGGCCTTAGAGAGCAGAAGTAATTGCCATCGCATTTTGAAGCTGATGGTGCTAGAAAGACTTGTTGAAGCACTTGAGGTTCCATTTGTTAGAACCTAATTCAAACAGGATTGATTTAGTCTTCATAATATTCTTCAAGATTTTGGGGATAATAGGTTTTAAGGTTGTTGCATTTCAATTTTTAAAATAATGATCTAATCTTGACTAAGTGTTGAGATTTACATAGGATTTTATTATATTTAGTTAGACTTTTGCTATATAAATAGCATAATTAATAGTCTTTGAATTAAGAGAGTTGTATAGATTATTTCTTCCTATTCAATAAAAATGTTCTTTAATTTTCTGCATTTATTTTTGTTCTAACAGTAGTATCAGAGCCTCAGCTATCCTATGGGCAAACCTTTAAGTTCTTGATTCACCAATGGCCTCAACCAATTTCTCCTTGTCTTCACCCCCTATATTTTTAGGAGAAAATTATCAAATATGGGCTATCAAAATGAAGTCCTATTTACAAGCTTTTGATTTATGGGATTCAGTAGAAAATAATACTGATCAATTCAAAATTCACAATGAGGAGAGAGCTAAGAAATATAAGGCAAAAACTTGTATAGAATCTTCAGTTTCTGAAACCATTTTCATAAAGATTATGGCTTGTGAAAATGCAAAAGAAGCTTGGGATTTGCTCAAGGAGGAGTATGAAGGCAATGATCAAACAAGAGAATTTGAGATTCAAAAAATGAAAGAGTCTGAAAATGTCAAAGACTATTGCACTAGGCTCGTGTCCCTAGCCAACAAAATTACACTGCTTGGTAAAGAATTTCTTGACAAAAGAATTGTAAAAAAAATATTTGTTAGCCTCCCTGAGAAGTTTGAGCAAAAAATTTCTTCACTTGAGGTTCATGCAAATTTTTCACAAATTTAGCACAAGAGGAAGAATCTCTTTTTTGAAGGTTGGTGAGAAGTGCATCAACAAATGGTGAGAAGTACACCAAAATTATCAGTTGGAGAGAAGTGCTCTAACACACAAATTTGTTGACTGGAGAGAAGTGCTCCATTCAAAAAAAAAAAAAATTGTTTTAAGTCCATGTTTGAATTAAGGGAGAGAATGTTAGAATCTAATTCAAACATGATTGATTTAGTCTTCATAATATCCTTCAAGATTTTAGGGATAATAAGTTTTAAGGTTGTTGCATTTTAATTTTTAAAATAATGATCTAATCTTGACTAAGTGTTAAGATTTACATGGGATTTTATTATATTTAGTTAGACTTTTGTTATATAAATAGCACAATTAATAGTCTTTGGATTAAGAGAGTTATATAGATTATTTCTTTCTATTCAATAAAAATGTTCTTTAATTTTTTACATTTATTTTTGTTCTAACACCATTGCTGTGAATGCTGCAAGAATCCTACGAAACTTACTTACCTACAATGGTGCAGATTGCTTCAGCCGCTTAAAGGGAGTCCCAACTTCCGCGCCTGCAGTAAGTGTTTTCCTGCATCAAATCAGAACTCAGAAGCATATTCTAGTTCAAGTAATATATTGCGAAATCTAGTTTCAGAACAGGCCAAAAACATGAGTTTTCATTTTTCCACTCATTTAAACGATAAAAAATTTAGAATAAGAACCTTGGTCTCTAAATCTTTTTTTTTTTCCCTGTGCCAGGTGCTCATGGCAATTATGTTAGAAGAGAATAAACTGCAAGCAGTAATGGTTGAACTTGCTGCAGAAGTTTTCAAATTCATGAGTTCTCAAGAATCAAGCATGATGTTCAAAAGGGCAGGAGTTAAAGAGGCTGAACTGCCCAGCACAATAGTGCAGATCCTCAAAAAACATGAAAATCCATCAACCAAGGTTCCAAGAATAAGGAGGTTTGCCATAGGGTTAGCAATTTGGATGATGCGAGAAAATGCACAAAATGTACATATTTTCAAGGATCTGAGGTTGGAGAAAGAGCTGGAGCATATTTCAGAGACCACAGTAGAACTTGAAAACTTCAACATATTCTCTGGCACAGTTGGGCTGAGCCGCCAGAGCACAACTATTCACTCACTGGTTGGAACTGCAATGAAGTTGCTGGAAGAGAGGCAAAACCATGCAACAGAACAGTGATTTTTCATACCAGTTCACTACTACATAAATCATCACATATGAATGAATTTGTGGCCTTGTAAATACGAGTGTACTAAGTTATAGACAATTCTTTATTTTTTTTGGTCTCAAGTAATAATCACATGGATGAAACTATGCAAGCTATGCAAACAATTCAATTATTTGCAAGTTAAAATTAAATTTTTTCCATCATTCTTGCCAGATTATGTTTCAATTATTGTCATTCTCTATTTGAGAAAAAAAAAATTAAAATGTGAACTGAGGAATATAAACTTTATACAAAATTATTAATGCAAAGATGAAAAAAATGCTTCTATCAAAGGATCATATTTGGAAAAGCTCACAACTACAAATACCAATATTTGAATTTAAATCTTTACATCGCAAAATGCTTTGAACTGCTATGAATAAATACTAGTATTTGAATTTCCATGGGAAATGGAGGAGGAAACGAAAAATAGAAAATGCTTTGAACTGCGGTTTCTGAGAGCAAGAACAGCCATGGAGTTGGAACAGAATCTGGGAAGAGGATAAGGGGCTGTGTAAGTGTCAGTGATGACAGTAGACTGAAATTGTTGAAGTGATCAGTGCAGGTTTTTCTTTTTCTCTGTGGAGTTCTTCCACTTGTCCAATGACCTCTATAGCCTAGACAGATCAGCAGAAAAAAAAATTTTTTTACACAATTTATGTAGTTTCGTTATTCACTTTAAAAATTTTGCTACATGTAACCGCCATCAAGACTCACTTATGTTTCCCTTCATAGAGTTTTAGGTTTTTTCAGTTTTCATATATTTTATTATATTTATCAATAAAATTGTATCTTTTGTTCATTTTCCAACTCTCATTTTGATATGTTACTAATGATGATGTGAATCAAATTCCAAGAATAAAAAATCTGAATAAAAAGCTAGTTCAAAGGTTGTCCCAACGCAAAACACTGGCTGTCCAGCTGATTGGTTTGGTAGACAGCACAAGAACTCGAGATAAGCCCCTTTGAGAGCCGCTAAACCCACAGGCATTAGAAACAGATCAAATGAAGAAATAATTTTTTACCTTACCACGTAAGCAAATGACAAGAATAAATGAAAATAGCAATCAAAAGTTTGTTTCCTTAATTGTGGGTAGAAGAATAACTACAAACCTGTTATCAAATGAACAGTACAAATGATTTGTATCAGATAAAAATCAACACAATCAACTCTAAAAACATTCAATGAGCCTATTTCCCTTTCATTTCGTGTATTTTACAGTAATAAAATCATTGCTGCTATTTTAACTTAAAAACAAATCATCACCGGGTTGTCAAATCCCAAAAAAATAGAAGTTCTAATTTTTCATCGATTGTTTGAGAACAAGCTGAAATCCCAACGGCGCAGCAAACCATCCATAATGTGGCTTGCTGGGTTCCGTTCTACTGTCAATGTGGCTTTTGTGTTACTTGACAAGTCAGTATCTATTGAGCTCTGGATGCTCCCTGAAGTATCACTACGGCCAGAGGTGGTTGTGCTTCTTGATTCCGTCATAGATGGTGAGGTGTCAAATGCTGGTCCCGTGGATGACACAGTAGGATCAGGTGATGGGTGTTCTATTGCTGAATTTTCACCATTGATTGCTGGAGAGGAAGCAGGTCCTATCTTTGAAGGCTCATGTTGCTCTACTGTCTTCAAAGAATCACAATGTTCTGCAATGGAAGATGCATCTACGTAATGTTTCTGTGAAGATTCAACGGAAGTGGGGTTGACATTTGCCTGTTGTTCTTCAGCATTAGGATATCTCATCTCCAAGTCCTTTAATGATGCAATTACTGCTTCCATGAACATCTGAAAAATGCAGGCAATCAAAGTCTTGAGAACGTCAACATCATTTCACACATGCAATCTAAATTACTCACCCTTTCTTCCTCCTCTACATCACATGGAAAACCTGCCAAGTCATCCAGTTGATACTCCACATATTGATCATCATCCATCGTTGTTGGAACATGTGGACCGTAAGGATGACCATTGGATAATTCAAAGCTTATCATTTTGGATGATGATGGCAAATGATCGTCATCAATTTCTCCACCCTGCCAAAAAAAAAACAAAAAAAGAGGCCATGTCAGTGATCTTTTTGTGCTCAGTAAACCACCAAGCCCTATTTACAATCCTATGAATCGGGAAAAGGCCAAATCATATTGTACAAACAAGGACTCGAGTTTTGGAGAAAGGGAAAGAATAATGTGATTGCTGTTGCAGGTCATATAGTCCCTAAACTGAACCATCTAACCAATACGCTAAATTTGTCAGGAGTATTGTCCACTCTGTAGCCAAAAAGGCAAGAGGATACCTCAACTTCAGATTGATTGCACTCAGATGGAATATCGGATGGAACCTGAACAGAGTCAAAAAATCTCCTCAATAAGATGCAAGACATAACACAATACAGCCAAAAAAACCAAAGTGTTATTTCTTTTCAGATTCATAAAGTACACCTACTTCCTGAAACTACTTTGTTACCATGCAACAGGATTAAAATGGCACTCAAGTTCTCTTATTCTGTTCACTCTTTTCTAGTTCCCTCCTGCAGTAACATTTATACCTTATAGTTGGAAGGGTGGAATGTTAAAAGAGAAGGATCATAAGAGCTATAATATACATCCAAATTTCGTATAAGTTAACTAATGTTAGAGGCATAACATAGGTTTTTGAGGCATTTAGTTTAAACAAATGTCAACTGTCCGTTTTCATGCCAAGTACCTTTCTCATATTCAAGCAAAAAGCATACCAAATAACCACTGACCTCTGTTCGACTCATTGGTCTTTTGGGACAAACTTGTTCAAGGGCATGGAAATCTTTTCCATTGCTTGTTGATGGTTCTGCAACTAATAATCAATCAATAGGAGAATGACTGAATGAAGAGCACCAAATAAAGGATAGATTGAAATTAACAATATGAAGTTAAAATGTCAAAATATATGTGAGCCATGCCTTTAGAAGCAACTGAAAATTCCAGGTTATTGCCTACTTGCACAGTGCTCCCACTACCCTGAAGGCAAAACAATCAACAATTGGCAAATTGTACTGGATATGAAATCTGGTTCTTCAAATATAGTCAGGACCTAAAACCAGATGCATTTTTGTTCAATTTACCTTACCACAGTAATCATGCATTGTGTCAAAATATGTTCCCCCCACCTCATCCTCTGGAGGACGCAAAACATTGTGGAAAAAAATATTTATGGAATCAAAGTAGAATTGTGGGCGTGGAGAATTGTGATCTCCTTCAAACTTGATAATATTCTTGTCTCCCTGCAAAATTCATGTGGCAGAGAACAAGTGCAACACAGTATGAATCAGAGAAACTGCACTGCAGTAGACATCAACAAGCTATCTGCAGAAGTGTCAAACCACAAGAAAGCAATGGTGCACAGAAGGTGAATTGACAAACCTTTCAAAACTGTATCTAAGTTAACCTGAAAAATGTAAGTGCCATTACCTAAATTTTTAAGATAAATCTAAAGCATATATGTCAAAATTTGGCAGGAATAGCAACCCTCAGAACTTAATTGTGAAATCCTGACCAAACTTTCAAGGGAAAAAAATGATGTAAATTGATGCATAACTGAACAATTAGTACACAAATTACTTCAAGTGTTCATCAGTAACAAGGACAAAACTTACAACATAAGCTTCAAATATACGATCTGAGTGATGAGGTTGTATAAAATCATCATCAATGGCATGCCCAAATAAAGCCGGAACAAAGCAAGCCTTTGCCACCTGTAATACAATATGATTAATGGAATAATTTTCTGGATTAACAGGTAAAATTAGTAAATAATACCAACGACTTTATTATTATTATTATTATTACTACTAACAATCCTCCAATAATTTATTGAATTTTGTTGCTGAACTGAAATTAAAGTCTATCAAGTTACTGTCCAGCAATAACTGCATAATCTGATAATCCACTATGCATCACACAAATAGTGAATTCAATTTAAATTAATACAGCTATGAATCATCTAATATAGATCCCTATTAGATTTGGATTTATGCAAGTAAATCATATAAGCTTTTTTAGAGAGAGTAGGCAATTAGCAAAATAATCAAAGAAGAGAATAAATATGCATATAGGCCTAAAGCTTCCAAAGATAATATCAAGTTTTACTGGATTAAATCCAAATTCATCACAGTAAGTTTTGAAAATTTGTATTAATAAGTTCTTTATTACCAAAAAAACAATCTTCAGATATACAATCTAACAAACAAGTGTGAACAGACCTTGATAGTGTTCAGGTCCATTATGTCAAACTTTGCCCTTTTCTGTACAGCTTTTCGCATATATTGTATTGCAAACTTCACCTAAAACAGGAAACAGAAAAGAGTCAAGGTTATAGAACTATATAAGAGCCACTTCTTGAAGGTTCACACAGAATATCTGAGCACTCATAATTGCGTCAATTATTAATATATGCAAACAGTCTAAGGAGTGGTTGAGTTTCTGTTTGGGACGACAAACAAACAAAGACCACTATTATTTGGGTGCAATATCAAGTTCAAAATTTTTAAAAGAAGAAGATGGCTAACAAGCATGCTCCTAATGCCATTCACAAATTTAACCATTCAAAGAAGTATATCAATTCCCACAGCAATGCACCTAAGATTGACTTTAAAACATTAGAACAATCACCTTAAGTCATTAACATGCCATCCGCTCCACGTTTACTTCCATTTTCATTTTTCCCCCTACTACAAAAATGGAGACCGGTATATCTGCACACACATCTTATACTCCAACACGCGAAGTGTCCTAACTCACATATCTGCAGTAATTATTGAAATAGAGGAACCACCATAGAGGCTGTACTGGGTTTTGTGTTCAAGCTGACTCTTCATAAGATACCTGAACCCAAGACTATAAACCAGCCCTTGGGGTTTACTAAACCATTTAAAGTTTTAAACCACCAAATGAGCTACCAATGTCACTGATTTGCCTTTCCAAGCCCAGGCAGCATGGAAAACTTAAAGAAAGCTCAAGTATACATAACCAAGAGGTGATTATAAAGATCTGTTACAAATCACAACTTCTCAGTTCCATTACTTTGTATATCATTCAAAGCTTCTTATCATAAGAAACTTCAAACTGCTAAATTCTTTTGCCGTCCATAAAGTTACAACATTATTGCACACAAAACATGGAAGCTAGAATCAACAAAAGAAATGACTGTTATGATGGGACCAAACATATCTACTTACAGTGAATTTGGGGAAACGGAATTTGTATGTATCCACAAGTTCCATCATCAGGTCAACCAAATCAGAAAAGGGACTGTCAAGAACAATTCCTGCAATTGAGGGATCTTCAGCTCCATACATCAGGCTGCAAAAAATTATCCATAATATTAATTACAGGAAAGCAAATAGAAAGCACTGCAAAGGGCAAAGAACAAAGTAGTTGAAAATTTTTTGCAATTGAATAAGCAAAAGCAAAGTAAAAAAGTGCCACACAGTAGTAAAACAGAATACGATAAAATTTCCCAGCAAGGTGCTCCAAATGTTTAGGGAGGGGGAAAAAAAGAAGAAAAAAAGGATGTGCTAACAACAGAATGACAGCAAGTAGAAGAAGACAACCTGGTGACAGCACCCATTGAACGGCCCCATAAGCCAATCAAAGAGACATTTCCATCTTGCCGCAGATAATCAACCACAGCCCTGAGGTCATCTTTCTGGAAAGCAACCAAAGAATGTAAGATGGCAAATCTACAATGACAACTTTAAAAGAAAAAAAAAATTGCAATATGATGTGTAAAGTAGAACAGAACTTTTGTAAAGGCTTTTGAGGAGAAATATGAAACATAATTCTAATATACCATGTACTTAATAGAATCTATTAGGAAGGGAGAGGGAGGTTGGAAATCAATCTACTTGGATGATGTGGTTGAACAATGAACACATCCTACTTCACTTATCAAATATATTTGACAAGATGCTCAGGCACTTACTTCATTCCACCCCAGAGTGACATGCTCTCCTCCAGAAATTCCAGATCCTGAGAAATCAAGAGTGAAAACTGTAATATTTGAAGGCAGCAGTATAATAGCAGCTTCACTCGCATCAGCCCTGCACCCACTGCCAAAAGCAAAGACATGCTGCCAATAAGTAACAATCAATTCAATAAAACAAATATAGGCAATTCAACTTGATTGATCATTTGTATATAAGCTCTGGGACTAAAAAGACTGAACTCACTTTCACCAACTCAATTGTGATGCCAACTTACCAACAGGAGTTGAAAATTCTTAAAACCTGGATTCTAGATAAATAAAAGTTCTATGAATTTTGAAGATAACATGCTAACCAAAAATGCCTTTCAGAATATTAGTTGAATCTACATATATTAACCCCATAACAAAGAAACAAAGTTCATTCTGATCAACAATAACTCCCCAGTTACCTGTTTCCATGACAATATATTACGCACGGCAGTGGCTTTCCTCCAGGACTAACAATGGGTAAGTAATGACTGCACTGAAGAGTATCTCCCTGGCTATTTTTAATCTGCAGAATATTCAAAATGCCTTATAAATGAGCTGAATAATCATTTAAAAAATTCAAATTTCTGAAAGGTATAAAGATTTTCACTTATGATAAATAAAAGAAAATATATCAAAATAAAGAAAACAACACTCCAAAGGATAGAAGATCATTTCTCAAAAAAAAGTTAAAATGAACAAGATTATCAACAAAAAGTTGATAAAAAGTTGTGATGAATGGAGAACTCTTCAGTCAGAGTTTACCACCATAACAATGCCATTGAGATTGTTCATTAAAATGGAGGACAAAAAATTATAAGGTAAACAAACCCACATAGCATGTTGATTTACCTCCAAATCCTTTCTCTGGTACCATTTCCTTTTCAGCATAAACTCTTGATCCAACAGGTCATGTTTTGGATTGTACTCAGCCCTGCAGTCCAAAAATGTATAGAATATTTAAAAGCCACAAGAAGAAAAATAAAACAAGAAATTAACAAAGTTCAAATTTCCTTCATTTAGGCATCATAAAGCCTTGATATCAGGTGTCTCATGTAAGTGTGCCTCATTCTTATTGAACCTTAATACCAGAAGTGCATCACAATCAGAACTGTGCAACTATGAGTTTCTTTTTCCTTTAGTGTTCAATACAAAAGTTCTGTACTCATTCAAAAATATTTCTTCACCTGTTCTCATTAAAAGCACAGGTAAAACTTATAAACATATTTGTAAACAACATGTAGCATTCCTTTGGCTGTCTAATGCATACCCGCTTATAAGCATATGGATCTAACTGCAAGATGTCTTTGAAGTCTGAACTAGAAAACTTGACCTTGTTGAACTAGATTACTAATAATAATGAGAATTTGACCTCAAATTCACAATTCAGAGACAAATAGAATTTTTTTATTTCAAAAAATCAACAATACAACTGCAGTTTAGAGTTTAGACAGCCGTCTGTACCATTCTGAACTCTTATTCAAATTGAAATAAAATATCAACTTTTCCATGCTTTCGGTATAACACGAATCCCAAGCAAAAAAACAAGTCACTAGAAGTAAAAGAACAAAAAAAGCCCTGAGCCTCACATGCTGACCTTATCAAACTCCTATTGAATTTCAAATCTTAAACAGCCTAAAGAGAAATATCGCAATTTTCAACAGCATGAGGGAAATATATATATATATATATATATATAATTTCCACAGAGTACTGTAAATATGATTGAGAAATTAATGAAAATATCTTATAAATTTAACAAAAGAACATCAAAACATATCTAGTAAATTAAAAGGTTCTCCATAAAGTTTTTGTAAGAGAAGAAAACAAGCCAACAAACATAGGAGATTTGCACAACAATATTACGTATACTGTAACTCCAAGATTAGCACGCAGAGATCTCGAATTCTTACAAATTATCCAAGAAAGATACAAGGCAGATTATTTGAATCCTAACATAGAAACCAATACTAAATCAAAATTAATACACCTTTCTGCGCCGAGAAACCGATGCAAGTAAAAAATCAAAATCAAATCAAATTTGAATCTCGTGCTCTGCCTTTTCGTCCCTTGCTCGAGCCAAAAATTCAAAATAAGCTAAATTAAGAAAAGGGTATCAAAATTTATTTCAACCCAGATACTAGATCACCGAGATTCAAATTCTATTTCCTGTAACTCAGGAACCAAACTTAATAAACGCTAAAACTATGTATAAATTTGAGGGGGAAAATAAACAAAAATACACAGACACAAAAAAAAAAATTCAAAAGAGAGGAGATTGGTTACCTGGGAGGCCGTATTATGAAGTTGACGAGCTGTTCCATAGAGATTGAAAACGATCAAGTTGTTTGATCGCTTCTTCTCCTGTTTTCTCTCTTCTTTTTTTTTTTTTTTCCTTCTTTTTTTTCCCCCTTTCTTAGCTGTTCTATTTCACTCGTATAGCAAATAAAGTACTAAAATATGTAGGCCATGGAATATTAAAAATAGTAAAAAGGGACAGAAGGGAAGAACAAAACAAGGGAACAGCAAAGAGAAGATACTCTGCCTGTTATCTGTATCCGAATCAGATTTTATCAGAGAGAGAAAGAGGAAGTCGAGATGAAGGTGAATAATTTATTTTTTTATAAAAAAAAAAAAAGACTTCTACTTTTATTTTCTTTAACATTTTTTAATTTCTGAGGATGCTCAAGACTAATATGGTCTTTGGAAGTTGTGTTGGAACATTGTTTTTTCAATTTCACTACTGTGTTAGCTTATTTGCATGAAAATTTTTGTTTCTTAGTTCAATTTTGGGAAATTCAATTGAATTTGACCTTTTAGAGTTATTATTTGCACTTCATGGTATGCCAAACCAAAGTTTTGGATTTATTCATAAGAAAGTGTACCATAAATTAGAATAAAAACACATCAATCAATTTTAATTTAATATTATTAAAATCATTTCCAAAATTATAAATTTTAAATTTGAATATCAATAATAAATAAATAAATCCAATATCATAAATTGTATTTAGACTAACTTTATATATATCAATTAATTTTTTTTAATAAAATATACCTATATTTAGTCTACATATTTAAAAGAAACTTTTTCAAATAGTAGCCATAAAAGTTAAATCCATAATCATATCACTACTAATCATATTATTAAATAATAAATAGTTATTATAAAAAAATAAAAATTGAGATTTAAATATGTGCAATGCAACATTATGGGAAGGCTCCTTTCTTATTTAGTGGTCCCCCAAAAAAAACAAAAATCATTATCATCATCTACCATTCCAAAGACATGTTTGGACATTTTGAGAATAGAAAAGGCCTTGCCATCAAACATCATTAAGCTCAAATTCATCCATACAACCAAACCTACAAAATAGCAATCATCAAATTCACATTATCAATTCCTAACTTTCACTGAATTTTACCATCAATTCTTCATTTTTCTATGCTTTTCACATTTAATTACCTTTTCTAACTCTAAATTCTTCATTTTTCCACTTATGGAATAGTTATTAATTTTATTCCATTGAAATTATGAGATAAATTTACAAATGTATTGATTAATTTAATGATTTATCGCTTAAACATGTTACACTAATAAATTTTTTTTAATGATTTTTGATGCTGTTTATAAATTTTTTTTCTATAGATCTAGCAAGATAAAAGAGAGAATACTGAGTGGATTGATTTAAGCAATCTCTCCGATACTATATGGACATTGTGTAGAGTAAAAAATTAATAGACATAATAACATACCTGACTATGGACACTTAAACTCTTTATATAAACTTCTGGCAGACTATTTGAGATAGGAATTAGTATTTGAAATATAATTTCTATTTTAGAAAAGTCCATTGTGGAATTTCAAATTTTTAATAAAGTGGTACTATTTTTAGTTGATAATATTTATATTACATTAGGATTATATTATTTTTGAGTGATACTGTATCAATTTTAAAAAATAGTGCAATGAAAAATATCAATCAAGCAGAGTATGGTTGGAACACTCATGTTGTAAGAGTAAATTTTTTAAAGGAAGATGCAAATCACATTCTTGCTGCCAATTTCCATGTTTCCACCGGAGGATAGGTTAGTTTGGCATTATGATGTTCATGGGTGCTATTCTGTAAGATCAGGCTATAAGGTGGCTTACAAAATAAAACGAAGGGATAGCATTGGGAATCTTGGAGATCCTGGGCAGTCTTTGCAAGCTAGGAATGTTGAGTTCTGGAAACAGTTCTGGAAGTTAAAGCTGCCAAGCAAAATTTTGGTGTTTTTATGGAGTTTGTTTAAAGGGAAGCTTCCATCCAACGATAATCTCCATAAATGATTATCACACATTGATCCGGAGTGTAAAGCTTGTGGGAATAGGGAGACCTTACAGCATATTTTTTTCTCATGTCAAAAAGCACGGGCTATTTGGATTCATTCTCCATTACGACTCAGATCAGCTATGTTTGCCCATCTACCTTCGATTGATTGTTGGAATGAACTTTGCTCTTGGTTATTACAAGATCCGAATGGGCAGGAGTTCATACAACAATCAACATTCATTCTATAGCACATCTGGAAGAGTCGGAATGCTCTAATCTTTAGACAGGAAGATCAGAATTTTGCTGATGTAATCTTGCTAGCAGGTCAACATCGGGAAGAATTTCGAAGAGCTAATGAGCAGGATAGAGCTTCCCCACAGAAGAAAATACCACAAGTCCTTTCTTGGCAACCACCGCCTCCTTTAGTACTCAAATTGAATTTCGATGCAGCTGTAGATTATATCACTCGGAAGGGAGCAACAGCGTTTGTAAGTCGCAATGAGAGGGCCATTTGTTAGACTGGAGAGCAAAGATATGGCCAACTATTTCTGACTTGCTAATCTTGGAAAGCATGGCCTGCAGAGAGGCTGTCCTTTTTGTAAAGGAGAAAGGCTTATCCAAGGTGATTATTGAGGGTGACTTTTCTATTGTCTTTGCTGCACTTCAGGGGATTGGCAACACAATCATGTATCCTTGCATTTGCCATGATTATTGGCTTTGAAATGAAGTTCTATCTTGGGAAAAAAAAAAAAAAAAACTCATAATACTAATAAGTTTTAATTCAATAATATAGAATTATTTTTAAAAAGACAAGTTCTCAAATTTATCTACAAGTTTAAAAAAATTCATTATATCATTTTAATGAAAAAATAAATTTTTGTTTTTGAAATTATAAAACATTAAATTACAGGTACATTTATGAAATTATCACCAACATTAACTAGCCTAATCTAATTAGTCACAAACCTCATCAAAAGCTAGAAAAGGTTGGTGAGCTACCCTTCAATAGAGGGCAAGGCAACTCATATGGCTGAAATTTAACAAGACAGGTGTACACATTTCAGGTGAATTTATATCTTATTATATCATATAAAACACAAATTAATCTTCATTTGCTTATTTATTAAAACTTATTCTAATAAATCCATATAATAGCAATATAATTTATCATTTTCCCCAATAAAAAACAAATGAGATTCATCTATTTTATTGGTTTAATTTGCCATTTTACTACAATATTAGTTTAACAATAACTTTTTTATGCATTTAAAATTAAGTTCATATTTTAATAAAAAAAAAAGAAATAAAAGGGAAGAATAATTTATTTTACCACTTATATGTGAGAAAATATAAACAAAAAGTTACAATGTGGGCTACTAGTTAAAAAAAAAAATTGTTTCTTTAAAAGAATATTGATTTGGATACTATAGAAAAAAATTCAAGCTTTTAAAAATTAAACTAATTGTTTTATGCATTTTTATTCGAATTATTAATTTTTTATTTTAATAATATAATTTAATATATATATATTTTTATTTTATATTTTTATAATCATATTATAAAAATTTATAAATAACAAAATTCTTAATTAATTGTAATTTTATTTATAAATAAATTGATTAATAGATTACTTATTTTATTATTATTTTTAAATTAGTTGACTTAATCATGTACTAGTAAAGCAATAAACAAAATAGAAATTATATATATATATGCCATTTGATGAATTTTGAAGTATTATTATTAAAATTTTTGGACTTTAAATATAAGAAACATTTTTAAAAATAATTTTTAAATTTTATAAATAATTTTTAAAAATAATTCACCCTATAAAAAATTAATTAAAAAAATAATTACTTTTTAGACAGATATAATATGATGAAAAGAGTTTTATAATGTTTTTTAAGAATTTTAAAATTTTTAAAAGATACACTAAAAATAATTTTAGATAATTATTTATATTAAATAAAAAATTGATATTTAATATGGTAAGTTAAATTTTTTATATAAAAAATATAATAATAAAAAAAAAGGAATTATGTCATACGATAATTTTTAAGCCTTTTATTATGCCAGGTGGCACATTCTTGTAAAACTTTTTAAAGGCTTAGCTTTAATATATATTGAGATTAAAAGATTTGAGTATCACGGAAGGAAAAAGGTTTTTCAAACAAAATATAATTTTAAATATAGTAGGAAAAACATTTTAAATAAATAATATTTTTGATACTTTTATTATAATTTTTTTTTTCTTATAGAGGATTGAGAAATGAAACTCAATCTAAAAGTAAGCTGGGCTGGACATAAAATATTTTTTTTCAATAATAATTTCAACAATAATATCAAATTGAAGTGATAGGAAGAGCAAGCATAGTAGAATAGAGATCAAAAGCATAGTTGTCTCTTCTTCCCATCTTTCTTCTAATTAGGATTGGAATAATAAATAAGATATAATGAAGGAACTTTCAACTGCAAAACTTTTCTCAACCGATTTCTTTTTTTTTTCTTTGAGAAATAAGTTCATTCTTGTTCTAAGCTGTATATTGTACTATAAATCACAAGAATCATCAAATTTACAATGTAACAATCATCATTAGTAGTATTATTACATATAGAATCTGCATTGAAAATAACATAATTAAATTGAATTCCTACTGCTCTTTGTCTGTCTGTGATGAGGTAGAGAGAGAATCTGATAACCTTATCTATAATAATATAATCGTAGTCCAAGCTTCTCTTGGTGTCAGTAAAGAGCCCAGAGACTATTTCCGCCACTGAAAGCACACCCCTATCTGCTCAGGAAAAGCCAACTTGCCATTTTGTTTTACTTCTCGATGCCTTTTTTATAAGGCTTTTGCAGCTACTGAAGCACCTCTCACTCTCTCTCTCTCTCTCTCTCTCTCTTTTCCTCCCTCCCTACCTCTCTTACACACACAGATAACTGAGATAAGCAAGTCCTGCAAGACCCACATTCTTTTTGCTCTTTCAGGCCTTTTCAGGCGGTTCACAGGTATGTTCTTTCTTCATTTCTCTGTCAACCCTCGAGTGCTTTTCCATGCCAGTGGTCTAATAAATGAAGTGGCCAAATGGGCTTTGAGTCTTTTGATGTTAAGCAAAAATTATCTGACACAACGTCTGTCCAATGTTGGGACATTAAGATATCCATGAATTGTAAGGTGGAGTGGATAATGGAGAGAGAGCATAATGAAGATCTGGTAAAAGATGAACTCTAGGAGATTTTGTTTTTTAACAAAAAGGTGAATGAATTGGGAAGCTGTCATCCTACCCACCTACCTATCACGTTTTCATGATATATTATCATCGTTCTATAGCAACTTTTGATGGGGAAAAGAAATACCACAGCCAGTTTGGGCCCTTCTGATCATTTAAGTAAAAGATGTATTTTATGTCCTATATGCCACTAATGACCTGGTCCGCACCAGGCACTATAGGAGGATAGAACATGGGCATCCAATCAACAAGTTTGGACTCATTTTTTCCACGCCACATATTCCTTCCACCTAATCATAAGCTATGCAATTAGAGCTTCTCCCTCCTGTTACATAGAGTAAAACTGATATGTCTCTTGTGAAGTAGTTTAAATACAATTTTCTCATCTTTGATGTATCCATCTCAATTAAACATTAGACAGCTATGTTCTGAATTCTTCAGTTGTTAAGTTCTTAATTATATTGCTTATAATTTTCCAGCCAGAAGTAGGGAAAAATGGCTCAAATCTTGGCACCCTCTTCGCAATGGCAGATGAGAATACCAAAAAACTCAGCGCCTGCAAGTCCCATGACAGCAGAGATGTGGAGTTCTCTACTGTTGAAGCAGAACAAGAAAGGAACAGCAAAAAACACTGCCAGATTTAGAGTGTTTGCTGTGCAGTCTGAGAATAGCACTATCAATAGGCTAGAGAATCTTCTAAATTTGGACATTACCGCATACACTGACAAGATCATTGCTGAGTATATTTGGTAAAAACTTCTTTCTATAATGTTCCTGCAACATGTTAACAGCTTTGGACAAATTTCTGCATTGAATTTTAGTTTTAAGTGGATTAGCTGCATCATTACTAATGCTGAATCATTTTGAAACAGGATTGGTGGATCTGGTATTGATGTCCGAAGCAAGTCAAGGGTAATAGAACAGTAAAACTATTAGAGATATGTATATTTTTTTTGAGGCACAAAACTATTAGAGAATTGAAATAACTTGCATATGCTTTGATCTGATGCTTTGTTTTTTTTTTTTTTCACGTCTTTAGACAATTGCAAAGCCTGTGGAACATCCTTCAGAACTTCCCAAGTGGAACTACGATGGTTCAAGTACAGGACAAGCATCAGGAGAAGACAGTGAAGTTATTCTATAGTAAGATCTTGTGAAAAAAAAAAAATGGTTACCATATGTATATATATATTTTTTTTCCATAAAGCAAGAATTTTGACTTGACATTTTATTCAGTCCCCAGGCAATTTTTAAGGATCCATTCCGTGGAGGTAACAATATCTTGGTGAGTGTTATTTGATCCAAGCAGCTAGCAATTGCAGTCCTGAAACAGGGCTTTTTACTAAATGGGGGAAACAGAAAAATTAATTACAAGATGGGTGTAAATTTAAAGTTAATTACTAAAGAAGGGGAAATTTTGCTGAGGTGGAGGAGATTGGACGTAGCAGAGTCACTACATGCTAGTCATATTAGCGTTTTGTTATTCGACGTTAATTATATTATTGTTTTAAGGTTGCCAACTTGCATGCTATTATAAATGGCGTTTTAATATTGCACGCTACTTGTAGCGGTGGTTTGAGATGAATGAGTGTGTTCATGGCTTATGTTGAATTTAACTAGCCAAATCCATTATAACCTATTACCTGTCAAATATACTATTATAATAAATTATTTCTACATAATTTCTTGTACTATTTTATTGTCAAATTATGCTATGACTTTTTTATCGGTTTATTCATAAATATAATTGAATTTTTTTATTCATGTTACTACATTATAAAAATGTTTAAATGAAAATTATTATCTTTGATTAATATTAAACAAAAATTATTATATTTAATTAATTTAATATTTTAATTTTGACCATACATAATTTTTTCCTATCTTTCAAATCCAATTGTAAACTATTACCTAACTAATATACTTTTATAATAAATTATTTCTAAATAATTTCTTATAATATATTATTATAAAATATTGCTATTACTTTTTGGTTTATATACAAATTACACTTAAAAAATAGAAATATGAGATTAAAATATTTAAAAAGATTAAAAACATATATTTTTAAGTAAAAACATATTATTTCAGTATACTAATATGAAAAATATTATATATTATTAAAGTTATATTTTCATGTGACATTTAATAAAATAATAATTTTTTCTACGATGTGTTAGTAAAATAATAAAATTGTAAAAATTTCAAAAATACATCTTTTTTTACAGCTATCCCTTATTATTTTATGTAATTCTAAAAAATTACTCTTTTATTACATTCTTATCATAATATAATATATTATCATAAATTCTTATAATATACTTGTTATATTATTATAAACTATTATAAGGTATTATATGCATAATATCTTCCAAATTTTGGTTTACGCAATATATATATATATATATAACACTAAATCTTTCAAAATATTTACAATCCTTCTGCTCCTAACTAAAGCCGAGAGCGAGAGAGAGAGAACCAAACCAAACTCCATTCACCACTTAAGCAAACCGAGAGAGAGAGAGAGTGAGAGATGAGAGAGACGAGAGAGATGAGAGTTGAGAGAAGACTTTGTCTGTGTAAAATTGGTGAGTGAGAATAGTGAGACGCTAATGAAGCCGGTGGGTGGGACGTTCGCTTGCATAAATTCGAAATTAACATTCTTCTTCCCAAGCTTTCCACTGCAGGCCACTTGGTGTCCCAACCTTAAATGCCATTATTAGTAGGGACAAAGCAGAGATTCTCTGCAAACCCACCATATTATGAATAGCTTCCCAGCCCCTACACGCCAGTGTAACCAGCGTCCATACTTTGGATGCTATTACGATTGGCGTCCCCAGATCATGCCTTTCCAACTCAGCTAAAATTCACCCCCTTTTGATAATATATTTCAAACTTTTGTTTTTCAATTAGCACCCATTGGTAAAAAGCTCTCTGAAATAGTGAATCCTGACTGAAAGTAGTCGTAAATAGTCTAACCTTTTTTACTTTTTTTTTTTTTAATTAAAAAAGGTAATCTGTGATTCATACACACCAGCAGGTGAGCCCATCCCTACAAACAAACGCCACCGTGCAGCTGAGATTTTCTGTAACAAGAGGGTTGTAGATTAAGTGCCATGGTATGTCTTTTTTTTTTTTTATTTGTTTAAGTTACCTTGGTCTTATTCTCATGCTTTGCTTTTGAAGTTTGATATACTTATTAATTTAAATGATCATGATTTATAAATTTGGCAATTCTCAGCACTAATTGTTTCAGCACACAATAATCTCATTTGTATTGTTATGTTTTAATTCAGCCATTATCATGTAAATGTTTGTAAATTGTATTGTAGTAACTAATATGCTACATTTTATGATCGCTTGACCAAGGTTTGGGATAGAGCAAGAGTACACCTTACTTCAACCAAATGTAAAGTGGCCTTTGGGCTGGCCTGTTGGAGCTTATCCTGGTCCTCAGGTAATAGTCTGATAGCACTGAATTCCCTTCCTATTGTCTTATGTTGTGATATAACTTAACATGGAATTTTAAGGTGCATAGCTCCTTTATGTTTATTCCAGGGTCCTTACTACTGCGGGGCTGGGGCTGATAAATCTTTTGGTCGTGACATATCAGATGCTCATTACAAGGCCTGTTTATATGCTGGAATTAACATTAGTGGCACCAATGGGGAGGTTATGCCTGGCCAGGTTTACTCCTCACCTTGAGCTCTTACATTTTGCATACAACCTCAATAATTCTGTAACAGTGCTTATTCTGTTTCAATATCATGCAGTGGGAGTATCAGGTGGGACCCAGTGTAGGAATTGATGCTGGAGATCATATCTGGTGTTCCAGATACATTCTTGAGGTAACTTGTCTACAGATGTTATTTCGATATATTATGACAATTAAAAGAAATGATCACTGCAAGAACAAAACTGATTCTTGGAAATGCATGTTTCCACAACTCAACTCAAATAATCGTTAATGCCAAACTAGTTGTGATTGGCTACATGGATATTTTTTTCCACCATTTTACCTGCTTTACGGTTACATCTTCTGAAAGATTTTTTTTTTCCTTATAAACTAGTTGTTAATTGAATTGTTTTCAAGTCAATCAAGTTTCCCACAATAGTTTCTTGCTGCATTTTAAGTTTTCTAGTTATATTCCGTGGTATCTGTCTTCAGTGAGACTAGCAAGTTTCAAAGCAACCCAAACTAGAAATAGGAAAAAATTTATTCTTGTTGTAGGCAAAGGGCTGACTGTTTTAACATTATACTATTGATATTTTTTTTGTCCTCTGTTCCGACAGAGAATCACTGAACAAGCTGGTGTTGTTCTCACACTTGATCCAAAACCAATAGAGGTAATGTAAATCTTCATATTGCTTTTTTGCTTTCTTGGAAGAAAAATATCTTCTGAGATGTGATTATGTAAAATTCTCCTTTCTTTGTGGTAGCAGGGTGATTGGAATGGTGCAGGATGTCACACCAATTACAGGTAATATAATGTTACTTGTCCTTGAACATGATCTCTTCATATGAAAATCAACCCATGTTTGCTATAATTTTGTTGATTATTATTTTTTTCTTTTACAGCACAAAGAGTATGAGGGAGGATGGCGGCTATGAAGTGATAAAGAAAGCAATCTTGAATCTATCACTTCGCCATAAAGATCACATTAGTGCTTATGGTGAAGGAAATGAGAGAAGGTTGACCGGAAAGCATGAAACAGCCAACATTAACACATTTTCTTGGGTATGCTCAGAAAATATTATTATTCACTTATAAAGAATTGAAGGACAATGAAGAAACAAGGTTTTCTTTGCCAAATATTGCTAATTATGCTTTTAAATTTAAATTTGCAGGGAGTGGCTAATCGTGGTTGCTCAATCCGTGTGGGGCGTGATACTGAGAAGAAGGGTAAAGGTATATGACAGCAAGACTAAGCAAACTTGTAATTGAATGTAATGACAAGATAAAATGAAGAGGTTTTAGACCTCCAAATAAAGGTAATTTCTCTTAGATTAAGGAAGGTGACTTGGCTAAAAGCCCGAAAGGAGTTCCCTTAAAACAACCATTACAATTTGTGAAGACTGTAAATACAACAAATAAGCATCTGCATTACCGATCAATTTCCTGATCTTGTTTTTTTGTGCTATTAGGTTACTTGGAAGATCGACGTCCAGCTTCAAACATGGACCCTTATGTGGTGATTTCATTACTGGCAGAGACTACTATTTTGTGGGAACCAACACTTGAGGCTGAAGCTCTTGCTGCTCAGAAGTTGGCCTTGAAAGTTTAATGTTATTTGGAGGCTGACAGCCTGAAGGACATAGGAAATAATGGCTTGAATTTAGCTGGCGTGTCCCAAGGAAAGTTCTTTTCTCTCAATCCTTAGGAAAGATCTTTGTAAATAAGGGTCCCAATGTGAGTAGACTGATTATGCCTAAGCTTGTACAATGGTCTCACAGATGGAAGACACATGCATGATAGTTCTAAATTATTAGTTTCAACTTATGGGGCACTTAGCTGGTGTTTGAACTGTTGGCATCCACGACCTTTTTCTCCAGCTTTTTTGACAATTTATGGGCATTTTAACTTGGTGATATCACATTATATGTGTGGAAAGCTTCCAAAACAATCAGAGAAATCAACTAAATAATAATTTTGAAATTTGTGAAGTCTGCTGGCTTTTATGAGTTCAGGTTCCAAAATCAATTGAATAGGCTATCTTGGAAATCCTAACTGATGTGGACATCCTGCAGAAGTCTTAAACTAAGTCCTGAACCTTTCTCCAAGAACCACTACCTAATGAATAAGCCTCAATTTTTAAATTATCAATTCTGACCAACAAGTAATAATCAATATTATCACAACCAAATATGTTCAAATCTAGAAGAAAAGAAATGTAAATGCAATCATAGAATCTCCTAAATTCTCTGGTTCATGGATTCCAGATGCTTTCATCAACGCATAGCAAAAACCTGTGATTCTGATAGTAATAAAATTACCCAGTAATTCGAAACGAAACCTCTCAGGCACAGAATGATCCTTTAATTTGAATCAAAGCCTCTCTGGCACAGAACGAGGTCTCCTGGAGGAAACAGTTTCGTTACACACGGCATTTCTGTTTTTCTCTTGAAGAAATTGAAAACTCAAGCTGTTGTAATTAGAGTGCCTTCACGGCACTGTTCAAGGCATTCTTAAGTTTCCCCCCATCCATAAAGGTGAGCTCAACTGCGTGTGTGAAGGTAAGAGAATTTCTAATAGAGAGAATAAAGCGGCAAAGTGAAAGCTCAAAGCATGATCAAGTCAAGGCAGGTAACACGATTAGTTTAGTCGGTTGAGATGGAAGTTACTCTTTTTATTGATTAGATTTGATTTTATAGAAATATATTTAGAAAAATTATTAAAAATTATTTTTAAACATATAAATTAGGATTTCATTAATAAAAATTATTAATTTTCATTAATAAATTAATAATTTAGTGTTTAAATATAATAATTTTAATAAAAATATTTATTATTAAACTTATAAATTTATATAAATTTGTTATATAATGATAAATTAAAAAATATATATATTCTCACGTAAACGCCACGCTTCCGATCAAATTTTATGGGGCGAAAACGAAAATTAGTGCCAAAACCTTCATAATCTTTCCTGTTGCTAAAACAAAGACGAATATTGATCGATAGTGATGGTGGGAAGCAACAAGCACACAAGGAATCTGTGTTGTGAAGGAGAACTGGAAGCTACGGTCCCAACCCTCCCTCAAGAAATCATTCTAGAGGTTCTCCTTAGATTACCCGTCAAATCTCTGTGCAGATTCAGGTGTGTATCCAAATCATGGCGCTTTATAATATCTAGTCCGCAATTTGCTAAAACCCACCTCGATGTGGCTTTCCAAAACAAAACCCTTTTTTCTCGGAGACGGAGGATCATTTTCTCTGCTCTCAATCTCTATTCTGTCGAGTATGAATCTATGTGTAGCGTTGATGATGGCGATGTTGTAGCTGTTGAGCTTGATTATCCTTTGAAAGACAACCCTAATGCTTTGGGTGATGTGTTGGGTTCTAAAAAAAATGACTTGGTGTATTTTAAAGTGTCTGAAGATGAAGATGAGAACCCAGTGATGGTTAAGGTTGATGTGCAATCCTCTGTTAATCCGAGAAATTGGGTTGAAATATGGGGTTCTTGTAATGGATTGGTGTGTATAGCCCCAGATGAAGACACCCTTTTCTTATTTAATCCATCTACCGGGGAATCCAAGAGAATCCTTGAAGAATCCTTTTCTGGGCCTGCGACATGCGGTGTTACTGCATATGGGTTTGGTTATGATTCAACTAGTGATGATTATAAGGTGGTGAGAATTGATACTGATTCTTCGTTCAGTGTTTATTCATCGCGAACTGATTCTTGGAGAAGAATTGGGACCTTCCCTTACGATTGCTCTGTGTATAATTCCGGGATGTTTCTTCATGGAGCTCTTCACTGGGTGGCTACCAGTAGGGAAGATGAAGATGACAAGTACGTAGTTTCAGTGTTTGATTTGAGAGAGGAGTTGTTCTGGGGCATGCCAGCACCAGATGTTGATGATAGTTTTGAATTTGCGGTAGGAACCCTGAATGGATGTCTTTGTATACTTTATAGCCGTGATGATTTGCATGATGATTTTTGGGTGATGCGTGAATATGGGGTTGGTGACTCATGGGCTAGGTTTAGTATCAGCCTGCCATACATTTGCATGAAGCCACTGTGCTTGGCAAAGAATGGAGAAGCTTTACTGGAGGTAGATGGAAGATTAGTCCAGTACAATTTGGAAGAGGACACATATAAGGTGCTAGGGATTCAAGGAATTCCAGTTGGAGTTGGATTTGAAGCAGATACCTACATAGAGAGCCTTACTTCACCTAACGGTTTCTTTGGGAGGGAATTTCAGATGTATAATTAGCTATGTGCTTGTCATGTATCAGTAGAAGAATGCTAGAAAGAGGTGAGAGGAATAATATACCTGCATGTTATTCGGCTACTGTTTATACTTCAATTTCATGTAATATTGGATCAGCTAAATACCTTCTTGTACCATCATTTCTTTGTGTGGATATCTGATTTCTAGGACATACAATTACCAATAGAATTCCAGACCCTTTTTCAGGATCCTATCTTGCATCATATTGGTCTGCACCACGTCAACTTAATGTTTTTGGGTTTTGCACTTTTGCTAAGGGTAACATTTTTTATGATCATAAGGTGGTGAGAGTTGCTTCTGGTGTTTTTGTTGTTGTTTATTCATTGGGAGCCAATTCCTGCATGCGTTGAACAATACAAGGACAATTACATTCTTTACATGACTTGGCTCTATCTGTTGTGCCATCTTTTTATACGTGCACAAGGATAACTACATTCTGAAACTCTGGAATTGATTTCCTAGTATTTCTTTTTATTTTTAGGCATAGTGGTGTCTATGTTGAGTGTATTGTAATTAGGGAGAGCTTTGTTTGACGCATAGAACTTCTTCTCACCTATACAAGTATAAATAAGGTCCTGTTTCATCTATTGCAACATCATTTTCTGAGGTGAACTCAGGGATGAAAAAAGGGAAGCATTTACTTTCAAGACAACCAAACTCTTACATAGTTAATCCTTAGAATCTGTTACATAGGAAGGCCATATAGAAGTCAAATATTGACACTACTCTGTTGGATCCTGCGGTTGCACTGTCCTGCCCCACTAATCAAATGCGTACGCCCAATTATACCAGCTTCTTTCTCTACGCCAGTACTGACAACAATTTCAGGCCCCTTTCCAGAGATGAATGAAATTGAGCCCATTTTAAGGGTTAAAATTTATAGGGTAACATTTACCTTAAATTTTTTTAATTTGTATTAATCGCATCCTTAACCTATAAATATTGTTACACCAACTTCAGCGTATCACCTCTTAACATCTTAAACCTGAAGTCTGTTTGGCTTTAACTGTGATTGATGGTATTCATGATATCATCATCCAAATACTGTACCTGTAAAGTTTCTCTGCCAACTCAACTGTCTATGCAAATCCTGTCCTTTTCTTATTTATGATCTGTATTTTATTAGGATGTACCTTAATCAGAGGCAGAGCCGCCCTCACATCCTTCACAACCAAGTCCAGCAGCTTCAATTCACAACCTCCAGCTCTACAGCTCCACCTTTAGAGCCACCTTTAGCCGCTGTTAAAGAAAGAATCAGGCTGAGTAGCCTTCAGAGCACAAACGCAAGTGTTGCAGCAGCCTTAAATCAGACTTCTTTTTTAGAAGTGCGTACAAGAGCAAGCAAGATGGCTAGGCAAGCAAGATATAGAATTTCTATTTAGGCATGGGCCTAGTCTGGGTTTGGATCCAAACTGGTCAAATTTAGATTTGGTCAGAATTATCTTGAACCGGACTAAAACCATTTTATCAATCCGATCCAGTTTATGCCAAAAATCATATTTTTTCACTTTTAGAAAGTAAAAAATTTTTGAAAATCGTGACCGTCAAATTTGATTGAATCATATCAAATTAAATGAATTAAATTGAATAAAAACGAAATCAAATCGAAATTGGCTCAAAACCAAAAATAAAAACTGAGGCCAAGAGGAACCCTTTAGTTCGATTTTGGATCTCCAACCCTTTGAACCGAAACCACCTGCCTGATTTCAATTCTAACCCAAAAAAGAGCCGCGCCCATGCCTACTCTACTTGCATGCCCAAGGTCTTGCTAGCCCATTACGGGTTCGAACACTTCATCTTATGTCAAATCAAGATTTAAGCGTGTGGATTTCATAATTTCTTAAACAATCCAGATCAAAATTTCCTAAATTTTGCAGCTGATTTAGATATTTTAAGTTGTATGCAAATTAAAATAGGTCTCAGAATTTTTTTTTTTAGTAATAAAAAAAAACAGATGTAGGATCTCCATGGCAGAACCAGGAAGAGCAGGCTTTAGATTGTTTTGGGCGGCTTGTATTATTCTGTCAAACCACTATATATGTTAAAATGGGCAAGGAGAGAATGTAAATAATCTGATTGGCTCTCTATAAACCTCAACTCATTGGTCACATTCCACGCCATGCAATAATCCAACAATTAATGCGTGGAAAGTAATTTTTTTTTTCCCTGTGCAAAAACTTCCTAGCCATAAAATCAAAAGCACTGACTTAGGCAGAAAAACTTCAAAGCATCTTGATTTAGGACCTTGTTTTTCACTGCTCAACATCAAGTAAGTTTCTGGGTTCTTGCCGACTCCCTCTGTCTCCAACATTAATGGGTGCAATGCAAGTTCGTTCTATGGCTGCTCTTTTTCTTTTAATCACTTTCATGCTTCAAGTGCATGGGATGCAGATTGAAGTAGTTGACAAATATAAAAAGGATAGGTGTGATCTTTATCAAGGAAGATGGGTTTATGATGCTTCTTATCCTCTTTATAATGCAACAAATTGCCCTTTCATCCTGCAAGAATTTGATTGCCAAAAGAATGGTAGACCAGATTCACTCTATCTCAAATACAGGTGGAAGCCCACTTCATGCACATTACCAAGGTGCAATTTTCTTTTTTTTTTTTTATTCAAATTTGGAAAAATAATCTCTCTTTGGAATTTGATTTTACATCATAATAGAATTAGTAGTTAGCTCACACAGCTTATGTGTACCAATTGCTCCTCTTTTTTGATATATTAGAAAAATAATTTTTACCAATAGTCCTATAAATGAGATAAGCAATAATTAATTAACCCCTTTTCTTATAATAAAAAAGAGAAAAAAAAGTAAAGGAGCTTTGGAATTGATTAATTAAGTTGATATTTGATGATGCAGATTCAATGGTAAAAATTTCTTATCAAAAATGAGGGGGATGAGTATAATGTTTGTAGGGGACTCATTGAGTTTGAATCAATGGGAATCATTGGCTTGCATGCTTCACACAGCAGTACCAGAAGCCAACTATACTTTGCAGAGAATTGGAGGCCTTTCCATATTCAAATTTCAAGTAAGATCATCTTTGCCTCTTAATAATTACCAGACAGTGTACTAGTGTAGTGCAGTTACATTCTTGATTACCAAGTTACTGCCTATGATTAAGTGAAAACAGAAATTCTATTAAAATTTTTAATCAATTTGCAGGAGTATAATGTTTCATTGATGTTCTCTCGGAACGCATTTCTAGTAGACATTGTTGAAGAGGATATTGGAAGAGTTCTAAAAGTAGACTCCATAAGCAGTGGAAAGTTATGGAGAAGAGTTGATACACTTATCTTTAACACATGGCATTGGTGGCTTCACACAGGAAGAAAGCAACCGTAAAATCTCTATCAACATTGAACTTTTGTTTTTTTTTCATTTGGCTCTAGAACTCAAATTCGAGATCTTATAGTTCTAGATATAATTCAAGCAACACAGTGCCAAAACCCTGTCAAATTTGAGCAAAGGATTAATGATACATAATCTTTTGTAGATGGGAATGGATCCAAGAAGGGAAAAGAATATATAAAGACATGAATCGATTGGTGGCCTATGAGAAGGCACTCAGTACGTGGGTTAGATGGATTCAGATCAATATTGATCCTACTAAAACCAAGGTTTTTCTACAGGGTGTTTCTCCAGACCATACAAAGTAAGTAAACACTGAAAATGAAGTAACATATTACATTTTCTTTTATAATTAAGGAAGACAATGTTCTGTAATATTAGTATCCTAATTTTCTTGTGTGTTTATTTTTATTTTAGTGCAACGGAATGGAGCAATTCATTAGGAAAGAATTGTGAGGGAGAAACAGAGCCATGGTTCAAGCCAAACTACCCAGGGAGCACACATCCAGCACAAACTATTGCAGAGAGAGTCCTGGGAACCATTTCAAAGCCAATTTATATGCTCAACATCACATCACTTTCACAACTAAGAAAAGATGGGCATCCCTCAGCTTATGGTTTTGGAGGTCATCGGGCCGCAGATTGTAGCCATTGGTGCCTCCCTGGTGTTCCTGACACTTGGAATGAGCTCTTACATGCAGCCCTCATTTACAATTAAATCTTTTCTATAATAATTGACGATTTTAGTTCTATGAAATAAAATTATTACAAATCTGCAGGCTAATATTGGATATTCACATTTCCATGATAAATAGAAACAAATTCAAACTTTATTATTATTATTATTATTATTATTATTATTATTATTATTATTATTATTATCTTTGCACAATCTGAAATAGATCAATTTTATACTATTGTATTTGTGAAAGTTAAAACCATGCGTTAACATTGGCGGCATAAGGCATATTTTGCTTGAATGCTTAGTTGAACCTTTGTTGGATGGGAGCACATGTCTCTGCATTTGCAGTGAGACGCGCATTGCATTTGTCTAGATCGCTCTGCAGGTGAAGCTCCAAATCAGACTATATGAAGAAGGGAAAATGGCAAGGGCTAATGCTGGCCCTTGCGAAGATGTGATCAAAATCAGGGAAGTCAGAATTACACAACTAAAGTTTAGTTCAGGTTTCCCTTTGTATTAATTGTACCATCAACGGGCTGGGTCAAGAAATCCTTGTGAGTAGATCTGGCCAGTGGCCGATTCAGTCCTCGACTCAGATCAGGCCTGGTCCGATTACTCCAATCTGGGCCCAACCATAATCAATGGTTCTGCAAGGAGGGGCCAGTTTCAGTTCCTCCCCTTCCCAGTAGGGAGAGCAGTTTTTGGTTTAAATCGAAAAATCGAACCGAATCGATTAAATTGTTCATCGTTCAGTTTTTTTTAAAATTTTTTTTGTTTTTGGTTTTTTTTATAATTTTGATAATTTCGGTAATCGGGTTTGGTTGTGTTATTTTCATAAAAAAAAAAAAAAAAACCCGAACGAAATTTATATATATATATAAAAAAAAAAAAAAAAAAATCAATTGAATGAATCGAATCGATCGAAAAAAAATCAAAAAAAAAAAACCCCGAAGATTTTTTTTTTTTTTTTTTTTTTTTTTTATTTTTTAGTTAAAAAAATTTATAAATTTTAATTTGATCGGTTTAAAATAGGTTCAATTCGGTTGATTTTTTCTTATATCAATCGATTCGGTTTTTTTTAAAAATTTTTTTTTTTTTTTTTTTTTTTTTTTTTTCGGATTTTTTTGAATCAAATACCCCTACTTCCCAGCATTGCCTGGCAGTCTAGTTATTATATATATATATAACACTAAAACAAACAATCTTTTTACTGTTTCTAAGTAACAATAAAAGGATAATTTTATCTTTTACTTTTTAAAGTACATAAATTTAAATTAATTTTTTTATTATTTTATTTTATTATTAAATTTACATTAGTTTTTATTATTGGTAATTTTATTTTATCCTTTTAATTTTTAAAGTGCATAAATTTAAATTAATTTTTCTTTTTTTTGTTATTATTTTTTTAATTTTTTTATTATTTTATTTTATTATTAAATTTACATTAGTTATTATTATTGATAGTTTTATTTTGTGATATAATGATTTTCACTTTATACATTAACATTATACAAATAAAATATCAAAATTTCATATTATGTTGTTAATCTATTTTACTAATATTACTTACATTATCTTTTTCTTTTTTATAAACCATTATTTTAAAACAGTAATATTATTATTATTATGTAAAAAATATTAAAAAAAATAATATCTATAAAATTTTTCATAATATTTATTTAGAGTTATTTAGTGTATTAAATATAGAGCTGAGCATTTGATTCGAACCGAACATAACCGAATCATTATGTCACGACCCAACCTATTATTATTATTATTATTATTATTATTATTATTATTATTATTATTATTATTATTATCTTTGCACAATCTGAAATAGATCAATTTTATACTATTGTATTTGTGAAAGTTAAAACCATGCGTTAACATTGGCGGCATAAGGCATATTTTGCTTGAATGCTCAGTTGAACCTTTGTTGGATGGGAGCACATGTTTCTGCATTTGCAGTGAGACGCGCATTGCATTTGTCTAGATCGCTCTGCAGGTGAAGCTCCAAATCAGACTATATGAAGAAGGGAAAATGGCAAGGGCTAATGCTGGCCCTTGCGAAGATGTGATCAAAATCAGGGAAGTCAGAATTACACAACTAAAGTTTAGTTCAGGTTTCCCTTTGTATTAATTGTACCATCAACGGGCTGGGTCAAGAAATCCTTGTGAGTAGATCTGGCCAGTGGCCGATTCAGTCCTCGACTCAGATCAGGCCTGGTCCGATTACTCCAATCTGGGCCCAACCATAATCAATGGTTCTGCAAGGAGGGGCCAGTTTCAGTTCCTCCCCTTCCCAGTAGGGAGAGCAGTTTTTGGTTTAAATCGAAAAATCGAACCGAATCGATTAATTCGGTTCAATCGGTTCAGTTTTAAAATTTAATCGGTTTGGTTCGGTTTATAATTTTGATAATTTCGGTTAATCGGTTTGGTTGTGTTATTTTCATAAAAAAGTCAAAAAAACCGAACCGAACCGAAATTATTAATATATATAGGAAATAAAAAAAAACGAATCAAATTGAATCGAAATGAATCGAATCGAACCGAAATCAAAGAAAACCGAACCGAACCTTAAGATTTTTTTGTTTTTATGTTTTTATTATTTAGATTTAATGTTAAAAATATGAAATTTTATAAATTTTAATTTGATCGGTTTAAAATAGGTTCAATTCGGTTTGATTTTCTCTTATCAATCGATTCGGTTCGGTTTTTAAAAATTTTGATTTTTGATTTTCGATTTTATCGGTTTGATTCCATTCGGAATCAAACCGACCGTTTGCATACCCCTACTTCCCAGCATTGCCTGGCAGTCTAGTTATTATATATATATATATATATATATATATATATATATATATATATATAACACTAAAACAAACAATCTTTTTACTGTTTCTAAGTAACAATAAAAGTATAATTTTATCTTTTACTTTTTAAAGTACATAAATTTAAATTAATTTTTTTTATTATTTTATTTTATTATTAAATTTACATTAGTTATTATTATTGGTAATTTTATTTTATCCTTTTAATTTTTAAAGTGCATAAATTTAAATTAATTTTTCTTTTTTTTATTATTTTTTAATTTTTTTATTATTTTATTTTATTATTAAATTTACATTAGTTATTATTATTGGTAATTTTATTTTATCCTTTTAATTTTTAAAGCATATAAATTCAAATTAATTTTTCTTTTTCTTTTTTATTATTATTTTAATTTTTTATTATTTTATTTTATTATTAAATTTACATTAGTTATTATTATTGATAATTTTATTTTGTGATATAATGATTTTCACTTTATACATTAACATTATACAAATAAAATATCAAAATTTCATATTATGTTGTTAATCTATTTTACTAATATTGCTTACATTATCTTTTTATTTTTATAAATCACTATTTTAAAACAGTAATATTATTATTATTATGTAAAAAATATTAAAAAAAATAATATCTATAAAATTTTTCATAATATTTATTTAGAGTTATTTAGTATATTAAATATAGAGCTGAGCATTTGATTCGAACTGAACATAACCGAATCATTAAAACTGAATTAACTGAATTATTATATTTTAGAAATCGAACCAAATTGAAATAAATAAAAAATGAATTGAAGTAAATCGCTCTATTTTGATTTAGTTCGATTCAAACTGATCAATTTTTAAATTTTGATTAATTTTTTAATTTAGATTTATTTTCAAGTTATTTAATCTGATTTTAATCTTTATTTGAACCTAATAACCATTAATCAATAAAATTAAATAATTTAGATACAAAAAATTACATATAATCCATAGATTCTCTATAAAAATAAATCAATTTAAAAATAAATAAAATAATTTTATTTTATTTTATTCAATTAATTTTTTCTCTTCAAAATCGAACCAAATCAAAATAATTAAAATTCTTAAAATATGAAATCGAATCGGACTAAATTATTTTAAAAATCAAATTAAATTACTAAATTTAGATAATCAAATTGAATTACTAAAGTTACTAAAGTTAGGCGGTATAGTTTAATTTATTCAATTCAAATAGAATATTATTCACTTTTAATTAAATATACAAATTTAGTTTATAAATAACTAAAAATTGATTAAATGATTTTAATAATTATTAAAAAAATAATTTTATTTATAATTTTTAAGTATAATAGTTATATATTATTATAAATTAAAATTGAATATATTTTTAATATAAATATTTTTTTTATTTATTGATCATATTAAAAAATAAATAAAAAAAATAATATCTGCAACACCGTAACTAAAGCGACGTCAGTAATAACTGTACCATCAACAGGCTAAGTCGAAGAAATTCCTTTGAGTAGACTAAGACGGGCCCGTTTAGTCCTTGAACCAGAACGGGCTTAGCCTGTGCTAAACTCAAATCCGGGCCTAGCCTGAGTTAAACTCAAATCCGAGCCTAGCCCTGATAGCGGTTCATGGGCTCGAACTAGTCCTGAATAAATATTGAGGTCAGTTTCAGTTCCTTCACTTTGCAACATTAAACTAGTGGTACGGTCTGGCAATCTAGTCCAATTCGAACCATATTAGTGGACGCAATGAGCTTCCACGTGGACTGAAACACTCAAAAATCGAAATAGCCATTAGACTGAACCGAACTCAGCTCTAAACTATCTTGAAGTGGAAACGGATGGAACCACTTAGGACCAGTCCAGTTCCGGTTCATTTCCCTTTCTCAACCCAGAACCGTGGCCAGATCTACATATGAGCCTTCCATAAAGGAGACGGAAGAATAATTGTATGAAGATTTTCAGAAAAAATACTATCTCAATTGTGATTACATCTCTCTATCCAAGCACAGCATGAAGTGATTTAAGAAGCAGAATTACATTCATTATCCATTTGTAAGTCATTAGTATTCAGTCACACTAGCAAAAAATTAAAGTAAAAAATGTATATTATATATATATATATATACATACAAAACAAGCTTAAACTACAAAATTTAGCCCTAGAATGACACCTGACTTTTGACCCCAGTGCTTACCTTTGCCAGCGAAGTTTTATTCCACCTTCTCGCATTATCTCATAGGCAATTTTGTATTTTTCAAGAGATGTTGTTCCAGCCTCTACGAATTTACAGGCTGTTTCTCTCAAACTCCACATGATTAAGGACTTGAGTTCCTGAGGGCTAACACCAGATTCAATATCACGAATAGTCCCATATTCAGCATTTTTTGTCCACCGATGCAAGATATAGCAAGGTGGAATTTCCCTTATATCCAACAGATTGAAGACTCTCAAAACATGTCTACACAGAATACCTTCAAATTCAAACATTTGACAGCTACAACACACATTTAGATTGGATGCACTGAAGGTAACAGCATGTCTCTCAGTCTCATTCCCACACCTCCGCACTGAATATCTGCTAATGGTCCCTTCTTCATAAGTCTTTATCCCTAGATAGTTGTAGCACTGTAGCAGTTCATTTTGAAAAATTTTGAACGCTGTGAGTGTGTAAAGCCTTCTACCCTGTTCTTCTACTGGTTCTTTTGTATGTAGAAAAGCCTGCAAATTATAACAATTAAAGTCCTCTTGTCTTTCCTCATCGCGACGTCGTGCAAGGCCTTGCTCATATCGTGAAATAAACTCTGCAAGTGGTGTTTGAGCATTCAAGTATGTACCAAAGAATGATTCCAAACCTTCACTTACGGGAATGCCAGCACAAAATTTTCCCCCTAGGTACAGTGGCACCCAGCTTTCACGCTTTTCATACATTTCTCTAAGCCAAGCATTCTCCTTCAGCGCATATTTGTTGATGAGTGCACTCCACATGGTTTTAAAGTCAACAGATGTTTGGCTTTGATAGATGCATTTCTCATATTCATATTTGAATTCTTCGGTCATTGACCTAAAATTCTCTCGTTCCTTTGCTCTAATCTGCCACATCGATAAACGATGATGAGTCCCCGGAAAGACTTTTGCAATTGCTTGCTGGATGGCTGCATCTTGATCAGCTATAATAGATTTAGGTCGACATCCTGACATAGCTCTAAGCCATGTCTGAAACAGCCAAGTGACAGACTCCTCTGACATATTGGCGATTAGAGCACAAGCTAGAAGAACTGGCTGCTTATGGTGGTTAACTCCAACCAAGGTTGCAAATGGCACTACATAATTACTCTTCCTGTATAAGGTATCAAACACAATGGCATCACCAAATTGACTGCATGAGAATCTAGACCTGCCATCTGCCCAGAAAACACTCATGCAACTACCATTATCAGCCTCCACTGAATAAAAGAATCCAGTATCTTCTGCTTGCCTAGTTTGGAAATAATCCAGAAGCAATTTGTACCAATCACTTCCAATGTTGTTTTCTCGAGCTCCCCTGCTCGGACTACCATAATATATTTTAGCTATGTCTACAGAGTCCAAACCATCATTTACATCACCATTTGCATCATCTATGAATTTCTTTGAAGTATTATAACTTTTCTGTTGAGTTCCTGTTTGCAGCTCAAGATCATGATTATGACTCTTTTGAAGACGGTCCACTATCCAAGTTCCAGATTCTTGCCTCTTAATCCTCATAAATGCCCCACAGCCTACTCTTGAAGGGTGTTGGAACCCCTCCTTGGAGCACACAAATCGCCGGGATGTAATAGACCCATCATTCTTTGAACGAAATAGCTGACCAATCCGAATTCTAAATCCAGCACCATCTGCATATATTTGGTAAAATTGGTATGCTTCATCAGCTGAATTGAATGCTAGACCTGCATAAGGTTCAGCATTTAATGGACCTTCATCTCCTCCCCTTTTAAGTCGTTTGACATTAATAACGCCAGATGGGCATGGCCTCTCATTATCAACATCCTCAATCAGTTTGAATTTTGGCCTTTGAGACACATCAGTGGGTTTGAATTTTGGCCTTTGAGACACCTCAGCTGATGATTTCTTAGCTTTAGGAGTTCTCTGCTGCAAAATAGGTGGATGACTTTCATCCACAAGTCCAAGTTCATGATTGTGGTCCTTATGGATTTGATCAATCACCCATTTTCCAGAGTCACGTCTTTGCACCCTTATGAATGCTGGACAACCTGTCCTTGAATTAAGCTGGAAACCCTCCTTTGAGCACACAAATCTTCTTGAAGAAACTGAACCATCAGTTCGTGATCGATAAAGCTGGCCAGTCCTAATTCTGAATCCTGTTCGCATTGCATATGCTCCATAGAATTCACGTGCATCATCTGCTGAATCAAACTCTAAACCTATGCAAGGTTCAAGCCTCGACTCCCCTCCATCCCCTCCATTGACTCCATTGTTAACTCGAACCATACCTAGTGGATATGCTTTTACAATCATGGCAGTTCCACACTCCTCACTGTTGGGATTGGCATCTGAACTGCATTTACAGAAGCAACAAAAATAGAAATTAAAAAAAAAAGCCAAAAAAAAATCTGCAGCAGCAGGCATTGTTGGGTAGCAATCAGAAAATTGTTCTCTCCGAAAAAAGTGGAAGTAGCAGCTTCTTCTTTTCCCCCCTTAAATACGTGGAGATCAAATAAGCACTTGGCACTAACCATTAGCCAACCAGCTTGTGTATTTTCAATGCATGATTGATAATGTAGCTAAAAAGTAATATGCAAAGCTGAAATGCAATTTTCAGCAAAAGTCGGATAGTGTAATTGCAAAAGAGAAATCGTAAATATAAAATATGCAATTTTCAGCTCAGAAAATAATGAATTGTTTACTCATGTTCCCAATTAAGCTCATAGTAAAAAGGAGAAGCAAAAAACTTGCCCAAGTGGAAAAATTTGTTTCCTCAGCAACCAAACAGAGAAATTTGCTTACTCGCAAAAAAAGAAAAAAAAAAAAGAAATTGAAGAAACCAGAGATAAAGATAAAGAAAACGAATCAAAAAAGTCCAATATCCGCATCCAATCAAACCCAGCAAAAATGCGAAGGCAAATGAGGTGAAAGGAACTAACTTTAAAGATCAAATAAAAAATTAGGGTTGTAAGAGAAAAAAGAATTAATTACCTTCTAATATTGGTGAAGAGACCTGAACTCGAATGGAAACCCATATCTGAAAAGGGAAGAGAAAGCAGAAAGAAAAGAAGGGGGTGCAATTTGATTAGAGATGGTAATTTAGAAATTAATAAGAGAATTTCATTATACCTTTTTCTGGCGGGAATTATAGGCAGCGAAATTAGGGTAAAGTGGAGGAGAAGGAGGGTACTTTGTCTATGGTAGATTTGTTGCTGGCAAATCTCAGGTGATTAGAAAGCCGAAGGAGGAGCAGGAGGAGGTTGGCCCCTTTCCTCGGCCTATAGGAGGCAGCAAGTGGCTTTTTTTTTTGGCTTTCCCTTTCTGCTGATGCTTGCACTTCTGTGTCAATTGGGTTGACCCCGCTTGGGCTTAAATCCTTCATTACGTTTAGTCAATTTAACCACAAACCTGGAATTTACTTGCGCTTTAATTTATTTGAAAAATTCAATTAAATTTTATATAATTTTTAATTTAAATTCATTTATCTTCATTTTCAAATTTATTTTTAATAATAAAATTAAAAATTATATAATTTTTATTCTATATAAAAAAAAATCTTATACCTAATAAATACATAATAATCAACAAATATATGAATCAAGTAATAAGCAATTGTCTAACTGTAGATGGTGAATGATTGAGAGTAAATTTTTTAATAAGAGTACTTTAGTCTTAAAATGTTATTATGTAAGTTTTATAAAATTTATTTCAAACTTCATCAAATATTTTTTTTAGTAAAAAATAAAACTTCATCAAATTTTATAGGAATTAATTTTAATTATAATCAATTTCTTAAAATTAAAATTAATTTTTTTTAAAACAAAATATACAAAATATAAAATTTAATTGAATTCTACAAAATTTTATGAATTTAAATTAAATCAAACATAGCCTAAAAATAAAAAAAAATCCATAAAATGGTCAATTTCAATTCAATTGAACAAGGAAAAAAATCATTAATATGTTACTGTTCTACTTTTTTATTCTATTCTCTAGTATTTTCAATTTTTTTTTTAATTCAAATGAGGTATAATGAATCGGTTATAACCGAGAACTATACAATATAAGTAACCATTTCTTATTCTCATTGTAAAAGTGAATAATTTTAGAAAAGGTAGATGGAGAGACTCAAGAATTTAACTCTCTACACTTTTGAAATATAAGAAGACCAACTAAGCTAATCATTTCCATATTTATTTAAATAATGGTAATAGAAAAATTATTATATGCATATATTGAGGTAAAAGAGAAAAATAATTAATAATTAAAGTTAATTTTCAATTTTTAAACTTTAAATATTGATCTAGCAGTTTTTAAATCAATTTTTTAATAATTAAAAATTCACAATTCAAAATTATAATTATATTTCCTTCAATTGTTGGTCACTTACCACCACTACCAGCATAACATCATAGCGTCTGCAAATGTTTAACCACTAAATTTCGGCCTTTTCATTAGTATTTTTATTTCTGGGTATTGTTGCCCAAAGGTGAATTAATAATAATGCACAGATGCTGTCTCACATGTATCGATTACTGAAGATAACCCTCAAGTAAGTAGCTGATAACAGGCATTAATTCAACTAATAATAATTCCACAGAGAAGACTTTCTTAAATATTTTAAAGAGACAATGGAATGGCAAATTGCATATCATTCCTTGATAGGTGTTACAAACAAAAACTTGAAAACGCCCAATTTATTTTCTTTCCAGGATCTTGTCCAGGCATGTTTCATGACGAAGGGTATTATCCTTGCAGAGTCTTGATATGGTTAGGAACTGTAAGCTGTTTAATTGAGAAGAAGAATTTGGAATTGCATTGAATTAGTCCTCCAGAAATGGAGTTCCAGTAATTACAGCAGTCTCATACTCTTCTCTTCAATACTAAATAAAGCAACCCAAACCTTCTAACACAAGAACACTCTATCAAGAGAACTTCCAGAGGAGAGGTCTATGGCCCTACCAATTATGTCAGAAAGAAAACAATACATTTCATGCTCCCTTTCGTCTTCTGTTTCTTATTTATAAGTTTCTTCTCACATGTTATTCTGTTTTGCTTCAGCAGCGTAGCCGCAATACCCTCTAACGGCTCTCCTCTTCTAGAATCTTTTGCATCTTTTCTTCTGGAACCTTCTTTCCTAGTCCCAGTACTTTTGGTCCGTCTTCTAGTTTAGGCCTCGAACAAGCTTTTTCCTCTGGAACCTTCTGCTAACTCTTCTTTCTTAGTCCCAGTACTTTTGGTCCGTCTTCTAGTGTACACTTTGAACAAGCTTTTTCTTTTGGAAGCTTTTGCCAACTCTTCTTTCTTAGTCCCAACACTTCTGGTACGTCTTCTAGTGTACACCTTGAAAAAGCTTTCAGGCCGTTTATTTCTCCAGCCCATTTTCTTCATATCAAATTTCCAGACCAGAGAATTGCATATGCCCATTTTAATATAATAAACTATCCTAGACATAACATCTAACCTTCCACAATGAGAAACACATTTAATTAATGTCTCAAAAGTTTTCTTCTTTGGTCTGAGTTTATTCTTCAGCATCACAACTAGCCAATCCATCCCGTCCATTACATGATCTCGTACACACAATGCGGAAATGAAATGATCATAGTCACAGGCCATTGGCTTCAGACCCTTGTTTTGCATATCATTCCACAATTGTTTCGCTTCTTTCATGTCACCCAATTCACATAACTTCTTAATAAGGGGAATATAAGATAAAGATGATGGCTGTATACCGTGTGCCAGTAGCTCATTTAACAGGTTTTTACCTTCAACCATCATCCCTTTTTTGCAAAAGCCGTTAATAACAGCATTATATGAGATCACATCTCTAATAATTCCCTTTTGCGCCATTTCTTTAAACAATTCAAAACCCTCATTTGTTCTTCCACATAAGCATAAATGTGTAATCATCATGTTGTAACTTGCAGTGGTTTCACCATAACCTCTGTCACGCATATCATCATACAGTTTCCTAGCCTTTCTAAATTCTCCATTCTTAAAAGTCCCATGAATCAGTGAATTATAAGTGTATTCATTCGGAAGAATGCCCTTATTGATCATCTCAAACCAAAGCTTTCGAGCATTACGAATCCATCCCATCTCACAAAGACCGTGAATCATTGTTGTATACATGACCCTATCTGGGGAATAACCTCTATTCTTAAGATCATTGAAAATCCTTAAAGCATTAAGCAACATTTTATTCTTGCAAAGTCCATTGATGACTTCCTGATATGTATAAATATCAGGAGCACAATTCTTGGCAATCATTGTGTGAAGAAGCTCAGACACTCTCACAAAATTCCTCAGCTTACAAAACCCAGATATCAATGCATTGAAAGCAATATTTCTAGGGACTAACCCCTCTTCTAAAACCTGTCTTAGAAGTTGATAACCCTTCATAAATTTACCATCATAACAAAAGGCTCGAATAAGATATTCAACAGTCTCAATATCAGCCACAACCCTGGATTCCAACATATCATGATATAATTTCCAAACAAGATCAGTCCTCTGGACAACAAGACAACCCAGTAAAGCTGAATTCCATGTCGCTATTGATGGGCAAATTCCAATGTCTTTAAACTTCACAAACACATCAAGTGCATCATTCACCATTCCACCATCACAAAGACAACATATATAGCGCTCCAAAGAACCCTGCTCGGGAGTAAAACTCGAAACTTGAAGAAAATATTTTGCTGCATTGCAAGCCTTAGCCTCCAAAAGCGAATCAAAAAGCACGCTGCAGGAAACTTGGTCAGGCACAAAATCGGAATGCAAATGCAGCCAATGAAAGAATCTTAGCGAGAGAAAAGCATTGTTTTGTTGCTTCAAAAGCTGCCAAAAGAACTGGGGATCGGTAAAATTGAAGGAAGGAAAATCCAACATAAGAGTTTGCTCCCAGTTGGATTTTGTTCTCATTATCTTAGCAACTTCTTTAGTCACATCAGTGAAATGTTGGTTCACGCTCTGAGGGAGTTCATGATTCTGATTTGGTTTAATTCCTTCGCTGATAAATTCAATTTCTTTACGTTCCACAGTAAGTTTTCGGATTTGGGTACTAAAGTTTCGGCAGGTTCTACAAGGCCTTTGGCGAGAGAAAATCACAATAGATGATGGAGCTCGAGCCATGAAATATCACAGATTTCACTACTTCCCACTAATAGTTTTCTTCTTCTACAGCTACAAACAGAAGACACAACAGAGAACGATGAAAAAGAAAGCCATTGGTTATGCAGAGAAGATTAAAACGAGAAATCAAACTTACAGGCATACAAATGGAATCAGCTAAGCTCCACAGCTTCAAAGGCTGTGCCAAGGGAGGAATAGCATGTTTGCACTACCATGATACACCGGTTTGGGCTTAACAAAAACACACAGCTTCACTAGTAATATGCAATGCTGAAATGCAAATTACAGCAAAAGTAAGATAGTGTAATTGCAAAAGGAGAAATGGTAAATATTCAATGTTTAAAATGCAATTTTCAGCTCAGAAAGTAATGAATTCTTTATGGATGTTCCCATTAAGCTCATAGTAAAAAGAAGAAGCAAAAAACTTCCCAAGTGGTTTTTTTCCCATTCCCTAAGCAACCAAATAGAGAAATTTGCATACTAACAGCCTCCGCCTGCCCGGCGAGCCGCCCCCCCTAAAACAAACCCCAACCCAAAAAAAAAAAGGAGAAACTGGAGAAATTGAAGATAAAGACAAAGGAACGAATCAGTCCAATATCCGCATCTAATCAAAACCAGCAAAATTGTGAAGGCAAATGATGCGAAAGGAACTAACTTTAAAGATCAAATAAAAAATTAGGGTTGTAAGAGAAAAAAGAATGAATTACCTTCTGATATTGGGGAAGAGACCTGAACTCGAATGGAAACCCATAATCGAAAAGGGTAGAGAGAGAGCATAAAGAAAAGAAGCGGGTGCAATTTGCTTAGAGAAAGTAATTAAGAAGTTAATAAGAGAATTTCATTATACCTTTTTCGGCCGGGAATTATAGGCAGCGAAATTAGGGCAAAGTGGAGGAGGAGGAGGAGGGTACTTTGTCTATGGTAGATTCCTCAGCGGCTCATCCTACAGGAGGTGGCAAGGGGTTTTTTTTTTTTTTTTTCCGCTCGTACTTCAATGTCTGATGTGGATGACAGGGCTTGGGCTTAAATAATTTGGCCTAAATCATTTCAAATAAATTTGAATTATAATTTATTTAAAAATAAATTTTACATTATTTAAAATACAATTAAATTTTAAATAGTTCATATTTAGTATAACTTTACAACAAAAATTTTTAATGGCAAAATTAAAAATTATATAACTTTTTACTCTATTAAAAAAATCTTATATTTAATAAATATATAAATTAATTAATAATATATTAATAAATATAAAATAACTCTACGCGTTTCACAATATAAGAATATAATAATATAAATGATGTTATTACTAAATACATAATAAATTTACATATTAAAAATTTAATATAAAAATATAAAATATCTTATATAATTATTTAAACATATCAACAGTAAATGCCATATTCTTCTTTAGCCAATAGAATTTTGACATCATGCATCACATTTAAAAGAAAAAAAAAATTCAGCCAAAGTCATAAAGAAATCAACTAAAAGGTGATATAAATAAAAAGTGAATAATTATGAATAAATTTTTTAATAAGGGTATTTTAATTTTAAAATATTATTACATAAATTTTATAAATTTATTTTAAATTTCATTAAATTTAATAGAAATTAATTTTAATTAAGAAAGAAAATTTTAAATTGTATTGAAATCATCTAAAAATAAAAAAAAAATTATAAAATGAAAACAATATATTGAACAAGCTTTTTCTTCAAAATCTCAATTTCCAATTTAAAATGTGGAAAATGATTTTCATTTTTTTAAAGATATCCCATTTGTCGGTCACAGTTTTAACCACATTGCCATGTCACGTTAATATGTCGATGGCATTTTATTTCTACATGAGGTAAAAAAAAGAGAGAGAGAGAGAGAGAAGAAGAGTCAAGGAATTGAGAAAGAAAGGAAGAGATGTACGGATTCTCGGGCCTGAGCACAAAGGATTTAGGGAAGGAGGTTGATCTCGAAGCCGGAAATGGAGAGACGTTGTACCCTGGTTTGGGTCTGGGGGAGAATCAGCTGCGATGGGGCTTGATTCGTAAGGTCTATGGCATTCTCGCTGTCCAATTGGTGCTTACCACCATCGTTTCTGCCGTCACCGTCCTCTACACCCCTATCAATGCTCTCCTTGGTGACAGTCCTGGCCTCCTTCTACTCCTTTGCATCGCGCCCTTCATATGTACGTTAGCAATTCAGATCTCGTATTTCTCCTTGCACAATTTTGATCTGTGGAATTGAATTTGTTTTTGTCTATTATGTGATCTGACGCTAGGCTATATAAATTGTCCTTCTTTTTATTTGGGGGAATAATTTGATACTCAATTTGATGATCATGGCTTGAATAATTGATAGAATCTTTTTGAAATTGTTAAATTCATTAACTTTCTTATGTGGTTTTGGTAAAGGTGATGAAATGATAGACTGGGTGACTCTTTATAGCATTGATATTTATTAGGTTTTCTTTTTCTTAACAATTTACTCTTTATTGTTTTTGGATGATGTTTTCTTGGGTTTGAAGATGATGACATGATAGATAAGGTTAGCATTGATTATGTAATAGGTTCGTTTTTCTTAGCAATTTATCACACATAAGTGGTAACATCAGATTAAACCTGCAGCTTGTGTCTATTAAATCCCTTGTTTCCTTTCTCTTTGTTTTAATTTTGTACAATGACAATCTTTCATATTTTTATAAATTCTAATAGATTATTGGTTCTAGTTTAAATTTGCTGAAATTATTGTGCTTTATCTCTACAATGAACTCAAAAATTGCAGTGTTATGGCCATTGCACGTTTATCACCAGAAGCACCCTGTCAACTTGATTGTCCTTGGACTCTTCACTGTGTCGCTAAGCCTTTTGGTTGGTGTAAGCTGTGCTAATACAGATGGTCAGTATCTTCTTTCTCCCCAGTTTGGAAGTTCTGTCATGTGTTGCATTTTGACATTTCCACGGACAGTTGCAATTCTTTTTCAAACCCTATCTGATAACATACAAATCTTTCACTATTATGATCTGATTATTCTTTTGTTCTGTTTATTTTCAGGGAAAATTGTGCTCGAAGCACTAATTCTAACCTCGGCTGTGGTTTGCTCACTAACTGGATACACTTTCTGGGCTTCTAAGAAGGGGCAAGACTTCAGCTTTTTGGGACCAATTTTATTCACCAGTCTCATCATACTCATCCTAACCAGTTTTATGCAGGTTAGATTCTCATTTGCCTTTATTTATTGAAGCCATCCAGCCATGAATACAGTAGTTGTTTAACGGATGTTGGAGAATTTATGTTTTTCTTGTCTTAACTTTTTTATGTTTTATCATGTAGATGTTCTTCCCTCTTGGCTCAACATCTACAGCTATCTATGGTGGAATTAGTGCTCTGGTTTTCTGTGGGTATATTATTTATGACACTGACAACCTGATCAAGCGTTTCTCATATGATGAGTATATTTTGGCCTCTGCTGCTCTCTACCTGGACATTCTCAATCTGTTTCTATCCATTTTGCGGGTTCTGAGTCAAAGAAACAATTAGTTTGTACAGGATACTTTTATCAGCCTGGTTGGCATGCAAATTACATCTTCATAAAAGCTAATTTCAGTTAAGATTGTGGATATTTGGTATTGTGGTGAACGTACTCTTCTATTAGTGACGAGTGTTGTTGATTCATGCAGAATCCTAGTGACCTGCATTTACCTCAATCAACTCTGCTATAGTAAATTGATTTGCTGTTAGAATTGTTTTTAATTCATGGTTTATTTATCTGCTTTTTTTTTCCTTTAATTCTTTTGCATGATATACCACAACATGGTGGAATGGATTGAATAGAAGATTGAGGCTGCTTTATTATTATTCACTAAAGTAAATCCTAGTAGCTTCCTCAGCTTTCATGGGGTTGCTCACAAGCTCTATTGGTAATGTGAATGAAATGCCAATTTCGATTATTAAAAACTGCGTTTCTAGCTTAACAAATCCCGCGGGAGGCCAAAAAAAGCAGGAGAGGAGAGCAAGCCTCAGCATCTCGTCTATCTTTTATAAAAAGTCCCTATAAATAACAGAAGAAGTAGTGTAGAGTTAATCCTCCATTTTTCAAAAATTAAAAAAAGAGAAGCTCTCTGAAGCTTTCACCTGGACTGAGAGATTCTACAAGAGAAGAAAAGCCATTTTTAGGAAGAAAAAAAGAGAATATTTGATCAGTTAAAATTTTAATAAATAATGGAAAAATGTTTCTTTTTTTTTTTGTAATATGGAGAGAACAAGGGAGAGAAATTTTAATTGTAAAAAATTAATTGTAAAAAATTAAAAATTTAGTGATGACAAATAAGTTATATATATTATCATTAAAAAAATAAAAATAATCAACGGGTGTTTTGTATTAGTGGTTCAATACTCTTATTCTTTAAACGAGATCTAGTATTTCATATTCTCAGTGAAAGTGCTTTTAAAAATAAAAAGAAAATAAAAATAATTTTCTTTTACGATTTGAAATATTTAATATTTCAGTTTAAAGTATAATTAACTAATTTCAACTTAGACATAAATGAAGGAGAATGATACTTTTTACAATATTTAAAATCAAGGTTAAAACTCTTCAATTATTCTCATCTTATTGTTTAAAATGTTAGATAGATCTTGATAATTATATCATTCATAAACTAATCAATAAATTTTTTTATGTTATTAGCCCTTTGAAGATATTGAATAACTACAAACTTTTTAACCTAAATGATTAATGAACTCATTGAAAAAGAAAAAACAGTAATCATATAGGCTACGACGATCCATTAAAGAGTTGTAGAAGACCGATCTATTACAGAGAACATTAATTAACCCCAGCACACTCATCAATCCACTCGTTGTATATGTCAATTGGCTCCGTCAAAGGGGTGATATATGGAGGTCGAGAAGCTTGCAGGGCAGACGCTGCATTTGGCTTCGCCCAGGGAAAGCTTCTTGTGGATGTTGCACTCCACACTGTTGGGATGGTTACAGAAGGGGAAAGTGAAGGCGGTATCAAGCTTCACCATCTAGACTTCTCGCCATGGTGATCACATAAGAAACTCTCGATTGATTGAAGAAAAAAAAATGCAAAACGCTAACTTGATTTGATGAATCAATCTTCTGAAGGAGTGGAAGGGTGGATTAAAGGGTATTAGAACCTTGAATTTTAAAATTATTTCTAAGGTTACATGCACCATATCAAGTGTCTTATGATCTTAATCAATTTTCAATGCCCAATTGCATACCAAAATATATTTTAGCATGCATTAAAATTTCATTTGTCATTAAAGATTATGAATTAACATTTAATTCAATTAAACCCTAACTAAAAGAGAGATTTTTAGTTACTAACCTCTTGATGCACAATTAATGCAATCTCGACTCCTAGAATATACTTAGGACCCCAAATGTTGTCCCTCTAGCTTGTCCACCACAAGCACACACCAAAGTTGCAATGGCAACCCCTAGATTGGCTTCTCAAGCCTTGTCAACCAATTTTGAGATGAGGTTTATATTTTGTGAAGGTTGTATGAATGTACTGAGAGTTAGAAACACTTTCTAATAATTTTAATTCAAGTGGAAATCAAAATTCTTTCCCTTGAATCAAAGGAGAAATTGAAGAGGAGAATGAGAAACCAAAAGTGACAACAACTTGAGAGAAAAGAGAGAGAGGAGTAATTTTTTCTTTATTACTTTTCTTTATATACTTAGGTCAAACCCTTACTACCTCCCTTTGCCATATGTTATCACAAAATTCCATCTTGTTATTGTTTGATTTAATCCTATGAAGTCAAGTGTCAAGCTCCATTTAAATCATAACATGTGGTCTTCTATCATAGGAAGATAAGTGGCAAGATCATATGGTGCCACATGTCACCATATAAAAAGACCAATTTGTCATCACCATGTGAAAAGACCAATTTGCCCATACTTTTTAATTTGAGTTCTCAACCCAAAATTATAATTTCTCCTCTTTAAATCAATTTATATTAAATATAAATTAATTAATTAATTAATCTCTATTAATTAATTTATCATAATTAAATTCATATTTAATCAAATTAAATATAAATTTAATTTATACTATACATCTAATAACCTAAATTTGGTTTCAAGTCATGCTAGAGACTTTGCAATCTTATTGCAAACCAAACTTCTTTAATTAATTAATTAATTAAACTCTTTAATTAATCAATTAAATCACATTTTAAATAGTGATTAGCTTGTGTAGATGTGTGACTTACTATGCTAATTACTTATTGGCAATGAGAAATGATATTAACTCTTAATATCATTAGAACTCTTTCTTACCGTAAATGATTTCTCTAAATCATTTCAGGCATCTCATAGACCATGGTTGACACTTAGCATAGTATGTCATGGCCACCTAATCAGTAATAAGAAATACCTTAAATAAACTTTTAATCATATATTGCCATGCACTAAAATCTCTCCGTAACAAAATCTCAATTCAAGCTGGAGTCATAGTTAATGTCAAACCCCATTTGCTATGAACATTATGTTCTCTTTTAATTTCAGTTATTGATTAATTAGATTCTCTTATCAAAAACTCTATTCTGATTAAATCTATCTGTCCTGGCCAGAAACTTAAAACATCAAGAACAATTAAATGAACATAAGATTTTATCCCTATTTACTTAGGGTAACGAATTCCATCTTGATCAACATCTATCTTCATATATAACTAGTAGGAGCCAACACATGTCCATATACCCATACACAGTACAAGTATGAAAGCAGTATTAAACTCAAACCACCTATATACAAGATAACTGTGTTATCTCAGGTCTAAAGATTATATGCACTGATATGATATATGACAATGCATTGACAAGAGTAAACTCCATGTGTTTGTCATAAGCATCACTGGTTCGGCTTACTTATCATGTATAAGTGCCTATCATATTTGTTATGTGGCATGAGACTCATCACTCCATCTTATTTATATCTCATATAAATACCTTGGGAACAAACATGATTACAATCTTTCTGGATAAGTCATGACCTTTGTGAAGTATCATCGATTGTGAACCAATTTATGATACTTTACTCTAAAAATACTGTCACTCATATTCTTAACAACTTAAGAATAGAATTTCTAACAAAATATCAATGGACATGTTCAATTATACATAAATATATTATATAAACGAAAAAGTGAAATTATCTTTTTATTAATAAAATATGTACAAGATACATACAAAATGATATGCTCTAGGGCATACTACTAACATCTTCTAAATGGCCTAATAAATTATTCAGCGTTTGCTTATATAGTTTGCTTATATAGTGATGGATTTAGAAAGATTATAGGACACTCCCGTGCATATAAAATAATGCTCCCTCAAGTGAGCCTTTTTTGTAATATGGAGTATGAATTTCATATAACTATAAGAGATGGTATATATGCATCGTGTGTAATTAATAATCTCTTTATATTGAAATATGGCAGTGGCTTGTGAACTCGCCACAAATTATATGATAAAATTATGAATGATAAGCAAATAAATTTAGATACATAAATAAAAGTGAATCCCGTAAATAAAAAAATGGACCCCAAAATAAATAACTTTCAAGCAATTTTTTTATTGTAACTGAATTCATCTACATGTTAATTTGTTAATAGTTTGTCATTCTATGTGTGCCTCCTATACAAAATTACCGACTTATTGTATAATTACTCCACTTTTTACCTTGTATTTGTAATTAACGATTACTCGTTTATTGAAAATAAATGAGAATTATTTATATATTTATATAATTTTTTTTATTATAGGTCAACTGTGGCTCCTTCTCTTTGAAATTTTTTTCACAGTATAATAATAATAATAATAATAATAATAATAATAATAATAATAATTGCTATTTTAATCCTATAAAAAATTGTAATTTGAATTTTATCACAATTTTGTATATGGGATATTACAATAATTCACTTGCCCGTAATTTTTGTCAGTGAGTTTATTGTTCGGTCTAATTTTCAATTAAGAGTTTAATATAAAATTTTAACAAATATAATATCTAGATTTATGGGAGAAAATTACACACACAAAGATATATATATATATATATATATATATATATATATATATATATATATATATATATATATATATATATATATATAATTAAATTTGCTCCTCGATTTAGGGACTTTTATGTTTATCTAAAAAATTAATAAATTAAGCCTAAAATTAAAAATTAATATATTCATCAAATTAATAGTGAATATGTTCAATATTCGTTAAAGATTGATGGCGGGTATATTCAATATTAAACTAGTATTATTAACTTTAATTGTACAATGAATAGAGTTGTAACAACCTAAATTTTAAATAAATATTTTATTTTATTAAGCTAATAATCTATTGATATTTTATTCATTGTTTTAAAATTTATATTTTCACAATGGCATTTTTGTTAAATGAATATTAATTTTACATGTATTATTATTATTGTTATTATTATTATTATTATTATTATTATTATTATAAAAAAGAAAGAAAATAATTAAAATTTTTTTAAAAATGAATCTAGACAAAATGTCTATCCAGATTCATTTTCAGAATTAAAAAAAAAAAAAAAGAGATTGAAACCAGCAGACAAACACCCCCCCCCCACCCCCCCTCATGCAACTCTCTTTTTCTCCTATCTCTTTTCTCCCTTTCTCCATATTTTCCAACCAGCGAAAGAGCAACCACCGCTGACCAGTGATCGAACAGCTCCAAGCGACGTGGGCAAGTCACCAGCCATGTAACACCCCCATACTAAGTAGTCTATACATTCTACTGTTCTGGTGACTAGTGTCTATTCGGAAAGTCAGGATGTGTATAACTATATTTATGTCACCTAAAAAAATCATAAATAAAAATTAATAGAAATTATATAAAGAAGAAATGAAAATAAGAAAAACAAAGCATAATCAGTTAAATAAGCCGAGGTTCCAGTGATGGGTGACCGAATCGGGAAGTAACTGCGAGCTCAGTTGCTACCCTAATTTCGTGTGGGACCCTATGACATTTCAGGCCTAAGGATAATTGCGAAGCTAATGGTATTGTGAAAACCACAAAAAAAGAATAGAAAGTAACTTAGTGCTATTGGAAAAACTGATCAGACCGATAAGAGGTAATTTGGTCAATTCACCCTTAGAAGTGACTCTTAGCCTAAATGTCCATTAAAATGTAGGAAATTAAAATTATGAAAAATAATTAAAAACATGAAGAGGTATATGAAAGGAAAGGAAAAAGGAAAATAAAAGAAATTTAAATAAAGTAAATTATGACATCATACCTGTGGAGGTGGGGGGTGAAGCGAAATATCATCCATTAGAATTATATAAAATGCACCAGGTAATGCCCAGGAAAGATGGTGGAGTCACAATGGTCTCACTTAAGTACCACCTCCTTAGACAGCATTTCCTAGACATGCTCTTCATACAATCCTAATAGAATCAAACCACTGGTAATCCGCTCTTCCCATAACACTACCACGGTACTAAGGATTTATGCCACAAAGGCATAGATAGACAGAGTCGCCACCCGGTAATAACCGACATATTCAGTGTTTCTTCCGAGGGTCATGGATGGCAACTTACTCCTTGCGAGTTTCCACAACCGCGTTACCATAGCCCAATGTCTAGGTTCGGGATAGTGGGTACGTAAGGGAAGGTGTTAGGCACCCCTTACGCTGGTCTAACCTCGTTAATTCGAGTGCAGTCCTCTACTAATGTTTCTAGAAGTCTTGTTTATTATTCCTTTATTAAACTTTATCCTAAAAATGCAATTCTAATCCTACACATAAGTAATTCACAAAAGGATTGTTGTTTACACACAATTTTCATGCACAAGTAATTCCTATCTATAGGGTTGCTAATTATTTAAATGATATTTACGGATGACTAAAATTAATTTATTATTGAGAATTTAATTCACAAACAAATTCAATTTCAAATAACCCTACGTTTCTATTTAACATAATTAATTAATTTTCACCAAGTTACCCTAAGGATAATTAAACTAAGTTAATTATGTACATGTGTAATTTATTCTAATATCACATAAGGCCCAAACAATCACAACAATAAAGATTTCTAACATGCAAATTTATTTTACAATTACCAAGTATTAAATTAAATTTATTTACATGCCAATGTTAGTTTAATTTACAAACAAGATTAATTTTAATTTACAAAATATTTATTTAAATTAATTACATGCAAAAGTCAGTTAAATTAAAAATAAAGTTAATTTTAATTTACCAAATAAAAGTTCTATTATTACTACAATTTCATGCCAATGGTTATTCGAGAAGTTTAGAGCTACTTACCTGTTGGTAAATGCAGATTCCATTAGCAAGCTACCTTAAAAAGGGTCTTCTCTTCTAGTATGGCAATGATATCCACGGCTTACTCCCGCTTAGCTCCATATAAGCTCCACGCAAATGCCCTCTTTGGTACTTACCTTAGGGCTACTTACCAATTTTGTTTGTAATAAAAATAAAGGAACTAAAGAAAATAAAAGAAATAAAGAAAATATTAATAACAATTTACATTGGATTCTAACTCTAGTCTCCTAAAGGGTTAAGATTCCTAATTAGTTACAACTACCTAATGGTCTAAGTCTTCTAACATGATCCAAACACTTTATAACACTTCTTGAATTAAAAGAATACAGAAAATAGATCAAATATCAATTAAAACCTAAGAAAATACAAGAACATGCATAAATATACAATTTTCAAATTTTGGCAGATTAACAGTAGCAAGAAATTCGATTTTTTAAAAATAGTTAAACATGCCTAAAAATCATAAAAATTACAGAAGATAGCCTACATATCATACAATAACATAAAATTTATAAATCAAACAAAACCCTAGCCGAATGATCTACATAAATCGTAACTCTTCTAAGTGACAGAATCGTACTACTTTTTTGTAAAATTCATAACTCATTAACCACAAAAGATATGAATGCAAAACCAATTGGAAAAGATTCATAAGATTCTGAAGTTAATTTTAGACACTAGATTTGCACAAAAATATTAAGGAACAAGGGAGATATGGGCTCCACAAGTCGGATATCCTGCAAATCAGATTTTACAGGAACCCTAACTTCAAACAGCCATAACTTACAAAATATTAAAGCTTTTTTAGTGATTCTTGAGCCTAAAATTAATGGAATTTCGTGTAGAATATGAATATAATTTTTACAAATTTTTTACAGATTCAGAAAATAAAGAAAAATAATAAAAATACGAGAGACAGAAACTAAACATGTGCAGAGTTGTGTATCCCCTCAAATTAAACATGATTACATGATCAATATGAACGTATAAAATAAATTGAAGACAAAGAGCATAGAATTAAAATATTGTGTGGCATAGATCTTGAATCTTGAAAAGAAAACAACAAAAACTGACCTTCCAGAAATCTTGTATGAAAATCTTCTTGAAGAAAAGAAAAAAATAAGGAAAAACTCAAAGAGTCTTGAATATCTCCAAATTTCCTGTAGCTCTGAATTTTCTCTTCCTCTTTCCTTTCATCATCCTCTTTTTTTTTTTATCTCCAGTAGGGTATTTATAGGGTTTTGGGAGAGAGGTGTGATAGGGTTTGGAGTCTTAGGATGATAAAATTTAGATGACTTAAACAACTACGATTGTAGAATTCGAATAAGACTGGGATATGGGAGAGGTGTTTCAACCAATAGGAAGACAGGAAAAAATGGAAGGCACCAATAGGGAATGAGGAAGAGGTGTGGTAGGATTTGGAGTCTTAGGGTGATAAAGTTTAGATGACTTAAACAACTGCGATTGTAGAATTCGAATAAGACTGGGATATGGGAGAGGTGTTTCAACCAATAGGAAGACAGGAAAAAATGGAAGGCACCAATAGGGAATGAGGAAGAGGTGTGGTAGGATTTGGAGTCTTAGGGTGATAAAGTTTAGATGACTTAAACAATCACATTGCAGAATTCGAATAAGATTGGGATATGGGTGAGGTGTTTCAACCAATAGGAAGACAGGAAAAAATGGAAGGCACCAATAGGGAGTGAGGAAGAGAGTGGGGTCAAGGAGGAGAGATATTTTGTTATTTTAATTTTTAGAAAATAATTAAATGGGTCCCATTTAAAATTCCTAACTAGGCTTTCTTAGGCCCATAGAGCCCAATTAAACTTAATTAGATTCATTTAAGAACTACCCATATTAAATTTAAACAAAATAAAATTTTATTTAAATTTAATTAAATTAATTTCCCCAAAATTTTATTATTATTTTTATTTTTTTCAAGATCATGCCACGGAATTAATAATTCAGCTCCATGCCTCCAATTACATCTTACAGTCATATAATTTTTCATCATCGGGTTTCCCACGGCCTCAATGTACATACTCATCACAAAATAAGGGTCTACAGTTTGCCCCCCACTTTGGCGAAAGTTGAAATCAATGCGAAGCATTGCTCAAGTTTCGTCAAAGTGAAACTCAAATTTCTAATAACTATGAAACATTGGCTATGAGGATCAAGTATATCTTGCTCGGTCGACATACTCTATGTTATGAGACTAGCTACGGTCTCATAATAGTAATAATTGTGTCACGTGAAAAACGAGTGTATCTTGCTCTGTCGATACACTCTGCATCATGAGACTAGCTACGGTCTCATAACAGTGATAACTGTGTCATGTAAAAATTGAGTGCATCTTGCTCTGTCGATACACTCTGTGTCATGAGACTAGCTACGGTCTCATAACAGTGATAACTTTGTAATGTGAAAATCGAATGCATCTTACTCTGTCGATACACTCTGCATCATGAGACTAGCTACGGTCTCATGATAATGGAAACTCTGTGTTTTGAAATGTTGTGGATTCGTATTTAGGACCGTAGTCCTAAACTACCTACGTATCTCCCTCGCTATCCTGAGGAAGAATCAGACCCACTCGTAGTTCGACACTTGAAACTGTGGTGATGCATGTTCTTCTACGCCTTACACACCTACAGGTGACATGTTGATGCGTGTTCTTCTACGCCTTACACAACTATGCCATGTGCCCTAAACAACGTCTAAGGACTTACCAAAAAACATCTATCATGAAATGTTGTGGGTTCGTATTTAGGACCACGATCCTAAACTACCTACGTATCTCCCTCGCTATCCTGAGGAAGAATCAGACCCACTCGTAGTTCGACACTTGAAACTGTGGTGATGCATGTTCTTCTACGCCTTACACACCTACAGGTGACATGTTGATGCGTGTTCTTCTACGCCTTACACAACTATGCCATGTGCCCTAAACAACGTCTAAGGACTTACCAAAAAACATCTATCATGAAATGTTGTGGGTTCGTATTTAGGACCATGATCCTAAACTACCTACGGATCTCCCTCGCTATCCTGAGGAAGAATCAGACCACTCGTAGTTCGACACTTGAAACTGTGGTGATGCATGTTCTTCTACGCCTTACACACCCACAGGTGACATGTTGATGCATGTTCTTCTATGCCTTACACAACTATGTCATGCGCCCTAAACAATGTCTAAGGACTTACCAAAAAATATCTAATTCATGATTTGAAAAAAATTAGGATGACTGGGTCTCAAAATTCTCTCTAATTTTTATGTTTCTCTCTACTTCCTATCATGGGCATGCTGATTTTGCTAGAGATTCTAAAAAAAACTTAGTCCTCTGGGGGACCTCTTTTTGCAAAAACTTTCTTATAACCTCAAATTTTTTTTGAGAAAAATGATTCACCAAAAAAGACTTCCTTTAGGTCACAATATAATTTCTCTCTGATTTTTCTTTTTCTTCTCTCTCCCCATGATTTCTGCCTTGACTCATTTCTCTTCCATGAACTTCATTCTCTGTGCCCTAAGTTTTGCCTGAAATGCCCTTTTGGGTTTTCATCTCAGCGGGCTTACTCTAACTTTTGCCTACTTTTCAGGTTTTCCACTTAGCGAGCTCTTTTTTTTTCTTTTCTTTTTCTTGTTCTTTTTCTCTTTTTTTGAAATTAGACAATCACCAAGATATTCATATCAAGCACCTATTCTATCATGCTCACAAGACAATAGATTAAATCAAAACAATGCGTTCAATTACTTAATCTTTTGATATATCCTCAAGACACAAAACATTCACAATCATAATTCAATAAAACCTATTCTGGTTAATGCAATAAACACTTCTTTATTTATTCAGTACACCATTACTCCCTCTTACATTTAGTTTTGCTAAATTTCTAACCTTCAAAGTTAGAAATAAGCTTTATAACTGCCGAATGGCCTTTTCAAAGTTTTCCATCCAGATCTTCTCTCATCTCTCCTTTTGCCTAGCCTTTTGTAGGTTTTCAATCTAGCATTTTTTCTTTTCTTTTCTTTTCTTTCTTTTTCTTTTTTTTTTCGTTCTTTTTTCTTTGAACCTTACTTTTGACTAGACCGCCTTTTGCGGGTTTTCACTTAGCGCCTGTCTCACACAAAGTACCATTTAAGCCTATCTAAATTGGATCTGGTTCTTGAAATTCATTCCCATCCAGTCCGATATTCTTACAGAGCAAGATCTTTTGACTATGTGGACCATCCCGATTTGGCTTAAACTTTCCTCTCGGATCAAAAGGGATGGGGCCGAGTTTGTTTCACAACCATATCTCCCTCTTTGATCTTTCTCGGCTTCACCTTCTTATTAAAGCCTCTAGTTATCTTCCTTTGATAAGCCTTGCATATGATACAAGGCTCGCATCCTCTTTTCATCAATCAAAGCTAGTTCTTCTTATAGGCCCACTCATTTTCTAGGATCTTAGCTTCTAGCATCACTCTTAAGGATTTGACCTCTTGCTTAATGGATAGCACTACTTTAATCCCATACACTAAAGAGAATGGGGTTGCCCTCGTGGATGTCCTTGTAATACTACGATAATCTTAAAGAACATAAGGGAGTTTTTCGTGCCAATCCGTATATGTTTCGAACATTTTTTCCCAACTAGAACATTTCCATTCATATGGGGACCACAAATTTCCTGCAAGTATTTCTTTCATTATTTGCTCAGCCTGTTTTTCTATCACACATAAGAGTTTGTAGAATTGCCCCCCAGCTAAAGTAAGTTGAGTGGCTAATCCATGAATTGTTGCTCTATCTCTTTTGTAGGCTTATTGTGAGTATTCTCTCACTTCCAGAGACCTCCTTATGTCTTCATATCATTTTCCTTCTCCCTCTAGGTCCACATGTGCTACTACTAATCCTTCATAGCATAAAATTTTACTCCTCATTAGGATAACTAACAAAGTCAACTTTTGATCACTCTTTTCCTATAGGGACACCAGCGTGGCTTAGGAATTGGCCATCTGATTTTAAGCTCGAGGCATGTGCTTCTTGGTACTTTGTTAACAAGGCTATAAATTTATCTCTTTCTTCTTGGGTTAAATCTTTAGCTCACTTAATGTCTTTAGGATTATTTGGTGTACCCAAATTAATAGAGATCGATTTTGATGCATTAACAAAAATAGACTCTAAATGATTATGAATGCCATGCATATGCCCATTAGAATAAACATCAAACAAGTAAGCGTATGACTGGAATGTTATTGATCTTTGCCTCAAATCTTTATCAAGTACATCGAATTGGAAACATCAATATCACTCTGTGAGCATTACAAAAGATAGACTCAAACATAGGGTGTAGCCTTAGGTGTTTGGTTTTCATCTGATCCTTTGATCAATGGTGCTGATTTTTGTTTTAGCTCTTTCACGTGTTGTAATCCCTAATCATATGTCAAGGTAATTGCCTCGCTTTCAAGAACTTAGAAGGCTTTGGCTCTTCTTCCTCTTCTCATAGCTCATAGCCTAAACCATGACTCGTGATCCGCCTTCATCTCAAGAAAAGTCACTGCACCATCTATACTTTCTCCTAGGCCCATGCAGGAAAAAACTTCATCCCTTTCTTCACAATAGCCACTTTCAAATCCATCTAGTTTTCATAGATCCCAACAACTTGAAAATCAGACACTAGTGGAACTAAACCATCTAGTTATAATGCAACTATCTCCTCATCAGAATCAGTCCAGACATCCAAAAAACCCTCATCATAGCTAGAATTATCACAAATCTCAATAACCATTATAGACTGAGGTCCATTGGGCTTTTGAATGGGTTGGATAGGTTCATTGGGCTTTTGGATGGGTTGGATAAAGTCAATAATTCTGTTAGGGTTATTTGGGGTGATGGAGATCATGTAGATACCTGATGTAGGTGGAAATTTTGGCTAGGCATGGGGCTTTTGGGTTGATTTTCTGGGTCAATTATCCTTTTGGCATCAATTAGGTCTTAGATATCATGCTTAAATTGAAAGCATCAATCGGTGTCATGACTGTGGGCTTAGTAGAATCGGCAACATTGGTTGATATCATAGCTAGGTGGGAGTGGATTTGGTAGTGGTCTGGGTGCTAAGAGCTACAGGAGGTCTTGAACTTTGAGAAGCTCCAAAACTTCAGATAAGGGTTGGCTGAATTGGAAAAAATCTCCTTGGGGTGAGAGACACAATTTGAACCTCAATAACTTTAATGCCACTTAATTGGCCTACCTTGGGGCCTCTTTCTAAAGTTGACCACAATTGTCTCTTCTAGCTTAAATATCTTGGCGTTCAATATTTCATCAAGCACGGCCATAGTTTCTTCCATCTTAAGTAGTGTAGGTGAAATCCTTACTAGTCTCTTCTCTTCCCTAACCCAAGTGACCTGATTGGAAGTCTCTTTGATGTGTTTTGAGGCTATGTTTGCTAAAAAAAAGATAGGATTTAAGGGTTAACCTAAGTATGCTATGTACATGAATGTAATGCATGAATGGACCATTTTTTTTTCTTTACTTTTACAAAACCAAAACCGAACCATACCAATAGAACCAAAATTGAACCCAAAACCAGACCATATAAACTGAACTAAAATCAGACCAAATACTGAATTAAAACTGAAAAAAAAAAAAAAAATCTCCAGAACTGAATCTTCGCCCCCTTATACCTTCAACTCTCACGTGCAGGGTAAGAAAAAAATTCTATCCTAGGCTACGGTACACTAGACACACCAACAGGGGGTGGTCCAGGACGACCTTTCCTCTATAAACAAATGATTTGTATCCTTAAAGTTTAACCATAAGTAAGCATCCTCTTGCTTAACATGGGTTTTAAAATGGACTTGGGCCTATACACACATTGGGTTTATGCATAGGCCTAGGTTCATCTCAACTACCACTAGAACTTATGGTTTGAACAGTAAGGATACGAATCCAGCACAACAAAAATCTATAGGGTACCTAGGGTTGAAATCTATGGCTCATGGGCTTTATTGGGTAGGAAAAGGGTCACCCATGCGAGCTTGTCCATTAAGCACACAACGGCCGAGTCGTGGCTCTTTTATATACTCGAAGGTACGGGCATGGGGTGCTAGCATTCACCAATTCGTCATAGCTCGAGTAGAACCATGGTCTCCTTGGCTAGTACTAATGGGGCTAAAAGGGGTAAGAGTGATCCGTGTGATAGTGTAGTGCAATGCAAAAGTTTAACAGAGGAATAATATTAGACTAATAGAAACATGTTGGAGTAACTATCCATTTAATCCCAGTAGTCGCCAAACCGTGGAGGTGGGGGTGAAGCGAAATATCATCCATTAGAATTATATAAAATGCACTGTAATGCCCAGAAAGATGGTGGAGTCACAATGGTCTCACTTAAGTACCACCTCCTTAGACAAAGATTTCCTAGACATGCTCTTCATACAATCCTAATAGAATCAAACCACCGTAAGTACCGTCTTCCCATAACACTACCACGGTACTAAGGATTTATGCCACAAAGGCATAGATAGACAGAGTCGCCACCGGTAATAACCGGACATATTGATGTTTCTTCCGAGGGTCATGGATGGCAACTTACTCCTTGCGAGTTTCCACAACCGCTGCGTTACCATAGCCCAATGTCTAGGTTCGGATAGTGGGTACGTAAGGGAAGGTGTTAGGCACCCTTACGCTGGTCTAACCTCGTTAATTCGAGTGCCAGTCCTCTACTAATGTTTCTAGAAGTCTTGTTTATTATTCCTTTATTAAACTTTATCCTAAAAATGCAATTCTAATCCTACACACGCAAGTAATTCACAAAAGGATTGTTGTTTACACACAATTTTCATGCACAAGTAATTCCTATCTATAGGGTTGCTAATTATTTAAATGATATTTACCAGATGACTAAAATTAATTTATTATTGAGAATTTAATTCACAAACAAATTCAATTTCAAATAACCCTACGTTTCTATTTAACATAATTAATTAATTTTCACCAAGTTACCCTAAGGATAATTAAACTAAGTTAATTATGTACATGTGTAATTTATTCTAATATCACATAAGGCCCAAACAATCACAACAATAAAGATTTCTAACATGCAAATTTATTTTACAATTACCAAGTATTAAATTAAATTTATTTACATGCCAATGTTAGTTTAATTTACAAACAAGATTAATTTTAATTTACAAAATATTTATTTAAATTAATTACATGCAAAAGTCAGTTAAATTAAAAATAAAGTTAATTTTAATTTACCAAATAAAAGTTCTATTATTACTACAATTTCATGCCAATGGTTATTCGAGAAGTTTAGAGCTACTTACATTGGTAAATGCGATTGCCATTGGGGCAAGCTACCCTTAAAAAGGGTCTTCTCTTCTAGTATGGCAATGATATCACAGCTTACTCCCGTTTAGCTCCATATAAGCTCCACGCAAATGCCCTCTTTGGTACTTACCTTAGGGCTACTTACCAATTTTGTTTGTAATAAAAAATAAAGGAACTAAAGAAAATAAAAGAAATAAAGAAAATATTAATAACAATTTACATTGGATTCTAACTCTAGTCTCCTAAAGGGTTAAGATTCCTAATTAGTTACAACTACCTAATGGTCTAAGTCTTCTAACATGATCCAAACACTTTATAACACTTCTTGAATTAAAAGAATACAGAAAATAGATCAAATATCAATTAAAACCTAAGAAAATACAAGAACATGCATAAATATACAATTTTCAAATTTTGGCAGATTAACAGTAGCAAGAAATTCGATTTTTTAAAAATAGTTAAACATGCCTAAAAATCATAAAAAAATTACAGAAGATAGCCTACATATCATACAATAACATAAAATTTATAAATCAAACAAAACCCTAGCCGAATGATCTACATAAATCGTAACTCTTCTAAGTGACAGAATCGTACTACTTTTTTGTAAAATTCATAACTCATTAACCACAAAAGATATGAATGCAAAACCAATTGGAAAAGATTCATAAGATTCTGAAGTTAATTTTAGACACTAGATTTGCACAAAAATATTAAGGAACAAGGGAGATATGGGCTCCACAAGTCGGATATCCTGCAAATCAGATTTTACAGGAACCCTAACTTCAAACAGCCATAACTTACAAAATATTAAAGCTTTTTTAGTGATTCTTGAGCCTAAAATTAATGGAATTTCGTGTAGAATATGAATATAATTTTTACAAATTTTTTACAGATTCAGAAAATAAAGAAAAATAATAAAAATACGAGAGACAGAAACTAAACATGTGCAGAGTTGTGTATCCCCTCAAATTAAACATGATTACATGATCAATATGAACGTATAAAATAAATTGAAGACAAAGAGCATAGAATTAAAATATTGTGTGGCATAGATCTTGAATCTTGAAAAGAAAACAAAAACTGACCTTCCAGAAATCTTGTATGAAAATCTTCTTGAAGAAAAGAAAAAATAAGGAAAAACTCAAAGAGTCTTGAATATCTCCAAATTTCCTGTAGCTCTGAATTTTCTCTTCCTCTTTCCTTTCATCATCCTCTTTTTTTTTTTATCTCCAGTAGGGTATTTATAGGGTTTTGGGAGAGAGGTGTGATAGGGTTTGGAGTCTTAGGATGATAAAATTTAGATGACTTAAACAACTACGATTGTAGAATTCGAATAAGACTGGGATATGGGAGAGGTGTTTCAACCAATAGGAAGACAGGAAAAAATGGAAGGCACCAATAGGGAATGAGGAAGAGGTGTGGTAGGATTTGGAGTCTTAGGGTGATAAAGTTTAGATGACTTAAACAACTGCGATTGTAGAATTCGAATAAGACTGGGATATGGGAGAGGTGTTTCAACCAATAGGAAGACAGGAAAAAATGGAAGGCACCAATAGGGAATGAGGAAGAGGTGTGGTAGGATTTGGAGTCTTAGGGTGATAAAGTTTAGATGACTTAAACAACTGCGATTGCAGAATTCGAATAAGATTGGGATATGGGTGAGGTGTTTCAACCAATAGGAAGACAGGAAAAAATGGAAGGCACCAATAGGGAGTGAGGAAGAGAGTGGGGTCAAGGAGGAGAGAGATATTTTGTTATTTTAATTTTTAGAAAATAATTAAATGGGTCCCATTTAAAATTCCTAACTAGGCTTTCTTAGGCCCATAGAGCCCAATTAAACTTAATTAGATTCATTTAAGAACTACCCATATTAAATTTAAACAAAATAAAATTTTATTTAAATTTAATTAAATTAATTTCCCCAAAATTTTATTATTATTTTTATTTTTTTCAAGATCATGCCACGGAATTAATAATTCAGCTCCATGCCTCCAATTACATCTTACAGTCATATAATTTTTCATCATCGGGTTTCCCACGGCCTCAATGTACATACTCATCACAAAATAAGGGTCTACAATACCCAAGTAAGCATGACATAATAAAAACTTATAATTTAAATTTTTGAAATTATGGGATAATTATTAACATAAGAGACCAATTAAAAAAAAAAAAAAGATGAAAAATCACTTTCTTCTTCATGTGCCGTCCCTCTCTCTCTTTTCTCTCTCTTTTTCCTTTTCTTTTCACCATTGAAGACAACTTTGAGCTTTTATAACCCTAAATTTAGCCACAAATTTCATAGCTCCCTTAATTAAAACTTGCTTTTGAGTCTTGATTAGAAGATTGGGAGCCAAAGTAGCTAGGAAAATTGAGGAGCTTGAAAGACTTGAGGTTGATCAAGTTGAGGTAAGTCTCTCTCTTAGCTTAAATTGGTTTATACTTATAAAACTAATGTTGAACAAGTGAGAATTTCTTGGAAAAGTGAAAAATTATGCATGAATAAGGGTGTAGGAATTTCGGCCAACTTTGAATAGGCTAGGGTTTGTTGTGTTTTGATGAAATTGAATGTGAAATTAAGCTTAGATAATGATAATTACATGATATGTGTATTGGAATTTGTGTGAGTGGCATGAAATTAGGAAGACAAGTATTAGGATTTTGGGTGGAAATTAGGGTTTTGAGGATTTTTGACCACTTGGTATTTATGATGCTCAATTATGGTCATTTAGAGTGGTTATAAGTGCAATTTGATGAATGGAATTGATGTAACGGTTGGGCTCCAACCACTACAGGAATTGTCCACTTTGGCCATAAGCCTAATGGTTTTATCCCATAGGTGGAATGGCCTGGAGAGTTGGAAGAACTCCAGAATTAAGCGTGCTCACTTGAAAGAAATCCTGGGATGGGTGACCTCCTGGGAAGTTCTCCATTTCGCCTATGGGACAAAACCGTGAGGCTTATGGCCAAAGCGGACAATTTCTCTAGTGGTTGGAGCCCGATCATTACAATTGGTATCAGAGCCGCTCGCGTGTCCTCTTGGGCGATGGTGGGGCAAACCTTAGCAAGGACGCTGAGTTCTGAAAGGGGAGGAAAAAGGTCACTTAGGCAAATCCCACATCGGCAAAGCACGGAGATGGTCTTGGGTTCAAAAAGTAATGATATAGAAAATGGGGGAACTAATCACTAGAGGCGCCTTTTGGTGGAATGGCCTGGAGAGTTGGAAGAACTCCAGGGTTAAGCGTGCTCGCTTAAGAGAAATACTAGGATGGGTGACCTCCTGGGAAGTTCTCCATTCCGCCTATGGGACAAAACCGTGAGGCTTACGGCTAAAGCGGACAATTTCTCTAGTTGTTGGAGCTCGATCGTTACAATTGAAATGAGTTGTGAATGTGGAATGGCTGAATTCTGGACAGCTAGACCTTTGTTCATTTAAGAGGTTTGTGCACAACATTTTAAATTCATTGTTTCTACTCAAAAGCTAATTGAATACAACTCAACTCAACTCAACTAAGCCTTTATCCCAAAAATTTGGGGTCGGCTATATGAATTCGCTTTCTCCACTCTAAACGATTTTGGGTTAAATCCTTAGAAATTTGTAATGCTTCTAGGTCATGTTGTACTACTCTCCTCCAAGTCAATTTAAGTCTACCCCTTTTTTTCTTTCTATCCTCTAACCTAATGTGCTCTCCTTGTCTAACTGGAGCCTCCGTATGTCTATGCTTCACATGACCAAACAACCTCAATCTTCCTTCTCTCAACTTATCCTCAATTGGTACCGCTCCTACCTTTTCTCTAATACTCTCATTACGGACTTTATCTAGTCTAGTATGGCCACTCATCCACCTTAACATTCTCATCTCTGCAACCCTTATCTTAGACGCATATGACTCCTTCAATGCCCAACACTCACTACTATATAACATAGCCGGTCGTATGGCTATACGGTAAAATTTTCCTTTCAACTTATTGGGAATCTTGCAATCACATAAAACTCCCGTGGCACGTCTTCACTTTAACCATCCAGCTTTAATCCTATGACTAACATCCTCCTCACATCCCCCATCTACTTGAAGGACTGAGCCGAGATATTTAAAGTGATTACTTTGGGACAATACCACTCCATCCAAACTAAATCCTTCCCTATCACCAGTTTGGCCTTCACTGAACTTGCAATGCATGTATTCTGTCTTCGTTCTACTTAACTTAAAGCCCTTTGACTCTAGAGTGCTTCTCCAAAGCTCTAGCTTTCTATTGACTCCTTCTCTTGTCTCATTTATCAGAACAATATCATCCGCAAACATCATGCACCAAGGAATACTCTCTTGTATATGTTTCGTTAATTCATTTAAAACTAATGTAAAAAGGTAAAGGCTTATAGCTGATCCTTGGTGTAATTCAATTGAGATTGAAAAATCTCTTGTGTCCCCTCCCACTGTGTGCACAATAATAGTTGCTCTTTCATACATATCTTTCAACACTTGTATGTACCTAATAGATACCCTCTTTTATTCTAACACACTCCATAGGATATCTCTTGAAACACTATCATAAGCCTTCTCCAAATCAATAAAAACCATGTGTGGATCTTTCTTCACATCTCTATATTTCTCCATCAAGCTTCTAATGAGAAAGATCGTTTCCATAGTTGAACGACCGTGCATGAAGCCAAATTGATTAAGAGAGATAGAAGTATCACGACGTAATCGATGCTCCACAACTCTCTCCCACAACTTCATAGTATGGCTCATGAGTTTAATTCCCTTATAGTTCGAGCAACTCTGTATGTCCCCCTTATTTTTAAAAATAGGTACTAAAATACTCCTCCTCCATTCATCAGGCATTTTCTTTGAGTTTAGAATCTTATTAAATAATTTAATTAACTATGTCACTCCTATATCTCCCAAACACTTCCACACTTCAATTGGTATTTCATCGGATCTACAGGCTTTACCCACTTTCATTCTCTTAAGTGCTTCCTTTACTTCTAAAGATTTAATCATTCTAGTATAATTCACATTCTTTTCTATCGTTCTATAGTCTATATTCATGCTATTACCATTTTGACTATTATTAAAGAGATTATTAAAATAATTTCTCTATCTTTCTTTAATGTCCTCATCTTTCACCAACATTTTTCCTTCTTTATCCTTAATGCACCTAATTTGATTGAGATCTTGACATTTCCTTTCTCTCCTCCTTGCTAATCTATAAATATCTTTCTCCTCTTCTTTAGTTCTAAGTTTCTCATATAACTTTTCAAAGGCCTATGCTCTTGCTTGACTAACTGCCTTTTTTGCCTCTTTCTTTGCTATCTTGTACTGTTCATATGCCTCATTATTATCACATTTAGGTAATTTCTTATACCATTCTCTTTTCCTCTTCACTGCCTTTTGTACTTTCTCATTCCACCACCATCTCTCTTTTAAGGGTGGTCCATGTCCTTTAGACTCTCCAAGTACTTTTCTAGATACTTCTCTAATTTTTTATGCCATCTGTATTCACATATCATTAGTCTCCATATTCAGCTTTCATGCTTTGGACTCGAGAAGCTCATTTTTGAACTTTACTTGTTTTACTCCTTTGAACTCCCACCACTTTGTTCGAGCTACACTATTTCTTCTGACCTTACTTGAATTGTTCCTAAACTTGACATCCAAGACCACTAACCGATTTTGACTTGTTAAAGCCTCTCCTGGAATGACCTTGCAATCCTTGCATAGAGCTCTATTTGTCTTCCTGGTTAAGAAGAAGTCGATTTGGCTTCTATGTTGCCCACTTTTGAAAGTCACTAAATGTGACTCTCTTTTTATAAAGTAGGTATTTGCTAGTATTAGGTCGTATGCCATAGCAAAATCCAGGATGCTTTTTCCCTCCTCATTTCGACTGCGAAAACCAAAACCTCCATGAACATTCTCATAGCCTTGCCTATCACTTCCTACATGTCCATTCAAATCACCACCAATGAAAATATTTTCTTCATTTGGTATGCTTTGCATTAAATCATCCATATCTTCCCAAAACCTTTATTTACTCTCACTATCTAGTCCTATTTGTGGGGCATAAGCACTAACTATATTTATTATTTTTTCTTCTAGTACTAGCTTTACTAGTATAATTCTATCTCATACTCTTTTCACAGCTATTATAGCGTCTTTCAATGTCCTGTCTATGATTATGCCCACTCCGTTCTTATTTCTCTCCTTTTCGATAAACCACAGTTTGTACCCTGAATTACCCACTTCTTTGCTTTTCTCTCCTACCTATTTAGTCTCCTGAATGCAAGCAATATTCACCCTTCTCCTTTCCAAGGTATCCACAAGCTCCATTAATTTTCCTGTAAGTGATCCAACATTCCAAGTACTAACCCTAATCCTCCTCCTATCCTGTTCCTTCTTAATTGGTCTCCTTTTATGATATCTTCTATTGTTTTCTATGTCTATCTTGTGTTCTGTTCCACTATCTGTTCTACTACCTATCCTATGGATTAACTTCTTTACCCACACCCATCCATGATGTGGGAACCCTTGCTCACTTAACACCACACCCAGGCACCGGCATGGCGCGTCACTTTCGGTGAACGCCCTACACCCTTATATATTTCTCACTATACCCGGGCTCCGATGTAGCGCGTCGTTAGTAGAGGATGCCCCAATGTTTATATCATTTAAATCCATATCATAAGGTATGATGAAATTTTTACGCTGGTTGTCACCTACCGTAACCCTTCTCCTTTATCCGGGCTTGGAACCAGCTAAGCGTAAATTACTTAGGCGGAGTTCAAAAGCTAATTGAATAAGAGTTAAAAATAATTTTTTATTGTTTTGGCCTTGGAAATTTTATTTGAAAAATAGTATGTTGCCTACTTTGTAAATGAGAATTTTGGAATAAAATATGATTTGTGATTTGTATGATATATTTGAATAATGTGATTTGAATTTGATTTTAAAATCACACTTGGCATGACAGTTCTATTATATTCTTTCAACATCTATGGAGTTGAGATTGATTATATTCCTTCCTCTCTGGCTTGCCAGTTGAGGTTGAGATCGGATGAATACTCATATAGCTAGCCACCTCCCTCATTAATTTCGGTTAGTGAGGTTGTAGATTACTTTGTCGTAGTGTACAACACAGCATTGATTGTGAAATTTTGTGTCATGACCTAAGTTGTGTAGTTATTGGCAATACTATTTACAATTGTTTTGATAAATTGTTGTTAAAAATATAGGCATTGGCTTGTGAATTATGATTATGGAAATTTTTAAATTTTATTTCCAAATAAATGATTATATTTGTTGTGACTTTAGAAATTATTGTTATGCACCACTAAGTAAAATTACTCAGTGATGGCTTTTACTTGCTATCGCAGATAAGGAGAAGGACAAAGCAACAGAGTGAGCTGCTACAATAGCAGGGGAAAACCTTTTGTGGATCTTATACGGGTATAATATTTTATACCCTTTTAAATTTCTTTTGATGTAAAATATTTGTACATATGTATTTATAGAACTGAATGAGCAGTTATAAAAATTAAATTTGTAATAATATTATTTTTGTCCTCTTTTCTTGAATTGAGAAGTTTTATGTATAAGTTGCATTGACTTCAGTGATATTGAAACTTGTTGAAATTGTGCTGTTTGAGATTGAATGGTGATGATTTTAAATGAAGTTGTGAATATATGTATATTGGGAGTGTTTTTAACAGGTTTTGAAGAACTGTTTTATCAATTTCTAGTCAGTATTCTATCAAAATTTTTGAAAAATTTTCGTAATATCAAATTAATCAAAAATTTGATTCATGACATAAACTTTAACTAAAGACTTTTAATAAGTATTCAACATTTCCTTATATTTAAAATGACTAGAATTTGGTTTAAAATCTCTTGTAGTATATTTAATGGGTTATCAATAGGCGAAGTTCGGTAATTCATTAGGTATACTACGGGATCATGTTATGCCTTACAGAGAGGTAAGGTGTGATAAGCCAACCGGCAGCACCACCAGAAGTGACAGCAAAGAGGGATGAGAGAGAAAGATGCACGATGAGAGAGAAAGATGCACGCGTGCAGGTAAAAACTTTTTGGTGCAATTCCAGCTTCAACCAACGTCCGATCAAGGCGATTCAGGTGGTGTTGGAAAAGCTTATTCCAAGAGCTTTATTTTGATACCAATTTTGCAGCATTTGTTGGTCGGATGAGTGAGATATGAATGAGATAAATTTCAAATTTTTTAAGATTTTTGATCAAATCTATGACGATCTGACCGTTGGATCGACGATCCGAAATTACAGTTGGACTTAGGGCGACGAAACCTTTGAGATGGGACTGACTCTATTCTGATCGGACATCGTTTGAAAAAGGCAATAATCAGACTGTCCAGATCGCTTGGTGAGATTCTTAACTTTTTGATACCCAAAAATTTAATATAATTTTATGCTAATTATTAACAATTTTTGGGCTTCATTTAGTTGTGATCGGATCGATGATAGCTCACCAGTGCCTAGGATTGAGTTTTTGGCCAGATCCGGCTGTCCAGTGGCCGGTCTCGGAACATAGTCAATATTACAATTGATCCTAGTGTTTTTAGATGTTTTGAATGCGTTTCAGGTGTCAGATTTGGCATAGGTAAACCCGAACTTCAAGTCGTTTATTTTCGCCTAATACCAAGTTTAGAATAAAATTCATAAAATATTTGAGAGTAGTTAGAAAATTGTTATTCTTTTTGCAACAGCCTTATAATATTGTTGAGGACTGCAGGGCGAGTTTATAGAATTTTTTTAAGTTAGTTTGGGTGGTTTTTGAAAAATATTAGTTTTAAGCCTTATAAGTGCATTGTTTGATTTTGTGAGTTTTGTCTAGTTTGGAGGGCCCAGTAGGGGCCATGTGATGTTATTGAGTTGTGAATTTGAGACTTGTGATTTTAGAAGTGTGATTTAAACTACTTTATAGGTTGGGTAGGTCCTAAGTACAGATAAAACTCTGTCTGATTTTCAGTATAAATTGAGATATTTTTTACCTCTTTAAGTTCTTGATTTAAGTTAGCACTAATAAATTTACAATATAATTATTTAGATGATCAGGGTCAGCTATCTTCCTCTACTCAACTGCCACAGTAGTCTCCGATGTACTTTGAGTAGATATTAATTTTATTTATAATTTCAATATTATTATACATACAAGGCATGTTCATGCATTCACTTATAATTATATGTATATAGCTATTATAGGCACTCTTTGTGTTGCATTATTATTTGATTAAATTGATGTGGGTGTCGCCTTTGGGTAATTTGGAGCTGTGTGCGTGTGTCAGTGTGCGTGAGATGTGGTACTAGATATGGATAGGACAGGCAGATAGGCTTGAGCTAATCTCACTTGGGGCCCACTCCTTTTTGAGATAAGTCAATATGAGTATGACTTTGAGTTGATCTCGCTGACCCCCGCATTTAGATTATTAAGAAAAAGTCCTGCTCGAATTGATCTCGCTAGTAGGTGTTAGATTAAGAGAGCTGTATAGGGGATCAACTCCATATATATATATATATATATATATTTGATTGATGTGATACACGAGTGTGTGAGTGCTCTAAATTATTCTTTGTGCGAATATTATTGAACTTGGTTGAATATGTTGGTATATGCTGCTTTTTATTCTTATGAATGTGTTAGCCTAGATAGTTATAAAAATTGTATTTAAAATCAATATCTTACTCTATGAGTCAAATGCTCACTCCTATTCACCCTATTTTTTCAGGATATAGTCGGATTTCTTTTTTTTTAGGATAACCTGCTTCCTTTCTCGCAGATTTATTAGCGACTACTCATTTGTATTATTATTTTCTTAATTTGTGATTTAAAATTTCGCATATGCTAGCAGTAGCATTGATCTTATCAGAGACTGTGTTAATTTAAGTTTTTGGTATTAATAAATGAAAATTTTTTATGATATTTAAATTGTTTATAAATGATGATATCAGGGTTTAGCTAGGCTCCCCTAGTATTAATTTCTGATGATTATCTGGTTGGGTTGACCCGAATTAAAAATATAATATTTTATTTTATTTTATTTACATGTTAGGTCTTAGTTTTTTGTCTTGGTTATGAATTTGAGAATAGTAAAACTTACTACGGGCCTCGGGGGCTTTATACCGGTCCAGGTTCTAGTATTGGTCTGGCCCGTGGGATTGGATCGTGACAAGAGTAATAAAAAAAAAAGCAACTATAATTTATGCTTTTGCATGTAATTGAAGATGTTTTAAGAATTTTAATTTTTTTAAATTTTTTTCTTTTTTTCTTTCTTCACATGACCAAACCACCTCAATCTCCCTTTTCTCAATTTATCTTCAATTGGCACCACTCCTACCTTTTATCTAATACTCTTATTACGGACTTTATCTAGTCTAGTATAGCCACTCATCCACCTTAACATTCTCATCTCTGCAACTCTTATCTTAGACGCATACGACTCTTTCAGTGCCCAACACTCATTATCATATAACATAGCCGGTCGTATAGCTGTACGGTAAAATTTTTCTTTCAACTTATTGGGAATCTTACGATCACATAAAACTCCCGTGGCACGTCTCCACTTTAACCATCCGGCTTTAATCCTATGATTAACATCCTCCTCAATAATGGATGTTATCATTACTTTAAATATCTAGGCTCAGTCCTTCAAGTAGAATCCTAGTGCCACTGCCAGTACAAAATCATAGTGTCTGTAAATGTTTAACCACTAAATTTCGCCCCTTTCATTATTTTTTTTTTTTTTTATAATTTCCTGGCATTGTTGCCTAAAGGTGTATCAATAATAATGCACAGATGCTGTCTCACATGCATCAATTACTGAAGATAACCCTCAAGTAAGTAGCTGATAACAGGCATTAATTCAACTAATAATAATTCCATAGAGAAGACTTTCTTAAATATTTTAAAGAAACAATGGAATGGCAAATTGCGTATCATTCCTTTGTAGGTGTTACAAACAAAAACTTGAAAACGCCCAATTTATTTTCTTTCCAGGATCTCGTCCAGGCATGTTTTATAACGAAGGGTATTATCCAGCCATGAATACATTAGTTGTTTAACGAATGTTGGAGAACTTATGTTTCTTGTCTTAACTTTTTTATGTTTTATCATGTAGATGTTCTTCCCTCTTGGCTCAACATCTACAGCTATCTATGGTGGAATTAGTGCTCTGGTTTTCTGTGGGTATTGTGGTGAACGTACTCTTCTACTAGTGACAAGAGTGTTGTTGATTTATACAGAATCCTAGTGACCTGCATTTACCTCAATCAATTCTGCTGTAGTAAATTGATTTGCTATTGGAATTGTTTTTAATTCATGGTTTGTTTATCTGCTTTTTTTTTTTTCCTTTTAATTCTTTTGCATGATACACCACAACATGGTGGAATGGATTGAATAGAAGATTGAGGCTGCTTTATTATTATTGACTAAAGCAAATCCTAGTAGCTGCGGAATTGCTTCCCCTGCTTTCATAGGATTGCTCACAAGCTCCATTGGTAATGTGAATAGGATGCCAATTTCGATTATTAAAAACTACGTTTCTAGCTTAACAAATCCCGCGGGAGGCCAAAAATGCAGGAGAGGAGATCAAGCCTCAGCATCTCGTCTATCTTTTATAAAAAGTCCTTGTAAATAACAAAAGTAGTGTAGGGTTAATCCTCCATTTTTCAAAAATTTAAAAAAAAAAAAAAAAGAGAAGCTCTCTGAAGCTTTCACCTGGACTGAGAGATTCTACAAGAGAAGAAAAGCCACTTTTAGGGAGAAAAAAAAGAGAATATTTAATTGAGTGTGATAAGCTAAAATTTTAATAAATAATGGAAAAATGTTTTTGTTTCGTAATATGGAGAGAAGGAAGGGAGAGAAATTTTAATTGTGAAAAAAATTAAAATTTAATAATAACAAATAAGTTACATGTATTATCATTAAAAAAAGAAATAAAAATAATTAACAAGTGTTTGGTACGAGTAATTCAACACGCTTATTCTTTAAGTGAGATCTAATATTTCATTCTCGCGGATTGAAAAGATACTCATTAGAAATACTTTTAAAAAGAAAATAAAAATAATTCTCTTTTATGATTTGAAATATTTAATATTCCAATTTAAAGTTAACTAATTTCAACTTAAACATGAATGAAGGAGAATGATACTTTTTACAATATTTAAAACAAGGTTAAAACTCTTCGATTATTCTCATCTTATTGAGTAAAATGTTAGATAGATCTTGATGATTACATCATTCATAAACTAATCAATAAATTTTTTTATGTTATTAGCCCTTTGAAGATCTTGAATAACTACAAACTTTTTAACTTAAATGATTAATGAACACATCGAAAAAGAAAAAACAGTAATCATATAGGCTACAACGACCCATTAAAGAGTTGTAGAAGATCGATCTATTATAGAGAACATTGATTAACCCCAACACACTCATCAATCCACCCATTGTATATGTCAATTGGCTCCGTCAAAGGGGTGATATATGGAGGTCGAGAAGCTTGCAGGGCAGCCGCTGTATTTGGCTTCCCCCAGGGAAAACTTCTTGTGGATGTTGCACTCCACATTGTTGGGATAGTTACAGAAAGGGAAAGTGAAGGTGGCATTAAGCTTCACCATCCAGACTTCTTGCCATGTTGATCACATAATAAACTCTCGATTGATTGAAAAAAAAAAATTGTAAAACCCTAACTTGATTTGATGAACCAATCTTCTTAATGGGCTAATAAAATTATTTGGTGTTTGCTTATATAGTGATAGATTTAGGAAGATTATAGAATACTCCCATGCATATAAAATAATGCTCCCTCAAGTGAGTCTTCCTTATAATATAGAGTGTAAATTTCACATAACCTTAAGAGATGGTATATATACACCAAGTGCAATTAATAGTCTCTTTAAATTGAGATATGGCAATGACTTGTGAACTCATCACAAATTATATGATAAAACTATGAATGACAAGCAAATAAATTTAGATACATAAATAGAAAAGTAGACCCCAAAATAAATAACTTCCAAGCAATTTTTTTTATTGTAACTGAATTCATCTACATATTAATTTGTTAATAGTTTGTCATTATATGTATGCCTCTTATGCAGAATCACCGACTTACTATATAATTACTCCACCTTTTACCATGTATTTATAATTAATGATTAATCACTTTATTAAATTTAAATGAGAATTTTTATATATTTATATTATTTTTTATTATAGGTCAACTGTAGCTTCTTCTCTTTGAAATTTTTTTCACAATATAATAATAATAATAATAATTGCTATGTTAATCCTATAAAAAATTGTAATTTGAATTTTATCACAAATTTGTATATGGGATATTACAATAATTCACTTGCTCATAATTTTAGTTATTAAGCCTATTACTCGGTCTAATTTTCAATTAAAAGTTTAATATAAAGTTTTAACAAATATAAATATCAAGATTTATGGGAGAAAATTATATATATATAAATTTAATTAAATTTGCTACTCTATTTAGGGACTTCTATGTTTATCTAAAAAATTAATAAATTAAGCTTAAAATTAAAAATTAATATATTCATTAAATTAATAGTGAATATGTTCAATATTCGTTAAAGATTGATGGTGGTTATATTCAATAATTGTACAATGAAGAGAGTAATAAAAAAAAAAAGCAACTATATAATTTATGCTTTTGCACATAATTGAAGATGTTTTAAGAATTTTAAATTTTTTAAATTAATGAGTGAAAAATTTTTTTAATAAATGATAAAATTTTCATTATTTATATTATTTTTAATAAATTTTAAAAGTTTCAAACATATTTGAGTTCAATTAACTTCTCACATAATTATACTTAATTTCTCATGATTTTTATTTCTTTTAAAATGAAAACTTTTAAAGTTAAAAAAAAAATTAAATCATTTCATTTTAAATATGAAAATTGAATTTAGAGGTTTATAAATGAAATTATTTAGAAATGAAAAATATCAAATTTAAGAAAAGGGTAGAATAGATCGTGAAAATTATAATAGAAGGAAAATAAGATGAGAAAGAGATGAGGAAGAGGGTGCTCTTCTCCTCCAAATTTGGTTTTACATAGAGAGATTCTTATAATAGAATAAATATTATGGATTACCAAACCACTTGATTATGACATATTAATGTTCATGCGTTGTGCGTGATAGAAAACTGAGATTTTAAAGGACCAAAAAAAAAGGGGCTATCCTGCTATTTGCTAACTTCTTTGAGGTCTCTTTTTGTAAAAAGACAATACCCCGACAATTACATTTCTCATACTTGTCACCCAATATGCAATCAACAGGTCTCCCATTTCTTCTCCCTACCAGGCTAGCAGAAGATCCTCTCTCCCTCTGCAAATACCGTGAACCCTGCAAGGTCACAGAAAGTAACCATGAATACCCTCCTACGCTTCTCTAATAGGTTCACCTCCGCCAACTCCTTTCCACTCCTACTATCCGCTCCATTTCCTCCTTCACCCAGCTCCGATTCAACTCTACACCATCCTACTCTTCCCAACCTTCTTCTCCTCCGCCTCTCTTGTCTCCGACCACCGCCTTCCTCACAACTTTCCCGTCCGCTTCCTCTCGCAAAAGCCTAGCCATGGGAAGTCCAAAAATCTCGATCTGTCTAAACCAAGCGACGCTCAAGGTGCACCACACCTGAAAGAAGATGAGAAAAAAACTGAGTTCGTTGATGGCAAGGCCTGTTTGGACAACCAGTTGCGATGGGGGTTTTTACAGAAAGTTTTTGGGATTCTAACGATAAAGGTTTTTGCCACTGCTGCTATTTCTTCGTTCATGATTTTAAACCACACTTGCCGTTGAGCCGTACGATCTATTTCTTTGTACGGCGGCTGGCCTATGTCTCGCCTGTCTTGTCAGTATGTAACCCTTTTATTGGCTTTTTTTTTTTTTGGATTGGTATTGATTTTATGTGATATCATTAATCATTTTTATAATTCAATTGCGTTGATTTCTTGAGTTTGAGATTTTGTGCTCTCATGTTGCTTGTTAAACCATATTTTATTTTTTTTCTTATAACATTTGATTGTTGCTTTCATTTTTGATCCTGCCATGAGTCCTTGAAATTAGCCTGTAGCACAGAAATGAGTGAGGTCTGTGGCTCAAGTCAGTAAAGGATCGAGAGAATTGTATCTAAGAGAGTTGTATAAGTAATGAGAGCTATGTGCAATAGTAATTTCAGTAGAATAAGTGTAGTGATCTGTGTGTCATTCTAATATTTATAGATAGAAGGCTTGAGAGCCGTAACTCCATAAATTTCGAATTGTGCAGTTGTGATCCCAAAATTCTCGACGAGTACTACTGTTATTATTAGTGCACTTGCCTTGCAAATCTGTCCCTTCTTTTGAGCAATCCTTATTTAACACCCGGTTGGTCATCCTTGGAATTGATAATTTAACGTCGGAGCCATCTGATGCCCAAACTTAGTCTCTCTTGACCTCTATATTGACTTTTCACTGAGCCTTCCAACCAATTGGCTTTATGACTTAAGACTTTTGATTATTTGACGCAATTTTGATTTTGGACAGGATATATCAATTTTTATTTATTGATTTCTTTGTTTAGTCTCTCAATTCGATGTACATTTTTTAGAGATTTTGTTTAATTCCAAAGATTTTGGTTAACTGTATTGTTGCTTCATGAGTTGCAGGGTATGGAATTCCTGTATTCATATCTTTATTTTGATGAAAAGATAGCAAATATGGAAAAACACTTTTCAGGTTCTAGGCGCAAGAAACCTCAATTAGTTGACGCATCTTTGTCTCCTTCTGCATTTCTTTTCAACCCAGTGTTTTTTTTTTTTTTTTAAACTCATATTGTATCACTGAACTTGGATTCGAATAAATTTCTTGATGCGATCCCAACATCTGTTTTCTACTTTATTTGCTTGCCCATGTTGACATGTGTGTTCATGGCTCAAGTAGCTCGCATTTTGTCGTAGCAAAATATATTGTTCATATTTTGGAGTTGTGTGTTATTTAGCCTATGTCTTCAATTTTTAGCATTGGAGTGCAAACAATTTCTCATCAGCTAAAAAACTGTCCAGCTGTATTCATCTCGGAGAGTTACGAGCACAAGTACCCCCAGAATCTCATTTTCCTGGGAGCTTTAACTTTGATGGAGGGTCTCCCAATTGGTGCGTTATGTGTTGTTTTTGATGGTATGTATTTCTTCCTCCATTGGTAATTTCATTTGTATTTTATTGGTGTTATGACGAGTGCTGATTCTCCAAATTTTTGAAATAAAAGCTTAGTTGAGTTGAATTGAGTTGAGTTGAGTTATGATGAGTGCTGATTATAAGTGTAACAAGTCTCTCGTTTTTTTCATTTGTTCTTGCAGGAAAGATGGTGCTTCAGGCATTAGGTCTAATTGCTACCGCCTTCAGCTTCTTAACTGGGTACACTTTTTGGGCTGCTAGGAGGGGCAAGGACTTTAGCTTACATGTGGCAATCATTTTCTTTTCCCTTGTTATCCTTGCCGCTGCAACTGTGTCGCTGGTAAATGATCAACTTTCATTTTTCCCACATCCGTTTGGCCCAGCATTACCATTCCTCGGTGGACTTTTTCCAACGTTATTGTTGGTTACTAGTACTGGCGGATTTATTAAGGAATTCCACTACGATCAGCACTTAAGAGCCGTGGAGCATGTCTTCTTATACGTGACAATTATGTTCTTTCATTTCATGTTATACAAATACATGAAAGTCATGAAAGATGTGACTGAGGTGAGCAATGAGGACTAATCTCTAAGTATATATGTTGAATAAGCAGAACTAGCCTATACTTGCCTTTTTTTTTTTTTTAAGTAATTGTGAGCTTTTAATGTTTGACGTTGAAACTTGGAATTAGTGTTAGTCTACGTTTGGCTTTGTGTGGCTATGTGAAGCTTTCTAAATCATCCATTAAAATAAAAAAAAAAAAAAAACCATAAAATTCTAATCCTAACGTATAAGAAATGTTAAAATCACAAAACTTCCAATTAAGCTAAGTATCTTAATTGGGACAGTTTTTTTTTATTCAATTTAATCGGGATTAATTTTTTTTAATGAACTAAAGTATTTTTACATTTAGTATAATTATTTTATGGTTAAATAACTAAAAGAAAGAATTTTTAAATTCTTTTAGTTTTAATCAAAATTTTTAAATTTATCAAATTGATCAAAGCCTTTCATAATATTTTTCATTTTAGCAATAAATTTAATTAAAATAATTAAATTTATCAATTATCAAAAAACAATTCAAATCTTTTCACTTATTATCAATTTTATATATTCAATCTTTTTAATTTTAACAAAGCTTACATTTATAGAACAATATTTAATAATTAAATAATATATATTGTATTATTATAATAATTCTAAAATTCTCTTAACTTGTACTTTTAGATTTTTCATATTTTTTACCATATTACCTCGTATTTAAAGCTTAATAAAACAAAACTCAACAATTTAAATTTAAAGTAAGTGTAAATTATATAATTAGAAGAAATCTAATTATAACTTTCAAAATGGTATGTATTTACAAGAAAATAAATTAGTTGTACTAATATTTTATTTGATTTAATGCAATAATATTTTTATCAATTGGAGTATAATACTAATATTGATTGAAAAAATTAATGTTTGGCTAATCTTGATAATTTAAATATAATTAAATTAATTATTAAAATTGAAACTAATGCTAAAATTTGAGCACTAAATTAATAAAATTAAAAAATTTTATTTAAAACTGAAAAAACTTATAATGGTTTAGAATTTTTTTTTTTATTCGTTCGACCTTATTTTATTTAATTAATATTGATAAAAATTAAAATTTTTATTATAAATTTCGATTCAATTTGATTAAGTTTTTCAGTCTTCATTTCATTATTAATAAATTTTGTTTATGTAGAAGGCACAAACAGAAGAGTCATCTCATAATGAATCAATTTGCATCCTTTCAAGAAACCACATTGAGGAGTTGACTTCCATGGCTGGAACAGGACTATAAGCACAGTAAATAATTTCTTTCCAACTTACGATCAACACTAGGGCTTTCTTTTTTTCCTTTTTTTTTTTTTTTTAAATTGTTGGCTTTTTATGTTTGACGTTGAAACTTGTGAATTAGGGTTAATCTATGTTTTGCTTTGTGTGATTATGTGAAGCTTTCTTAATCAACTATTTAAATAAATAAAAAATTATATAATTGTAATCCTAATGTATAAGAAATTATATCCAATCTTTTTAATTTTATTAATTTACTTAATATTTTTTAATATTTTATTAATTTTAGCAAAGTTTGTATTTATAAAACAATATTTAATAATTAAATAATATATTTAATACTGTTACCTTAATTTTTAATTTTTTTTTCTCTACTTATAATTATAAATTTACATATTTCTTGCCAATTTATCTTGAATTTAAGGCTTAATAAATGAAAAAACTCAACAATTTGAACTTAAAATAAGTGTAAATAAAATAACTAGAAGAAATCTAATTATAACTTTCAAAATGGTATGTATTTATAAAATATGCGTTTGTGTGTCTTTCTGTGTGTGTGTATGTGTATATATATATATATATATATAAAGAGGGAAAAAAATTAATTCTAATAGTATTTATTTTATTTTGTGCAATGATATTTTTATTAATTTGAGTATTAAATTGATAAAATTAAAAAATTTAGCCAAAACTGAAAAAAAAACTTGCGAAAACTTAAATTTTCTTCTACTGATGCAAAAGTTTGAGTATTAAATTGATAAAATTAAAAGATTGAAAACTGAAAAAACTTACGAAAGCTTGGATTTTCTTTTACTCATGTGACCTTATTTTATTTAATTAATATTAATAAAAATTAAAATTTTTATTATAAATTTTAAAGAAAAGTATAATTAAGTATACTGCAGTTTATGCGTTTTATTAAAAAGGGTTTAAGGTTTTTTTTTTTTGCACATAAAGGCTTATGATTTAACACCTTTAGCACTTAAGAAATAAAATAATTAACATGTTAGATATTTATTAATGTAGCAGGTAAGCGCTGACATTGACATAAATGTCATGTCAGCAATAAATCAACGCCATGTCAATAATTTTATTGTACAAAAGGCTAAAATCACATGTCCTTTAAATGTCAAAAGCTAAAAATACACGTCTCTAATTTTATTTTGTTAAAAAATAAAAAAGAAAGCTTAGGACTTGAATGCAACAAATTGGAAAGAACATGATATTTAAGTGCACTTCACCCTTTGATTTATAAATAATTTCTTATATTTTGACAAGTAAGTTTTTAAATATTATAATTATCTCTAATCTCTTTGTCCATATCTCTCTCTCTCTCTCTCTTTTTGTCTATATTTTTCGCCATCTTTCTCTCTATATTTAGGTCTTTCTCTATCTCTCTATCTCTCTATCCATCTCTATTTACTCTCTCGCTGTTAAGCTTTTCTTCTTTCTCTGTTGCTTCTCCACTAGCAATTACTAGTTAGATAATTTTATTTGTAAAATAGTTTACAGATCAACAAATTAATCTAGAAATCTTTAATTTTTAGTTAGAGTAATTTTCATAAAATTAAATTGAAATTCAATAAGTTTTATAAAAAAATTTAAGTTAAGTAATTTTTATGAAAATATTCATAAAGTTAGAACTATCCCGTGATTAACCCAATAATTGAAACTCAACGAGGAAAAACTATGAAGATTTCATAACTCTGACTCTAAACAAATTTTTTCACATTTAAATAATCATCAACCATAGAGTTGCTACTCATATATGCTTTCCATCCTTGTGTCATGGTTTACTAGGTTCGTCATCTTCATCATCCATGTCCCAACGCAGGTTCTCTGCAGCACTCAACCGCTTGCGCAAATCTAATCTACGAGTACTTGTCGAGCTCCCCATGGTTTCCCCTTTGCTTTCATCAGTATCTTCAATTTCATCCCACCCAGGGTCCTCCTCTGGCAACAATAACTGGCCTGAAACCACTGATACATCGCTATCTTTACACCACTCATCATCATCGCCCCTGACCTCCACTGCTGGTGCCTTCTCCTCAGTTTTCTCCAGCTTATCATCGCCTTTCTCCCTCAGAGCTTTCACTGTAATCACCCTTTACCAAAGCTCTCATCAGTCAACTTGCCAACGTCATTCTTCTCTGGCTTTAAACTGCCACTAGATTGACCTTCTGGCAGAGATCTATTGCTCTTATCTTCCTCCTCTTTTTCTCCATCATCAGTCCCGGGTCGAGTCCTCGTCACCAAAAATTGCTTTCTGAACAAGCATGTCTCCGGCTTCCTCAGCTTGCTTCAACTTCAGCACCTTATAGCAATCAAAATAATAAAAAAAAAAAATTGCACTCTGAAAGCTTTAACCTCGACCGAGAGATTCTAGGGAGGAGAAAGAAAAGCCATTTTAAGGGAGAAAAAAGAGAAATTATTTAATTTAATGTGTTTGATAAGTTAAAATTTTATTTTATAAATAAACAAAATGTAAAAATGTCTTCAATCAATTCAATTCAATTAAATTTTTATTCAAAAAATTTAGAACCAATTATATAGACTCACTTTCCCTTCTCTAAATAATTTTAGTATTAATTTTACGTGCTATTATTAATCATTTTTGGAATGTCAATCTAATCTACTAGTACTTGTCTAGCTATCCAATTATTCCCCTTTGCTTTCATCAATATCTTCAATTTCACCCCATCCAAGGTCCTCCTCTGGCAACAATGACTGGCTTGAAATCACTGATACATCGCTATACACGACTCACCGTTATCGCCCTTGACGTTCATTACTTCTTCCTTCTCGTCAATTTTCCCCAGCTTATCATTGCCTTTCTCCATTTCGTTTTAGAGGTTTTTATTATGAACCTCAGAGCTTTCACCGTAATCACCCTCTTGCCATTATCATTCTTCTCTGGCTTTAAACTTCCACTAGGCTGACCTTCTACCAAAGACCCATTGCTCTTATCGTCCTCCTCCTTATCATCATCATCGAAGTCGCAGGTCAAGTCCTCTTCCCCCGCCAGAAATTGCTTTCTTAACAAGCAAGGCTCTGGTTTCCTCTGCTTGCTTCAACTTGTGCACTTTATAGAAATATCTACTCCAAAAACCTTCATTATCTACTCTATCAGGCACTACCTCATTATAAATTTCCTTAACAAACCCATTTTCACTAATTAATTTCTCAATCTCCTCTTTTTTCTCTTCCAGCAGTATCGTTTAATTATTCCCAAGGGAATCCAATTCAGTAGCAGATGCATTGGCAAATCAAGGTGTTCACCTCAATGAAGCCCTTATTGCTTTCTTCCAAGTCTTGTGCTTATCCTCCTCTATGCTGGTCTATTATTCTGTGAAATTCTTATTTCTCTTTCGTTTGAACGCGGGAATCTTTTTAATTTAATTATACTTTCAGGCATTAGAGGGGCTATCCTGCTATTTTATACTTCTTGGAGGTCTCCATTGTAAAAACAACACGCCATAGTAATATCAAATACAATTTCGGCCAATTGACAAAAAAAGTGTAATAAAAAATGCAAAATACTAAAAAAGGGTGAGTTTGAGACTAATTACCAAAAAGGGGTAAATTTTGCTGAGGTGGAAAAGGTGAGTGCGGGACGCTAATTATAATAGCGTTTTCAAGGTCCGGACGCTATTTTGTATAGCGTCCGGGGGAAAAAAATTGAAAAAAGAGCTGGACGCTATTCAAAATAGCGTCCAGCTCCAATTTAAAGGTTGGACGCTACTTATAGTAGCGTCCAACCTTTTTTTTTAATTTTTAATAATTTTATTTTATATTTTAAATAAAATATAAATATTATTTTAATAAATAAAATTATAATATGTAATATTATATATTATAATATTTTTATTATAAATATTATTTTTTAATTTAAAATTAAATTAAAATTTAAATAAATAAAAAATTAAAATTAAAAAATAAATAATTAAAAAAATTTAAGAAAAGTTGGACGCTACTATAAGTAGCGTCCAACTTTTCTTTAAATTTTTAATTATTTTATTTTATATTTTAAATAAATTAAAAATATTCTTTTAATAAATAAAATTATAATAATTAATATTATATATCCTATAATATTTTTAATTATTTTATTTTATATTTTAAATAAATTAAAAAAATAAAAAATTATAATAAAAATATAAAATAAAATAATTAAAAAAATTAAACTATAAGTTGCGTCTAATTTTCTTTTTAAGCCTTTTTAATTATTTATTTTTTTAATTTTAATTTTATATTTTATTAAATTTAAATTTAAATTTAAATTAAAAAAATAATATTGATAATAAAAATATTATAATATATAATATTATAATTTTATTTATTAAAATAATATTTATATTTTATTTAAAATATAAAATAAAATTATTAAAAATTTAAAGAAAAGTTAGACCTACTTGTGTCCAACTTTTCTTAAATTTTTTTAATTATTTATTTTTTTTTTATTTTAATTTTTTATTTATTTAAATTTTAATTTAATTTTAAATTAAAAAAATAATATTGATAATAAAAATATTATAATATCTAATATTATAATTTTATTTATTAAAATAATATTTATATTTTATTTAAAATATAAAATAAAATTATTAAAAATTTAAAGAAAAGTTGGAGTAGCGTCCAACTTTTCTTAAATTTTTTTAATTATTTAATTATTTAATTTTAAATTTTTATTTATTTAAATTTTAATTTAATTTTAAATTAAAAAATAATATTGATAATAAAAATATTATAAAATATAATATTATAATTTTATTTGTTAATATAATATTTATATTTTATTTAAAATATAAAATAAAATTATTAAAAATTTAAAGAAAAGTTGGACGCTACTTATAGTAGCGTCCAACTTTTCTTAAATTTTTTTAATTATTTATTTTTTTTTATTTTAATTTTTTATTTATTTAAATTCTAATTTAATTTTAAATTAAAAAAATAATATTAATAATAAAAATATTATAATACATAATATTATAATTTTATTTATTAAAATAATATTTATATTTTATTTAAAATATAAAATAAAATTATTAAAAATTTAAAGAAAAGTTGGACGCTACTTATAGTAGCGTCCAACTTTTCTTAAATTTTTTTAATTATTTAATTTTAATTTTTTATTTATTTAAATTTTAATTTAATTTTAAATTAAAAAATAATATTTATAATAAAAATATTATAATATATAATATTATAATTTTATTTATTAATATATAATATTATAATTTTATTTATTAAAATAATATTTATATTTTATTTAAAATATAAAATAAAATTATTAAAAATTTAAAGAGAAGTTGGACGCTACTTGTAGTAGCGTCCAACTTTTCTTAAATTTTTTTAATTATTTATTTTTTAATTTTAATTTTTTATTTATTTAAATTTTAATTTAATTTTAAATAAAAAAATAATATTCATAATAAAAATATTATAATATATAATATTACATATTATAATTTTATTTATTAAAATAATATTTATATTTTATTTAAAATATAAAATAAAATTATTAAAAAAAAAAAAAGGTTGGACGCTACTATAAGTAGCGTCCAACCTTTAAATTGGAGCTCCACGCTATTTTAAATAGTGTCCAGCTTTTTTTTCAATTTTTTCATCCGGACGCTATTTTGAATAGCGTCCGGGCCTTAAAAACGCTATTATAATTAGCGTCCCGCACTCACCTTCTCCACCTCAGCAAAATTTATCCCTTTTTAGTAATTAGTTTCAAACTCACCCTTTTTTAGTATTTTACATTTTTTTATTACACTTTTTTTGTCAATTGCCCTACAATTTCTATACGCCAACTACTTTCCTCTCCCCTTCCAAATTCCACTCCCACTATCCGCTCCATTTCCTCCTTCACCCAACTCCGATTCAACTCTAATCCAACCTACTCCTCTCAACCCACCTCATTCTTCGACTCCTCCGCCTCTCTTCTCTCCGACCACCGCCTTCTCACAACTTTCCCGTCCGCTTCCTATCCCAAAAGGCTAGCCATGGAAAGCTCATAAATCTCGATCTGTCTCAACCAAGCGAAGCTCAAGGTGCACTACATCTGAAACAAGAGGAGAAAGAAACTGAATTGGTTGATGGTAAGGCCTGTTAGGAGAACCAGTTGCGATGGGCGTTTATACAGAAAGTTTATGGGGTTGTAACGACACAGGTTTTTGCTACTGCTGCTATTTCTTCGTTTATGGTGTTCAACCAACATGAGGTTAACTTTTTCGTTCAATTTCCTCATATCTTTCCTGGCCTCTGTGTCGCCGTTCTTGCCAGTATGTAACCCTTTTCTTGGCCTTTTTTTCTTTTTTCCCGGGTTGGTATTGATTTTGATTTCTTGACTTTGAGATTTTGTGCTCGCTTGTTGCTTGTTAATCCATATTATTTATTTGATTTTTGCATGTAACATTTGCTTTTTTGCTTTTCATTTTTATTTGTTGATTTCTCTCAAACGGAGTTCGGGATAGGATTTTATTAGCGGATTATGTTTGATTCCAAAGATTTTGGTTAACTGTATTGTTGCTTCATGAGTGGTAGGATATGAAACTCGAGTATCCAAATCTTTATTTTGATGCAAAGATAGCAACTACAGAGAAAGACTTCTCGGGCTCTAGCACAACAAGCGTCAATCAGTTGACACATCTTTGTCTCCTGTTGCACTTCTTTTCAACCCATTGTTCTTTTGCCTTTCTTTAAAAAACTCAACTAGTAGCATTGAAGATGGATTCCAATAAATTTCTTGATGTCATACCAACATCCGTTTGCTCTTGTTAGCTTGCACATGTTAAGTTGTGTGTGCTCATGGCTCAAGTAGCTGTCGTATCAGAAGATATTGTTCATATTTTGGAATCCTGTCTTATCTATCCTATGTCCTGAATTTTTAGCATTGAAATGCAAGCAATTTCTCATCAGCCAAAAACTTTGCAGCTCCATATACCACACGTTGGTATGAACACAAGTACCCCCAAAACCTCATTTCCCTGGGAGCTTTCACCTTGATTCAGGGTCTCACGGTTGGTTTGTGCTGTTCTGCTACTGATGGTATGTATGTCCTTCATCCATTGGTAATTTCATATGTATTTCATTGGTTTTGTAATGATGACTGCTGATTATAAGTGTAACAAGTCTCTCGGTGTTCACTGGGTTCTTGCTGGAAAGTAGTGCTTGAGGCATTAGGTCTAACTGCAGCCGCGTTCAGCTCCTTCACTGGGTACAATTTTTGGGCTGCCAGGAGATGCAAAGATTCAGCTTCCTTGGGCCAATCTTGTTCCCTTCGCTTGTTACCCTTGCCGCTGCCACTGTGCGGCAGGTAAATTCTCAAATTTTATTTTGTATCGAGTGTGGCCGTGTGGGCTTGGCTTATACACGCACAAGTGGCTGATATAGTAGTTTTTGTGCTGTCATGCAGATATTTTTCCCACTTTCCTCTGGCCCTGCATCATTAATCTTCAGTGGAGCTGGTGCAATGGCGTTCATGGATTATGTTGTTTACGACACTGACAGGCTAATCAAGTGCTTCAACTATGATCAGCGCTTAACAGCCTCGGTACATCTTTACTTGGACGTGATAAACTTGTTCCTTTATATCATGCGGACCATGGTAGAGCTGACTGTGTACATCGATGCAGACACTGTGACTGAGGAGATCGTTGGAGACTAGTATCTTGGCGTAAATGCTCAGAAGCTTTCTGGAATGCGTTGGAAGCAGAACTAGCCTATACTTGGCTTTGTTTTAAAGTTGAAACTTGGAATTAGTGTTAGCCTATGCTTGGCTTTGTATGATTATGCGAAGCTTTCTTAATGCGTCAGGGTACATGTCAAAGTTTCAAAACTGAATTTGCTGTGTATTACACAAGACTTTCGAGTAGATCCAATCATCCAACGATTACAATTAGGGTGTGCACTTGTTCAATTTGATTTAAAAAATATTCGAATTAATAGTTGATCTTTACTAATTAAATTTATTTAATCGTTAAATCAAACCAAATTACTAAATATAATATCTTGGTTAGCGTAATCCAAATTATCAGTTTTTTTTTTTAAATAATATTTACATTAAACATTAAATTATACATAAATTTGATAATTTTGTTTAATTTTGTTTTTTTTTAACTATAAAAACGAAATTAAACAAACTAAAAATTTCAAAAACCCAAGTTAAATTGACTTAAGTAAATAATTGAATTAAAAAAAATTAAAAATTAAAAATCAGTGGGCTCCTTTCTATTGGATTTCCAAGCATAAGGCCATCTAGAATAAAAAAATAAAAAATAAAAACAGTTTTTTTACATAACAAAGTTGCACTGGCAGTTGCATTTCTCAAACTTAAGAAAATCTAATTCGATCACTTTCCATACATATGTAACAAATATAATTACAAAAGTACCCCTAAATATGTAATAATATGAAGAGGGGGAGTATAGCCTGACCTTCTAAGGTTGGCTTTTTTTTTTTTTAATTTTTCGCTTGCGAACGTAAGATTCAGGCCGCCATTGGGCATCGAAGAAATTACAAATTCCAATTGCGGTGAGCTTTGCTTGCCAAGCTATATGGACAGCTTTGTTGCTTCTAAGGGATGCTTGGCAAGTGAAGCTCTAAGGGATGCTTCTTTTCTCTGTAATCCCTTAATTTCTATAACTAGAGCAGAAACTAGGAATAGATTTGCCAATATACTTATTAATCTTCACCTTTTCATCTCATCTGAATTTCCGGAAATAAATATGGAATGACCCATGGAATTTAAAATGTCCCATAAATCAGTAATCACCATTAACCTGTTGAAGACAACTCGAGACTCGAGAGAGCTTAGCATGTCCAGATCAGAGGAAATATGGGAACTAATTGCCTAGCAATCTTGGCGTTATCCACCTAAGGGGATGACCCAGGAATGGCACAAATTCCTCCTATGTGATACTAGTGGTAGTGGGATTGCACTCTCATGTGTAATTATTGTCTTTCCTTACCCCTTAGTTTTGAGTGTTTGCCCCTTTTCGTTAACTGAAGAGAGAAAGCTTAAGTAGACAGCATATGCTTGCTCTTTGCCAATAATTCCATTCAATCAATATTGACATCTATAGAAGATAAAACTGAGATAGTAACATGAATTCAATCATTGAAACTCAACGAGGAAAACTATGATGACAAAATAATTACGTAACTATGACACTAAAAAATCATTTTTCACATGTAAATAATCAACTAAAGAGTAGCAACTCGTATATACTTACCATCCTTGTGTCATGGTTTACTAGATTCGTCATCTTCATCATCTATGTCCCAACTCAAGTCCTCCTCTTCGTCTGCAGCACTCAACCGCTTGCGCAAATCTAGTCTACTAGTACTTGTCGAGCTACCCAATTTTTCCCCTTTGCTTTCATCAATATCTTCAATTTCATCCCATCCAAGGTCCTCCTCTGGCAACAATGACTGGCTTGAAATCACTGATACATCGCTATCTTTACACGACTCGCCGTTTTCGCCCTTGACATCCACTGCTGCTGCCTTCTCCTCAATTTTCTCCAGCTTATCATTGCCTTTCTCCATTTCGTCTTTGACATTTTTATTATGACCCTCAGAGCTTTCACTGTAATCACCCTTCTCTGGCTTTAAACTTCCAATAGACTGACCTTCTACCAAAGACCCATTGCTCTTATCGTCCCCCTCCTTGTCTTCACCATCAAAGTCCCAGGTCAAGTCCTCTTCCTCGCCAGAAATTGCTTTCTTAACAAGCAAGGCTCTGGTTTCCTCTGCTTGCTTCAACTTGTGCACCCTATAGAAATACCTACTCCAAAAACCTTCATTATCTACTCTATCAGGCACTACCTCATTATAAATTTCCTTAACAAACCCATTTTCACTAATTAATTTCTCAATCTCCTCTTTTTTCTCTTCCAGTGAAAAAGACCCTAATCTCCATCTATCAAACTCAACCTTATCCTCTGGTTCAGTACAGTAAGTATTTAAGTCACACTGTATTGCACGCACTTGCATATCAAAACGGCTATACCGCTTCACGCTCAAAGACTGTTGCTTACTATGACTATGATGTTTATCAGAGGAATCTGAATCTTCATGATCTGGAGCTAGAATAGAGTCCCTACCATGAGAGATTATTTGAGCAGTGGATCTCCAAACGGTGGCTCCGATGTCGTCGATGGCTTGTCCGACGGTCTCCAGCGATTCCTGGGCGACCGAAGCACCGACCTCGAAAGAAGCCGGAAGGTCCTTGACAGCACGCGAGGCTACTTCCCGGATAACCGCCGTCTCCTTTCTGAGGCCAGATCCGAATTCCTCGAAATCCTTGCGGTAGGATTCGATGACGGACTCTGATGTGGTGGTCAGGGTCTTGAAGAGCCCGCCGAAGGACCATGTGGGGTTGGCAGTAGGGCTGGGGTTGGGATTTGAGTTCTGGGATTGTGAGAGGGAGGTTGGAGTACCGGGCTGGGATGTGGGTGAATCTGGGGGAGTTGGTTCGTCTGAGAAGACGGATTTGAAGAAATTCATTGGAGCAAGGAAAGGCAACTAGAAATTGGGGGAAATTAGTGTGATTTCGATATAATTAGGGATTGGGATATATATACAGAGAGAGAGAGAGAAGGCAGCGAGTCATGGGAAGGATACTGGGCTCTGAAAGCACGCGAGGAATTTCATTTGTATTAACCGACTTACCGTGGTGGACTTCGATTGGAGCCAAAGTTCAGTGGTTTCCAAAGCCATGGCTCTATCGATTTCTAATTGGGGAAGGAGCTTGGGTGTTTTTTTTTTGACAAAAAGACTTTTTTAGCCCTAACAATTATATATAAAGTCTTATCAATTTATTTTATTATTTCAATTCTTAACGATTACTTTTTAATCAAATAATCTCTTATTAGTCTATTTAAAATCTTGATAATTATTATTATAGTTACATAAATTTTTATTAATTTAATTAATTTATTTAAATATTTAATAATTAATTTTAAATTAAAATATTAAAAATTTAGATCAAAGAAGTTTAATTTCTATCACGTAATTTATACATAATAAACAGATATTTAATTGACATTAATTTTTATTACATAACCTAAAAGCTAAATTTTTTATTATTTTCTTTCTCTCTCTCTTTCTTTACGACTTAATTTCATTAATAGAAGATAAATGATTGAAAATTATGTACCATCATTGCCATTTAGCATATCTAGTACTAAATTTAATACTTTTCTGCATGTGCCGTGCTAAATATAGAAGAGGAGCTTTATGCGTTGCACGATCTAATGGCACGGGGTATGCTAGACTCTTTAATGGAGCATAAATAACATCAAACAGGGGCTTGTAAAAGCGAATATTTGTTTCATAGAGACTTAAAAGTATTAAATAAATTGACAATTACTTATTTGATTCAAAGAGTAATTATAATGAGTTTAAGATGATAAACTAAATTGATAATAACTTATTTATGTAATACCCCAAAATTTTAAATTTTATTATTTTATGAGCATTATTGGTATTTTAATTTTATTTAAATTTTAGGAAATTTTTTGAGATTTTTTTGATTTTAAAAATCGGATTCGAATTTCCGAAAAAATAAACTTTGATGATTTTTAAAAATTAATTTAAAGACCACGTGGCAAAACTAAAAATATATTTGAAATCCATGAATTTTTCTGAGTTTTCTGAAATTTTTTCGGAATTTTTGGACCTCGTTTTCGGTCTCGAGGCAGAGTAAAAATTCAAAATTTAGTATCCTGAATCGGATCGGCCGAATCGAATTGGACCGGATCAGACCGGTCGAATCGGACCGGCCTTTTCTTTTTCTTCCTTCTTCCTCCCACGAGCGTCTGACCTCCTCCCCTTCTCTCTCTCTTTTCTCTCTCCTCCCTCCTCCCCTTACCGCGCCGCCACCTCCCCTGCCTCCCCACCTCGCCGGCGCGCCAACTCAGCCCTCCCCCACGGCCGGCCGTCGCCTGGAATGTCGGAAAACGGCTCCGGAAATGACGCGCAGCGCGCCCACGACTCCTCGACTTCCCGACCAAAATTCGGTCGATCCGGCCACCAATCGGACCGGGTCTTGTGTCTAAACTCATCTACTCGTCGAGAGCTTTGCATAGACACCAAGAACACCGAAATCCATAGAGCAGTTTGTCCAATTTTTGCCCGGGAAGTTTTAGCCCATTTTGATTTTTGGGCTAGATTTCTCACAAACCGTAAACCCCACGAGAAAACCGAGAGTACCAGAGCGCTCCACTCATCGAGAGCTTCGCGGGGATATAAATTTCAAAATTTTTCGATACCGTTTTTCGGTGGGTCCTATGGAACTTCGCAGTGTTTTTCCGAGCATTTAATGAGCTTAGAAAATTCTGAAAAATTTATGTACTAACCCCCGTGTTGTGGGCTTCGTGTAGGTATCCTCAATTCGTGAAAATTCGATAGTTGTCTGGGTCTGTGAATTTCCGGCTAGACAGACCCGTTACCGGAAAAGTCTCCGAATTGGACCAAGGTTTTGGCTACCCCCCTATTGTCAGACATCCCAAGCGCATTCCCGAAGTCGGAATCGGCAAAGGTAAACCCGAACCTTGCTTTTTCTTAATTTTCTAGTGCTTAAATAGGATTAAAAATCCATAAAATATTTTTGGTAGCTCAGAAAATTATGATTCTTTTCGCAATAGCCTAGTAATATTGTTAAGGACCGCGGAGCAAAGTTTTAGAATTTTTAGAGCTTATTTGGGCAGTTATTGCAAAAATGATCAATTATAAGGACTAAATTGAAATTTTACATATTGTGATGGATGACTAATTTGATGGGCCCAGGAGGGGCTGTGTGATGTGATTGAGTTGTGGATATATGGGTTGTGGATATAGAAGTGTGTTTTAAGCCCTTTTGCAGGTTGGGTAGGTCGTAGGTATAGGAGAGACTCTGCCGGATTTTCGGCACGACTTATGACGTATTTGATCTTTTCTTGATTTGTATTGAGTCATGTATTAAATAATTGTAATGTAATTGTCAGGTGAGCCGGGACAGCCTTCTTCCTCCGCCCAGCCGCCACAGTGACCGTTGTCAAGTCTGTGAGTAAAATATTAATTTTAATTGTAATTTCACTATTATTATATGTTCAAGCATGCCCATGCATCACTTATATGCATATATCTATGTAGATAAACTTTAAGCACGATTTATGTTGCATTCATAACTGTGAAAGTGCCATGTATGTTGTTGTGGTAATTTGGAGCAGTGTGCGTGCGTTAGTGTGCGTGTGATGTGGTGTGGACTATGGATAGGACGGGTAGTCATGGCTTGAGTTCTTCACTGGGACCCGATCCTTCGGGGGGTAGTTACGGCTTGAGTTCTTCGCTGGGACCCCCGATTTGGTTTATCAAGCGAAAGTCCGGCTTGAGTTCTTCGCTGGCACCAGGTTGGATTTAAGAGAGCTATATAGGGGATCAGCTCCCATATATTATGATTGATACTACAGGGTGTGTGAGTGCTCCAAATTACCTTTTTGATGTTATGATGTGAAAATGTTGTTGATGTTGCATTTCACTCTACAGGGTGCATTAGTTTTAGATAGTTATAGAGATTATGGTTAAAATTGATATTTTACTCTCTGAGTCGAACGCTCACTCCTGTTCAATATTTTTTCAGGCTACAGAAGGATTTTATTGTGGTTAACCTGCTTTTCTCCCTCGCAGGTTGTTTATCAATATTTGTGTAATTTTATTTACTCCTAGAATTTCCGCATGTGATAGAAATATTATTTGAATTGGGTCTGTAAACTAAATTGTTATTTTGAGCCTGTAAACATAACATTCTATGCATGATTGATGGATTGGATGAGGGAGCTGAGCTCCCATTTATTTTTATGATGATGAGTATGTGGAGGATGAGCTGAGCTCCCCAATTGATGTTATATTTTGTTTACAGGTCGGGTGCGTCAAAAACTCTCCGTTGAAAGGTCCACTTTATGGCCGGACTCCGTCCGGTTGATTTCTTGATATTGGGCCCAAATGGGCCTTAGAGTTGGGTTAATGAACAGTTAGGCTTACCATGGGCCTCGGAGGCTTTAGGCTGGCCCAGGTCCTAGTGCCGGTCCGGCCCATAGGTTTGGTCGTGACAATTTAACTCTAAAAGTAATTATCAATGACTTATAAAGGTCAACTAAATTAATAAGCACTTATTTAAGTCTAAGAGTAATTGTCAGGAATTTAAAATTATTTTTTATTTATTTTTTTATTTTTTCAAAGAGGAAAGAGCTTAACTTTTAACTAGGGCTATACATGATTTTTTAGGGTGTTAAATTATTATATTGAAATCCAAAAAGAATGTTTGAATAAAATTTAAATTGCATTCTTATTTATTATTTTGATTCAATTATGATTTTTCATTGAAAACTTATTTGACTCTAAAAATAATTATCGAGAGTTTAAAATGACTTTTTATTTTTTAATTTTTCAAAGAGGAAAGAGCTTGACTTTTAACTAGGGCTATGCAAGATTTTTTAGGGCGTTAAATTACTATATTGAAATCCAAAAAGAATCATTTGAATGAAATTTACATTGCATTCATATTTATTATTTTGATTCAATTATGATTTCTCATTGAAAACTAAATTGAAATCACATTGAACTGTATTGAATTGAAATTGAATCAAATAAGCAACTTTGTACATATATTTTATAATTTTAATATATATATATTAAGACTATAATACATATAAACATAATTTATTTTTAATTATAAATATACATAATTTAATATTATCTTTATTTTTTTAACTTTTTAAATAATTTTAATTATAAATGTATTAAATTATTTTGAAATTCTAATTATATGACTAAATCATATTTTATTCAAATAATATAAATTTTAGTTTTTAATTATATATATATATATATATATATATATTAGTTAAAGATTATATAATTAAAAAATATAAAATAATATTCTTATTAAGAAATATAAAATATAATTTTATATTAATATTATTATTTTAATATTAATATTATTATTTTTACTGACGTTTTGATATAAAAAATTTAAGATTGTTTTTATTATTTTTAAAATAACACTAAAATATTGTAATTTTAAGTGTAAAAATCAAAATTCAAACTAAAATTGAAATTAAAATTGAATTATAACTAATCTAGAATCATACTGAAATTTTATAGAACTTAACTGGAATTAAAACTTAATTATAATTCCTAAAAATTAAAGAAAACATTAGATTTTGATTCTTAAATAAAACCACACCAAAATTAAACCGAACACACACAACTGATCTATATTCAACGGGATTAGTCTGCTTAATAGACATAGGTTAGAGATTAATTTTTTATTAGAATAATATAATTTGAATAAACAATGAAATTAAATATTTTACTTTACCTTCCATTTCCTCAAAATAACCTAACTTCACCTCTCGCACTCCTCACAAACAAAATAAGGGAAAAAGAAAACCACGTAAAGTTTCAGTAACAAAACAAAAGGATGGCTTGGCCTACAATGGTGAGTACGAAGTAGCATTCACCTATGCGAGACTGCAGCTGAAAGCCAGATCAAGAGGGCATCCAAAAACATGCTACAAAGAATCAACCATTATTATTTCCATGCTCTGGCAAATATTATTTCTGCCACACTCCGCATATTTTCTCAATAACCAAAGACTATCCAGCACAAGCAAAAGCACTATTGCAAAATCATGTTCAACCAGAATACCCAGACCCACTCAATTCTCGCCCTACCACCAACCCTATTAGATTTCATCCAAACAACTCAAGCACTACTCGAGGCAATCTCCTCAGTTTCCTAATCTAAATTAAGATAATGCATGCTAATTTAATTTTCCTTGATGAGCAACAATCATAGGCAGAATCCAACAATCTGTTGAAATTATATTTCATGTATCATATGCATTTCCAATGCTAAAAACACCAGTCTTGAACTAGAGAAGGGTAAAAAAAAAAATAAAATAATAAAATAAAATAAAATCTTAAATCCCTGAGTGTTGCACAAACAAGATCAAAAGCAAGAAAAAAAGAAAAAAAAAACTCCATATATATAATGCCTTCGACCACTCAAAAACAACAATTTTTAGACTCGTTAGATCGAAGAACAATATTTACTCGTTATGACTTAGGTGAAATTACAATCACATCTCTCTCCCACTAGTGCTTGAAACTCCCTGAAAACTACTTATTGGCAAACCACAATTGCAGGTCATCGTATAGAATTAGCATGAACCGCAAGGTGATATCTCTATAAAAAATGGAAAAAACTGTTACTAAGATAAGGACCCAACTATCCAAAATTGGCTGACGTGATAGTCTCTTAATTTAACTGATTATCAGTTCTTTTTCCTCTTCAAATTGCTCACCCTCAGCACCTGAAATGGAGGATGAACACAGGAAAAATTACAAAATTTTGCACAGAACAATCATTTAATAACATTATTTCAAGGGGAGATCCATTTGCCACTTGTACATATCTGGTAGCAGTGTAGCAGGACAATATCATAATTGTACTTGCCTTTTCCAACAGAGAGATTACTAAGCAGTTCCACCAATCTTTCATTAGCTTTTGCCAAAATTACTTTTATATCTGGTGGCTTGTTAGGATTAGCAACAAAAACCTGAGTGAAGACCAAGGGATTGAAAACTCTGAATGAGATCCATGGATGACAATTTCTGCTGCAAACTATTATCCAAGCTGCAAAGATAGGAATTGTTGCTTTAAGTGGTGTGCGTTTCAGAAAGGAAGGCTAATGACAATGCCTGAGTGTACCAGAACCACTGTTTGTTTTTCTTTTTTTCACGCACAGAGGAAGGGGGGGGGGTGTTGGGGGGAGGGTGGAAAGAGAAAATAGAGAGAGTAGGACTGTGCCAATTATATGTGAACCTAAATACAATAAAACCAACTTGCATGCTAAAATGCAGTAAAAACACACAAAAAGAAAAAAAAGTTGAAACTCTCCCTTTTGTTCAGGTGGCATTTCAGGGGATAAAGGAAAAGAGATTTGTTTATAAATATATGATCCATATCAAATTACCAACAAAATACTCAACTCAACTAAGCTTTTATCCAAAAAATTTATTGGAGTCGGTTATATGGATTCTCTTTCTCTACTCTAAACGATTTTTTGTTAAATCCTAGCAAATGTATAATGCTTCTAGGTCATGTTGTACTACTCTCCTCCAAGTCAGTTTAGGTCTATCCATTCTTTTCTTTCTATTCTCTAACCCAATATGCTCTATTTGTCTAACTGGAGCCTCCATATGCCTATGATTCAGATGACCAAACCACCTCAATCTCCCTTTCTCTCAACTTATCTTCAATTAGCACCACTTCTACTTTTTTTTTTCTAATACTCTCATTACGGACCTTATCTATTCTAGTATGGCCACTCATCCACCTTAACATTCTTATCTCCGCAACTCTCGTCTTAGACACATACAGCTGCTTCATTGCCCAACACTCACTACCGTATAAGGAAGAGTAGTACATGCTTATTTTCATCTGCTAGACTGCAAGTAAAATTACCAACTAAATAAGGAAGAAAAAATTCCACATGCTAAAGCACATGCTTATTTTCATATGCTAGACTGCAAGTAAAATTGATGGCCTCCCTCCACAGTGTAGCCAAGCTGGACTTCAGGGGAAACTAAACTATTAGCCAATAATATACTTGCTCTATAAAAGAAAGGCTCTAGTTCCAATGGTATGCACCAACATGGAAGGTCTTGGGATTGAATTTTAAAACATGATCATGGGGAAGCAGCAATGTCATTGGAATGGGATAGCTCAGCATCAGAATTTTTTTGCTTGATCCCTCAAAAAATGACAGAAAAAGATAAGATCACAGAATGAGATTGCAGAACCTTGAAAATGTGGAAAGCTGAGATCTGAATTTTTTTGCTCGAGTCCTGCTCACAGCCAGAAACAAAGTAGATAAAATGGTCACACTACAAATTAGTAATTATAAATGATTCAAATATATATTCAAAAGGAAAAAAAAATCTATTATAGCTCAAGATATCCATGAGCTCACAGAAGTATCAAATACCACTTCAAGTCTGTAACACACCAAGAAGGCAAAGTGAGACAATCTTAGCATCTTATCAGACAGACAGGTAAAAAGCATGAAGCTTTGATGGCTAAACTGCATATTGGATATTTAAAAACTCAGACTGCGAGTAACCAAAACATTTTTACTTTCCTATATATAGAAATACTTCACTTCACACATTAATCCATCCCACGAGAAGCAGTGAAACCCTCCATAATTTTGTGTCCTGAGAATAGGTATAGCATCATACTCAAATCATTTAACAGCTCTCAAGCTAGTTCAGAATCAAAATTGTAATGACTTCCCATGAAAAAAGCATTCAAGAATTCTTGTGTGACGCATAGAACACAAATGGGGAGTAAACTTTTCCGCTAGAATAAACTGGAAAGCCAGCAGATAGATACGCCCAGGTGCCAATTCTGATGAGATTGTTTAGTTTCTTTATACTAAGGGATCAAATAGACATTAGAACTACTACTGTTTGTAGAACAGAACTAAAAGACATACAAACCTGATTATGGGAGAGCAAAAGATACAGAGAGTTATCCTGTTACTAAAAATTATATAATTCCAATTGCGGCCTCATGTATTTTCACATGATATTAAGGGGGTTCCACTCTCAGTAATCAAAACAAAACATTAGAATCAGAGAGGCCCCTTCTTGTTCAAGGCTTTTAGCTCTCTAATTTCATGTCTTTTTGGGCTTTTTTGAGCTCAGTCAGGATTCTAACTTTAATAGCTATCAGCTATATGGTACAATTGCTTCAAAACACCCATCTAATCCATGTACAACATATCCAATTCGTCAAACAAAAAAAATCCAAAATTAAGATGTAAGAAATAGAATGAAAATGAAAATTGCCATGCCTTCAGCAATGTCATCATGACTTTTAAGTATCGAACTTCTAAAACATAGTGCTTCATTATATGAGAATTTGGAGCCTCCAAAAGGAATTCCGAGAGAAGCTAAATCCACTACGTAGTCCTGTTAACTTACGGATCAAAACAACGGCAGTGTAGAATTTAAGAACTTATAGTAGAAACTAACCTTCAATGATTGCCTTCTTGTCACATAATTAGGAGATGTCAACAGATTTTCATACAGATAAAAGAACTGGAAAAACAATGCCTTATCATATTAGCCATCTTACACAGGCAACAAAATAAGATAAGGATAAGAAGAATAAGCCAATATAATTGAAAAGAGTTGTCTTCACTGTCCACACCATACAGTTTCCCTTATCATATTAGCTATCTTACAAACAAAATAAGATAAGAATAAGATGAATAAGCCAATATAATTGAAAAGAGTTGACTTCACTGCCCACACCATACAGGTGCACAAAATCAGTGAAAGATTCACTCTTCTACATAAGCATCAGGAGTTCAGATAAGTTGTCATCCTCCTCATTTACTTGGATACCACTAATTTATTATTCATAAACAAAAAATGATTCTTGACAAAGATACTAAGTAACTGCCACAAATAGATGGACATATTCTTAATAAACATTGAGATCTATCCAGAATCATATCATGAGAATGACTAGCAGGAAGTGTACCTCATCATAGTGTGCGGTAAGAAATTCAGCAACCACGGTGCCATGTTTAGTAAGCAAATCCTGGCAACCATCTATTTACAAACATGTAAAAAGTGCATAACTGGACGCTTAAAGACTATGTAAAGTATGGATAACTGGAGGCTTAAAAACTAACAGGTAAACATAAAGAAACTGGAACTTACAAACTCATACATCTGACCTTCAAAGTAGAGAAAGCATCACAAGCAGCATCAAAGTTTGGCAATTCCACAAATTTGAAGAACAATTCAAAGCTTGCAGACTCTAATATGTATCTGAAAAATCACTACAAATATTAACAGTGTAAAAGCTTGAAATTTGATTGCCTTAATGTTAGTAAAGTTTCTTTTACAAATGCAGTCAACGTTGACAACGTCATTAAGGACTCACAAGTTACAACAACCATATAAGAAATTGATGTAAAGGTTGATGTCTTACTTAGCAAGCGTTGGAAATTTGATGCACTCCCTTAACGTAAGTCCACAGTTCAAGGCAATTTCCTTGTTATCATAGCTGCTTCCAAAAGGCAACAGTGAGTTCCACATGATCTCACACCGTAGAATTTTTTAATAAGAAGGCAACGCAGCAACTCAAGAATTCAACTCTTTTTTCACTTTGCACAACTTTTTGCAAAAATGCAATTACTGATTTCATGAATTTGTTTTAACCATAATACTTCAGCACTTCACAAAAATATACCTGTCATATAAGGCTGCTTGAGCATAGATATTGACACTTTTGCAGTTTAAATCAGTGGAAGAGTATATTAAAATTTCATAAAATAGCTGACTGAATATTAAACGTATAAACATAGTCCATTACTGTTCCTCAAGTCCAAGTAACATAGCTTTAACTAAAAAGACAATAGTCAAAGAGAAAACTGCATGGTCAATAATAATGCACATTTCTTATGCTTAATGGTTCTTTGCCCTCATTGGAGTTAAACTACTACACTGCCTACAAGTCTACAACTCTAACATTCTCTATTTCAGCTTTGAGCTTCACTGACCATACCAGAGCCAGGTTGCCTATAAAACATAAATCCTGAAGTATGCATGGTGTGAGAATCAACAAATCCTCTCTCTTCAACTTTTTGCAAAATCAAAATTCATTTTCCAGTTTGTGATGTTCAAAATATGTCTCTGTCCTTCCGCACAGAACTTTAGACCCTTATGGCCTAGGATGCACGGAAACGGGAGGCGGGAGCGTTTCCCCGTTCTGGAAACGTTTCCTCGCCGGAAACGTTAGGACACGGCGAGGAAACGTCTCCGGGCCGTTTCCGTAATTCCTTGAAATCGGAAACGCGTTTCCTTCGCCGGACACGCGTTTCTTTAAAAAAAAAAAAATTGCGTCTCCAGGAAGAAAGGAGAAGGCAAAGAAAGAAGAAGAAAAAGAAGAAGAAGAAGAGGAGAAGGAGGAGGAGTACCTGGTGGGGCAGCGTGCCGGCGATGGGAGGTCTGGTCTCTGCTTCCTTCCCCATCCGATGCTCTGCCAAGCAGCCTCCCTTCCCCGATGGCGCTGCTCCTTCTTCAAGGCTCTGCTCCTTGCCCGAATCTCCTGTTTGAATTTTTTTTTTAATCATTATTTTTTTTTTTTTCAATTTTCACTCTATTAAAACTTCCCACCTCCATTTTCAGCATTTTAATATTAATTTTATTATTTTATATATTTATTATTTTAATTATTTATAATTATAAATATATAAATAATCTAATTAATTAATTTCATTATTTTTTTTTAATATTTAAATTTATTATAATTAAAACTTTCAAATACACGCATACATATATATATTATTTATTTATAAATATATATCTATATTTTTTATATTTACACATTTTACACACATTTTCATTTCTTATATTTTTTAAAATGTCATTTTTCAATGTCCTTTTCCACATTTTCACACGTATCCGCGTTTTCGTTTTCGTGCCACGTAGCTTATGGCCAGATATATGTTACATGCAATTATCAGGAAAGCCATGAAGGAAACCCAAGAAGAAAGAGACACAAGAAACAGAACATGCATCTCAAAAGTTCTTCAGACATATTAATAGTATTAGCAACAGAAAAAGGCAGGAGGATATTATGTAAGCTTACTACACGACAAGAAAGTCTAGTAATTCAAAATGGTTCTCTATGTATTCTACAGAGCAATATTTGGAATCAACCTTTTGCTTCAACAACATGGACCAACAATGGACTAAATCCTTTCTTGCCTGAGTTAAAAAGATATATATCACATCAATGCATGCAAATATACTCAGAATGCTTGTCAGAGTGCTAGGAATAGTTCAAACTCACTTCCCATCCCAAATTAGGGAGTTGTGAATCATAAGCACGAGAACATCCTCTTTACAAACTTCAAGCACCAGCTGTGAAACTCGATCCAGATTTGGTTCAACCTCACCATCTCCGCAGAGCATACATCTCACTGCCAGAAGATTTTTCTCAACTTCTTCCATCGCCTATGGGGAAAGGGGAGAAAAAAAAGTCAAACACCTTGTTTAAAGAAATGGCAGTACTAAAAACTTCTTCTCCTGGTTCGGCTTCCTCCCATAACAAAATTATTAATGGAGATTGGAATTTGATTGTGTTTAAATGCGAGAAGCAACATCGATCTCTGTGACCATTTCAACTGCCCTCCTTGGGCAGTGCTCTCTTCTAACATTTTAAAGCTCTTTTCCACCCACTTGCCGAGACCACTATCTAGTACATGTGCTGGGTCTTCAGCCAAGAGATTTGCAAGTTTGAAGCCTGATAGCAACCCTTCATGTAAACTGCCCATTGCCAAGCTAGCACCGAAAATATGAGGCTTCAAACACTCAAATGCCAAAATTACAGCAACTATTAATCACCAAGCAAAGGCCAACCATGATTTTCATTTCATTAGTATTATAACTAATGCCTAATTTATTGTTCTTGAAATCCACAAGCAACGTGGCTGTATTTCATTGTATCTGTAAGCAACAGTAAACAAGTCCCTAATTCTTTCCCACCTTTCCCTGGAGGATTATTTCACGATTGACCCAATCAGGCAACTAACCCGCAGAGATCAGAATCATTAAAAATTGTTGTAAAAGCATAATTGAATCATCAGTAATCTCATGGAAACAAAATAAGAAATCAGAATTTGACATCAAATCAAGCAACATTTTCGATTAAGCAGAAGCTTTAACTTCAACAACAGTTTTGTTATCAAGAGCCATGAGGCTGTCTTTCACCGCTTTTCCCACCTCTTGCAGCGTTTTAGGCCGAGATGGCTTGAAGAAGGAAAACGACATTACGTGATGATCGTCTATGAATCAATTTTTTTTTTTTTTTTGGCCAATGGTACCTGAGGATCGAACGGAGGACGTGTCCCAGGTTCTAGGTGCCCTTGCCGCTGGAACAAAGCCAGCAGGTTTGTTCTAGAGTTTCCCTCCCTCTACATGTCAATTTAGATCCTGCAAAAGCAGAAGTGGTTTTTGGCCCTGCAGGCACTAAATGATGCCACAATCCCTACCATATTTTATTTAACTAATAAAATTAAAAGTATGCTAAGCATATTTGGGTTAATAAAAAATGTTAAATTATCAATTTTAACCTGAGCATATTTATATGTATTTTTTTATATATTAAAGACACATACATATTTAATCAGGGATAAAAATAAATCACATTTTAAAATCATAATAATTTTAAATAAATTACTATTTTTATGTAATTAAAAAAAATATATAATTTATATTTAATGTGAAATTTCGAAAGACACGCTCTGCATGGGATCTCAATTAGAGTCCTAATCACATTGGTTACTCCAGAACGACGATAAAATTTACTTTTTTTTTTTTTCTTTCATGCTGCAAAGGCACACGCGCACCTGATGTGATTGTTGAGTATATTTAAAAGAATGTTCATGTATACATAAAGAAGGCGCATGTGTAATTTATGGATGCTACAGGCTACTGGGAAGGCTCGCATGGTTCACGACGACCAAGGTGTGAACTCACATTTTTCACGTATTATTTTTAGAAAAATTATTTTTTTAATATAAAAAATTTAACTGTTTTAAATTTCTAATATTAAAAGACATTTAATTTAATTTTAAACAATTGATTAATATTTTTAATTAATATAATATTTTGCTCAAAACATTGTACTAATTACTAAATACACTCTCAATATATTTAATAAATATAATTCTCTTAAGATTAATTCTCAATTAATCATTTCACTCACGCATAGTGCAATTATTTATTATTTTATTTTAATAATATAATTTAATATATATTTTATTATATATACATTATAATTTCAATTTTATATTACAAAATTTAATAATATTAAATTCTTAATTAATTATAATTTTATTTTAAAATTAATAAATAAATAAGTTAATTAATAATTTTTTTAATTAATTTTTTAGTGAATAATTATAATATATATATATATAATTTTTTTAAATAATTCATATTTTTTAATGTGATTAAATTTTTAATTAAAAATAATTTATTTTAGAGATTTAATATATTATATTATTTTTATATATTAAAATTAAAAAAATATATAAATTAAAATTATTAATAATCACGCACATTAACACGGATAACTTTTTAATTTAAAAATAAAAATAATTAAAAAAATTAATGCATGATAATTTTTAAAAATATTTATTAGTCTATGCGATAAACTCTATAATAAAAGAGATATCATATCGCAATTTTTTAATAATACCTACTAATTTACATGGCATGCCCTCATTAAGCATTTTTCAAATATATATATATATATATATATATATATATATATATATATATATATTATAATGTACTATCATGGACAAAAACTTAATTAGGCTCTTTAATTTTATGTCAAGTAAACTCGCTTATTTTAATTAGGATCAATTGAATATTTCTATTGTAAGATTTTACACATTATAACTAATCATTATATCAATGACACTCTCCTTATTTGGAATTCAAAATTTTATAAAAATTTAATTTAATTAATTTTTTATCAGTTTTGATATTTAGAAAGAAAAATTCAATTTTTTTTAATTTAAAAAAATTCATACATGATTATATAATATTTTTTAATTATTTTCTTGTAAATAATTTATTCAAAATGAACCTATTGATAGTACACACAAGTTAGTGAATAGTGAGCAATAAATTAGCTATGATCTATGTTTGATTAAAAAAAATATCAATAATAAATCAATGGTTTATATGAAATAAAAAAAAAAAGTCAAATTTTTATGTCGGTTATTGTTAATATCTCACGTTAGCTTGGAATGTGAATAATATATCTCTTATACAAAATTTGACACTTATTTTCTCTTAAACTAATTTTTGGGGTGAATTAAACTCGACTAATTTTCTTAAAATAATATTTGAGCCTCTTTGATTAATATTTAGACTTTTTATAAGTATTTTCAAGTTTCAAGTGTTACTAACTTTTGAGGTGAATTAGGTTAAATTTATTTTCTTAAAAAATATTAAATTTTAACTAAAATTTTTAATTCTATCAACTAGACCATAAACAATTCAAATTGACTGCAAATTTAACGATAAATTTAATTAAAAATAATCAAGTCCATTAATTAGCAAAAATAATCCAAATAATTTTATTAATGATATTTAAATTTTATTAATTTATTTTATATTTTTAAATATTTTTAAATTTCATATTGATGAAAAATTTACTAATTAAACATATCATAATTTTTAATTTTTTTAATATTTTATTTAATTTAATAAAACAATAATATTATTTAAAAAATAAATAAATAATAATTTCTATCAATTTGAAAATTGTAACGGACTGTGGGGACGGCGATACGTAACGCCTGCAGGTGCCGCCCGTCCCACATCGGAAATGGGAGAAGGGAATCTGGGCCATATATGTGAAATTCGGCCCTAAAGCCCAGTGTGCTTTTGGGAGCGAAACCTCCCAAGGGACAAATCCGTGAGGCCCACGCGGACAATCTTTGGCCCTGAGTCGTTACAATGTACAATTGGTATCGAGCGGTGTGGGGACGGCGTCATGCGCCTCTGGTGCACCGAATGGGCCCAATATGTAAAGGGCATTTCAAACCTTTCAGCGCTTTTGGGGCGAAACCTCCCAAGGGACAATCCGTGAGGCCCACTGCCAAAGCGGACAATCTTGGCCCGGGCTGGGTCGTTACAATTGGTATCGAGCCGGACTCCTCCGATCTGAGTGGGTGCGAGGCGCCCCAGTGAGCGGTGGGTTATAACAATTGTGGGGCAGCGTCATGTAACGCTGCAGTCTGCCGTCCCACATCGGAAATGGGAGAAGGGAATCGGGCCATATATGTGAAGTCGTCGACCTGGCAGTGCTTTTGGGAGCGAAACCTCCCAAGGGACAAATCCGTGAGGCCCACGGGCCAAAGCGGACAATACTGACTGGGCTGGGCTGGGTCGTTACAAAAATAATTACTAAAATTTATAAAATTTAAAAGAATTTGTTTTTCTTTTAAAGAATCGGAAGTCTCCAGGCGCTGTAATTGCATTAATGTCAACATTAGGATAGATTTTAATTTCCTTCTCACCTAAATTCTGATAAAGGTGGAGGCATTGAATCAAATTAATTATTAATTTTTAATAAAATTAAATTAAATTAAAACTAATTAAAAAATAAGATTAAATTTACAATTTCACAGTCGATGCCAAGACTTTGTGATTAAATTTGAATCCCTCAAACGGAAATGATCTCAATTTGGACGGAACCAACGGCCAGGGTACTTCCAGATATACGAGACCAGCAAAAAATAGCATAGAAGTTTAAATTTTATTTAATTAATTAAATAATTAAAGTTACGATTTTTAAAAAATGTGATTCAGGAGGAGGAGGGATCGCGTGTTGTTCAGCAGGGATACCAACGTGAAAAAGAACAGGGAGGGCAATACAAAACCCCAATAATTCCCCGTCGCCGACTCCACTGATTTCCCTCGAATTTCCTTCTCTCAATAAATCTGTCGCAAACCAGAATTTCAATTCCACTCTCTCGAATTCACCTGTTTTGCGTTCCAATTTCGGAATTCCTTTTTCACCTCTCCCTTAACATGCGAGGCCATGATTGGATTAACACCTGTCTCCCTGATGAGCTGATTGTTGAGATCTTCAGGCACCTCGATTCCAAGTCCACCCGTGATGCGTGCTCTCTAGTCTGCCATCGGTGGCTGGACCTCGAGCGTCTCAGCCGCACCACCCTCCGCATCGGCGCCACCGGCAATCCTGACCTCTCTGTCAAGCTCCTTGCCCGCCGCTTTCACAATGTTAAAGCCATTCACATTGATGAGAGACTCTCCATTTCAATTCCGGTCCAATTCGTAAGGCCCAAATTGGATATTTCCATTTTCGCTCTTTATCTATAAGGCGATTTGTTTGGTTACTTCAAACTATTTTGACATTATTTACTCTATTTTGATTATTATAGAAACTTGTTTCTCTAAATTCAGCCTCGAAATTGATTCTGCTTCTATATGTGCGTGTATGTGATTGTGTTTACGCTTTTTCCCCCTCGTTTCTAAAGGTTAAGTTTGGATTGTTTTATGTCAAAAAATGGTGATTAAATTTGTTAATCTTATTTGAATTGGAATTTTTGATGTGGAACATTTTTTTTTTATTTTAAAAAAAAAATGAATTTTCCAATTTGAATAGGATTGCATGTTATTCTATTTTGTGTCTTTTTATTTTGGCTAAATTACTTAAAATCCACGACTTATGAACCCTTAATATTAATGCAGTTTTAGCTAAATTAAGCATGAAATTATGCTAGTTATACAATTGTGGCCATTATGACCCAAGGAGGAGTATTCCCATCATGTCTGGCAAATTGAAACTGGGAGATACCTGGAATTTGAAATAATACTACAGCCTTTTTCACAACTACTGACAAAACTATGGTCTTTTTATTTTGTCACACTAGGGAACATATTCTTCCAATAAAAAGCTATTGCTGCATATGAATAGGTGGTTGGGATCAAATTAAGCATGTGAATATGTGGAAAATACTAATCTCACTTTGTGAAATGAAGCTATAGCTTTGGGCATAATTTGTATAATTATGGCTAAAGTATAAAAACGTTAAAATTCATGGATTTTTAGGTGATATGGTAAAGGCAGTGGCATATCATTCACTACACTTTACTAATGAGGGCAGGAACTCATGACTGCATTGGCAAGAGAACTGGTCAGGTTTAGATGGGTTAATTGATTCTGAATGAACCAATGATCATCCCCCAGGTAAAGGGAGAAGAAAAGGGTGGGGGCGTTCTGGTGTTAGTGTTTTGCTTTTAGTGAATGGGAACATAGATGGCAGTTATACAAATTGATATTCAGCGTATCTTGTTTGTTGATATATACATATAGTCATTCTGTGTGGATTTAATGTAATTTGTTCTACAGGGAAGAAGAAGGGGCAGTGATCATTCTGTACCAACTCTTAAGCTACACTCCGAGAAAGGTGTATCTGAAGATGGCCACTTTGAATCAAACAGTTTGTCTGATGCTGGGCTAAGTGCTCTTGGCGATGGCTTTCCAAGGCTTGAAAAGTTGAGCTTAATCTGGTGCTCCACTGTTTCAAGTTTAGGTTTAATGTCTCTTGCCTACAAATGCAGTTTCTTAATGTCTCTGGATTTACAGGTAAGTTTTCTGAATATCAATAAGTGTGTTGAAAGTGTAGCGAAATGTTTATGGTAATTTATCTCTAGTTTCAAATTTCAAGTCCTTTCTAGGATCTGTTCAGTGTGGCACGTACAAGTGAAGTTGCTCTATTTTTCTTATTGTCTTTTGGTGCTTCCATGTGTTAATGCATAAATTGTTCTGCTAGTGAATTTTACATTTATACAGTGTAAGCATCACTAAAGCTTTAGTTTCTTACTTTTTGTTTTTATCTTTTTCTTTCCTTTCCTCCCTCCTTCCCCATTTTCCAAAGGGTTGCTATGTTGGAGATCGGGGTTTGGCTGCTGTTGGGAAGTGTTGTAAGCAGCTTGAAGATTTGAACTTGCGTTTTTGCGAAGGTGTGACTGACACAGGCTTGGTTGAATTAGCTCAAGGCTGCGGGAAATCACTAAAGTCTCTTGGTGTTGCGGCTTGTGCAAAAATAACTCACATATCATTGGAAGCAGTGAGCTCCTATTGCAAATCACTTGAAACTTTGTCACTGGATTCAGAATGCATGCATAATGGTGGTATTCTTTCTGTGGCCCAAGGATGCCCTTCTTTAAAAGTCTTGAGACTACAATGTATTAATGTTACTGATGACGCTTTGATAGCTGTGGGAACTCATTGTTTGTCATTGGAGTTGTTGGCTTTAAACAGTTTCCAGCGATTTACTGACAAGTCAGTGCATCTTCTCTCTTTTTAAAATTAAGAGTGATCTGGCTTTGGTTGAACTGAACCACCAAAGTGTGGCATGACCCATCTGTTTTGCTGCATAATAGCCTTTCTTTCATGGAAGCTAGGTTTCAGATCAACCTCTTATTTATCTATTATCCTCTGTTGACCATTCAAAGTTATGAGAAACTTTTGAGATTAAACTTGTTCATACAATGCTTTTCTGTTATTTTCTGATTTCCTTTTTGCCTTTACTTTTTAGGGAATTTAATTTAGGTTGTTTTAAGCTTTTTATATAATTGTGATGATTCATGATGTTTGAGGTGGTTTTTCTTTTCAGGGGTTTGCGTGCCATTGGGAATGGGTGCAAGAAGTTGAAAAATCTTTCTCTAAGTGATTGCTATTTCCTGAGTGACAAGGGCTTAGAAGCAATTGCCACTGGTTGTAGAGAACTGACACATCTTGAAGTTAATGGTTGCCACAATATTGGAACGATTGGTCTGGAAGCCATTGGAAGATCTTGCCTGTATGTTCTTTCATTTTTCTTCTCTCTCTCTTCCCCTCTCTTGTTTGGCTCGCTTTTTGCTCCTCCTCATTCCTTCTTCTTGGCTTTTATTCAAAAGGGTAAATCTCACATCGCCTTTCTTTCTGCTTTATCTAAAATTTTCCCCTTTGATGTCTGTGAATTGTGTTTGTTTCTGTCATTAGCTGTGAGAAACATATCTTGTGTGGAATTTCTATTTTTGGATGGTGTCTGTGCTGTCAAAGTGTCAATGCTGAAGCTTTTGTCTATGTGCAGACGCCTCACTGAGTTGGCTTTGCTATACTGCCAAAGGATTGGCAATCATGCTCTTCTCGAAATTGGAAAGGGCTGTAAGTTTTTGCAGGCTCTTCATCTTGTGGACTGCTCTAGTATTGGTGATGATGCCATTTGCAGTATTGCTAGAGGCTGTAGGAATTTGAAGAAACTTCATATTCGCCGATGTTACGAGGTTCTCTCTTGTGCACTTTCTCACACACACACAAACATGCGTGTGCATGTGCACACATGCAAAAACTTCCTGCCCCACATTACTTAGTTTCTTTTACGAAGTGATGCTACTAAGGCAATTGAATCTGGACTGCCCCATGCATTTAATTACTTGGTTACAAATTGCTGCAATTGGATTTTTGATACAATATATGGCTGGTTTTCCCAGAATTACTTTGATTTAGAAGGACAATGGTCATGTTTATGATGGTCTTAGATTGAAAATTGCTGCAATTGCAAGGCTGCTTATCGAAATTCTTGCCTGCTATTATTTATGAGTAGATTATGAATTGAGAATCTCCTTTCCAAGATAATTTTTCATTTTCAAAACTACTAGATGAATTTGGGGAGATGAGAACCAAGGGAATTGGGACTTCTCTTCATATCTAGGTGATGATTGGTCTTTTATATGAGGTTCTTTTTCTTCTGAAGACTATTAGTTGCTTGCCTAATCATGCTTGTATGTTCTTGGACCACTTGTGTTTGTAAGTTTCATCTTTTAGCAGTATGATAAAGCTCTGTGTCTTGGTAGTAATATACATTTTTTGCTTTATCAATTACACACTGCACAATTTATATCTTGATTTTTTTTTTTTGGATTTTTAGATTGGAAACAAAGGAATAATAGCCATTGGTGAGAATTGCAAGTCTCTCACGGATCTTAGCCTTAGGTTTTGTGATAGGTAAGGCACTTATTTTACAACCCAAATTTAGATGCTTTTCTCTATCTGCTTAAATCCAGAAATGCCTTTTCAGTTATTATTTCAATCTTTTCCTTTTCATCTTTATGTTTTATTTGGGAATTTCGCTATCTGAAACATATATCATAGATTTTAATGACATTACCAACACTGCATATAATGCATAATGGATTTTATCTGCTTTTAATTTATTTACTAGGGTGGGGGATGAGGCCCTTATTGCCATCGGTCAAGGTTGCTCCTTACAACATTTGAATGTTAGTGGTTGCCACCTAATTGGTGATGCAGGAATAATAGCTATTGCAAGAGGGTGCCCTGTACTCAGCTATCTAGATGTAAGCGTACTTCAGGTGTGCCATCTCTCTTTCTCCCCTATCCCTTTTGCTTTATGTTTCTAAGTTTTTGTATACTTGCATATTTTCTACTTATGCCTTTTTTAATAAGTGTAATTTCTGTTTCAAATGCTAAGTTCTGATAGGAAACTTTTGATGCTCTAAGTGGATGAATGCAATCAAATACCGAGTAATGTGCATTAAGAGGATAGGGTCATCTTTCAAGTGGAATCTGTGGACATTGTGGGGCTTATTTTTGTAATGAGAACATACCATTGGGATATGGCAATCATATTACTAGATCAAGTTACTGATATTTTTGCGCTTGTGGAGTTCAAATTTAGAACCGGCAGTGATAGATAGGGTGGGGCAGATGAGGTGATTATTGTTATAATGCAAGTATTTGCATCCTGCAATCTGTACATGTACATTACTTGCTGCATCTTTGTTGTCGAGTAATTATTAGATAAAACTGGAGTTTACTCTGATCCTACTCTATGAATCATGTATGATGTCTTGGTTATTAGAACCATGTTTTGATTTTTCAACTGGTTAACAATTGTAACAGCTTGTTATATTTCTTCAATTGATTCTCTTCTTCTATTCCTTACAACAAACATAATATTTTTATCAATGTTACCACTTGGACAGAATTTGGGGGACATGGCAATGGCCGAATTAGGAGAAGGCTGTCCATTGCTGAAGGAGATTGTGCTGTCTCACTGCCGACAAATAACTGATGTCGGTCTAGCACACCTTGTTAAAAATTGCACAATGCTCGAGTCCTGCCATGTGGTTTATTGTCCAGGTATAACTGCAGCTGGAGTTGCCACTGTGGTGTCTAGTTGTGCAAACATAAAGAAGGTCCTGGTTGAGAAATGGAAGGTTAGCGAGAGGACCAAACGAAGAGCAGGTTCTGTTATTTCCTACCTATGTGTGGACCTTTAGATTCTACATCTATTTAAGGGCACTGGTCGCTGTTGGATTTCAGTAAAATTTGGGGTTAGGCCTTAGGATTTTAAATGTTTAAGCAAGCACTTGTTCATGAACCTGGTTATATGAATTTATTTTATTCGGGTTCTATTTATTTATTTATTTGGTACAAATGGCTGACTCTGACGTGAACTTGAGACCTTACAGCTTGGATGTTAGTTTTATTTAAATTTCTTTAGTGTACAAAGTTTTTTTTTTTTTTTTTGGAATAGTTAAAAGGTTGTAATAAAGCGTCGATTTTTTAGGATGTGTTCAGTTTTGTTATGGTTTTTGGTTTTTTATTTTTTTAAGTGTTTTTAAAAACAAAATCAGCAAGTCCTCCATTATCAGCACCACTATCTTTTTCCCATTTATTGCAGGCATCACTTGGCATCTCCACAATATCACTAACGTCTATCTCTCTCATCCATTTCACTCTTACCCATTTCATGAAATTGATAATCTCTCTCTCATTTCATGAAATGAATAATCCCTTTCTCGCATTGTTGTTGATCAGCAGTGTAAAGCTATTTACCCATATTCAATTTCATCTTCTTTCTGGAACATTTATACCAAATTCTGCCATTAGATGGCAACAAACTCTTGTATCTCTCTTATCATCATTTTCCTCCTGTTTAGATTTTTTTTTTTTTTTTTTTTTTTTTTTTTTTTTTATCTTCAAAAATTTAATGTGAAAGAAAATTTATAATTCTTTAACTTTGAGGCCAAGCTATTATCACCATGGAAAAATATATATAGATTGATTTGTGGCCATGAGCTTGGCTAATCTTAAAATCATCATCAACGCTTTCGTAAACAATTGGTAAAGAAAAATGATTATTTGATAAGATTATTCTTGATGAATCAAGTACTGGTAAGTGGGATTTAATGAAAGATCTATCTTTTTATTATAAACTGTCATCAAAATGATAGAGAAAAATAAACTGTTTATCAAAATTTAAAAATTAGAAACAAAAACCTTAAATAACAGTGTCAACGAATGCACCCTTAGTTGTAAAAAGGAAGTGCTAAAGTATCAATTAAAAAAAGAGAAGAATAGAAGAGCAAGAGTATACTTTTTTTTAACAGGTAATAAGCACTTAATAAGATCCGTGCCATTTGTCATGGTCTTGATGACTTCAACACTAATATTGTGCGGCACTTAGTCTTGAGGTGGGACTAAGTCAGCCTCTACCAAGTTAGTCCGACAGATTACAAGGGTGATAAAACTAAAATTAGGAAGGAAATTGGCCAAGGAGAATGTGGGAGAAGTGTTTAAGGCAAAGAGAGTATTATTTACACTTAAAGAATGCTTTGTACAAAGCTAAGTACAAGAAGTATGCTATGCTTCTAATGTGTATGCAAATGAATGCTTATGTACCTATTTATAGTCTCCCCCACCTCCTCAATGTGTCGGGGAGAGGCTGCCTAAAGTGTGTGGTTGGAAATGTGCCTCCAATGGACGACTGGGATTGACCCTCTTTCACCTCCTCAAGTTGAACTGCTGGGATTGATTCTCTCCTAAAAATATGGTGTTAATGATGCTGGATATTTTGGTGGAGAATTCCAGACTTGTTTAGTCAACACACAAGTCCCTCCTTCTAGTAAGCTTCCTTCGTTGCACAATGTGGAGAAGCCTAGAGCCTTTTGCCACCTTCCTTGCCTAGACTTGTTTAGGCAACACACAAGTCTCTCTTTCTAGTAAGCTTCCTTGGTTGCACAATGTGGAGAAGCTTAGAGCCTTCTGCCACCTTCCTTGCCTAAGTTGTCCCCTAATGCTCGGAACCTTCTAGAGCTCTCCAGTTCCTGTCACAAATCTCTACCAAGCGCTAGCACTCGCTCGCCCATTCTAGAGTGCTCACCCCTTAGCTACTCGCCCATTAGGCCTAGCAGGTGTTAGGCAGCTCCAACGCCTTCTAGAGAGTTTAGTACGTCTCCAACTCACCCCAGTAGCTTCTGGACTCTCCCTTGCCTCCTGGCTGCGCTCTTAGGCTATCTTACTCACCCTACAGCCTTGCTCGCCCTATGTAGCTCGGCCCACAACCTTGCTCGCCCAATGCAACTCGGCCCGTAACCTTACTCGCCCATGGTTGCTCGTCCTACTTTTCTAGTTGAGGGTCCTAACCTCGCTAGCTGCAAAACTTACCTTAACTAGCACAGAAAATTTTAGAATTTGCAAGAGCTCTTCATAGGGGTGTGACATCCTCCCCCACTCAATTTGGCGATCCCCTTGTTGCATCTTCCCAACAAGCTTATACCTTGTTTTCATATTGCCACAAGAAGAGTTTGTGCTCCCAACTTGTCTTATCAACTGGCAAGCCTTTCCACTAAATTAAGTACTCCTTATGGCTTGCATGGCTTCCCCTTTTTGGCACTATCCGATGTGCAAGAATTTTTTCAACTTCATTTTCATGGGTAGTTGTCACAATTGTAGAAGTTCTCTTGGACTTATTGCTGTTTGGATCCTCCTTGTCCTCATGGAATGGCTTAAGGAAGCTCACATGAAAAATTGGATGGCATTCCAAATGATGTGGCAATTTGACTTGGTAAGCAAGCTTGCTAACCCTTTTTTCTATTGGGAATCGCCCCTCGTAGCACCTTAGTAGCCCCTTGTGAGTCTTGGCATAGTTCCTTATTATTTTTGGAAGCAACTTTAATAAGACAAGATTGCCCTCCTCAAACTCAAGGTGCCTTCTCTTTGTATCCTCCCACTTTTTCATTCTCTTGGCAGCTTTGGCTAAGGATGCCTTGGCTAACTCAAATTTCTCCTTCCAATTCTTTGCAATTCAAAAGGCACTGGGACTCTTTCCCACATACTTGACAACCATAGTGTGAGGTGTCATCGGCTATTGCCCAATAGCGAGTTCAAGTGGGCTAGCTCCTGTTGATTCACTTTTCTGCAAATCATATGAGAAATGGGCTACATCTAGCAATTGCACCTAATTTCGCTGGTTGGCACTAATAAAGTGCCTCAGATATAGCTCCAAGAGTGCATTCACTATTTTGGTTTGGCCGTCCATTTATGGGTGAAAGCTGGTAGAAAAATTGAGCATTGTCCCCATTAGCTTGAATAGCTTGGTCCAAAATTTGCCAGTAAATCGATCCCTATCACTGATGATGGACTCTGGGAGACCCTAATATGTCACCACGTACCGAAAGAATAGGCGAGCTGCATCCTTAGGATCAAACCTCATCGGAACAGGTATAAACATCCCATACTTACTAAACTTGTCCACTACTACCATGATGTTGCCGCATCAATCTACCTTCGGTAACTTGATAATAAAGTCCATAGAAATGCTCTCCCATGGTCATTCGGGGATGCGCAACGGCTCTAATAACCCTACTGGCCATTGTTGCTCATATTTGTCTTGTTGACACACAAGACATATCTGAACATATAGCTCAATATCCTCCCACATCTTTGGCCAATAGTAGCCCTATTCTACCAAAGCTTGTGTCTGGTGGACTCCCGGATATCCAGCCTATAATGAATCATGGCACTTTCGGATGATCTCTTTGCATAAGCTCCCCCACCTTGGCACTTACAAGTGCCAATTCTTGGTGTGGATTAGCCCCTCATCAATCCAAAACCACTAAGTCTTGCCTTGCTTGGCTAACTCCAGCAAAAACTTAGCTTGTACTTCATGCTCCAGACCCTATTTGATGCGCCCCACCAATAGAAATTGGGGCTGGGTGGTGGTAGCCAATTCTGCCTTTCTACTCAAGGCGTCCGCAACCAAATTGGCTTGTATTCCATCACAAAGTCAAACTCGGCTAGGAATGCTTGCCAACAGGCCTACTTTGGTGAGAGCTTGCATTAGGTAAGGAAGTAGCTCGTGGCCACGTTATCTGTCTTGACCACAAACTTGGAACCAAGTAGATAATGCCTCCAAGTTCACAAGCAATGCACAACTACTGTCATCTCTTTCTGCTGGACGGTGTACCTTTTCTCCGTATCATTTAGCATGTGACTTTCATATGCCACTAGATGCCCATCTTACATAAGTATCCCTCTAATGGCAAAGTCAGAAGCATTAGTGTGCACCTCAAATGACTTGAAGTGGCCCGGTAGCACAAGAACTAGTTCCTCCATGACTTGTAATGCCCTCATTTTAGGTAGTCCGTGCATTCTACTATTCCGAAGACTAATGTCTGCTCGGACAGTCAAGATTTCTGGAACTACACTCAAACTAGAGTGAGAAAACATAAATTGACTGAATACAGACTAAGTAAAATTAAAGAAAAGTAAAAGAAGCAAAGTACGACCCGGTTAAACGAGCTGGAGTCACAGCGATAGGTGACCATACGAGGAGGTGACTGTAAAGACAGTTGCTAACCCCAGACCCGTGAGGAACCCTAGGAAATAATTTTTGAGACTTAATTAAAGGTTTATTGAGGACTAAATGATATTAAAAATGTCAAAGAAAATTCAAGAAAATTAGTTAATTAGTACAGACCAAAAATAACCGATGAGCCTAGTGAAGGGCATTTTGGTCATTTCAAACCCAGAGTTGAATTTTGACCTAAATGTCAATTAAAATAAGAGAGATTAAAACACATAAAATAAATTAAATCATGAAATTATGCTTAGAAATGAGGAAAGAAAAGAAAAAAAAAGAAATAAAATATATTGCATGAGCATGATGTCATAATGACATCATAAAAAGTGGTAACCAATGGGAGCTTAACAAATAACTAATAAGGGATAAGAAAGAGTAGTAAATGAGATAAAAACTCAATAAAAGCCTATCTTCTTCTTCCTCTTGCTCCCATGGCCGTCCACACTCCTCCATAGCTCTTTCTCCATTTTCCTTTTTCAAGCTTAATTTTCCTAAGCTTTTCCACCTCAAAACCCTAGTTTACCTTCACTAAAATTTATCCCCACATAAGCAGCCACAAGGAGAAGAAATTTCAAAGATTTAGTAAGCTCAAGAATTGATCAAAGAGGTTAGTGCACTAAACAAGTTCTTTTCCTTCTTTAATCTTTGTAAGCATGCTAAATCATGTAGAAATTATAAGAAATTAAAAGAAAACCATGAGTAAATAGAACCTCTAAATTTTGGCAGCCATGAGAAAGTTTGAGAATTGTTGGTTTTTGGTGAAATTAAGTGGTTTATTTATGTTATATTGATGAGTATAGATGATGGATAAAGTGATTAGTATGAGTTTGGTATGTGTATGCCATGAATTGAAAATTTGAAGTTAGAGTTTTGATGAAAATTTGAAAATTTTGTGTTGTTAGTAGTATACCCTAGAGCATATCATTTAGTATGTATCTTGTACATCTTTTATTAATAAAAAGCATTTTCACTTTTTCGTTTACATAATCTATTTATGTGTAATAGAAAAGGTCCATTGATATTTTGTTAGAAATTCTATTATTAAGTTGTTAAGAATATGAGTGACAGTATTTCTAGCACAAAGTATCATAAATAGGTTCACAATCAATGATACTTCACAATAAGGACATGACTTATCCAGTAAGATTGTATTCATGTTTGTTCCCAAGTTATTTATATAAGATATAAATAAGATGGAATAGTGAGTCTCATGCCATATAACAAACATGATAGGCACTTATACATGATACGTAGGCCGAACCAGTGACACTTATGACAAGTATATGGAGTTTACTCTTGTCAATGTATTGTCATAAATTATATCAGTGCATATAATCTTTAGACCTGAGATAGCACAGTTATCTTGTATATAGGTGGTTTGAGTTTGATACTACTTTCGTACTTGTACTGTGTATGGGTATATGGGCATGTGTTGGCTTCTACTAGTTATATATGGAGGTAGGTGTTGATCAAGATGGAATCTGTTCCTCTAAGTAAATAGGAATAAAATACTATGTTCATTTCATTGTTCTTGATGTTTCAAGTTCCTGGCCAGGACAGATAAATTTAATCAGAAAAGAGTTTCTGATGAGAAAATCTTTTAATCAAGAACTGTAATTAAAAGAGAACATAATATTCATAGCAAATGGGGTTTGACATAAACCATGTCTTCAGCTTGAATTGAGATTTTGTAACAGAGAGATTCTAGTATATGGTAACATATGATTATAGGTTCATTTAAGGTAAACCTTATTACTAATTGGGTGGCCATGGCATGCTATGCTAGGTGTTAACCATGGTCTATGAGGTGCATAAAATGATTTAGAGAAATTATTTATGGTAAGAAAGAGTTCTAATGATATTAAGAGTTGATATCATGTCTCATTGCCAATTAGTGATGAGCCTAGTAAGTCACACACATACACAAGTAATCACCAAATTAAATATGATTTAATTAATTAATTAAAGAGTTTAATTGATTAATTAAATAGGTTTGGTTTGCAATTAGATTGCAAAGTCCCTAGCATGGCTTGAAACGAAATCTAGGTTATTGGATGTATAGTATAAGTTAAATTTATATTTAAAGTGTTTAAATATGAATTTAATTAATAAGAAATTAATTAATAGAGATTAATTAATTAATTTATATTTGATATAAATTGATTAGAAGAAGAGAAATAATTATTTTGGATTGAGAACTCAAAATTAAAATACAGAGCTATTTTGGTCATTTCACAGGGTGCCATGTGGCACTATGAGATGGTGACACATGACACTACACATAAGCTTGCCAAATGTCTTTTAATCATGTAAGATGATTAAAATTAAGATTAAATATAGGTTTGACACTTGGCACAATGTGATTGGGTCAATTAAACCTAGAACCAATCAGAACGTGACATGTGGCAAGGGTTTTAAGTGGTGACCTAGCTATATAAATGTAAGGATGTAAGAACAAATAACACAATCTGCTCATTCTCAAAAAGGTGCCGCCACCCTTGGCTCCTCTCCCTTCTCTTCTTCTTCATCTCTCATCATTTCAAAGAGATTAGCAAACAATCTCTTGAATTAAAAATACTAGAAATTATTTCTAGTGTCCTGTTTACATCTGTAATCTCTCAAAAGGTAAAACTTAATTTTCTAATTCATAGAAAAAGCTTTAGAAGCTATTCAAAGGCTGCCATAGATGATCTTGGCGTGGACAAGCTAGAGGGACAATATCTGGTGTCCTAAAGACGCATCCCAAAGGTGACAAACACACTGCAGTGTATCAAGAGGTTAGTGCACTTATTCTTAATCTAATCTAGGGTTCTTAAAATTAATCTGATTAATTCTAAAATCTTAAATGGAAAATGTAGATCCAAAAACATATTAAAAGAGTTTTAATATGTTGTTTATCATTAAAATCAAATAGATAAAAATAAATCTTGCATGATGCATGTGACCCTAGGTGAAAAATTTTTGAATTCAATGATATAAACTTGTATTTTTCATGCTTCCACTCCTTTATGTGTATGGCTTGAAAATGATGATGTTGAGATGAATTGTTGACTATTAGAAGTGCTATGAATGTGAAATGAAGTTTGGGAGTTGGGAGGATTTGAAATTGGGAGTGCTGATTTTTTTATGCAGGAAATTGAACCTTAATTCCAGTGTAGTTTTTAAGCCATAAGTTGAATTGTGTTGCTCTAATTGGTGTAAGGCTAATTGGAGATGAAACCTAGGACAATTTGCCACATTTTTCATGAAGAAATTATGCCCAAAAACTGTCCCTAACCTGACCTAAAAACTGCTTGAATCCGGGTGACCAAATGTTGGCTATGGAAAAATGACCAAATAAATAGTAAATGTTCAAATGGCCATAACTCACACTAGGAATATCAGAATGACCTGATTCTTGAACCATTTGAAAGGGTAAACATAGGAGCACATTTTTCATGAAGAGCATAGAACCCAGATCTGCCTCTAACCAAGTCAAATTATTAGCACAATTTAGATCAACAAAACTGTCCAGAACCAATCTGCCCAGAATTTGTTGGACATAGGCTTACCCAACCAGTTTTGGAAAAAATATCATAACTTGGTCTACAAAATTGCAAAAGCAATAAAACCAGTGCCAAAAGTTTTATAAGATATAGATCTATAATATTGATGTTTTGACTAAACCCAGAACCCAAGGAAACTAAGTCAAATTGTTAGAACAAATTAGTACACCAAATCCTGAAATTTGCCTCAACTACCACTTGACCCCAGAATATAATTTATATCATAACTTTCACTAGGAAATCCCAAATAGGATGAGCCAAACTGTTCTAGAAACCTAAGAGATAGGGCTTCAACTTTTATTAAGAAATTTTTCTCAAAATTTGAGTGTAAGAACCCTAAAATGAGAGTCGAAGCCACTGACCTGAGCCTAGAACCCTGTAGACATAGGGCACCTAAGTCCAGGCCAGTTAATTTGCTATAATTAATTCTACAAGACCTGAAAAATTATAATTCAAAATTTTGAATAATCATAAGATATAGGGTAACAATTTCTACGAAGAACATTAGGCCTAAAAGTGGCTGTAACATGTCCAAATAATTAGGAAAAATTAACTCCAGAATCTGCCTGGTTTTGGAACTTGAGTGAGGTAAGGAACCAATTTTGGTTATTTGGCCATAACTTGAGTTCTAAAACTCCAAATGATATAATTTAAAAAGGAAAACAAAGACAAGACATAGAGAGACAACTTCCATGAAGGAAGTGTAGCCAAACAGTGGCTACATCTTGGCCAAATCGCTAGGAAAAGATAAGATACCAAATCTGGACCTAAAGAATGGTTCAAAATATTATTTGATACATGATATGTAAATTACCAATATGAATTGCTAAATGTATAAGTTACATGAAAATGAAAGGGGAACCTATTTTCTTACTATAAATTGACATGAAATTACTATAAAGCACTAATAGTGCATGACATAAAATGATAAGATCATAAGTAATTAGAAATATTTAATTTGCCCAAAGTACACCTAGACTTATTTATGTAGCATGAATCGATTGGTATACCAATTAGGGACTACAGATAGTAGTACTGCCTACAGGAATAATCATTGATAGATAATATATGTCTGATATGATTATTCTACAGGCTTTATACCTGCCCGTTGACCTTTGTGCCTGATTTTATTTCTAGCTTTATGCCTATCTGTTAGACATACGGATGTTTAACTAGTATACTCCTGTGTATCTAGCCCTTATAGTCTGTCATAGGTTACTTGGGCACAGATATGTGTAATACACTTTAAGTTTAAATAAATATATGAAGAAAGTACTAATATGGGTATAATAAGATCGAATATGTAATATATGAATAAAAAGATCTCGATAAATTATTTGCACCCAAAGTTTCATAAATATGTAATTAATTCAAAAAAATTTAGTAAATTTTATATGGAATAATTATTTCAATTATTATTTATTTTTATTTCAATTATTGCACCACTAAGCATAAATGCTTAGCGCGATGGATTGTTTCCTCGCATAGGTACAGGAGACCACCAGTAGCTGCAGTAGAGTTTAGACAGGACTTTGACCAAATCTGCTATAATGTAGATTGTCACCTTAGCAGTTCATTTTGGTAGGGCTCATGTATAGTTAAATTTTGTATTTTGGTTATTGTATGTAAGTAAACGATGTAAATCATTTTGTGAATATAAATAAATTGTAAATTATTGTATACAAATTTTATATGAATGTATGAAGTTTATATGAATGAAATCAAATTTATTTTCTTCAAAATTATATGAGCTATGATATGATATAAGGCATGGAAATTGATATGAGCAACAAGATGATGTATGAGAATATAAAATAGATATAAAATGTTTTTAACAGGTAACAATGGAACCGCCATGCACTAAATAAAATAAAAGAAACTCTATTTGGGTTTCTATGAAAATAAGATGTGATAAAAAAATTTTTTTTTCTCCACATAAGATAATATAACTAAATTAATATTGTACACAACAAGACGGGATAGGGTGCTTCGGCACCGAATGTAGCATGCTTTGCTCGGCTACACTGTAGACGGGTAAGGGGTGTTATATGATTGCTTTCTTTAAGACATCAAATGCCTTCTGACACTTAGTATCCTAATCCCATGACTTGTTCTTCTTCAATAGATCCATCAATGGGGTTACCAAGGAGGAATACCCTTTGATGAACCTTCGGTAGTAGTTAGCAAAACCAAGGAATGACCACAACTTTGTAACTTTCCTTGGTGCCTCCCATTCCTGGATTGCACAAACTTTGGCCCCATCCATTTAGATTTTCCCATCACTAATTAAGTGCCCTAAGAATTACCTCTTGTTGTCCAAAGGTACGTTCCTCCTTCTTGACATAAAGCTCATTTTCATAGAGCACTTGGAAAACCTACCTAAGATGCTCAACATGTTCTTGCAAAGATTTGCTATATACCATAATATCATCCAAGTATACTACTACAAACTTATCAAGAAATGGATGAAACACCTTATTCATCAGGGTGCAAAATGTTGCAGGTGTATTAGTGAGACCAAAGGGCATGACAAGGAATTCAAAGGATGCATACCTTGTCACACATGTTGTCTTAGGCTCATCCCTATTAGCAATCCTCACTTGGTAGTATCCTGACCTCAAATCAAGCTTGGAAAACCACCTTGCTTTTCCAAGCTGGTCGAACAAGTCAGCAATCAAAGGGATTGGATACTTGTTCTTTACTATCACCTTATTGAGTACCTTATAATCGATACACATTCGAAGTGATCCATCCTTTTTTTTTGTGGAACAACATAGGTGCACCATATGGGGCTTTGGAAGGCTGGATATACCCCGCATTAAGCAACTCCTTAAGTTGCCTTCGTAGCTCCCCCAATTCTGGTAGTGCCATTCAGTAAGGCACCCTAGCAAGTGGCTTAGTACCTAGCTCCAGATCGATCTTATGATCCACCTCTCTCTTTGGTGGCAACTTCTTTGGGAGTTCCTTTGCCATAACTTCCTCGAACTCATCAAGGAAGGCTTCAATTTCCTTGGGCAAGGCAGGTGAAAGTGGCATGTCATCCTCTTACTTTAAGGCCACAAGATAAGAGGTTTTGGCCTTCTTCACTCCTTTAGAGAATTGCATGGCCGATAGTGTACTTGCTTGAAGGGACTTAACCTTTGCCAAGGGGATTGAACAAGCATTCCCTTCTTTGAAAATGCACATAATGTTTGCAAATAGAATAGGGACTGCCTTAACTCGATCCATAAAATCCATGTCAAGCACACAAACATAATCATCCATTAGCACAATTGAAAAGTCAAGAGTACTGTGTCACTCATCGAGGGTTACTTGCACATTCCTTACGATTGCAAAGATTGGATTGGGCTTGGAATTCACTGCTTTGAGCCATCCTAACTCTTAATCATGCTTAATGCCCAATTGTCTACTTCTTCCTTCTCTAGGAAGTTATTTGAAGCACCTGTGTCCACCAAGGCCTTGACTTCATATCCTCCAAGCTTGGCTTTCATGAAAAAACATCCCTTCTTGCCCCCATTTGTTGCCTCTTTTGGTTTGCCTTTTGCTGCAACAGCAAGATGCAGGGACCCTATGCTAGTTTCCTCACGTTGCTTAGAAGCCCTTTCCTTCTCCTCAATCATAGCCGAGAGCATGTTTCCTTTGGGACACTCTCAAGCTCTGTGGGGACTATCACGTTAGAAGCACTTTAGTGGTGGTCTCTCGCCTCTTTTATCAATTTCTTGCCTTTGGAGAGTTTCCCTCCTTTGGCTTGAACTACTTCTGCCTTCCTTCCTTTCCATGGCTGGCCTCTCCACCATTCTTGCCCTTTTGCTGTTTTTGCTTGCTCTTCTCAGGCTTCTTAATGATTTTGCAATGGAGATGGCTATGGCAAGGCCCTGAGCACCACGCCTTTGGATCTCCAAGCATACCCAGTTTTGTTGTCACGACTCGATCCCACGGGCTGGACTGGCACTAGAACTTGGGTCAGCATAAGGCCTCTGAACCCCGTTGTAAACCCAACTAATCTCTAACCCATCCATGAAGCCCATATTTGAGCCCAATTTTAAGAAATCAACCGGACAGAGTCTGACCATAACATGGACAATGCAACAGGGAGTTCTTAACTTGCCCGACCTGTAATCTTAAAATAAATCCATTTGGGGAGCTCAGCTCACTCTTACAATCATCCACAATAAATATAAAATCAAGTGGGAGTCCAACTCCCTCATCCAACATAGCCATCCATCCATAAATTATACATATATAGATTAATAAGTTATAACCCAAATAAATTAATCTTACAGTCCCAAGCTAAATTAAATGGTTTTACATATGCCAAGATCTAGAATTCAAATTTAACGATACAAAATATGAAAATAGTAACTAATGGACCTGCGAGGAAGAAAGCAAGTTAAACACAAGAATAAACTCTCCTGTAACCTAGAAAAATAGGGTGAACAAGAGTGAGCGTTCGACTCATAGAGTAAGATATGATCTAGAATTTAAATTTAACAATACAAAATATGAAAATAGCAACTAATGGACCTGCGAGGAAGAAAGCAGGTTAAACACAAGAATAAACTCTCCTGTAACCTAGAAAAATAGGGTGAACAAGAGTGAGCGTTCGACTCATAGAGTAAGATATTGATTTTACTTACACTTTTTATAACTATCTAGGTCTAGTGCATCTTAAGAGTGAAATGCATCGTCTTCACACATTTTCAAGAAATCAAGTCATAATCACATCAGAAGCAATCTAGAGCACTCATACACCCATGCATCACATCCATACTCACACATATATAAATGAGAGTCAATCCTCTATACAGCTCTTTTAGTTTAAACCTCTGCCAGTGAGATTAACTCAAAGCCAGACTTTCTCTTAATATCCGAACGCGGGAGCCAGCGAGATCAACTTAAAGCTGTGCCTACCCTAACTTATCTGCAATAAGGATCGGGTTTCAGTGAGTCAAGCTCCAGCCGCGTCTACCCGTCCTACCCATATCCATAAACACACCACATATACACTGTCACACCTTACCTCTCTGTAAGGCATAACATGATCCCGTAGAATACCTAATGAACTACCGAACTTCACCTACCGATAACTCATTATGTACCCTACAAGGGATTTTAAAATAATTTTCTTATTTTTGACAAGTGGTGAGCATTTTCTAATAAGTACTTAAAACATTTAGCTAAAATTAAAACTAGTTAATATTTTTGGCCCATTTTATTTTTACGCAAATTTTATAAACATTTTGATAGATTTCCCTCTGTATTTTGAGAAACCAGTTCTTCAAATACCTGTAAAAAGCACTTCTAAAAATTTTTCTCAACAACTGTGTCGCAAGGTGTTTTGCGGTCGCCTGAACGAATCCTCACCGAAGTGGAAAAGAATGAGGAGTCGCCACTTTAGTTTTGAGGGAAACTAAAGAAAACCATTTGTGAAGATAAATTGAAATAAAACCACTTCAAAACAGAGATTCTAAGTTCGGGATCCGTAAACGGGTGGGGAAGGTGTTAGGCACCCCACCTCGTCCCTTAATTAGGGTAAGTAGATTTAACTTCGCACTCTTTATAAATTAGTTAGAAGGACTTGAATGGAAATGTTAATCCTTTTGATAAAAGGAATATTTGATTTTTCACTAATTCGGATTACCCAGATACATAAGTAAATGAGACAACCTTAGTGAGTTACTGTTGTATGTTAGTTTTGTTTGAAGGGCTATTTTATTAGAATCCAATTTTTGAAATTGGATAAGAACTCTCCTCCGATCTCTTTTAAATATTTGTTTAAATTTTAGATTGAGAACCGGATAAGAACTCTCCTCCGATCTCTTTTAATATTCATTTAAATTTTAGGTTGAGAACCGGATAAGAACTCTCCTCCGATCTCTTTTAATATTTATTAAAATTTTTGGATTGAGAATCGGATGAGAACTCTTCTCCGATCTCTTTTAATATTTATTAAAATTTTTTAAACTTGAGAACCGGATAAGAAGTCTCCTCCGATCTCTTTTAATATTTATTAAAATTTTTAAGCTTGAGAACCGGATAAGAACCTTCCTCCGATCTCTTTTAATATTTATTAAAATTTTTAAGCTTGAGAACCGGATAAGAACCCTCCTCCGATCTCTTTTAATATTTATTAAAATTTTTAAGCTTGAGAACCGGATAAGAACCCTCCTCCGATCTCTTTTAATATTCATTTAAATTTTAGGATTGAGAATCGGATAAGAACTCTCCTCCGATCTCTTTTAATATTTATTAAAATTTTTAGATTGAGAATCGGATGAGAACTCTCCTCCGATCTCTTTTAATAATTATTAAAATTTTTTAAGCTTGAGAACCGGATAAGAACTCTCCTCCGATCTCTTTTAATATTTATTAAAATTTTTTTAAGCTTGAGAACTGGATAAGAACTTTCCTCCGATCTCTTTTAATATTTATTAAAATTTTTAAGCTTGAGAACCGGATAAGAACTCTCCTCCGATCTCCTTTAAAATATTTGTTAAAATTTTAGATTGAGAATCGGATAAGAACTCTCCTCCGATCTCCTTTAAAATATTTGTTAAAATTTTAGATTGAGAATCGGATAAGAACTCTCCTCCGATCTCCTTTAAAATATTTGTTAAAATTTTAGATTGAGAATTGGATAAGAACCCTCCTCCGACCTCTTTTAATTAAATGGTAGTCGGATAAGGATTTTTTCGATCTCTCTAAATTTTACCTATCGAGAGGGCCTAAAGCTAAGGGTTCTGACGTTCAAAGGTGTCAGGTGGTCTGCGCAAGACTTCTTTAACTTATTGGTACCTTAGGACTGGGCAGGGGATGCCAAACCGAATCCTCCGACCTTCCTATATGGTCGCCTCACCAGCATTTTTTGGTAGCCGATCTATTCCATTTAGTTATCCAGGGTTTGGTTTTACTCTGTCTTATGACGTCTTGCCCTATGACCTACTGAGTCATTCTAGTGACTCAGGTTTACCATTTTCCAGGCTTATTATTCAGACCTTTCATTATTTCAAAAGGACTCTTAAGTTGCCGTTACCCACATCTCATCCAACCACTTATGTATCGCTTGGAACTAGATGACTTACGCCGTAAATAATAAAGATTAACAAAGGTATCGACACGGAAATAAACTAGAGCACAACCTTTCTCTGTATCTTTCTAGCGTGATATGAACTTAAAGAAAATAACATACGTAAAGAAAGAAGAATGGAAATGCGTAAAACAAGAACTAAACTTAATAAAATGGCAACATGAATATCGACTGTATGAGTCGATTCTAGTGAACTAACCGAGAATCACAAAACGCAATAAGATTGCAAGTTGATAGCCGGGAGACTAAGGTTCGCCTTGGAACAAAGAGTGCTTCACTAAATGCAATCGAGTCAGAATTATACCCGAGTTTAAATGAGATTTAGCATGGGCGATGGAAATGAAAATAAAGATAACAAGGAACTGAAAAATGTGAACGCTACGGGATAATGAACGAGCTGAAAATGGAGAGTTTCAGTGATCAAAATCTTTTAAGGAAACATTTCAGAAAACTGGTTCCAAAAGTTCTTCTTATGAAAGCAGAGTAACGATCTGAATTAAATTTCAGAGTTCTTCCGCTATAGTAACTTCCTCCTTTTTTGTCCGTCCTTTAAACAGTTTTTCATGCAGGTATTTATAGGGACCAGGTGTTCCCCTTGAAGGGTCAGGATCTATCTTGAGGGAGATGGAGGGTCAAGATTTCAAAGGACATAATCCTAAGCTCAAGAATTAAAGAGAATCAGAATAGACGGCCGAGATCCACTTCAGAATATTTGTCTTTTTCCTCCTCTAATCTGACTGTCCCAAATTCTCTTGTCCGGGGCGATCCAAGGGCTAGGAGTGAAAGGCGCTGGTTTTATCGTCTTCTTCTTTGATCCAAGGGCCTTGGGCTCGTCCTTATAAGTTGGATCAACGGTGGAGATTGGGAGGTACAGCGCTGTCATGACATATTCTGGCACCTGTCAGTAATGCGGGCGATTCTGGGGCGTGCGGTTGAGATTTTACCTACAACGCTTTAACTACCTCGGCTCTGATCATGGTGATGGCGGTAGGCGCCTTATTCTTTTTGTTTTCTGCTCTCTCTTCCTTTCCGATCTTCTTAACATGATCCTTCTCTCATCTTTCATACCGGTCTCCCCTCTTCCGATCTCTATTATTCCAATATTTCCCTTAATCAGGCCCGGTCTGGTCAAAGCATTAATTCCCCTCGATTCCCGAAGCTTCCGCTTCATTTTCTGCTTAGCAATAAATGCCCGATTTTCCCCTATATATACCCCTGACGGAAGAGACTTTCCTCATTCGATTTTCCTCTCTTCCTTCTTACTTTCCAGTTCTAGCTGCTTCGGCAGAAGTTTCGGCCACGATTGTGGCTCTTGATCCTTTTCCGATGGACCTCTTTATTCCTCGACTGAAAATTTACGATCCCGGTGATCGAGGAATTATGATGACCTTATCTGATGATGGTGAGAGAACTGGACTAACTAACCGATCCGGGTCGAGGACCTTGATCGTGCCGATCTCGAGCTGTTCGATCGGTATAACCGGCGAACCGATTTTGGCCGAGAAAACTGCTAATGTTCTGCTGACCCTTGGCGGTTGCCCTTCCAAGTTTATTCGGCTTCTCACCGCATTCGGTGTTTCGATAGAGACTTTCCTCCACACTGGGTGTTCAGACAGCGGCTCGGTTCAGAGCGGTAATACCGGTGACGATCTCTCTCTTTCTCATGAGAGTCGTTGTCACCGCCATCTAAGCTGTACATCTATCCGATGTCGTCGGCCGGTCTTCTGGTCGAACACATCCTTTGGATCAGTCACAGCCTGGGCTTTGACATAGGCCCTTTAGATGGGATGTTCCGCTGATCGCTAGAGATCGGCTTTTGATGTAGTCAGGTCCTTAAACGTAATCCGATCTCTTGAAATCGCCCAAATGATGTAATCTGACTTTTGGAAATGTAATCCGATCTCTTGGGATCGCCCAAATGATGTAATCTGGCTTTTGGAAATAAAATTTTATTTTGACAGTTATCATTTTATTATTGTTGCTTCTGATCTCTGAAGTGTTTGTCCGATCTGGTTCCCAACTGAACAGTCTTTATCCGATCCATACTTCCAAACATCATTTTTAATTAGTCGATCCCTAACTATCCGGTCCCTCCTTATGGAATTTTGGAATATTCGTGAGATATGTCAGAACAGCTGGCGAGTCCCGCTAACCGATGCAGTGCCTGGAACATCGTGAGCATTAAATGCTCGGACGAGTATAAATAGGGGTGGGGTTAGCCAATTGCTCTCGTATGTCATTTTCAGTCTCTCGCTCACAACTTCAAAATTCTCTCGTTTTCTCAAGTTCTTCCGACGCCGATCAGACTCTGGTAAGGGCTTTGATCTTTCTTTTAGTTTAAATTCTTTATTTCCTTTGAAAATGAGCGGTGCCGAGGGTCAGAGAGCGGCAAGCCCCCCTTCCGTTCAGGTCTCGTGGTCATTCGATGAGGTAGAGGTGGTCGGACCGAGCGTTCGGACTGAACCTTTTAGGGCCTCCCCCCCAATTCAGGGGCAGGCGACATCTTCGAAACGAACACATTCTTCAGGGAGAGAAAACCTCCCCATGGACGAGCTATCGTCCATTCTTAAAAGCCCGACCTCTGATCGTTCGGCCAAGAATATAACATTCACCCTGACTTATTAGAACGCATGAAGTGTCACGGCGATCTTCGAGCCGATCACTTTTTTGAGGGGAATGACATGATCATGGTGTACGAAGAGCAGTTAAAAGCCGGGCTGCGGTTCCCTTTAGACGACTTCTTCAAAGAAGTTCTGAAATTTCACCAAGTATGCATCGCCCAAGTTCACCCGAACTCATGGCGGATCCTTGTGGCCTTCCGTGGCCTGTGCCGAGCTAAGGGAATCAGTCCTACTGCCAAGGTGTTCACCGACCTTCATAGGTTAACTTGTCAAAAGGAAGACGAGTATTGGTTTTTCCAGGCGAAACCCCACTGCGGGCTTTTTACCGATCTGCCGTCCTCCCTTAAGAATTGGAAGAACTGCTTTTTTATCCTGAGAAGCAAAATCCCAAACGGTTTTGAGGGTTTCCCACGCAGTTGGCTGCACCAGGGTCCATTAATTCTGAGGCACCTTGCCCTGAATAGGGAAGAGAGCGCAATGGTGATGGATTTGAAAGAGCAGGCGAGCAGAGAGAAGTTCTCTTGCCTGGATACGGTGACTGCCGAGCTGCACCATTGGACTATGGAATTGATCAACGGCAAAGATCGCGGGCTTCAGCTCTCCGACCTCGGCATCGGTATTTTCTACATCTCAGATCTCAGGACCTTAGCGATCTCACTGACCTCTTCTTTGTGCAGGTATGGCAAGCGGCGAAGCCTCCAAGGAGAGCCGGAGCGAAGAGGAGATCTCGGAAGGTACGGGAGATGAAGCGGGCCGAGGAGATGCAGACACCTCGTCACGAGCCCGGGGAAATACGAGAAGGCTCGTCTCAACCTTCGGGACCGCCGATCTCCGAGGTGGAAGTGATCCGATCTCCTCCTCGGAGGGAAGAGCCGCCTCCGCCTCCTCCAGTTGTTCCGAGCGCGGAAGAGGGTCCTTCCCAACAACAGGTGAGGCCCCTTTCTCGCGGTGCCCAAGTCTTGGTCCATTCACTGGAGAAAAATCGCACGGTTCGGGAGAATCCTGGTTTCACCAAGGTGCTGGCGTCCTCTATCTGCCTTCGAGAAGATCGGGATAGGCTGTCTCCGGATAGCCTTAATGATATCTTGACCAGATCTATGAGCTTGAACGTTGAGTGTTTGGTGAATCAGCACATGATCCGGAAGAAGGCGCATCGGCTGGGTAAAGAGGTCGAGAGGATAGGTCATGAAGCAGCTTCCCTCCAATCCCAACTATCATCCGCTCAGGACTACATATCTCAACTTGAGGGGCGATCGAAGTATTACGAGGACAAGCTGGCCGAGCAAGCTCATGTTATGGCTGAGCGGGATCATGCTCTTGAGGAAGTGCAAGCGCTCTGGGCCGATGAAACTGCTCAACTTGCTCACCTTGCTGAGGAGCTCAAGGCAAAAGAGGAAGAGATGGTGACTGGAGTGGCCGGCGCTTATGTAAATGCCCACAGAGATCTCCTGGCTGAGCTCAAGAAGCGTTACCCTGAGGAGGACTTCTCCTGGATGGCCAACCTGGCTCCCGAGGATGAAGGTGAGGACAGTGAGGAGGCTGAGGGTGAGGGGGGAGATGGACAAAATGTAGATCAGGCTGGGGGTGATCCTCCAGCTGAATAACTTGTATAAATTTTTGAAATGAAATAAATGGAATACCTCTTTTATTCGATGAATGGTTGTGATCGAAAAATTTCTAAATTATTTAAACACTTGATTGTCTGAGTATGTTGAAATAACTGAAAGTGATTATTAACCTAAGTGTGAGAGTTCGGAAAACACAATGAGCATGAGATCGGTAGGGAACCAACGCTAAACGGGACTTGATTAAAATTAGAAATTTGGCTTGAACATTTAAGATCGGGATTATCATTAAACCGGAACGGAACCTTTGATTATTCTTAAACTTTTGAAAGGGAGATCGGCAACAAAAATGGTAACAAAGATCTAGTGTCAGTTCAATTTCGTTTGTCAACAGAGATCAGGAATATACTTGACTGGTCAGGAGATTCGACAATGGGTTTGAGAGATTGGTGAGTGATTTAATAGACCGGTAAGGCTTTGACTGATGTGAGGACTTAGTATTGATTCAATTCCTTATGAGGAGAGATCGGAAATGTGGTTATCTAGCAAAGAGAGATCGGAAATGTGGTTAGCTGTCAAAGGGAGACTTAGTACTGGGGATCGGTTTCAAAGTTTATTAATTCTAGGGATCAGCCAAAATATGGTGTCGACAGCTGCCCCTCTTTACATAATTTCTATTAAAGGGAAAAATTTTCCCGTGTAGGAATTATGTAAAGATTTAGACCCATATTTTGGACGATTAGGTATTCAAAGTTAGGGAACTAAAGCATACCTAAGTTAGTGACCTAGAGATCGGCAACATAAGTTAAATTAAAATCAACTTGGATCAAGGAACCAGAGGTTGATAACGGGAAATGTAAATGCATGAAATTAAAATCAACTTAGATCAAGGAACCAGAGGTTGATAACTGGAAATGTAAATTGCAGGAAATTAAAATCAACTTAGATCAAGGAACCAGAGGTTGATAACAGGAAACGTAAATGGCAGGAAATTAAAATCAACTTAGATCAAGGAACTAGAGGTTGATAACAGGAAATGTAAATTGCAGGAAATTAAAATCAACTTAGATCAAGGAACCAGAGGTTAATAACAGGAAATGTAAATTGCAGGAAATTAAAATCAACTTAGATCAAGGAACCAGAGGTTGATAACAGGAAATGTAAATTGCAGAAAATTAAAATCAACTTAGATCAAGGAACCAGAGGTTGATAATAGAAAATTTAAATTGCAGGAAATTAAAATCAACTTAGATCAAGGAACCAGAGGTTGATAACAGGAAATGTAAATGCATGAAATTAAAATCAACTTAGATCAAGGAACCAGAGGTTGATAACAGAAAATTTAAATTGCAGGAAATTAAAATCAACTTAGATCAAGGAACCAGAGGTTGATAACAGGAAATTTAAATTGCAGGAAATTAAAATCAACTTAGATCAAGGAACCAGAGGTTAATAACAGAAAATTTAAATTGCAGGAAATTAAAATCAACTTAGATCAAGGAACCAGATGTTGATAATAGAAAATGTAAATTGCAGGAAATTAAAATCAACTTAAATCAAGGAACAAGAGGTTGATAACAGAAAATTTAAATTGCAGGAAATTAAAATCAACTTAGATCAAGGAACCAGAGGTTGATAACAGGAAAATTGCAGGAAATTAAAATCAACTTAGATCAAGGAACCAGAGGTTGATAACAGAAAATGTAAATTGCAGGAAATTAAAATCAACTTAGATCAAGGAACCAGAGGTTGATAACAGAAAATTTAAATTGCAGGAAATTAAAATCAACTTAGATCAAGGAACCAGAGGTTGATAACAGAAAATTTAAATTGCAGGAAATTAAAATCAACTTAGATCAAGGAACCAGAGGTTGATAACAGGAAATGTAAATGCATGAAATTAAAATCAACTTAGATCAAGGAACCAGAGGTTGATAACAGAAAATGTAAATTGCAGGAAATTAAAATCAACTTAGATCAAGGAACCAGAGGTTGATAACAGGAAATGTAAATGCAGGAAATTAAAATCAACTTAGATCAAGGAACCAGAGGTTGATAACAGGAAATGTAAATTGCAGGAAATTAAAATCAACTTAGATCAAGGAACCAGAGGTTGATAACAGGAAATGTAAATGCATGAAATTAAAATCAACTTAGATCAAGGAACCAGAGGTTGATAACAAGAAATGTAAATGCATGAAATTAAAATCAACTTAGATCAAGGAACCAGAGGTTGATAACAGGAAATGTAAATGCAGGAAATTAAAATCAACTTAGATCAAGGAACCAGAGGTTGATAACAGGAAATGTAAATTGCACTTACAAAGCAAGCCTAATCCGGACACAAGAAGTTCTTCCCCAATGAAGTGTACTTAACAGAATCCCGAAGGCCAATGATGAATGGAGGACGAGTTGTAAGACTTGACCTATGGCCTCATTTCTTCAAATGCCCCATTTCTGTTTTTTTTTACTTTCTCCCGAAAAGCGCCCTTGTGGGTTTTCACTTCCCCTTCGTCTATATGACTAGAAGCGCCCTTCCGGGTTTTCACCTCTAGTTTTCTCCTTTTTTTTTTTTTTTTGCTCACTCTTTTCAGGACGCCCTTCCGGGTTTTCATCCTTCACTCATTTTACAGAAAGCGCCCCTTTAGGGTTTTCGCCTTCTTTCACACATTTTGCTAGGAGCGCCCTTTCGGGTTTTCACTCCTACCCTTTTTTTTTTTTTTTTTGCTCACTCTTTTCAGGATGCCCTTCCGGGTTTTCATCCTTCACTCATTTTACAGAAAAGCGCCCCTTTGGGGTTTTCGCCTTCTTTCACACATTTTGCTAGGAGCGCCCTTTCGGGTTTTCACTCCTACCCCTTTTTTTTTTTTTAGGCATAGTATCTCTTGACGGTGTCAGCATTCACAGGTCTTGGCAATTCTTCACCATCCATGTGGGTCAAGATCAAGGCTCCTCCAGAAAATGCCTTTTTAACCACATAGGGTCCCTCGTAGGTTGGTGACCATTTGCCCCGGGGATCGTTTTGATTTGTGACAAAGACTTTCTTGAGAATCGTGTCCCGGGTTGGAATTAGCGTGGGCGAACGCTTTTGTCAAATTCACTAGCAATTCTCCTATGTTATAATTTCCAATGACATGCATTGTTAACCTTTTCTCATCCAAAGAAGTTTAATCGATCCAACCTTGATGGATCCATTCGACTCATCAATCACGATTCCTTCAGAATCCTTAGGGAAGGAATTTCAACTTCAATAGGTAATACTGCTTCCATCCCGTAAACCAGTGAGTATGGAGTTGCCCCGGTTGAGGTTCTTATAGAAGTCCGGTATGCGGGAAGAGCGTAGGGAAGCATATCATGCCAATCCCTATATGTGATCGTCATTTTCCGGATTATCCTCTTGAGATTTTTGTTTGTGGCTTCCACCGCTCCATTCATCTGGGGACGGTATGGGGAGGAATTGAGATGCCAGATTTTTTATTGATCACACAATCTCTGAATCTTTAGACCATTGAGATTCTTGGCGTTGTCAGTGATGATTTCATTGGGGAGACCATGCTGGCAGATGATATTGTTTCTGAGGAATTTGAGAAACGTGTTCTGTGTAATATGGGCGTATGACGTGGCTTCGACCCATTTAGAAAAATAGTCGATTGCTACCAGGATAAACCTGTGCCCATTGGATGCCTTAGGATTGATGGGACCAATCACATCGATGCCCCACATTGCGAAGGGCCATGGTGAGACAAGGTTGAACAACTTGTGAGGTGGCACATTTATCGGATCTGCATAAATCTGACACTTATGGCACTTTCGGAAATACTCGATGCAATCCTTTTCCATTGTAGTCCAAAAATACTCACGTCGAATGATTTGCTTAGCCATCATGTGCCCATTGGCATGGGTTGCACAATTTCCCTCATGAGTCTAAAAAAGGATCTTCTTCACCTCTTTTGCATCCACACGTCTCAACAATTCGCCGTTGGGACTCCTCTTGTATAGGGTTTCTCCACTGGGGAAGTATTCCAATTCTAATCTCCGAATCATCCTCCTTTCGTTTTTGCTCGCTTCAAGGAATCCTGCAGTTTTGCGAGAAAGCAGATGTCATGATACCAAGGTTTACCATCAGGTTCTTCTTCAATCATGAAGCAATAAGCTGGCTCATTCCTTGTCTTAATCTTTAATATCTGAGTCATCTGCCCTTTTTCGATTTGAGCCATAACAGCTAGAGTATCTAAGGCATCAGCAAATTGATTCTTATCTCTGCTGAGATGAGTGAAAGAGATTTCTTGAATTTCTTAATCACTCGATGAAGTATTTACGATAAGGGATCACCGGATCCTTAGTTTGCCATTCTCCTTAACTCGATAAATAATCGTAATGAGTCTCCGTATACTTCAACTTCCCGATTTTCATTTCGATGGCGACTGTAGACCCATCACACAAGCTTCGTATTCGCGGCGTTGTTGGTGCGATCAAATCTCAACTTGATGGCTATCGGAAAGTGTTTTCCATCGGGGATATCAATACGGCTCCAACTCCATTGCTTGGACAAATTGACGACTCGTCGAAATACATTTCCCATACATCGGTGGCCCCTCTTCTTCGCATCTACTTCATTAATATGCTCATCGTGAACTCAAAATCGAGCTTCATAATCCTGGATAGGATTTTCTGCTAGGAGGTAGGCGATCATGCTACCTTTCACCGCCTTTCGGGTCATATAAACTATGTCATATTGGGAGAGTATGACCTGCCACTTGGCTATCCTGCCTGGCACGAATGAGCTTTCGAATACATATTTGATAGGATCCATCCTGGAGATGAGCCATGTCTTGTGATTCAACATGTAGTGTTTGAGGCGATTTGCCGTCGTGCTAACGTCAGCAAGTTTTTCTCTAGGAAAGAGTACCTCGACTCGCAATCATTGAACTTTTGCTCGGATAATAAATAGCCCTCTCTTTTGGCCAAGATCATCATGTTGTCCCAAAACACATCCCATCGAGTTACGTTGGATCGCCATATACAGATCGAGGCCTCCACGGGTGGAACCAATACGGTGGGCTTGCAGAATCGCTTGATTGTCTCAAAAGCCTATTGACAAATGAATCCCATTGAGTGGTGTTGTTTGGAGATCTAAAAATAGGCTCGGCCTTAGCAATGAGATTGGAAATAAACCTTAATATGTAGTTCAATTTTCCCGAAGCTAGCACCTCCCTTTCTGTTCTTGGGGATGGCATTTCTTGAATAGCTCGAACCTTGTGCGGATCTACCTCTATTCCCTTCGCTCACTATGAATCCCAACAATTTCCCGACCTAGCTCGAATATGCATTTGGCGGGGTTGATTTCAATTGATATTTCCTGAGTCTCTCAAATACTTTCCTCATCACCTGCACGTGGCTCTCTTCTCCCCTAGATTTGATGATCATATCATCCACGTACACCTCTACTTCTTTATGCATCATATTGTGGAATAATGTGACCATAGCGCGTTGATAGGTAGCACCGGCATTCTTCAACCCGAAAGGCATGACCCGATAGCAAAATACTCCTCATTGAGTGATAAAAACAGTTTTCTCTTTGTCTTCCTCATCCATTGGGATTTGATTGTACCCAGATAACCCATCAATGCATGAACACCTGCCCAATCCCACAGCATTGTCTACTAACACATCAATGTGGGGGAGAGGGAAATCATCCTTCAAGCTTACTCTATTAAGATCCCTGTAATCAATGCACACCCTAACTCTCCCGTCCTTCTTCATTACCGGGACAACGTTAGCTATCCATTGGGGATATTTGACTACTTCCAAGAAGCCAGCATCATACTATTTCTTGACTTCATCCCGAACTTTGAGCAGTGTGTCAGGATTCATTCTTCTTAGTTTCTGCTTCACAGGGATTGTCCCCGGAATAAGGGAAATTTTGTGCGTCACTATCTGGGGGTCTAAACCAACCATATCATCATAGCTCCAGGAAAATACGTCCAGGAATTCTCTAAGCAAACTGATCATGTCTCCCGATTCTTCACTCTCCATTATCTTAAGCTCCCTTTTTACTTCTTCAGTGCCTAAGTTTATGGCGCGTGTTTTGTCTCCACAAGGCACTAGGGAAGGTTCATCCTTTTCACCTCTTTCTTCTGTAAGATCTTCCTCAGATTCACTTGAAGTAATGGCAGTCATGGGGATTTCAAAATTAACCAGAGGAATTTCTGAGTCTATTGAATTATCAGGTGTTAATTGATGAATGGTCCTGAATGAATGAAAATAGAACATATTATAAGGATCGAATTCAAAAGGAAAGAAAGAGAGAATTGGATTTAAAATGCACTATTAATTCATTAATATTTATGCCATAAGAAAAAGGTCCATTTACAGAGTTACACTTGCCACCATGGACAAAATGATCAAGTGTAGATAACCAAAGGTACTTTACTCAAGATTGAGTACAGGGATGTCCTCTGCTGTCCAGTTATCTAGCTCTTGCCCCTCAGCTATTGGCGAGACCAGAGCCTCATACAAGGAATCCAGGTGGACGACATCAATGGATGGTTCATCAGGTGATTCTTCCACATCTGCCGGATTTTCAATGACCGGTTTAGTGAAGATCTCTGCGATTCTCGGGACTACCTTCCTTTTTCCCATTTTCTGGTCAAATCTTTGATCCCGAAGCATTTTCCTCATCCAGAATCGCCCATCCATAAGGGCATATTCCTCATATCCCAAACCACAACGGCCTACCTTCTGGATAGCCGGTATGGGTTCCACGATTCCCTGTAATGTGGCGCCTAGGCCTTTGCCTTCTTCGTGCCCACTCCTCGACATTATCTTGGCTACCATAGCCATAGCCCCTTCATTTCTGGTTTCTTGTAACTCAAGGGCCTGGAAGGAGCTTTCCAATGACTCCTCAGCCGCTTCCACATAAGGGAGTGATTGTGGCTTGGTGACCAAAATGGCTTCTTCTCCTCTTCCAGTGATGATTTTGCCGTCCATAATGTATTTTATCTTCTGGTGCAGAGTTGAGGGAACGGCGTTCACAGAATGGATCCATGGCCTCCCCAACAACATAGTGTAGGCCGGTTCAATATTCATCACCTGGAATGTGACGTTGAAGGTACATGCGCCAATTTGGAGTGGTAAATCAATATTTCCCAACACTTCTCTTCTGGTACCGTCAAAGGCTCTTACCACCATAGCACTTTGACGTATATCTGATTAGTCAACTGGCAATCTAGCCAAGGTAGCACTGGGCAGTACATTGAGAGCTGATCCGTTATCAATAAGTACCTTGGCTACTATACAACCCTTACATTTCACTATTACATGCAGAGCTTTAGTGTGCCTTAAACCCGCTGGGTCTATCTCGTCTTCCAAGAAAGTAACAAAACTGGATGCCTGGATTTTTCCCACTATCTTCTCAAACTGCCCCGGAGTGATATCGGGGTTTACAAAGGCCTGATCCAGGATTCTCTGCAAGGCTTGTCGGTGCACTTCTGAGCTCAGGATCAGTGATAACAGTGAAATTCGGGCAGGTGTCTTTCTCAACTGCTCCACCACATCGTATTCACTCTGTTTCATTATTTGGAGCAGCAGTTCTTCCTCTTCTTTATGTCCGGCAGGTTCTACTTCCTCCGTTTTCTCAACCTCCTCTTCTGTATTCTTCAGTGACTCTCCCATTTTTACTTTCCCTTTTCTCTTTTCTTTCTCTTCGTTCCCGTAACACCTCCCACTTCGAGTTATGAACTCGACCTCTTTCTCAAGCGAGGAGGATTTTGTGGCAGCGACGGGCTGAAGATTAACCTAGGGAGTTGTACTGGTGGTAGGTCCAGCATAAGTCATTTTAAAATGCTCATGAGGAGTAAAACATGGTTTTGATGGTGCCAGAGGCAAGGCAAGATTAGGAGCTGATGTACTGCTTGACGCTCTTTGAGTGAAAACTTGGAAATTATAGTTCCAAGGCACAGCGTGAGTATTGGTGACAGGAAGCTGAGGCGGAGTTCGGATAACGATTACTGGTGGTGAGGCTACTGGGGGTGAGAAGGTGATTCTAGGTTTAGGGGTAGAAGCATTCCGGCTGTATCTAGTTGTGTTCACTCCCCCTTCCGTCTTCGACCTTGTCTGGCATCTCAGAACTTTGAGGGATAGCAAGTTCTGAACCTCTTGCTTGAATCCCTCACAGCCCCGCAGCTCATGATCAGCTGCCCCTCCATGGTAAGGACATCCCGTATCCTTTACTGACCTTGATACCTGAGGGCAAAGGTAGCCTTCCTTCATTGCTACGGCAAAAATTTCCTCAAAGTAAGGAATCAGCTCGTCTACCTCCGGTGTCGACCTTTCTCCGTCAGGCTCTATCATATTTACACCATTGCCCGTATTATGGTTGGGCAATGGGTTTGATGTAACATTGGGGAGGGAACCATTTCCCTCAATTTTCAGCCACCCGTTCCGGATTAGGCGTGTACTCTCCCCACGAGTGCTCGCGATTGTCAATTGAATGCCCTTGTGCCCCTCCATGATACTCACAACGGGCAGTGGCATCATACCACCTGGGATATGGAGGCTAAATTGGGTCTAGGGGAACTGGTACAATCTGGTTTATACCAACAAGGTATCGGTATATTTCACTGAGCGGGAGGGGAAGAGGTGGATCAGGGTTTCTTGGGGGTCTTGGGTTGTTTTGTGGTGGTCTCGGTTGAGCAGGAGGAGGAGGTGGTCTAGGTTGGTAATTTGTAGGTGGGGGATACTGTGGGCGCGGGTGTGGATAATTCGAGAAAGGAGGCGGAATGTTTGCGATGGTTTGGCCATGAGGGGAAGGATATGGCCGGTAGTTATTTTGGGGAAGTGGGGAGTAATTATTCTGCCGGGTGATGGAATGCACATCACCCTCCTTTTTCTTACCAAAATTGGCAGTCTTCTTTGCAGGGTTCTCAGCCAACTCCTGCAGTCGTCCCATTCTTAAGTTGGCCTCTATTCTTTCACCGGCCTGGATGATGTCAGAGAAGCTGTTGGAAGTGTTTCCAATCATCAAGTTGAAGTAAGGAGCTTTCAAAGTCTCGATGAACAGAGAGCATAGCTCATTGTCGGTCACCGGGGGGTGTATACGCGCCTTTTCTCTCCATCTCTGGGCATACTCCTTGAAGCTTTCCCTGTCTTTCTGCACAAGGTTCTGGAGGTCCCTCCTTGTAGGGGCCACATCGCAATTAAATTTGTACTGTCTTAAGAAGGCATCAGCTAAATCCTTCTAGGAGCGCAGTTTGCTCTTGTCCAACTGAATGCACTACCTCAGGGCTGCCCCGGAGAGGCTCTCATGAAAGAAGTGGACTAGCAGTCTGTCATCATCTGTCAGAGCGGACATCTTGGCGATATAGGTGGCCAAGTGAATGCGAGGGTCTGAATTCCCAGTGTACTTGTCGAAATCAGGGACTTTGAACTTGGGCGGCACCACCACATCAGAAACCAATCTGGCGATGCTACATCGACTGAACGATACATATTCAGTCCTTCGATCACTCTCAATCTCTCTTCTAGAGCAAATAGTTTCTCATTTTCTCTCGTCTTATTTTCTCTTCCCACTGCATGAAATGCTCCCCCAGTTGGGGGATGAGGGGTGGAGTGAACTGGAGGGATTAGAATTGAAGGGTATGGGTCGGTGTTTGAAACGGTTGGGTAATGAGAGTAAGGTAGGTCATTATTCATGGTAGCCGGATTGACAGTGATTGTCGGGTCCGAAATAGGCGACTGAAAGGTAAAAGAAGTTGAAGCTTGGTGAGGATCCATTGTTGTAGGAGGTGGAGGAGGTAGTGGTAAGTTAGGTTCTGAAGTAGGTTTATTCTGGGACATTTCTCTCATTAGTCTCATAAGTTCTGAGACCTGATCCTTCAATTTGGAAACCTGCCCTTGTAGGTTCTGTACTTGTTCCTGATCTTTCATTATCTTCTTTGTTCGAGATCTTGTTAAGTACACTTGCTTGGGTTGAACCGTGTGCTTGGTCAGACTTGCCTTGTTTGAAGCAATGTTGATTTTCTGTAAGGAGTCAAAAAAAGGTTTTTAATGAATTTCGAATTTTGTAAAAAAAACTAAAAGTCCAGTCCGGACGAAGGATACTGATGGCATTTGTGAGCGAATGAAATCTGCAAAGGATGATTGCATCAACTTTATCATGGCATCGTTCGATAGTCATTTGTGAATGACTGGATTGAATGCACATTTATGATACCTGTCCATATAGCGCATTCAATTTTTTCACATAACCCTAGCGAGGGAGTTCCTACGGGAGTCATACTATTCATTCACAATTTTGCTAAACAATGGTCCAAAAATCATTTTATTAACTGAATAATTTGTACACCATATTCTTTACATCGGCCTAGGCTCTGGGAGGTTCTTTATAATGAGATGACATTTTCTGAGATACTCATATAACCTTTCTTCTTGTTTGGCGGGGTCGAATGATTTCAGAGCATACTCGGATTCAGGTAATAGTTCTTGTTTTCCCTGTGCTATCGTTCTCTCAAGCTGGTCAACATTCTCTTTCAGCTCTTAATAAAGAGCAGCTTGTCTTTCTTTCTCCTTCCTTTCCTTAGCACATTCTTTCAAGATATCGTTGATGAGTAGTGCCTGTTCTTTCAATTCGAGCTTCTTCTTTTTGTTTCCTTATTCATACTCTTCAACGAGTATTTCTTGGTATTTCATTTTTTCCTGAAGCTTACTATTTTGTATTTCTACTTCTTTTACCACAGCTTGGAGAGAGTCTTTTTCCTTTTCCCATCGTTCCTCTTGCTCTTCGAACCCTATCTTTTCGGCCTTTGCCTCTTCCCTGAGTCTTCTCACCTTTGTTTTAAGGTTCTGCTGTTGGTCCTCCAACTGTTTTATTTGTTCTTGCAATTGTGAGTTCTCGGTATTTGCCTTTTGTAGTGAGTCAGCCATACGATTATCAGCTTCTTCTAATAGGACGTTTCGGCGAGGGTCGCTATCTTCGAATTCTGCAGTTGAGTGTTCTCGGTCCCTGTCAGCCCTCCATTCAAGATAATCGCGTGTGGCACTTGGACCTTTAGGCGACCTTTCCATCAGAGAGATGTTTTCCCAAGATCTGCGAGCCATTTTCAACCCTTCCTCATCTTTGAGCTCATGGTAGAAATGACCTTGGTGGTATTTTCCAATGTTAATTCTGGACTGTACTGAGCCAAACTGCCCCATTACCAATGCCGGAGTGTAACTTGTGTATCCGGTCACTCCGATTAGGGATACCGACTGATTACCTCCCATGCTGATCAAAACGGATTGGCCTGACGCCCACAGTTTCCTCCAACAGTAATCATGGCTATTGAAACTCAAAATCTGTTCCCGCCACTGCTGTTCATTCTTCGGACTGATTACCAACCGGGTCATCTTCTCGATGGGAGGCTGGTCAAGGTACCAAATCAATCCTTTTGTCTCCATAGGACACATGTGACTGATAATCCAGAGGTACAACAATTGAGAACAACACTTAATGGACCCTTTGCCCTGTTGTCTACAGTAGGCAAGGGTTAATAAGATCTCCGCAAGAATTGCCGGTATCGGATTGACCTCCTACTTTTCTACTGCCCAGAATACTTCCATCGTGTTGCAGGTTATGATTCCCGATGGTCCCGGGAACAAAATCAGGCCATAGATTCCCAAGGCGAGTGTCTCTGAAGCTCGATCCCACTGTTTCTCTTGGATGTATTGATCTAACCACTTCTTGAGATGTGTCCAATACCAACCATGCGTGTTTCCTTTGACAGTTGCTTTTGACTTTACTTCTTCTGGGGAAGTACCCATCATATGTGCCAATCGTTTCCAAGCCTGCCTATGCTCGAGATGAAGGTAGATCCGATTTTGCGTCAGGTAAGGAATCTCTAGTAATGTCTGATATTCTTCCATAGTGGGAACTGTATCAATATCATTGAAAGAGAATACTCCGTACTTAGGACTCCAAACCGACAGCATGGCCTTTAATGCCGGGATTTGGACCTTGACTCGCATTAGGGTTGCAATCCTCCCGTACTTCTTCTCAAATCGTGCCTTGACCTGATCGGGAAGCGACCTCCAACCATTAGACAGACCCTCAAGGCTGTTCATTCTGACGTCAATTTTATTCATATCCAATGAAGGTAGTAAGCTAGCATGTGCCTTGGAAACATCATTTTGCTGGGGTACTGGAGTATAAGCTGATTTGGACCAAAGTTTAGCATTCTGAACTTCTTCTGCCGACTGAATCGAGGATGCCATGATAAAAATGATGCCTATCCTTTTTACAGACTTTTGGTTTGGTGATGCCTGCGGAAAAACTCGTTAGCAGGATAAATTCAGGTAATCTTGTATTATATTGTTGGCAGAGTGGTACCTACACATTTATCAAAGTAGGAAAATGTGTAGGTTTTCTTAACAATATGATTCAAGATTACCCTTAAAAATAAGAATAAAATATAATAAACAAAATAGGGTAAGAGTAAGTATGCCCCTTTTGTCCTAGGATAGGGAGACTCCTGATACCGGATGAGTGCTACCTAATTGGATAGTTCTATCTTATAAGGTAGCTTACTATGGCTTCCAGCTATCGTGATAGTTTAGCTCAGGATCTAGTTTTCTAAGAGCCACAGGTTCCCAAATTGCCCCTACTGTAAACAGTAGAGCCTCATTCTATCCCCATGATATTGTCGGGAAAATTCCACGGATATCACAGTGAATAGAACGAGTTTCAATTTGAGCAGAAGCCTTCACGGATACTTACGGGGTAGAACCCACGGGTACCGCTACATGACCCCCTCCTACTTTCCTAAAAGGGTAAGAAAGCCCGGGTATAGGGCTGAAGTGTGTGAGGACATCGTGTGAGTGTTCAGTGTGTGAAGGGACATCTTTACCTCTTCCCAATTCAGGGGGATTTTATTTTTCCCATTTTTCTTTTTTTTTTTCTTTTTTTTTTCAAACGAAGAGGACTGTAAGGAGTAAAACAAGCAAAACAAGCGAAACAGTTAGTAGGAATAAACAAAAATTAACACATAAAATATTACCGGGTGAGCCCACCTAACTACAATTTGATTGAAAAATTAAATCTACTTTTGGACCTCTAGACCGGGGTTGAGTTGAAACACTTCCCAAGTAGAGTCGCCAAGCTGTCGCAAGGTGTTTTGCGGTCGCCTGAACGAACCCTCACTGAAGTGGAAAAGAATGAGGAGTCGCCACTTTAGTTTTGAGGGAAACTAAAGAAAACCATTTGTGAAGATAAATTGAAATTAAACCACTTCAAAATAGAGATTCTAAGTTCGGGGTCCGTAAACGGGTGGGGAAGGTGTTAGGCACCCCACCTCGTCCCTTAATTAGGGTAAGTAGATTTAACTTCGCACTCTTTATAAATTAGTTAGAAGGACTTGAATGGAAATGTTAATCCTTTTGACAAAAGGAATATTTGATTTTTCACTAATTCGGATTACCCAGATACATAAGTAAATGAGACAACCTTAGTGAGTTACTGTTGTATATTAGTTTTGTTTGAAGGGCTATTTTATTAGAATCCAATTTTTGAAATTGGATGAGAACTCTCCTCCGATCTCTTTTAAATATTTGTTTAAATTTTAGATTGAGAACTGGATAAGAACTCTCCTCCGTTCTCTTTTAATATTCATTTAAATTTTAGGTTGAGAACCGGATAAGAACTCTCCTCCGATCTCTTTTAATATTTATTAAAATTTTTGGATTGAGAATCGGATGAGAACTCTCCTCCAATCTCTTTTAATATTTATTAAAATTTTTTAAGCTTGAGAACCGGATAAGAACTCTCCTCCGATCTCTTTTAATATTTATTAAAATTTTTAAGCTTGAGAACCGGATAATAACCCTCCTCCGATCTCTTTTAATATTTATTAAAATTTTTAAGCTTGAGAACCGGATAAGAACCCTCCTCCGATCTCTTTTAATATTCATTTAAATTTTAGGATTGAGAATCGGATAAGAACTCTCCTCCGATCTCTTTTAATATTCATTAAAATTTTTGGATTGAGAATCGGATGAGAACTCTCCTCCGATCTCTTTTAATATTTATTAAAAATTTTTAAGCTTGAGAACCGGATAAGAACTCTCCTCCGATCTCTTTTAATATTTATTAAAATTTTTAAGCTTGAGAACCGGATAAGAACTCTCCTCCGATCTCTTTTAATATTTATTAAAAATTTTTTAAGCTTGAGAATCGGTTAAGAACTCTCCTCCGATCTCTTTTAATATTTATTAAAATTTTTAAGCTTGAGAACCGGATAAGAACTCTCCTCCGATCTCCTTTAAAATATTTGTTAAAATTTTAGATTGAGAATCGGATAAGAACTCTCCTCCGATCTCCTTTAAAATATTTGTTAAAATTTTAGATTGAGAATCGGATAAGAACCCTCCTCCGACCTTTTTAATTAAATGGTAGTCGGATAAGGATTTTTTCAATATCTCTAAATTTTACCTATCGAGAGGGCCTAAGGCTAAGGGTTCTGACGTTCAAAGGTGTCAGGGGGTCTGCGCAAGACTTCTTTAACTTATTGGTACCTTAGGACTGGGCAGGGGATGCCAAACCGAATCCTCCGACCTTCCTATATGGTCGCCTCACCAGCATTTTTTGGTAGCCGATCTATTACATTTAGTTATCCAGGGTTTGGTTTTACTCTGTCTTATGACGTCTTGCCCTATGACCTACTGAGTCATTCTAGTGACTCAGCTTTACCATTTTCCAGGCTTATTATTCAGACCTTTCATTATTTCAAAAGGACTCTTAAGTTGCCATTACCCACATCTCATCCAACCACTTATGTATCGCTTAGAACTAGATGACTTACGCTCAGAAATAATAAAGATTAATAAAGGTATCGACATGGAAATAAACTAGAGCACAACCTTTCTCTGTATCTTTCTAGCGTGATATGAACTTAAAGAAAATAACATATGTAAAGAAAGAAGAATGGTAATGCGTAAAACAAGAACTAAACTTAATAAAATGGCAACATGAATACTAACCTGTAAGGAGTCGATTCTAGTGAACTAACCGAGAATCACAAAACGCAATAAGATTGCAAGTTGATAGCCGGGAGACTAAGGTTCGCCTTGGAACAAAGAGTGCTTCACTAAATGCAATCGAGTCAGAATTATACCCGAGTTTAAATGAGATTGAGCATGGGCGATGGAAATGAAAATAAAGATAACAAGGAACTGAAAAATGTGAACGCTACGGGATAATGAACGAGCTGAAAATGGAGAGTTTCAGTGTTCAAAATCTTTTAAGGAAACATTTCAGAAAACTGGTTCCAAAAGTTCTTCTTATGAAAGCAGAGTAACGATCTGAATTAAATTTCAAAGTTCTTCCGCTATAGTAACTTTCTCCTTTTTTGTCCGTCCTTTAAACAGTTTTTCATGCAGGTATTTATAGGAACCGGGTGTTCCCCTTGAATGGTCAGGATCTATCTTGAGGGAGATGGAGGGTCAAGATTTCAAAGGACATAATCCTAAGCTCAAGAATTAAAGAGAATCAGAATAGACGGCCGAGATCCACTTCAGAATATTTGTCTTTTTCCTCCTATAATCTGACGGTCCCAAATTCTCTTGTCCGGGGCGATCCAAGGGCTAGGAGTGAAAGGCGCTGGTTTTGTCGTCTTCTTCTTTGATCCAAGGGCCATGGGCTCGTCCTTACAAGTTGGATCAACGGTGGAGATTGGGAGGTACAAGATCGCATGACATATTCGCACTGTCGATGTCACGGGCGATTGCGGTTGAGATTTTACCTGCGCTTTAACTACCTCGGCTCGATCATGGCGGCGGTAGGCGCCTTATTCTTTTTGTTTTCTGCTCTCTCTTCCTTTTCGATCTTCTTAACATGATCCTTCTCCGATCTTTCATACCGGTCTCCCCTCTTCCGATCTCTATTATTCCAATATTTCCCTTAATCAGGCCCGGTCCGGTCAAAGCATTAATTCCCCTCGATTCCCGAAGCGTCCGCTTCGTTTTCTGCTTAACAATAAATGCCTGATTTTCCCCTATATATACCCCTGATGGAAGAGACTTTCCTCATTCGATTTTCCTCTCTTCCTTCTTACTTTCCAGTTCTAGCTGCTCCGGCAGAATTTTCGGCCACGATTGTGGCTCTTGATCCTTTTCTGATGGACCTCTTTATTCCTCGACTGAAAATTTACGATCCCGGTGATCGAGGAATTATGATGACCTTATCTGATGATGGTGAGAGAACTGGACTAACTAACCGATCCGAGTCGAGGACCTTGATCGTGCCGATGTCGAGCTGTTCGATCGGTATAACCGGCGAACCGATTTTGGCCGAGAAAACTGCTAATGTTCCGCCAACCCTTGGCGGTTGCCCTTCCAAGTTTATTTAGCTTCTCACCGCATTGGGTGTTCCGACAGCGACTTTCCTCTACACTGGGTGTTCCGACAGCGGCTCGGTTCCGAGCGGTAATACCGGTGACGATCTCTCTCTTTCTCATGAGAGTCGTTGTCACCGCCATCTAAGCTGTACATCTATCCGATGTCATCGGCCGGTCTTCTGGTCGAACACATCCTTTGGATCAGTCACAGCCTGGGCTTTGACATAGGCCCTTTAGATGGGATGTTCCGCTGATCGCTAGAGATCGGCTTTTGATGTAGTCAGGTCCTTAAATGTAATCTGATCTCTTGAAATCGCCCAAATGATGTAATCTGACTTTTGGAAATGTAATCCGATCTCTTGGGATCGCCCAAATGATGTAATCTGGCTTTTGGAAATAAAATTTTATTTTGACAGTTATCATTTTATTATTGTTGCTTCCGATCTCTGAAGTGTTTGTCCGATCTGGTTCCCAACTGAACAGTCTTTATCCGATCCATACTTCCAAAATCGTTTTTAATTAGCCGATCCCTAACTATCCGGTCCCTCCTTACGGAATTTTGGAATATTCGTGAGATATGTCAGAACAGCTGGTGAGTCCCGCTAACCGATGTAGTGCCTGGAACATCGTGAGCATTAAATGCTCGGACGAGTATAAATAGGGGTGGGGTTAGCCAATTGCTCCCGTATGTCATTTTCAGTCTGTCACTCACAACTTCAAAATTCTCACGTTTTCTCAAGTTCTTCCAACGCCGATCAGACTCCGGTAAGGGCTTTGATCTTTCTTTTAGTTTAAATTCTTTATTTTCTTTGAAAATGAGCGGTGCCGAGGGTCAGAGAGCGGCAAGCCCCCCTTCCGTTCAGGTCTCGTGGTCATCCGATGAGGTAGAGGTGGTCGGACCGAGCGTTTGGACTGAACCTGTTAGGGCCTCCGCCCCAATTCAGGCGTAGGCGACATCTTCAAAACGAACACATTCTTCAGGGAGAGAAAACCTCCCCATGGACGAGCTACTGTCCATTCTTAAAGAAACTGACCTACAGTCGTTCAGCCAAGAATACAATATTCACCCTGACTTATTCGAACTCATTAAGTGTCACGGCGATCTTCGAGCTGATCACTTCTTTGAGGGGAATGACATGATCATGGTGTACGAAGAGCAGTTAAAAGTCGGGCTGCGGTTCCCTTTAGACGACTTCTTCAAAGAAGTTCTGAAATTTCACCAAGTATGCATCGCCCAAGTTCACCTGAACTCGTGGCGGATCCTTGTGGCCTTCCGTGGCCTGTGCCGAGCTAAGGGAATCAGTCCTACTGCCAAGGTGTTCGCCGACCTTCATAGGTTAACTTGTCGAAAGGACGACGAGTATTGGTTTTTCTAGGTGAAACCCCACTGCGGGCTTTTTACCGATCTGCCGTCCTCCCTTAAGAATTGGAAGAACCACTTTTTAATCCTGAGAAGCAAAATCCCAAACGGTTTTGAGGGTTTCCCACACAGTTGGCTGCACCAGGGTCCATTAATTCCGAGGCACCTTGCCCTGAATAGGGAAGAGAGCGCAATGGTGATGGATTTGAAAGAGCAGGTGAGCAGAGAGAAGTTCTCTTGCCTGGATGCGGTGACTGCCGAGCTGCACCATTGGACTATGGAATTGATCAACGGCAAAGATCGCAGGCTTCAGCTCTCCGACCTCGGCATCGGTGTTTTCTACATCTCAGATCTCAGGACCTTAGCGATCTCACTGACCTCTTCTTTGTGCAGGTATGGCAAGCAGCGAAGCCTCCAAGGAGAGCTGCAAGCGAAAAAGGGAGATCTCCCGGAAGGTACGGGAGATGAAGCGGGCCGAGGAGATGCAGACACCTCGTCACGAGCCCGGGGAAATACGAGAAGGCTCGTCTCAACCTTCGGGACCGCTGATTTCCGAGGTGGAAGTGATCCGATCTCCTCCTCGGAGGGAAGAGCCGCCTCTGCCTCCTCCAGTTGTTCCGGGCGCGGAAGGGGGTCCTTCCCAACAACAGGTGAGGCCCCTTTCTCGCGGTGCCCAGGTCTTGGTCCATTCACTGGAGAAAAATCGCACGGTTTGGGAGAATCCTGGTTTCGCCAAGGTGCTGGCGTCCTCTATCTGCCTTCGAGAAGATCGGGATAGGCTGTCTCCGGATAGCCTTGATGATATCTTGACCAGATCTATGAGCTTGAATGTTAAGTGTTTGGTGAATCAGCACATGATCCGGGAGAAGGCGCATCGGCTGGGTAAAGAGGTCGAGAGGATAGGTCATGAAGCAGCTTCCCTCCAATCCCAACTATCATCCGCTCGGGACTACATATCTCAACTTGAGGGGCGATCAAAGTATTATGAGGACATGCTGGCCGAGCAAGCTCATGTTCTGGCTGAGCGGGATCATGCTCTTGAGGAAGTGCAAGCGCTCCGGGCCGATGAAGCTGCTCAACTTGCTCACCTTGCTGAGGAGCTCAAGGCAAAAGAGGAAGAGATGGTGACTGGAGTGGCCAGCGCTTATGTAAATGCCCATAGAGATCTCCTGGCTGAGCTCAAGAGGCGTTACCCTGAGGAGGACTTCTCCTGGATGGCCAACCTGGCTCCCAAGGATGAAGGCGAGGAGAGTGAGGAGGCTGAGGGTGAGGGGGGAGACGGACAAAATGTAGATCAGGCTAGGGGTGATCCTCCAGCTGAATAACTTGTACAAATTTTTGAAATGAAATGAAATGGAATACCTCTTTTATTCGATGAATGGTTGTGATCGGAAAATTTCTAAATTATTTAAACACTTAAATGTTTGAGTATGTTGAAATAACTGAAAGTGATTATTAACCTAAGTGTGAGAGATCGGAAAACACAATGAGCATGAGATCGGTAGGGAACCAATGCTTAACGGGACTTGATTAAAATTAGAAATTTGGCTTGAACATTTAAGATCGGGATCATCATTAAACCGGAACGGAACCTTTGATTATTCTTAAACTTTTGAAAGGGAGATCGGCAACAAAAATGGTAATAAAGATCTAGTGTCAGTTCAATTTCATTTGTCAACAGAGATCAGGAATATACTTGACTGGTCAGGAGATTCGACAATGGGTTTGAGAGATCGATGAGTGATTTAATAGACCGGTAAGGCTTTGACTGATGTGAGGACTTAGTATTGATTCAATTCCTTGTGAGGAGAGATCGGAAATGTGGTTATCTAGCAAAGAGAGATCGAAAATGTGGTTAGCTGTCAAAGGGAGACTTAGTATTGGGGATCGGTTTCAAAGTTTATTAATTCTGGGGATCGGCCAAAATATGGTGTCGACAAACTGCTTCAATTTCATACTCAATCTCAATCAATTTCTCAACACATTTATCAACTTTCAAATTTCAAATCCACTATCCAATGATTATCAAAATACTAGTAATCCATTTCATTCAAATTAAATAAAATAGTTCCATTCATATTTCATTAGAAACAAAACAATTTAGATACATCATTACAAAATTTACATTAAAAGAATTTCAAACTACAATATATATTACAACTTTATACAATTTTTATACAAACTGCTCAAGACCCATTTTTATATGTCCATATATTTATGTGCAATATATACATCAAAAGAAATATTTACAGTTAGGGTATAAATTATACCCGAAGACTTTAAGTTGATAGCTCCTCACACCTCAGCAGCTCAGTCTGCTGCTCCTCTAGTCTCTGTATCTGCGACAGCAATAGAAGCTATCGCTGAGTACTAGGACTCAGTGGTGCACAACATACTAAAATAATCTTTATGCAAAACTTAAATAACATTTATTCAAAAATTTGGTTGAACATGAGAATTAAGTACAAATCATGCATTGTGAGGTTTTAAATGCAAACCAAGTTCATTTCAAAGTATCAAAACACATTTCATAAAACCGACAGTTAGATCATGCCATTCGAAACAAATAGAATCTCAATAGCCAGAGGCTAAAGAGAAATCACATCACAAGGCTAGCTAGCTCAAATATATGGATATCCATTCACATTCTCTTCTACTGGCACACCTCAACACTTCTCCAAAGAAGGAATCAAAATTCGAAACTAATTACCCCCACTAGTTGTGCTAGTGAGGTGTTCAAATATATGATCATGACACTGTGGTTTCAAAACTTATCTTAATAATTTGCTAAACATTGTCATTTCAAATATACATAATAACATTTCAACAATTTAGATCAAACATCATAAGAATGCCATAATCCAATATTTCACATTATTCAAAACAGTATGCAAAATATGATTATAAAAAGTATACGTTGTGCACAAACCTCAAGCGAGTCGCCTCTTGGCCTAGACTTGGTTCCTCGGGTTCTTTCTCGGTATTCCTTTCAACTGAAACATACAATTTTATAGTGTTTCAGTACCATAATTTAACATAAATCCAAAAATAAATTTAACTTCACTTTTACCTAGCTCTAACGAGCTAAATTCGACGTTCTTGAAATTTTGTGTTTCGGGTTACTATTCACTATATTATTCAAGTCAAATTATTGACTTTCGAAGGCTTAATAGGTATGGGAATTCCAAATTTACATACATACCACATTTTGGTCACCAAACTTGTTGGTTTTGGTCATTTTCTCAAAACTTAGGTCTTTTAGGCAAAATTGCCAAATTTGCAGTTTTGGTGTCTTTAATTGTACTGTTTTATTGGTCAGTTTACTGTTAGAATTTGATAAAACCTTCTTCATAGAAAATGTTCCTTATTGTATTTAGTTTATTCTCCTTTTTGAATCACCCCAATTGGAGTTTTGTAGCTCAAGTTATAAGCAAATTACTATTACTGTTCATGCTGCAGAATTTGGTTCTGCAGATTTGTTGATCCAACTTCATTCAGTAATTTGATCAAGTTAAGTCCATAATTTGGTCTGACTTTCTTCATATGAAATGTTCTACTATACCTTAGGTTTCCATCGGTTCAAGAATCACCTAAATCGGAGTTTTCTAGAGAGAGTTATAGCAATTGAAACTTTACTGCTCATATGCAATTCTGCAGTTTTGCAGATTCAATAACTCAACTTTGCTCAATAATTTGATTGGGTAAATGGCATAATTTGAGTTTGTATTCTTCATGAAAGTTTTAGGTCTATATCTCATCTAACTACTGGTAAAATTTCAGGTCATTTTGACCTGCCTAGCTCGAGTTATGACCCAAACACGATTACTGTTCATGTGTACTATTCATACTACAGATTTTCAAGTTTGGGCAGTTTATTCACTAGGTTTTGGTCACTTTTTGGGCATGCTTCCTAAATGAAAATTGTGTCATTTAGTGCCTATTTTCAATCCCAATTGGTCCCATACCAATTGGACTTGTAAAATTTCATTTTTGATCCCTCAAAGTTGATTTTTTGTCATGCTTCATAGCAAATCCGAATTGGCTTTTGATTCCAACACTTTTAACACATTTAATTAGGTCACAAATGACCATTTCTCACTTTACATTAGGTCAAAAACACCATTTACAAGTTTCTCACATTTTTGGTCTCCAAACCCTAATGTCCAAAACCCTAAGTTTGTCCAATCTTCACAATTCATGTAATCTAATTATACAATTCACATATCTAACATCTACTCACTAAGATTTCATGTTCAACCTAACTAAATACCATCAAAACCTTAAGGTTCCATGGCTACCTCATTCTCTCTTCCCTTATTTAAGCATGATTTCCTTTATTTCTAATGCAATTTCATCACACATAAACTTAAATTCATGAATTCAATAAAAATCTAAACTTAAAATTGCACTTACCTCAATTTGTAGATTTCCTAATTCTTCAATTCTCCAAGTTTTCTTTTCCTTCTTGCTCCCAAAGTGTTTATCTAGGTCTAGGGGTAAGATTTACTTAAGGACTTTAGGGGAATTTATGGTTAAATTGTGGTGTATGAAGCTTGAGAATAAGCTTCCATGGAGTTTTAACAATGGAGAGGGAGAGAGAAATGGGAGACGTCCTTTGAGAAGAAGAGGACTTTTGATTTTTTTTTTCTTTTCTTTTCTTTTATTTATCCTTATGGAAGACTCAAAAATCCCAATTAAATAAATATTTTAAGTATTTTTTTTATGGCATCATGCATGAGGTCATGCATGATGCCATCACCTTTTGACTTTTCCATTTTTTTTTTATTTTTCTAATACTTCTTTAATTTAATTCTCGACTCTGAAATTTTCTTTTCTTCGATTTTATTTGACAGTTAAGTCAGGAGTCAGCTCTCGGGGTCAATTGACCAAATTGCCCCTCGCCGGTTCATCCCGGTTTGCAATTAATTCCATATTTCTTTCGGCTCCCTAACCTAATTATTTGACTGGCTTAACAGTTCTTTTTCATGATTTTCTCTTTTCCACTGTGTTCATAAGGGTCCTAAGGACTGTAGTGTCACTTTTTAAGGTTCGAAATTTGAGTTTAAAACGACTTCACAGTTATTCCCGAGAAGGTCACCCATCGCTGTGACTCTCGGCTCGTTTAACTTCTTATGTTCTATTTTTCTTGTTTATACTTAACTAATTGGACGTTACTAATTATTTGTGTTTATAGCTTCTCTATTTGTCTTGAGTGTGGTTCTAATCCCCTTAATTGTCCGGACCGACACCGGTCACCGGAACAGTGAAATATACCAGGCTATGCAATTAGGGGTGTTACAATTCTCCCCCCCCCCCCCTCAAAATAAATTTCGTTTCGAAATTTTACCTGGTATCAATTTTTGAACAGCTGTGGGTGCTGTCTCCTCATGTCCTCCTCTTGTTCCCAAGTAGCCTCCTGGCCCGAATGATGGTTCCACAGCACTTTTACCAATGGTATCTGCTTGTTTCATAGCTGCTTTACCTCATAAGCTAGAATCTCAATGGGTTCTTCTTCATATGTGAGGTCTAGATTCACTTTAATTTCCTCTACTGGTAGTACATGAGATGGGTCTGATCGATACCTCCTCAACATAGACACATGGAAGATATTATGTATCTTCTCCAACTCTGGAGATAGTGCCAATCGATATGCCAAAGGACCCACTCTTTCCAGAACCTCATATGGCCCAATGAAACGAGGACTCAGTTTCCCCTTTCTGCCAAATCTCATAATTCTCTTCCAAGGAGAAACCTTGAGGAAAACTTTCTCACCCACTGCATACTCAATATCCCTTCTTTTCAAATCAATGTAGACTTCTGACGGTCTGATGCAGTCTTAAGTCGATCTCTATCTGCCTAATCTTCTCTTCAGTTTGCTAAACAATTTCGGGTCTAATCTTCTTTCTTTCACCCACGTCATCCCAACGCAATGGGGTTCTACATTTTCTGCCATACAAAGCTTCATATGGAGGCATCCCAATGCTTGATTGGTAGCTGTTGTTGTAAGGAAACTCAATCAAAGGCAAGTGTGTATCCCAACTGCCTTCAAATTCAATCACACAAGCCCATAGCATGTCCTCCAAGATCTGAATTACCCTCTTAGACTGGCCATCTGTCTGTGGGTCGAATGCAGTACTGAAATTCAATCTAGTTCCTAGGGCTCTCTGAAGACTACCCCAGAATCTAGAAGTGAACCTAGGATCTCTGTCTGATACGATGGATACTGGCACTCCATGCAGTCTCACAATCTCATCAATGTACAACTTGGCCAATCTTTCTAAACTGTAGTCCATCCGGACTGGCAGAAAATGAGCAGACTTAGTCAGTCTGTCCACAATGACCCATACTGCATCATGACTCTTCAATGTCCTCGGAAGTCCCATTACAAAATCCATTGTTATTCTTTCCCATTTTTATTCTGGTACTGGTAGTGGATGTAACAACCCAGTGGGTACTTAATGCTCTGCCTTCACTTGCTGACAAGTTAGGCATTTGGATACAAACTCTGCCACATCTCTTTTCATACCCATCCACCAGTAATGCTCCTTTAGCCCTCTATACATTTTTGTGCTACCAGGGTGCATGGCAAAAGGAGACTCATGTGCTTCCTTCAAAATGATCTTCCTCAATTCAACATCATTAGGAACACATATTCTGCCCTGGTGTAGCAGTAGACCATCATCTCTAATTGAAAATTCTGGTTTCTTGCCCTGCCGGACTTCTTCCAACAGCTTCTGATACTTCTGATCATTCTGAGCGGCCATTCTAATCTAATCAATCAACACTGGCTGTACATGCCATGCAACTGCTATCTGCCCCTCATCATTAATCTCTAAGCTGGCATGTAATGATCTCAACTCATGTACCAAAGACAAAGGAGTAACCCGTAGACTTGCCATAGTCTTGCGACTTAAGGCATCAGCCACAACATTAGCTTTTCCTGGCTGATAGTCTATCAAACAATCATAGTCTTTTATCAACTCTAACCATCTCCTCTGTCTCAAATTCAGCTCTTTTTGGGTGCCCAAATACTTTAAACTCTTATGATCTGTGTAGATGTAACACTTTTCCCCATATAAATAGTGCCTCCAGATCTTAAGAGCAAACACAATAGCTGCAAGCTCTAAATCATGTGTTGGATAATTCCTCTCATGCGGTTTTAGCTGGCATGATGCATAGGCAATGACATTTCGATCTTGCATCAATACACAGCCTAACCCATTGTGAGAAGCATCACTATATACTGTATATTCTTTACCCAGAGTAGGTAAAGTCAGGACTGGAGCTTCAGTCAAACATCTCTTCAATTCATCAAAACTCTGCTGGCATTTGTCCGTCCACTGAAATTTCACATCTTTTCTAAGCAGCTTGGTCAATGGAGATGCCAACATGGAGAATCCCTTCACAAATCTACGGTAGTATCCAGCTAAACCCAGAAAACTGCGAATTTCTGTGACATTTCTGGACAGCTTCAATCTTACTTGGATCTACCTTAATGCCCTCTTCTGATACTACATGCCCCAAGAAAGATATTTCCTTCAGCCAAAATTCACACTTCGATAATTTGGCATATAGCTGTTTCTCCCTCAAAGTCTGTAGTACAATCCGTAGATGTCTATCATGCTCTTTTGCATTCCTCAAATAGACTAATATATCATCTATGAATACCACAACAAACTGGTCGAGGTATGGTCTGAAGATAGTGTTCATCAGATCCATAAATGCAGCCGGAGCATTAGTTAACCCGAATGGCATAACCAAAAACTTATAATAGCCATAGCGGGTTCTGAAGGCAGTTTTAGGAATACTTTGCTCTTGTACCTTCAGCTGATAATAACCTGATCTCAGGTCAATTTTGGAGAACACAGCTGCACCCCTCAACTGATCAAACAAGTCATCAATGCGGGGCAATGGATATCTATTATTTATTGTCACCTTATTCAACTGCCGATAATCAATACACAAGCGGAGAGTGCCATCTTTCTTCTTTACAAACAACACTGGCGCTCCCCAAGGTGACACACTAGGGTGGATAAAGCCCTTGTCAAGCAATTCTTGCAACTGCACTTTCAACTCTTTCAATTCTGCAGGTGCCATTCTATATGGCGTTATAGAGATTGGGTCCACACCAGGCATAACATTAATCTCAAACTGCACCTCTCTTTCTGAAGGTAATCCTGGTAATTCATCAGGAAATACATCCGAAAAATCACATACAGTAGGGATGTCCCTTAGTGCTGGACTCCCCACTTGGGTGTCTATCACATGTGCTAAGTATGCTTCACACCCCTTTCTGATCATCCTTCTGGCTAATGCAGCCGAAATGAAGTTTGATGGCAGTAAATGCCTCTCCCCATGTATTACCACATCACTGTACAAAGGAAGACCAAAAGTGACTGTCTTCAGTCTATAGTCAATCATGGCATAATGCCTGGCTAACCAATCCATGCCCAAGATGATATCATACTCTCTGAAGGGCATTTCAATCAAATCTGACAGAAAAATATGTCCTTGGATCACCAAAGGACAGTCCCTATAAATTCTGTTGACCCGGACCTCTTGTCCTAACGGACTAGTTACTAGCACTTCAAAACCCATTTGCACACATAGAACAGCAAGTGAACTGACTATGCTAGCACTAATATATGAATGGGTTGAACCCGGATCAAACAACACAAATACTTCTTGATCAGAGATAGAGAATGTACCAGCTACCACATTAGAAGTCTCAGCCTCTTCTCGCTGTCTCATTGTGTAGATTCTGGTTGAAGCACTTCCTTGTCCCGACTGACCAACTGGGCCCTGACTGCCTGAAGCAGTGCCTCTATCTATGCCTCTTCCTCTGCCAACTGACTGTGAACCTCTGGGAGTAGGACTCTGAATAGATCCCTCGGCAGTAGTAGGAGCTGGACCAAATCTCGAAGACGGAGCACTAGTGCAGTCTCTTGCTAAATGACCCTTGCTTCCGTAGTTAAAGCAGGCTCCAGTGGCCCAATAACACTCCCCCCCATGAATCTTGCCATTAGTCTCACAGAGGCGGGCAGAATGTGAACCCCTGCTCGACTGCTGACCAGACCTATGGGGTCTCTGTCCAGAAAATCTGCCTCTACCAAATCTTCCACCTCGACCCTTGATGGGTCCACTAAATTTCTTTCTCTTTCCAGAGGTAGCACCAGAACTCTGTTCAACTGATTTTTCCCCCTTATCTTTTTCTGATTTCTCAGCTTTTTCTAATTTTTCTTTCACTGGGGTTGCTTATGATTCAATTCTCTCCAGTTCAAGTGCTTGAGACATAAGCTCTGAGAAGTTGCTGTGTCGAAATCCCACAACTTGCATCCTTATGCTGGGCTTCAAACCCGTCTCAAATCTCTTGCATCTTGCCTTGCTGGTAGTAAGGAGACTCCCAGCATAATGGATTAAGCGAGAGAACTCCCTCTCATACTCTGCCACTGATCGGTTCCCTTGTTTCAAACTTAAAAATTCTTGCAGTTTCTAATCAACATATGCATCTGGGATGTATTTCTGTCTGAATTCTTTGATGAAGTCATCCTGTGTCAAGATCGTGGTTCACCAAGCCGTGGGGATGGTCTTCCACCAATCATACGCATCCTTGCAAGAACGACATACGTAATACTCAAACTTTAGTTCATCTTGGCAGTGCAGCTTTTTAAATACTCTGTCCATTCTTTCAAGCCATTGCTCTGCCTCTAAAGGGTCCACGGTACCCTTAAATTCTGCAGCCCCATACTTCAATAATTTATCATACTGTCTGGCTGGAGGCAGTGGTTGTGCCATAGGTGTCTGGGGTGGAGCTTGAGCAGGCATACCCCCAGCCATTTGTTGAAACATTGCTGCCATCTGCAAACCGTGGCAGAAATCGTGGCATTTATGCGGTGCTCTCGACCCACTGACATTCGGTAAAGCTGGGGCTTCCCCTTGTGCCTCAGCTTCAATAGACTGCTCAACTGAGCGATCCCCTTCTTCCATTTCAATTTGAAGTTAGGGTATCTCCTGAACAAATAACACATGGAGATTCCCCCCCGTTAGTTCATATTCATGATGTAATGCGCTGTATGTAACAATTATGGACATTGAGCAGTTTTCCTTAACAAAGAAAAACACAAATTCACAAGTTAAAACATACTTCAAAAATTTGCTCTGATACCACTAAAACATGTCACACCTTACCCCTCTGTAAGGCATAACATGATCCCGTAGAATACCTAATGAACTATCGAACTTCACCTACCGATAACTCATTAAGTACCCTACAAGGGATTTTAAAACAATTTTCTTATTTTTGACAAGTGGTGAGCATTTTCTAATAAGTACTTAAAACATTTAGTTAAAATTAAAACTAGTTAATATTTTTGGCCCATTTTATTTTTACGCAAATTTTATAAAAATTTTGACAGAGTTCCCTCTGTATTTTGAGAAACCAGTTCTTCAAATACCTGTAAAAAGCACTTCTAAAAATTTTTCTCAACAAGTGCTTCAATTTCATACTCAATCTCAATCAATTTCTCAACACATTTATCAACTTTCAAATTTCAAATCCACTATCCAATGATCATCAAAATACTAGCAATCCATTTCATTCAAATTAAATAAAATAGTTCCATTCATATTTCATTAGAAATAAAACAATTTAGATACATCATTACAAAATTTACATTAAAAGAATTTCAAACTACAATATATATTACAACTTTATACAATTTTTATACAAACTGCTCAAGACCCATTTTTACATGTCCATACATTTATGTGAAATATATACATCAAAAGAAATATTTACAGTTAGGGTATAAATTATACCCGAAGACTTTAAGTTGATAGCTCCTCACACCTCAAAGCCATCTGCTGCTCCTCTAGTCTCTCAGATCTGCGATAAAGAATAGAAGCTATCGCTGAGTACTAAGACTCAGTGGCGCACAACATACTAAAATAATCTTTATGCAAAACTTAAATAACATTTATTCAAAAATTTGGCTGAACATGAGAATTAAGTACAAATCATGCATTGTGAGGTTTTAAATGCAAACCAAGTCCATTTCAAAGTATCAAAACATATTTCATAAAACCGACAGTTAGATCATGCCATTCGAAACAAATAGAATCTCAATAGCCAGAGGCTAAAGAGAAATCACATCACAAGGCTAGCTAGCTCAAATATATGGATATCCATTCACATCCTCTTCTACTGGCATACCTCAACACTTCTCCAGAGAAAGAATCAAAATTCGAAACTAATTACCCCCACTAGTCGTGCTAGTGAGGTGTTCAAATATATGGTCATGACACTGTGGTTTCAAAACTTATCTTAATAATTTGCTAAACATTGTCATTTCAAATATACATAATAACATTTCAACAATTTAGATCAAACATCATAAGAATGCTATAATCCAATATTTCACATTATTCAAAATAGTATGCAAAAGATGATTATAAAAAGTATACGTTATGCACAAACCTTAAGCGAGTCGCCTCTTGGCCAAGACTCGATAAATCCAAAAATAAATTTAACTTCACTTTTACCTAACTCTAACGTGCTAAATTCGACGTTCTTTTAAATTTTGTGTTTCGGGTTACTATTCACTGCACTATTCAAGTCAAATTATTGACTTTCTAAGGCTTAATAGGTATGGGAATTCCAACTTTACCCACATACCACATTTTGGTCACCAAACTTGTTGGTTTTGGTCATTTTCTCAAAACTTAGGTCTTTTAGGCGAAATTGCCAAATTTTCAGTTTTGGTGTCCTTAATTGTACTGTTTCATTGGTCAGTTTACTGTTAAAATTTGGTAAAATTTTCTTCATAGAAAATGTTTCTTATTGTCTTAAGTTTATTCTCCTTTTTGAATCACCCCAATTGGAGTTTTGTAGCTCAAGTTATAAGCAAATTACTATTACTGTTCATGCTGCAGAATTTGGTTCTGTATATTTGTTGATCCAACTTCATTCAGTAATTTGATCAAGTTAAGTCCATAATTTGGTCTGACTTTCTTCATATGAAACCTTAGGTTTCCATCGGTTCAAGAATCACCTAAATCGGAGTTTTCTAGAGAGAGTTATAGCCATTGAAACTTTACTGCTCATATGCAATTCTGCAGTTTTGCAGATTCAATAACTCAACTTTGCTCAATAATTTGATTGGGTAAATGGCATAATTTGGGTTTATGTTTTTCATGAAAGTTTTAGGTCTATATCTCATCTAACTACTGGTAAAATTTCAGGTCATTTTGACCTGCCTACCTCGAGTTATGACCAAAACACGATTACTGTTTATGTGTACTGTTCATACTGCAGATTTTCAAGTTTGGGCAGTTTATTCACTAGGTTTTGGTCACTTTTTGGGCATGCTTCCTAAATGAAAATTGTGTCATTTAGTGCCTATTTTCAGTCCCAATTGGTCCCATACCAATTGGACTTGTAAAATTTCATTTTTGATCCCTCAAAGTTGATTTTTGGTCATGCTTCATAGCCAAACCGAGTTGGCTTTTGATTCCAACACTTCTAACACATTTAATTAGGTCACAAATGACCATTTCTCACTTTACATTAGGTCAAAAACGCCATTTACAAGTTTCTCACATTTTTGGTCTCCAAACCCTAATGTCCAAAACCTTACGTTTGTCCAATCTTCACAATTCATGTAATCTAATTATACAATTCACATATCTAACATCTACTCACCAAGATTTCATGTTTAACCTAACTAAATACCATCAAAACCTTAAGGTTCCATGGCTGCCTCATTCTCTCTTCCCTTATTTAAGCATGATTTCCTTTATTTCTAATGCAATTTCATCACACATAAACTTAAATTCATGAATTCAATAAAAATCTAAACTTGAAATTGCACTTACCTCAATTTGTAGATTTCCTAATTCTTCAATTCTCCAAGTTTTCTTTTCCTTCTTGCTCCCAAAGTGTTTATCTAGGTCTAGGGGTAAGATTTGCTTAAGGACTTTAGGGGAATTTATGGTTAAATTGTGGTGTATGAAGCTTGAGAATAAGCTTCCATGGAGTTTTAACAATGGAGAGGGAGAGAGAAATGGGAGACGTCCTTTGAGAAGAAGAAGGACTTTTGATTTTTTTTTTTCTTTTCTTTTCTTTTATTTATCCTTATGGAAGACTCAAAAATCCCAATTAAATAAATATTTTAAGTATTTTTTTTTATGGCATCATGCATGAGGTCATGCATGATGCCATCACCTTTTAACTTTTCCATTTTCTTTTTTTTTTAATTTATTTTTCTATTACTTCTTTAATTTAATTCTCGACTCTGAAATTTTCTTTTCTTTGATTTTATTTGACAGTTAAGTCAGGAGTCAGCTCTCGGGGTCAATTGACCAAATTGCCCATCGCCGATTCATCCCGGTTTGCAATTAATTCCATATTTCTTCCGGCTCCCTGACCTAATTATTTGACTGGCTTAACAGTTCTTTTTCATGATTTTCTCTTTTCCACTGTGTTCATAAGGGTCCTAAGGACAGCAGCGTCACTTTTTACGGTTCGAAATTTGAGTTTAAAATGACTTCGCAGTCGTTCCCGAGAAGGTCACCCATCGCTGTGACTCTCGGCTCGTTTAACTTCTTATGTTCTATTTTTCTTGTTTATACTTAACTAATTGGACATTACTATTTATTTGTGTTTATAGCTTCTCTAGTTGTCTTGAGTGTGGTTCTAATCCCCTTAATTTTTCGGACCGACACCGGTCACCGGAACAGTGAAATATACCAGGCTATGCAATTAGGGGTGTTACATACACCAACTCACACACACAGCTCTAGATCAACATAAAATAATAATCACAACAATATCATCAAGAACAAATGCAATATAAGGTGCGCCTAATTTTTACTACATATATATATATATATATATATATATATATATATATAAGTGATGCATGAGCATGCCTTGAATATAACATAGTATTGAAATTATAAATAAATCAATATCTACTCACAAATTAACTAATAGTCATTGTGGCGGCTGGACGGAGGAGGAAGGCTAACTCGGCTCACCTAAACATTATGACAAAAATTTTATCAATATTTACTTAAAACAAAATTTTAAAGAATCAATGGACAATCATAAGTTTTGCCGAAAATTCGGTAAAGTTTCCTTTATACCTAGAACTTATCCAATCTGTAAAAAAATTCAAATAACACTTCTAAATCTCAAATTCTCACAACGACTTCTTATCAACATCATATAGCCCCTCCTGGGCCCTCCAAAATAGTCAATACTCATAAATTTGAAAAATTACATTTTAGTCCCTATAACTAACATTTAATTATAAAGCATTCAAATGAGCTTTAAAATTTCTAAAATTTTGCCCGCAGTCCTTAGCAATATTATAAAACTAATACAAAAGGAATTATAATTTTGTAAAATCCCATGAATATTTTATGAAGTTTTAATCTAAATCCGCCAGCAAATAACTGAAGAACCTTAGGGTTTGGGTTTACCTACGCCAATCTAATGCTTGGAACGCGTCTGGGGCATCTAAAAATGGTGGGGCAGCCTATAACTTTGACTCAATTCTGAAGTAGTTCTGACAACTTATCTGCTCGGCCCAAAATTACAGATCCAGGCGACGGTCGAATTTCTGTGAAACGAAAGTACCTACGTGAAGCCCACAACACCAGAGATTAAAATAAAATATTTACAAAATTATTTAAGCTCATTTAAAGCTCGAAAAATCACTGCGAAGTTCATGGGATCTACTGAAATTTTAGTGTCAGAAAATTTTGAAATTTATATTACCACGAAGTTCTCACTGAGTATAGCGTGTTGGTGATCTCGGATTTCCAATCCAACGGTCAGATCGCTAGAAATCTCATCGGAAAGTTGAAAAAATTCCTATTTTCTCTCTTCTCGTCGGCATCGGAAACTGCTACCAAATTCGGCGAGGCTGGTCTCATCTGAAAGAACTCTTTACTGGGAGTCCATTCCCACTAGAATCACTCCGATTGGACGTTGGGATCTCCGAATATGAGCATTCAAAGTTTAGAACCCATTTTTTCTCTCTCTAGCAAAGACCATCGCTACCACCGCCTATCATCGCCAATCCTTGGCTTACTGGCGTCGCCTGAGGTCCCTAGTCACTCACCAGTCAGTCACTGTCCGTGGGGGTGGTGGTGGTAGGAGAAAAAATAGGGAGGGAGAGGGAGATACGTGAGAGGGAAAGAGAGGTTGAGGAGGGGGGGGGGGGGGGGAGGAGAGTGTATTCTGGACGAAATTGGTTTCTCTCTTCTTTTTTTTCATTCCTGTTGAGTGTCCCATCAAAGCAATTTTAATAATTTATATATATATATATATATTATTTTTTTTCTTTTCTCCTTATGCACGTTGCATGGCCACCTTTCTCTTTTATTATTATTATTATTATTATTATTATTATTATTATTATTATTATTATTATTATTATTATTATTATTATCAAAACCAATAAAATAATTTAATAACATTTATTTAAATTTCTTTATAATGTACCTAGTTGATAATTTAAATACCACTACTAAATATTTAAATTATTTTATTTAACTAAAATAATCAATATATATATTAAAATGTTTATGTTTAAATACTAAAAAAATTTAAAATTGAAACTTTAAAATAATTTTTACGAAATATGTTTACCATTAGAAATATATAAACAAATGTATTGTAGAAATTATAATTGAGTTAGATAACATTAAAACAATATTTGAATAATGTATAAAAATATAAAATTTATATCTATAAAAATTTGGGTTGTTACATTTTTAGCCCATCCATGAATGCAAAGAGGGCTTCACCATCTAAATAATTGGGGATCTCTAAGAGAACCTCAGAAAATTCTTTAACATAGTCACGAATGCCACCCTTTTGGGATAGTCTCCACAACTTGGCTCTAGCCTCATGAGCAGCATTATCTAGATAGAATTGATTCTTCAATTCTTTCTTAAAATCGTCCCAAGCTGCAAGAACAAATGTACCTTTATTGATGTCCGCATGTCGCCTCCTCCACTAAACCATTGTATTGTCTGCAAGATATAATGGGGCATGTTTGATCTTCCGTGCATCCTCGTCGATGCCAACAGCTTAGAAGTATTGCTCCAAACCCCATAGGAAATTATCAATTTCCTTGGCACTGTGAGATCCCTTGAAAGAGCTCTGTTTTGGCACTTCAACCTTTGATGGCATGGCCAAAGGCAATGTGGAAGGGCTAGCAACTCCCCCTTGTGCTATTGCCCTCTTCATGATAACCATCTCATCATCCACGTCCCTTAACCTTGCTAGCACACGATCCAACTCCTTCCTTAGGAAGCAGTTTTCCTTATGAAGTGTGGCAATGTCTTCTGTAAGGGTGTGCCTTGTAGACTCGCTCTCACTTGTGGGCTTGTCAATAGCAGCATTGAAGGTGACTTGGACTTCCTCTCTGAACTCATCCAGCCTCCCATTGAGTTCCTTAATTCGGTTATCCATCTCTTCTAGCTTCTCCTCGCCATCGGCAATATGCAGCTCTACCTTTGCCAGCCACATATCCAAGTCTCCCATCTCCTCCCTAGTGTGAATGGGATCTCTTAACTTGCCACATCCCCTCTTCTTGCTACCCCCTTGCTCCTTTCCTTTAGGACCACTAATTGATCTACTAGCACCATGAGTGAGCTCACTTGGATCAGACATGATGGTAGCCTAACTCCTCAGCAGCACAAACCAAAGTTCTGATAGCAACTGTCACGGTCTTAATGACTTTAACACTAATACCATGCAACACTTAGGCTTAGGGTGGGACTAAGTTAGCCTCTACCAAGTTAGTCCAACAGATTGGAGGCTAACAAGGGTGACAAAACTAAAATGAGGAAGGAAATTGGCTAAGGAAAATGTGGGAGAAGTGTTTAAGGCAAAGGGAGTATTCTTTACACTTAAAGAATGCTTTGTACAAGGCTAAGTACAAAAAGTGTGCTATGCTTCTGATGTGTATGCAAATGAATGCCTATGTGCCTATTTACAGTCTCCCCCACATCCTCAATGTGTGGTGGAGAAGTGCCTAAAATATGTGGTTGGAAATTTGCCTCTAATGGACGATTGGGATTGACTCTCTTCCACCTCCTTAAGTTGAATGGTTGGGATTGATTCCCTTTTAAAAATCTGGTGTTAGTGGTGTTGGATATTTTTGTGGAGAATTTCAGATTTGCTTGTGCAGCACACAAGTCCCTCTTTCTAGGAAGCTTCCTTGGTTGCACAATGTGGAGAAGCCTAGCCTAGAGCCTTCTATCACCTTCCTTACCCAAGTTATCCTGCAATGCTCGGAACCTTCTGGAGCTCTCCAGTCCCTACCGCAAATCTCCACCAGGCACCAGCACTCTTTCGCCCATTCTAGAGTGCTCGCCCCTTAGCTACTTGCCCTTCAGGCCTAACAAGTGCTAGGAAACTCCAACCCCTTCTAGAGAGTTTCGCACGTCTCTAGCTCGCCCTAGCAGCTTCCGGATTCTCTCTTGCCTCCTGGGCGCGTGCTTGGCTTGTCCTGCTCACCCTACTACCTTGCTCACCCAATATAGCTCGACCCGCAGCCTTGCTCGTCTAATGTAGCTCGACCCATAGCCTTGGTCGCCTAATGCAACTCGGCCTGTAGCCTTGCTCGCCCTGCTTGTCTAGTTGAGGATTTGGCCCATCCTAACCTCGCTAGCTATAAGATTTCCCCTAACCAACACAGAAAATTTTGGAATTTGCAGGAGCTCTTCAGAGGGGAGTGAAACATTGCACGGTTTTTTTTTTTTTACATTTAATATTTTAATATAATTAATAAATAAATATTATATTGAAAATATATTTAATTATAATTATAATAATACAAAGTAGAATGGTTTATATTAAAAGATTCAAAAGTATTTCATGCAAAAATAACATAAAGTCTTTATTTTTAATAATAAAATAAAAAATTTTTAAAAATAAAGACGCTAAAATTAAAACCGTTAGAATAATGATTACAATTTATTGTAAATAAAATTATTATAATAAAAATAATTATTATAATTAAATAATTTAAAAGTAATTAAAATTATATATATTTTTTAAAATAGAAAAAAAAAAGAGAGGGTGGGAATAAGGAGGTAATTTATTGTACTTTGAAATAGTAAAAGGTAGTTATGTTTCTACTTTTAATTTTAAAATTTCAACCTTTCAAATTGAATGTTAATTAAATGGCTTATTATTCAACCTTTCAAAGTGTTTAAATTCATATTTAAACATTTTAAATATAAATTTAACTTATACTATACATCCAATAACCTAGATTTGGTTTCAAGTCATGCTAGGGACTTTGCAATCTTATTGCAAATCAAATCTATTTAATTAATCAATTAATCTCTTTAATTAATCAATTAAATCACATTTTACTTGGTGATTATCTTGTGAATGTGTGTGACTCACTAGGCTCATCACTAATTGGCAATGCGATATGATATTAACTCTTAATATCATCTGAACTCTTTCTTACCATAAATGATTTCTGTAAATCATTTTAGGTATCTCATAGACCATGGTTGACACCTAGCATAGCGTGTCATGGCCACCCAATCAGTAACAAGGAATACCTTAAATGAACCTTTAATCATATGCTACCATGCACTATAATCTCTTTGTTACAAAATCTCAATTTGAGCTGGAGTCATGGTTTATGTCAAACCCATTTGCTAGGAATATTATATTCTATTTTAATTCCAGTTCTTGATTAATTAGATTTTCTTGTGAGAAACTCTTTTCTGACTAAGTCTGTCTGTCCTGGTCAGGAATTTGAAACATCAAGAACAATTAAATGAACATAGCACTTTATTCCTATTTACTTAGGGTAATAGATTCCATCTTGATCAACACCTACCTTCATATATAACTAGTAGGAGCCAACACATGCCCATATACCCATACACAGTACAAGTATGAAAGCAGTATCAAACTCAAACCACCTATATACAAGATAATTGTGTTATCTCAAGTTTAAAGATTATATGCACTGATATGATATATGACAATGCATTGACAAGCATAAACTCTATGTGCTTATCATATGTGTTATTGGTTCGGCCTACTTATCATGTATAAGTGCCTATCATGTTTGTTATATGACATGAGACTCACCATTCCATCTTATTTATATCTCATATAAATACCTTGGAAACAAACATGATTACAATCTTTCTGGATAAGTCATGTCCTGTGTGAAGTATCCTCAATTGTGAATCAATTTATGATACTTCGTGCTAGAAATACTGTCACTCATATTCTTAACAACTTAAGAATAGAATTTCTAACAAAATATCAATGAATCTTTTCTATTACACATAAATACATTATGTAAATGGAAAAGTGAAATTGCCTTTTATTAATAATATATGTACAAAATACATACTAAATGATATGCTTTAGGGCATACTACTAACATAGGGTGGGACAAAGTTAGCCTCTACCAAGTTAGTCCAATAGATTGGAGGCTAACAAGGGTGACAAAACTAAAATGAGGAAGGAAATTGGCTAAGGAAAACGTGGGAGAAGTTTTTAAGGCAAAGGGAGTATTATTTACACTTAAAGAATGCTTTGTACAAGGCTAAGTACAAGAAGTGTGCTATGCTTCTGATGTGTATGAAAATGAATGCCTATGTGCCTATTTACAGTCTCCCCCACATCCTCAATGTGTGGTGGAGAAGTGCCTAAAATGTGTGGTTGGAAATGTGCCTCCAATGGACGACTAGGATTGACTTTCTTCCACCTCCTTAAGTTGAATGGTTGGGATTGATTCTCTTCTAAAAATCTAGTGTTAGTGTTGTTGGATATTTTGGTGGAGAATTTAAGACTTGCTTGTGTAGCACACAAGTCCCTCCTTCTAGGAAGCTTCCTTGGTTGCACAATGTGGAGAAGCCTAGAGCCTTCTGCAACCTTCCTTGTCCAAGTTATCCCGCAATGCTCGAAACCTTCTGGAGCTCTCCAGTCCCTACCGCAAATCTCCACTAGGCACTAGCACTCTTTCGCCCATTCAAGAGTGCTCGCCCCTTAGCTACTTGCCCATCAAGCCTAGTGTCACGACCCAACCTATGGGCCGGACCGGCACTAGGACCTGGGCTAGCCTAAAGCCCCCGAGGCCCGTAGTAAGCCTAACTGTTCATTAACCCAACTCTAAGGCCCATTTGGGCCCAATATCAAGAAAACAAACGGATAGAGTCTGGCCATAAAATGGACTTACCAACGGGGAGTTTTCGACTCACCCGACCTGTAAACACAATATATAGTCAATTGGGGAGCTCAGCTCACCCTCCACATACTCATCAACATAATAATAAATGGGAGCTCAGCTCCCTCATCCAATCCATCAAAACAGACTTAAAATATTAAGTTTACAGGTCCAACATGATAATAATATTACAGACCAAATTCAAATAATTACTGCTAACACATGCGGAAATTCTAGGAGTAAATAAAATTACACAAATATCGATAAACAACCTGCGAAGTATAAAAGCAGGTTAACCCAGAATAAATATCCTCCTGTGGCCTGTAAAAATTTTTGAACAGGAGTGAGCGTTCGACTCAGAGAGTAAAATATCAATCTTAACTATAATCTCTATAACTATCTGAACTAATGCACCCTGTAGAGTGAAATGCAACATAAACAACATTTTCACATCATAACATCAAAAAGGTAATTTGGAGCACTCACACACCCTGTAGTATCAATCATAACATATGGGAGCTGATCCCCTATACAGCTTTCTTAAATCCAACCTGGTGCCAGCGAATTACTCAAGCTCGGACTTCCACTTAATAACCAAATCGAGGGTCCCAGCGAATTACTCAAGCCGTGACTACCCCTCGAAGGAACGGGTCCCAGCGAATTACTCAAGCCGTGACTACCCCGTCCTATCCATAGTCCACACCATATCACACGCACGCCAACGCACGAGCACTGCTCCAAATTACCACAACAACATCCATGGCATATTAACAGTTATGAATGCAACATAAATCGTGCCTAGAGTTTAACTAAATAAATATATGCATATAAGTGATGCATGGGCATGCTGAACATATAATAATATCGAAATTACAATTAAAATTAATATTTTACTCACAGACTTGACGACAAATTACTGTGGCGGCTGGGCGGAGGAAGAAGGCTGTCCCGGCTCACCTGACAATCATATTACATTTATTTAATACAATCTGACTCAATACAAACAAAGAAAAAGACCAATTACGTCCTAAGTCGTGCCGAAAATCCGGCAGAGTCTCCCCTATACCTAGGACCACCCAACCTGCAAAAGGGTTCAAAACACACTTCTATACTCACAATCCATATATCAACAGTTCAATCATATCACACAGCCCCTCCTGGGCCCATCAAATCAATCATCCATCACAATACGCAAAATTTCAATTTAGTCCTTATTATTGATCATTTTTGCAAAAACTGCCCAAACAAGCTCTAAAAATTATAAAACTTTGCCTTGGTCCTTAGCAATATTACTAAGCTATTGCAAAAAGAATCGTAATTTTCTAAGCTACCACGAATATTTTATGGATTTTTAATCCTATTTAAGCACTAGAAAATTACGAAAAAACAAGGTTCGGGTTTACCTTTGCCGATTCCGACTTCGGGAACGCACTCGGGACATCTGACAATGGGGGGCTAGCCAAAACCTCGGTCCAATTCGGAGACTTTTCCAGAAGTGCATGCGGCGAAATTTGCAGACCCGGTCAACTGTCGAATTTCCGCGAATCGAGGATACCTACACGAAGTTCATAACACGGGGGTTAGTACATTAATTTTTCAGAATTTTCTAAGCTCATTAAATGCTCGGAAAAACACTGCGAAGTTCCGTGGGACCCACCGAAAAACGGTGTCGGAAAAATTCGAAATTTATGTCGTTGCGAAGCTCTCGATGAATGGAGCGTGTTGGTGGCCTCGGTTTTCTTGTGGGATTCACGATTTTCGAGAAATCTAGCCCAAAAGTCGAAATGGGCTAAAATCTTCCCGAGCAAAAATCGGACAATCCGCTCGATGGATTTCGGAGTTCTTGGTGTCTATGGAAAGCTCTCGCCGAGTAGATGATTTTGGACACAAGACCCGGTCCAATTGGTGGCCGGATCGGCCGGATTTGGCCGAGGAAGTCGAAGCGGCGCACGCGCGCAGGGGGGAGATCGCGCGCGTTTTCCGGCCGTTAGGCGGCTACCGGCCGGGACAGTGAGAGCGGCGCCGGCGAGGGGAGGACGCAGGGGAGGCGGAGGAGGAGAGAAAGCGAGAGAGAAAAGGGAGAGGACGCGGGAAAGAAAAAGGAAGAAGGAAAAGGTAGGTCGATTCGGCCGGTCCGATCCTGCTCGATTCGATCTGCTCGATTCAGATACAAAATTTTGAATTTTTACTCTACCTCGGGACCAAACGAGGTCCAAAATTCGAAAAATTCCATAAAACTCGAGAAAAATCGTAGACTCCAAATAGATTTTTAGTTTTTGCCACGTGGTCTTTAAATTAATTTTTAAAAATCATCAAAGTTTATATTTTCGGAAAATCAAACCCGATTTTTAAAATCCGAAAAATCTCAAAAAAATTCCTAAAATTCAAATAAAATTAAAATACCAAAAATACTCATAAATAATAAAATTTTGGGGTGTTACATTCTTCCCCCCTTACAGAAAATTCGTCCTCGAATTTTTACACAAGGCAGAATAAAGCACATGATTATACATTGAACAAGTAAGGGTACTTGCTACGCATGTCCCGCTCTGACTCCCAGGTGCACTCTTCCACTGACTGACTCCTCCACAAAACCTTAACCATAGGGATCTGCTTTGATCTCAGCTGTCTCACTTGGTAGTCCACTATGGCTACAGGCTGCTCCTCAAATGTCAAGTTCTCTTTTAGCTCTATCACATCCGGCTGCAGTACATGAGAAGGATCGAGAATGTATTTCCTGAGCATGGAGATGTGAAACACGGGATGAACGTGAGAAAGGTTGGGTGGTAGCTCCAACCGTGAGCAATCGCTCCAACTCTATCCGTAACCTCAAAAGGTCCAATATACCGAGGTGCCAACTTGCCCTTCTTTCCGAATCTCATGACTCCCTTCATTGGAGATACCTTCAGGAATACATAGTCGCCCACTGCAAACTCCACATCCCTCCGTCTGGGGTCTGCATAACTCTTACATCTCTTGAAAAGTCCTCAGTCGTTCCCTGATTAAAGGAACTACCTCTGAAGTGTACTGCACTAGGTCTACATCATGCACCCTTGCTTCCCCCATTTCTGTCCAACACAGAGAAGACCTACACTTTCTTCCATATAGTGCCTCATAGGGTGCCATCCCTATCTTTGGAGTGATAATCGTTGTTGTAGGCAAACTCCACCAAAGCTAGTTGCTCATCCCATTGACCTCCAAAATCCAAGACACTCATGCGAAGCATGTCTTCCGATGTTTGGATTGTCCTTTCGACTGTCCGTCATGCGAGGGTGGAAAGGCATCTCAAGTTCAATTGTGTGCCAAGTGCCTCCTGCAACTTTCTCCAAAAGCGAGAAGTGAATCAGCCCTCTGCCGGATATTATGGGCGGAACTCCATGCAATCGACTATTTCTCGAATATAGAGCCGCATCTTGTGCCACGAATATGCGATCTTCACGGTAAGAAGTGAGCCGATTTGGTCAAGCGGTCTACAATTACCCATATCGAATCATATCCTCGCGTGGTACGAGGCAACCTACCACAAAATCCATAGTGATCATTTCCCACTTCCATTCCGGGATAGGGAGCTCTTGCAGCTTCCCGACGGTCTCGTGTTCAAACTTCACCTTCGACAAGTCAAGCACTTGGACACAAAGTGCGATGTCTCTCTTCATGCCATTCCACCAATAGCTATCTTTCACATCATGGTACATCTTGGTGGAACTGGATGGACATCATGCGATGTGTAGTGTGCCTCTCGCATGATTTCATTCTGAGGTTGTCTACATCGGGCACACATATCCTAGAACCTTGTACTAGGCGCCATCATTGGCAAATCCAAACTCACCACCTTCACCTTCTTTGTACTCTCTCTATAATCTTCATCGGTTGTTGGTCTCTGTCTTTGGGAAACTCTAACTCGTCCCTCAAGTCCGCCTCACCAAAAGTGAGCCAACAATACCCCCTCATCTGAAAGATCTAGGATTAAACCTTGATCCATCAACTCATGTACCTCCTGAATCAATGGTCTCTTCTCTACTGAAATGTGCGCCAAACTGCCAGAAGATTTTCTGCTCAAGGCATCTGCTACAACATTGGCCTTTCCAGGGTGGTACTGGATGGTGCAATCATAGTCTTTCAGAAGCTCCATCCATCTCCTCTGTCTCAAGTTTAAATCCCTCTGCTGGAAGATGTACTTCAAACTTTTGTGGTCGGTGTATATCTCGCACACTTCACCATACAGGTAGTGTCTCCAGATTTTAAGTGCAAAGATTACAGCCGCCATTTCCAAATCATGGGTGGGGTAGTTCTGCTCATGCCTCTTCAGCTGCCTTGAAGCATAAGCCACTACCTTTCCATTCTGCATCAACACACACCCTAGGCCAACTCTGGAGGCGTCACAATACACGGTGTATCCTTCACCACTCACAGGTAGTGTCAACACAGGGGCAGTGGTTAGACACTCCTTAAGCTTCTGGAAACTCACCTCACAGTCATCTGTCCAAATGAATGGAACATTCTTCCTGGTCAACTTAGTTAGGGGAGCCGCTATCCTGGAGAAATCTTGTACAAAACGCCTATAGTAACCAGCTAAACCCAGAAAACTTCGCACCTCAGTGACTGTTGTAGGCCTAAGCCAATCAGTTACAGCTTCAATTTTCTTGGGATCCACTTGAATGCCGTCACTAGAAACCACGTGTCCCAAGAATGAGATGCTTTCTAGCCAAAATTCACATTTTGAAAATTTGGCATATAGCTGGTGCTCCCTCAACGTCTGCAACACCATCCTCAAGTGCCACACGTGTTCTTCCTCGGTCTGAGAGTATACCAAAATGTCATCTATGAATACGATGACAAACGGTCCAAAATGGCTTGAACACCCTGCTCATCGTGTCCATGAAGGTCTTTGGTGCATTAGTGAGTCCAAAAGACATCACCAAGAACTCATAATGACCATATCTTGTCCCGAAGCCGTTTTGGACATATCCTCATTCCCGATTCTCAATCGATGGTAGCCGATCGCAGTCTATCTTGGAAAAGAATCTAGCTCCTTGGGTGATCAAACAAATCATCGATCCGAGGAAGTGGATACTTGTTCTTCACGATCACCTTGTTCGGTATGCAGAGTTGATACACAACCTCAATGACCCATCCTTCTTTCTCACAAATAAAACAGAGCACCCAGGTGAAGTGCTCGGACATATGAAACCCTTATCCAAAAGCTCCTGTAGTTGCTCCTTCACTCTTTCAATTCTGCGGTGCCATCCGTAAGGTGGCATGGATATGGGGTTTGTAATCGCACAACATCAATACAAAACTCTATTCCCTTTACGGTGGCAACCACGAAGCTCTTCAGGGAAGACATCCATGAATTCTCTGACAACAGGAACATTTTTCATGCTGACACCTTCTACAGATGTATCTCTCACCAATGCCAAATACCCTTGGCATCCACGCCTCAACATTTTTCTGGCAATAATTGCTGACACCAAATTATATGGAGCCACGCTCCTGTCACCATCAAAGCTAAACTCTTCCACACAGTGCGTGGAAGTATACCTTTGTTCCTGCAGTCTAAGGTGGCATAATGAGTTGCCAACCAATCCATCCCCAAGATTACATCGAAATCCATTACTGGTAGAGGAACCAAGTCTGCTGGGATGATCTTTCCATCCATTACCACTGGGCTACCCGGAAATACCATGTCTACATCTATGTGGTCACTAAGTGGGGTAGCTACTGACAAAGGGCACTCTAAAGTTGTAGGGTTTCTACCCTACCTCATGGCAAACACAGGTGAGACAATTGAGTGCGTAGCACCGGATCTATTAAAACACGAGCCTCATAAGAAGGACCGGAAGAATACCTGCCACAACTGCATTTGAAGCTTGAGCATCCTGGTGGGTCAGGGTGAAAACTCGAGCTTGACCCCTACCCGAGTGGCGTAACCACGATCGACTTCTACCTCTGATCCGCCTCCAAATCCACGTCCCCCTTGTCCTCGGCCTGTTGTAGGCCCGACTGCCATGTTGGAAGTACCGGATACAATCGGCGAGGAACATTTGCAACAGAACCCTGTGACCCCATCTGTGGCTCGCTGAACATGGGGCATTCTCTAGCAAAGTGACCTGGTTGGCCACACCTGAAGCATACTCCTGATCCCATCAAACAAGGTCCTGAATGTCCTCTTCCACACTGTGCACAAGGTGCCAAGGAGGATCCTGAACCAGACCCAGAACTGCTGTACCCCGAACTGTGACCACTGCTGGATCCGTACCACAGTGCAGATCCTCGTGGTGCGTATGCGAAACCACTTCTCTTGCTCCTACCCTTTCCTCTGTAATTACCCTGGCCACCACTGTCCAGAGTACCCATGGAAGGGACACCTGAGGAACCCTCTGCTCTGTTTTTCTTTGCTCTTCCACTGTCATCCGCAGCATAGCTAATCTCTATCTGTCTGGCTCGATCAACTACCACGTCAAAAGACTGATCAGACATCATGGCCAGGTTTGCATACCTCCTGTCAAGCCCCTTTAGGAACCTCTTCACCTTCATAGTTTCTGTAGCTACTGCTGTAGGGGCATATCTGCTCAATTCCAGAAATTCTGTAGCATATTCATCTACAGACCTGCCATTCTGTCTTAAGGCCTCAAAGGCCCACTACTTCTGATCTCTGAAGCTTTCTGGCACAAACCGATTGATAAAAAGTTCCACAAACTGAGCCCATGTCAAACCCTCCATCCGGGGTAACACGTAGTCATTCATCCATTGTCTAGGCATAGGCCCCATGACATGCTGCATACACTCTATCAGTCTCCTGTCAGTCAACTGTAATTACATTCGCTGTCTGCAGGAATCCAGAAACCGATATGCATCGTCTGACACATCATAAGTACCAGGCACCAACTTCTTAAAATTTATGATCTGTTTGTAAGGTTCCCCTCTTGGTGCGGTGGACTGCTGCTGCTGTGGAGGGTGGACCATATACTGCGCCATCATATCTATGGTCCTCTGCAACCCAGCTAGAGTAGTTGCCATGGGGTCCATGGGACCCTGTGCCATGAAAGACTATTCCTGAACTGTGGGTAGCTGCTCTTCTACTTGAGCAGCTCTAGGCCTCCTACCCCGCCTCCTCGGGGCAGGCGCCTCATCCTGTGCCGACACCTCATCAGGCACATCTGGTTCTGGTGCAGTGGCAGCTCTCCTGCTTCTACGCATTTTCCTGAAATTCAGCAGCATTAGCCCACAAAATTCAAAACTGCACATTGCACAGCTCTATAGACTCATATTTACACACAATATATGAAGCAGAAACTAGAAGCAAAGACGACAATGCAAGACGAATATGGACCCTATTTTTTCGCATGTGACTCCTATTAGACTTTTCCCAACACTTTAGACACACATTCCCTAAGAATCTGGAGCCTAAGCTCTGATACCACATTTGTCACGACCCAACCTATGGGCCGGACCGACACTAAGACCTGGGCTAGCCTAAAGCCCCCGAGGCCCGTAGTAAGCCTAACTGTTCATTAACCCAACTCTAAGGCCCATTTGGGCCCAATATCAAGAAAACAAACGGACAGAGTCCGGCCATAAAATGGACTTGCCAACGGGGAGTTTTCGACTCACCCGACCTGTAAACACAATATATAGTCAATTGGGGAGCTCAGCTCACCCTCCACATACTCATCAACATAATAATAAATGGGAGCTCAGCTCCCTCATCCAATCCATCAAAACAGACTTAAAATATTAAGTTTACAGGTCTAACATGATAATAATATTACAGACCAAATTCAAATAATTACTGCTAACACATGCGGAAATTCTAGGAGTAAATAAAATTACACAATATCGATAAACAACCTGCGAAGTATAAAAGCAGGTTAACCCAGAATAAATATCCTCCTGTGGCCTGTAAAAATTTTTGAATAGGAGTGAGCGTTCGACTCAGAGAGTAAAATATCAATCTTAACTATAATCTCTATAACTATCTGAACTAATGCACCCTGTAGAGTGAAATGCAACATAAACAACATTTTCACATCTAACATCAAAAAGGTAATTTGGAGCACTCACACACCCTGTAGTATCAATCATAACATATGGGAGCTGATCCCCTATACAGCTCTCTTAAATCCAACACAGTGCCGAATTACTCAAGCTCGGACTTCCACTTAATAACCAAATCGAGGGTCCCAGCGAATTACTCAAGCCGTGACTACTCCTCGAAGGAACGGGTCCCAGCGAATTACTCAAGCCGTGACTACCCCGTCCTATCCATAGTCCACACCACATCACACGCACGCCAACGCACGCACACTGCTCCAAATTACCACAACAACATCCATGGCATATTAACAGTTATGAATGCAACATAAATCGTGCCTAGAGTTTAACTAAATAAATATATGCATATAAGTGATGCATGGGCATGCTGAACATATAATAATATCGAAATTACAATTAAAATTAATATTTTACTCACAGACTTGACGACAAATTACTGTGGCGGCTGGGCGGAGGAAGAAGGCTGTCCCGGCTCACCTGACAATCATATTACATTTATTTAATACAATCTGACTCAATACAAACAAAGAAAAAGACCAATTACGTCCTAAGTCGTGCCGAAAATCCGGCAGAGTCTCCCCTATACCTAGGACCTACCCAACCTGCAAAAGGGTTCAAAACACACTTCTATACTCACAATCCATATATCAACAGTTCAATCATATCACACAGCCCCTCCTGGGCCCATCAAATCAATCATCCATCACAATACGCAAAATTTCAATTTAATCCTTATTATTGATCATTTTTGCAAAACGCCAAACAAGCTCTAAAAATTATAAAACTTTGCCCCGCGGTCCTTAGCAATATTACTAAGCTATTGCAAAAAGAATCGTAATTTTCTAAGCTACCACGAATATTTTATGGATTTTTAATCCTATTTAAGCACTAGAAAATTACGAAAAAACAAGGTTCGGGTTTACCTTTGCCGATTCCGACTTCGGGAACGCACTCGGGACATCTGACAATGGGGGGCTAGCCAAAACCTCGGTCCAATTCGGAGACTTTTCCGTGCAGTGCATGCGGCCCGAAATTTGCGAACCGGTCAATCGTCGAATTTCAACGAATCGAGGATACCTACACGAAGCCCATAACACGGGGGTTAGTACATAAATTTTTCAGAATTTTCTAAGCTCATTAAATGCTCGGAAAAACACTGCGAAGTTCCGTGGGACCCACCGAAAAATGATGTCAGAAAAATTCGAAATTTATGTCGTTGCGAAGCTCTCGACGAATGGAGCGTCCTGGTGGCCTCGGTTTTCTTGTGGGATTCACGGTTTTTGAGAAATCTAGCCCAAAAGTCGAAATGGGCTAAAATCTTCCCGAGCAAAAATCGGACAAACCGCTCGATGGATTTCGGCGTTCTTGGTGTCTATGGAAAGCTCTCGCCGAGTAGATGATTTTGGACACAAGACCCGATCCAATTGGTGGCCGGATCGGCCGGATTTGGCCGGGGAAGTCGAAGCGGCGCGCGCGCGCAGGGGGGAGATCGCGCGCGTTTTCCGGCCGTTCACAGGCGTGCCGGTACCGGGACAGTGAGGCGGCGAGGGGAGGACGCAGGGAGGCGGGGAGGAGGAGAGAAAGCGAGAGAAAAGGGAGAGGGGCGCGAGGAAAGAAAAAGGAAGAAGGAAAAGGCCTGGCCTGATTCGGCCGGTCCGATTCGATTCGGCCGGTTCGATTCATGATACAAAATTTTGAATTTTTACTCTGCCTCGGGACCGAAAACGAGATCCAAAAATTCCGAAAAAATTCCATAAAACTCAGAAAAATACGTAGATTCCAAATATATTTTTAGTTTTTGCCACGTGGTCTTTAAATTAATTTTTAAAAATCATCAAAGTTTATATTTTCGGAAAATCGAACCCGATTTTTAAAATCCGAAAAATCTCAAAAAAAATTCCTAAAATTCAAATAAAATTAAAATACAAAAAATACTCATAAATAATAAAATTTTAGGGTGTTACACCTAGCAAGTGCTAGGCAACTCCAACCCCTTCTAAAGAGTTTCACACGTCTCTAGCTCGCCCTAGTAGCTTCCAGATTCTCTCTTGCCTCCTGGGCACATGCTTGGCTTGTCCTGCTCACCCTGCTGCTTTGCTCGCCCAATATAGCTCGGCCCGCAGTCTTGCTCGCCTAATGTAGCTCGGCCTGTAGCCTTGCTCGCCCTGCTTGTCTAGTTGAGGATTTAGCCCATCCTAACCTCGCTAGCTATAAGATTTGCCCCAACCAACGCAGAAAATTTTGAAATTTACAGGAGCTCTTCAGAGGGGGTGTGAAACATTGCATGGGTTTTTTTATATATATTTAATATTTTAATAGAATTAATAAATAAAAATTATATTGAAAATATATTTAATTATAATTATAATGATACAAAGTAGAATGGTATATGTTAAAAGATTCAAAAGTATATCATGCAAAAATTTAACATAAAGTCTTTATTTTTAATAATAAAATAAAAAATTTTTAAAAATAAAGACACTAAAAATAAAACCGTTAGAATAATGATTACAATTTATTATAAATAAAATTATTATAATAAAAATAATTATAATTAAAATTATATATATTTTTTAAAATAGAAATTAAAAAAAAAAGAAAAGAAAGGGTGGGAATAAGGAGGTAATTTATTGTACTTTGAAGTAGTAAAAAGTAGTTATGTTTCTACTTTTAATTTTAAAATTTCAACCTTTCAAATTGAATGTTAATTAAATGGCTTATTATTCAACTAGTCTCGATATTGTGATTTTTTAAGGTTTAGGATGTTAGATTACAAAAGCTACAATAGCTTGTTTTGCTACTTATTTTTCGAAATTTATTTGAAAAAATAAAAATAAATTTTATCAATAGAATGCTTGGAAATAATTGAATATATAGGAATTAAAAAGTGAGAGAAACAAAAGGGTTCACTCACTTTTGTAAATAAAAATTTGGCTGAAATTATATTTTCGTCCATAAAGATATAATGCCATTTTTTTTTTCTATTGAGAGATATACAGATAAAATTTTTATAAGTTAATGAATAGCAGAATAATAATTATTAAATTTTAGATATTAGAATTATTTATAAGAATGCAAAATTTTGAGTTTGAATTTTAATTAAAAATGATTATATAAAAAATATAAGACAATAATTTTACAGATTTTTCTAATGAATTTTAATTTTATTTATATTAAATATTTTTTATATAATTTTCTATTATTTCTCAAATAGTAAAGAATTATTTTTTTCCTCATATAAGATGTGAGAATGATTCCCTTCCTTTCATTTTTATTCCAAACAAATCAGTTTTATTATTTTTTAAATGGTCTTTTAGAAATTTCTATGTGAAAAATATTATCTATTTTTTCATACAATAAAAGAGAATGTATCAAATTTAATATGTTTGATATAAAAAAAATTGTCATAAAAATTTAATATTATATTTTTAATAAAAATTTTAAATATTTATAGATGTACAATAAATTGCAGAAATATGTGCAACGTTGTCGTTTTATCTTGTCATCATCCATATGTGCTTCAGGCGTCCCCATTATTTTAGTTCTTCCCTCTTCATAGTTTCCAAACAGAATCGAATAATAAAGCTCACATGCCTGGCGGTTGCAGCATCAGAGCTCTGTGGATCCTTAACAATCTCGACGGCGTCGTTTTCTCCAGGTATCACCGGAAAATCACAAACATCTATCCTAAGTATATTTGGAATTAAATTACTGGCATCTCTGATCATTACTTACTGATCTGTTTATTGGATTTCAATTTTTGAATCGAAATCTATGTGAGATCATTTGGATTTTATCGTGGTTGATTTGAATTCTCTGTCTCTAAGTTGGTTGATTTCTTGTATTTTGATTATTTTCTTCATATTTTCAAATAAAATTAGGAGGTTTCCGGTGGTGGAGAAGCAGTGGCGGGCTGCTTGCAAGACCGAAAACGAGAGCTCAAATGAGGATCCGGTTAGGTACACTGTTCCACCATTTCTTCCAAATGATTCAGAGATAGCTGCTGCATTTGTGGAGAGGAAGAAAAGGTTGGTTTATTCTTCTTTCTATACATTTTAGCTTTACTCAATTTATTCAAACTTCAAAGAATTAACTGAATTTGTGATGTATTTTAATAATTTTAGTACATCTCAGGTAGTTGCATTACTATATTGGCACTAGCTTACTGATTGTTTCAAGATTAGCATGAATTTAGCAGTTTTATGTTGGTTATATTTGCTTTATTTTTGTTTAAATTCCTCATGTACAATGCTGTTACTTTTTTTTTTTTCAAAATTTTTATTGCGGGAAGTCTTTGTTAGGCTGCTTTAGTCGGTTGTAGTTACTGGTTTATTTATGTCTTTGTAGTGAGGGTTCAACACGTGGGTATGGCATAAGGGTGACTCATTCAGATAAAAGGTCGGACTCCTGGGTTGATGACCCTATTACGCGTCACATTATAAGCCTTCGCATAGGTGCAGAGGAGGAAGGAGAGAGTTATCTATTATGGCCTTTAGTTTTGCATGTAAGGGGCCCTTATTGCATCCTTGCTTTGCCGTTGATTGAGCCAAGGCATTTAAAAGTATATTCAAGATTATGCAGAAGATCTGATTGTGGAAATGCTGCTGGAGTGGATGAAAGCATATCTTCTCTCCTGCTTGATCTTCCTTCCATCACAGGGTATGGTAAGTTACTTGTAACATTAGTTTGATAATGGTGTAACATAAAAATATCTCTTGAGAATTTTCTTCTACCCTTTTCCTTGTCTTCTACTCGAAAGTCTGTTCGGAGTGATGTCTTGTAAGTATTGTTGCTCTAAATGCTGTTACAACCTTCAAGGAGTTGTTTGGTGTAAAGCATATGATAGGATAAATTTACTGGATACCATGAAATAAGCAGTTTATATGGATTTATATCTTATGGTGGGGGTAGGGAACAAATGTTCTCAGATGGAAATTACTAGTTGTTGACAGAGGTAAGCACTGGATGTTGCTGGTTGTCTTCTGCCACTGGTGGCCTCTAGAGTTTGGCTGATGTTTGTTGGGTGGCAAGAGCCCCTCACTTTCTCCCTCTCTCCCATTTACATCCCATTGTCAGTGCAAGTCATCACCGAAGATCTATCCCTACGGGATTTGTTCGTCCCAAAAAACGGGGATATATATTGCTCCCTGGATTGTGTTGTAGCATGTCTCATGGACCTCTCAAAATATTGGATAAATTGAACTCTAGCCTATCTTAGCATGTTGTGATACAAAAAACAGGGCATAAGTGAAGGGGAAAAAAGAAACTGCATCTTTTTTGAATCGGATATGACCATTCCATTATTTTGCCATTTGAATATTAGCCTTTGATATTTTAGATATGCCTATTCTCAGTGTCCTGTCAAGTTAGAGTTTGAGTATCATGCAACAAATTCATTTTATGCTTTGCAAATATGCTTTGCTTCCAGATCAACATGAATTTTTGCCAAGTACCAATTGTATTGGGCATTGTAGTTATTGAAGTTGATAGGATAAAGGGTTTGGTTAAGCTAATGCCTTATTGTAATTGGAATGATTTATTCAACTAAGCCATATCTCTATTGTTTAAAGTGTGACAGTTGATGTAACACTTACTAATAGAATTTTAAATCTCCTGAAAGGAACTTTTTTCTTTGAACGTGGGAATAATAAATGCATTTTTATCCTTTGACTTTACAGAAAATATTTTATTCTATTGATGGTGAGGAAGCTGAATGGTGAAAAAAGATCCATATAGCCGATCCCTATTAGTTTGGGATTAAAGCTTAGATATTGTTATCGTCTTGTTGTTAAAGAAGACGAGAGTTGTCATTATGTGGTCATACAATTTACTTTTGAAGTTTATTGGTTTTAAATTTGTCATTACAGGGCATTCATGGTGGCACTTGCTATTGGTGATATAATTATTGGTGATATGGTGGATCCAGAGGTGGTTGTAAGTGTGTCACCATCTGTGGGAGGACTATTGGATTCCTTAACTGGAAGCATAGGGATATCAGGTATCTCTTCTAGGGCAAAACCTGTTGCAGCACCAGTTGCATCTGCTACGCCATCCAGCACTGCCGCAATTGGAGCTGTTGCATCAGATGCTCCAAAAATTGGTTCAAGGCCTTTGGATAAAGATGCACTTCGAAATTTCATAAGTGGTGCAATGCCCTTCGGTTGGTACTTCTTATGATGGTTTCTGTTGTTTCAACTTTATAAGCATTTAATTGTGGACCAGTGTGCATTTTCCTAATCTTACTAGTTGTTGACATGTGTCTACTGTTTCATTACAGGTACTCCCCTGGACCTCAACTACTCCAACATTTTCACTGTCAAGGTTAACGGGTTTTCTTCATCAGATCTGCCCCCATCAGACCTAAAACAACCAGCATGGAAACCATATCTTTACAAAGGAAAGCAAAGAATACTGTTCACCGTTCATGAGATTGTTCACGCTGCCATGTATGATAGAGATGACATTTCAGACACCATATCCATCGCAGGCCAAATAAACTGTCGAGCAGAATTGGAAGGCTTGCCTGATGTATCACTCCCTTTGACCGGGTTGAACAAGGCTCATGTTGAAGTCTTATCTTTCCATCCTTGTGCTCAAGTTCCAGAACAAGGTGTGGATAAGCAGGCCATGATGTTTTCACCGCCATTGGGCAATTTTGTTTTGGTGCGTTACCAGGCAAATTGTGCCTTTGGTCCTCCTATAATGGGATTTTACCAGTTGTCAATGGTCTCTGAGGACGAAGGTGCATTTCTATTCAAGTTGCAAATAATGGAAGGTTATAAGGCTCCTTTGACAATGGAATTCTGTAATGTAACTATGCCTTTTCCAAGAAGAAGAATTGTGTCTTTTGATGGGACTCCTTCCGTTGGAACTGTTTCAACAACAGAGCACATAGTTGAATGGAAAATTATTCCAAGTGGTAGGAGCCTCACTGGTAAAAGTATTGAAGCAACTTTCCCTGGAACAGTTCGATTTGCGCCATGGCAAATTCAAAGAGCGCCTTCCTCGAAGTCTGGTTCTGATAACAGGAGTGACGGAGATAGTGATGTTGAGACTGAGAGCGCAAACAATATGGTAAATGTGGAGGAATTCTTAATGGAGAAAATGAGTAAGGACCTTCCTCCAGTTGATCTAGAGGAGCCATTTTGCTGGCAAGCATATAACTATGCCAAAGTATGTTTTTTGTCTCCATCTATTTATCTTTGGCTGGCTTCATGCATTCCACAAGACACCTGAATTCATGCATAACTTGGACTTTTGTGTCAAATAATCCTTGAGTTAGGGTTTCTGCTCCAAGAATGAAGAAGAAAGGAGATGAGATAATAGAAGAAATAGGGATGAGAATAGAAAGAGAATAGATGAGGGAAGAATAATATTTTATTTATTGATCATAACTGCTTCCTTTAGATTGCATTTCTATTTGTAGACAGCCTCTCAACTAAGTCTGACATCTTAACAACCTTCAGTTATTTCCCTCCATTTACAACTGCCCATAACAGTTTACATCCTACTTATACAATATATTCTCCTAGACATTCCCTCAGCTCCTGTTCTTCTCATTATCATAACATTTTGTTGCAGGTATCTTTCAAGATAACTGGGGCTTCATTATCTGGAATGTCCATTGATGCTAAATCTGTGAGTTTCTCACTTTTCATCATCTCTCCTAATGTACAACGGCAGGTGATCTTGCATAATACGACATGACACATTTGCTGATGCAAGAATAAGAATAACATTTCTACATATTTTTTAGGCTTCATGGTCTAATATAATACTAGACTTTGTGCACCTTTCAAAGTACATCATATTTTTTCATTTTTATCAATTTGGGTCGTAATTTACTGATTTAGTTTCAATTGTACCCAATAAGTCTAGGGCATCAGGCGTGTGCCCATTGTTAATCCATGAAAATTATTGACTCCGGTATGGACCTCTTACCTAAGCTTGAAGAGCCTCCAAATCATTGCAAAACATGAATTTCAAAAAGCATTTTATGCATTCTGTGTGTGTTCATCAAAGTATACATTTTTAATTTTTAAGATACATTTAGCAACAAGTTACGAGTAGACTTATGAAATACTCTGCTTATGATTGCTTGCTGGTTTTCTTACATTTCATGCTGAACATAGGTGAGCATCTACCCAGCTGTTAAAGCACCTGTGGAGTTGTCAACTCAGGTAATCTTGTCTTCAAAATCCCATCATTTGAAATCTTGAAGTTTTTAGACAAATCTATTAGCAAACAACTGATTAACTTCATCTGAAACTGGTTTACTATCATCTGTCAATGTAATGTGTGAACATATGTGCACAATGCAGAGGTTCCTCCCTGAGCTCATTTTAATTGTATAGAACTTTTTCTTGTCACCACTGCTCATGTTGTCTTCTGCTTTCTTCCTATTTTAAGTTTTTCCAAATTTTAATTTTGACATCACTGTCTTTATGTTTACCGTATGAAAATTTTTGATCTTAAACTCTCAATCAAAGGAAAAATATGCTTATCATATCTTGAGTTAATTTGTTTAGATTCCTCATATTCATGATTTCTCTCCCTTTGTTTAGTTCACAATTAATCAGACTCGTTTCCAATATAAGCCTCAATTTATGTGTCCTTGTAAAACGAACTTATGAAGCCTCCCCGTACTTGAACTAGAGTATGTATATGTCCATTGCTTGTATAATATTCATTCCATTTGCTTGCAACAGGTTACTTCTGGGGATTATATACTGTGGAATACTTTGGGGAAGTGTCCATCTGCAGCAACAGCTTAAGCACATGGATTTTATTGCAATGAAATAATGCAAGAATCATATTATCTCACAAAACAGATGCTTGCTGTTACCCTGCGGACATGCTTTGAAATTCTATACTCGCCGGGTGCCTGGTAATTATTTTGCCATGGGCAGGCTTTTGACAGCGGCATACTCCTTGATGCTCATCATATAGTCTGTGGACCCTATTTTAGAACAGAGGAATGGGAAATGAGGGTAATGTGAGATTTTGGGTGGGCTGGCTATATAAAGAAAATTTTGTCGATGTTGTAAGTTTCCAAAATGGTACATTTTGTGTTTGAATTGAGCCATCACTTCTTTTCTACTGAATTTCCTGGGAGAATGGGGCACAGCCTAGCTCAAGTAGCCAATTGCTTCCATCTTTGATTCTCCTCATGTTTGTCTGTATTCTGTAATATAATGATTGGTTGGTAATTTGTAATTGCTTTTTATCATTATCTTATTATTATTATTAAACTGTTCATTAATTTAAGTCTCTGCCAGATTATGAGAATGTCCTCAGAAGGTTAGTGTTTTTCCATGGGCCTGATATGATCCTTTCGGCTCAATTGTCGAAGATTTGATGAAGATTCGATGCCCAGCCCAATGACTTACTGGTCCGTTACCTGCAATTTGTGTGGGTATTGCATATTATGGGCAATCAGAATTTAGTATTATCTTTTCAGTAATTTCAAAGGTGTACTTTTTTTGTTTTCTCAGGCAGGAAATCATTCATTAAATCATAAGGATTAATACAAACTCAGGGCTCAAGAGAACCAAACCCAAATACAACTCAAGATCACATAGAGAAAAAGTCCCAAGTACTAGCTCTAAACAAGCAACTCGGCTCAGAGGCCTACAACCAATAAACTTAGAGCTAACAAGAGACTAGAAGAGGAATGCCGCCGGCCACCGATTGTCAACTGGGAGAAGAAGATGCTGGCAAGATGAGAAAGAGATACACATATGAAACACCATCCAGCAACCCTTCCTTCCAGAAGTAGCGCAAAGGGCCTCAAAAGACAATCTCTACATAAACACATAACCCAGATAAAAAACTAAAGAGCTCAGCATCCATCACCCCTTACAGGGCCTTTGGTCTCTTGAAGCAGAACTGGTTGGCCGTTGCGAGAAGAAAACATAGGCATCCATAGTAACCAAGCTTGCATGTTTAACAAAGCCATAGCCGAGACTCAAACCCAACTAGTCAACCAAACTCGATATCCAAAACACACAGCTATCTACGATAACCTTCAAAGGGAATGGAGGCAGAGTTCACCAGCACTAACATCTATTGGCCTTGAAGGTCGGCCACCAAGAAGGAGGTTGGCAAAAAACCCCTGCGATAACCATCCACACTGAAAAAAAGACCCCTCAACCATAGCTTAACAGAACTGTGGCCATTGCACCGTAACAGAAGAAATAAGCAGCTCGCCTCTATTGGAGCAACATCAGTGCAGATCTGAAGGAAACCCTCACCCAAAAAGCTTTGGATCTACCACAAAACACAACTTATTCTAATTCACAACCCTACCCGGAACGAGGAAGAGCAGAGGAAGGCCGCCTGGTGCAGCAGAAACAAAGGATCTAAACCCTAGAAAAAAGAAAAAAAAGAAAGAAAGTCGAGATAAAAAGTCGCTCCCCCAACCCCCAAAAAAATACTTATTTACATTGATTTGGTGCATTAATATTTCTGAATAATTTTAAAGTGAACTTTGAAAGGGTTAACCCTGAATGATAAGGAATGATATTTTCATCCTTGCTAAATAAATTAACTAATTTTTAATAAAAAACATAAACAATATTGAAGAATCATAGTAACAATAATTAAATTTTAATCTTAAACTAATTGAAATCTTAATCTCAAACTAATTGAAGTTGATTATATAGATTATTTTTTACCATTTATCTCTAAAAATTTGTATCATGATAAATGACTAAATTTTAGGATGATTATTACAGTTCTCCTTCTTTATTCAGACTTAGGATTAGCTGTGTTTTACCAAGCTCACATAGGCAGAGTTCAACACCATCGAAGAGATGAGAAAAATTACATTGCCTTGGAAATTTGACTTGGAAGGTATATTTTGCTCGATGGGTGTTACGGTTTGCAACACAATACTACCATGGAAAGAAAACAAATTTAATTGTTACCTGTGATTCTTGAAGATACGTGATTTAAAGAACAGAAAATTTTAGAGTTTAAATATTACTTAATTACTAGAGTATTAAATAATGGATTAAGAACTGTTGATAAGAAAAGAAGGGAAAATTTTGTAGTTAAGATTTGGGTTATATAAAAAGTCCTCTGCATTTATATGTGAAATTTGTTATCCAATCAAAAATGATTGGAAAAGATTTAGTATTGGTTAAGAAACATAGGATACTATCTCATTAGCCTGAAACAAAAGATTTAAATAGGAAAAGTCATTGTTCTTTATACTGACAGAAACCTAATTGATTAATTAGTAAATTGATAATGTAAGGTGAAAGCTTGGGGAAGAAGTACACAAGTATTATTCAAGTCACGTTAAGCATACAATCTACTCATAAAATATCAACATTATAATGATGATGTTACATTTTTAGCAGCATATATACACTTCCGTTTCCTCTTCTCATTGGCCCTAATGCTATTCCCAGTAAATTCTTGTCTGCCCAGTAACCCTCATCAAAACCAGCAAATGATAATGGGTTTCTTAAGGGGATTGTTTGGGAACCTATAGAAACCTGCCCAATAGACATTGCAATATATATATATATATATATACATGTTATTTTTTTACTTGAATTCTGATTATGTTTTTCATGGACTTAATTGAATTGTGATTCGGTTTGAAAAGTTTTGTATTGCAACATAAATGGAATATTTTTTAAGGTTTATAATAGAAATGGATGACATAAGTCGATTGGCCCCGCAGTAAATATCAATATAAATATTGTATTTTTATTATTGCTGCGATAGTATTATAAAAAAAATTTTTAAAAATACATTAAAATTAAAGTTTGAATTTTGTGCAATTGTATGTTTCTCTTTTATCATAAATCGTTCTGTTAATTTTTCTTCTCTTATTTATATTAAAATTATGTGATTATATATGTATTCTAAATTTATGTCTATTATACAATATACTTGAGTGGATAAGTCCATTAATTAATCTCAATACTATGGCAGTAATTAAGTTTTATAAATTATATTATATTATTAAGAAAAAAAAAAGGTAAGCATATGGAGAACGTAATTAGAATCTAAATGTCACAAAAGCACTAATTAAAGCAAGGATTAAGAGTTCCAAGATGTCGGCAATGCAGCCTAATCACACACTTTCTTAGTATTCTTATTGGAGGAAGTGAAATGTGGGAGAGTTCTAATGTGCTTTTCAACCACATAGGGTGGAGATTGGTCCAGTACTAGAGCTAGTGGTAAAAAGAAAAGAAAAGAAAAGAAAAGAAAATTTGGATGGTAATGTAATGGTGGGTGGGTTTTGAGTCAGGAATGTTAAAAAGCTGAGTAATAAGTTAATGGCAACTTTTGAAGAGGACAGAGAGTTTGGAGCAGAGGGAACATGATGGCCTCCATGTTTACATATCAATGCCTGACCCCTCAGTCCTTCACTGTAATATCAAACCTGTTGGGTCTTTCTCCAATTTCATCAAATCTCTTGGAAGTTTAAACCAAAAAAAAAAAAAAAAAACTTGCGCCTCTTTTCTTAGGCCCACTTTCCAATTTTTACACTATTCTTCTCCTCTGAGTTTTGCCTGCCTTTTGCACCCAAACGCTTGGAATGACGCACATATTTATGTCACCACCCACCATCACACCTCCACCGACGGTGATTTCTTTTTAAAATTTTTATAAATTATAACTAAAGCATAGAATTGAGTTAAATCCAATTGGATTAAATCTTTGAATTATTCAATAATTTATTTCATTGAATGTCATCGCTGATTATTTTGAGCTTTGGGTTTAAGAGAGTTATTGCCATTTCCTATTTTTTGCAATTAAAAGAAAATAAAGCCAACTCGGTGGTGAGTCGTAATAGGCCATGATTGTGTGGGAGCAGACTTAAACGGCACGGGAAAGGAAGCGAATAAGACAGCAGTAAGCAAGAAAAGGTCACACAGTAGAATCATGGTTGCTTGAAGCTAATGGATTTTATTTTATTTTATTTTTTAAAATGAAGTTTCATATATATCGGCAAGCACGAGGAATGATGTGGCTTGCTGGTGACCCTTTCTCTCTTCAATCTGCACATCCATTCATGGAGATAGATTTTTGCCCTCTGCTGGGCTCGAGCTACAATATTATTTGCTCGCTTTTGGGATACTATCTTATTGTTTTTGTTGGGGCAAACTTGGCTTCTTGGATTATCCCCACTTCATAACATGTCTTGTTTACCTTAAAAATCTATTTAGGTTTCGTCAACAAATGGATATAAGTTCTATATTCAAGATTTAGAGTACTAGAATCAAAATTACATTATCCTCTTCAATTTTAATTTCATTTAATATTTTAATTATATTTTATTGAACTTCTTTGATAACTAAATAATTTTATTTATTATTTTAATTCACAGGTGTCTCCAGCTTAATAAATCAGAAATAATCTTGTTCGCGTTGAATCAACTCACTAAAAAGTAAAGAGCTCCTGATAGGTATTTTTTTTTCTCCATCTACAAGGACCAAACATTCGACATTGATTAAAGAATAAAAATGTCAAATCACTCATACTTAACACCCATTAATATAGTTTAGAAGAATATAAAATTAACCTAATTTAGTTTAATAGTTAAAAGCGTATCACTTATTAGATTCAAGTATTTATTTTTTTAATTTTTTATTAAAAAAAACCTAAAATTTAAGTGTAACAATCTTGATTTGAGTGTGGCAATCTCTTTGGGGCTAAAAAAAAATAAGTGAAAGGAAAGGACAAAGACTTATCGTATGATCGACCATTTGATCATGGTATGACCTCTCAAATAATAAAGCTTCCCATAAACATTCTTTTATTGAGATTATTATAGGAATGCCATGAGGGTGAAGCTAGCTCTAGGTCTCTGAAATTTCTCAACTTTTGGGCACTAACTTATCACATAGGGAAAGACAGAGACATAGACACAGTGGCCACATCCAAGAAAACAGTGGTGGTGGGCCTCTGTTAAACTTAGTCAAAATTTCTGCACGCATGGTACAGTAGCACTCACAGGGAGGATATGCTAATGCTATTGCTCTCATTAGTGCTCCAGAAAAAGGAGAAGAACAAAAAAAAAAATTCAAGAGAAATTAATTAATTAAACCCAAATACTCTGCATAAAAATTGGCACATGTGCGTGCAAATGTACGCATGCAAGGCAATGCATTGTATGGCGGCTAAAGGCCACTCGTTTCCATGCCCAACAAGATTGAAATGTCTGCCCAACCTAGGACCCTTTGTGGGGACTCCATGTCCCAAAAACAAATTTAGCCCTAGATGATCAACTATGGACCCCTTATGCTTGTATGCCAAGATGTTAGGGCACACAATAGATGGTGTGTAGTTGTGTGGGTCCAGCCACGGTGGTTGTCGGGGACACATACAAACTGATGAATGGGACCAATCATGGGTTTAAGGCCAGCTTGCATGATTTGGGTGGAATGGAAGGGTTGTGTTAGGGTTAAAAAGTTACACCAGGGGGTCCAAAACTTAGGATTATTAGTGTCTTATATCTTAGGTACCTATATAGCTAGCCCTATCTCTCTTTTCCAAAGAAAAAATTAACTAGCTTTCCAAATTCTTCCTAAGAAAGAAGATTTTGGCTACATCTTTTGATGTAAAAGGTGGGATTTTGTTGAGGAAGAAAATCAATGGGGCTGAGCCTTTTTAAGTAAAGATTTGATTCAAAGACTTGGTGTTATAGTTGGAAGTGGTTGACTATATTTAGATTATAAAGAGAGAGAAATAAAAGGAAAGAAACTGAGTTGGGGGTTATAGATGGTTATTTGTGTTTCTTTCTTTGCATATTGTGATATGGATGGATAGTGTTTGAGTTTGGTGGGTGCGCGTGCAGCTCAAGATGTGGGAATTAATTGTGGTCATAGTGAGAAGACCTTCTCGTCTCCGCCCCACACAATATCAACATTAGAGCGAGATTAAAGAAAATTAATTAAATGCAAAATGGATCAAATTGAGTTCGGGAACAAACGTGATCACTGCCCTTTAACCCCCTCATCCACCTACCCTTTAATTAATTTATTTTGTGTTTCTATGTCTACACAAACATTCTTATTATGTGCTTATCTACCCTATCTCCTCTACGTTTTAGACGGAACCTTCATTACTTTCCTAGACTTTATCATGTTGAATTATTAACTATTATTATTAATCTTGCTGTGTGTAAACAAAACCTTCAATTATAAACCAAGAAGGGTGTAAAACCAATACTGATGAGTAAGGTAGCACAAATCAATTACGTAATCTACTTTGGCCTACCAACCACTAATTACTCCAATCCCACTAATTCTTGTTTTTAGCTAGGTTCATTCCTATCAACTTTATTCGTTTCTGTTCTAAGTATAAATTATTGATACCAAACCCATTAAAAAAAACTTATGAATACGAAAATTCAAAAACCATAATATATGTATATATTATAGGAGTAGTATGAGACTAATTAGTTGACAATTAAATGATGATTATGCACATATGGTTAAAAAAAATTGCAATTAATTAGGAGAATATATATGATGATAATTAATGCCTCCCTTACATGAAATATTGCATGGAGAATAAACATGATGTGAGTCAGTGCTTTTCAATTCACGTACGTGGTCTCCCTAATTCAGGGATATTCTCATTATCTATCTGCCACGCTTCATTCTTTTTTTTTCTCTTTATTTTTCCTTTCATAAATTATGTATATATTGGATTTATAAATTTGTGTTGTGCATAATTATTATTTTTACCGTAATATATTGATGATATTTGGGCACGTCTAGCTAGCCTTTTTGTTTAATTAAAAACTTTGCCTTTCTTTGAAAACGACAAGTTGCTTTCAATATCATATATACTATAGTTTTCACCTTTCTATTATCCAATAGCCATTATCATATATTCTTTTAAGCAATTGAAACCTCCTTTTGATTTTTATTCATTATGTTGCTGTGTTTTATTCTGTTTTGCTTCCTATCTGCTTAAGACCTTCAGATGGCCTATAAATGGCAAATTAAGATCTCATTACATAAAAATTGTATAAAATATATTTACTATATTATAGTATAATTAAGAATTATATAAAATATTATGTTACTTTTTTTTTGCGTGATCATAATTAAATAGAATTAATCTTAATAAAACATATAATAGATATAGTGCATGATTATGTTTGTGTTCAATAATAAAAGTGTCAAATGAGAATGAGTAGGGCACAGTGCATGGTTTCTAATAGTGAATGTTGAATATAATTTTGACCTGGCCCCATTTCCAAATTCTCTCGGCTCAATTCCAATTTATTGGAGTACTGTTCTTAATATATCGTTCTTAATATTTAATTAATGTTCAAATCAAACTTATTAAAATTAAGTATTTTTAAATAAAAATTGAATCTTTATCAATAAATATAAAAAATGATTTGTTAGATGGGCTTTATCCGTAGAGTTTTTGTAGTATTAGTGAGTGCAATGGAAGAATATAGTGGCTGGAAACTGACTGAAAATTTTGGCAGAAAACACTCAGATTGAGTAGTCAAGTGGCAGCGAGAATATAGACAAATTATAGAACACAAGAGAGAAAGGAAAAAAAAAAAAGCATGCGCGTGGGCATAAAATCTGTTCTCCTGTTCTTGTCTGAGGAAAGATTTTATTAATTTTACAAGTAATTTAAAAAAAATTAATATTCTTGAAACCATATCATCATCTTATTCACTTCATTATGCCTGCAATCATGATTCTTGGTTGCTTCATCCGCATGCCCCCTCTCTCTCTCCTTCACTCACTTTCTTCCTCCCCCTAATCCCACTCTCTCTCAATCTTCCTTTTCCCTCACCCACCTATAAATCCCATACAGACCCCTCTTCTCTCTCTCACCTGTAGTGCGTCCCTTCTCAAACCCACAAAAATTATTCTTCCTCTCCTATTTTCTCTATCCCTTTCTCTGTTCCCTGTCTCTCTATATAACTATACATCTCTCTGTAGCTTGATTTCTTTAGTTTTGATTCGATTTGTGATCTTTCTTTCTTTCTTTCATCAATGGCTGTGTCCGGTTTTGAAGGCTTTGAGAAGCGCCTGGAGCTTCACTTCTTTGGTGATGACCCTGCGATGGACAACATGGGTCTAAGGCTTCTTGATTTCGAGTCTTTAGTGAAAGTTTTAAGTGCTGTGCAATGCAGTGTGGTATCTGCTGTTGGGAACCAGTATTTTGATGCCTACGTGTTATCAGAATCAAGCCTATTTGTCTTCCCCACCAAGATCATCATCAAGACATGTGGGACCACCCAGCTCCTCAAATCCATCCGTCCATTGCTACACTATTCTTGCAATCTTGGCCTCACTTTGTGCTCTTGTAGATACAGCAGAGGTAGCTTTATCTTCCCCAAGTCACAGCCCTTCCCTCACACCAGCTTCAAAGAAGAAGTTATCTATCTTGAAGAGAACCTGCCCTCCAATCTTTGCTATAGAAAAGCCTCTGTTATGCCCTCTAAAATGACTTCTCATTCTTGGCATGTCTTTACTGCTAGTGGCCAAGCTCACATAATATCCCAAAACGATGACCTTTACACTATTGAGGTCTGCATGACTGAGCTCGACCGTGTCTTGGCTCGCAAGTTCTTTCAACCTCCCGGCGATGGTAAGAATGGTGATGTAGCCGGAAAAGAGATGACAAAACTTACCGGTATAGGAGATATCAATCCAGGAGCTATCATTTGTGATTTTGCATTCGACCCTTGTGGATACTCCATGAATGGGATTGATAATGATCGTTACTCTACCATTCATGTCACCCCAGAGGATGGTTATAGCTATGCAAGCTTTGAGTGTGTTGGGTCCATTTTTGACGATAATGATTATATAGCTGAGATGTTAAAGAAGGTGGTGCAGGTTTTCCGACCGACAACCATGTCGGTTTCTATTACATGCACGAGCCATGAAATGTGGACAAGGGTTGCACATGCGGTGGAGCCACTTGGAATGAAATGCCGGAGTTGTGCGGTGGATGAGTTCCGAACAAGCGGAAGCGTGGTGTTTCAAACGTTCACAGTCCGCCGGAAGTAAACCGGAAAAAATAAAGAAATGGTAGATGTATTGGGGGGAGGAGGGAGAGAGTTAGGGTTTAGAGTTTAGGAAAAAAAAAATTATTAGGGCGGGTGATGGTTAAGGCAAGTGATTACGTGGAGAGAAGTAATTGGTTAATTGGAGGTGGGGATGATGAATGTTGGGTTGACTTGTGCAGAAAGATATAAGTGGGGGTGGATTTAGCTATGAGAGAGATGATGTGGAAGCATAAAAAAGATGGGGGGAAGATGTGAGAATCTGGGATTTATCTTTCATGATAATGCACCCCACTGAGGCTTGTCACGCCTTGAGATTTTTGAGCTTGTGTAGTGCTCTTGTTTTTCAGGTTTATATGAACTCTCTTTTATTAATTTTCTTTTCTTTTTCCTCTTATGAAATATCCACATTCTTGCTTAATTATACTCTTTTTTCCCCTAATTCGATTAATAATGTTTGTTTATATGTGCATGTGAGAGCTCAATCCCAAGAAATATTAAAAAAAAAAAAAAGGAAAATATGGGTTCTTGGAGAGTTTGCATGGGATTTTATATATATATATATATAAGTACGATGATTATGCATCTGGCGTGGAAGTCACAAGAGAGCCATGTATTTTTCTGATGCAATCTTACAGCTCTTTGTCGCATTACAATAAAGAATCTACACGTGAGCATAATGGGCCACTTGTCCAAGAATCATTTGCTTGGCAAAAAATCCATTTTCTCTTCTATAAATATTTAATTCACTCTTTAGATAAATTAGACTTTTTTTTTTAATTACTGATTAATTTACTCATTAACCTCACGTGACTGAACGCCGTTAGCTTCTTCATCACTCTCTCAATGGCTACTATTCCATTCCTTTCTTGTTCTTCTTTACTTGGTCCCAAACTGTCACTCTCCCTTTCTTCTCCTCCATCCCCACCACCTCCTCCTCTTCCACATCTTCCTCTTCTTTCTCAAAGTACTCCAGCTCATCAGTCTCGTATTCTTACACCTCTCTCTCATCCCTGGCTAAATTCCCGGAATCTTGCCTGCCTGCTGTCGGCGAGTGGGTGGAGCAAACTGTAAGCTGCCACTCGTTGGATTAGATTGCAGAAATTCGATACCTTGTTAGCCATTTCTCCTTTCTTCTCTTTGGCTTCACCTCTCATCTTAAAAGCAGAACCCATTGACAAAAACACAAATTTAACAGCGTTGAAACTCACAATATAGGTGGGAATGATAGCTTGGCCTCTTCTGTAGACCTAAGAAGGACAGTTTCCGCAGAAAAGTCCACGCTTAGCTGCTGTGCACGAGTTGAGCACCTGGAATTCCTTGTAACTAACCCAAAGAACAAAATTTTTGTAGATTTTTTCATGTTTTTGGGAGATTTATACCGTATAAGTGTACTGTATAAATAAAAATATTAAAATAGGGTGACATTTAATTAAATTATGAGAAATAAATGATTAAAAGTAAAAAAAAAAAAACAATAATCAAAATAGAGGGTATTCCTTGGTTCAAGGTTCGAGCCTTAGTGCACAACTTAAGTGTCACGACCCAACCTATGGGTCGGACCGGCATTAGGACTTGGGCCAGCTTAAAGCCCCCGAGGCCTGTAGTAAGTCTAACTATTCCTCAAATCCATAACCAGGCCCACAATTTAGGCCCAATATGCATATAAAATAATTTAAATCAAACTGTTATATTTTCATTTCGGGCCAACTTAGCCCAGAAATTTTTAGAAACTAAAGTCAGGGGAGCCCAGCTCAACCCTATTACCTCATTTACAAACGGTTTAAATACCATACAAATCTTCATTTATTAATATCAAAAATTTATATTTAACACAATTTCTAACAAGGTCCACACTATTACTAACACATGCAGAGTTCTAGATTTTAAATTTAGAAAAGATAGTAAAACAATTAAATAATCGACGTTAAACCTGCGAGGAAGAAAACACGTTGCTCTGTAAAATAACTCCTCCTGTGGCCTGGAAAAATATTGAACAGGAGTGAGCGTTCGACTCAGAGAGTAAAATATCAATTTTAACCATAATCTCTATAACTATCTAAAGCTAATGCACCCTGTAGAGTGAAATGCAGCATCAGCAATAAATTCACATCATAACAGCAAAAAGGTAATTTGGAGCACTCACACACCCAGTAATATCAATCATAATATATGGGAGCTGATCCCTATCTGACTCTCTTAAATCCAACCTGTTGCCAGCGAAGAACTCAAGCCGGACTTTCGCTTAATAAACCAAATCGGGGTCCCAGCGAAGAACTCAAGCCGTGACTACCCCGAAGGACTGGGTCCTAACGAAGATCTCAAGCCGTGTATACCCGTCCTATCCATAGTCCACACCACATCACACGCACGCCAACGCACGCACACTGCTCCAAATTACCACAACAACATCCACGGCACTTTAACAGTTATGAATGCAACATAAAACGTGCCTAAAGTTTAACTACATAGATATATACATATAAGTGATGCATGGACATGCTTGAACATATAATAATAGTGAAATTACAATTAAAATTAATATTTTACTCACAGTACACCGATGACTATTGTGGCTGCTGGATGCAGGAAAATAGCTGACATCGATCACCTTATAATTAAATTATAAATTTATTAGTATTAAGTTAAGATAAAACTCTAAAGAGGCAATAGACAACCTAATTCATGCCGAAAATCCGGCAGAGTTTCCCCTATACCTGGGACCTACCCAACCTGCAAAAAAACTCAAATAACACTTCTAAATTCTCAATTTCTACAATCACATCTCATCAATATCACATGGCCCCTCCTGGGCCCTCCAAATCAGACAATACTCGAAATATTAAAAATTACGTTTTAGTCCCTATAATTGACATTTTTCAAAAATCCACTCAAACAAGCTCTAAAAATTCTAAAATTTTGCCCCGCGGTCCCTAATAATATTATATGACTATTGCAAAAGGAATTATAATTTTTCGATAATCCACGAATATTTTATGAATTTTATTCTAAATCGATATTAGCCGAGAATGAGCAACTTGGAGTTCGGGTTTACCTATGCCAATTCTGACACTTGGAACGCGTCCAGAACGTCTGAAAATGCTAGGATTGACTGTAATATTGACCACGTTCTGAGATCGGCGTCGGGCGTGGATCTGGTGAAAATGCGATCCGATGCGATGAGCTATCCTCGATCCGATCGCACCTAAATTAAGTCCAAATTTTGTTAATAATTATCATAAAATTATTTTTAAATTTTAGAAATCGAAAAAGTTCGAAAATCTCACCAAGCGATCTGGACTGTCCGATTATCGCCTTTTTCAAACAGTGTCCGATCGGAGCGAGACTAGTCCTATCTCAAAGATCTCGTCGTCTTGAGTCCATTGGTGGCCTCGGATTTCCGATTCGATGGTCGGATCGCCAGAAAAGTGGTCGGAAAGCCACTGCCGTCACTTTCTCTCTCCTCTTTCTCTCTCTTCGAAACTCGCCGGAAACTCCACCATTCCGGGCATGGTTGGTCAGAAAATGGAGCTGGGTTCGTGGAGGGTTGGTGGCACCTTGGATCGCGGGCGTTGGTGGCCGGAATCGGCCGGAAAACGGCCCGCTTCTCTCTCTCTCTCTCTCTTCTTTCTTTCCTTCCCTTTCTTCTCTCTCTTTCTCTTCCTCCCTGCACTTTCTTTGCGCCGCCACCTGACACCGTCCTGAGGTGGGGGAGTGCCACCGGTGCCTCGCCGGCGCTGGTGCTGGTCGGAAGCGAGAGGGAGAAGGTGAGGGGGAGAAGGTGACGCGAGGGAGAGGGTGAGGGGCTGTTGCGTTTTAAGTTTTTTTTTTTTTTTTTCTGGGTTGTTACATTCTTCCCCCCTTAAGAAAAATTCATCCTCAAATTTTCGAATAAACAAAGAAATAAGGAAAAGAAGATTATTAGAACAAGTGCAATCATTACTCCCTCAGCTATGCAGAGATTGGTAAAACATTTATTCTTCAAACGCTTCGTATTTTATATATGATATCCTACTATTCACTGATTCTACTATAGTGTCCTATTTGTCATCATCTCTTTCTAGAGGGATCTTATCTCTTGGCTATTCATTGACCATTTTTCTGACATCTCAAGTATTCATTATAACTTCATTACTTTCAACTTGATATCTGATAACTTTAATCAACTTTGGTGCTTACCTCACTTTTATTACGTCCTAACGTGTCTCTTGGTGACTTCAGTCTTCGTTCATTTGTTTCAATAATCTCTGTTTCCCCAAATGACATAACTTATGTTCCTTATTCCATGGTATCCTATGAGTAGCTTCCCTGTAGCACCTAATCTAGGCATCCTGTTCGAGATCTTCACTCTTCTTATGACTTCAGTGGTCAATACCTATAAATCTTCTCACTCCCATGATAATTCAAATTTTTAATCTCTTTTGTGTCATTACTAAGGTACTTAGACCAACCTCTATCCATCTTATGTAATTAGTCAGGTAGAGTCTCCTCCAAGGGCCAAGTGTATCATTTATCAACATTGGAAAGTAAACTGGGTCTCTCCTTCTAGGTAACAAAAGTGTTTATATTCTCTGACAACTCAATCCAATACGACTTTATCAACTCTCACTCCTTTTCTGGAATGGAAATATCTAGACTTCTTCCTATAGCTTCTTAGTATGTGGTCTACTTCTGACACATTGGCACTCAGATCGAGGCTCTACTACTCCTTTAATCTATCATCTCATAATAACTTGTTTTAAACATCTCTTAGTGTGTTCTTAGCATACCTATTCCTCCTTATCCTCATCATTATAACTAGCTATACCGAGTTTTCTTCCGATCCTTTGGATCTTATCCACTTCCTTTTCCTATTTCTGCTATTGTTGATATCCTTTCAACCTACTGCATTTATTCCTAAATCTTAATTCTATTTCACCCTTACACCTTTTTGCTTCAAGAATGTCCATCCCATCATCAACTTTAACTTTCATTTTTATTTCTTAGTCTTATCTTGATTATTAGTTACATTACTTCGGGAATTTTAACCTTACGGTTTACTCCTACCAGCACATTCTTCACCTTTTTGTAACACTTATAATTAACCATAGAAAATTCTTTTTGTATCCCCTTTTTCCAACTTAACTATCAGAACATTATCATTTCCTACCAGTCTTAGTAGGAAATTGCTTATCCTGGATGGATATGAGCCCCATAAACTATAAGTTCCATCTGAAATAACATGGCTATGGAAAATGTGTGCCATGCCTTATTTCTAAACAAAATACTTCACATGTTCATTCTCCTTAATATAATCACATATACTGCCCATAGCTTTCCAAACTTCAGCCTCAACTTTTCCTATTAGCAACAATCTCATTTGCTGTAACTCATTCACAATTAGTATTCTCTCCAGCTCATAATTTAAAATAGTCACAAGCCTTAGTAGCTAACTCAATTTGACTCTTGTTATTACTCTGATTGTCCTTTCATACTTAACATTAGGTATGCACTTACAGTCATTCTCATATCAGGAAATTGTATATAAATTGGTGCCTACCAAACTCTCAAATAACTAGGTCTCCTTGACTCAGTCTCTATTCCTTATATAACCTTCTAGAACCAAAAACACAAGCTAAACTTGAAAAGAAAGAAAAATATCCTCTTATATTCAACTACGCCTGATTGTCCATATAATAACATTTAACCTATGTTTCTTAGTCTTTCTCTTCAAATTTCATCATCTCCTAGCACGATTGTGCTCTACCCATAATGCATCATCTGCATGAACCCTTTACCGTACCATTGTCCTTCCTAATATAATATTTTATAATTTATTAACTTTACTTATACTCGACCTATAATTCATATCTATCATCGTTTATTTTGTGCCCTTAACTTTTGTTGATTCCTGAAAGATTTCTCTTACTAATAGATTCTTCCAACACTAATTCCACCCTTATCTATGGTCATTAATTTGATCCTTGAACTTTCTAGTGATTTATAACCACCCAGACTTGTCACTTCTCGATCTACCGCTATTGTTGTTCTATCGTTATTACTTCACTGCAAAGTGATTCTGTTTGTCACACTAAAAATGTTTGCCTGACATTTATAATGAACCTCAACTACCTTTTCACTATCTCAAAAGTCTAACCTAAAGCCTCTGTGTCATTATCTATCATTCTTTTCCTCTCATCATACCTCTTTGATCCCTTAGATTGACTTTTATTCAACTTACTGCTTACTAACTTCTCTTTCTCTACCTAATTAGGTAGTCCGCAATACCATCGCACACCTTCTACTTTTTGCTCATTATTATTGTATTCCTAGCCTAATCTTCTTGATACTGTTAACGAGTTAAAAGAATCTTGCCCCATTACTATCCACTTCACTTTAGAAATAGGGAATAAACAAAGTATGATCCAATCATGTAACTCCAAGCTCTATATTTTAGCTCCTGACACTACCTCAACTACATCATGTTATGAGTATCACATTACTAGATTCAACACCTCTATCACTATTCTCACTAATATGGTCCCATTTTGGGTTTTCCATCCTTATCATTCACCTTACCAAGAATAACACTTAGCCTACCCTATATCTCAACTTTATTCCTTTTATTATGCGCTCTTCAGGTTATCCTTCCTTTTATTTCCTTTGTCTTACCCAAAATAGAACTTGACTATTCTATCCCTGGTTCCATTCTTCTTCCTAACATGACAGCTGTACTTGCTAACTATATCTTTTAGAGTCTCTATCGCGTTATCATATGTCTGTGCTATTCAGATTTGGTCCTTTGACCACTCTAGCTAATACTTCCACTGGCATTTAGATTATATTGTATCTACAATCAATTGTCCAAACCTTCATTCTGCACTTCCTCTATCCATTGGCCTTCTATAATTTATCTTCGCTAAGTTATTTCTCTTAACACTATTATAATTAGATTATAATAGTGTTTTGAATAATATGAAGTTAGAAAGGAACTCAGAAAATTACAATCATACTTTTATTGTATGATCTCTATTCTTATCCTTTAGCTTACATAATATCTTTACTACCTCGAGAACTGATTCTGCAGTAATTTTATTTATTTATTGTTATTATTATCATTATTATTATTATTATTATTATTATTATTATTATTATTATTATTATTATTATTATTATTATTATTATTATTATTATTTTCTATGTTTACTCAATTCGCCAATACTTAAGATTTCGGGCACCCAAACCTGTCATCCAATTTAAAGAATTTACATCCATCATGATCTTGATTATATATGATTCCTATAATGGAACTTGTACCCTCTCCAGGATACCCGAGCCAACTACTCTCTACCACACTCTACAATCCCATCTGGGACACTATTTTGTTGGTCCCCATTACTAATAATAACTTTCTATCCCTTCTGAAAAGATAGGACTATACCCTAACTTGCTGCAACAAAGGTACTACATTTACCACCTTGCCAAACCATGTCAAATTAATGACTCTCCTATCATATTATAGCTCTGTGAATCATCAATTCATAGTTTCGACCTTCTCTAGGTAGTAGAGTTGTACTTTACACTTGCTAATACACATAAGGTATTCTATTCTCACTAAGTTCTAAGCAAAACGTCTATCGTTCTGCAAAACCATCCAAAATTCCATATCGAAGACTAGATGGTCTCACTCTATAGGTGTCACCTTTACCTTGCAACTAGTCTGAAACCTCTGGTCTGATGGCAACTCTTGATGTAACTCTAGCTCATGCTGGGGTAACTGAGTCACTGACTCTAGTTATCACCTAACTGTGACCTTTCAATATTCTAACTCATGACTCTTAACCAGGAGTTCCCAACTCCTCTGCAAATATAGAACTCTGTTCTGGCATAACTGTACCAAAACAGAAGCCATCTCAAACACCCTCATTATGGAGCACCACGGGGATGCACGCAGCTCTACACAATAATCTCATGTCGGTACTGTAATCTGCAGCTTACAGAGCAGACATCGAGAATATTGTATAGTTACTACGATACGTCCTGACAGACTAGGTCTCCTAATTTCTTATCTCTCCTGAATCTTCTATTATCACAAATTTATTCTGACTGGGTCATTCATCGATGACCGCCAAAGATGGTATCCTCATCCTTATCTAGGGCAACTGTACTTTTAAGACTCACTTTTATGTACTCGTGCCTTACACGAAATGGGCACACCATTTAAACCCATACTGACAAAAATATAACATTTCTTGGAGTACGTATCCTCATGATAGACCTCACATGTCTACTAACTCTATTTCACACTTCTGTGTACTCGACGAAAATCAAGACACTAATTGAGGCACTTTTATATTTCCCGAGGTATAACGCAGAATCTAGAAACAAAGAATTACAGAAAAAGACGAAACAGAATCCTATACTCCGCATGTAACATCCTAACAAGACTCCTTTTACACTCCCAAGTATATTCTTTCCCATGAATCTAGAGCCTAAGCTCTGATACCAACCTTGTCACGACCCAACCTATGGGCCGGACCTAACTATTCCTCAAATCCATAACCGGGTCCACAATTTAGGCTCAATATGCATATAAAATAATTTAAATCAAACTGTTATATTTTCATTTCGGGCCAACTTAGCCCAGAAATTTTCAGAAACTAAAGTCAGGGGAGCCCAGCTCAACCCTATTACCTCATTTATAAACGGTTTAAATACCATACAAATCTTCATTTATTAATCTCAAAATTTTAAATTTAACACAATTTCTAACAAGGTCCATACTATTACTAACACATGCGGAGTTCTAGATTTTAAATTTAGAAAAGATAGTAAAACAATTAAATAATCGACGTTAAACCTGCGAGGAAGAAAACAGGTTGCTCTGTAAAATAACTCCTCCTGTGGCCTGAAAAAATATTGAACAGGAGTGAGCGTTCGACTCAGAGAGTAAAATATCAATTTTAACTATAATCTCTATAACTATCTAAAGCTAATGCATCCTGTAGAGTGAAATGCAGCATCAGCAATAAATTCACATCATAACAGCAAAAAGGTAATTTGGAGCACTCACACACCCAGTAATATCAATCATAATATATGGGAGTTGATCCCCTATACAGCTCTCTTAAATCCAACCTGGTGCCAGCGAAGAACTCAAGCCGGACTTTCGCTTAATAAACCAAATCGGGGTCCCAGCGAAGAACTCAAGCCGTGACTACCCCGAAGGACTGGGTCCCAGCGAAGATCTCAAGCCGTGTATACCCGTCCTATCCATAGTCCACACCACATCACACGCACGCCAACGCACACACACTGCTCCAAATTACCACAACAACATCCATGGCACTTTAACAGTTATGAATGCAACATAAAACGTGCCTAGAGTTTAACTACATAGATACATACATATAAGTGATGCATGGACATGCTTGAACATATAATAATAGTGAAATTACAATTAAAATTAATATTTTACTCACAGTACACCGATGACTATTGTGGCTGCTGGATGCAGGAAAATAACTGACCTCGATCACCTAATAATTAAATTATAAATTTATTAGTATTAAGTTAAGATAAAACTCTAAAGAGGCAATAGACAGCCTAATTCATGCCGAAAATCTGGCAGTGTTTTCCCTATACCTGGGACCTACCCAACCTGCAAAAAAACTCAAATAACACTTCTAAATTCTCAATTTCTACAATCACATCTCATCAATATCACATGGCCCCTCCTGGGCCCTCCAAATCAGACAATACTCAAAATATTAAAAATTACGTTTTAGTCCCTATAATTGACATTTTTCAAAAATCCACTCAAACAAGCTCTAAAAATTCTAAAATTTTGCCCCGCGGTCCCTAATAATATTATATGACTATTGCAAAAGGAATTATAATTTTTCGATAATCCACGAATATTTTATGAATTTTATTCTAAATCGATATTAGCCGAAAATGAGCAACTTTGAGTTCGGGTTTACCTATGCCAATTCTGACTCTTGGAACGCGTCCAGAACGTCTGAAAATGCTAGGATTGACTGTAATATTGACCACGTTTTGAGATCGCCGTCCAAATTAATCGCCGAAAATGCGATCCGACGGTGAGCTATCCTCGATCCGATTGCACCTAAATTAAGTCCATATTTTGTTAATATTTATCATAAAATTATTTTTAAATTTTAGAAATCGAAAAGTTCAAAATCTCACCAAGCGATCCGACCGTCCGATTATCGCTTTTTCAAACAAAGGTCCGACGAGCGACTAGTCCTATCTCGAAGATCTCATCGTCTTGAGTCCATTGGTGGCCTCGGATTTCTGATCCGACGGTCGGATCCCCGGAAAAGTGGCCGAAAAGCCACTGCCGTCACTTTCTCTCTCCTCTCTCTCTCTCTTCGAAACTCGCCGAAAACTCCACCATTCCGGGCATGGCCGGTCGGAAAATGGAGCTGGGTTCGTGGAGGGTTGGTGGCACCTTGGATCGCCGGCGTTGGTGGCCGGAATCGGCCGAAAAATGGCCCGCTTCTCTCTCTCTCTCTTCTTTCTTTCCTTCCCTTTCTTCTCTCTCTTTCTCTTCCTCCCTGCCGCCTGCTGCCGTGGCTGTCACTGCCCGACACCGTCCTGAGGTGGGGGAGTGCCACCGGTGCCTCGCCGTCGCTGGTGCTGGTCGGAAGTGAGAGGGAGAAGGTGAGGGGGAGAAGGTGATGCGGGGGAGAGGGTGAGAGGCTGTTGCGTTTTAATTTTTTTTTTTTTCTTGGTTGTTACATTAAGTTAGTTAATTTTTTTTATTTAAATAGAATTAATATCACATGCAAATTAATTTAATTCGGCATAATAGATTTTAATTATCATTTTTTTTCCGTTTCATATGACTTAAATTTTAATATTTTAAAGAAAATAATTTATTTAACTTCTTATTTTTTGTACATTATATTATGTGAATGTTAAAGCAAAAAATACAGATTAAATTTCATACTTTAATTTTTTTTAATTTATAAAACTAACATATTTTTTTTCAAATTACATTATGTATTTTCGTTATCAAATACGATTAAAATTTTATACTTTAATATTTTTAATTTATAAAATTAATATATTTTTAAAAATAAAATATTAACATGTTTTCAAAAATAAAATAAAAAAATTCCAATAACATAGTTCAAATATTATATAAATTATTATTTTTTATCTATTAACAACAAAACATATTGAAACATATATTATTATTTTTTATCTAGAAACAAAAACATATTTTATACATTTATTTATATTAATAATATTAAATAAATTTAAGTAAGCATTTTGGTCCAAGGGAGGATGCCATTCTTATTGGCGTTTTGGTCAAAAGCTGCAAAAACGCTACTATAATTAGTGTTTGGGTGCCAAAATTCTGTACCTCTTGCTATTTTATTGCTGTACGCTATTAATATTAGTGTAGCATTTTGGAGCTGGACATTATTACATCACAACGCTATCAATATTAGCATTTTGGAGTGTTTATATATATATATATATATATATATATATATATTGTCCCGACGCTATTTTGATTAGCATTTTTTTACAATTTGACTTTCAATTATCATTTTCTCGTAATTTAATTAAATGTCATCATAAATATGTATTTTTATTTATACAGCACACCTGTTCGGTAAAAATCCGTGTTTTTGGTCACAACCTAGGAGTCGCAATGAATGGAAACATGGAAATTTAAATATTAGAATTGAAGAACCGTGTACTTAGCTAGTTAAATGGAAAAGCAAGCTAACAAGGAGATGAAATTTTGAACTCCAAAAAGCACAGGCCTTCACAGATTGATATAACGAAGGTTGATTGTCGAAATTCTCTTTTTACTTATCAAGTCCAATTTCTTCATTTTTAATTATTCAAGTCTCATCTTCCTTCTCTTTCCTTACAGGCAATTCAACAACCAAAACAGAGCATATCCCAACTTGAAGCCAAATCTCAAGTTCTCAACACAAACCAGAGAATAAAGCATAAACCCCAAAAAAGAAAATGTTCAACTCACCAACTTGCAAGCAGAACCAGAGGAAATATACGTGTGCTTGTGCTATCAAGGCTGAAGAGAGTAGCAGATAGAGGTACCTAATTGCGAGAGGACCTCTGCATAAGCAAAGGTGGTCCACGAAGCACGAGAACTGGGAGAATACGGAGAGAGAGAGAGAGCTCAGACCTGGGAATGTGATAAGACTGGAGATTGAATCTTGATGGCTTCACGAACACTGGATCTCTATCCAAAGGACCTTGTTAAAACAGGTCAAGGTCGTCGCCTTCAATCTTTGAGGCCACTCCAGTGGCACTGTTGCTTCTTATTCTTCTTTAGCTGATAAAAGTTGACGGGACAACGAGAACGTCTTCCGGTCACGTGATATCACGTGATTATTTTGTGGTTTTCTTTAATAGAGAACCGAAGGAGTGAAGATGCATTCAGCTATTACATCAAATCAACCTCAGCGCACTTATTTAATGAAACAAATTACTAAATAATAAACTAATTTTATTTAAAAAATGAAATTAAATATCACGCTATAATTTAAAAAAAAAAAAATTGGACTTTTTGTCCATTTGCTTCGCAAGCCAACTTCCTTTCTTTTGGGAAAAAAATCCCTCAACTTCTCTTCCCATGTTTAGCTTTAATTGATTGGTCTAAGACTTCTGGAATGGCAGTCCCGAGTCCATTAGCTCCCATATTTGCCATAACGTGGTTACAAGCCATTGAGCAAACGATGACGTAGGAGCTGTAATGGGCTTTTGGGTCTTTCTGTCTCAACTACATAACCGTATATTTCACCTACATAATCAAATAAACTGCAAATTCCTGATGGGCCAGGCAAATAATATTTCCATCAATCCATGAGAACTCACCTTGAATTTGAATTTTGCCACAACTTTGATCCCTCGAACTGCAGGTTTTTTTCACAATTTGTTTTAATAAATCATAAACCAGTAAAACCATACAAGTATGCAATAGTATCTAATTAAAATAATTTAATTAATGTACATGCCAAGTTGGGAACATACTTACCAAGTTCAATTTTGATCTTCTTTGAGCAGCATTGATGGAACCGTTCTCTTGAAGAAAAGATGACTATTGAAGCAACTCAACAAGAAAAATGAAGTATAATTTTTTTTTGTTTACCTTTTCTTTGCAGTAGTGTCACTGAGATTCCATATATAGATGACATTGTTAATACTTGTCTTCTAGTATGTGAAAGGTTCATTTTGGAAAATTGTTAGTGGGAATCAATTAGATTTCACTAACAATATTAAACAAACAATTTCTTTTAGTTAACTAATTTAAGTAATTATGATTTGCTTTACTTTATTTCATAAAGGGTAATCTTGCTTTTGAGCAATTGGAGTAGGAAAATTAAATGGGAAGTGACTTGTTGGTATCATAATTGCATAATAATCTTTTCTTAGACAAAATTTAGCTAGTGCCATCAAACCTAAGAATATGTGTCGCTTAAGGATTTATTTTTCATTATTATTGCAGCTATCATTGAAAAAAAAAAAATATTATTTTAATATTTTTATTAATAATTAATTTAAAATTAAGTTTAATATATTTTATTTACAAGAATTTTAAAACAAGAAAATAATTTTCTTAAAATAATAATTATTTTTAAATAAAATTATTTTATAGGCTATTGGGCTATTTTGTTTATTGACTATGCCAAGAAAAATAAATGTCCTGGGCTTTAGCTTTCAGGTTTTAGACTTTGTTGGACCCTTGGTGGATTGGACCCATTGAACCCACATTCAATTTCTATAGATACTAAAATATTTTTATCAGTGCTCTTTTTAATTTTTTTTAATAATTATTTCTTTTTATATTTACACTTAAAAGATATTTTTCAAATGAGTTTTTAATATATATTAAGTTTCCATTTGTTTTAAAAAAATATATATTTTTTTAATATTTTTTTAACATTTAGAGTACTAAAAAAACAGAAAATATTTTTCTAATCAAAGGAAAAATTAAATTATTTTTATTTTTTTAGAATTTAATAATTTTATTAAAATATAAAAATTATTTTTTACAAAATAAACAGAGTCTAAGTTTCCTCTTTGAATGTTTTGAAAGGCTCATTTCCCAGTTAGCATAATGTGTTTAAAATAAATAATATTAAAGAACTCTCTTGCGAAATTAATTGTAATCGATTAAAAAAAATCACATTTTTACTAATTCGATTTAATTAAATTTATCTTTATTAATTAAATTAATTATGATGAGTTAATAATCTAAATTATACATTATTTCCACTTTATTTTATAAATGAAATGCATGAATTGAGAGTCCTTTACCAACAAGCTAATAATTTTATATTAGAATAACTTAGTTTTTCTTTCACTAAAAAAATATTTTTCATTGATTAATTTTTCTAAATGTCCCCAAATATCAAAAAAACATAGAAAATATTTTTACTTAAAATAAATGGAGTGTTAAAATTAAGTTTAATATATTTTAATTATAAGGATTTTAAAACAAGAAAATAATTTTTTTTAAATAATAATTATTTTTAAATAAAATTATTCTAGAGGGTATTGGGCTATTTTGTTTATTGACTATACCAAGAAAAATAAATGTCCTGGGCTTTAGCTTTCAGGTTTTGGATTTTGTTGGACCCTTGGTGGATTGGACCAATTGAACCCACATTCACTTTCTATGGATACTAAAATATTTTTATCAATGCCCTTTTTAATTTTTTTAAAAATTATTTCTTTTTATATATTTACACTTAAAAGATATTTTCTAATTAGTTTTTAATATATATTAAGTTTCCTCTTTGAATGATTTTAAAAGCTCATTTCCCACATTAACATATTAATGTATTTAAAATAAATAATCTTAAAGAACTCTCCAGTGAAACTTATTTGTAATTGAAAAAAAAAAAAAGAAAAATTCACATTTTTATTAATTATATTAATTTTAAATTTTATTTTTATTAATTAAATTAATTGTGATGAGTTAATAATCTAAATTATACACTATTTCCACTTTATTTATAAATGGAATGCATGAATTGAGAGTCCTTTAGCAAGAAGCTAATGCCTTTATATTAGAATATAAGATTTTAGGTCTTAGACAAACTTGAATGGGATCAAAATCGCTATATATTAAAATAAATTTAAATCGAATTATTTGATTTAATTTTTAAAAATTTCATATTTGATTTTAAATTCAATTTAATTTGAGTTTAAATAATTTAATATTTAAAATATTATTTATTTTAATTTAAAAAATTAATGAATTGAATCTAATAGAGCTATCAATAATGGTAAATTAATTAATCCATTAAATAGGAATAGGTAGTGAAAATAGCCTTTTTCTTAATAATAATAATAATTTGGTGATAATTGAAAATATTATTAAAAAATTATTAGATAAAGATTGTAAGGTTATGAAAAAAGGAGAGATGGAGTGAGGAATTTTGATGGGAGTGTGGGGCTCATGTGAGATGTGAGGCACATTTTGGGTCCCCTCATAATGTAGAAATTTTTTGCCAAAATCCAAAAGCTTTCTCTGGAAAAGCACTTTTGGAACTATGCTTTTTGAAACGCTTCAAAGACACACCTTTGCTTACCTCACCAACTCTCTTTTCTGTCTATCTCCCAAGGATATTTTTCTTGGTGTCATGGGGGTGGGTGGTGACCTCTCTTTCACCCCTATCTTCATATTCTCATGCTCTATAGTTTAATACACACTTCCAAATCTAAGTTATTAGGCACATCCCTTTATAGTATCTATTTGAGAATTTGATTATATAATTTAATTCTATGTTAGTTTCTCATTTAGTTCATGAAAACAATATAAGATGGAACTAATATATTATTTTTTGTCAAATATTTTTTTTTTGTCAAAGATAGAACACACACATGAATTAATAACGAGAATGGTTCACTGTTAAAACTATGATAATTTTAATAGAATTATTATTCTCATCATACATATTCCATGTCACACCTTATCTCTCCGTAAGATGTGACATGATCCCGTAGTATACCTAATAAATAAATTACTGTACTGTACCTATCGATAATCTATTAAATATACTACAAAAGATTTTGATAAAATAATTTCATTTTAAAGTTTGATGTGTTGATAATAATTTAAATTAAGTGTTTTCAACTCAAGTACATATTATAAAATTTATTTAGAAATAAATATGTATTTTTAACAATTTGCAAAAAAATCCGCATGGTTATGACTAAAACTAGGTAAAACATTTATTCAAACTTATTGAAAAACAATTTACAAAAATATATAATACCCAAGAAAAACTCAATCAACTCAAAACATTTCATTTCATTCTCAACGATTTTCATCACAAAGAAAATTATTCGTCATTTATAGGATTCAGAAAGAAATTTAAATATCTGTATTCATTGAAGTAATAAAATTAATATTACAAAAATTTATATATAAACAAAGTCTCAAAATACTAATACAATAATTACAATCCCAAAATTTTATTATAATTTTTTTCTATACAACTACTCAAATGTAAATACATACAAATAGCTGCATGATTACATCAAAATTTAATTTACAAGGGTACACCTATGATATACTTGAATATAGTCACAACACGTCTTCAAGTCACAGCTTCAAGTAGTCTTACTCAGTTGCTCTATCCTCTCTTTCAGCTGCGACAACATACAAAGCTATCGCGGAGCGGTAAACTCAGTGAAACACAACTAATAATTTAAAATTCATGTCACGACCCAACCTATGGGCCGGACCGGCACTAGGACCTGGGCCAGCCTAAAGCCCCCGAGGCCCGTAGTAAGCCTTAACTATTCATTAACCCAACTCTAAGGCCCATTTGGGCCCAATTTCAAGAAAACAAACGGACAGAGTCCGGCCATAAAATGGACTTTCCAACGGGGAGTTTTTGACTCACCCGACCTGTAAACACAATAAATACTCAATTGGGGAGCTCAGCTCACCCTCCACATACTCATCAACATAAAATAAATGGGAGCTCAGCTCCCTCATCCAATCCATCAACATGCATAATATATTTAAGTTTACAGGTTCAACATGATAAAAATATTACAGACCGAATTCAAATAAATACTGCTAACACATGCGGAAATTCTAGGAGTAATTAAAATTACATAATATTGATAAACAACCTGCGAAGTATAAAAGCAGGTTAATCCAGAATAAAATATCCTCCTGCGGCCTGTAAAAATTTTTGAACAGGAGTGAGCGTTCGACTCAGAGAGTAAAATATCAATCTTAACTATAATCTCTATAACTATCTGAAACTAATGCAACCTGTAGAGTGAAATGCAACATCAACATCATATTCACATCATAGCATCAAAAGGTAATTTGGAGCACTCACACACCTGTAACATCATTCATAGTATATGGGAGTGATCCCTATCTGACTCTCTTAAATCCAATCTGTGCCAAGAACTCATTTCGGACTTCCACTTAAATACCAAATCGGGGTCCCAATAAGAACTCAAGCCGTGTCTACCCGAAGGACCGGTCCCAAGAACTCAAGCCGTGTCTACCCGCCCTATCCATAGTCCACACCACATCACACGCACGCCAACGCACGCACCGCTCCAAATTACCACAACAACACTCATGGCACATTATGATTATCAATGCAACATAATTCGTGCCTAGAGTTTAACTACATAAATATATGCATATAAGTGATGCATGGACATGTGAACATATAATAATATCGAAATTACAGTTAAAATTAATATTTTACTCACGGACTTGACGACAAATTCTTTGGCGGTGGCGGAGGAAGAAGACTCGCTCACGACAATTACATTACATCTATTTAATAAATTTGACTCAATACAAACAAAGAAAAATATCAAGTCGTCCTAAGTCGTAAAAATCCGTGAGTCTCCCTATACCTAGGACCTACCCAACTGCAAATGGGCTAAAAACGCACTTATTTATTAACAATACATATATAAACAGTTCAATCATATCACACACCCTCCGCCCATCAAATCAATCACCCATCACAATACGCAAAATTTCAATTTAGTCCTTATTATTGATAATATTTGCAAAAAATGCCCAAACAACCTATAAAAATTGTAAACCTGTGCCCCGCTGTCCTTAGCAATATTACTAAGCTATTGCAAAAAGAATCGTAATTTTCTAAGCTACCACGAATATTTTATGGATTTTTAATCCTATTTAAGCACTAGAAAATTACGTAAAAACAAGGTTCGGGTTTACCTTTGCCGATTCCGACTTCGGGAACGCGCTCGGGGCGTCTGACAATGGGGGGCTAGCCAAAACCTCGGCCCAATTCGGAGACTTTTCCGTGCAGTTCGCCTAATTTTGCGAACCGATCAATCGAATTTCGCGAATCGAGGATACCTACGAAGCCCATAACACGGGGTTAGTACATAAAATTTTCAGAATTTTCTAAGCTCATTTAATGCTCGAAAATACACTGCGAAGTTCCGTGGGACCCACCGAAAAACGGTGTCGGAAAAATTCGAAATTTATGTCGTTGCGAAGCTCTCGACGAATGGAGCGTGCTGGTGGCCTCGGTTTCCTCGTGGGATTCACGGTTTTCGAGAAATTTAGCCCAAAAGTCGAAATGGGCTAAAATCTTCCCGAGCTAAAATCGGACAATCCGCTCGATGGATTTCGGCGTTCTTGGTGTCTATGGAAAGCTCTCGCCGAGTAGATGGTTTTGGACACAAGACCCGGTCCGATCGGTGGCCGGATCGGCCGGATTTGGCCGAGGAAGGCTGGCGCGGCGCAGGGGGAGAATCGCGCGTTCCGTCGTGGGTGGCTGGCCGGGACGGCCGGGAGCGGCGAGGAGGGCGAGGAGGCGCCGGCGGCGGGGAGGGGAGGAGAGAGAAAGAGAGAGAAGGGGAGTCGCGTCGGAGGAAGAGGAAGAAAAGAGAAGAGACCGGTCCGATTCGACGGCCCGATCCGTCCGGTTCGATTCGGCTCGATTCGAATACAAAATTTTGAATTTTTACTCGCCTCGGGACCAAAACGAGGTCCAAAATTCAAAAATTTCAGAAAATTCAGAAAAATACGTAGACTCTAAATATATTTTTAGTTTTGCCACGTGGTCTTTAAATTAATTTTTAAAAATCATCAAAGTTTATATTTTCTGACAATCGAACCCGATTTTTAAAATCCAAAATCTCAAAAATTCCTAAAATTCAAATAAAATTAAAATGCCAAAAATACTCATAAATAATAAAATTTGGGGTGTTACATTCTTCCCCTTACGTAAAATTCGTCCTCAAATTTTTACACAAGGCGTAATAAAGTACATGATTATACATTGAACAAGTAAGGGTACTTGCTACGCATGTCCCGCCTCGACTCCAGTGCACTCTTCCACCGATCGACTCCTCCACAAAACCTTGACCATAGGGATCTGTTTGGATCTCAGCTGTCTCACTTGGTAGTCCACTATGGCTACAGGCTGCTCCTCAAATGTCAAATTTTCCTTTAGTTCTATCACATCCCATGAGAAGGATCGGGAATGTATTTCTGAGCATGGAGATGTGAAACACGGATGAACGTGAGAGAGGTTGGGTGGTAGCTCCAACCGTAGGCAATCGCTCCAACTCTATCAAGAACCTCAAAAGGTCCGATATACCGAGGTGCCAACTTGCCTTTCTTTCCAAACCTCATGACTCCTTCATTGGAGAAACCTTCAGAATACATAGTCGCCATCGCAAACTCCACATCCTCCGTCCGCATAACTCTTCTGCTTCATCGAAAGCCGCCTCGATCGTTCCGATTAAAGGAACTACCTCAAGTGTACCGCACTAGGTCTACATCATGCACTTTCGCTTCCCCATTTCTCGCCCAACATAGAGGAGACCTACACTTTCTTCCATATAGTGCCTCATAGGTGCCATCCCTATGCCGGAGTGATAATCGTTGTTGTAGGCAAACTCCACTAAAGCTAGTGCTCATCCCATTGACCTCCAAAATCCAAGACACTCATGCAAGCATGTCTTCCAGATGTTTGGATTGTCCTTTCTGACCGTCCGTCTGCTTGAGGGTGGAAAGTCAGATCAAGTTCAATTGTGTGCCAAGTGCCTCCTGCAACTTTCTCCAAAATCGAGAAGTGAATGGGGCCCTCGCCGATATTATGGAAGCAGTAACTCCATGCAATCTGACTATTTCTCGAATGTAGAGCCGGGCATACTGTGCCACAGAGTAGGTAATCTTTACAGGTAAGAAGTGAGCTGATTTGGTCAAGCGGTCCACAATTACCCATATCGAATCATATCCTCGCGTGGTACGAGGCAACCCAGTCACAAAATCCATAGTGATCATTTCCCACTTCCATTCTGGGATAGGGAGCTCTTGCAGCTTCCCTGACGGTCTCTGGTGTTCAAACTTCACCTTCTGACAAGTCAAGCACTTGGACACAAAGTCTGCTATGTCTCTCTTCATGCCATTCCACCAGTAGCTATCTTTCACATCATGGTACATCTTGGTGGACCCTGGGTGTATAATTTAAAGTGTGTAGTGTGCCTCTTGCATGATTTCATTCCTGAGATTGTCCACATCGGGCACACATATTCTAGAACCTTGCACTAGGGCGCCATCATTGGCAAATCCAAACTCACCACCATCACCCTGCTGTACTCTTTCTATGATCTTCATCAATTGTTGGTCTCTGTGCTGGGAAACTCTAACTCTGTCCCTCAAGTCTGGCCTCACTGAAAAGTGAGCTAACCTCATCCGATGGATCTAGGATTAAACCTTGATCCATCAACTCATGTACCTCCTGAATCAGTGGTCTCTTCTCTACTGAAATGTGCGCCAAACTGCCAGAAGATTTTCTGCTCAAGGCATCTGCCACAACATTGGCCTTTCCAGGGTGGTACTGGATGGTGCAATCATAGTCCTTCAGAAGCTCCATCCATCTCCTCTGTCTCAAGTTCAAGTCCCTCTGTTGGAAGATGTACTTCAAACTCTTATGGTCGGTGTATATCTCGCACACTTCACCATACAGGTAGTGTCTCCAGATTTTTAGTGCAAAGACTACAGCCGCCATTTCCAAATCATGGGTGGGGTAGTTCTGCTCATGCCTCTTCAGCTGCCTTGAAGCATAAGCCACTACCTTTCCATTCTGCATCAAAACACACCCTAGGCCAACTCTGGAGGCGTCACAATACACGGTGTATCCTTCACCACTCACAGGTAGTGTCAACACAGGGGCAGTGGTTAGACACTCCTTGAGCTTTTGGAAACTCACCTCACAGTCATCTGTCCAAATGAATGGAACATTCTTCCTGGTCAACTTAGTTAGGGGAGCCGCTATTCTGGAGAAATCTTGTACAAAACGCTGTAGTAGCCACTAAACCTAAAACTTGCACCTCGATCGTTGTAGGCCTAAGCCAATCGCCATGACTTCAATTTTCTTGGGATCCACTTGAATGCCGTCACTAGAAACCACGTGTCCCAAGAATGAGATGCTTTCTAGCCAAAATTCACATTTTGAAAATTTGGCATATAGCTGGTGCTCCCTCAACGTCTGCAACACCATTCTCAAGTGCCACACGTGTTCTTCCTCGGTCCGAGAGTACACCAAAATGTCATCTATGAATACGATGACAAACGGTCCAAAATGGCTTGAACACCTGCTCATCAAGTCCATGAAGGCCGGTGCATTAGTGAGTCCAAAAGACATCACCAAGAACTCATAATGACCATATCTTGTCCCGAAGCCGTTTTGGACACGTCCTCATTCCCGATTCTCAATCGATGGTAGCCCGATCGCAGTCTATCTTGGAAAAGAATCTAGCTCCTTGGAGCTGATCAAACAAATCATCGATCCGAGGAAGTGGATACTTGTTCTTCACAGTGACCTTGTTCAGCTGTCTGTAGTCGATACACAACCTCAATGACCCATCCTTCTTTCTCACAAATAGAACAGGAGCACCCCAGGGTGAAGTGCTCGGACGTATGAAACCCTTGTCCAAAAGCTCCTGTAGTTGCTCCTTGACTCTTTCAATTCACTGGTGCCATCCTGTAAGGTGGCATGGATATGGGGTTTGTACCCGGAATAACATCAATGCAGAACTCTATTCCCCTTTCTGGTGGCAACCCTGGAAGCTCCTCTGGGAAGACATCCATAAATTCTCTGACAACAGGAACATTTTCCATGCTGACACCTTCTACAGAGGTATCTCTCACCAATGCCAAATACCCTTGGCATCCACGCCTCAACATTTTTCTAGCACTAATTGCTGACACCAAATTATATGGAGCCACGCTCCTGTCACCATCAAAGCTAAACTCTTCCACACCAGGTATGTGGAAATACACCTTTTTGTTCCTGCAGTCTAAGGTGGCATAATGAGTTGCCAACCAGTCCATCCCCAGGATTACATCGAAATCCATTACTGGTAGAGGAACCAAGTCTGCTGGGAGGATCTTTCCATCCACTACCACTGGGCTACCCGGAAATACCATGTCTACTTCTATGTTGTCACTAAGTGGGGTAGCTACTGACAAAGGGCACTCTAAAGTTGTAGGGTTTCTACCCAATCTCATGGCAAACACAGGGGAGACAAATGAGTGCGTAGCACCCGGATCTATTAAAACACGAGCCTCATAAGAATGTAAGAATACCGCCACAATCGCATTTGAAGCTCGAGCATCCTGGTGGGTCGTGGTGAAAACCCGAGCTGACCCCTACCCCGAGTGGCGTAACTCGACATCGACTTCTACCTCTGACCGCCTCCAAATCCACGCCCCTTGTCCTCGGCCTGTTGGCCATCGAATCGATCGCCATGTTGGAAGCACCGGATACAATTGTCGAGGAACATTTGCAATGTAACCCCGTGACCCCATCGTGGCTCATCAAAACGGCGATCTCTAGCAAAGTGGCCCGGCCACACTCAAGCATACTCGACCCCATCAAACAAGGTCTGAATGTCCTCTTCACACTGCACACGGTGCCAAAGAGGATCTGAACGAGCAGAATCGCTTGCCTAAATCATACCATCTGGATCCGCACTGTCCGAACCCTCGGGATTTGTGTCTAAAACCACTCCTCTTATTTCTGCTTCTTCCTCTGTAAGTAGTTTGGCCACCACTATCCATAGTACCCGTGTGGGGAACACCAAGAACCTCTCGCTCGCTTTTTCTTTGCTCTTCATTGTCATCCATAGCATAGCTAACCTCAATCTGTCTGGCTCGATCCACCACCACATCAAAAGACTGATTAGACATCATGGCCAGGTTCGCATACCTCCTGTCAAGCCCCTTTAGGAATCTTTTCACCTTCATCTTTTCTCAGTAGCTACTGCAGGGGCATATCTGCTCAATTCCGAATTGCAGAGCATATTCATCTGCTGCACCGCTCGTCTTAAGGCCTCAAAGGCCCACTGTTTCGATCTCAAGCTTTACGCACGAACCGATTGATGAAAAGTTCCACAAACTGAGCCCATGTCAAACCCTCCATCCGAGGTAACACGTAGTCATTCATCCATTGTCTAGGCATGGGCCCCATGACGTGCTGCATACACTCTATCAGTCTTCTATCGATCAGCGTAATTCGTTTCTGCACTGCGGGAATCCAAAACCGATATGCATCGTCGACACATCATAGGTACCGTGCACCAACTTCTTGAAGTTGATGATGCATTTGTAAGATTCCTCTCTTGGTGCGGTGGATCGCTGCTGTGGAGGATGGACCATATCTTGAGCCATCATGTCGATGGTTCTCTGCAGACCAACTAGAGTAGCTGCCATGGGGTCCATGGGACCCTGTGCCATAAAGGACTGTTCCTGTACTGGGGTTGGCTGCTCCTCTACTTGAGCAGCTCTAGGCCTCCTACCCCGCCTCCTCGGGGCAGGCGCCTCATCCTGTGCCGACACCTCGTCAGGCACATCCGTTCAGTGCGTGCAGCCTCTCCTGCTTCTACGCATTTTCCTGAAATTCAGCAGCATTAGCCCACAACATTCAAAACTGCACATTATACAGCTCTATAGACTCATATTTATACATAACATATGGAGCAGAAACTAGAAGCAAAGATGACAATGCAAGACGAATGTGGACCCTATATTTCCGCATGTGACTCCTATTAGACTCTTCCCAACACTTTAGACAACATTCCCTAAGAATCTGGAGCCTAAGCTCTGATACCACATTTGTCACGACCCAACCTATGGGCCGGACCAAGACTAGGACTCAGGCCACCTAAAGCCCCGAGGCCCGTAGTAAGCCTTAACTATTCATTAACCCAACTCTAAGGCCCATTTGGGCCCAATTTCAAGAAAACAAACGGACAGAGTCCGCCATAAAATGGACTTTCCAACGGGAGTTTTGACTCACCCGACCTGTAAACACAATAAATACTCAATTGGGGAGCTCAGCTCACCCTCCACATACTCATCAACATAAAATAAATGGGAGCTCAGCTCCCTCATCCAATCCATCAACATGCATAATATATTTAAGTTTACAGGTTCAACATGATAAAAATATTACAGACCGAATTCAAATAAATACTGCTAACACATGCGAAAATTCTAGGAGTAATTAAAATTACACAATATTGATAAACAACTGCGAAGTATAAAAGCGAGTTAATCCGAATAAAATATCCTCCTCATGTAAAAATTTTTGAACAGAGTGAGCGTTCGACTCAGAGTAAAATATCAATCTTAACTATAATCTCTATAACTATCTCAAACTAATGCAACTGTAGAGTGAAATGCAACATCAACATCATATTCACATCATAGCATCAAAAGGTAATTTGGAGCACTCACACACTCGTAACATCATTCATAGTATATGGAGCCGATCCCTATACACTCTCTTAAATCCAATCTGTGCCAAGAACTCATTTCGGACTTCCACTTAAATACCAAATCGGGGTCCCAGAAGAACTCAAGCCGTGTCTACCCCAAGGACCGGTCCCAAGAAGAACTCAAGCCGTGTCTACCCGTCCTATCCCTAGTCCACACCACATCACACGCACGCCAACGCACGCACACTGCTCCAAATTACCACAACAACACTCATGGCACATTAACAGTTATCAATGCACCATAATTCGTGCCTAGAGTTTAACTACCTAAATATATGCATATAAGTGATGCATGGACATGCTGAACATATAATAATATCGAAATTACGCTTAAAATTAATATTTTACTCACGCACTTGACGACAAATTACCGTGGCGGTGGCGGAGGAAGAAGGTCATCTGCTCACCGACAATTACATTACATCTTTTTAATAAATTTGACTCAATACAATCAACGAAAAATATCAAGTACGTCCTACGTCGTGCCGAAAATCCGGCAGAGTCTCCCCTATCCCTCGGACCGACCCGACTTGCAAATGGGCTAAAAACGCACTTCTATATTCACAATCCATATATCAACAGTTCAATCATATCACACAGCCCTCCCGGCCCATCAAATCAATCACCCATCACAATACGCAAAATTTCAATTTAGTCCTTATTATTGATCATTTTTGCAAAAACTGCCCAAACAAGCTCTAAAAATTATAAAACTTTGCCCCGCGGTCCTTAGCAATATTACTAAGCTATTGCAAAAAGAATCATAATTTTCTAAGCTACCACGAATATTTTATGGATTTTTAATCCTATTTAAGCACTAGAAAATTACGTAAAAACAAGGTTCGGGTTTACCTTTGCCGATTCCGACTTCGGGAACGCCGCTCGACGTCGACAATGGGGCTAGCCAAAACCTCGCCCACCGGAGACTTTTCCAGAACGTCCGTTCGCCTAATTTTGCGGCCGATCAATCGCCGAATTTCCGCGAATCGAGGATACCTACACGAAGCCCATAACACGGGGGTTAGTACATAAAATTTTCAGAATTTTCTAAGCTCATTTAATGCTCGAAAATACACCGCGGTTCGCGGGACCCACCAAAAACGGTGTCGGAAAAATTCGAAATTTATGTCGTTGCGAAGCTCTCGACGAATGGAGCGTCTGGTGGCCTCGGTTTCTCGTGGGATTCACGGTTTGAGAAATTTAGCACAAAAGTAGAAATGGGCTAAAATCTTCCCGAGCTAAAATCGGTCAATCCGATCGATGGATTTGGCGTTCTTGGTGTCTATGGAAAGCTCTCGCCGAGTAGATGGTTTTGGACACAAGACCCGTCCAATCGGATCGACGGGCCGGATCGGCCAGTGGGGAGAATCGCGCGCTTCCGGCCATGGCCGCTGACGGCCGGGAGGCGGGCGAGGAGGGCGCAGGGAGGCGCCGGCGGCAGGGAGGAGGAGGAGAGAGAAAAGAGAGAGAAGGGGAGTGCGTCGCGCGCGGGAGGAAGAGGAAGAAAAAGAGAAGAGACCGGTCCGATTCGACCGGTCCGATCCGGTCCGGTTCGATTCGGCCGGTTCGATTCGAAATACAAAATTTTGAATTTTTACTCACGGGACCAAAACGAGGTCCAAAATTCAAAAATTCCAGAAAATTCAGAAAAATACGTAGACTCTAAATATATTTTTAGTTTTGCCACGTGGTCTTTAAATTAATTTTTAAAAATCATCAAAGTTTATATTTTCGGAAAATCGAACCCGATTTTTAAAATCCGAAAAATCTCAAAAAAATTCCTAAAATTCAAATAAAATTAAAATGCCAAAAATACTCATAAATAATAAAATTTGGGGTGTTACAATTCAATACAGAATATACCTTGACAAATCATAGCAAAAAGGCTTAAAATATTTAAATTCTTCAAAATTCATAAAATCAAAGTCAATAATTTCAATCACACAAATCATTTGTTGAAAAACATTTGATAAAGTAATCACAATTTATCCAATTTATAATAAAGCAATTGAATTATTCATATTTTTCTTGAACCATGAAAATAATATAATATGTCCAATCATTAGCAAGCATTTGTTTCAAATACCCTTTTTAGCAAAATATGCACAATTTAAGGGTGTTGAAAACATTCGCATAGTTTAGAGCATGACACTAAAATAATTTCGAATTGTACACTACGACAAAGCCAATACGGGAAATAACCAAAGGTTAAAGGAGAACACATGGGCTAGCTAACAAATATGAGTACTCATTCAATCTTTCCTCAACTGGCAACACATCTCAATACTTCAGCCAGAGAAGGAAAACTCAACTCCAACAAGTGGAGGAGATCACAATCAATATCATCTCACTAGAAGAGCTAATGAGGAACACAATCACATTGTCATGCTAACTATGGTTTCAAAACAATTTCACAAAATTTTCCATTCAAAGAATCACAATGTAAATCAAGTAAATATAGTTCAAACAATTTCCATTCAACAAAATGCATTTAAAATCAATAAACACACTTAGTTGTTGCAATTTCGTTTCACAATCTTAAAAACAATACATAAAATTCTTAAGTACGCAAAAGGATTCATATTTAAATCATATAAAGTCAATTAAATAATTTAAGGTTCACAATTACAAAGTAAAAGCATAATTCGTTCATATAAAGTTCATTCCAATAAATTCCAAATTTAAAACATAGAAAAGAATAGTTGTGCAAATACTCCTTTTACTTAGTTCAACTTTTTCTCTTTTTATGAGACTCTTTTTTTCACTGAAAATACACAATAGAAATTTCTCAATATTTATCCCAATTATCTTCAATAACTAATAAATTTAATGTCTAATAAATGCCTAAGTTACTTATAAAAATTCAAGGAGTTTGGGTTCTAAATAGTTTAGAACTCTGACTTTACAATCCCATTTCAACCTAATTCTAATTATAATTTGGGAAAGTGATCTTAATGAAAACTGTTCCTTTATGTCTTAGTTTTATTTTTCAATTTGAATAACTCAATTTGGAGTTTTGGATCTCAAGATATGGCCAAATTACCAAACATTGTTCCAAGTGCCAAATCCTGAGATTCTAAATTCCAGATTTATACATTAACTTTACATTTTATATCCGAGCATCTTAAGCTCATAATTTAGCCCTGGTCCCCAAAATAATATTTTAGGTCTCTATCTTAGGTTTCCAAATCATTTTAAATCACTTCAATTAGAGTTATGTAGAAGAAGTTATGGCTTGATAACCATTCAGAGGTCATAAGGCCAAATAGCTAAGGAGCAGGAATTCCAGATTTAAGATTCTTGACTTTTCCCAACAATTCCCCTATCTTGCCCTATGAACTGGGTTCTAGTCAAAACATAAAGTTTGTAGTCCTATGTCTTATGAACATTTTGATTTTGTACTCACCTAATTTTCATTTTTGTAGCCCAAGTTATGGTAATTTTGACAAAATTGGTCGGATGGCTAATCCTTCACATTTTCCAGGTTCAGGTTTAGTCCAAGGTAGTTTTTGTAGACTAACTTTGTCTAGCAATTTAATCAGGTTAGAGTCATAATTTGGCTCTATGTTCTTCATAAGAGTTGTTTTTCTATGTCTTGGGTTTCCATTGGTTCAAGAATCACTTAATTTGGAGTTTCCTAGAGTGAGTTATGCCTAATTTACTAAGTACTGTTCATTTGGTTATTCTGTCCAAGTCCAGAATGCCACATTTGGATTCAAGAAAATTTTAGGATAAGCTATGGTTAGTTTCTGAGCAAGCTTTCTTCATAAAATTTCTAGGATTATGTCCTAGGTTTAATTTCCAATTGGTCTCACACCAATTAGAGTAATGTAGCTCTACTTATAGCCACATGAACTCACTGGACTCATGGGTCTATAATTTCTGCACAGAAATTACACTTCCAATTCTATAATTTAACTTTACAACCAACTTCAAAATTTAACCAATTCTCATCAAATGGTCAATATTTGACCTCAACAATATCAATTTAACATTACAGCACTAAACCCCTAAATTTTCCCCCAAAACCCTAGCTTTCAAATTCACAATTCATGTAACACATACAATTCAACTTACCAATCATGCCAATCATCATAACTAAGCTAGATTTAAAGTTTAATTGCATCAAACTCATCAAAACCCTAAAGTCCCTAAGTTGGCCGAAATTCCCTCTTCAAGTTTCAAACATGATTCTCATATTTTCTTAAGTTATTACTATATATTTGAACTTAAATTCAAGGGTTAATTGTGTATAATAACTTAAAGTGCACTTACCTCAATTGATGAATTTCAATCTTCTATTCCCTTCAATTTTCTTATTTTTTCTTTTTCTAAATCTTCACTTTGAGGCTTGATTGGAGGTTTTCTACAAATTTTATATGGGAATTTGTAAGGAAGAGTAAGGTTTTGGAAGCTTAGATGGATGAAAATGGTGGAAGGACGGGGAACCAAGGGAGCTGGCCACAAGGTTGAAGGAGATGAGTTTTTAATTCAATTATTTCTTTGTCTTTTTATAAGATAATTATCCAAAAATGAATTAATTTAAATTGTAATTTATATTATATCATGCTAAAGTCATGATGATGTCATAAATCAATTAAAATTTAGATTTTTAATCCATTTTCTTTTCTTTCCATATACTGTTCTGTATTTTTAATTCTTTTTCAATATTTTAATCTCATACAATTTAATGGACATTTAGGTCAAAAGTCACATCCATACAATTTTATGGACATTGAGGTCAAAAGTCACATCTAGAAGTGACTTGACCAAAATACCTTACATCGGGTTATAGTCTATCTTTTTAATATTACCGGATGAGTCCTTAAGTTCTGATTCTCTTATTTGTGCTTATTCCTTTTTTATTTCCATAATTTTCTAGTTCCCAATAGTTTTGTAATTATCTCTTAACTAAGGATGTTATGGGTTCCCATACGAATTTAGGGCAGCAACTGAGTTCGCAGTCGCTTTTTGAGTCATTCACCCATCGCTGGGACATTCGGCCCATTTAACCAATTTGTGCTTTGTTTCTTTTTCTTTTTTTAATCAAATCTCATTTTATCTTTATCAATTTTATTTATGTCTCTCCTATATAAGTTAAACATAGTCTCAGACATTCTAACTGTCCGGACAAACACTAATTATCAAAATAATAGAATGTAAGAACTACTTAATCTGAAGGTGTTACACTCTATAATCTGAAGGTGTTACACTCCATAATCTGAAGGACCAACCCACTTTGCAAATGAGTCTGCTCGATATATAGAATAAATTTAAAATATAAAATTAGGATAATAATTATCCAATAAATCAAAAATTTAAATGAAAATACCAACAAAATTCAATTTTCCTAATATTTCTATCAATTCACTAAAAAAAATAAGGAAAGAAAAGTCAAATGATATAACTAACTTTCTTTTGTAACCTCTTTTTGTAGAATTTGTACCAATAGGATTTAACCATCTTTCATGGTTGCTTTTTGTCATTGTTATGATAAGCACATAACTAAAATTAAAATGAAAATTAGGAAGAAAGACTGTTCAATTTGATTTTAAATTCTTTGATTATGAAACCTAAATCAGACCATGACCCACTTTACCTACTTGCTTCTTAACAATTTCTCAAGAAAATCTATGCATAAATTAAATTAAAATGGGATGCTTTAATTCAAAACAAAGAAATAAGGGCAGGAAATGACTTGCATCATAATAATACTTATAAATATCTATTTTTTAAAATAATTTTATTTTGTTAAACTAAGGTTTCATTATATATTATTATCAAAAGAAGAGGAAGATTTTTTTTTTTTTTAAACAAAAGTTTAGGTGAAGGTGGCTGTCAGGCCTTTTGAGAAATGATAATGTGGTTTACAAATTGTTCATAACGGTTGATAAGAATGAAACACTTAGTTTAAGAGGAGCATTGATAAGAGAGAGAATTTTAAATAAAATTATGTAAAAAACAAAAAAAATTTTAAGTATATATAAAAAAAATTTAATAATTAATGAGTTATTTACTCGAATTTTTTACAGTCAAATCAGAAATAAAATTGAGTATTCAATTCAAATCGAACCGAATCCAATCGAATTATTATATTTTAAAAATCGAATTAAATTGAAATAAATAAAAAAATTAAATTAAATTAAATTATTTTATTTTAATTTGATTCGATTTAAATTAATTTATTTTTAAATTTATATAGATTTTTTAATTTATACTTAATTTTTAAATTATTTAATATAATTTTAATATTAATTTGATCTTAATAAATATTAATTAATGAAATTAAATAATTTATATATATAAAATTATATATATTTATAAATTTTTTATAAAAATAAATTAATTTAAAAATAATAAAATAAAATAAAATAATTAAATTAAATTATTTTAAAATTTAAATTAAATTATATTAAAATTTAAATTAAATTATTTAATTAAATCAATTTAATTTGATTTATTTGATTTAAATTGAACGTTGCTAACCCCTAGCAAGAAAAATGAAGAATGAGTGCCTGGCGTCTGGTCTCGTTAGGTACGAATACAAACAAAAGGACAAAAGGCAAAATATTAGGATAGAGATTAATGCATAATAGTCTTTGGTAAACCATTTTAAAAGTTTCTTGGCATTCGTTTCTCTCTCGCTCCCTGTTGTGTTGTTTTCTTGAAAGTCGGGTTTCTTGTCTCTGTACAAAACAAAATCCACCCATGCGCACATCGAATCTCTCTCTCTTTTTCTTGTTGACAGAAAACCCTCCATTTGAGTCATCATCAAATTCTTCATTGTCATCTTCTTTACTTTCTTGTGTTTTTCTTTTTCTTCAATCTTTAATATTGGTGCTTTCTTTCTTCCTTCTTCTTGTTGAGCCCTGATCTGGTGCCCCAAAATACCCACATTTGTTGTTCTTTGGAAACCCCATCTGAAAAGATCCCCACCCTGTGTCTGGGACTTAAAATGTTTCTAACTTTTGCTTCTTAATAGCTTTGGATTTATTATTTTCTTCTCAAGGAAATATTCGTTTCTTCTGTACAGGTTATTCTAATCTAGAACGATTCTCGTGGAAAACGTCTTCTTGGGTGTAACCCAGATGTGGACCATCATCATTTGAGAAGCAAAATTGCTCTTTAAAAACTGAGTTTTGGGAGTTATTTTGCTTTTAGGGTTTGTTTGTTCCATCTTTCTTTCTTTTCTTCGTTCCCTTTCTCTAACATGAATTCTCCACAAAATCACTCTTTTAGGACTTTCATTGTCGAAATCAGAAGATGCCCAATTGACTACTTTCTTCAATAACTTCATCTCAGCTACTTTTACACCCAAACCTGAATAGTTTCCGGTTTCTTTTAGGACATTTTGCAAGCAAGTCTGCAGTTCGAAGTTTTCTCCTTTTTACCCCTAGATTGCCTATCGTAAACATGGGTTGTGTCCACGGCAAGTGTTGTAGTCGTTACCCGTCATCATCAGACGGTGATTCGAGGAACCACCCTGAAGCGGTTCGTGTTGCTAATAAACACTTGCTCACTCAGAGATCGCTGGAGACTATTCCTGTCCCTTCCCATAACTTAAAATTGCAGTACTCTGTTCTGACTCAGCGAGGTTACTACCCAGACTCGCCAGATAAGGAAAATCAAGACAGTTTCTGCATTAAAACTCAAATTCACGGTAATCCAAATATCCATTTCTTTGGTGTATTTGATGGGCATGGTCAATATGGTGCTGAATGTTCAAATTTCGTGAAGGATAGGTTAGTTGAGATATTATCAAATGATCCCACGTTGTTGAATGACCCTGCTAAAGCTTATAGTTCTGCATTTTCAAGGACGAACTCTGAGTTACATAGTAGTAAAATTGATGATACGATGAGTGGTACCACTGCAATAACGGTTCTTGTTATTGGAGATAAGATTTATGTTGCCAATGTGGGTGATTCCAGAGCAGTAATTGCCGTTAAAAATGGGAATAGAATTATAGCTGAGAATTTGTCCAATGATCAAACCCCATTTAGGAAAGATGAGTATGAGAGGGTGAAGTTATGTGGGGCTAGAGTTCTGAGTGTTGATCAAGTGGAAGGTTATGCGGATCCTGATATACAGACGTGGGACAATGAGGAAAGTCAAGGGGGTGATCCTCCAAGGTTGTGGGTGCAGAATGGGATGTATCCTGGGACCGCATTTACAAGAAGTGTAGGGGATAGTACAGCTGAGACAATCGGGGTTATTGCTGATCCAGAGGTTTCCATTGTTCAGCTCACGCCCAATCATTTGTTCTTTGTGGTTGCAAGTGATGGAGTTTTTGAGTTCCTCTCAAGCCAAGCCGTTGTTGATATGGTATGCCTTTCTGACCATTGTGTCTTTCTTTTGTCTGTATGTTATTTCTATGACACACCCATTGATTTTCAAATGTTCTGATATAACAAATCATTATATTTTTCTAGTATTTCTAAGCTAACTAATGGAAGTTCATGATTGCTAGCTATTTTAGAACTGGACTCAGAAATTGACTTCTTTCTCAGTATACATTCAACGTGAATGTGCCTGTGTTTGTGTCTGTAAAGTTTCTTTAAATAATCAAGTTTGATTTGCACCTATACTTTATGATCTGAGCACAGGGAGAATGAAGTATAGGTCCAAATCAATTCTTCATCAATTTTTCCGGACACCACAATTAGTGGCTTATTTTTAAATCTCAATTGTCAATAATCTTTTGGATTTCCATTTACCAAAGTAAAGTGAAAATCTGTTTATATTCCCAGGTTAAAAAAAGGAGTAAAAATTGACTGATGGATTGAATTCTAAGGATGACAAGAACGTTCTTGATGTCATATCATTTTCTTTCCCCTGTTTCCCACTCTTATCCCTGCTATTTCCTCACATTACAAATGCCTCTCTCTATAGGTGGCACAATATACCGATCCCCGAGATGCATGTGCAGCCATTGCAGGAGAGTCATATAAACTATGGTTGGAGCATGAAACTCGGACAGATGATATTACAATTATTATTGTGCACATCAAAAACTCATCTAGTGTAAGTTCTACGTAGGCTATTCCCTGCCTTTATTGCTTTTTAATTACCTTTTTCAATGCTTTAGATTAAGTTTCATGTCTATTTTCATGGTGTAGTAATTTCCATTGGTAGCATTTTAAGTGTAGTATGTCATAAGAATCCTCAAATAAGGCCAACATATATTTTGGAGGCATATGATGTCGACAACAAGTTGCGGAGTTTACTTGTCCAAAACTGATATGCTCTGTCTAAACATGCAATACCAATCAAAATTGCAGTTAATATTTGTTTCTCCTATTACCTGTAGTTTTTGTTTTTTGGAAAGGGGTTGAATTGGGGTTTTTTTTTTGTTTTGGGGGAGGGGGAGGGGGGGTTGGGCGGTGTCGTGTTACATTAAATATTTGTTTGGCATTTATTGACGTTAAATGCATAACTTGGAAGAAAAATGAAGAGAATTAATGGGACACTGACAATTTAGTAAATATTACTTGCATTCTGCTCTGGCCGCATTTTTTGGAGGGTCCATTTGTTGCTTGTGATTATCTAATTTTAATTTTGATTAATGATTAATAGCCAGGTGCTGGTGCCACGGATGGAACCACCGAAGTCAATAGGAATCCAGTGAGTTCAAGGACACGAAAAGAAAGTTCTGGCTTCTCCATTGGCTCTGGGTCTGAAATTTACCGTTCAATGAGGAGTGAATTCTCAGACCAGCAACTTTCAGTGAATCGAAGTGCAGCTATTGTTGTTCCATCTCCATCACATCAGAGGTCCTTGGAATTGGTGGGTTTCCTCAGCTGCCTTAACTTTGCTTCCTCTATTTTACTGACTGAGCAAATTCTTTCCCTTTGTTTACTGCAGTAATCTTACCATATGGTATTGACAAGCTGCCTTACATCCTTTGTTTCATATTTATGTAGTTTTGCCCAGTGGATTCCTTCTTTTTGATACTTATTTCCTCATTGCATCGCAAATGTGATTTATAGATCGTATTCTTGTGAGTTATTGATTCATGATTTGACTTGCTTTTGGCTTGTATCAGGATGGGGGTTAGTGATCCTGCTTGTGAAACTGAAGACAATTTGTTCCTTGTACAAGATGTACTTGCCCCAAGGATCTCCAGGCAGGACATTTTTTTTTCCTACTACTGTTGCTGAAACACTGCCACTAACCGGTGACCACACAATTGCTTCAGGAGAAAAGAATGCTTTCCATTATGCTGTAACCAAGCAGGTGCTAAATCCAAACGCAAGGACTTGTGTACCAAAGTTGGAGAGATTGCTGGAGGCGGGAAATGATAGTTATAAATTTCATTAAGATATATATACTCTCTCGTTCACACTGTATTCAGGAAGAAGAAATGCCATAAAGTTGCATGCTTTGATACCAGCTCAACCATTTGCAATTTTGAATTTCTTAATTCAATTTACTATCGCACATCACTCCTATATCTCTATTAACGGTAGTATGATATTGTTATAATAGAATCTGCATTTCCTTCATGGTAGTTTCTATATTCTTTTAATTTGATTTGTATAGGGTTCGCTCAAATGTGATGAACCAATTAAGAGAAATTGTGTTCTCTGAAGTATTGCTCATACTTCGTTTGCTTTGGTAGTCATTGGAGATTTGAGTATTGTATAAGTTGTTGATGCAATGGCATGTGGCTTTCTCATGCTCGTGTGTTTTGTTTCGCGACATTTAAGTGACAAAAACTTTGAATTCCCAAGTGATCTCTACATGCCTCGTCTTTTGGAGCATGATGAATTCCATTCCCGTCGGCATGCCATTCCAAGAGCTCGAGTCACTGCTCATGACACGTTAACATGTTTCTGCTGTGATGTAGGCACCACACCCCCTCCCCCCTCCCTCCTTTTTGGTTAGCTGATGATTTATGAGGTGAAATGATAATTCAACGAAATTGTGTCCTATCCAATCCAATGGTTGGCATGCTTTGTGCGTGTGTGTGCATAAGCTGTACAAGCTCAATGAGTCGTAGTATCATGGAAGGAAAAGAAGAATTAATTTGCGCTTGTGTGCATTCATAAATTTATCTTATTTCCTTTTAGGGTAGTTTAATTGCCAACAAGGGAGATGGAGGGAGAGGTTCTGCTTCTCGTTTGCTAAAACAAAATGGAGCTCTTACTATTTCCTTTTATGAGAGTACATCACTACAATAGTAGAGTTGGCCACCTCTCCTCTCGAATTGAGGATATATACAAAGAACAAACTCGTTCCTACATTCTCAGAAATAAATGTAAAGTTTCTCCTCTATGGAATTTTGCAATATGTTACACTGTTCCAACAACTTACTTAATTTGTCAGCTTCTTTAGCAGTTTTGCCAGCACCCGTCGCTTCAGCACCGGCAGTGTTTAGTCCCCTGGTTACATGATCAATATTATCTGTGACAAAAAACTGTGCAGAAGTCCTTTCATTCTCCGTCAAGTCATTTGTTCTAACAGCCCCCCAAACCCCACCGTTTGAGACTGTCCCTTGCAGAGGTTGAAAAGCTTCCAGCTGTGGCTGACCCCTTATTGGTAGAAATGGAGTACAGCCAACAATTATTTCATCTAAAGAGGGTTGATTTATGTAAGGCATAGCTACATTTCCTTCTGGCACAAACTCATCAATAATAAGTGGAGTCGGATCAACATGATGATGCCTTAAAATATAGGCGGAAGAGACTGCACCATTGGATAAACTTGTCAACCGCCAATTAAAGATCCGTCTGAAAACTGAGATCCACTTTGGAATAATATAGTAGCACGAGTCATGGAGCTCAAGTCGAGCACTTTTTTGCAGCATTACCTGTGCCTCTTTTATTGCTAAGTTAAATGTCATCATTCCACTTGATTGAGTCATGTATCGGATCAAGCAATTCTCAAGTTGTGATCTCAGGTTCTCAATCTCTTCAACTGATTTAGCACCTACACCAGACCAGGATATATCGTCGGGAAAAGCAGGGAGTTTACATTCCCTTAGCGCGGACATAAGTGGTTCAATTCTTGCTGCTGAGCTCCACCCTATGCTTGGCAAGTACCACTTCACCACTATATGCTCATCACAGGAATCCTGTAGCAAAGAAATCTCAGGACAAGGCCAACTGATGGGGTTTGATTTGGCAGCAGCAGAAATTTCCCCCAGAGACCAATCCAAGGATTCATTGAAGGCTGAAATACAGTGATTTGGATCTAATTCATGATCACTCCTCCTTTCAAGGACACCCAGCGAGGGATTCAAGCGGGTTAGAATCAGTTCACGAGTCTTTATGCAGTGAATATCAGGTTGTATGGGTGATTCACTAGCCAGCCACTGTAGTCCTTCCCTTAATTTTTCATCACTGAAAAAACCATCGGAGTATTCCTTCTCTTTATCTCCAGCAAGAAAAACAACCAGAAAGCTACTTATCCGTGATTTTTCAATGTCATGGAGACCTAATTCACTGACTATAGTGGAGGAAGGATCTTGAACCTCTTTATTATAAGAGCCACATAAGACCAGGAGGGGCAAGCCGGAATCAGAAGGTATTGACATGAGCAGGTTCTGAAACTGGGCTTTCTGCACGTTCCATGGGATGCTCTCAGATACAACGTACAAAATCGCACTTGCACCATCTATTGTCTCATTCAAATTACCAAATTTAGCATCCCTAACAACTGATAAGCAACAGGTCAGGTCACTAACAGATAGGCTGGGAACCCATTTTTTCCATATTGACATGCCAGAAGATGAAATTAGCAGATCATCATCATCATCATTTTTAGAAGGCATGATCTTTGAAAGCAACCATGGGCCCACTGCCACCACTTTTTCTGCTTGATTGTTTATCTGAGAATACAAAACAATTTTCCAGCATAGGCATCTAACAGCAGGATTTCTTTTGCCAAGTGTATCCGCAACGACATCAGAAACATTGAGGCTTGACCATGATTGTTTATGTTTTTCATATCTCTTCCTCATAACATGCTCAATATCAAACTCACCAGCAGTGCTCAGTTGCTATGTTGGAAAGGAACCCAAAAAAAAAAAAGGTAAAGGTAAATCACTGAAAAGAGATTCGCTTGCATAGGAAATGATGTAACGGAGAAGTACTTGAATAAAATAATTTTGCAGATAAAGACCAATTCACAAATGTAAAGAAATGAATAAGAAATGGTAGCATGTAAACTTGAAACCACAAAAATTAAAATGCTTACATCTTTAGCCTTTCGAATTGGTGGTCCCAATGACAATGAACTCAGTGCAGCATTTGCTACTATCTGCTTTTGCTCACGCAATTCCCTTTGTTTTGAAGCACGCCGCCTCCATAATCTGACAGTAAACAAAATGTGAAAAAATTAATATATAGACAACCACAACTCAGAGCTAAGTAGTTGAAGTGACAAACCTGATGATCAGCTTGAGCTTTGCCTGAGCAACTTCTTCATCATTGTAATTTTCCATAGCTTCATCATTTTCCTTTTCTTCATATATATCAGGAGGTTCTTCATCCTTTGTGTCATTAGAAAACACAGGGACCTTATCTTCCACAGCATAACCATATTTAGCACTTGGGGATCTCTCCTGCAAAGAGGTTCTTGACACAACTTGCAGTGGCACACCTTCCATGCCTGATAGCATATTCTTCTCAGCAGAGACGCTGGAAAGGATATCACCATTGGGTTTCTCTACCTCATTAAATTTAGCTGGCAGAGATACAGGGGGATTATGGACCGAAGAGAAGCCCCATTTAGAGAAGTAGGCACCTTCCACCCGATCTTCTTGACTTTGTTGACCAACTTTTGACTTATCAATTATTGGCTCCAATAGTGTACCAACTTTTGGAGATGAAACAACTTCAGAATCAGGCATTTCTTCATCAACTTCATGGATTAAACTCTTCCTCTCCACAAAAGTAGAAGCAACAGCTTTCTTGTCATGCTTGTGGACTGTTGGCAGCTGAATTTCTTTGGATGCTTGGGCAGTTAAGGATACCACTTGAGAAATAGGTGACACATCATCAACCATCCTTCTAGAAATTTTCAGATGAACTAGCTTTGAACGCTTGGTAGGGTAGTCCTGGTCACCATTGAGATATGGGCCTTCCTTTACCATATATGGCTCTTCAAATTCCTTTATAAGAAACCCATGATGTTCTAAAAGGCTTTCAATGTCTTCTTCCTATTTCAACATCAAAGAAAAAGAGTATGAACTTACTTGCGAAGTAAATAAAAATGAAAACTCATGCAAAATAAAAAGCTACCTCCATTGCAAGCCAATTGGCAACCTGGGCAACAGGGAGACCCTGATTATTTTGTAGACCACAGTGCAAAGAAGCAAGTGCCTGAGTTCGTAACTGATCAAAATAACAAAATGCATGGGGCATGAGACAACATTACTAAATATCTGTCTGTGTTTACAATTGCATGGTCACGTAAATGAATCCAAAAACAAAGCAGCACAAAGGTGAAAGCTAAAACATAGAAGACATGTTAATATGGTCTCCTGGAAGTAGGATCCCCTTACTTCAGCATTTTATGATGGTTTGGCAATCAATAAATAACAGCAGTTAACTTAATGAAATGATTGGCAGGTTATGTTTTCAGAATACATAGACAAAATGATATCTGATAAATAACATGAAATGAGAGTATCATACCACTCTAAAAAAATGTTATTTTTGATACATGTCATGTGCTTACACATGCAAGCAAAGTTAACAATATGAGCCAAATGCACAAGTGATTGCTTCTATTGCTCATAATCTGCCTCAGATTTCCTTCTGTCCAAATTAGCAAGTTAACACAATTGGATGTCTGTTATGTTCTCCATTTATTAACAACTGAATATGAGACTTAAGGAGCATTGATGAGTAGCAGATTAGCTGATATTTATTTTATCAAGAAAATCAATATTAATGGCATACCAACTCAGTACTTTGATAATAATAGTTATTCATACCTTTGCAAAGTGGGCATGCATTAAGCATGATTGAAGGTATCTTGCCTTTCTTGCAAGTCGAAAGAAGGCAACAAAATTACCAGTTCTACAGGCCCTGGAGCAGCCAACCACATCAATTATGAGATCAAGTTTATACTGTAACACGTTAGCACCATAATACTTTGGGGAGACGTAACTACCTTGCTACATCACGAGCAAATAGCACTTCCGGGGTTTGCCTTATCTCTGGAGACATCTTTGCAAGATCCAGAGACAGCTCTGCAGGTTCAACCTAGTAGGAAGTGTTTACTTTTACAACCAATGCTACAATGCTAAATGTAACCTGTAAAACCTAGTTGCTACTTGCTACTGCATATGACTTACTTTATATCCAGGATGCTTGTCTAGTTTCAGAAGCGCATAATAACCACGAAATTCTTGTTCTGTTGGAACATTAATTCCTTTCTTCCTGTGGTCATCATACATTTGAAACAGTTCGACTGAAGTCTTGTTCATCTGTTCAATATTTAGGTGTGCATCAAATCCCTCAGAAAAACCCTCTCCTTTCGTGTATTCACACAACTCGTGCATAGCAATTATATGAAGCCGTATCTGACATCAGAGTTGATCAACAGCAGCATTTAGTCAACAGAATAATAAGATCATGCTCCATGCATAAATAATGCACATTGTCCAATAATAAAAATGGCTCAACAGATTTCAATGCTGAAACAAAGATAAATCAATAGAAACAAGTGTAACAAGATGCATTAGTTAGTTGGCCTATTAGAATAGCTCAAATATATCAGAATACTAGTTTATTTGGCCTGTTAGCTATCACATATAGGATATAAGCACACGCCACCAGGCTATTTAAGTTTCTTAAAACTCCAATCTAACAAAAAAATAGCAATCAATGCAATTAAGCAAATAATTATCAAACCATATAAAATTGAAGCACAACATTTTATGTTCTTGCAGTATTCATTCATTGCATCACAATACAATAGTTGCCTTATTGCCAGGGTAACATTTTCTTATGGACAAATCATTGTAATATTTAAAGTATGAGGCACTAATATAAATTAGCCATTTTATTACCATCATAACATTTCTAGAGATTTCAGCTTCATAACAATGCAATGAACCACTTGGGCATACTCTACCATGCCAAAATTATCATTATTTTTTGAAAACCCCAGAAGTATCACCAAATCCATTTGTTCAGACAAGAGGCACCTCAAGTGCACTTAAGTGAATGCACATTTCCAAGGCCCAAAGGACTAAAAGCACTTCCCCTGTTGGCGCCTTGCAAAACATTGTAAACTAACCAACTTTAGCTGATGTTTATAGCCATGGAGCCACCTAGCCAATGGAAAAAGAGTTCCATTGAAATATGTAGTCAGTTTGCTTGCAAGCGCACAGCACATTGAAAACAATAGCATGAAGAGCAAATTTTACAATCACTATAAAGAAGATATATGCTGCTGTACCAAGACGATTTCAGCAATTAACTACATGAGTAACCAAGGTTTTGAACATTAGCCATAATGTAATAAGAGTTCAGGAAGCCATTACAATATTCAGCATTTTCAGTTTGTGATTTTTAATCACACCAAAATGCGCCAATATTGCCCTGTAACAGCCATAATGGCCATACAAAGCATTTCACAGATCCATAGCAGCCTTTACCCCAAGAAAAGCTGTCCAGATGATTTTTGTTTTACTCGTTTCTTTTCTTGCCAACAAGCTATGGAACCCTCACCCAAAAACTCAGCTCCCACTTTTCTTCCACTCTTAACCCTAGAATCTTTTAATATTTGTTTTAGTTAAATTCTTGGTTTAATGTTGACATCAACCATTTTGCAAACTTTGTAAGAAAATCCACAACAATCCAATCACTGCACATTTTGTCATTTAAAACCCAGGGAGTAACACTCCTTATGCCAGAGCAACACAATGAATCACCTCAAAGGAATTATCATTCAGATAAAAAGGCCATTCAAGGGGTTTCAAAGCACATCCACACCATAATTAGTAACAAGCACTCATTTCCGTCTATATGGTTGCAGGCATTGTTCACAAGTGATGCTAAAGTTTAGATACTAAGTAAAGACCAGCGTGATGAAGACAAACCATTTGCTCCAACATGGTTATTGCCTCCTGGTTGAAAATGTGCTGCATCCGCAGATCCATTCGGATTGCTCTCATCCTATCCCACAAGAAATTATATATGCCTAGAAACCTATCATCGTAAGGCTGATCTAGCAAATTGAGCAGATAATCAATAGTCTTCTGCAGGACAGGCATCGGACGTATAAGACTTGCTTCCCTTTCTGCTGTTCTATTATACTGCAGAAAAACAACAAAGAGTCATTTATCATATTGACTCAAATAAACAATCAAATGTAGTATGATGAACACAAAAACCATATTAATCAGAGAAATGAGAGGTGACAAAAAAGGCACCTTCTTAACAGCAATAAATTTGTTTGTTTGATTTCTATCGCCATCCAAGCGTTCATACTGGTCAAGATCCCCTTTCCTTTCTCGTTCACCCCTTTCTGACTCTGAAACATAGATGCAGATTATATACCACATCAAAAATTACAGCAGTTTCAGACAGACTCATAAAACAGATGCCAACTGGTTTGTTCATGATTCTAGTAAATTAAATGCCCAGGATAAGGCACATTCAAATTCCTTCAGCTTTCAGAATAACAGTTTCTTCTCACAGCCAAATGACAAGGAAATCTCATCTTAATCAAAATTCGTATAAACTCAAATGATGCAATTGGACGTCATTCTATTATGAGACTCCTTCTAGACTGAGCAATTGAGAGCCATACCAGGGCACATATCTGGACACAACCCAATAATAACAGTGGAGCTTTCTAAGCCATCACAATCAGAAGAAATAATGCCATTGGAGAAATCCCCTGCTGATTCCATGGAGTGACTTCCAACTAATTTTTGCCTTTCCACTATAGACTGCTCACGTCCACTTGCGGAAACCTTTTTTTCAGCAATATCTGGTCTATTTTCAAAACTTTCACTTAATTCTTCCTTAAAGCGAGCTAATCGCTTTGCCTTGGCTTGAATCTCTCTACATTTTGCATGTCAAAAACTTAATAAACTCAATTTTTTAAACTGAACTTAACAACTGAACTGGCAATGGATTAAATAGTCATAAAATTACTGGAATCCAAGCACCAAAAATTGTTACCGTTCAGCACCATCTTGATAGGAATAAGAGTTTCCCTGAAATGCTTTATCAGGAGCAGGCAATGGAGGTGACCTTGTTCTTTTTGCAACAGAGTAGTTGGTGGTCCTGGTGGGAGCAGCATCAACAGCAACAATGTTTGCAGTTGGAGAGGTTCTTTGAGGAATTTGAGAATCAGATGTACTGGAAAGAACATTTGACCTAGCACCCAAACTAGGAGGAGATGTGGAGGACCTGGCAAAGTAAAGATGTAATGGGCTCATTCAGATATATAGAAGCACTAGTTTCCCATAAAAAACAACCAAAGACTTGTGGAATGTCCAAATTTCGCGTAACAATATTCTCTTTTTAATACACCATAAAGTTTTTACAGATACCTCCTTCAAGGTTTCTTAATTCTCTTCTACTCTTTCTGAATTCACAGGGTTGTCCAAAGAGTTATTTTGCTATCTGTTGGACAGAATTTTCATATATTATTGGAGCCAGAATATGAATGCCCCCTGTGTTCTTGTCTTCAAGAGGCTAATTTAGAAACTCATCACCATGCAGCTTTAACATATTGATAGCAGACATCTCATCAAAGGAAATTAAACAAAATAAATAAATAAGAATTTTAATCGTGCATATTTGTAAATTACCTTCTAGATTCCTTCTGGAAAACTCCATTTGCAGGTGATATAGGTGGTGACCTAGTTTGCTTTGGCACATGGACATCTACAACATCATTCATAAAACTTCTTGCAGAACCATGAGAGCCTACAAATGGAGAGACTAGGGATTGGTCTTGATGAGCCAATAGATTGGGATAATTATTCACCAACTTGTGCTGATTATCCCATGCAGATGGAGATAAAGCAGGCCTGCATTACAAATAAAAGCACACCTTAAAGAAAAACTCTGGGTAAAGTTAGCAGGAGTAGAATATGTATATTTGATGTTATGTGATCAGCACCAGATAAAAAGGCGCATTCATGAATGGCATTTAAACAAATGATATCAAGGCTCAACAGTACAAAGATAATGGTTCACCATTAATCATAAAGCCTCAAACCAAAAACATGGTGGATAAATTTATCTATTGTCCTTGAACTTAAGGTGCTGTAACAACAGAGTCCTAAACTTTAATTTGTAATATAAAACTCCCTCAACTTTAATTCAATTAACACAAAGATCCTCCTTCCCTAGAATAGCCAGTTTTTCAGTAAAATGGCTGATAACATAAATTTAAAATTTAAAAAAAAAATCAAAATGACTTTTTTGCCCCTCCCTCATCATGCTCACTACCTCTCTCTCTCTCTCTCTCTCTCTCTCTCTCCCTTTGACTCTTAAACATGTTCACCATCTTGTGGAAGAACTTCCTAAAATGCTTACCTACCACAGCAGCATCCCCAAATCCCCTAACCTTACAACGAAAACATGCCTATCTATTCCAATCACCTACTAACCCCATCAAATCAGATTTTGACACCAACTCATCCCTGATTTCGCTGCTCTCTTTGCATCCCAACGGTTCTTCGTCGACTCCTGACTTCTCCAACGGAGGTGTGCCAGATGCTTTCAAAATCTAAGGGACATAAGCGCTGATTGGGAGTATTTGCATCAGTTTCTCTCCTGCCGATGTTTCCACTGAAGCTGTTGATTCTTCCATCAGCAAAGACTTCAGTGCTTTCAAAAATGAATTGGTAGTGCTTAAGAGATGAAAAAGGAGAGGGAGAAGGTGATTGATGATGGAGCTGAAGCAAAAGTTAAAGAGGATCCTAATGATCCAATCTCTAAGAAATAGAAAGGATGCTTATTATTATTTTTTTAGATTATTTCCCTTGAATTATTAGGGTTTTTAATTTCTGCTCTTTCTGTGTGTATGACTGATGTTAAGATTTGTAATTGCTATGTCTAGATGATTATGTGTAATTTAACCACTATAAACGTCTTTTAGTGGTGATTGTTATGATTGATATACCATGTTTGTGTTGTTTGGTGGATTTCATGGTTCCTTCACATTCCATTACATGCCAAGAATGTGCAAATCAGTTCATTGGAGACTCAATTTCACATTGTGTGGTTTATGCTAATGGAAATATTATGTCCTCACCTGCATCTTCGCCCCATGAAATAGTTACTGTCGACATCAATTCCAACTTCGACTATGGAGAGATAGAGAGATAGAAGAAGAAGAGAGAGACGAACTGAATATAAAGACAAAGACAAATGTTCCTTTCCTATTGATTTATAATTCTGCAATTTGCAATTTTCTTTCATTTGTATCTTCTTTAATTCTTAAATCCCATGGAAGATTTTTAATTGACAAAATGAAAGGTTCAGTTTAACTAGAAAATGATCAATAGACTTTGGAGCAGAGGCAGAGTGAAAGAGTGGGCTAAATGAGAAGCTCTAGAGGAAGATGATGAAGACATCTAAGTCATTTCCTTTTTCTTTTTCTGTAAACTGAGTTGAATACCCAAGAACTGGTTATCTTAGGTCAAAAGGGTTTTGTTGTGCAAAACATTAAAGTTGAAGGGGTTTCATGTTATAAATTGAAGTTTAAGGACTGTACCGTTACAACAATCTAAGTTTAAGGATCAACTGATAAATTTATCCAAAACATGGTTCTCAAAATTAGTCTAATTAGACAAAAAGGCAACAGTTTCCAAGTAAAATCTGTTGCAAATTGCAACTAAAAGAATTAAATTTCAATGCACCACATACATTGATGAAAGTATATAAATGCTTATAGACTGTGAAAATGACTTTACCTTTGAAAGAAAGTTTGTCTGGAATTTCTAGAAATATCTTCATCAGAAGCTTGTGAAGGAGGTGATCTGGTCCTCTTTAACTCAGGAAATCTAGAAATCTTAGCTGTGACACTAGTTCCAGAATTCCGTGAAGCAACAAATGAAGTGACTGCAGAAGGCCGCAGATTTGTCTGGTCATCATCCTTGGAAAAAGAACTCTGATCATTAACCCATTGAGAAGGCAACAAAGCTGGCCTGAGAAGAGAGTAAAAAGTGATCAGTAGGCTTTCCAAGATACCTCACATTGTAAGACTTATTTCACAAACACGGTGACTATAGTTCACAATTTTTAAATGAAAAAACATAAGAATTTGTTTAGTCATGTCTGAGATACAAGATCTCTCACAGGCCAAGAATATTCTTAGCTGTACGTGTGTTTGGTTCCCAGCAACAATAACATGTGTCACTACCAAATAACATTATACCAACATGCATTTTAAATTTTTAATAGAAACAAACCAGCTTGCACTGTATCATGCTGTTAGAGAAACGATTAAACTTAAACACAAGCTATGGAACATGGTTTTCACCTGCGGGCTCCAAAATATGGATATGCAACAGGATGGGTGCTTTCAAAGGACAAAGGAGGTGAGCGCACTCTTTCAAGACCTTCAGGTCTCCTACTACCAAAAGAAAATCCTCCAGTTCCATTAAGGCATTAACTATGACAAAATAGTAAGCTCACCTGCTATTGTATGACCAAACAGGATTTTTGGAAAAACAAGGGAAATAAGGATAAAGATAATAGATTTTAATGTGTCATTACCTAGGAATTCCAGCAGACTGGGAAGCACTAGCTGCAAGACTGGAGGTTTCATAAGACAATGGCGGTGACAGCACTCTCTCTGTAGCTACAGGACCCCTGGGATCAAAAATTCAGAACCAATTGCATAAACTCACACAAACTACCAGAAAATCACAATAAACATGTATCAATGCCTGAAATTATACACCAATTAGTGAAGAATATGATCATTGATTGTTGAAATGGCAAATCCACCAAAATCAAGACGTAAACTCAGTTCAAAAAATAGCAATTGACATACAACTACAACACCATCACTCAAAATCAACTTTAAGATCCAACTGGAACAAGAATCTCGATATCGATCGCGAAATCAGATTCGTGGCCAGAAGAAACGACAATCGAGAGAATGAAACCGACCGTAGAAGTGCAATTAGCCCACTAAATTCACACAAAACGGCAAAAAGCCAGTTTCTTGAACATTGAAGTAAAGCAAAACCCATGTATGAATCCCAATACTCATTTTTAAATCTTTCAATCAAGAAGTTGCGTTATTTAAGCACAAACTGATACGATAAAGGGGAGTAAAGCAAATAACTTTTCTTTTCAAAAACTAATAAAACAATGCGAATAGGAAAACAAAATCTGCACAGCTACGTTTTGAGGATACATTCGAAAAGAAAGCAAAAGAGAGTACCTAGAAGCTCGCACGGGGCTAGAATGGGGAAAGGGAGTTGATTGAGGAGGAAGAGGAGAAGGGGAAGGAAGGCGAGCAAAGTTCCCAAAACGCGATGTTTGTGATGACGTCGGTCCTTGTGGTCCTGACTGCTTTCCGAACCCCGACATTGCTCCTCCTGCTTCTGCTGCTTCTTCTATAAATCGATCGATAAATATTTGGTTCTCTCTGCGCGAATACAGAAAGGGCAGCGGGTGACGCTTTTCTGAAACTCCGTCGTTTGAATTGAATCGAAGCCAGATCCTAGTAGCAACAGTAAGCTGTAAGCGAATGATTTCAGAATCTATACGACATCGCTTTAATCCCTCGGCGTCGGCTACCGTCCGCCATAGTAAGGCAATAGCGGCTGAAGTGCAATAGTATTCTGTATTTTATGTCGTATGAACCATAACAACATTGCCTGCAAAAATTTCGCGACACGTGGTAATTAGTGGTATACCATGAGAAATTATATTATAAATTAACTTTTATTAGAATATCGAATTACTAAGAAAGTAGTAAATAAATTAAGTTTATTTATTTATTTAAAAAAATTATGAAAAAGAGGAAAAAAAATTTATTTTATTTGCAGATAAAAAATTATGTAAATTATAAAATATATTCAATATATGTACAATTTTATTTTAAAAAATAATTTTTTTAAAATATTAAAAATAAAATTTGTATTATTATGAATACAATTGAAAGGTCTTTTGATTTTAATTTATTTTTAAATTAAATAATTTTAATTAAATTTAATAATTAAAATTTTTTTATTTATTACAATTAATTTTAGCTTAATTCAAAATAATTGAGGCCAATCTAATATTAATTTTGGTTTCAATGAATTTGAATTTACTGAAACCAATTGCAAATAATCAAACCAGTAAACTTACCTTTTATCAAAATAATCAAATTTAATCGATTCAAACTCGTATATTCCACTGTAACCCAACAATGCACACCATTGCTAGCTCCTGTACTAAAGAAAATAAAGAAGGAAAATCACCCCAGTAGCATTTGGGTTCCGGTCGAGTGATCGAGTCCAGTCTCTTGGAAGGGAAGAGAAAGGTAGATACGTGACGATGGCTGCACCAGCTTCGATTCAAAAGACTGAGGAAGAGTGGCGGGCTATTCTCTCTCCCGAGCAATTTCCTATTCTCCGGGAGAAAGGAACTGAGTAAATCCCAATTTTTTCCTATCTTCAATTATTTGATCATTAGTTGCTAAAACAATTAGTCTATTGATGTTTGACTATTTTCAACTTTGAAATTTCAGTCGAATTACTGACATTTGGATTATTTGACCCATGATTTTGAGTTCGTCAATGTAGTCAAAACTAGTTATTGCTTGCTTTTTTGCTAGACGTAGAGATTGTTGATTTTTGGCTTCTTGGTTGGTGGGATTCTTGTGATATGGCTTGGCTGCTTCAATTCAATTTGCATGTGAAAATTGAACTTTTTTTTTTGTACAACAATGGAAATGATGGAAGTTTTGATGAATTGTTTCATTTCTCTTGCAGATCTTACAACTGTTTTATTTGATTCAATTTTTTTTTTCTTGTCAGGAAATTTGATTCTGTTTGTAAATCTAAATCACACTTCATGTTTTCGCCTTTATGAGAGTTTGAAACATGCCCACATGACACCTCTGTATGCTTGTGTTTGGAATCTGTCTAGACTACCAAATATCTCCCTTTGTTTGCTTAAATGATGAACTGAATTAATTTCTGAATTCTGAACAATAATATAGATGTTCATTGATGAGTTGTGTTTCAATGTTACTCGAGTTGTCTTCAATCTTGAGCTCGAATCTCATCTGGAGCCCATTGAACCCCCCAAAATAAATACTTGGAATATTCTAGGAACTGTTACAACTGTATGTATCATGCATAGGTGTTCACTAGAACACCAATTTGAAGGGATTTAACAATTTGCTTCTATATTGCTACTGTCATCATTGGCTCTTACCATAGTTTGATTTATTTGTTTTGATTATTCCTCTTGAATGCTAGTAATGAATCTGTAGATTTAAATGATTAATTCATAATTATGACATATTATGCTCACATTCTCATGGCAGCCTGTCTCAGACCTTTTGGAAATGTAGGTTAATCAGATCTTTGTATCACTTACTGTGGCTGTGTTGATACAGATTGAAATTCACAGGAGAATACGATAAGTTCTTTGGTGAAGGAGTGTGCAATTGTGCTGGTTGTGGGACACCACTCTACAAATCAGCTGCCAAATTTGACTCTGGTTGTGGTTGGCCTAATGTCTATGAAGGTCTTCCTGGAGCTATAAATGGTACCGTGAGTTGCTCTTTGTTCTTTCATTTAGTTGAAACTTGAATGCCCTTGGTTGGGTTTAATGAAAATGGAAACAATGGATATATTTCAGCCAGACCCAGATGGGAGGAGAACTGAGATTACATGTGCAGCTTGTGGGGGGCACTTGGGTCATGTTTTCAAAGGTGAAGGGTTCAAGACTCCTACAGATGAACGTCACTGTGTCAACAGCATCTCAATCAAGTTTATTCCTGCAAATTAATTCTCTACATGAAGATATTAAAGGTTGTCCTTATGCAAGGACAAATTCTGTTCCTACTGGTTTATTTAAAGAGTAGCTGCCACCTGCTATGAGCAGTAGCCTATCAAGTAAAAAGTGATGAATAATCCCTAATAAAATAATTCTGATTGAAATGCTGATACATGTCTATGTTTCTTCTTCCATTGTAAATTCGTATTTGTAATATTGTCCAAGCTCATTCTTGTACTGAATAGTTGCAGAAGCTGTTTTCATTGTATATAATTATATTCTAAAACATTATAGATTATAAAATCCGTACAGCCGTGCAATGTGGAGTACTGCCGGCGCATATAGCTCGTACAAACTTAGACATCCAAATCGGTTAAATTTGGATTTAACTAGAATTTTCTTGAATCTGATTGGACTGGAATCAGATTGATTGATTGATTTTAACTGGTTCGGTACTGTTTCTGGAAAAACACTTTTTTGTTTTGACTTTTAACAGATTAAAAAAAAGAGTATCAAACATAATCAAACCATAATGAATTTGATGAACTGGATTGAACCAACTGAAATTGAAGTCAATCCGATAACTTTTTGGTCTAGTCTTTAATCCTCAGTCCTGAGGTCGGAACCACCAGTTCAGTTTGGAACGCCTACTTTGCTAACGAAATGTTACGGTGTTTGCTAATATTATAGTAATTGCCATAGTGCAACAAGTTAACGATCATTGGTACTAGAGTCTTTTTTATGATTGTGAAATATCAAGTGGTTCAAAAAAAGTAATTACTACATGGCAAAATATTAGTTAGATGGAAGTAACTAATCAATGTTTATCATTGAAAACTTATGTTCAAGGAAGCACCATTACAAGTTCTGCGAGCCCATTATTGCAGCGGACAGTGGGAATTTCTTAATGTTGTGTGATAATGCTGTTCTAGTTTGATATGATGAAAAAAGAAAGAGATTTCGTGTTGCAGAGATATATCAGACTAATGGACAATTTCATATAATTTTCACATTCCAAGCTTTGTTTCACTTGAAGAATATTGCAAAAGAAATTGAAGTGGATATCAAGTAATAATCCTTACACATCTATGTTTTCGTTTTGAACTCATGGCCTGCACCAGACGTACCAAGAAATTGGACTGCACCTGACGTCTTGTATAATTTCACTTGCTGAAATCATAATTTCAAACTCTTTGGAAACTCGCATGCTTCTCATAGCCTACTCTAATAAAGCAATTAAACTAACAAAATTTCTGCTTAATATCGATTCATGTTGTTCTTTCTATATGATATAGACACAGAATACAAGTCAATGAGAGCAGGGTTGATCTGTAAAGTATTGCAACCAGTTGATAAGTCATGTGGTGTTTCTCCCAGCTAAGTTGTAGTTGAGTTTTGGAGTTTCAGGCTGATAATGTGCTTGCTATCTGATTATATGCAGGACATAGGAAATTTGAAGTGCTTGCTGCAAGTGGAAGCCCAGAATATTGGAGAAAAAGAAGCTCCCACCGTATCAGTTTATGTCAATAGTGATGACCAAGTTTATTTTTTGAGTCTTCATTTAATTAAGGTTGTCATTAGTTATTATTTAATAGGGAGATTATGTTGCTGTAAGGACCAATGTGACTTTGACATTGATTTCCCTTTCTGTTTCAATTTCTAGTAATGGTGAAAGTATTTCTCTATGACTTGAACATATGATTTATAGTTAAATTTCATTCTCGTAATCACCTCATTGAAGTGATCATATGAACCAAGACTAAACTATTTGAAGAGATAAACCTTATTATTACATTATTATTTCTTAAATATTCATCCTATTATTGAATTAGAACCAGTATGCTCTCACTCACACACTGCTTTTCCAGTGAAACAAAGACATTAAAGTTCAGATTTTAAATGTTCACACAAATTATCATTGAAGTCAAAGGAATTGTGAGGTAATTTCTTTAGGAACTAGGAAGCTTCTTAATCGCAAAATCTTCACTTCACTTTATCGTTCTTCATCCTCTCATTGCATGCCTTCAAGGCTTGAACTTCTGTTAAGCATTTTAACAAACATCACGCATCAACAACTTGCAAAGCAACATCATAAACTATAGAATTATTCAACACCAAATAATTAAAAGAAAAAAAAATAGCATAAGACACCCCACCCCCGCCCCCAAAACAACCCCCCCCAGAGGAAAAAAAAAAAAAAAAAAAGGTCATCTGAAATATAGCCAATGCAAAGGCAGATCAGGCCAACCCCAAAACGGATAAAATGGAAGAGCAAAATAGCATACCTCTCTGGCAAGATTTCCAGTTCCTATTATTGTCAATAAGACAATCCTACAAGACCCAAAAAGGAGGGTTAGTTCAAATTAGCAACTAATATGAAACGCCATTTCTAGGAGTTGGGTTTTGGAGTTTCTTCAATTTTCATTATTAAAGTAATTGTTTAGTGAAACACCTGTAGGGAAAGATAGAGAGAGGAGCATTCTCTGAGCTGCTTAACGTTCTCGTCATCATCATCTGCGTCGCTCTGGTGAAGCACTGGCTGCTGCTGCGATGGAAATGGAACTGATTGGGCCATGGAAGATGAAGAACCCAACAGTGGTAGAAGCGGGAGGGAAAAAGTATTCTTGAATTTGGATTCTAATATGCCACCATTCTATTAATAGTTTAAATCTGCGCGATATTAGGGTTTTCGTTTTTATTGTTTATATTTGATATAATAAAAAATAAAATTTTAATTAAATATTATTAAAATTATTTTTTTTAAAAAATTAATATAATTAATTAGAGTCTCATATTAAAAAGTTAAAAGATAAGTAACAGAAACCTAATTGATTTAAATCATTTTGGTGGAGATAATCTAAACTCAATGATCGAATCATACTAACAATATTCAACACTTTTCAAGTCCAAATTTATAATTACGTAATATGATCTAGAGAAGAATTAGAGAAGTCCAAGAAGAATGAGAAGAAGAATGCAAAAGAGAAATTTAGAAAGAAAGGGAAGAAGCTATAGAAGAAGAATCAGAAAAGGGATTGTATTCATTCACATCAGAATCAAGATGATTTACAACAAAAGAATTACAGCTATTATAGTACAATAACCACTCGTGTACAAGTGGCTTAACAAAAAACTAATTCTTCCTAGATACACGCTTGCGTTACAACTTCATAACAGCTCCAATAACACCTTGTAATTGCTAATTCATCCCACGCTTTTCTTCACACGCGACCCTGCAACGCCCCGTTTCCTTTATTTATTCTCAATATTCCACATCATATCAATACCCTTCCCTTCAAAATGTCCTTGTCCTCGAGGACAAAAATTAGGAAAACGAAGTTGGATACCATCTGCATATTCCCAAATGGCATCTACTGGTGAAGAATTGACCCAGTGAATCAACCACTAAGTGGCAGCTACATTCCCTCTTTTAACTGTCCTTCTATCCAAGATGGCTTATGGGTAAGGACTAGCTAAAGAGGAACCAGGAGGTGAAGTAGCGAAAACCACCACATCTGCATAAGATGGTTTCAGAAGAGAAACATGGAAAACATCATGAATTCGAGCATCAGGTGGCAGTTGCAGTTTATAGGCTACTAGACCAATGCGGTCAATTATTTTGTAAGGGCCATAATATCTAGCATGAAGCTTGGAATGAGATCTAGACATGGATAATTGTAGAAAAGGCTTGAGTTTAAGATACACCATGTCACCAATTTGGTACTATTTCTCTGTACGATGCCTTTCAGCATAGTGCTTCATTCGAGTAGCAACCCTATCCAAATGATACTTAAGCAAGGCAATTGTAGACTCTCTATCCCTCATGAATATATCCACAGCCTCCACATTTGACTCACCAAGTAAATAAGGAAGGTGAATAGGTGAAAGTACACCATAAAGTGCTTGAAATGGTGATTGTTGAATAGTGGAATGGTAAGAGGAATTATACCAGAACTCAGCTAGAGAAAGCCACTGGTACCAAGTATGAGGGAGATGACCTGTCATACATCGAAGATAAGTCTTGAGGCACCTGTTCACAACCTCAGATTGGCCATCTATTTGAGGATGATATGTCGTAGATATATGCAATGCAACTCCTTGTAACTTAAAGAACTCTTACCAAAATAGGCCAGTGAAAACATTGTCCCTGTTAGAAACAATTGAATTGGGCAATCCATGTAATTTAAACACATAGTCCAAAAAAGCTTGTGCCACAATTTTTGCAGTAAATGGATGAACGAGACCAATGAAATGGCCATACTTAGTGAGCCTATCAACCACCACCATAATAACAGTTCTTCCTTGAGACTTAGGAAGTGCCTCAATGAAATCCATAGTAATATCTATAAAAAGACCCTATGGAAGAGGTAAAGGCTGCAAGGAACCTGGAACAGCAATAGTTTTATACTTATTTTGCTAACAAACTACACAATTTCTAACTTAATTCCTCACATCTCTCCATAGACCTCTCCAATAAACAACATAAGCCAATCTTCTACTAGTAACAGAGACACTAGAATGCCCACCTAAAGCCGAGTTATGGTAAAGTTTTAGTAATTTAGTTTTCAAAGCATCACTATTGCCCACTACTAACTTTCCTTCTCTTCTCAACTGATTATTAGCCCATGTATACTTAGCGTGAGACTTATTGTCAGCTTGTAACTCTGCAATAAGTTGCTGCATAATGGAATCAGTTTGCCAAGTCTTTTGTATTGCTGCCATTAATTGATCTGGTATAACATATGCTATAAATAGCAAATAGCCCCATGAATGGAACTCTGGATAATGCATAAGCCACATTATTATCTTGGCCTTCTTTATATTGAATCTCATAATCAAAAGGCTATAATTTAGTGAGCCATACATGCTAAGCAGATGTGTTAAGCTTTTGCTCAAGTAGAAATTTCAAGCTTTTGTGATCAGTTTTAATCACAAAATGCCTATAAGCCAAATAATGTGACCAGTGTTTAATGGCAAATAAGATTGCTAGTAACTCTTTTTCATAAGTAGAAAAAGCTTGGTTTTTAAGAGATAAAGCCTTACTTATGTAAGCCAAAGGGTGCCCATCCTGTATTAAAACAACTCCAATGCCTTCACCAGAAGCATCTGTCTCCACCACAAATTGCTTGGAAAAATCTGGCAATGATAAAACAGGAGCATTACACATCACATACTTCAACTGAAGAAATGCTTCCTGAGCCATTTTGTTCCATTGAAAAGCATTTTTCTTAAGTAAGTCAGTAAACGGCTTGGCTACTCTTCCACACCCTACTACAAACCTTCGGTAATAGCCTGTAAGACCTAGGAAACTCCTGAGTTGTTTAATAGTTTGAGGTACAGGCCAATCCCTTATTGCTTGAACTTTCCTGGGATCTGTATAAACCCCATCAACTGTTATAACATGGCCCAAGTACTCCACATGATCCTCAGCAAACTGACATTTACTAAGTTTGGCATACAATTGATGATCTCTCATGGTTTGTAAGACAAGTTGCAAGTGTTGTAAATGTTTTTCAACTGACTTACAATATATCAATATGTCATCAAAGAAAACTAAAACAAATTTTCTGAGAAATGGCTTAAAAATTGAGTTCATTAAAGACTGAAAAGTTGCTGGAGCATTAATCAAACGAAATGGCATTACTAAGAACTCATAATGCCCCTCATGAGTTCTAAAGGCAGTCTTATGAACATCATCTAAGTGCATCCTCACTTGCTAGTACCCTGACCTTAAGTCAATTTTTTAAAAGATAACAGCATGCCCCGACTCCTCCAACAACTCTTCTATCAAGGGTATTGGGAACTTATCTTTAATTGTAATATTATTTAAGCTTCTATAATCAATACACATTCTCCAACTATTGTCCTTTTTTACCAACACTATAGGACTTGCATAAGGGCTATTACTGTTCCGAATGACCCCAGACTTCAACATATCCCAAATCATCTCTTCTATAGTAGATTTCTATTCAAAAGCATATCAATAAGGTTTACTGTTGACTAGTTGTGATCCTGGCTTAAGTAATATCCTGTGATCATGTGACCTTTGTGGTGGAAGGCCCTGGGGTTCCTGAAAAATATCAGAATATTGCTGCAACAAGTCTGATAACTTTTTCCACTTGTATTGCTGAACCTGAACATTATACAATTGAGAAAAACACGGTCTCTTTTCCTTCTGTTGCAAGAGAGGCCAATTAAGTGATGCACATGAAAAACATTAAGACTTTCATTAGACATAAGAAAATGCTCTCTTTTCAAGGAATGGTTTGATCCCTGCAATTTAAAATTCATAGTGAGTTCAGAAAAATTCCACTTGATATCACCAAGTGTCCTTAACCATTGAATTCCCAAATAAGATCATAACTTTCCAATGGTAATATATAAACATCAGCTGCAAACTTTTGGTTCTGCATAGTCCACTGGAAATCCTTACACACTGTTTCACATTTCAACTCATTTCCACTTGCTATCTCCACCCAAATACCAAAAACTTTAGTAACAACACACCGTAATTGCTTCACCAAACTCTCCCTAAGGAAATTATGGGTACTTCCTACATCTATCAATATGTGTAACCTCTTCCTACTATGATTCCCTTTCAACATCATTGTTTGATTTCCAATAGAACCCCATATTGCATTTAAAGAAAGCTGCCCTTCCTGTACCGTATCTTCCACACCTTCATTTCCATCTAATGTTGCCTTCAATTCCTCCTCATCAATTACTTCTTTCACTTGCAACACATAAACTTGCCTTTTTTTACATTTATGTCCAAGTGTATATTTCTCATCACACCAATAACAAAGGTTCTTAGCCCTCTTTTCCTCTATATCTTTGCTAGTTAAAGTACTAGGGAATCTTGGAGTCATGGGTAGTCAGGGTATGTTGGGTGTAGGCAGTAAACCAAATTGGTCTTTGTGACTTGTACTAGTTTTATTAGAGCTAGAATTTTGTATTGTGGCAGAGAATGTTGGCTTATGAAAATTGAAATTTGCAGAATTAGTAGTGGTTGTAGGTAATTCGGTTACAATTTTAGGCTTTTATTATATAGCAGCAACAATAATTTCTTGTAACCTAGCTAAAGAATAGGCTTCCGAAAGTGTTTTGGGCTTAAACATATGTATGGGCATCTGCAATTCATCACACATTCCCGAAAGGAAAAAAGATAAAGCTTGCTCTTCTGTTATACCTGTCTTTGGGTACAATTCGTCAAAGGAGTCAAGATATTCTTGCAATGACTCTGTTTACCTCAGATTCCTCAATTCTGCCAGTGGATCATCAAACGCATGACTACCAAATCTTACACCCAAAGCCCTGACTTCCCAACTCACGTACGCATCATTACCACGCACCTTAACAAATCCCTGATGCCATTTGATAGCCTTCCCCTCCAAATGCAAGGCGGCAACCTTTACCCTATTTTCTGGAGCAATTCTTCCCACTTTGAAGAAATATTCACTCCTTAGTAACCAACTTTCCAACCCTTCACCACTAAAGCGTGGGAATTCTAGCTTAGTATTACTTCCCCAAGTATTCGCATTAAAATTCACATTAAGGCCAGAATCTTGCTCCTGTGAATTACTTGCTCTGTCCCTGTTACTCATCACTTCTGCATGCTGAATACTCAATCCAGCAATTAAAGATTTCAGCTCATTAACCACATCTTGCAATTAAGCCTCCTGACGGTGCTTTGATTCCAACACTAAAGCAGATATCTCCTTCCTCAAATCCTGTGATCAAGTTCCTTCTGCCATAACTAGGATTCGATGCTCTGATACCAATTAATATGATCTAAAGAAGAATTGGAGAAGTCCAGGAAGAATGAGAAGAAGAATGCAAGAGAGAAATTTAGAAAGAAAGGGAAGAAGCCATAGAAGAAGAATCAGAGAGGGATTGTATTCATTCACATCAGAATCAAGATGATTTACAATAGAAGAATTGCAGCTATTATAGTACAATAACCACCCTTGTACAAGAGGCTTAACAAACAACTAATTCTTCCTAGATACACGCTTGCGTAACAACTTCATAACAGCTCCAATGACACCTTGTAATTGCTAATTCATCCCACGCTCTTCTTCACACGCGACCCTACAACGCCCTGTTTCCTTTATTCATTCTCAACATTCCACATCATATCACTACGAGACCAAAAATTTTGTGAACAATGTAGAGTTGAATTTATTGATTCTTGGATATACAAATATCAAATGGGCTACATCAAACTAGCATTCCCAGTAACTCATACATGGTTCAATTGGTCAGAGCATTGCCTATCAAGACGGAAGCTGAGAATTCGAAATAATTAAAAAAAAAACTTCTTTTATAATCACATTAGTTTATTATGAAAAATATAAATATAATATTTATATTGATATTGAAAATTGAATAATTAAATTTATTTCATAAAGAGGATAAAAATAAATAGAAATAAAATTTAAAATTATTTTATTTTTATAGATATATATTTTTTAAACATGGTACATTAATATAGTAATGGTCTCATGTATTTATAATACAAATATACAATTGATACATACAAATTGAAAATTAAAGACAGAAGTTAATGGTGAAAATTGAATAGGATTGTTGATTTTGGAGTTTTGTGAACACTAACAGTTAAGGCAGAATCCAATGTGGAAGGATGTTATATTTATCACTTATAGCGATGTGGCTTGTATGTTTATTCTTGGCACAACCACTTAATCCACACCAAAGCTTTTAAGTTTTGACTATAAAAAAGATAAAGAAAGAAAAATCACTCATCACCTTTTGTTTTTCTTGCAATTTTTCAAATATGCAACAATGGTTTGACTATGTTGTTATATTATTTTAATTTTACATATTATATGCATTAAGTATATTTATATTGTCAATCAGAGATATCTTAATTGATTTTTCTACATTTTAAAAGTGTAGAGAACAAAAAAAAATCTAAAATTTGAGCCTCCTCATTTATATCTTTTAAAATTATTCATTTTTTTAATAAATTTTATTATTTATTTTTTAAAAAAACTTGACTTAAATTTAAATTGATAAATTTTAATTCAATTTAATTTTAATTTTAATAAATTAACTTTTAATTTTAATTTAAATCAAATTAATTTTAATTTAGTCTCAATTTCAAATTAACTATTGGCAAAGCCTATGTGAAAATCTAATTTATATAATTATTTTTTAAAAAAGGAAAAACAATAAAAAAAAAAGGAGACGACCATGGTTAGCTTGGAATAGAAAATATATCTAACCATGGTTACTTAGTTTGGTTAACATGCCATGAAAACAACAAATTATAAAGAAATCTCATCTGTGCCATTTTTATTTATACTGAGGTTAACTGAGTGCGTTCACTACTCTCCAGCTTCTATTGGAAAAGGGCAAATAAAAAAAAGGAAATTAAAAAAAAAGTTATATATTTACATATTTTTCTTTTTTTTTTTTTTTTTTTTATTTCAATGTTCCGATATTGCTCTGGCATACCTTTGATTTTGCTCGAACAATAAGCTGAGAAATCCGGTACGTTTCGATCGTCGATTACGATAACAAATCTGAAATTGTCGTATTTGTTTTGTGGATCTTCGATATTATAATTGGTGTATTCTCTCATTTCTGGGATTTTGTTTTTTGACCTGTTTTGATCTATGAGATGATTCCTATTTTAGAAATTGATATAGGAGACGTACAAATGTCGTTTTTTTGAACTGGGTATGTTTGTAATGCATTTATTATTAGTTTTTTTGTATCCGGGCACTTGTTTTTTTTTTTTTTATTGATTTGCGTTTTTTGATGCAGAAATTTGATTTTTGATACGTTAAGTTTGATACGGAGAAAAAAAGGTAAAATCCTTTTCTTGTCTTCATTTAATGTAGATATAGATTTCTGTGTGTTTTGATGATTTGAATTATATTCGTTATGAGAAGATGATCTAATAACTGGGCTTGATGTTGAATTTTTAAAGTTTATGTTCATTTATTTCATTTTGATGCATTAAATTAGTGTTACATTGAGGATTGACATATCGATGATCAATGAGTTTGACAATTGAATTGAAAAGTTATTAATCTTTTGCAGCTTAAAAATGGCATCAATGGTTGCTAAATCCAGTAGTAGTTGCTGTAGCAGTCAGGTGTCACCATTGCATCCAGTCCAAGAAAAAGGAAGCAGAAATAAGAGAAAATTCCGGGCTGATCCACCTTTGGGTGACCCCAGCAAGGTTATGACTTCACCTCAGAATGAATGCTCTGGTTATGAATTCTCTGCTGAGAAATTTGAAGCTACTCCAATTCATGGGTGTGACCTGTGTGGCATTAACCAAGACAATTCTGATGGGTTGATACTAGACCTTGGATTGTCAAGTGGCATAGGATCATCAGAAGTTGGAACAAGCCAGTCTAGAGAGGAATTGGAATCAGAAGAATCCCATGAAGCTGATTGGAGTGACCTTACAGAATCCCAGCTAGAAGAACTTGTGTTAAGCAATTTGGATGCAATCTTCAAGAGTGCCATTAAAAAGATTGTTGCTTGTGGTTATACTGAAGATGTTGCTACAAAGGCTGTTTTGAGGTCTGGTCTTTGTTATGGGTGTAAAGACACTGTGTCAAATATTGTGGATAATACTTTAGCATTTCTTAGAAATGGTCGGGTGATTGATCCATCGAGGGAATACTGTTTTGAGGATTTACAGCAGCTGGAAAAGTATATATTGGCAGAAATGGTTTGTGTACTTCGAGAAGTTAGGCCTTTCTTCAGCACTGGTGATGCAATGTGGTGCTTGTTGATTTCTGACATGAATGTCTCTCATGCTTGTGCAATGGATGGTGATCCCTTGAGTAGTTTTGCTGCTGATGGGGCTTCAAATGGGACTTCCTCTATTTCTTCCCAACCCCAGATGAAAGCAGAAGCCAAATGTTCTGAGTTAATTCTTCCAAATCCTTGTAAATTGGAACCTTCTGTTCCTTGTTCTCATAGTTCTCAATTTGAGGCACCCAACAACAAGACAGGAGTTCCCAACGTAACCAACCCAAAGAACCCCAGTGTTCTTAGTGGATTAGCCTCAGATAAAGATGGATTGAATTCTAAATGTGATCCTGCTGATAAATCTTTCAACATTGCAGCAACTTCTCAACCTTCTGTGTTGGAAGAAAAGTTTATTGTCAATAGAAAGGTTCATTCCAATAGCACCAAGAGAGAATACATACTTCGACAGAAGTCACTTCATTTGGAGAAGGGCTTCCGAACATATGGGCCTAAAGGATCAAGAACTGGAAAGTTGAGTAGTTTGATTTTGGATAAGAAACTAAAATCTGTTTCAGATTCTGCTCTAAAAATAAATAATGCTTCTCTAAGATTGAGTAAGGTAATGGGAATTGACATGCCTCAAGATAATGGAAGCCAGAGTCTTTCAATCAATCCTGGATCCTCTCCCCCAGCATCTTCTAATTTAGAAAGTTCAAGTACAACTTGTTCTTTGCCCAAGACCAATGTCCCATCTACACTAGCCTCAGTCAACATCCCATCCACATTGCCTGCACTCAACGCTTCTCCTGTATTGGCCGCTACTGATACAGAGCTCTCACTTTCATTGCCTGCAAAAATTCACTCCACTTCAGCCTCTATTGACTGTAACACCGAGGAACCTAATTGCAGTTTTGCTGGTATACAATATGATAAGTCGCTAGCACAGTGGGTTCCAAGGGACAAGAAGGATGAGATGATTATGAAGCTGGTTCCTGCAGTTCGAGAATTGCAAAATCAGCTCCAAGAATGGACAGAGTGGGCAAACCAGAAAGTTATGCAGGCTGCTCGAAGATTGAGCAAGGATAAGGCTGAACTTAAGTCACTCAGGCTGGAGAGGGAAGAAGTTGAACGACTCAAGAAAGAGAAACAAACTCTGGAAGAGAACACCATGAAGAAGCTCACGGAGATGGAAAATGCTTTGGGCAAGGCTAGTGGGCAGGTGGAGAGAGCTAATTCTGCTGTTCGGAGGCTTGAGGTAGAGAATGCTGCACTGAGGCAAGAGATGGAGGCTGCAAAATTGCGTGCAGCAGAGTCAGCTGCAAGCTGTCAAGAAGTATCAAAGAGGGAGAAGATGACTCTGATGAAGTTTCAGTCATGGGAGAAGCAGAAAACCCTTCTACAAGAAGAACTTGCAGCTGAAAAACGCAAGGTTGCACAGCAACTACAGGATCTAGAACAGGCTAAAAAACTACAGAAACAACATGAGGTATGCTTCTGAACATTCAATTCCAATTTCCTTATGCTCCATATTTCTTCAGAGGTTACATGCAGGATGTTTTTGAACCTGTCACTTGATTCCTAAGCATGGTATAAACATAAGTGAATTAGGCCAATCATTATATACGGTGGGTATTATGAGGTTTACGATTACTATTGAACTAGCCGTGCATTGTTTCTGTGTTGCATATTTTAGCTGGTTAATACAGGTCATGGCACTGCTTTAAAACACAAAAATTTGGATATAATGACAGATATCATCCACTTAGGTTGACCTTGACTCCTGATGTAGGAGTTTTTTGAGATCAAATTAAACTTCATTATCATTTCCCATGTGCCCCGTATTGGGCGCATGCTGTTACTGGGCGCATGCATACAATATATGGTAAGCACACATGTGGAGGTAATTGTGCATGCTTATGACATAGTATATGTGCATCTGCTGCTAAAAGACAGTTACACATCTCATTGCCAGTGTGTAGATTTTGTTGGATCATCTTTGATAAGATATTTATATGTTTTTCTTTGGCAGGAAACGTTGCTTTTTTCTTAATAAAAAATTTTTTCATCAGAGATTTTCTTGAGTTGTATTGCACACTTTATTTGTTACTTCAAATTTTTCTGGGGGCTTTGTTAAAATAAAATTAAAAAGGCTGGTCAGATTCACCTTGTCCTTCAGTCTTTACCTTCAAATTGGTTTATATATATGTATATCTGTGCGTGTGTGTATACCTTATTCTGATCGTTTTGCACCATTTCTTTTCTTTTTCTTCTTCTTCCTTCTTTTTTGTTTCCTTTATCATAACTGTTTTAGGTGTTGTTTTCTATTTTGGCCAGATTGCCTCAACCCAGAAGCAAAACTTTGATTTGTTCCTCAAATGGTGTGATAGTTGTGGTGGTAAATATCAAGAGGATGAATGTCTAATTATGTTGTTCTGAAATGCAATAAGAAAAATTTTCAAAGCATATGGCACTTTGATTTCATTGATACACAGTTCCTAGTGCCCAATATAATCCTTCAATAATTGCATGCCAGTAGTTAGTAGTTGCAGCTTTTATCATTGGTTTCATTTGCAGTGAATAACCTTAAAAAAAAAAAAAATACAGGCTAGATGGCAACAAGAAGAGAAGTTGAAGGAAGAACTAGTTTTGCAGGCTAGTTCAATAAGAAAAGAAAGAGAACAAATTGAGACTTCAGCTAAATCTAAAGAGGATGTGATGAAATTGAAAGCTGAAACTAATTTGCAGAAATACAAGGATGATATTCAGGGGCTTGAAAAAGAGATCTACCAATTGAGATTGAAGACGGACGCATCAAAAATTGCAGCCCTTCGAAGGGGTATCAGTGAAAGCTATGCTAGCAGACTCACAGATGCTAAGAATAGCACTGCACAAAAGGAGTTCGCAACTCCTTATTACTCAGTAATGGAAGCAGCAGATTTTCATGAATACTCTGTCATAGGAAGTGTGAAACGGGAGAGAGAATGTGTGATGTGCCTTTCAGAAGAGATGTCAGTGGTTTTCCTCCCATGTGCCCATCAAGTGGTTTGCACAACATGTAATGAGCTCCATGAGAAACAAGGAATGAAGGATTGCCCTTCATGTAGAACCCCCATCCAGAGGCGTGTTCCTGTATGTTATGCTCGCTCTTAATTTACGTATGGAGTTGAGTGCTCTCTAAATAATGATCGTGGAACTCATTTTGAGTTGAATAATACATATGTGTTGCATCTGTTATGAAACAATACACTATTAAGCAAGCTCTATGCATGGGTGCTCTTCTTACCTTCTTCTTGTTATTTATCTTTATGATCAACGCACCTGTGATTCAAAATGATAATGATACACTTTCATTAGTTTTTCTTTCTTCTTTAAGATTTTTTTTTCGGTCATCAAACTTTATATTTTTAATAACTAAGATTAGCAAGGTAGAAATTAAAATAAATATTTAATTGCATTACAATGGATAAGATAATGAATGATCAGAGTGAAATAAAAGAATATAAATTAAAATGATTTGATTATATCTAAAGGAAAACATCGAACGCCTTAACATGGCGGGGAAAGTAATATTAAAGAGTTTATTATTATATTAATATAATTATCTTTGTTATAAAAGAAATAAAATAACAGATGTGTTTTAATAAGTTAGAATTTTATTATCTTTGTTATAAAATAATATATAAAGAAATAAAATATCTTTATTAATATAATTATTTTATATATAAAAGATAAAATAAATTATTAATAATATAAACTTATGCAGATATAAGCTTATTTAATAATATTAATTATTTTAATAATTATTAATTATTAAATATTATTATTAATTTAAAATAAAAGTATTGAGTAAAAATAATTATTAAATTAACTATTAAATATAAAAATATTTATATCATTTTATTAATTATAATTAAAATATTTTTTCAACTTATAAAAGATGAAAAGAGACTACTTTAATTTCTAAACACTATCATCTCCGCTTATAAATTGGGATAATAATATTAAATATTATCTTAAAAATTATAATAAAATAAAGATTTAATTTTATATTTTAATTAATATAATAAAAAATATTAAATAAATAAGATTTTTTATTTAAAAATTTTGAATTTAAAAAGATTATTTAATTTTTAATATTTGATTTATAAAATAAAAAATTAAAAAAATTTAAATTGATAATAAATATAAAATATAAAAAACAAATATTATATATAAATTTATTATAATTAAAATTTATACTAAAGAGAGATGAGAATGATACTGTGACAACAGAGAGATAAGACCCGCAAGAAGGGAAAGAGCACGACGGCATCTCAATTATATGCTTACGGCTGAGCCACGTGGCACCACTTCATGGATTCAAAGGATATTCCATCCCAAGTATACTGGCCCCACCACAGTGGCATTTTTTTTCCTTTTAATTCTTCACATTTGTTTATAATATATACAAATAATTAATTACCGCATTATCTTTATTATAATTTGATAAATACTTATTCTTAAGAAAAATCTATATTTAATATATATTAATCTATTAATTTAATACTATAATAGTAATCGTAAAAAAAATATTAATTCATTGACTGTCTTTATAAAAATATTAATTATTTAACTATTTTATTTTTTTTAAAATATGTTTTAAAAGATATTTTTAATAAAAATTTTAAAATAAGCTTTAATATAAAATTTACTTTTATCCTTTATTTAATATATTTAGTAAAAATAGCCATTTTAGTTAAAATTTTAAGCTTATTAAGTTAATAATATTTTATTATACAAAATGGGTAGCTAGAAGCTTCAAAAGTATTTCAATGTTAATGCTTGAATTATAATTTACAAAATTAATATTTAAAAATTTTCCTTTTTTAATAAAAAATATTTATTACCGTCCTTCAAAAAAAGAAAATTATTTATTACCGAATTTTGTCTTATGTATTATTAATTTGCGTGCCACGAAGTAACTCCCGCGATTTATCCTATGCACGAGGAATTGCTAGACTTAGTCAGCGATTTTCATTAAATGATGACGCGTACGTTTCAGAGAGTGCCACGCAGCGTGGTGCAATGCATTCACTGGTGCACCCTGAAGTCAGATATTAGAAATGGGGGGGCATTTCAGGTAATTCACATATATCTTTTGACTTTATCTTCCCACGTTCTGGTAGGGAGTCAAAATATGGTTAGCTCTATAACCGTAATCTATTGTCCACTCACGTCGCTCATCAGAAATTTTCAAAATATTATTATACAAAATACCAAAAATCTTCAACCGCCATTTCGGTTTTTAAGCAGCTCTGGACTCTGGCCTAGCTAGCTAGCTCGCTCGCTTGCTCTTTCTGAGCCAGACTATATTTCGTCTTGCCTTCTCTGTATATTCAGGTTCGAAGCTTTTGATCGAACAAGATGACTCAGTTTTTTCTTTTTTTTCCTTTTTTTTCTAATTTTTTTTTACTTTTTTTTTTGGTTCCCAAAGCAGGGGCATAGAGGATCGCCGGAAGATTACTGGAAATGTCGTCGGCGATGAGAGGAATATTTATCAGGACGGCGCGGGATTTTGGTAATAATCAGAGCTTATTGAAGAAGAATTATGTGGATCAGAGTGATCTTCTTTTTCGAGCAAACCGTTCGATTTTGCGCTTTTCTAATGAGTTCGCAAATTCCAAGAGCAACAGATTCTTCGACCAACCTTTACAAGGTAGAATCCGAGCACAAGTTCTCACTCCGGTATCGGACCCGACAGCACCGACGACCAAAAAGGTACGCCCAAGTTTAAACAAGTATTTCAACATGCAAATATTAGTAAGGACAAGTTTAATGCGATTATTGTATTATCTTGTCTTCATAATTGATTTAAGCTAAAATTTCTAGCTTATATTTAGAATAACTTCTATACTGTTAGGATTCAACTTAATTTTTTCCCCCCAACTTATCATTAGTTCTAGTGATTGGCATTAAGGTCATATACGACATTCTGGGATTATTTGCCATTTTAGCTTCCCCCCGCCCTCAATTTTGTTGGGATACGAGTTTGTTGAGTTGGGGGGATGCACAGCAGGGCTGATGTGCCAACTACGGCGGGAGCCCACAATTTTGAGTGATATGTACTCACTCGGACAATCACCCCCATGGGACCGGAAAATTATCCCGCTGTAGTTACGACTGTTTTATTCTCATAGTTGATATGGTGAGTATCACTTGGTCAAAAATGCATATATACGTATAATGCATGGGAGCAGGGCAATGATGTTTCGCATTGCCATTCGGTTAGGCCGGCCTGGGCATGTCCATTTAACCAATGTTTTGTTGTTGAACCTTGGAAATGGAAATGAACACATTGTTCTATTGTCCAAAGTTTTTTGTACAGTCAGTGAAATGGAAGCAATGAGAACGTCTTAGGCAATTTCATTAATTTCCTGTTCTTCTGGTAACCGGTTCTAAAGCCTAAAAATTGAAACTTGACTACGGGTCTAGTGCTGATGTTGTAAGTTTTAAAAGAAATTCATGTTCGTTCTAATTGAGGCTACCAGCTCTAGTACTAAAATTTAAATGTTTAAGCCCAATTATTTGAAATTTTGAATTTGCCAATTTTGTAGCTGGATAGCCTCAACTTATAGCAACGATGGAATTGATAGATAATAGTTTTTATCCAGCTGATAAATCTGTAGAGATTGATGCCTGCGAAATAGTTCCTAGAGTTTCGAGGCTGAAACTCTTTTCTCTCATTTTCAGCGAGTATTTACTTTTGGCAAAGGAAGGAGCGAAGGCAACAAGAGCATGAAGTCCTTGGTAAGTAATCATTGTATTTACCATGAACTAAGTAATACTGCATTTCAAGTGTTGACATATACGCTTTACTTTATTTCATTCCGCCATTGCAAATGTAGTGTCAAGGAAAATACATTGTCCACACATCATCTCTATACATAATAAAATATTGTTGGAATAAACAAATATTTTGTTGTACTGTCTAATTCATTTGATTGCGATGATTTATTTTTTGCTTATATATATACATACACAAATCCAGACACCAAATTATTTTGCTTATATGAAGTTATGCATGTTTGCTCATTATAGTTGGGAGGGAAGGGAGCAAACCTAGCAGAGATGGCAAGCATTGGGTTATCAGTGCCACCTGGACTTACCATATCAACAGAAGCATGCCAAGAATATCAGCAGAAAGGGAAAAAATTGCCAGAAGGTTTGTGGGAGGAGATATTGGAAGGTTTGCAGAGTGTTGAAGAAGACATGGGAGCTAGCCTTGGTGACCCTTCTAAGCCTCTGCTCCTCTCTGTTCGCTCTGGTGCAGCGGTAAGAGTTTGGAAAGATTATCAAGGGCAATGGTTCCTGAAACCATAATTGACTAGTGGTCTCCATACGTATTTAATATAGTGTTTAGACCATCGCACATACAAATTAAGATTTCATCTGTTTGTCTAGATCTCTATGCCTGGCATGATGGACACTGTCCTTAATCTTGGATTAAATGATGAAGTGGCTGCTGCTTTGAGTTCGAAAAGTGGAGAGCGTTTTGCTTATGACTCCTACAGACGTTTTCTAGATATGTTTGGAGATGTTGTAAGTGGTTCCTCTTGATGGAGTTCATAGATAGGTGTATCTCAACCTTTAGCTTTTCTCAAAAAATGTGCTCCACTTCCATATAATTACTTCAGGGACTCCAAATTACAATAAGACAAAAAAAAAATCCTATGCGTAATCTATTGATATTTTCTTGATTCTGAACTGAAATACATTATGTATTCTTGATATGAAGTAGTTCTGTCACCTTCATTACTGTTTCTGAATGGGTAGAAGCATTCTTCTCCTTAATTGAAGGTAATGGGAATCCCACACTCATCATTTGAGGAGAAGTTAGAAAAGATGAGGGATGCAAAGGGAGTCAAACTTGATACTGATCTAACAGCCCATGATCTCAAAGAGCTAGTGGAGCAATACAAGAATGTCTACCTTGAAGCTACTGGTGAAGAGTTTCCTTCAGGTACTTAGGACAGCATGAATAATGTTCCCATGTTTGTTTTACAACAGATGGAGCAAATATATAATCTCATGCTGATCAACCTGCACTATTTGCAGATCCAAAGAAGCAACTGCAGTTAGCCGTTGAAGCAGTTTTTGATTCTTGGGACAGCCCTAGGGCCATTAAGTATCGTAGCATCAATCAAATTACTGGCTTAAAAGGAACTGCAGTAAACATTCAATGCATGGTATTCGGTAATATGGGGAATACTTCAGGAACAGGTGTTCTGTTCACTAGAAATCCAAGCACTGGTGAAAAGAAGCTATATGGGGAGTTTCTAATTAATGCTCAGGTCATTCATATTTCTTTATCAAAATATATGCTACCAAGTTCTATACATGTGATCTAGCTGTTAGCATAGAGAATGTTTTATAGTTTTCTGATAAGTTTAGCTGATGTATGGCTCTTGATAGGGAGAGGATGTAGTTGCTGGAATTAGAACACCAGAAGACTTGTGTACCATGAAAAATTGCATGCCTGAAGCTTACAAGGAACTTGTGGAGAATTGTGAAATTCTAGAGCGCCATTACAAAGATATGATGGTAAAAATTCTCATTCTCATTGGCCATCAGAAGATGATCCTGAGATCATTCAATCTTCTCTTAATTAATATATAAACATTTAAGACTATTTAGAAAATCAAGTTGAACATTTTCTTCCCATGTTTATGGGGGTATGTTTATTTAATTTTGCATGTAATGAAGCCCTTTTAATCATCTCTGGTGCATACAGGATATTGAGTTCACAGTTCAAGAAAATAGGTTGTGGATGTTGCAATGCCGATCTGGAAAGCGCACTGGTAAAGGTGCAGTAAAGATAGCAGTGGAAATGGTTAATGAAGGGCTTGTTGATAGTCACTCTGCAATTAAGATGGTGGAGCCGCAGCATCTGGATCAACTTCTTCATCCTCAGGTGCACATAAATATGTGATATCTTTTTTTTTTTTTTTCTGATGATATTAGCAAGTTTGAGTTCAACTCTAATGATTAGAACATTGTATGGCTAGTTTGAGGATCCATCTGCGTACAAGGACAAAGTAATTGCAACAGGCTTGCCTGCTTCTCCAGGGGCAGCAGTGGGGCAGATTGTGTTTAGTGCTGATGATGCCGAAGCATGGCATGCGCAGGGAAAAAGTGTCATTTTGGTATGTTGTTCAATCTCTTCAGATTACTAATATGGTTCAAGCTGAGAACAAATGCATTCCCTACAGTGCAAGGCAAACCATTTTGGTTGCTTATTTATGCATATATTATTATGAAGTGCTGAGGAAAATTATGATTTTACATGATTGAAGGTAAGGATGGAAACAAGCCCAGAGGATGTTGGCGGCATGCATGCGGCTACAGGAATATTGACAGCTAGAGGTGGTATGACATCTCATGCTGCTGTTGTAGCGCGGGGTTGGGGAAAATGTTGTGTTTCTGGCTGCTCTGATATTCGTGTAAATGATTCTGAGAAGGTTTTTTTTTTTTTTTTGTTCAACCCACATACAAATACAAAATTAATTTCACTAAACTGCTATTTTATAAACCTGTAACTTTGTCGACTTGATAATGCAGGTTGTTGTAGTTGGGGATATGGTGATTAATGAAGGAGAATGGATCTCACTCAATGGGTCTACAGGTGAAGTGATATTGGGAAAACAACCATTATCTCCTCCAGCTCTAAGCGGTGACTTAGAGACATTTATGTGTTGGGCTGATGAAATAAGACGGATCAAGGTGTTATATTCCCTCAATATCTACAATTTTATATTGTATTACCATTTGTTAACAGGAATTCTCTCTTCTGATTTAGCTGTACAATGCTGTAATAGGTTATGGCGAATGCTGATACTCCTGAAGATGCGCTAACAGCAAGAAATAATGGTGCACAAGGAATAGGACTTTGTAGGACAGAGCATATGGTAATTATTTCACTCATCATCAGGCCGAGCAAAACAAGTAAAAATACTAAACATCATGGCCATATATATAAAAGGAAGATTGTTTACATAGCAATTTATTGCAGGGTTTGATTGATAAAAATCCCACGGAATTCAATTGTTCATTGTGTTCTAAGCTGAATTTTAAATGAGTCTTGTGCATCTTCCCTTGACTGAAACAATACAAAGCTTCAATATTCTGTAGTTTTCTTACCAGGTCATGTTTTTTCTGGTAGATTCAGGTTTAAATTTATTTGTTTTTTCAATGATCTATGGTGGGATATTCCAGTTCTTTGCTTCTGATGAGAGAATAAAGGCTGTGAGAAAGATGATAATGGCAGTTACTCCAGAGCAGAGGAAGGCAGCACTAGACATTTTACTACCTTATCAAAGATCAGACTTTGAGGGAATTTTTCGTGCAATGGATGGTAATTTCTGTTATTGTAGTTTCCTTCTATAACCAGATATAATCATTTTCTTTTCAGACCAATAAGTTGGTATAGGATGATGACAGGTTCATAATAACTGTTCATTTCATTATAATTTTCACCTTCTGAGATGCAGCTCAAGGTGCAAACTGCAAATGGGTGGGTAGAGGTTAGGTTTGGGTGCCACCAAAAAAATGTGAAGGACTTGCTCATTTTTTTGGCTTTCTTCAATGGTTACATATTCATATTTAAGATTATTTTCTGGCATTCAGGCCTTCCAGTAACAATCCGACTCTTGGACCCTCCACTTCATGAATTTCTTCCAGAAGGTGACCTGGAACAAATTGTACGTGAACTAACTATTGAGACTGGCATGACTGAAGATGAAGTTCTCTCAAGAATCGAGAAATTATCGGAAGTAAATCCTATGCTTGGTTTCCGAGGCTGCAGGTTAGGTGGCTTTTCCTATGAGCATTTTAATCTAATGTTTTCTGAAATATATTTCATAAACTAAACGTACCCCCTCCTAGTCCACATTAGATCCATCCCTGCTTCAGAGTATAGATTGATCCTCAAATTTTCTGGCCCATGTCTTGACTAATGCAGCACCAAAGGCTGTGTCATCCATAAAAAAAGATAGTAGTCATGAAAATACAAGTTTATCAAGTAATAAACTGAAAAATTACTCAGGTTATTTGATTGTTGACAAGTGGAATTTTTTTAACATGTACACAGGCTAGGGTTATCATACCCAGAACTCACTGAAATGCAAGCACGAGCAATCTTTCAGGCTGCAGTCTTAATGAGCAACCAGGGTGTTACAGTTCTTCCTGAGATAATGGTTCCCCTTATTGGAACATCTCAGGCATGAGACTATTATTTCTTCTTCCCTTCTTCAAGATATATATATATATATATATATCTTGAAACTAGAGAACTGAATTTCGTGTGAAAAAAAATTGCATCTCCAGTTTGTGTTCTGTGAACTTCCTTAACATCTGGCATTTGCCATTAGCAGGAATTAGGACATCAAGTGACTTTAATACGCAGTATTGCAAACAAAGTGTTCTCTGAGATGGGTGTCACATTAAGCTATAAGGTGGGGACTATGATTGAGATTCCTAGAGCTGCTCTGGTTGCAGATGAGGTACGCTAAGACAAAGCCTTCCACCATTACTGTTAATTTGAACTGGCTGGAACAACAGGCATGGTCAATGCATGAAAGCTGATATTCTTATGCTTCTAGCTTTTTGTCAGGAATGAACTTCCAATGTTAATCGTCCTTGTTTTCCTAAGAAATAACTTGCTACTGGGAAGAAGATAATTTGTGTCAACTATATCCTCTTATTTGTTCTATTTGGTAATGATAGATTGCAAAGATAGCAGAATTCTTTTCCTTTGGAACAAATGATCTCACACAAATGACATTTGGGTATAGTCGAGATGATGTTGGCAAGTTTCTCCCCATATACCTATCCAAAGGCATTTTGCAAAGTGATCCATTTGAGGTTAGTTGCATCATTTGCAAGTTTGTAATTATTATTGAAGAGATCATATTAGTTCACATGATTAACAAAATTAATCCAAATGAAAGGAGAATAATTAATGCTGTTAACTTGACAATAATCATTAAGATGGTTTGCTTGTAGGTACTTGATCAGAAAGGCGTAGGCCAACTAATCAAGATGGCAACAGAAAAGGGCCGTGCAGCTAGGCCTAGCTTAAAGGTTAGTGATGCTTAGTATGAGTTTGCATAAAGGGTATAAAAGGCATGGTGCTGGTACTGATGAAAGCATGCCATCTTCAAGGAAGTTATAGAATATTGAATTTTACATCTTTTAATTTTGAGAATACAGTAAGAATGTATGATTACATCTTGAACGGAAATTGATGAAATTTCATTATATTTTCTTTTTAACTAGGCCTCAACTAATCAACAATGATTATATTGTGTCTTACAGCATTCATTTGGTTTATTTTCCATGACATATTTATGGATGATGGTGAACAACAGGTTGGAATATGTGGAGAGCATGGTGGGGAGCCTTCATCAGTTGCATTCTTTGCAGAGGCTGGACTAGATTATGTTTCATGTTCTCCATTCAGGTAGGCGGTGTTCTTGTTCGACTAAAAGATATTCAAGTAGTACTGAAAGGATCATTGGATCAAATTCCTGGTTTCAATTTTGTTTGACAGGGTTCCTATTGCAAGGTTAGCAGCAGCACAAGTTGTTGTCTGAAAAAGAATTCAGGAGGAGCAGCTCCATCACCTTGTTACTCTCAATTTGTGCAGTTGTAAATAACTTACCTAGTAGCAAATGCCTACAATAACTTCGACCATAGCAATATAAGAATGGCATAAGCAAAAGTTGCAATGAACATTATAGAGGCGTAAATAAGGGTTTGACTCCTTATAGAAGGGAAAAGAAAGATCAGGGCTTTGGATAATAGAGAATGCTCTTAGCAGTTTTTCTTATATATATATATATATATATATATATATATATATATTCAGTAAATAATGAGATAAGCAAACTTCGGTGATAACCAAGAAATTGAACTATTTTAATTCGGTATTTCAACTATTTTCTGGTTTTGCGGTTAACATTTTTAAAGAATTTCAGTTTTTCATTGGATTAATTCTATCAAAAAGCTTGTTTAGAATAAACTTCAAAAATCTATTGGTTTGATTCATATATAATAGACATAATCCAAATGAGTTTAGTTGCTGGATGACGGTGTGTTAAGCGATCAAAGGAGTCATAGATGAACGACAAGTCGTTAGACGAGTATCAGAGCACCAGCTAATAAAACGGCTTATCACAAGGTTTTATATCATTGATAAAAAGTCGTGGGCGTGGAAGGCACCATGAAACAATGTCACGTTGTGCTTCGTCGTTTGTGTAAAAACGATGCTGTATCGAGTTTCTGTTTAATTGCTCGTGTCCTCTCCCTCCCGTTTGACAATAAAACCCTAGGGTGGAGAATAACCCAAAACCTCTGCGAATCTCTTGCTCTGTGTATGTTTGTGTGTGAGTAAAACTGAAGAATAAAATCGAAAAGAATAGAAAAAAAATGGTGATAGAAAGTTACGTGGTTGTGCACAACATTGCGAAGAGGCACAACGTGGGCACTCTGGCACGAAGTGCCACCGCATTTGGTGTGACGGAGCTCATACTCGTTGGCCGCAGGGACTTCAACGCTTTTGGTAGCCATGGCTCCACCTCTCACCTCCGATTCCGCCATTTCCACTCTCTCCTGGACGCCCGCAATTTCCTCAAGGTTTTTTCAATTTTCTCTCTGTCAATAAACGTGTTCTTTTCTGTTTCTAGGGTTTTATTTTGACGATTCTGATTGGATATTATGTTATTTGCAGGAGAAGGATTGTGATATTTGTGGTGTGGAGATTGCTGATGGTGCTTTGCCCGTAAATGAGCATCCTTTCAAGAAGAGCACGGCTTTCCTTCTCGGCAACGAGGTGATCCATTTTGGTTTCTCATGATACTACAGAATATTTGCTTGCAAAATCTGAAAGCTTGATACTTTCTCGATTGATTAATAATAAACTGCCGGTAGTTAATTGACCTATTTGATTACTTGTCTGTAATTTTCCACAATGCACTTTGCTACTCGCGCTAATTTAGTGGAAACGGCAGTTGCCCATTTGAATTCATGGATGGTATTTTCATATGAAGGTGTGAGCGAGGACAAAATTTTATTTGTATGCTATATTTTATTGTTGTGGAGAAGTTGCTTTTAGTTCGCTGCCATTCAAGCTGTTTGCATGTTTCAGCTACATTTTGTATCATTTCATACATGTGCAGGGAACAGGACTATCTGCCAAAGAATGTGAGATGTGCGACTTTTTTGTTTATATCCCACAATATGGGTGTGGCACAGCCTCATTAAATGTTACTGTAGCAGCTTCCATTGTTTTGCACCATTTTGGAGGTAATATAGTCTGACTTATAGCTTACATATAGGACTTTGATGTGATGGTTACTTCTGCAGTCAGCATGAAAGTTAATGCTTAAATTTTGATTCTTTTGCTGCTAGTGGTATAAATTTAAGACTGCTTTATAAATCTATTCTGAAAGAATCATCAGTCCATTTCTTAGATTTTGTTTCTTTTGGTCAACTTCAATTCCTTGCTTTGATTGTTTTATTACGGTCTTTGTGTTCAGTTTTCTTGGTATAAAAGTAAATGTTGCATCTATATTCTTTTTCTTTACTGCTCAATCCCCAATGGATTACTGTGTTCTTTAACTAGCTGAATAGTCTCAGTTATTTGCCTTCTGCAATTCTGCATTCAGGAGTTCACTTATTGCTTTCTTTGGACTAGGAAGTTGTTAGTATAGGACGTGCGTATACAGAGCACTAAATTTTCAAAAGTGGGCCAAATCTTTGAGTAATTGGATGAACATTTTTCATTAACTTATTCCCGATTTAGTCGGGGCCAGCTATATGGATTATTTTCCTCAAGTTTACTTGATTTATGTTACCTTTTCAGAAAGGCCTAATGCTACAAAATCTCTTTTTTTTTTATAATTTTTTTATAAATGTTTTGCCCCAAGTCAACCTATGGCTACCTTTGATTGCCTTCACTCCAGTTCCAGTAACTTGGTTATGCTTAAGGCCTCAACCTTCAACTTTAGTTATTGAGGATGGAAAAAAAGAACTTTTGATGAGTAAATCTTACAAAGCTCTTGTTGAAAAAGTTATACAAATTTGTGATTAATAGTTTCTTCGACTGCCAATGCTTACCAATGCTTAAGCATCTGCTAGTTGCTTTCATGGTGTGGCACACCCAAGAGGATATTCAATGAGCCTATAAAATTGCTGTATGAGCAACTTTATAATTTAATGCATCTATTCTAGATGTTTATTCTAGCAATTTCTTTCTAAGTCTCCAGGACAAGTTTGTGACTATGTTCATATTTGCATTTGTTGCTTTTTGTTTATTCTCTTTTCGGTTGCTTACGTTATGTTTGTTTTTATCTTCGCCAATAAGCAAGATTCTAAATTAAAATAGAAATTCCCCCCCAGCCCAAAAAAAAAAAAAGAACAAAAGAAATAAAATCAGCAAGATGTGAATTTTGTATGTAAATTTGTCAAAATTCTCACTCGTGGTTTTCTTCAGTTTGGGCAGGCTTTTCTGAGAGAATCCGTGAGGGAAATAAGTTTATTGTGGCAGAGAGACCTATGAAACAGGTGAAATACTGCACAGAAACTGAAGACTCTATCATTGAAGAGCGAAAATCTAGAAAAGAATATGCCTCTAATGGATTCTTTGATGAGACGAGAAATGGAGATTCAACTTCTAACCTTCTGGATGCTTTGTTTAGTGAGTAGTAATTGAACTTGTATATGTCATTTTCTCAACCCTATAAAACAAATTGACGTCATGCAATTCATGAGGTGAGAGGTCACGGGTCTTTGTTCCTAAGTGTTGTAAAGGAGCAGCAAGCAGCTTATACCGTTCAGTGCAGAAAAGAGCCTATCATCAGTCAAGGTTTGTGAGTAAACCTATTTAAAAGGAACTTCAATGATAGTGTTAGAACATTTGCAGGTTAAACTCAGGAGGATGAACATTAGCTGTAATGAAATGTTGAAATTGATTTGACTATGAGCATGAATGTTCAAATACAGAATATTTGCTTGAGCAGCATTGTTAAAGGGTTCTGAAAAAGTGTGGTGTGAAAGAATATTTAGAAGTATCATTTGGTGAACTTTGATTATTAACTTGTTCTGTGTCCGTTGCCAATAAAACGAGCGAATCAAACACCCTTGTCTAACAAACTGTTTTTGTCTCTTATTTTGTATAGTTTGTGTAACCCATTATCCACGATTTTTCTTTTTATTTAAGTCTGAATAGAATTTGAACTCAGGACCTTGTAATTTTGTTTGAACTCATTGATGGGCATTTACCCCCTTCAAGACGGAAGTATGGCTCCACTGAGCACTGGCCTAATTTGTATAGTTGTATTGTTTGAGGAACCCATTATCTACTGTGTCATTTAGCTTTGACTGATTCTCAAATCAGAAATTTTATAATTTTGTTTCATCTCATAGATGTTCATTCGCCCCTTCAAGACGAAAAATTGCTCAATTGAGCTGGCGCGTCGCTGGATTGAAAGATAAGTAATGATCTTTTGCTTCTTGGACGAGTCAAGTCTGTCATGCGGTGAACACAGAAGAGCTGTCACAGTCATCTAAATGTTATCCGTTGATTAATTTTGGTGCTTTTTTTTTTTAACATAAAATCAGAATTTCATTTTGAAAGGAAACACAAGGGGGTTAAGGATTAAGCCCAAACTAGAAAAAAATAACTCAAAATTCATCAACCCAAAAGTTTCAACTCAGCTCATTATAAAGTAAAGAGAACCAGAGAGGAAATCTCGAGAATATGCTGAACAAGATGAAACAGAACTCTTCACTATAGCTTTGTTGCATGGCACTATCAGAAGATTGAAAGTTTACCCATATGCAAATTCCATATCTACATATCGTACTATATCGCAAAATCAGAACCCAGCCAAATTCGAAAGAAAGAATATCAACACAAAGACACCCAAATCATTATCTCCTCTGCCGCCTGAGAAGATAATGAGCCCTTCAAAAATCTGAACTTCCCTTGCTGAGCCACTCGTCGAGGACAACAGATCTAGTGTCAAAAGAGGACGCTGGACGATACAAAAACCTACCATTAACAGCTTTTTTAATCCCAACCAAATTTCATTCCCAAACATGAAAGGCTACCGATTTTCTGATTCAGCCATAGCAACTCTTACACAGATCTACTCCTTTCTTTTATGGTGCGTTTATATATATATACACAATGTTTAAAAATCAACTCGTGATAGTGATTTTTTATTTTTATTTTTTATATAAAAAACTTAATTTATCATGTTAAATATAAATTTTTATTTAAATGTTTTCAAATTTTAACTACTAAAATCTTAGCTTTTTTTTTTTTAATCTAAAATTTTTTTAAGCAACTCTTCCAACATATTAGCAGGAGCTCACAACTCTCTCACTGGATCAGATTACTCTCCAGAGGGATGGATGGACATTGTCAAGGTAAAAATCTTTAGCAACTTTACCTTGATAAATTTTCTTAGATACCCTTCTTATCTTCTGATGAGCTGATATACTAATGTTGCAGTACAATGAGGACCTTGGAAAGCCAAGGCTGAAACTGAAGTAACTAAATTTCTTAAGGAAAAGAGTACATAGATGCAAAGGACCGGTAGTAATCAATGCCAAAGGCCAATGTAAGCAACCAGCCTTGTCCAGCTTCTTTGCCTTGTACCCTATCATGTTAATACTGCCGCGCTGGTTACAGAAAATGAATGAACGAATACATAAAATAAATGATTTATTAAAAATGTGATTACATAAAGTAAAATTAACAAAATATAATTGCAAAAATTGAACAAACCAAATACAGAAAGTGAATGAAATATGTAAAAATTTTATAATAAAAATTTTTATACAAAATAAAATGAGAAACTTTTCGACTCAAATTACAATTCAAATCTTTAAAAAAATATATCTAAAATTTTAAGTAACATGTTGTTGTTTCGAGGAAAAGGTGCTTTTGCCATATCCTGAAATGCACAAAAATGGTTTTAAATTGGTTTTTACTTAACGATGGGCTCTTCAACATCACACACTAACAGAACTTACCTCATTGATAGAGCTTTTTTGCCCCATTTCTTATTTTGGTAGGCAGTAGCTTTGCTTATGCTTGCATTGGCATTTTTACTTCGACCACAAAATCCTCAACAATCAAGCAAAATGAGTTCTGTTTTTGTTAGGTCTGGTTTTAGTTTTCTTATGACAACATTTTAATCCTTAATAGCGCAACCATTGCTTCATGCTTACCTGGAATTGCACTTTGGTCTTTTGGCTGCAAATTTGCAAATATAATTCGCATTAAAAGTATCAATTTAATCAAAACCTACTTCATCTCGAAATAAAAATTTTACAAGAATTTAATTTAATTATTTTTTTATTAATTCCCATGTTTGGAAACTTAATAAATGAAAAAAAATTTTAATTTTTTTTAATTTTAAAAAAATAAAAATAAAAATTACGCTAAAAGTAATATTATTATGTAAAAATTAAGTTAAATTCTTTTATTGCAAATAATTTTTTCAAACGAAGCACTTAAGATTATGAAAATAGAGTTTCTAGTCAATGACCAGATAAGATTAAATTATACTAACAACATTATTATCAAGAAATCACTTGTGCAGAGTGTAATTGAGATATAAAATTAATCTCTGGAGGTTGAGTGGTTCTTTTTTTTTTAACAATCATCATCTCTTAATTAACAAATCATGGGCTAATACAAACTTATTACATTTTTAATCAGGGGAATGATGTCCAAATCTTCCCTTTACTTTTTGAACCAATCCGACAACTAGGAACAAAGCAAACGTTCATACAAACACTGTTTAATGATCAAGAAAAGAAAAGAAAAACAAACTTTTCAAACTTTATAAGCAGCACACACACTAGGATTCCTGTGAAGAGCCACTTGAACTTGAAGGGTACCCAATTCCATGGCGCTTGTTAGGGAAGAGCATAAACACACTGCCTGAGATTGCACCAATAGCTGGAGGCAAAACCATGAGCAGAGTCTTCTGATTGGTCTCAAAAGAATGGTAAAAACAATCCACTGTATTAGAATCCAGAAGACACAAAACAGCAAACACAATGACTGAAAAGAAAGCATGAACAAAGTCACTAAATTGAAGCTTATATCTTGACAAGTCCACTGATCCAGAATTTGTAGATGGCCATAGTCCCTTCACAGTTACAATCCCATAGTGAGTAATTCCATCACTGCCAACATAACTATCAGTGAAAGAAGAGAATGCACAAGAAAACCCACAGAGCCCTATGAGGATCCCACTAAGGTATTTGTTGATAGTGCTGCAGTGACCATAGTTGGTCAAGACAGGATTAAGGAACTGGAACAGGAAAACTGTTCCTGTAGGAAGGAGCTTGATGAGGTTGCCAAATCCTGTAAATGTCTTGTCTTGGATTGATTTCTTGGAGCTGTCTTTGGCCATCGGAGTATATAATTTTAGTAACACTAACGGACTAATTGAAGAGAGAGAGAGAGAGAGCTATGCAAAATGTTTTCTTGAGTTTTTGGTTTGATGGTTCTTGAAACAGATTTTGCAGGTATATATAGACATAAATGGACTCAAGATGAAAGAGTTGAAAGGGAGAGATAGTTGCTTATACGTAAAATGGTGTGCAACTGAAATGGGTTTGCTTCCACTCTTAGGAAGGGGTGGCCTTCCCTTATAATTGAATCTTTCAAGCATAGGTTGGGCTAGCTTACGAGAACTAAAAGTAAATTCACTCCTTAACTAATCTTAATAACATATTCTCACTCTCACACATGGATTTAACAAATTCAGAATTTCTAAATGAAACTTTGATTAATAGAAAACTTTCATCTTTAGCAATTGAATTGATTTTGAATCACTAAATTTGCTACAACCACCAAGTGCTCCAAGAAAATGGCCAAGGAAAATCAATGAAGTTGTTCTAAAACAGTTTCAAGAGCATCAACCAATTGGGAATGGACAAGTGACAATATAATATTCAACATTTCAATTACAGGATAAAAGGGTCACGCAGCCTTGAATTTTTGTCATGGTAATAAACTTGATTTCTTGCCAATTCTTGTCAATCCCTTTTTGGCAAATTTGAAAGTTAAACAGCATTCTGAATCTCATGGTAAATTTTCAAAACCGTAAAAAGGATTTCTTCAAAGATTTAATGCGTGTTTAATTATCTAATTTTCTGATAAAGACAGAAAATTCACAAAAATGTAATATAATTTCCCAGAAACAGAAAGATTTGATCCTGATAATCAAAGAAATCGCCTGTTATTGTCCTGATACACTTGTTTTTTTAATCAAGAGTCCAAAATTCAAAACTTTGATTTCAATTAAGTAACTCTGACGTAAAAGTTTAAATGCGTGTTGGAGAGATAGAGAAATTAAGAAAAGATGTTTAACTACTAGTCTTGTGCTCTAGAGTTGTAGTTGTAGACTGCGGAGACAACTTTGAACCTATTAATGGTTCAAGGTTTGTTTAGCATAATTTTAATTATAGTTTGATTTCGAGCTAAATCAGATCTTTTATTTAAAAAATTGAGAAAAATTTTGAACTATTAGATTTAAGTCGGACCAGACCCAATTGAATCAGAACCAAATTAAAATCAAAACCTTGAGAGGCCTTGGACTGGTTGAAGTTTACATTTTTTTATAAAACCATGAACCGATAATTTAAAGCTGATTCGACAGCCGATAGGCTAGAATATATTTATAAAGAGTGAAAAATAAAATTTCCCTGAGGAGATTAATTACCAATACTAATAAAAAAAACTACAAGTCCAAAATAGAAATTAAGAAATTGTTAATAAAATATCATTGTCTTTACCTAACTCTCAAAACCAACAATAAGATACCTCTATGGTTTCTTTATATTGGGATTTAGCCTATTAATTTGAACCCCTAAGTCTGTAACTAATAACCATTTTAATCATGTTTAAAAAAATTATTTTAATTTCTAATTTAATTCATAAAATGAGTCTAAAAAAATTATAACTATTAGATGATTATTTAAAAAAAAATTTAATAATTGAATTTATATATTTATTCATCTCTTATTATTTTACCATTTCATATAAGATGCTGATATTATATTACTGCTTTATTATATAACTTTTTTAATTTTAGAGCTGAAAAAGCATCGAGATAAGGATGACCAACCAATTAAATTAATAATAATTTCTAAAAATTTGAGGTTTTCTGAAAGAGAATTTTCAGTAAATTAAAACTACACAATTTTGATTTGAATAAAAAAAATTTAGCTATAAACTGGATTGCGGTTGCAATTTTTGGACAGATAAACCTATACTTATGTATCCAAACAATTATTTTGAAACCTAAAAATTTCATACTCTCTAAACTACAAATCCCTGGCCTCCATTTTATTCATTTTTTTTTTTTAATAAGAAAGAGGATATTCATTAGATGAAATCATGTTACAAGATCTTTCAGCAACAAGGAAAGAAGAATCATCTACCGGCGGAGGACAAACAAACGAAGGGGACTTTACATCCTTCCATGAGAAGATGGATAAAAGGGAGACCTAACAACAACAAAGAGGAAGCAACTCTCTCCCGTGACTTCATTTCCCTAGACCAAAAGAAACAGCTCCACTAGAAACATGGGAAACATACATCAAAGCCATAAAAATCGCATAGGCTGAGACCTTGGCCCGATGACACCAAGAAATAGCATGACGATGAAGCATAAAAGTTAGCTAAACAAGGAAAACTCTTAACATCACAAGGGAAGCATCTTACACATCATGATGATCTTTAATCCAACAAGCAATAGACACAAACAAATCCAACTAAAATTCCATCCATTAAGGGAAACTTAAAACTCTACAAAGGGAGACTTATAAAACAAAAAAAAAAAAAAAAGGAAAAATCAAAATAAAAGGACTACATAAAAAGAAAAGATATGGGAAGGAAGGGAAGAAGATCGATGGCCTAGAACTTGAAGATCAAAAATCTATATAGAAGACAGAAAAAAATTTTATAGAGAGATAAGTTATTAGGTAAAAATTGGCCTCCATTTTATTCATCTCATCATTTGTAAATGATAATCAAAATAATTGCATCACAATTCACAACTGGCTATAATAAAATATAATATAGCGATGTTAAAATATTTTTTAAATATAAAATCTCAAATTTAAATTATAATTATAATTAAATGAATAAAAAAAATAATAAATTAACATTTGTGTCTCTATTTTTATTATTTTTAAAATATAAAAATTTTAATATTAATTATGATATGATATAAAAACAAAAACATGGAGACTTCAAATTAATCCTAAGCTGTATCAGAATCTATTATTTATATTAATTAACAAAGATCAAAGCAAGAAAAAGCATGACATTGAAGTGGGAAAACTACAAGAGATATATGATTAAATCTCCACTAATTTTCATCTTACTTCATATAATACACAACAATAAACGTCCCCACAGTTTCACAATTCATCACATTCTCTACATATTCATCATCTTCATTCATTCACAATTTACAGGACCATACTCTACAACCAACCCCATCTTTTTCTTTTTTGCCCCAGATTACTATCTAAATTACCCATGTAATCCAATACACAACAACCCCATAATACTTTTTTTACTAATTCATCCCTATACTTTTTCCCGGTTTTAAGATCTACCTCCCGTTTAACAAAAAAATTCACAGGAGGATACGATCTTCGAAAACCAGAGCAGAGACGAAATTGACACGAGGTGGAGAGATTGATATTTGATAGCTTATCCATCCGGATCCGAATACGTTTTATAGTCGGATCTCATACGTCGAGTCGAAGTAACCGCCGAAGGTCTCTGGTAGCTGAGTCATCAAAAGAGACTTGCTTTTTCTTTGAGAAAGAAGGCAATGGGAGCGAGCTCGGTGCTGGAGATACTGCAAAAGCTGAGCCAGCGTACACATCGCACTTCCTGGTCACCGGAGACCCGAGGTCAACGTTTCGGATCTGCTTTGCTACCATTTTTGGGTCGGGGCCCAACCGATCCATACCGGTGACCACCATATAACCGGCCTGATACTGATCCTTCTTCGACGCCGCCGCCGTTTCACTGTTCTGGATCTTAGAATCGAACGACTCTCCTCGTCGCAAAATCGTAACCTTGTTCGTAAGAAGATTGCTGTTGTTGGCCTTGTAGCCATGGTATTGGTTTCTCGAGATCTTCAAATCATCAACAGAATTCGACCTCTTAGAGATCGAGGGAGGCTCGGGCTGGCGCTTTCTCTGGTCGGTCCTTTCAGACCGGACGGCTGGTTTTCTGTTAAATCTAGAGTAAGAGTCATAATACTTAGGATTAGTATAAGAGTTGCCGTTAAAATTCCGCCGGCGACAAGGAGAAACTCTGATCCGTTCAAATAAACAATCCTGAGGCCTCAAAATCTCAGTACCCATATCTTCTTCTTCTTCTTCTTTTGATTTAACTTAAGAGAGACAGAAAATAGAAAACAAATTAAGAAATGAAAAAAATAAAATAAAATAAAACAAAAAAATAATTAGAATTTCCTCTGGCCTCTTTCTTCCTCACCCATGTGAGGAAAGGAGGGAAGAGGAAAGGATGAAGAAGAAGAAGAAGAAGAAGAAGAAGATGATGAAGAGAAAAGTTGGTGTGGTGTTTTCAAGGCCTGTAAGGTTTGCTGTGATGATACAAGAGCTGTGGTGTGGCTAGAAATGAGGGATGATGGAGCTAAATATGATAGCCATTTCAGAAAAAGGTGGGGTTGGGTAAGAGCGTTCCCACCAACCTTCCCCTGTTACGCGCAAAGTTCATAGAATTTTTAGTCTCGTCCAGGGAAAAAAATGTAGAAAGAGAAATAAAAATAGGACAAAAAATAATAGAGGAAAGAGGAAAAATGTTTTCGACGAGTCTTTGTTCTGGTGCTGACCTGACTGGGTCCAATCCATCACTATTATTAGTAACGGAGTTAGATAACCTCGATGGCGTTTTGTTTAGGATTGTTAACGGCGGTGTCGAGGGGGTTAGTTGTCGGCTTTCGATCTTTTTCCATATAAAATTATTTTGGGTATGACATCATTTCAGAGAGCACCCTTTGAGTTCCACTTTTCTATTGGCTATGATATCTTTGCTTCATTTTTAACTGGGCTAGGAGGGTTTTGTTAACTTTTCTCTGTACATGCCATCTCTGGGCCACCAGGCTAACCGACCCTTAAATTGTAAGAATATATGAATTTGTTAATGCAGAGTCTTGCCACGTTGCGTATAACATGTTAATAATTCATTGTTTATCGAAGTTTTCAGTATAATTTTGGAGTTATTTTCTTTATAGTTTTTGAATGATGAGGCAAGAGGAAGTATCCAGCTTTGGTTGTTTTTGAATGATGAGGCAAGAGGAAGTATTCAGCTTTGCCCACCGCAGGAGCTTGTAAATTATAAATAAATAAAATAAAAAAATAAAATATTAATAATAACAAATTATTATTATAAATTTAAAATTGTATTATTTATAAATTTAACTATACTCAAGATAACTCTTATCATATTAAATTACTCATAGTAAATATATTAATTAGTTTCTTTCAGTTTTCTCTAGATATAAATTAATATATCTATTATTACAACATCACATAATAAAGAGTTTCTTCAATTATACGGGTAAGAGCGCTCTCATCAATGGATAAAAATCTCTTCCTCTTTAATTCTATATTCTTTTTCCATCTTAGGCTAAAGCTTCTCTCCGCTTAAATAGGCAAAAGCCCCTCAACAATGGGCAGAGCCAAATCCGCAGCAATTGGTAAGCTCTTCTCTACAATGGGCGACAACCTCACTTCATGAGCTGAAAGCCATTATCTCCAATGAGCAAAAGCCAAATAACATTTTCCATCATTCTCCTATTTATAGTGTTAATTCTCTCAATCCTTATCTGATTAAGAATTCTACTCAATTTATGAATAACACTAAAATAAGAGTTCTACTCATTATACGAAATATTCCTCCATCCTATTGAGGAATATTTCTCCTATTCAAATTAGAAAAATATCTTTCTCTAAATCCCATTAGGATTTTGAGTCGTAATTCTAACAATCTCCATCTTGACTCAAAATCCATCAATCATTGCATACCTCAAATTCTTGGGAGTCATCAAATCATCAAATCTCCATGCTTGAGCTTGAACCCTTTAAATCATCAATTTTTTAATATTCATCTTAGGTGTAACTTGCTTTATTCTTCAAAAAATCTTCACGTTATCAACCATCTTGATTTTGCATTTAGAGCTCCACCTTAAATTTAACTCTCCACTATCACCATTATTGCATGTGCGATTTTCTACATGTTGCAACAGCTTCACCTTTAACCAAACTCACCAAGATCATCTCTATGCACTGACACCAATTTGTTGTGTACCGCAGAAGCGTGTAAACTACAAAAATATAAAGCAAATACATAAAACACTAATATTTATGTGATTCACCTTCTCAACATATGGCTACATCTACGGGCATGCCATCTTTCACTATTAATAGTAATAAATCATCATTACAAACTCAAAATTATACTACTCATAAACTCAATTACACCTAAGAGAACTTCTACTACATCAAACTGCTCATAGTAAATATATTAGTTACTTTCGTTCAGTCTTCTCTAGATATAACCCAATATATTTACTATTATAACATTATACAACAGAGAGTGTTTTCAACTATACAGGCCAGAGTCCTCTCATCAATGGACAAGAATCCCTTCCTATTGAATTTTATGTCCTTTCTCCACCTTAAGGCGAAGCCTCTCTTCACTGCAATGGGCAAAAGCCCTTCATCAATGGGCAGAGCCAAATCCGCAGCAATTGGCAAGGCCCCTCTCTACAATGGGCGACAACCTCACTCCAAGAGCTGAAAGCCATTCTCTCCAATGGGCAAAAGCCAAATAACCTTTTCTATCATTCTCTTATTTATAGTGTTAATTCCCTTAATCCTTATTTGATTAGGAGTCATATTCAATTTATGAATAACACTAAAATAAGAGTCTACTCATTATAGAAAATATTCCTCCATTCTATTGAGGAATATTTCTCCCACTCAAATTAGGAAATGATCTCTCTCAAAATCTCATTAGGATTTTGAGTCATAATTTTAACAATCTCCACATTGACTCAAAATCCATCAACCATTACATACCTCAAATTCTTAGGTGTCATCAAATCATCCAATCTCCATGCTTGAGCTTGAACCCTTCAAATCATCAATTCTTTAATCTTTATCTTGGGTGTAACTTACTTTATTCTTCAAAAAATCTTTACGTCATCAACCATCTTGATTTTGCATCAAGAGCTCCACCTTAAATACTCTCCACTATCACCATTATTGCATGTGCGATTTTCTATATGTCGCAACAGCAAACCTTTAACCAAACTCACCAAGATCGTCTCTATGCTCTGATACCAATTTGTTGTACACTGCGGAGGCGTGTAAACTGCAAAGAAATAAAGTAAATACATAAAATATCAATATTTAAGTGGTTTACCCTCTCAACATAGGGTTACATCCACGGGCATACCATCTTCCACCATCAATAGTAATAAATCTTTATTATAAACTTAAAATTATACTACCCATAAACCCAATTATACCCAAGAGAACCCTTACTACATCAAACTGCTCATAGTAAATATATTAGTTAGTCCCTCTCAGTCTCCTCTAGACATAATGTAACACTCCTAATTTTTAAATTTATTATTTTGTGAGTAATATTAATATTTTATTTTATTTAAATTTTAGGAAATTATTTGAAATTTTTTCGGATTTTAGAAATCGGGTTCGATTTTTCGAAAATATAAAACTTTGATGATTTTAAAAAATTAATTTAAAGACCACGTGGCAAAACTAAAAATATATTTGGATTCTATGAATTTTTCTGAGTTTTCTAAAATTTTTTTGAAATTTTTGGGTCTCATTTTCGGTCTCAATGCAGAGTAAAAATAAAAAAATTTTGTATCTTGAATTGGATCGGCCAAATCGAATCAGACCGGATCGGACCGATTGAATCGGACTGGTCAAATCGGACGGGCCTTCTTCTCCTTTTTCTTCTCCCTCGCGTGTTCCCGTAGCCCTTTCTCTCTCCTCCCAGCCTTCCCCACCTCGCCGGCGTGCCGCCCCAGTGCCTCCCCATGGCCAGCCGATGTCCCAGGCGGCCGGAAAACGCGCGCGAAAACCCACTTGCTCGCGCCCGCCATTTTGGCTTCCCGGTCAAAATCCGGCCGATCCGGCCACCATTTGAGCCGGGTCTTGTGTGTAAATTCATCTACACCTCGAGAGCTTTCCATAGACACCAAGAACACCAAAATCTATCGAGCGGTTTGCCCAATTTTTGTCTGGAAAGTTTTAGCCCATTTATATTTTTGGGTTAAATTTCTCGCAAACCGTGAACCCCATGAGAAAATCGAGAGTATCAGAGCGCTCTACTAGTCGAGAGCTTTGTGGCAATATAAATTTCAAAATTTTTCAACACCGTTTTTCGGTGGGTCTCATGAAACTTCGTAGTATTTTTCTAAGTACTAAATGAGCTTAGAAAATTCCGTAATAATTTTATACTAACCCCCGTGTTGTGGGCTTCATGTAGGTATCTTCAATTAGTAAAAAATTCGACGGTTGCCCGGGTCTGCAAATTTCCAGCCAAACAGACAGGCTACTGAAAAAGTCTTAGAATTAGATCGAGATTTTGGCTACCCCATCATTGTCAGACGTCCCGAGAGCGTCCTCAGAGTCGGAATCGGCATAGGTAAACCCGAACCTTACTTTTTCTTAATTTTCTAGTGCTTGAATTGGATTAAAAATTCATAAAATATTTGTGGTAGCTCAGAAAATTATAATTCCTTTTGCATTAGCTTGGTAATGATGCTAAGGACCACGGGGCAAAGTTTTAGTATTTTTAGAACTCATTTTGGTAGTTTTTGCAAAAGGATTAAATTATGAGGACTAAACTGTAATTTTACATATTTTGATTGATGACTGTTTGGATGGGCCCAGGAGGGGCTGTGTGATGTGATTGAGTTGTGGGTGTATAGTTTGTGGATATAAAAGTGCGTTTTAAGCTCTTTTGCAGGTTGGATAGGTCCTAGGTATAGGGGAGACTCTACCGGATTTTCGGTACGACTTAGGACATCTTTGGTCTTTTTCTTAGCTTGTATTGAGTTAAATATACTAAATAATTATAATAAAAATTGTCAGGTGAGCCGGGACAGCCTTCCTCCTCCGCCCAGCCGCCACAGTGACTTCGGTTGAATCTGTGAGTAAAATATTAATTTTAATTGTAATTTCGATATTATTATATGTTCAAGTATGTCCATGCATCACTTATATGTATGTATCTATGTAGTTAAACAATAGGCATGTTTTACATTGCATTCATAAATGTTGAAGTGCCATGGATATTGTTGTGGTAATTTGGAGCAGTGTGCGTGCGTTGGCGTGCGTGTGGTATAGTGTTGGATATGGACAGGACGGGTAGACACGGCTTGAGATCTTCGCTGGGACCCCGTCTTTCGGGGTAGACACAGCTTGAGTTCTTCACTGGGACCCCGTATTTGATTTATTAAGTGAAATTTCGGCTTGAGATCTTCGCTGACAGAGGTTGGATTAAGAGGGCTGTATAGGGGATCAGCTCCTATATATGTATTGTTTGACAGTGTTGGGTGTGTGAGTACTCCAAATTGCCTTTTTGATATGATTTGTATGAAATTTATGACGATGTTGCATTTTCACTCCACAGGGTGCATTAGCTTTAGATAGCTATAGAGATTATGGTTAAAATTGATATTTTACTCTCTGAGTCGAACACTCACTCTTGTTCATTATTTTTCCAGGCTACAGGAGGATTATTGCTGTGGTTAACCTACTTTTCTTCTTCGCAGGTCGTCTATTAATGTCTGTAATATTTGTATAATTCTGTTAACTCCTAGAATTTGCGCATGTATTAGAAATATTTATTTAATTTGGGTCTGTAATATAATTTGCCATATTGGACCTGTAAACTTATTATATGCATGTATGTTAGACTGGATGAGGGAGCTGAGCTCCCATTTGACTTTATGTTATTATGAGTATGTGAAGGGTGAGCTGAGCTCCCCAATTGATTATATATTGTGTTTACAGGTCGGGTGAGTCAAAAACTCCCCGTTAAAAGGTTCATTTTATGGTCGGACTCTGTCCGGTTGAATTCTTGAAATTGGGCCCAAATGGGCCTTATAGTTGGGTTGAGGAATAATTAGGCTTACTACGGGCCTCAGGGGCTTTAGGCTGGCCCAGGTCCTAGTGCCGGTATGGCCCATAGGTTGGGTCATGACACATAACATAATATATTTACTATTACAACATTACACAACAAAGAGCCCTCTTATCAATGGATAAAAATCCATTTCTCTTGAATTCTATGTCCTTTCTCCACTTTAGGCCGAATCCTCTCTCCACTGCAATGGGCAAAAGCCTCTCATCAATGGGCAGAGCCAAATCTGCAGCAATTGGCAAAGCTCCTCACTACAATGGGCGACAGCCTCACTCCATGAGTTAAAAACCATTCTCTCCAATAGGCAAAAGCCAAATAAACTTTTCCATTATTCTCCTATTTATAGTGTTAATTCCCTCAATCCTTATCTGATTAGGAGTCCTACTCAATTTAAAAATAACACTAAAATAAGAGTTTTACTCATTATAGGAAATATTCATCCATCCTATTGAGAATATTTCTCCCACTCAAATTAGGAAAAGATTTTTCTCCAAATCCCATTAGGATTTATAATTCTAACGATCTCCATCTTGACTCAAAAATCCATCAACCATTGCATACCTCAAATTCTTGGGTGTCATCAAATCATAAAATCTTCATGCTTGAGCTTGAACCCTTCAAATCATCAATTATTTAATCTTCATCTTGGTTGTAACTTGCTTTATTCTTAAAAAAATCTTCACGTTATCAACCATCTTGATTTTGCATCAAGAGCACCACCTTAAATTCAACTATCCACTATCACCATTATTGCATGTGCGATTTTCTACATGTCGCAATAGCTCCACCTTTAACCAAACTCACCAAGATCATCTCTATGCTCTGATACCAATTTGTTGTGCACCGCGGAAGTGTGTAAACTGCAAAGAAATAAAGCAAACACACAAAACACCAATATTTATGTGGTTCACCCTCTCAACATAGGGCTACATCCACGGGCATGCCATCTTCCACTATCAATAGTAATAAATCATCATTATAAGCTCAAAATTATACTACCCATAAACCTAATTACACCCAAGAGAACCCTTACTACATCAAACTGCTTATAATAAATATATTAGTTAGTCTCTCTCAGTCTCCTCTAGACATAACCTGATATATTTACTAGTACAACATTACACAACAAAGAGTGTCTTTAATTATATGGGCAAAAACCCTCTCATCAATGGAAAATAATCCATTCCTCTTGAATTCTATGTACTTTCTCTACCTTAAGCCGAAGCCTCTCTCCACTGCAATGGGCAAAAGCCTCTCATCAATGGACAGAGCCAAATCCGCAGCAATTGGCAAGGCTCCTCTCTATAATGGGCGATAGCCTCACTCCATGAGTTGAAAGTCATTCTTTTCAATTGGCAAAAACCAAATAATATTTTTCATCATTCTACTATTTATAGTGTTAATTCCCTCAATTTTTATCTGATTAGGAGTCTTACTCAATTTAAGAATAACACTAAAATAAGAGTTATACTCATTATAGAAAATATTCCTTCATCATATTGAAAAATATTTCTCCCACTCAAATTAGTAAACGATATCTTTTCAAATTTCATTTGGATTTTGAGTCATAATTTTAAAATGAATAAACAGCCATGTTTCGCATCATGCAGCAGCCAACTACAATGTTGGGGTCCCGCGATGCAAATGCACATGGTTCATTTGAAAGTATCATTTAATTCTCATATTTCTATATCTTGAACAAAATCAATTCGGATTGATCGTCGCCATTGATATTTTCAATTTTATAATTTTATTTTAATTTTAAGAAGTAAAGTGCAAGGAAGTGAAGATATTCTCTCCTGTTTTATTTTACGGGTTAGTATTATCTATGAGATGATTAAGTTGGGAACATGTTTGAACCAAAGGAAAATGGTTGGAAGCTGTCTGCTGTGTATATATATATATATACATATATAGATTAGTTCTATATATTTCATAAATTTCCAAGTGTTAAGTCCAACCAGACAAGCCACCTATCACAGTTTTGGAGTTCATTTTTTGGGCTGAAGCTCTAGGCCTTCACTGATACACTGCCCATTGTCCACAAGTTATTGAAAGCCCTCAAAAAATTATCTTATTTGACATGGGCCTCATATCAAACATTCCTACAAATCTCTGGATTTTTAAGAACAAGAACCCGGGCCTACAAGACTTCATTTCTCTCTAGGTTTCTAGAGAGTGAAATTTGCTCTCAAATTTCTCTGGTCTTTATGCTCTCGATTTTAGTCTCGTTGCTCTCAAATTTGGTCTTTACTTAAATTTCAAATTGAATTAAGTTTAATACTGTGTTGATTTAATTTGGCTGGGCTGGATTTACATCTCTAGCTGGAATCGAATTCAAATTGAAAAATGAAAATAAAATTTATGCAGGCCACTAGTCGTGTTTTTCTCTTATCAGGTCCTATCCATTACAAGCCACATGCGACTACTGCTTTACTATCTCTGCTTCACTGTACACTAGTGACAAATAATTTTTTAAAACAAAATTAAAATAAAAAAAAAAGGGCAAAAGGCAAAGACAGAAGGAGAGTAGAAAAGGATGCTAACGAAGGAATCGAGTGGTTCGGCGTTCGATCTTCCCGAGGAGGTATTGCGAGTTCTACCGTCCGATCCTTTTGAACAGCTCGATGTGGCCCGCAAAATCACTTCCATCGCTATCGCCACACGTGTCTCCTCCCTTGAATCTGAGTCTTCCGCTCTACGCGCTCAGCTCGCCGAGAAAGATGACCTCATCGCCGACCTCCAATCTCAGATTCGGTCCTTTGATATCTCCCTTTCCGATGCCGCTGATAAACTCGCCCTCTCTGGTCTCGAAAAGGTCCCCACCTGCTTCTCCCCTTTCTTTGCTCCGCAACTTTTTTTTTACAAGCTTAATGAGCTCTGGTTTCTGTTTTTCAGGAGAATTTGTTGAAGGAGAACGCTTCATTATCCAACACTGTGAAGAAGCTGCAGAGAGATGTTTCCAAGGTACTTAGTTACAAATGCTCTCGCTTATTGACTATAATTAGATGTCAGTGATGGTCTTTTTCCCCCACTGATTAAAAATCCTTTGAAATTGGATTTGTCTCACTTTTTTCTCTCTCTTTTTTTTTTTTTTGTTTAACTGAGAATTATTATTATTATTATTATTATTATTATTATTATTATTTTTTTTTTTTTTATGTAAATTTCATAGGAATTGAGTGCCTTTGACGTAGTTTTAAGGTGTTGAAAATTCCTGTGTTCTTATACTATAAAAAATGTTTTGTAGTTGGAGGTGTTCAGGAAGACACTCATGCAATCACTTCAAGAGGATGAAGAAAATTCTGTAAGTGATCTACGCTGCTTGTGGTTGTGCTCAAAGAAAATTATTACTCCATCCATCCCACAAAGTAGGCTTTCCTTTATTTCCGTTTGGATTAAGAAAATGTAGTTGATATAGTTAAAATAATAAATTTTGTTTAGTCTTTTTCTAAAATAATAAATTTTGTTTAGTATTTTCCTAATATACCATTCACTCTTTATTAAAAGCTAAATAATTCATGTTGCTAAATTTATTTTTGAAACTAATAAATTTTACTTTTTCAGTGCATATGGGCATATTAGTAAGTTAATAAATAAATTATTATTTTAAAAAGGAATTATTTGGGATAGTAAGCCCCAAGCCTATCTTTATGGGAAGGAGGGAGTGTAATTTAAGACAATTTATGAAGGATTTGGACTTTATTACTCTTGTTTTTTGACAGTCAGGAGCTTTGCATATCATTGCCAAGCCAACACCAAACGGTATGTGTTTATCTTCCTCATGTAATTGTACGTTCTTCAAGTTGGTTATAAGGATTCTTTTACCATTTAGTATTGTAGAGTCGACAAAACTTAGCACCTCATTTCTAAGGCTTTGTGATGGTGTGATAGTGATAGTATGCTAGGGATTAAGTATTGCCTACCATTGGGCCTTAATTTCTTATGCAGATCCAGTCGATTTGAAATAATTGGTTTATCAAAACTGTAAAGTCTGCTGTGTCTGAAATGAAATTTGGATGTGTCTAACCAACGTTCTGGGAGAAATTCAATAAAGTAGGTGAAAATATCTGCTTAATTGATCACTTCCTATGCTTCAACATGGGTAGGTTTTATAGTGGCTTGAAATGCCAGCCTTACAGAATACAAATGGAATGCCACATAAGTTTATATTCATTAATTTCCTCATGGTCTTTTGCATTTTTAACCAATTAGACCTTTTGAGTTATCATGTTCATTTTTTTTTCATGATTCAATTTTCAACTCAGAGAAAAATTGTCCTTATTTGTTTCAGAAGATGATGCCACCTTGCCACCTTCAAGATCATCTTCTATGCGGAGCCATTACACTGAAATGGGAAACTCATTTGCAGAGGATCGTGGAACAGATGGTACACCACAATTATTTTCGTTTTTAACACTTTTCTTAACATGGAAATTTTCTGTAAGCAATTTTATAAACTTTGCTGTTGTGCTTAGCTTCCTTGATATTTGCTGGCATATGCAGTACCTTTGTCAATGTCAAAGAAGTATGTAGATGCTAGTGGACATATAAAATTCTTCCTTTTTATCTCTCTTAAAAATTAAAAAGAAAAATCTTTGTTCTTACTATATGCTGCTATTATGGCAGTGTCAAGAACTGGCATATCACACAGTATTCTGCTAGCATCCCAAACAAGCACTCCCCGATTTACTCCTCCAGGTTCTCCTCCTAGTTTTTCAGCTTCAGTGTCTCCAACAAGAACTTCTAAACCAGTGTCCCCAAGACGGCATTCAATGTCATTTTCTACCTCAAGGGGGATGCCTGATGATAGGTCTTCGATATTTTCTTCTCAGCCATCAGGCCAACATGGTTCAGCGTCAAGCTCTGACACAGGGTCACAGACAGGTTAGCTCTAATACTTTATCATAGAAATAATTTCATCTAGTATTTAATTGTTTTAGATTCTGTATGTCATGAAACATAGAAGCAATGTTGAATGGTCTAAACAACCACTCATTGGTTTGAGGCCACATTTTCGTTGCGAAGGTCTTTGACGTTAATGTTTTGATACTGGTAATTTTCTCCTTGAAATAAAGGAAGCAGTGCTGAACATATCAATATTCAACCAACACTAGATAACATTGCTCTTTCAAATTAGGTAAATAGTTTTTACATTTGATGGCACATCATGCATGGGTGATTTTTCCGATGAACAATATAATATTTCATGGTAGTTTATGTCACAATTAAATAGTTGATTGCAAAATTGATAATTGTATACATCTTTTAGTTTCTTTCCTTCCACTAGAAAGCCTTTCAGCCTTTTGGCAATGAGCATCTTGCTATTTTGTGTTTTAGGTAATGTAAATTGGTAACAACTCAACTAATAGATTTAAGATGTTTTCTGCATTCGAAGCTTCATGTCATTACTCTTCTTTTTCTTTTTCTTTTTCTTTTTAATGTTTCAGGACGAACTCGTGTGGATGGGAAAGAATTCTTCCGCCAAGTCAGGTAAAAATTCATAATGGTTGAAAAGTCTGAAACTTTGAATGGTGAAAAACAATTGGAAAATCTTCACCATTGGATTATGTCAATCTCAAAGCGTGTGCAAATGAAACTAATATACATACATACTTTGCACTAAATATTTCTTCTCCTGCTTACCATGCATACAGCTGAATTCATAGCTTGATATAGCCTTATAGTTTCTAATCTATTATCTTCTTTTGTTTAATTAGGGTCCGGTTGTCTTACGAACAGTTTGGTGCCTTTCTGGCAAATGTTAAGGAATTGAATTCCCACAAGCAAACAAAAGAAGTACATTTCTTTGGCTTTTGATTTATTATTTTTTAACTGGTCCTTAATTTATTGTTAACAAGTTGAATTCAGAACCCCATTAGCATTTGTCTGAATTTCTGCAATGCACAGGAGACTCTGAGGAAGGCTGATGAAATTTTTGGCCCTGATAATAAGGACCTTTACGCAATATTTGAGGGATTGATTATTCGTAAGTAATGTTCACTGAAGCTGCTTATGTGTCACTGGATCAAATGTTTGTACTTCTTGATATTATCACTTTGCAATTTTTTTTTGGTTGTAAATTAATATCAAGTGTAATGACACTTCCGTGATACTTTCGTCATTTGTTAACATTTAACAATGGTCACTGAAAGAACTTGTGACTTGTCAAGAATTTTTGAAGTGGACAAGGAGAATGTCATCAGGAATGTTGCTTTCGACGAAACTGGCGTGATCCATTTAGACCGAAGCTTAGCCCGGGGCTGTACGACTGGTCATTTCGGTTTCGAATCAATTGAACCGCAATAATCAAGTAATCAAAATAGAATGTTATATAAATTGAAGCAAAGTAATTAAGAAATTGAGTTTTTATTTTTTGGGCCAAAGATAATCTGCTGCAAGGGATTACATAAGAAATCTGAATCCCCGCAACGATAAAGTTGATAAACTGTCAGCTGCTTTGTGACAACATCTTGAGTCCACTCTTCAACATGGATGTCGCCACTCCATCTCTCAACGAAGAGAGGGACCACAACAACAACAAAGACGAGAGAGGAGCTCAATTTTGACATGTTATGGCTCAACGAAGAGAATTGCAGAAAGTTGTTAGCGGACAGCACAAAACAGATGAAAATTGGCAATATCAATAGAGACCATAAGCCAATGGTAAAGAATGAGGTATGCAGCCCTTGGGTATGGAAAATGGGCTATGCTCATACAAACGAATCTGATTTATCGAATAATTAAATGGAAAAATCGAATTAAATTGATTTAATTTGATTTTTTAATTAAAATCGAAATATGATTTTTTTTTTCAATTGCAAATATGAATCATTTAATGCTTGGGTGATATCTGAATTGGCTTAAATTTTATTTTTTTTAATATAAAAAAATAATTTATATATAAATATATTTTTAAAATTTTATTTTATTTTAATTAATTTTGGTCCGGCCTGAACCTTTATTGCCTTTGTTCAACGAGTTGGGCTTAACACGTCTAATCTTGTCTGATATTCCTATGAGATCAAATCAAATCAAAGATCACTCTCAAGTTCTCCATAGGTACTCTCTGGCTGTGCCCTTTTGTCCATTATACATGTGATAACGGGACCGTCGCACCTTAATGTCAAAACAAAGATATTTCTGATACACAGGATCCTCTTAAAGAGGCAAGTGTAGAGCATACGTATCTCTGATTATAAGAGTATGATACACATTCAAAGGTTTTCGGAGAGAATGAGAAGAGTTTAGAAAGCCATAGAAGAGAACTTCAGAGGATATTATTAAAAGGAAACTAAGTCTGGTTACAACTGAAGAGAGCAACTCCTTATATAGGCGAGGAGGCTCTTGACATTACAGTAACCTGCTAGGTTAAAGCGCTCTGAAACACTCTTAAAGTAACATAAATAAAGACAGATACAAATTATTACATTATTGACTGACAAACTTTTGCTTTTATCATGGAGTGGTGGACAGATTGAGGGTGTCAAAGTCAGAATCATCAGAGTCGATTCCAAAAAAGTCCTTTGGCCACTGTTGGTGAACAGGAGATGGTGGGTCCGCACTTTGAATGGCATCTCGTGACTCTGTGTCCATTGGATCTTGAGAATCTTGCCACATGGGATGGGTCCAGTCAATAGGCTCATCAGTGAGGGACCGGATGGGACCGAGTGATGTACAATTCACATGGGGAGGCACCAGACAAAAATAACTATTGATTTCACAAAGGTACTCAGCTAGTTGTCTTCTCAAGGGTCCCATGGCATCTTTGTCAATAATTGATCCTTCGTAGGTCCTCCATTCATATTCAGTATTCTGGGTCCAGAGGAGTCCATCGGGCCTTCTAGAGCAAGGCATGTGAAAAATGAACAAAGTCCCGATGTTGAATGAGTAGCGATGGGCCTGTCTTCTATTCCATGGGTGTCTATGATGCGCTTCAGGCTGTAGCGCCATGCTGAAATGGGCTTGAACCATTCTAGAAATCTGGACAGGAGAGTCCTGTTAGTATTGTTCATAACATACTGATACAGGGCCATGAGGGGGAATTCCAGTCCTGTGGAATAGAGTGTAACCATGCACCATAGGAGCCATAGTTCTTCTAGGATGAGTTCTCTGCCAGGTTGGATACTGAAACAGGTGAGAAAAGGATTATCAGGGATAAAGACAGTGGAGGAGGGGAGTAATCCCCTTAGGGTGTTTCTTGCACTCAGGTAGTGGAACAGATGATCCCTTGCGAACTTAGCCATTTTTGAGATAGGCTGGTTTGGTGAACATCCAGGGGGAAAACTGTCTGGAGTGGGGACCAGGAAATTGTGCATTGGAGAAGGCGTATGTGGAGAGGATGAGGATGATGCCATAAGGATTAAGGGGAGTGAAGAGGAAGCTTGGATGAGGTGAAGGATTTTTGGCCTGGATAGGAGGTCAGGAACCAAGTTGTGCTTCCCTTTGATATGCTGGACTGTGAATTTATACTTGGCGAACCAGTCCTTAAGCCTCGATGGTGTGGTTCAGGAAGAGACTTATTTTTGAAGTCTAGAACCTTTGGGAAGGATGAGCTGTCCATGACCACAGTGAAGTGGTGGCCAATCAGATGAAATTCGAATCTCTTTATCCCATTTTTGACAGCCAATATCTCTTTATAGACTGAATGATAATGTTTTTGAGGTTCTGGGAACTCTCCACTAGCATGTCCGCAGATATGCTTTTCTCCTTGAATTTCTTCGATGAGGACCGCACCCCAGTGGATGTCACTAGCATCAGTCTGAAGGATGCGGTGTCCAATGCTGGGAATCTTCAGTGGTGGCGGGTTTAAGGCCACTTCTTTTAATTTTTTGACTGCACATGTCTGTTCTTCCCTCCATGGTGGGGAATCCCTTTTAAGCATCTTTGACAGCTGGCAAGTGTGGGTGGCCACATGTGGGATAAACTTTCTGATGTAATTGATAATACCAAGGAACTGTTGTATTTGTTTCACTGACAAGTCCTTATCAGGGAACTTCAGTAATTCTTCTGCAATGTGAGGTCCCGGTTGGTATTTTCCATCCTTGAATTTCATTCCAAGGAAGTCGATGTCAGTTTGGGCCAGTGAGCTCTTCTTTTCTGATAGCATAATTCCATAGGAATCCACCAATTGTTGAAATGTGGATAGGAGTGTCCTATGGGCCGTAACATCCTTTGAGAAGAGAAGGATATCGTCTATATAAATAAGAGCACTATGCAGTATGGGCTCGAATATCCTTGTCATGGCCTTTTGGAAAACTGATGGGGCCGTCTTAAGGCCGAATGGAAGGACTGTCCATTGGTATTGGGCCGTGGGAATGCAGAAGGCAGTCTTGGGCCTATCAGAGGGGTTAATACCCAGTTGCCAAAAACCAGCTTTGAGATCAAACTTTGAGAAGATATGGGCTTCGTGCAGTTGAGTGAACAAGGCTTCAGGTTTTGGTAACGGGAATTTGTCATCCTGAAGGAAGTGGTTGAGGGGCTTGTAGTCAATGACAAGCCGCTTCTTTCCTCTTAATCGCTCAGATCTTTTTTCGACATAAAAGGCCTGGCAGGCCCACTGGGAAGAAGTGGGTTCTATGAGACCTTGCTGGAGGAGCTGTTTGCACTCTTCTTGGGCTAGAGCCAAGTCTGTAGGGTTCATCCCCGGGTGTGATGCCTTTGTCGGATTGATATCTTCATTAAGTTTGAACGGAAGATTGACAAAGAAATCCGGATTCTGCCACAGGGGGTGGTGATGATGAAAATGTGCATGGGAATCAGCACAGGACCGCAAGAGCAGCTCCTTGTGTTCTTGGAACTCAGCTGAGGCATCAGCCAGAGAATATAACCTTGGGACAGAAGTAAATGGCTGAAAGTTCCTCTTATACTTCAATCCTGTGGGGAGGATCTTCAAATGCTTCGCCTGTTGATACAAGTCAAAGCCTATCAATAGATCCTTGTCAGGAAGATCCGACCCGATGACCCTAGTCCAGAGGATACAAGTGGGGAAGAATTGGATTCCAATTGGGTGCTTAGTGATGAGGCTAGTCTTGAAAACATTTCCATTTGCAGCCTTAAAGTATTCTTCATGAGGACCCGATTTCGAGGTAAGATGGTGGGTTCATCATGCTCTTATGAGCCCCAGATCCGTGAAGCCAATGACACTAATGGGCCGTTCATACTTCATCGGGAAGAATATGGATCGGGACTAAAGGAATTGGAATAGTGTCTGGGCCATAGGTGGATTGGGAGGATTGGATATGTTGGGCCAGGTAAGACGGGTAATGGGCTTCAGTGTCTGAACTGGATTCTTCTGAAGTGAATGAGTAATCTTCTTCTGATCCAGTGTCTACTCCAAGGGCAAAGACTGTATCCTCATCGGGCTCATCCTGTTCAGAGAACAGGGATTCAACATCATCATGTTCCAGGGAGATGTGAGAAGCCTGCTGTATGTGTTGTAAATGACTTAATCGCCTTATTAGGGTTTTTTGGGCAGTTCTTGGCATAATGACCTCGATTGCCACAGATATAACACCTTTCAGACTTCTTTGTACCCGTTCTTTTCTTTCGAAAGTATCTGACTGACCTTCTTCCTTTCTTTTGCTTGAAAGGGGGTTTGGACCCAGAAGGATGCTTCTTGTAATGTACTTTCTTCTTTGTCTTGCATTCACAATTCTTTTCCTTGCATTTAATGGCAAGGTGAGACTTCTGGCATACATTCTTCAAAGCTTTACTGTTGTCAATGATATCTTTGAACAGCTTCTGTTGTTCGCACATTTTATCCAGACAAGCCAGAGTCATTTGATGGATTTCTCCTATGGTGATAACATTCATCGCTCTTCTGGTAGCAGCAATACTCCTATGGAGTTCTGGTTGCAATGCTTCTGGCAGGGAGGCAATATAGGTATGCCGGAGGTTGACATCATTGTAACCATTAAGCAGATAATAACGTTGAGTCATGCGCTGGTAGTGTTTCTCAATGTCTGATCTTTTCAAAGAACAGCAGCGCATATCAAAGAACTCTTGTCTTAACTGCTTGCTGTATAAGGATGCATCTCCCAGAAACTCAGCAAAGAGAGCGTTGATTGCTTGTAAGGGAGTCAGGTGGCAAAATTGAGCTTTCTGATATTCTCCAATGGAGGAAAACCAGTCTTGTAGTGTGCCAACTGTTCGAGAGATGAATTCTCTGAGTATAGCATGGGAGTCAGCACCTTCCCGGAGCATTTGGACATCAAGCCAAGCTTTAAATTCTGCAAGACGGTCTCTCCATCTTGATGGGGGAACATCATCCAAGGTGAACCATGGGCCTGAACTGGGCCTGGCCTGTTGTGGAGCGCCTGGTAGCCCAAAGTCTAGAATTGGTTCATCATCAGGAATTTCAACATGGGGGTCTTGAGGAGGCCCTGTAGGGCCTGTAGTGCCACTGGTAGAATCTGTGGTTGGTGAAGGACCTGTTTGGGAGGCTGTTGGCTGAGGATCAGCCATGAGCAGTGTCGTGATATCCATTCGTCCGTCCTCACTATCATCAGACGAGTCTTCAGAAGAATCTTCTTCTGGTTCTGGCTCAGAGGGTATAGACACCATATGCTGTGGAGGAGGATCAGGATACATTTTGTCCTTCCCTTTATCAATCTTCCTTTTTGGAGGATGGGATTCTTCTGAGGAAGATGGACTCTTTTGCTCATACCTGGCAGGTGTTGGAGTAGGTTTGAACAAAGGAGATGGGTGATATGTTGGAGGTGGTTCATATGAATAGTTAAAAGGTCCAAAAGGAGAGTAAGCAGGTTCAGATGTAGGAAGGAAAGGGTTAGGAGTTGTTTGAGTAGAGAAAGGGCTGAATGGGCTGAAAGAGACTGGAGCTTCTGTGGGCTTATGCAAGTCTGCCTCAACTTGGGCCAACTGTTTTTTCAGCCTTCTTATCTCCTGTTCCTTTTGGTTGAATTCCATCCCAAATCTTCGTTGTTGGATTAAAGCCTTTAGATCTCTATCAAGCTGGGTAATTCTGCTTTGTAAGTCCTTGTACATGTTTTGGGCAAAAGCAGTGAAGGAGTCAATCTTTTGATCAACATGCTGAGTCCTGGTGAGGACCTGGTCAATCTTGGAATCAATACGCTGTAGTGTTTTATTCTGGACAGCAGCATTCTTGGTTTGCCAGTTTAAAACTTCTTCAGCTTGAGTGATTGGGGTTGTCTGACCTTCACTATCAACCTTAGTTGAGTGAATGAAAGGTCTGGTGGAGATCTTGGTCTGTTGGTCGGTCTGTTGTGCTAATGGAGGAAAATCTGCTTCATAGGAGGCGGGTGAGAACATCATACAAGGTTGTACTAGGGGAAGTGCAGGAGGAGGAGAAGAAACTGGTTTAAGAGGGGGTAGTTTCTTTCCTTCCTTTCTGATGATCTCAAGGGCAAGCTCATAGATAGGAAGAGGCTTCTTCTGTTTGGTTTCCTCATGGATACCAATCCATGGGCTACTATCTGGATAGTCTCTGCTGAGAACTTATTGTGGCTTGCAAGAGGCTCTTCTTGTTTGTTTGGTGAGCTTCCTCCAATTTTTATCAGACAGAGGATGGTCATATTCATTTTCCCAGTAATTGTCTTGACAATCACAATCTTCATCGCATTCTCCAGAACCTGGGAGATCCCAGGGGCAGTGACCATCTATTTTCTGAGGATAGATGTAATGATTGTCTGGTGTTACTGCTCCAATGGGATAGTAGTCTTGCTCCTTTTCTAATGGCTGGACCATCATGGTCTGAAATACAGGCAAAGAGCCTGTAGAATGCCGAGGAGGTTGAAACGTGGTCTGCACCGTTCCATCAGGGTTTCTCCTGAAAGAAGACTCAGTAATCTGGATTGGCTGAGAGGTTGAATGAAGCCTTTCATAATTGGTTAACCAATCCTTTGGAATGAGCTGTTCAAGCTCATTTCTAGGCAATTGCCTAGGTATCTGAACAATTGTTGGGGTGGTTTCAGTATCAGCCAATACAAGCAGAGCATCATTGGAGACAGATGGCTGTGAAAGATCTACAGCATGATCTTGCAATCTGTAGATAATTTGATGGTGTAAGGTGGCCATCATCGAAGAGGTCACCTGAGCAGCGCCAGTGAGTTGAACCTGAACTTTAAGGGCAGTGCTAAGATGTGGATCTCTTAGAGAGAGATTATAGTTTGGGAAGAATGTCAACACCACGCTCCCAGCATGCAAAGTGGTGAGGCAGGTTCCTATAACCGCATGTTCATACTGCAAGAATCGTGTATCAAGGAGAGACACTCTAGTCAGAATCGAAGACCTCGTCTCCCATGTAGACTGAGGATAAGTCGTACAGCTCCAAAGTGAAGATGAGAAAACCCTTCTTGTCTCCATCTGGGGATGAGCTGAGGAGGGATTTCTAAAGTCACATATTGTTCAGCAGATGAACTCTGGAGAGAGCATTGGTCCATTCTGGAGGCCTGAACATATTCTTTTGACAAAGATCTTCGAGATGAAATGAGAGATCTGATAGATCTGGTTAAAGATCCAGATCGTCTATAGATGTTGTATGGACTGAGAAGAGGGAGGAGGGATTCTCCAACCTGAGCATCTTCAGGTAAAGTGGATATTTCTACGAGATTATCAATTCTGGAGGATAGTGTTCTCCGAAGTGGTGAAGAAAAAGAAAGAGAAGAAGTGAGGTTAACAATCTCTGAGGGAGAAGGGGTTTGGAGATGAGTTTCAGAAACAGGGTTAGGTGTTTGACAAGCCATATTTGGTACGTGGCGTTGTGGCCAGAGATCGCTCTACCTTCTAAGAAGGAGTTAAGCAGTTACTGGTTTCCAGCCGATATACCAAGGTAAGAGAAGATGGCAGAAAACAGTGATACAGAAATTAAGAGAAATACAAGAGTTTGAAGATTTCTCCCTTTAGAATAAAATATTTATAGGAAAAATTAAATTAAATTTTTATAAAATATGTTTGATTTTTATTTTTTTAAATAAAAAAATTTTTATTCTGAAATTAATGAAAAAAAATCTTTCAATTAAAATTTTATAAAATTCTACATTTCAAACAAAAAAAAAATTAAAAATAGAGAAAAGGAATAAAAAAAAAAGATAACATGAGATAATAAAAAGGCTATTGTAGGGATTTTTCTTCAAGTTCTGCAATTACTTCAATCAAATTTTCTCCTTTTTTGTTGAATTAATCTTGGAAGCTTCCTAGATTATATAGCGCATTTTTTTTATGCTAGAACTGATGATTGCTCTCTTTTTTTTTTTTTTTTATAACAGTAGAAAATAAATTAAAACCGTTGTCTAAGGTTAGCAACTGCTCTCATCCTTTTAACTCTTATATTTTTTCTGACCATTTTTTATTATAGAATAAATGCTAATAATTTCGTTTGAAATTTAATGAAAAATTATAGATTTAACTATAGGTTATAGCAGATAGACATTTTTCTTGGGCTGCGACATAATTTAAGGTGGAGTTACTACAAATATGGGTGACAAATTAGGGTTTTGCAAAATTCCAGCTTCGCTAGTCGATACAAATAAACAAATGATTAATCAATAATTATCCTAATTGAATTATCTTAATTATACCCATTTTTTTTAATAAATCATAAGTATTTCCTAACTGCACCTATTTAAATGTTTAATGAATTATCTTTAATTTATTATTTTATTCATTTATATTTGTTTTCTTCTCAAGAAATTAATATTGAGTGTTTAACATTACATGCCAAGTCCTATAGGCAATTAGTGCTAACGTTGGACTTGTTCTCTCCTTACAAAACCGTTATTGATTCCTTTTTTCTTCTGTTACTTTCCCGCGTTAAGAAATCGTTAATTACACGTGGCAAAAACCCATCAAGACCTCCATTTTACGTGCGTGCTTGCTTGCTTGCTTGCATTCAATGTACTAATTTTTTGGATTTATTTCTTTTTTAAAGATCATTTTAGGATGATGAGCTCTTCATTAATATATGCTACTAGCATTTTGTATTTTCCTGAAAATGATTAGGAGGAAATAAGGCCCTTTTTTGTGCATCAAAATCTGGTGAATTGTTCAAGAAAACTGACAAACATTGGAGAAGCCTAAAGAGAAATCAAGCCAACCTCTATTTACATTTCTTCCTCTCTCTCTCTCTCTCTCTCTCTCTCTCTCTCTCTCTGTAACACCCCAAAATTTTATTATTTATGAGTATTTTTGGTATTTTAATTTTATTTAAATTTTAGGAATTTTTTGAGATTTTTCGGATTTTAAAAATCGGGTTCGATTTTCCGAAAATATAAACTTTGATGATTTTTAAAAATTAATTTAAAGACCACGTGGCAAAACTAAAAATATATTTGGAGTTTACGTATTTTTCTGAGTTTTATGGAATTTTTTTCGGAATTTTTGGACCTCGTTTTCGGTCCCGAGGCAGAGTAAAAATTCAAAATTTTGTATCCTGAATCGAACCGGCCGAATCGAACCGGACCGGATCGGACCGGTCGAATCGGACCGGCCCTTTTCCTTCTTCCTTTTTCTTCTCCCGCGCGCGTCGTCCCTCTCTCTTTTCTCTCTCGTTTCTCTCTCCTCTCGCTAACGCCGCCAGTCACCGACCAGCCAGCGCGCCAGCCAGCCAATGGCCGCCAGCAGACGCGGAAAATCGCGCTTGCACGCGCCTGCGCGCCTCGCTGACTTCCGGCCAAATCCGGCCGATCCGGCCACCGATTGGACCGGGTCTTGTGTCCAAAATCATCTACTCGGCGAGAGCTTTCCATAGACACCAAGAACGCCGAAATCCATCGAGCGGATTGTCCGATTTTTGCTCGGGAAGATTTTAGCCCATTTCGACTTTTGGGCTAGATTTCTCGAAAACCGTGAATCCCACGAGGAAACCGAGGCCACCAGCACGCTCCATTCGTCGAGAGCTTCGCAACGACATAAATTTTAATTTTTCCGACACCGCTTTCGGTGGGTCCCACAGAACTTCGCAGTGTATTTTCGAGCATTAAATGAGCTTAGAAAATTCTGAAAAATTTATGTACTAACCCCCGTGTTATGGGCTTCGTGTAGGTATCCTCGATTCGCGGAAATTCGACAGTTGATCGGGTCTGCAAAATTCCGGCCAGACAGACCCGTTACCGGAAAAGTCTCCGAATTGGGCCGAGGTTTTGGCTAGCCCCCCATTGTCAGACGTCCCGAGCGCGTCCCCGAAGTCGGAATCGGCAAAGGTAAACCCGAACCTAGTTTTTACGTAATTTTCTAGTGCTTAAATAGGATTAAAAATCCATAAAATATTCGTGGTAGCTTAGAAAATTACGATTCTTTTTGCAATAGCTTAGTAATATTGCTAAGGACCGCGGGGCAAAGTTTTATAATTTTTAGAGCTTGTTTGGGCAGTTTTTGCAAAAATGATCAATAATAAGGACTAAATTGAAATTTTGCGTATTGTGATGGATGATTGATTTGATGGGCCCAGGAGGGGCTGTGTGATATGATTGAACTGTTGATATATGGATTGTGAATATAGAAGTGCGTTTTTAGCCCTTTTGCAGGTTGGGTAGGTCCTAGGTATAGGGGAGACTCTGCCGGATTTTCGGCACGACTTAGGACGTACTTGATATTTTTCTTTGTTTGTATTGAGTCAAATTTATTAAATAGATGTAATGTAATTGTCAGGTGAGCCGGGACAGCCTTCTTCCTCCGCCCAGCCGCCACAGTAATTTGTCGTCAAGTTTGTGAGTAAAATATTAATTTTAATTGTAATTTCGATATTATTATATGTTCAGCATGCCCATGCATCACTTATATGCATATATTTATGTAGTTAAACTCTAGGCACGAATTATGTTGCATTCATAATTGTTAATGTGCCATGAGTGTTGTTGTGGTAATTTGGAGCAGTGTGCGTGCGTTGGCGTGCGTGTGATGTGGTGTGGACTATGGATAGGACGGGGTAGTCACGGCTTGAGTTCTTCGCTGGGACCCGTTCCTTCGAGGGGTAGTCACGGCTTGAATTCTTCGCTGGGACCCTCGATTTAGTTTATTAAGCGAAAGTCCGGCTTGAGTTCTTCGCTGGCACCAGGTTGGATTTAAGAGAGCTGTATAGGGGATCAGCTCCCAATATATTATGATTGATGCTACAGGGTGTGTGAGTGCTCCAAATTACCTTTTTGATGCTATGATGTGAATATGATGTTGATGTTGCATTTCACTCTCTGAGTGCATTAGTTACTGAGATAGTTATAGAGATTATGGTTAAAATTGATATTTTACTCTCTGAGTCGAACGCTCACTCTGTTCAAAAATTTTACAGTGCAGGAGGATATTTTATTCAGGTTAACTCGCTTTTATACTTCGCAGGTTGTTTATCGATATTTGTGTAATTTTATTTACTCCTAGAATTTCCGCATGTGTTAGCAGTAATTATTTGAATTTGGTCTGTAATATTATTATCATGTTGGACCTGTAAACTTAATATTTTAAGTCTGTTTGATGGATTGGATGAGGGAGCTGAGCTCCCATTTATTATTATGTTGATGAGTATGTGGAGGGTGAGCTGAGCTCCCCAATGGATTGTTTATTGTGTTTACAGGTCGGGTGAGTCAAAAACTCCCCGTTGGTAAGTCCATTTTATGGCCGGACTCTGTCCGTTTGTTTTCTTGAAATTGGGCCCAAATGGGCCTCAGCATTGGGTAAATGAACAGTTAGGCTTACTACGGGCCTCGCCCAGGTCCTAGTGCCGGTCCGGCCCATAGGGTCGTGACACTCTCTCTCTCTCTCTCTTCTTTTCTCCTTGAGACGTTCCCTTGGCCTGCTTCTTTGGTTTGGTCACCAATCCTTAGATTCCATGGAAAATGGACCAGAACCTTCAGTTTCTTCCTGGTACTTTTCCCCCTCTGCTTCTCAGCTTTTTTATATTATGGGTTTCGAAATGAACGGTGAAACCTTGTTGATTAATGCATTGTTAACGGTTTTTATTTGGCCGCATTGTGTTTCTCTTTTTATTGTTTTCCTGTGTATGCATTGATGTCCATACAATGCTGATTTTTAATCCCTCTCCTCTTTCTATTGTTGGTTTTAAATGCTTAATCCTATGCAGTAATAGAACAGAAGATTCATTCGGCACTTTTCTCTTTCATTTCTGTGCTTTCCATTTTCTGGTGTGTAACAGATTATGTTTAATTTAATGGTTCTGTTATGAGGTGCCTGCCTTACAGTGCAGAAGGTCAATGGTTCAAATCCTTACAACCTATCCTCTTTAACAATGGTTCTCTTGTGATCTCTTGCAATTTTCTTGTGATATTTCATATATGCAATTTTCTGTTTTCTTTTAATTGATACTTGTTGCAAAGTTTTTAAATTGGCAGCAATGGTTCCCAGGACATTGCCAGAGAAGAACAAGAAAATACAACTATTCCTGTTGAAGAAGAAAATACAACTATTCCTGTTGAACAAGAAAATACAACTATTCCTGTTGTTGGCAGAATAAAACGACAAGGGTTCTCTGATACTCTTTCATCCAATGGTATGGTACTTTCCATCTTTATATTCCTCTCCAAAATCCAAACGTTGAGGCTTTAATTTCTTATTATCTGATGCAAGACATTGTATCAGAATTGAGATCTTTGAATGCAGAGCAGGAGGAGGAGGGCCAAAAAGAGGGTGATGAAGAATCCTTACCGAGAGGAGTTTTAGAAGACTGTTCAATTAGCTTAGAATCTGAAACACTTTCCTAGGACAACAATTCAAATAGTTTAGAATCTGAAACAGCTTCCAGGGCCAGCACTTCAGGCTCTGAAGGCCAACTGAACCCATTAGTTGCTACTCACTGGCGTGACTTCTTTCGGGGACTTAAGAAGGGAGCTGCAAGACGCATTCAAGCCTTATCTCCTCCTAAAAAACATGGCCCCAAGCTCACCAGAAGTAAGACCAAAAGAATTAGAGAGGAATTGATTCCAGTTATAAGTTCTCCATTGGATGCTGATCTCTACTGTCTTAAATCGTCCTGGCAGAACTTTTCACTCTCAGAAATCAAAACTGCAACCAATAATTGTAGTCATGGTTTGTACCTCTTGCAGAATCTAAATCTAAAATTCAGCAGCTCTTGATGGTTAGCTTATGGTGTTTAGCTTAGTGATATAAAGTCGTCTCTCCGGGACTGTGAGCTCTCGAATTCCAGCTGCAAAATGAATCCCAAAAAAAGGAGGATTACGGTGTTTTTTTAATGTAGTTGTGGCTTATATGTTTTAATTTCTTGCATAGAATTTGATTGGAGAAGGAGGCTATGCTGAAGTTTACAAGGGGCAATTACAAGAGGGGCAGCTTGTTGCAATAAAAAGGCTAACCAGAGGTTCCCCAGAAGAGATGACTGTTGATTTCTTATCGGAGCTTGGCATTATGGTTCATGTTGATCATCCCAACATTGCTAAAGTGATTGGCTATGGAGTTGAAGGGGGAATGCATCTTGTGCTTCAATTGTCTGCTCATGGAAGCCTTGCATCTATACTTTACGGTTTGATCATTACACACAAGATTTCACATCCTTGCAAGTTTGCTGCTAAAGATGTTTCTCATTTCACTTCTTTCCACATGTTTACAGGCCCAAAGGAAAAACTGGACTGGCCAATCAGACACAAAATTGCTGCAGGAACTGCTGATGGTCTTCAATATCTGCACGAGGGCTGCCAAAGAAGAATTATTCACAAGGATGTCAAGGCTTCTAATATATTTGCTCACTGAGGATTTCGAGCCTCAGTTAAGTTTTTTCAAACTTGAAACTTTCTTTAATCGATTGCAACGCTGAAATCTTTGTTTATCATCTGAAGACTGAAGCTTTCATTGCTCAGCTTGGAACTCCATATTTGTGCAGATTTCTGATTTTGGGCTTGCAAAATGGTTACCTGAGCACTGGACTCATCACACTGTATCAAAAGTTGAAGGGACATTTGGGTTTGTAATCCAAAACTCTACCTAGTCTCTGAATCATCATCTTCTACCCTAAAATTTGATCTCACTTCCTATCATCATGACAGTTACCTTCCTCCCGAGTTCTTCATGCATGGCATAGTAGACGAAAAAATAGATGTTTATGCTTATGGGGTATTACTATTAGAGCTCATTACTGGAAAGCAAGCAATTGACTGTTCTCAGCAAAGCCTTGTGATGTGGGTATGCATTGCCTCTTTCTGCTCAACCCCAATTCAAGTCTAGTATTACTTATTGCCAAGAGACGACTCAACTACCACTGAGGTTTCTTACTGCCAAGGACTTAATTGAACTAATTGGTTGCAGGCTAAACCTTTGCTTGTGAAGGACAGGATCAAGGAGCTCGTGGATCCAACCCTTGCAGATGCATATGATGAGGAACAAATGGAAATTTTGGCCCTTACAGCTTCTTTCTGTATATATCAATCTTCAATGCAACGACCTCACATGAACCAGGCATGCCTTTTAATCTTAGAAATGCCAGCAACAGAGCTCTCTCTGGTCGCTGTGGTCTGTTTATGCACTGGATTAAATTTTTTGCTTTGGTTTGCATTTGAAAGCAGATTGTAGAGATTTTAAAAGGAAATAAAGACATTTTGGAAGAGGTAAAAGACCTCCAGAACTCTATACACCAAAGGACATACTCTGAGGAGCTCTTTGATGCAGACGAATACAACTCAACAAAGTATCTAAAAGATATAAATCGACAAATGGAGATTGTTAATGTGATATCTCCAAGATTGCAGAAGAAGTGTAAAGACAAACTGAAAACTTAGAAACCATGTAAAATTTTTTAACCAGTTTGTTTATTCCATGAATCTGGGCTCCTGATCGTCCCACAAGCGAAATATGGAGTTAAAACCACAGGACTACTACAACAGTTTTGAAGAGACAAAAGGAGCGGAAAGAGCAATGCACTGCAGTGCATACCAATTGGTGTATCAGCAAGTGGATAGTGTAAGATTTATTTGTTTTGCTATGAAGTTGAATATAAATGTATAATTTTGTAATAGAAAATTTCCAATTTCCATTTGTGTGAAGAAAACCAGGAAAGATCTTTTCCTCAATGGTTCTCATAAATTTCAGAATTAAGTTAATTTAATGGGAAATTTATTTAATGGGCGAATAAAATAAAATAAAAATATAATAAATGAAAAATAAAATATTCATAAAAAAAATTACAAAAGTTAAATAAAAAAGACTACAGGCCGCCGTTTATTACTTCTCTGACAGTTGGGAAAATGACAGTTGGAAGACAAGCAGCAACTTGCAACATTCTTTGATTTTCCTGGGAAAAATATCAAATTTTCTGGAATCATCCACTTTTTGCTTTCGTTCTCTTTGATTCTCCATAAATCTAGCTCTTTCCTAGGTTCTTCTAGTTCCATCATTGATCCTGCTATAGTCAAACAGGTTTCATGGAAGCCCAGGTCTCTCTCTCTCTCTCTCCCTCCTTCTTTTCAACCATTTCTCCTCTGTTTGATTGCTGAGAAAATTTTGGAAAACTAAGGAAAATTGCATCTTGATGATTTTGCAGGGCATTTGTGTACGAAGGTTTTTCTTACGGACTTGAAATGCGATCACCTGATCTCTCTGGTGAGTGCGCATTAATCATTCTTATCAATTATATTTATTTCTCCTTTCGATGTTATTGAATTGATCTTCCTCGATAAATTAGGTGAAATCGGAGCTCAAGAGATCAGCAGTGGCGGATAATGTTAGCGGGAAGAGTAAGCTCAGCGGAGTCTGAACCAGTTCTGTGATGTTTACCTCCAAAATGAGCGCATGGAGGTGTAAATAAAGATAACAGGAATAAGTAATTATTTTATTTTTGTTTAAAAATTAAAAAAGTGAATTAACAGAAGATAAAGGTAAATAGAAATAAATAAAGTTATCTTTCTTATTTATCAAATATTAATTTTTTTATATTTTAAATTGAGAGAAATAAGATAATTATAAATATTTTTATTTTTATACCTAATATTTTTATTTCTATATTATTTAAATTTATTTTTATTTATTTTTTTTAAATATAAAAATATATATTATCTCTTCTTAATTTTTCATTAATTTATTCCTTTTCATATTTTTTTTTTATTATAACTCTCCTTATCATTTTTCTTCCTCATTCTTTTTTATATTTTCATTACTTATCCATACCTCACCCTCGGACATTATCATATTTCTGTGCTTTTTGGTCTCATTAGTTTTGAGGGGTTAACAAAGAAGTATCATGTAGGTGTATGCAACTAAAATTGGGAGTAATATTGCTCTATGATACTCACAGTTCCATTCAACAACTTATCCATTGAGTTTGTGGTAGGGTAATGTGCGAGTATGAGCAGAATGATTAATTTGGTAGTGCATAAAATGCCTTGTTGACTTGGAAGTTGGCAGAGCCCCGTTGGGAGATGCTAAGTTAGAAACCTTAACAATGTTTCTAGTTCAATTCTTGAGTTATTCCAAATGTAAATAACCATTCTTTTTTTTTTTTTTATAGAAATTTAAGTTCTCTATTTTTGTGGTGTCTCGTTGATGATTTAGTTTTTCGTGTGATTAATTAAAGAGTCTAGGAATGCATCTTGTTCAATCATTGGGACTCGGATCATTATAATTGATTTCTTTCTTGTCTTGACTATTCATCAATAATAAAGAAATTGGAGCTTAACCAATTGTGCTACATCCTGTCTTGGTTTTCTGATGGATTATCAATAATGATGTTTGTAAGTGTTCAGGCTTATAAAATCATAGGCAACATGACAATAATACTGCCACTACTCATTACTTCTTTCTTTGATCAATGGATATTTCCATATGATGCTATATATATATATATATATATATATATATATATATATATATATATATATATATATATATATATGTATCCCTTTTGTGGGATCCAATCATTGCAGGTTATAAGACCAAATTGCATCATGGACCTTTTCGCCAAAAGGTGCTCTACAATTGAAGATTACTTGTTTTAACACTGAGTGGTTAGTTTTGAAGGCAAAATTCAACACTTTTGGTTATATATTCATTACTATAGTTCTTCTCATCAGTCATCAGGGAAATGAACGTGATCATAGTTTTGTTCCATATTTAGCAGCATAAAGTTTTGAAAATGATCAAGTAAAGCCTGCCATTGCCGGAGCTTTGACTTGGCTATGTGAGGTCAGGGCCATGCTTCGCATGCATAAGACCATGGGTATCACAAAATAAACTTCTGCTCTTAGTGCTGGTACAAAATTCAAATATAGCCCTTTTATTACATCAGCGCCTCTATAAAACTTTTGTTAGGTGGTCTACTCACTTTAATGGTATAATAATAATAAAGCTGTACGTTGTAAGATACAAAGCATATGAAACAAAACTTTCAAACTTCTATATAAAAATCTAGTTGTGCCTCCTTATTTTTAAAATTGTTTCATGATTTTGCCTATTGATTTAATGTAATAGCCTTATTTGGCATTTAGGATTCATGCATTCTAAAATCAAACCAATGCTTGAAACATGGAGATGCTTGGCACTCATGCTAGCATACACTCTAGCTACAAATGATGTAAGATAGTTTAAAATTTTTAGTTTGATATGGATTTATGATCAAGTCCTGGGGTAATAAGGACCTTCAACCATCTAGACACTATCATATGATAAATGGACCTTAAAATCTAGACCCTCAAGCATACTTTTGTATTTATTTGCCATCAATGGGATAGAACCAGGGGGTGTTGTCGGCCGGGGAGAGGGGGGAAGGAGGGGGAATGGGGGAGGCGCAAAAAAAAAAGAGCTGAACAAAAGTCAAGACATTACATGCTTAACAATACTTCAGGGAAACATAGTCTATTACCCCTTTTACCCAACATCCCCCACTGCCCTCCAAAATAATAATATTTGTAGCAGGAGTAAGACGTGTTCGTAATACCATTTGATTGATTGCTGGAATTGTAGATGTTTGGTTGGTTTAGTTTCAAGTGTGGCAAAGACAGAATGATGCTTGGAAGTAAAATGCACGTCAATTATCTTTTTTTAATCCCTCTTTGCGGAAAATGGGGAAGACATTCAAGTTTTAAGATATAAGCATGAGGAAAAATATGATCCACACTATGATTACTTTGTTGACTAGGTTAATACTGCTCGTGGTGGACACCGCTTGGCAACTGTTCTTATGTATCTTACTGATGTTGCAAAAGACGGAGAAACTGTGTTTCCCTCTGCAGAGGTTTTTGCAAGTTCGTTTTTTTTTTTTTAATCAGTAAACAATTGCATTGATTCATATGTAGTTGCACCCTCACCTTTTCCTAGAATTGTCAGTATTTTCATAGTGAGTGAGCAATTTGGTTTAGTTTCTTGATTCGGTATTCTCTCAAGAGGCTTATTGGATTCATCATTCTACATATCACATGCATTGATAGATCTATTTTATCTGCAAGCTGCAACATTTATTATGTTTCCTCTTCCTTGTGCCATTTATAAAAATATGTCAACTCAGAACATGATCATTTGAGTGTGAATATTTGGCTAGACTTTGAAAGAGCCACTTGATGATAAAACGTAGATTGGTTAGAAGGAGGAGGAGTTATCAAATACTTGGTTGTTTCCTGTAGTTATACAGAGGGGACATATTTTCATATAACAAATAAAATGCAACAAGAACCTCCACGACGCAAAGGTACTGAAAGTGATAAAGATCTCTCTGAATGTGCAAAGAAAGGAATTGCAGGTGAGCCACTTGACAGTTACCAATGTCTTTTATTAAATTGCATTTCCTTGGTTGCAAAATGCCAAAATTTGATGTGTTTTTGGTGCTTCTTATCCTTTCTTTGGAAACACCAAGTGAAATAGCGAAGAGGTGATGCCTTTCTTTTCTTAAGTCTCCATCCTAATGCCATTCCAGACACAAGCAGTCTTCATGCTGGATGCTTAGTGGCTGAAAGTGAGAAATGGTCTGCCACAAAGTGGATTCATTTAACAAGAATTGGAAGGTGATGGGAAATGCTTGGACAGGATGAGAGTTATGAGAGATGGGCTGCCCTTGGGGAATGCACCAAAAATCCAGAGTACATGATAGGATCTCATGACCTTCCTGGGTATTGGAGGAGGAGTTGCAAGGCATGTTAGACTATGCTTTCCACTCAGATCAGTGATACATGCATTTTGCATAGTCATTTAGGTTTAATTTCATGGCCATTTTATTTATTTGTTAGTCACTTTTAGCTAATTTTATTAATTATTTAGATAGTTTTTCATGATTGTCAATTTTTGGATTAAATTATAATTTTTTGCTTTGTTTTGTAGGTAAAATGGTATTTTGAGGGACTAAAAAGAAATTATGCCAATGATGAGTGATTCCTATAGTCAAAGATGTCAAAAACAAAGCTTGAAAGTTGAAGAATGCAAAGTGGCCGAAATGTGCATAACTTGCCGCATAAGTTGTGCAGTTCTGCATAGCGAGAAGAAGCAATTTTCCAAACCTGCCGAAACCTGCATGAGTCACTGCATAACTTATGCAGACTTAGTCCTTGCTTACGCAGCTTCATGGAAAACTGCATAACTTATGCAGTCTCACACTCTGCTTATGCAGTTTCATGGAGTAGACAATCAAAATAGCCGAAATCTGCATAAGCTATTGCATAACTTATGCAGATCCATTCTTTGCTTATGCAGCTTCACGTAGAGAGCCCTAAACATGCCGAAAACTGCATAAGGGCTTGCATAACTTACGCAGTTTCATAGAAGACTCCAAAGCTTGAAAAAACTGCACAACCAACCTGCATAGCTTATGCAACATCACGGGAAGCACCTGGAACCACCAATTTTGCATGGAATCTGCATAAGAAACTTGCACAACCTGTGCAACTCTTTATAATGAGCTTGCAGAAGATTCCCTCACATGAACTTCACCTCAAACATACCATTTTAGGGCTACTTGTTAGAAAGATATAAATAGGTCCTTATTCCATTTTAGAAAGGGAGGAAAAAGAAGAAGAAAGTGGAGAGAGGCAGAGAAAAAGTCAGAAAACAGAGCAAGAGAGTGCCACTTCCCTTTTCTGGATCAGATTTAGCTTCTTCTTCTTTTCTTTACAATTTTCTACCTTTCTTGTATTGAGTTTCTTAGTTCTTAGCATAGTTTCAAGTTTTATTTCCATATTTACTCAGAATTTCTTGCCATTATTATGGATAGTGAGTAGTTTTTCAATAGATTCTGGAGTTGGGATATAATATTTGAGATATTTTGTGGATTTTGATTGGGTAATCCATATTTTGTGGTTTTAATAAGTTTTATCCATTTCTTGTATGCTCAATGATATGCTTAGTGTAGGATCCCATTAAGTATTATTTTTTAATCCATGATTGAAGTACCGATAGGAGAAAACCTTGTGATAGATAATCAAGAAATTGGATTTAATTAACTTAGATCTATAAATAGACTAAGGATTAAGAGGATTTAAAGATTAGTTAAGGAACCTAATGAGTCTTGATTAATTTTAACTCTACGAAAGTATGATTAGATTGATTAAGGCACTCTTTGTCTCACTCGAGAGAGTATTCAAAGAATTTAAGAATTAATCTCCTTAAAACCCATAATTTCCATAAGATTAGATAATCAATTTAAAAATCCCAAAATAGCTTGAATATGAACTCCCAAATTCCGAAATCGCTCATTTTATCATTGTTAATTTTTAATCAAATTTAATTTCTTGCCATTTCAAATCTTGCCATATTTCAATTTGTTTATTTTAATTTGCCATAAATTTAGTTGAATCTTTACATTGTTGATTAGATTATTAATTTTACATATATAAATTTCATTCTTCAATATCTATTAATATAATGCTTTAATTTCAAAAAAATAGTTCCAATTAGTCAATTTTTATATCAAAAATTCAATCATTAACACAACTCCTGGTGAGAACGATATTTTTTCTATATTACTTGTACGACCCGTGCACTTGCGGTTGGGCTACATCAAGTTTTTTGCGCTGTTGCCGGGGAGTTGTTTGTTTAAGATTGAATTTTTTATTATTTTAGTTATTTTAGATTTTTATTTTTATATATTATCTTTTCACTTTGTGTTTTTTGTTGTTTGATATTAGATGATTTGGTTGTTTAGATAATTTGAACATTTTCTTTTTAAGTCTCTTTATTACTACTTTACTTTGTGTTTTTCTTTTTGAATTTTTCTTTTATATTTCTAATTTTGTTTTCGTTTACTTATCTTGTGAGATTAATTAAAATGTTTCATGTACAAGTCTTCACAAGTTTTGCTCAACTGCACTTGGAGCCCTTTTATGCTGCTTAGGGAAGATTCAATGATATGGTAGAGAGATTTTCTAACCACAACATTTCAAATTAGTCTCTAATTCTTTGTTTCTACAATGGTTTGGATGAAGCAACAAGAAATTGGGTAGATTATGGTGCTTGGACAACTGGTGATTATGTTTTTCAAAGAGGTCATGATGATGTCATTCACTTATTGAATGACATACCAGATTTTGATTACTATTGGCATTGGGACCCTTCACTGCAGAGTTTGAGTCACCAATATCCTCCATACCACTACCAATCTAATATTTCACACCAACCATTTGAGTTTGAAGAAGAAAAGGGAGTGGGACTTGAAGAGAAAGAAGATAAATTTGAAAGTTTCTTCAACCAATTATTGAAGATTCAAGAAGATCAACAAATGAAACTTAAAGAAATGGTAGTTGAATTGGATGATCTTGAAACATCAATGAAGAAAAGTGAGCTATCAATCAAGATGATGAATGGACCATATGAGAAGGAACTAAAAAATCAACATGGGAACAACGAGTTTAGCTATGACAAAGTTTCATGGGAATTTGAATCTACAGAGGAAGCGGAGCCTCAATCAGAAAAAGAAAAATCCCTTGAAGATGAGTTACCAATAGAGTTCCTATAAGAAAAGAAGTTACTTGAAGAAGAAATGTAATTTAAAGTTGAAGAAAACAACTCTTTTATCATTTGAGGGTCATTGGAAGAGGGTTTATATGTAAATGAGTCAGAAATGAAGTTGGTAATTAAGGAAATTGATAAAACCATCAACTTGAGCTCAATGATGGTGCTTACACATACACCATTGGAAGACCCTTTTCTCTCATAGATACCTCCTTCACAATTTTATATCCTCCATTAGCTAAAGCTTTCTTCAACCTAAGCATGTGATTGCACTCCAAGTATTGTTCGTGCTACATGCAAATTTGCTTCAAATTTTGCCAATCTTGAGGGCAATTTATATCAAGATCCATATGTCATGTTATATGACAATTATTATGGAAGGAAGCCGCTTTTTGATTAGCATATATGACAAGGGTCAAGCTAATGACCATAATTTAGTGCTCTTGGGAGGCACCCCAAGTTCTTTTTTTTTTAATTTTGTTTTGGTTAATTTTATTTTATTTGTTTTGTTTTTCTTAGTTTTCAATCACCCTTAGATTTAATTTTTGACAATTGTCCAATTTTGCTTTATACAAATGCTTACTAGATGGAAGATGAGAAAATGCAGATTGAGGGAGTTTTCTATTCTTTTAATATGTGCTTATGAGGTTGCATAATTGATTTGGCTCTAAATTTGATTTGTGCTTATTATGCAGCATATTTTGTCAAATTGGCAAGAATGAGAATTACTGTCAAAAGCTTGAATTGTGCAAAAGGCATCATTTAAAGGAGTTCATCTCTTTCTTTTTATTCTGATAAGTGGTTGAGGTGATGTAACTAATTTATTTTCTTGATGTTGATGGTTGATGTGAGAGGGTGTGTTGAATGATTCATTTATTTGTGGAATTGAGAATTGAGTTGGTGTGTATATTTGATTTTAATGTGTTGGGTTTGAATCTAGATTTTTGAGATAGATATTTCTTGTTACAAATACCAATTTGGTTAAATTTTGGGCTTTAGAATGTGTATTATTTGAATGAGAATGAGTTGGCATCATTTGATATGGTCTTTAGTGTTTTAATGTTGCCTATTGATGCATACATTTTGCATAATCATTTAGGTTTAATTTCATAGCCATTTTATTTGATTATTAGTCACTTTTAGCTAATTTCATTAGTTATTTAGTTAGTTTTTCATAATTGTCAATTTTGGATTAATTTGTATCTTTTACTTTGTTTTGTAGGAAAAATGGTGTTTTTGAAGGACTGAAGAGAAATTTTGCCATTGAGGAGTGACTTCTACAGCCAAAGATGTCAAAAACAAGTTTTCAAGCTGAAATATGCATTGACCAAATTGTGCATAACTTGCCGCATAAGCTATGCAGATCTGCATAAGGAGAAAAATCACTGTTCCAATACCTGCCGAAATTTGCATAAGGAGACTGCATAGCTTATGCACATTCTCGCCTCCCTTATGCACCTTCACAGAATTGTGCATAGCCTATGCACCAAGTCATGCAGTTTCGCATAAGTGAACCAGAATCAGCCGAAAACTGCATAAGGGATTGCATAACTTATGCAGTCCCATAAAGAGTTCATTAATGAGCTGGCAGAATATTCCCTCAGATAATTCGTCCTAGAACATACCATTTTAGGGCTCCATGTCAGAAAAATGCTATAAATAGTCTCATTTTCCCATTTTAGAGAGGGGGAGAAGGAGCAGAAAAGGAAAGAAGAGAAGAGAGGCAGAATTTGAGGAGTCACTTTCACCTTTCACATCATTTTCAACCAAGATTTGCAGATTTCTTTCTTTCCTTACATTTTTCTACATTTCTAGTGTTTAATTTCTTATTCCTTAGCTTAGATTAAAGCTTTATTTCCATTTAAACTCAATATATCTTGTAAACATTATGGATAGTGAGTAGTTTTATTTTGATTCTGGAGTAAGGGTTGTAATATTTGAGATATTTTATGGATTTTGATTGGGTAATCCATATTTTGTGGTCTTAATGAGTTTTATTCATTTCTTGTGTGCTTAATGACATGCTTAGTGTAGGATCCCATTAAGTGATGTTCTTAATCCATGGTTGAAGCACCGAAAGGAGAAGGCCTTGTGATAGATAATCAAGAAATTGGACTTAATTAACTTAGACCTAGAAATAGGCCAAGGATTAAGAGGATTCACAGATTAATTAAAGAACTTAATGGGTCTTAATTAATTCTAACTCCACGAAAGTAGGATTAGTTTGATTAAGGCACTCTTTGTCTCACTCGAAAGGGAATTCAAAGGATTTAAGAATTAATCTCCTTAAAACCCATAAGTTTCATAAGATTGGATAACCAATTTAAAATCCCAAAATAGCTCGAATATGAAATCCCGAACTCCGGAATCGCCTTTTTACCATTGTTAATTTCTAATCGAATTTAATTACTTGCCATTTTGAATATTGCCATATTTGAACTTGCTTATTTCAATTTGATGCAATTTTAGTTTAATTAATACATTGTTGAATAGATTATTAATTTTGCATACATAGATTTCACATTCTCAATACCCATTAATTCATTACTTTAATTTCAAAAATATTTCAATTTACTCAACTTTTTATATCAAAAATTCAATCATTAACACAACTCCTCGTGGGAACGATATCTTTTCTATACTACTTGTACGACCCGTGCACTTGCGGTAGGGACGCACCAAGTTTTTGGCGCCGTTGCCGGGGAGTTGTTTGTTTAATATTGAATTCTTGATTATTTTAGTTGTTTTTAGTTTTATTTCTGTTATCTTTTCATTTTGTGTTTGTTTGTTCTTTTTCAGGTACTTTTAATCTTTTATGAGAAGAGCTAGAAGCACAAGTGATACATCCTTATTGTTCAATCCTGAAATTGAGAAATTTTGTAAAGCAAACAAGAAAGAAACCAGAAAAAGAAAAAAAGCTTTGAGAGAAACTGAAATTGAAGCAGACATGGCTGATGAAAGAATTAGAATTGGTGTTGGTAATGCTGGAAATGGTCAAAACAATGAAGATGCAGCCCATGGTGAAGAAGTTGTTAATGCAAACGTGCCTAGGGGAAGTATGATGGATCATGCTTTTCCACGTTTTGATGACTTGAGAGAGAGCATAGCAAGACCAAGAATTGATGCAAATAGCTACAAGATGGATTTTGGAGTTCTTCAAATGATTCAGAATTCTCAATTTGGAGGTCATCCTTCTGAAAATCCACACACACATCTGAAGAAGTTTGCTATGATCTGTGACATGCAAAAACAACCTGGAGTATCTGATGATGCAGCAAGACTGAAGCTATTCCCATTCTCTTTGAAAGATAGAGCATTGGATTGGCTTGATTCTTTACCTCATAACTCCATTACAAATTGGGAGCAACTCACTGATGCATTTCTTGCACAATATTTTCCACCAGGAAAAACTCAAGAACTAAGGAATCAAATGACAGCTTTCAGACCAAGAGAGGATGAAACTCTATATGAGTCATGGATGAGATGGAAAGAGTTAGAGAGATTATGCCCACATCATGCCATTCCGAAATGGATGATAAACCAGAATTTTTACACAAATGTCACTCCTGCAATCAGAGGAATTATTGATGCTCAAACAGGAGGAGAATTTATTATGAAGCATGAAGATGAAGCTTATGAGCTATTGGAGAAAATTGCAAAGAATACTCATCTTTGGAGTAGTCCAAGAGGACCAGCTCCAACTCAAAAAAGGCAAGCTGCTGGAATTTATGATCTTGATCCATTCAACATGATTAATGCAAAATTTGATGCACTTACTAATGTTTTGGCTAAGAAGATGGAAGATTTGAGTATGTTGGTTAGTTCATCATCATCATCTGGAAGTTCACAACAAGTGGCTTATGCAGAGGAAACTACCAGCTGTGGAGTAGATTATGGAGAACAAGCAGCATATGTTGGTAATTATGGAAACAAACATATGGGGAATTCTTATTCTCAAACTTATAATCCAAATTGGAGGAATCATCCCAACTTTTCATGGGGAAATCAATCAAAGTCAAGTTCCAAATCAGAATTTTCAACCACAACAGCAGCAAGGAGTTCCATATCAGCAAAATAGGCAACCATTGCCTAATTTTCAGCAGAAAAATATGAATCCTCCACCAAAACAGCAAGAACAAAATTCCACCATCAAGCTTTATTTCCACAGATTCTTGCCAACCAAAATAAGCATGTTGTGGTGTTGAGAGAGATGAAAGCAAGGCTAGAAGAGATGCAAACACATAATGAATCTTTGGAAAATCAGATTGCACAACAAGCATATTCCTCAAGTGCCAAGTCTTTTGGAAAACTACCAAGTCAACCAGAAAACCCAAGAGAGCAGTGTCAAGCTATTACTTTAAGAAGTGGGAAAGTTATAAATGATGAGAAGAGTGAAAACAGTGAGAAGAGAGAAAATGAAAAAGAAACTGATGAGAGTGAAAAACAAGAGAGTGCAGAAAAATGTAAAGAGAAAATTGAAGAGAAGGAAGAGAAGTATATACCTCCTGAGCCCTACAAGCCACAACTTCCCTTTCCACAAAGATTTCAAAAAGCCAAGCTTGATAAGCAATTTGGGAAGTTCTTAGAGGTTTTGAAGAAGCTTTACATAAATGTGCTGTTTGTTGATGCTCTTTCACAAATACCCTCTTATGCAAAATTCTTGAAAGAAATTCTCTCAAACAAGAGGAAACTTGAAGACCATGAGACTGTAGCCTTAACTGAGGAATGCAGTGCTATCCTCTAAAGAAAACTTCCTCCAAAGCTCAAGGATCCAGGGAGTTTTTCAATTCCATGCCACATTGGGGAATCATGTTCTACAAAAGCCTTATGTGATTTAGGGGCTAGTGTTAGCCTCATGCCCCTCTCAATTTATGAGAAGCTCAATATGGGAGATCTAAAGCCAACCCATATTTCTCTTCAGTTATCTGACAGATCAATCAAGTATCCTGAAGGGATTTTGGAGAATGTGCCTCTGAGGATTGGAAAGTTCTATATACCTATTGACTTTGTCATCTTGGACATGGAGGAAGATTTTAATATTCCAATTATCTTGGGAAGGCCTTTCCTGGCTACAGCTGGTGCTTTGATTGACGTGAAGGGAGAAAAATTGACTCTTAGAGTTGGTGAAGAGCAATTGGTTTTCAATATTAATAACACTATGAAGAAACATCATTCTGAAGCTGATACTTGCTTGAGAGTTGATATTATTGATGAGCTGGTTGAAGAACACTTCAGAAAGAAATATCCAGAAGATCCACTTGAAAATTGTTTGGTTCATGGAGAAGGCATAGACTATGACAACCCTCATGTGGCTGCATATGCTCAACATCTAGAGGGTAGTCCACCATTTATTTCTGCTCTAGTTTTTCAACTCACACAAGAGGAAAAAGTTGAATTTAAGCAACCATCATTCAAGGAAGAAGATGCACCTAAGGTAGAACTTAAGCAACTTCCTTCTCAGCTCAGGTATGAATTTCTTGGCACCAATAACACTTATCCAGTAATTGTAAATGCAAATTTGAGTACTTTAGAGGCTGATAAGTTGTTAAGAGTGTTGAGGCAATTCAGAAAAGTCTTAGGATACACCATAGATGACATTAAGGGAATAAGCCCACACTTTTGCATGCATAGAATCATTTTGGAAGAGAATTGTAAGCCATCTATTGAACATCAAAGGAGGTTGAACCCAAATATGAAAGAAGTTGTTAAAAAGGAAATTTTGAAGTTGCTCGATGCAGGGATCATATACCCTATCTCAGATAGTACTTGGGTGAGCCCAGTACATGTTGTCCCAAAAAAGGGTGGAATGACAGTTGTCAAAAATGAAAATAATGAATTAATTCCCACTAGAACGGTGACTAGTTGGCGAATGTGCATAGATTACAGAAAACTAAATGTTGCCACTAGAAAAGATCATTTTCCACTTCCCTTCATTGATCAGATGTTAGAAAGACTGGCTAGGCATTCTTACTTTTGCTATTTAGATGGATATTTAGGTTTTTTTCAAATCCCTATCCATCCAAATGATCAAGAGAAAACCACTTTTACTTGTCCATATGGAACCTTTGCTTATAGGAGGATGCCATTTGGGTTGTGTAATGCACTAGCCACTTTTCAAAGGTGCATGATGGCAATCTTCTCAGATTTCATTGAAGACATAATGGAGGTTTTTATGGATGATTTTTCTATTTATGGATCTTCATTTGACATATGCTTGGCTAACCTTTCTAAAATTTTGCAGCGATGTGCAGATACTGACCTTGTGTTAAATTGGGAAAAGTGTCATTTCATGGTTCAGGAAGGGATAGTGCTTGGACATTTGGTGTCTAACAGAGGAATAGAGGTTGATAAAGCCAAAGTTGAAGTGATAGAGAAGATGGCTCCTCCTACTAATGTCAAAGGAATTCGAAGTTTCCTAGGACATGCTGGGTTCTACAGACGCTTTATCAAGGATTTTTCTAAAATAGCCAAACCTTTGTCTAATTTGTTAAGTAATGACACACCATTTGTATTTGACCAAGAGTGTTTGGATGCCTTTTGCAGGTTGAAGCAAGCTCTTATCACTGCACCAATCATACAACCACCTGATTGGAGCCTACCTTTTGAAATTATGTGTGATGCTAGCAACTATGCAATTGGGGCTGTTCTTGGTCAAAGAAATGACAAAAAGGCTTATGCTATTTATTATGTTAGTATAACACTAGATGAGGCTCAAACAAATTATGCAACAACTGAAAAGGAATTTTTAGCAATTGTCTTTGCATTGGAAAAATTCAGACCTTACATTATTGACTCAAAGGTGGTTATATTTTCAGATCATGCAGCCATCAAGTATTTGCTCCGTAAAAAGGAGGCTAAACCTAGGCTCATTAGGTGGATTCTGATGTTACAAGAGTTTGATTTGGAGATTAGAGATAAGAAGGGAGTTGAAAATGTAGTTGCTGATAATCTTAGTAGGCTGAAATTGGATGATGAAGAATTGGATGAAATCCCTATTGATGAGTTTTTATTGGATGAACAACTTTTCTTTCTTGTTGCTAAACTACCTTGGTATGCAGACTTTGTGAATTATCTATCTTGTGGAGTTTTACCCCTAGGTATGACATGGCATCAAAAGAAAAAGTTTTTACATGAGGTGAAATTTTATAGATGGGATGACCCTTTACTCTTTAGGAGATGCTGTGATGGTTTAATAAGGAGATGTATTCCTGAAGAGGAGATACAGAGTATTATGCATCATTGTCATGCTTCTGATTATGGAGGACATTTTGGAATCTCTAAAACAGCTAGTAAAATTCTACAAGCTGGTTTTTTTTGGCCAAATCTTTTTAAGGATGTGAGGAAATTTGTGTTGGAATGTGATAAATGCCAAAGGAGTGGAAATTTGTCAAAAAGAGATCAAATGCCCCTAAATAATATTCTTGAAGTGGAATTATTCGATGTTTGGGGAATAGATTTTATGGGGCCATTTCCTCCTTCATTTGGTAATAGATACATCCTAGTTGGAGTTGACTATGTGTCAAAGTGGGTGGAAGCTATTGCAACTCCAACTAATGATGCTAGAGTGGTAGTGAAATTCTTGAAGAAATTTGTCTTGGGCAGATTTGGAGCTCCTAGGGCTGTAATTAGTGATGGGGGTTCCCATTTTTGCAATAAGCAATTTGAGAGCTTAATGAGGAAGTATGGTGTAGTGCACAAGATAGCTACCCCATACCACCCTCAAACTTCAGGACAAGTTGAAATTTCTAGCAGAGAGCTCAAGCATATTTTGGAGAAAACAGTGAACAATTCTCGGAAAGATTGGTCTATCAAACTAGATGATGCTTTATGGGCATATAGGACTGCCTACAAAACCCCTATAGGAACTACTCCCTTTAGGTTGGTGTATGGTAAGTCTTGTCATTTACCTGTGGAGCTAGAACATAAAGCATATTGGGCCATTCAGACCTTGAATTTTGATCTTAAGCAAGCTGGTGAAAAGAGACTATTGCAACTTAATGAGCTTGAAGAATTGAGGATGGATGCTTATGAAAGTGCCCGTATTTACAAAGAAAGAACTAAAGTTTGGCATGATAAGCATCTTAGGAAAAAGGAATTCAAAGAAGGTGATTCAGTTTTGTTGTTCAATTCAAGATTGAAATTGTTCCCTGGAAAACTTAAGTTAAGGTGGACTGGTCCATATAGAGTTTATAAAGTTTTCCCTTATGGAGCAATTGAAATTTGGAGTGAAAAATCTGGGAATTTTAAGGTCAATGGGCATAGATTGAAACATTACATATCTGGAGACCCAATAAAGGGAGCAAGCTGTTACAAGCTCTCCAATCCCTCACCTCTTTTCAGTGAAATTCATGAAGAGTCCAGCTAAGGACTATAAATTAGCCCTCTTGGGAGGCATCCCAAGTCCTTTTATTTTGCTTTTGCTAATTTACCTTTATTCTCATTGCTTTTGTTTTTATCTTGAATCTCCCCAAATTCAATTTTTGACATTGTTGAAATTTTGTCCCTTGTAGATATATTTCAATGGAGGAAGGTTGGTGAACTGCTGGGGAGTGACCCTCATTGTTGAAATTTTGTCCCTTGTAGATATATTTCAATGGAGGAAGGTTGGTGAACTGCTGGGGAGTGACCCTTAACCTGAAATTATGTTCTTTAAATCTCCTACAAATTGATTGATTTTTGCTGCATAACCAGTGCAGGGTCTGCTACCTGGTTTATGCAAAGAGGAAAAATGAAATCTGCAGCAAAAAGGGTGTCTGCAGCAAATGGCTTGTGTTTTTGGTGAGGTGGGGTGTGTGACTTTTAAGTATATGTGCTTTTAATGTTAATATGGTGGTAAGTGAGCCATTTTTGCAGTTTTGAGCTTACTTGGGTTGTGGATTCAAGGTGGACAATATTGCATTTTCTTGGCATGACTTAGGGAGGTCATCATTTGTGAATAGATGCAACTTTATGCAGATTTTATTGAGTTTTTAATGTGCTAAATGTTGATTTGCAGAATTCGAGTCAAAATGGCATGGGTCACAAATGCCTTTTATGCAGGATTTACTTTTACATGCTTGTGTGATGAAATTTTGATGGATTTTGTATGTATTGATGTGTTTTTGATGAAAATTTCTCATGGTTTATACTTCATGGAATTATATTTCTTCATTCTAGGGTATTTTTCACCCTTGCAATTCATGTTCCATTGCAATCTTAATCTTATTGAATTGTGCATAAGCAACTGCATAGCTTATGCAATCCTGTATAACCACAATTCTTGCCATTTTTTACCTTTATTGCAAGTGCATAAGGAGAGTGCATAGCTTATGCAACTCTGCATAGCTTAATTTTGTCAAATTTCATATCTTTTGAAACCTGCATAAGCAGAGTGCATGAATTATGCACATTTGCATAACTTATGCACATTTGCATAACTTCAAATTCTTCATTTTCTCTCTCTGCCGAAGTCTGCATAAGCAGAGTGCATAACTTATGCACTTCTGCATGACCAGAAATTCTGAATCTCCAAACCTGCCGAGGGATGCATAAGCAGAGTGCATGACCTATGCACTTCTGCATGACCAGAAATCCGAAAATTCCACACTTGCCGAGGGGTGCATAAGCAGAGTGCATAGCTTATGCACTTCTGCATGACCTCACACTCTGAATTTCAAAACCCACCGAAGAGTGTATAAGCAGAGTGCATAACTTATGCACATCTGCATGACCACCAACCCAAATTCCAAAAGTTGCCGAAGAGTGCATAAGCAGAGTGCATGACCTATGCACTTCTGCATGACCCGATTCTCTGAAAAGCCAAATCCGCCGAGAGGTGCATAAGGGGAGTGCATAACTTATGCACTCCCACATGACTTCACTCCTCAAAATTTCGAAAGTCACCGAAACATGCATAAGCAAAGTGCATAGCTTATGCACAACTGCATAACCACATTTTCCAAACACCAAAACCCACCAAGAGGTGCATAAGGAAGGTGCATGACTTATGCACAACTGCATGACCACCAACCCAAGATTTCAATACCTGCCGAACAGTGCATAAGGACAGTGCATGACTTATGCACTTGTGCATGAGCTATTTCTCTGAAGTTCAAATCAATCTGAAACATGTATAAAAGAGTGCACAGGTTATGCATAAATCACTTTTCGCTTATGCAGTCTCTACACAAACCTGATTCAAATCAAATTCCTTTTCGGTAACCAAAATTCCCACCTCCACTTCCCGACTCTTCTATCCACGACCGTCCTTCAACCTCCATTCCTTCCGGCATTGTCTCTCTCCCTTCTTCTCCACTAGCATTTTCACCACATAAACCCTAAACTTCCCCCTGCATTTTCATTTCCGCCCTTATCTCTCCATCCTCTCCATCGGCAATGGAGTCGCCTCCCCATTCCCGTCCAACTTCCCCTCTCCAGGTTTCACCATTGTCAACAATACCCCCAAACCCTAATTCCCCTCCATAAGAAACACCCCCACCACCTCCCACAACCACGTACAAATGAAAAATCCGATCGAAATCTGTGCGACCCATGTCCTCTGCCCCTCCTCTATCCAAACGCAAAGAACCACCCACCCCATTGTCGGAACCACCACCCAAAAAGCCAAAAGCTCCAGCCTCCACACCCTCTTCCAGCAAAAAGCCAATTTCAGTAGCCTCACAGCTATCAAAGCTACCTTGGCCTCTTCCTGATACAATTCAAAAGGCAGCTTTTAAGAGACTCAAGGATAGGAGGGTACAACCCACTAGGTATATTTCTGCCGATTCTCTACAATCTCTTGGTTTATTTGACAATGTAGTTGCATATCTTGATGGTATGGGTTGGATGGAATTTGTGCATAAGCTGGAGATAGTTTATCCAACTCTAGTTTTGGAGTTTATTTCTTCATTCTCTGCTACCCTCAAATTGCATGATGTAGACCATAAGCCAATTATGAAATTTAGATGTTTGGGGCAAAATAGAGTCATCATTGGACCAATTTCATAGAATTTTTGGTTTTGCAATTGATGGGTTATTTCGGGTGCCACATACTGGAGTAGAGGTAGCCAACAAGGGTATTTGGAATGCTGCCCAATTTTGGAGAATTATCACAAACCAACCCCAAACTTTCTCTGCTGGAAGATCAAAAACCTCCCAAATACTTGACCCTGCACTTAGGCTTATTCATAGGCTGATTGCTAGCACCATATTAGGTAGAGGGACTAGTTCTGGTGCTGTGGGGAAATCTGAATTATTTATGTTATGGTGTGCATTTCACAAGGTCAAGGTTTCTCCTGGTTATTTCTTTTGTGAGCATGTGTTGCATATTGCCACTAAATCCATAGGTGACATTGTCCTGGCTGGGCTTATAACAGTTATAGCCAAACATTTTGGTTTTAACCCTGAAGAGCACCCAATACCAGCACTTGTGGACACTTTATATTTTGATGCTGCACACCTATCTAAAACAGGGTTCAGTTTGCCACATTCTGACATTGCACAACCTGCAGCAAAAACTGAGCCCATTGCACAACTAGAAGCCCAACCTTTTCCATCACCCCCACAGCACTCCACTGAACCTATCCCGCCCCCTCAGTCTGCACAAGAGCCCCCAGCAGCCTCTGCTCAGCCCATACCTCCTACAGCTGAACCTTCCTCATCCACAGCCCCTCCTGCATTCAATACTAAGGCCTTATTCACCTATCTTGAAAGGCTTAGTGATGACATATACTTTGTGGATAGGAAGCTTGACACTGGTCTTGATACACTCAAGGATCGTCATGATCAACTATTTGACCTTGTCATGGAAACCAGGGACAAGCAGAAAGAATTGAAGGAGATGGTGAAGCAACTCATGATCTTTCTGGGAATGCCACCTCCACCTCCATCACCTCCTCCAGCACCATCATTTAGACAGCAGGCAGCAGCCACCAGCCCCTTAGCAACATCCTTGGACAAGGGCAAAACAATAGAACTAGATTAGTTTTTGTTTTACTTTTGTTCCAACTTGTAGGACTTTTCCTTTGTAAATATGTTCAATCATTTATAGTTTGTTTTGAATTATGTTTGTTTGTTTTGAATTAGTTTGTTTTAAATTCTGTTTTTCTTGAAGTTTCATTGGATAGCTATTACATTAGTTTTCTTTGATTTTCATTGCACTTATTGCCCTTTTGTACATATTTGCCCATACTCTGTATATATTTCAATGCTTCTACTGCTGGTTGTACATTTCCCCCTTGCCAATCCTCATGCAGCAGCTTTTGTATACACTGCACAGGCTATGAATTTCCTTATGCAGATATTTTGCACAGCCTGTGCAACCCTTTCTGCTACTTATGCATAACTGCACAGGCTGCATTCCCCTTATGTAAATGTCCTGTATAGCCTATGCAACCCATATTGCCACTCATGCAGAACCGCACGGCTTATGCACCCTACTTATGCACATGTTCTGATAAAGACTTAACTCGCATAACTCATGCGACTTCTTATGCATCCCTTTATATCTTGAATTCTCCTCTGCCCCATACCAGGTAACTCTTTCTTTTTGCTCTTAATCTTTACAATTCCTGGTCAATATTATTTGCTTTGAGTTTTGGTTATCTACTAATTGAGACATTGAGGACAATGTCCAATTTTGAGTTTGGGGGTGCACATTCTGATTTTTTGGCTTTATTTTTCACATTTTGAGTATAGGAGCATCTCATCCCATTCTATTTACATATATTGTAAATATTTACATACACATCCATACATACATATACATAACACATTTACACACATATTATACATCACTTAGAAATTGTACACATTGCATACAAATAGACTTCTTCCATTTAGTTAATGCATTACTCATTTTTAGGAATCATGCATCATGCATTAAATTCTTTTGCCAAATCCCTTGAGTATTGAAAATGTGCCTATGAGAGTGATTTGACTCACCTTTTAGTTGGGTTTGTGGATTGAAAGTTTCCTAAAAGGTGCAAGATTTTGAAGTGTCTATCCCTTGCCTATATCTTCTTAGCCAAAAAGCCACCCAACTAGTCCTTTGGAGATTGGAATGCTTAGAGGGAGTTATTGGATATAAGGTAGTCAAATGATGTCTCACCAATCCTAGAACAAATTTTCTAAACCTTTCAAGGCGAAATACCAGCTTGTACTTGAAAAGAGAGATGATTAGGCATTCTTTGATTTAAACCTTCTCATTTTAAACCTTTGGCCCTTTTTCCTAATTAAAATTGACCTTTGAAAACCCCTTTGAGCCTTTTTATCCCTAATTTTTCTTGAAATCCTTATTGCTACCTAGCCAATGAACCAAACACTCCAACCCTTTTCATGAGAATAATATTGAATATTAGGTACACTTTCTAAAAAAAAAATAAAAAAAAAAAAGAAAAAATGCAATAAAAGGGAGAAGAAATGCTTGTCACCTTGTAAAAGTGCTAGTATATGTGCTTTTCACCATTGTCATTCAAAATGAAAGAAATCCACCCAAAGTATTAAAAGAAATGAGTTTGGGGGTAGCAAATTTTAGGGACAATCATCAAAAGAAAATACAAAATACAAGTTTAAAGAATCAAATGTCCCTCCATTTTTATGTGTTTTGTAAACTATGCTTGCACTTGACAATTCTCATTATGTATTTCTCTCCTCCATATATATATATATATATAAAGAAAAGGAAAAAAAGTATAATAAAATAAGAAATGTACCTTTTGTTGTCAAGATTGAAAATATTCTCATGCTTTGAATCCTTTTTACCCATTTTTCTTCTTAGCCTCATTTTTGAACCCCATGGCCCCATTACATCCCTAAAAAGACCTTTGATCTCTTGATAGTATTTGCTACATAAGTGGAGATAGGAATAGGGAATTTGCCTATGGGATTGGAAAATTATCCATTCATTCATTTAATTCCATCATTCTATATAGAGACACTATGACTATTGATTGTTCTAGAATTCCTTTTGAGCATGACTCTCTCTCTCTTTTGATTGGTTGGTTTGGGGATTTTGAATGATAATTGACTTGATGGCTAAGCGGTGAAAGCTTGGATAAGCATTAGATTCTTTGCATTTTGAAGGATGGGTATATGGATTGTTGGTATGGCTAAAGGTGTGTTTAGTTACTTTAATAGGTAATTTTCATAGCTCTTTGGATAAGGCACCCCTAAAAATTTTGCATTACATTTTAAAGTTTGCTTGAGGACAAGCAAAAGCTTGAATTTGGGGGTATTTGATGCATACATTTTGCATAATCATTTAGGTTTAATTTCATAGCCATTTTATTTGATTATTAGTCACTTTTAGCTAATTTCATTAGTTATTTAGTTAGTTTTTCATAATTGTCAATTTTGGATTAATTTGTATCTTTTACTTTGTTTTGTAGGAAAAATGGTGTTTTTGAAGGACTGAAGAGAAATTTTGCCATTGAGGAGTGACTTCTACAGCCAAAGATGTCAAAAACAAGTTTTCAAGATGAAATATGCATTGACCAAATTGTGCATAACTTGCCGCATAAGCTATGCAGATCTGCATAAGGAGAAAATCATCGTTCCAATACTGCCGAAATGTGCATAAGGATCGCATAGCTTATGCACATTCTCGCCTCCTTATGCACCTTCACGGAATTGTGCATAGCCTATGCACCAAGTCATGCGATTTCGCATAAGTGAACCAAAATCACTGAAATCGCATAAGGGATCGCATAACTTATGCAGGTCCATAAAGAGTTCATTAATGAGTCGTGTAAGATTCTCTCAGATAATTCGTCCTAGAACATACCATTTTAGGGCTCCATGTCAGAAAAATGCTATAAATAGTCTCATTTTCCCATTTTAGAGAGGGGGAGAAGGAGCAGAAAAGGAAAGAAGAGAAGAGAGGCAGAATTTGAGGAGTCACTTTCACCTTCCACATCATTTTTAACCAAGATTTGCAGATTTCTTTCTTTCCTTACATTTTTCTACATTTCTAGTGTTTAATTTCTTATTCCTTAGCTTAGATTAAAGCTTTATTTCCATTTAAACTCAATATATCTTGTAAGCATTATGGATAGTGAGTAGTTTTATTTTGATTCTGGAGTAAGGGTTGTAATATTTGAGATATTTTGTGGATTTTGATTGGGTAATCCATATTTTGTGGTCTTAATGAGTTTTATTCATTTCTTGTGTGCTTAATGACATGCTTAGTGTAGGATCCCATTAAGTGATGTTCTTAATCCATGGTTGAAAGAAGGAGAAGGCCTTGTGATAGATAATCAAGAAATTGGACTTAATTAACTTAGACCTAGAAATAGGCAAAGGATTAAGAGGATTCACAGATTAATTAAAGAACTTAATGGGTCTTAATTAATTCTAACTCCACGAAAGTAGGATTAGTTTGATTAAGGCACTCTTTGTCTCACTCGAAAAGGAATTCAAAGGATTTAAGAATTAATCTCCTTAAAACCCATAAGTTTCATAAGATTGGATAACCAATTTAAAATCCCAAAATAGCTCGAATATGAAATCCCGAACTCTGGAATCGCCTTTTTACCATTGTTAATTTCTAATCGAATTTAATTACTTGCCATTTTGAATATTGCCATATTTGAACTTGCTTATTTCAATTTGATGCAATTTTAGTTTAATTAATACATTGTTGAATAGATTATTAATTTTGCATACATAGATTTCACATTTTCAATACCCATTAATTCATTACTTTAATTTCAAAAATATTTCAATTTACTCAACTTTTTATATCAAAAATTCAATCATTAACACAACTCCTCGTGGGAACGATATCTTTTCTATACTACTTGTACGACCCGTGCACTTGCGGTAGGGACGCACCACCTATTAAGTGTAGAAATTGAGATTTTTGTAGAATTTACTGTTCATAAGGCAAATTCTGTAGATTTTACTGTTCACAGAGCAATTTTATAGAAATTGATACTGTTCACATGCATATTTGTGCAGAAATTACTGTTTATAGTAGAATTTAGTGCTTTCATTTTGTAAAAATAATGTATTTGTTCATGTTGGTCTTAATTTTGGGGTTAATGAAGTTTATGCAGTTGATATTTTTCATTTCAATTAAGTTTTAGAAACCAACAACTATTTTTGAAATGTATTTTTAAGTTGCAGCACTGTTCATACTCTTTTATTTACTCTGCTAAAAACTGCACAGTTTGGTGCACAGCTTATGCAGTTTTACTGCTACTTACCGATTGTGCAGAAAACACTGTTCACAATGCACATTTCTACAGAATTTCTGCAGAATTTACTATTTATGATAGTTTTTGCACAGCCCATGCACTAACTTATGCAGCAACTCATTTCTAAGAAATCCATCCACCTTAATAGCATTATTGAGGCACTTTTCAACCTTAATTGTTTCCAATTACTAATTTTTATTCAAGGTAAATTTTGTCACTTTTTGTAACAAGATATACATCATTGCTATCACAAGTAAATTTTATTTTTATTTTAACACTGTGGGATATTTCATATCTATTTTATGCACTTACTTATTTTAGTCCTTACTTGTGATTTATTAATTTATTGCACTTTTATGCACCAACTTTTTGCATCCCATCCCATCTTTGCATTTATTTTGACATTGAGGACAATGTCCACTTTGAGCTTGGGGGTGTATATAAGATTTTTACTTATTTTTGCTTTAAAATTTTTTTTTTAGCATTTTAGTCTAAGTGTATTTCATTTCATACAATACATACATCATACATTCATATTGTAAATATTTTATACACACATACATACATACCATACTTCATATAGGAACCATATGGAAAATTTGCATATAAATTTCTTATGTTTAGTTAATGCATTCATTTTTAGGAACCGTACACATGCATTCATAAAATAAAATTTTTGCCAAGTCCTTTGAGTTATGAGAAGTTGCTTATAAGAGCGATTTAACTCACCTTTGGTTAGATTTGTGGATTGAAAGTTTCTTAAGAGGTGCAAAATTTTGAAGTGTTTATCCTTTGCCTACATCTTCTTAGCCAAAAAGCCACCCAACTAGTCATTTGGAGATGAAAGTGTTTAGAGAGAGCTATAGGATAAAAGGTAGTCAAGTGATGTCTCGCCAATCCTATAATAAATTTTCTAAACCTTTCGAGGCAAAATACCAACTTGTACTTGAAAAGAGAGATAATTAGGCATTCTTTTATTTAAACCTTCTCATTTTAAATCTTTGGCATTTTTCCTAATTAAAATTAACCCTTGCAAACCCCTTTGAGCCTTTATATTTCTAATTTTTCTTGAAACCCTTATTGTTACCTAGCCAATGAACCAAACACTCTAACCCTTTTCATGAGAATAATTATTTATAATATTAGGTACACTATAAAAAAAAAGAAAAAAATAATAAAAAAAGGAGAAAGAAAAAAAAAATAATAAAAGGAAGAAGAAATGCTTATCATGATGTAAAAATGCTAGTATGTATGTACTTTTCATTATTGTCATTTAAATTAAAAGAAATCTACCCAAAGTAATTAAAGGAAATGAGTTTGGGGGTGGTATTTTTAGGGACAATAATCAAGAGAAGATACAAGATACAAACTTAAAGTATCAAAGTGTCTCTCCATTTTATGTATTTTGTAAAATATGCTAGCAATTAAAAATTCTCATTGTGTATTTCTCTCCTCTTTTTATATAAAAAAAGGAAAGAGAAAAAAAAAGAAAGAAAAAGAAAAATTATAAAAAAAAGAGAAAAAGAAAAAAAGAGATGAAAAAAAAAGGTAATAAGAGGTGTACCTTATGTTTTCAAGATTGAAAATATTATCATACTATGAATCCTTTTTACCCTTTTTCTTCTTAGCCTCATGTTGAACCCCATAGCCCCATTACATCCCTAAAAAGACATTTGATCTCTTGATAATACTTGCTACATTAGTGGAGATAGGAGTAGGGAGTTTGCCTATGGGATTGAAAATTCATTCATTAAATTCTATCATTCTATATAGAGACACTTTGGCTATTGATTGATCTAGAATTCTTTTTGAGCATAACTTTCTCTTTTGATTAGTTGGTTTGAGAATTTTGGATGATAATTAACTTGATGGCTAAGCGGTGAAAGCTTGAATAAGCAATAGATTCTTTGCATATTGAATGATGGGTATATGGATTGTTGGTATGGCTAAAGGTATGTTAAGTTACTTTAATAGGTGATTTTCATAGCTCTTTGGACAAGACACCCCTAAAAAATTGTATTATATTTTAAAGTTTTCTTGAGGACAAACAACAATTTGAGTTTGGGGTTATTTAATACATGCATTTTGCATAGTTATTTAAGTTTAATTTCATAGTCATTTTATTTATTTGTTAGTAACTTTTAACTAATTTTATTAGTTATTTAGATAGTTTTTCAAGATTGTCAATTTTTGAATTAAATTATAATTTTTACTTTATTTTGTAGGTAAAATAGTGTTTTTGAGGGACTAAAATGAAATTATGTCAGAGAAGAGTGATTCTTATAGCTAAAGATGTCAAAAACAAAGCTTAAAAGTTAAAGAATGCAAAGTGGCCAAAATGTGCATAACTTGCCGCATAAGTTGTACAGTTCTAAATAGGAAGAAGAAGCAATTTTCAAAACCTGCTGAAACCTGCATAAGTTACTGCATGACTTATGCATACTTACTCATTGCTTATGCAGCTTCACAAAAAACTGTATAACTTATGCAGTCTCACACTTTGCTTATGTAGTTTCACGGAAGAGACAATCAAAATAGCCAAAATCTGCATAAGCTATTGCATAACTTATGCAGATCCATTCTTTGCTTATGCAGCTTCATGCAGAGAGCCCTAAACATGCCAAAAACTGCACAAGGCCTTGCATAACTTATACAGTCTACTTATGCAGTTTCATAGAAGACTCCAAAGCTTGAAAAAACTGCACAACCAACTTGCATAACTTATGCAACATCATGGGAAGCACCTGGAACCATCAATTTTGCATGGAATCTGCATAAAAAACTTGCACAACCTGTGCAACTCTTCATAATGAGCTAACAGAAGATTCCCTTATGTGAACTTCACCTCAAACACACCATTTAGGGCTACTTGTCAAAAAGATATAAATAAATCCTTATCTCATTTCAGAAAGGGAGAAAAAAGAAGAAGAAAGTGGAGAGAGGCAGAGAAAACGTCAGAAAACAGAGCAAGGGGGCGCCACTTCCCTTTTCTAGATCAGATTTTACTTCTTCTTCTTTTCTTCACCATTTTCTACCTTTCTTATATTGGGTTTCTTAGTTCTTAGCATAGTTTCAAGTTTTATTTCTATATTTACTCAAAATTTCTTGTCATTATTATGAATAGTGAGTAGTTTTTCAATAGATTCTGGAATTGGGATATAATATTTGAGATATTTTGTGAATTTTGATTGGATAATCCATATTTTGTGATTTAATGAAGTTTTATCCATTTCTTGTATGCTCAATGACATGCTTAGTGTAGGATCCCATTAAGTATTATTTTTTAATCCATGGTTGAAGCACCGAAAGTAGAAAACCTTGTGATAGATAATCAAGCAATTGGACTTAATTAACTTAGATCTAGAAATAGACTAAAGATTAAGAGGATTTAAAGATTAGTTAAGGAATCTAATGGGTCTTTATTAATTTTAACTTTACGAAAGTAGGATTAGATTGATTAAGACACTCTTTGTCTCACTCGAAAGAGTATTCAAAGTATTTAAGAATTAATCTCCTTAAAATCCATAATTTCTATAAGATTAGATAATCAATTTAAAAATCTCAAAATAGCTTGAATATGAACTCTCAAACTCCGGAATCGCCTCTTTTATCACTGTTAATTTTTAATCAAATTTAATTGCTTGCCATATTTCAATTTGCTTATTTTAATTTACAGCAAATTTTGTTGAATCTTTATATTATTAATTAGATTATTAATTTTGCATATATAAATTTCATACTTCCTTCAATACATATCAATATAATGCTTTAATTTTAAAAAATAGTTTAAATTAGTTAATTTTTATATCAAAAATTTAATCACTAATATAACTACTCGTGAAAACGATATCTTTTCTATATTACTTGTACGATCCATATACTTGCGGTTGGGCTACATCAATCGGAGATTGTATTTATTAAATTATATTTAAAAAAAAAATGAGAATCTCTCAAACACTTCTGAATTATGTATTTTGTATCTTGCATTTTAACCCAGTTGTAATAAATCCTTTTTAATGGTTTTTAAGTCACAATAATCCCTCATCTTAGCCGAACCAAATGCAAAGAACTAATCTAACAGGCTTCTCAGACTGCAAATCATGATAGAAATACCATACTTGTATGTGCATATTTTTTATGATATTCTGTAGAAGCCCAGTTCTAGCACACCCGGGTGTTGTAATACTTAATCCCACGTCCTGGGTTATAATTTTCAATTGTTGTTCATTTGCTAATTGGAAGAGAACGCAGAACATAGGCATCATATGATAATAAACACAGAACCTTAAGTGTTTCCTCTTACCTGTTCATGTCCATCTTCATATTCAGGAAGGAGTTTCAGAAAAAAAAAAAAAAAAAAAAAAAGGAAAGCTAGTCTTTTTATGCTTACAATTTGAAGGGTGTCCTTGCATGAGTTCGTGTATTGAATCATGCACCACAAGGAGCGAGGAGAGAGAGAGAGAGAGAGATGGACGGTGGTATTTTGTCAGGCACTAGTAGCTGGTTGAGGAAAAGGAGATTGCCTTTGGCGACCTTCATTATTTTATGTACAAAAAATGAAAATATAGGCGATAAGAGGAGAGCCACACATTTAGATTCGCATCATGTCAATAAATAAAAAAAATAAGTAATTCAGACTGAGATTAGATCTTCCCCATTGCGAGTTTGAAGATGCTCATCGTGTCATTGAAAAAGAATATCTTCTCCACTCCCAAATGCAATCTTTTCAGGATACATTCGAATGATGAAAAGAGAGAATAATACCCTCATTTGCCCTAATAGAAAAAAACATAATCATAATGATAAGGATTCTCTTGGGGTTTATGGTGGTAGTGGAAAGGCAAACCGCAATATTCCTTTTTTATCGCTTGGGAGGCGCAGGACATGATAAAATTAATTAATAAAAGGACCTAATACCTTATTTTAAATATATATATATATATATATATATATAAAATTAATCCATGTTGTAAAAAAAAAAAAGATTTTGGACGGTGGATATATAAAGCCAACAATCGTATTTACACGTTGGTGCTAGGAACACACGTGGCAATTTTTCTATGGATCCACTAGTCCTAACTAATTTGCTTAAGTTCATCAGCCCCATGGTGTGTGCCGTTCAATTCATAGCTCACCTCACCATTTTAATTGGAAATGATTTATAATAAATAATAAAAAAATAGGATTTATCAATTAGATGAAATTATGAATAAAATAAAATAGAAATGCAGATCGAGGAATAAAATGTTTCTGGGTATGATTAATAATCAAGTGTTTATAATTTGTAAGAGGATAAATAACAATCTTTCCAAATCTTTTGAAAGCGAAAAAAGCTTGATGGCCTGAAGTCACTTCTACGCCAAACCCATGTGTAGCTTTCAATCAGAAGCCGACCAATAGTTTCATGAGCACATTGAAACGAGAAAAGAGGAAAATAATAATAAAAAAATATATATTTTTTTTGAAAAAAAGGGAATATTACAAGATGATGGAATATGGGCTCTTTCAGGCGCTTAAAATGATGTATGAAGAGGAGGAAATGGTGGGGGGTCTGTGATTCTGTGAGCTAAAAAGTAAAGCTTTCAAGAAAAGAAAAACAGCACAAATCCAGAGGAAAGGGTGAAGAAAAAAAGATGGATAGAGTCCATTAATGCTGTATGCTGTACTGGGGTACCAGACATACTCCAAAAGCAAGCGAAATTTCGGATCTTTTTTGGCTTTTGCCATTAAATTCATCAATTCCCTTTCTCAAGGTGCTTCTAGCGCTTTTATTTCCACTTTGATTTTGCAATAATTTCCCAAGATCTGCAAATTTAAGCCACCAAGCTTTCTTGAGTCACAGCTTCAAGAACCAATCTGTGTGTGTTACGCAGAGAGAGAGAGAGAGAGAGAGAGAGAGAGAGAGAGCAATCGGGGCAAGGCATGGAGGTGGGTCAGATGCAGAGAACATGGGTTGAATATACAAAGTCCTTGTTTAGGGAGGTAAAGCACTGGAAATGTAAATCAGTTTTTGTTCTTATATTTCTTCTTGTACTTGATCTCTTGTGTGTTTTTTCCCCTTCTTTTTGGTTCTTTTGTTTAATTCGTGTTGGGTATCCTTTTTTTGTTCTTTTTTTTCCCCCTTCTTCGGGTGGATGAAGGGTTTTCTGGACGGTCAGTTTACACAGCTTCAGCTACTGCAAGATGAGAGCAACCCAGATTTTGTTGTTGAAGTGGTGTCTCTCTTCTTTGAAGATTCTGAGAGGCTTCTTAATGATCTCACTAGAGCTTTGTAAGGATTTTTCCCTCCTTCCAATTCCCCCTCCCCGTCCGAACTTTCTCATCCGAGACTGCTTTGTTTTATTTAGGCTTCACTGTTTGTGATGGTTAATTCTAGCTGACTGCTGGTTTTTTCTTTGGGTTTTTCTTGACTTCTTTTGTAGAGATCAGCAAATTGTAGACTTCAAAAGGGTTGATGCCCATGTGCACCAGTTGAAGGGTAGCAGCTCCAGGTATATGTTGCTTTGCACTTTCTTTGCTGTCTTGTTGAGCCATTGGCTTCTACCTACACTACACTTTTAGCACTGTTTGAACTTTTATCCATCTTGTGTCCGAGATTGAAGTCTTGAGCCACATTTTATGACCAAGAAAGTCCAGTGAATCTCAAAAAAAAAAAAAAAAATGTATACATTTCAGATCGGACCCAGAGTAGAAAGTAAGATATAGAGTTACATGTTTCCTGTTTAGCTCATTTCTTGTTTGATGAGAAAAGAAACTGGGCTTCTTTCTGTTGAACAGCATAGGTGCACAGAGGGTTAAAAATGCCTGCATTGCTTTCCGCAACTTCTGTGAGGAGCAGAACTCTGAAGCGTAAGCTATTCTACTCTCCCTCATTCACCTTCACCTAGTTTCTTTTTTTAAAATCCCCCTCCTTCCAACATGTATATATATTTTTTTCTCTCTTATTGTGTCTTTTTTTTTTTTTAAGTCTCTCTTTTGTGTCTGAGGATATGAATTTTGGGCCATGAAATCTTTGCATTATTACATATATTAATTACCAAGTTGTTGGATGCATGAATTTCAGGTGCTTGAAATGCCTGCAACAAGTAAGGCAAGAGTATTGTCTTGTGAAAAACAAGCTTGAAACTCTAATCAGGGTGAGTAGAGAATGATGCTTTGTTTAAACTACAAGTTATTTTGTCTAAAGAAATCTACTCGTCAAGTCTATATTCATTTTTGTTTCTTAAAATGTTGAATATGGTTTATTGCAGCTGGAGCAACAAATTGTGGCAGCTGGTGGGTCAATTCCAATTGAAGAATTGAGTTTTCAAGGTTATAAAGTGAAATTGTGAGGATCACTGTAGAGAAACTCTTTTTTTTTTTTTTTTTTGGTTTTGTGTCTCACTTGTCTTTCACCGTAAGGTTCTGTTTAATTAATGGGGTTTGTGCTTTGTATGAGTTATGTGAAGATAAAGATTCTCATCTATTGCCACTTCTCATTATGATCTTCAAGAGAACCTTTCCTGTTTATGCTTCTCTTATATTTATTACTTGTTTTCTAATCTTTTATTCTTTATATTATCTATAAATATGACTTTAGTGGAGAAATATTCTGTCAGCTGATAGTAGAATATGGAAGTGGATTTTTAACTTTGCTGATTCAATCTGCACCATTGATGTGGTTCATGAGTTAATTTTGACATGCATTCACCTGATGCATTCCTAGGATCCTGTTAGTTGGAATGCCACAATTCTTAAATTCAGCTAAATTTTGAGTTCCTTGTAATCAGCTTCATCTGCAAATTTGAATTCTTGATCACCATCTTTTTTGTAATCATGGATGTGATGATTAATTTGGTGGGTATAATGGGAAGTGGGGAATTGATCTCCCTATTACTGTTCCTTGTCTTGGGAAGTCTAACCAACTTTATATGCATATGAGGGTGCATCCCACAGGCCACAGTTATAGCAGTTGTCTATGGACACAAAAATCAGAAAAAGAAGAAGAAGACGCTCAAGCAGCCAATGCTTTTTATAAATGTAGGGTCCTGGAATACTCAAATCAATGACAAAGATTTGATTCCCAAGGTCAGTAGGAATCTGTTGAGGCTGTCTGTTTTTGTCTGCTGCTGCACAGACGTGGAAGTGGTGATGTGAGATTCTCCATATCTTTCTTTGCTATTGCTTCTCATTATAAATTTCCAACATTATGATAAGTCAATTACCAGTACCAAATCACCAAATATTTTTTTGGCAAAATATTCAATTTAGCCTTCTTAGGTAAGTTTAATTAAATTCATTTTTTAATCTTTTGTCCAATTTAGTATAAAAATTTTAATTTAAACTTCTTAATTTTTTTTCCAAAAATAAAAGAAATTAAGAAATTTTTTATATTAAATCAAGAAATTTAATCTAAAAAATTTTTTACTTTTGAATTAAATTGAATGAAAAATTTAAAATGGGCTTAATTGAACTTTAAGCCTAATGTTTTTAGTCGTTTCAAAATGAATGCCAATTGTGTTTGGCAGCTGACCCGGCCACAGTTTGGTTTTAGTTTCGGATCAAAATCAGTATAAAATTGAATTGTCGCTCGGGTTTTAATCAAATTGAATGGTCAAGTTTCTTTAAAAGGGAAAAAATGGGTTTTAACCCAAAATCAAATAGATCAGCTCTAATTTGAATCAAACTTAATTTTAATCAATTTAATTTTGATTAATTTAGATTCGATTTTGATTGTAAATGGGATTGATTTCGAACCGGCCACCTCTTGTTGGGAAGAGGGAGTGAGGTTTTCTTGACAGCTCAACCAACAATAATGTAAATCCATGTAGAAATACACAAAGTGAGAAGATTATGAGTAAAAGAAAAGTCTATTAAGTGTTAATTAGTGATAAGGTCAATCTAAACAAATCTTAAGAAGCATCTTTGACTGAGAAAACTTTAGCAAATTAACAATGATGTTTGATTTAGAAATCTACAGTTCCATGTTTTTAACCTTTGCTTTATTGAGATGGCCTGCTTGAATGAGTACAAATCAAATATTGAATAGTCTCCTTCAAAGGATGTCATCATTTTTACTTTTATTAATCATGTTGAGAGTTTGGCAAGCTTGATTTTGAACCATCTTGCTAGTTCGGGACTGGCATAAGTCTCCGGTCACAATAACTTTAATGATACTCAAATTGAAGTTGAATGACTTTAATGAAATAACCATAAAGTTTGGTGACTTAGTGATAATAAAAATCAAAGCCATGCATGAACATCTTCATATTTTTCTAGTGTTTACAGGTCGAACATTTCTAACTTGAACTATGGGATTGCAGACAATTTTATTCCGACAAGAGAATCAAAGAAGTAACTTTTCAATGGTATGTCTTCATGTTTCCTAAGCTATTTCTTTTTCTAGTGATAAGAATGAAACTTTTGTATCTTACCAGGAAATCGAGCAACTTTCTGCTATAAGAATAATTAGTCCAATCCATTACTATGATTTCAAGAATTTGGTTGTGAACTCCACATTCTCCTCTGCTCCTCGAAGCTTCCTACGACAGCGGATTGGTTCTTAACTCCCAATTGCATTGCAAAAACATCATAATATACTACAGGGTCTACACTTTCCAATATTTTCACCAATTTTCCTTGTTTTTCATCCACCACAATTTGTCCATCTTTGGATTCAACACCTTCAGCTAGGACCTTAATGGGCTTGATTTGCAAGATAGGATTCAGCAAAGGATCCCCGGCCAAGACCACTGCACCAAGAATTTCCCCCAAGAATGTATCCTGCAGAATAACATCGTTCAGTAATATCAGCAAAAACAGCAAGCAGGAAAGCCAAGAACCAAGATAGTAATTAATGATAAAGCAGTTGAGATTTTTCTTTTGGAATTATACTATTTCATGGTATAGTACTGAAAGAACATCAGGCTAGTTATCAGATTTTTTTTTTACCATGTGATGGTATCTGTGGTGAGTTTGTTGCAACCGGTAAAGCCTTGACAGCAAACGGAGGGCAAACAATGCCTCAGGGGTCCTGTTCGTCTTTCGCAGCTTTTGTAGGATCTTGGAGAATGAACTTGTTTTGCGTTGGGCGTCGAGTGGAATGAGTGTAATGTCCAGGGATGACTCAAAAACTATCTTTGCTGCCAAGGGGTCAAGATAAATGTTCATTTCTGTATATTCATTAGAATGGATTGTCAAGACATTTCCCTTGTCCAAATTGCCATGGCTAATGTGTCCTCCAACAACAGACACATCCTGCAATGAAAATTGAAACCACTTTAATGTGTTATATCTAAACTTCACTGCAACGTAGCTATGTGTGCACAATTTGCAGATGATATCTTCACCAGGCAGTCTTAACAGAATGTTTTGTTCCTGAACTGACAAGTCCACTGACCTGAATCACAGAGCTTGAATTTTTCCTTGACAGGATAATCTTTGCTAAATTAGTCAATGGTCCATTGGTTAATATGCTAATCTTAGATCCTGGTTCCAATTTTTGCACTACGGACTCCCAAATTTCGAGTGCTAGAGGCTGTCTAAGTTCAGGGTGATCTGTGTCGCGAGGAGCTCCAAATTTTGCAGAGTTTTCTGCAGTATACCTTGACAATAAAAAACAAATTTTGAGTACTACACTATTCAAGCAGAAAACAGAATATCACGAACAATATCCACCACCAACAAAATTGTACCTTCTGGGGCTTCGTGGCAGATTTCGCGCAAGCCCATATAGGGTGTCTGAATCCAAAAATCCACCACTTCCATGTGGGATGGCCTTAACATACTTGCAGTCTCCAGCAGCAGAGAAAATTGGTTCAGATTGGTTGAATGCAAATACATCTCCAAGACCAACTGGAATATCATCACGACCCATCATATGCAGTAAATCATAAACTACATCGATAGTTGCAGCATTCGCCCAGCCGGTTGGACTCACAATAATAGCCTGGAGGAAAACAGCAACAGGTGGCAAATTCAATTTAATGTTTTGCCTTGTGAATGAAGCAGAATAGCTTAGTTTCCAAGTTTAACATGCATCTAATTTTAGATAGAAAATGAGAAACATCACTTGCCTTGAGGTTGATCACTTCTACAGGTAATTTAAGAAGGTAGAATAGAGCAAGAAAATCTCCAGCACTCATATCCATGTCGAAGACAACTGGTTTTCCCAGTTTCTTGCTTCTAAAATCTGGTTTGTAATGAACTTCTTTGTAAAAAGGAAATTGTGTTGTAAAATTGAACCTCCCAGTTTTTTGAGGGTGATTTAGAACCTTCACCAAAAAAAAAAAAAGCGATTTCTCTGCATATCAAGCATCCAATAATTGAAAGCAATAAACAACAAGAATTTTAGAAGAAAAATTAGTAATTAAATGAACTTACATCCAAGAAACTCTTGAAATATGCTCTGTCAAGTTTACTACTAGTGTCTGGGTTGCGTTTTGCTCTCGTAGCAACGAGAACACGTACCCCCTGCGAACCTGTTACCTCCTTTGTATAGCCATCCTGTCCCCAGTAAGTGAAAAAAAAGGTCCAAGATTATGAAAAATTTGAAGAAGGGAAAACATCAGGCAACTCTTCATGCTATAAATTACTTTAATTACCTTAACAAGCTGAACGAGATATCAAGCATTTAGAGGTGTATGTTTTATATAGTTACCTGGCATCTTCCCTTCCCATTCTGCACAACGCAGAATGGATCTCGGAGGTCTGTCTGAACATGACCACTGTGAACTCCACCTTTCTTTAGATTAAACACTGGAACTTTACGGCCATCAAAGAATGGATTTGAACCATCATATATCCCATAAGGTTCATTTGAAGTAACTACGGTTATGTTCATATATTCCATTTCAGCAAACTCATTTTCTCCATTTTGGTTATGCAAATTACGCATGATAGAAACTGCTACACCAGATGTAAATGAATCCCACATGAAATAGCTCTGCAAGAAGTTCACTACATTATTGGCCTCATAGGAAATGTTTTTGAGAATGGAACTTGCATAAGACGTTGAATAAAGAAACATCTTAAAGAAAATACCGTATAAAATTGGTCATCAAGCCAAGTGTCACGAGCCATTTTCAAGGACTGGAAGCAATATTGTGCCTCGTATGTATGCTGGCTGTTCTCAAATGTCTCAAAGAAATCTTCATTTATAGGAATTGTATTTGTTGCATCCAGGGGCACCAGGGTGACTGGTATTCCAGAATGGATCACCTGAAATAAAAGCATTAGTGTGTCACTGCCTTTTGCAGGCAATCTTTAGTGTTCATAATTGGAAAAACTTGCCGAGGATCATAGTTTCCTAAACAGTTTCTATGTGTTGCTTGCCTGGTATGCAGCAAAAGGATCTCCAAAGATATTAAACTCAGCATAAGGATTGCTAGTGTAGTCTGTGAACAGATTTCCGAGGTCACAGCACTGTCTTGGCTGGCAAGATGAACTGGAATTTTTTGCGCAACAACCCGTTGGGTTTCGACACCTCACACCACCTCCCATTATATATATATGCTTAACATTCTTCTTTAGGTGTGGATTGTTCATAAGGAAAATGGCAAAATTTGTATGAGCTCCTATTATGAACACAGTAATAGGACCTGCAGATATTTTGTCCATCAGCACTTGCTGGGCAGTAGGTTGTCGAAGAGGAGAATATTTCCTTCTACCCTGGTTTATGAACAGAATCTGTGAGCTCCTTACAAATATTATAACATGAAGTAAAGGACATGATGAATATTATAACATGAAGTAAAGGACATGATGAATATTATAACATGAAGTAAAGGACATGATGAATATCCGAATCAATTGAATGAGAGATTCAACTATTTTCGGGGGAAAAACAATGAATATTCAAATCAGTTCAATAAGAGATTCAGCTATTTATAGGGGGAAAAAGATAAGTATCCGAATCTGTCTAGCGTCGTTGAAGCAAACTTTTGTTTAAGCCAGACTGATTTGGGTACTTAAAAGGACATCTCTTAAAATCTAGAACTTGAATTGATTTTAGCTGTTGGAGCTTAGTTCCACGGGAAATTCTGATATGGACTACGAACTTAAAAAAAAAAAAAATCCAATTGCATACCTGTGGTAGGAAAGCTTTCCTTACTCCATAATTGGTATCAATATCTAGCCTTCCTCCAAGACCTAAAGGAATAGCTTGTCTGTATCTACAGCCTCCTGCTGTTGAATTTCCCTATTTAATATCCATAGATATAAATAACTTAACCAGTGTACAAGAAATTGAGAATAATGTGACATTTACTAATCAAGCATGCAACTTTCTTCTTCTTCTTCTTCTTAGATTGAAAAAGGGTGCTAGCTTGAATTCACCTGTTCAATTATAGGAAGATATCCACCAACATTTGGAAGTATAGTACCATCTTCTAGTATTCCACCCTCACCTCCCACTCCAACCGGTATATCGTCGCGGTCCATCATGTAAAGAATGTCATAGATTTGGTTCACAGCATGCCCTGCATCAGTCCATGCATTTGCATTGATAGTAATTGCCTGTGCCAGGATGATAACTAGAGTCACTAAATCTTTCTGGTAATGCCAGAAAAGCTGCCTTTGTACAGATAGATTTTCTTTCAAACTAGGATAAGTTAAGTAGCTGAAATCCATAAAAGAGGAGGGAAAAAAGGACTTGAAAGGTGCATTTTAACATTCTGCATATCCAATAAGCACATAACACTTTTGACAGAACGATGAGCTGATTCGATTAGATAAAACTATCTGAGTTAATCCTCACAGAGTAAAAGCTAATAGTAGTACAAGCAACAAGTTGCTGCAACCAAATTTTAAATGATGATTTCAGGAGTAATTTAACCATTGCAACAATTCAATCATGATTCAAAATTGTAAAATTCCTACACATGTTTCATTAAATGAGCAAAAGCTGAAGAGAATCTGATCTGTAAAATTGTAAAATCATCAGAACGTAAAGACTCTCACCTCCAAGTCAAATTCTGATCTGTTAAGCTTCAAGATGTACAAAAGAGCAAAGAAATCATCGGTATCTACATCTGTATCCAGAAGAATCCGATGTGGCCTACCCTCCACAGTATGCAAATTAGCAGCAGCAAGTCCAGTGATCAATACAAAAACCACCCAGAAAGTCCTCTGCAATAACATTTTCTGTATTCCAATCACAAACTTCAAGAATATATTCACTGCAAACCTGCAAACTGTTTCATCCATATGAGTCTTGAAGAAAAAAAGAAGAGCAAAAAAAGCATAGAGTAATAAGAAACTGCTCAGAAGGATACAAGAGAAGACTAAGACTAGGTAGCTGGAGTTGAAAATATTTAAGATATAAAATGGTTCACATGTGAAGGATTACAATAAATATGGCATGGCAGCAATCAAAGAGAAGAGACAAAGGAGAAGCAATTATATGTTCATTACCAGTACTGGAATAGATTATTGGAATACGAAATCCCAAGAAGAAGAAAAGGGTATCATTATCTTATAACAAGAAAAATGATTTAATTTGAAAAGGTGATGAATGTTCATGGGGCTGGCCTGGTCAATTTTTAGTTGTATTACTCTTGGCATACCATCTGAGGCTACTGGTAATTGATTCTATTCCTAGTTTGCTCTTTTTTGTTATTAATTTCCAAATCAGGATTGGGCAGAAATGTAATGTAGAATCTGAGTTTTCCACAAATCAATGGCTGCAAAATCAAGCAAATAAGCGGATATGCTGTAAGTGCGGATTTCAGGTATGAATGACTTGCGTTGTAACACTCCAAAATTCTAAATTTTATTATTTTATAAGTATTATTGATATTTTAATTTTATTTAAATTTTAAGAAATTATTTGAGATTTTTCGGATTTTAAAAATCGGGTTCGATTTTCCGAAAATATAAACTTTGATGATTTTTAAAAATTAATTTAAAGACCATGTGGTAAACTAAAAATATATTTGGAGTCTACGAATTTTTCTGAGTTTTCTGAAATTTTTTTCGGAATTTTTGAACCTCTTTTTTTGTCCCAAAGCAGAGTAAAAATTTAAAATTTTGTATCCTAAATCGAACCGGCCAAATCGAACCGGACCGGATCGGACCGTTCGAATCGGACCGGCCTTTTCTTTTTCTTCCTTCTTCCTCCCCGCGCGTCCCAACCCCTCTCCCCTTCTCTCCCTTTTTCTCTCTCCTCCCTCCTCCCCTTGCCGCGCCGCCGCCTCCCCTGCCACCCCAGCCGTCTCAGTCCACCGGCCGCCGCCTGGAACGCCGGAAAACGGCGGCCGAAGTGGAGCGACGCACGCGCGCGACCGTTCGTCTTCCCGGCCAAAAGCCGGCTGATCTGGCCACCAATCGGATCGGGTCTTGTGTCTAAACTCATCTACTCGTCGAGAGCTTTCCATAGACACTAAGAACACCGAAATCCATCGAGCGGTTTGTCCAATTTTTGCTCGGGAAGTTTACAAACCGTAAACCCCACGAGGAAACCAAGAGTACCAGAGCGCTCCACTCGTCGAGAGCTTCGCGGGGATATAAAGTTCAAAATTTTCCGACACCGTTTTTCGATGGGTCCCACGGAATTTCGCAGTATTTTTCTGAGCATTAAATGAGCTTAGAAAATTCCGTAAAAATTTTATACTAACCCCCGTATTGTGGGCTTCGTGTAGGTATCCTCAATTCACGAAAATTCGATAGTTGTCCGGGTCTGTGAATTTTTGGCCAGACAGACCCACTACCGGAAAAGTCTCCGAATTGGATCGAGGTTTTGGCTACCCCCCCCCCCCCATTGTCAGACGTCCCGAGCGCGTTCCCTAAGTCGGAATCAGCAAAGGTAAACCCGAACCTAATTTTTTCGTAATTTTCTAGTGCTTAAATAGGATTAAAAAAATTCATAAAATATTCGTGGTAGCTCAGAAAATTATGATTCTTTTTGCAATAGCCTAGTAATATTGCTAAGGACCGCGGGGCAAAGTTTTAGAATTTTTAGAGCTTATTTGAGCAGTTTTTGCAAAAATGATTAATTATAAAGACTAAATTGAAATTTTACATATTGTGATGGGTGACTGATTTGATGGGCCCAGGAGCGGCTGTGTGATGTGATTGAGTTGTAGATATATGGATTGTGAATATAGAAGTGTCTTTTGAGTCCTTTTGCAGGTTGGGTAGGTCCTAGGTATAGGGGAGACTCTGCCGGATTTTCGGCACGGCTTAGGACGTATTTGGTCTTTTCATGATTTGTATTGAGTCAATTGTATTAAATAATTGTAATGTAATTGTCATGTGAGCCAGGACAGCCTTCTTCCTTCGCCCAGCCGCCACAGTGACCATTGTCAAGTCTGTGAGTAAAATATTAATTTTAATTGTAATTTCGATATTATTATATGTTCAAGCATGCCCATATATCACTTATATGCATATATCTATGTAGATAAACTCTAGGCACGATTTATGTTGCATTAATAACTGTAAAAGTGCCATGGATGTTGTTGTGGTAATTTGGAGCAGTGTGCGTGCGTTGGCGTGCTTGTGATGTGGTGTGGACTATGGATAGGACGGGTAGTCACGGCTTGAGATCTTCGCTGGGACCTGATCCTTCGGGGTAGTCATGGCTTGAGTTCTTCACTGGGAGCCCCGATTTGGTATATTAAGCGAAAGTCCGGCTTGAGTTCTTCGCTGGCACCAGGTTGGATTTAAGAGAGCTGTATAGGGGATCAGCTCCCGTATATTATGATTGATATTACTGGGTGTGTGAGTGCTCCAAATTACCTTTTTGCTGTTATGATGTGAAGTTATTGCTGATGTTGCATTTCACTCTACAGGGTGCATTAGTTTTAGATAGTTATAGAGATTATGGTTAAAATTGATATTTTACTCTCTGAGTCGAACGCTCACTCCTGTTCAATAATTTTTTTCAAGCTACAGGAGGATTTTATTGTGGTTAACCTGCTTTTCTCCTTCGCAGGTTGTTTATCAATAATTGTGTAATTTTATTTACTCCTAGAATTTTCGCATGTGTTAGAAGTATTTAAATGATTCGGGTCTGTAATATAAATTGTTATGTGGACCTGTAAAATTATTATATTCATGTTTGATGGGCTGGATGAGGGAGCTGAGCTCCCATTTATCTTTATGTTGATGTGAGTATGTGGAGGGTGAGCTGAGCTCCCCAATTGATGATATATTTTGTTTACAGGTCGGGTGAGTCAAAAACTCCCCGTTGAAAGGTTCACTTTATAGCCAGACTCTGTCCGGTTGATTTCTTGAAATTGGGCCCAAATGGGCCTTAGAGTTGAATTAATGAATAGTTAGGCTTACTACGGGCCTCAGGGGCTTTAGGCTGGCCTAGGTCCTCGTGCTGGTCCGGCCCATAGGTTGGGTCGTGACAAATGTGGTATCAGAGCTTACGCTCCAGATTCTTAGGGAATGTTCATCTAAAGTGTTGGGAAGAGTCTACTAGGAGTCACATGCCGAAAATAGGGTCCACATTCGTCTTGCATTGTCATCTTTGCTTCTAATTTCTGCTTCATTTATTGTGTATAAATATGAGTTTATAGAGCTGTGTAATGTGTAGTTTTGAATTTTGTGGGCTAATGCTGCTGAATTTCAGGAAAATGCGTAGAAGCAGGAGAGCTGCACGCACTGAACCGGATGTGCTGACGAGGTGTCGGCCACGGGATGAGGTGTCGATGAGATGAGGCGCCTGCCCCAAGGAGGCGGGGTAAGAGGCCTAGAGTTGCTCAAGTAGAAGAGCAGCTGCCGTCAGTTCAGGATCAGTCTTTTATGGCACAGGGTCCCATGGACCCAATGGCAGCTACTCTAGCCTCTAGCTGGGTTGCAGAGAACCATCGATATGATGGCACAGTATATGGTCCACCCTCCATAGCAGCAGCAGTCCACCGCACCAAGAGGGGAACCTTACAAACAGATAATTAATTTCAAGAAGTTGGTGCCTGGAACTTATGATGTGTCAGATGATGCATATCGGTTTTTGGATTCCTGCAGACAGGCAGGAACAGAATTGCAATTGACTGATAGAAGACTTATAGAGTGTATGCAGCATGTCATGGGGCCTATGCCTAGACAATGGATGAATGATTACATATTACCTCGGATGGAGGGTTTGTCGTGAGCTCAGTTTGTGGAACTGTTCATCAATCGGTTTGTGCCAAAAAGCTTCAGGGATCAAAAGCAGTGGGCCTTGAGGCCTTAAGACAGAATGGCAGGTCTGTAGATGAGTATGCTACAGAATTTCTGGAATTGAGCAGGTATGCCCCTACAGCAGTATCTACAGAAACTATGAAGGTGAAGAGGTTCCTAAAGGGGCTTGATAGGAGGTATGCAAACCTGGCCATGATGTCTGATCAGTCTTTTGATGTGATAGTTGATCAAGCCAGACAGATAGAGATTAGTTATGCTGTGGATGACAGCGGAAGAGCAAAGAAAAACAGGGCAGAGGGTTCTTTAGGTGTTCCCCATATGGGTGCTCCAGACAGTGGTGGCCAAAGTAATTACAGAGGAAAAAGTAGGAACAAGAAGAGTGGTTTTAGACACAAACCTTGAGGGTTCAGACCGAGTGCGGATCGGCGGTGGTCACGTTCGAGTCTGATAGTTACAGTGCAGTTCAGATCCTCCTTGGTACCTTGTACACAGTGTGGAAGAGGACATTCAGGACCTTGTATGATGGGTTCATAAGTATGCTTCAGGTGTGTCCAACTAGGTCACTTTGCAAGGGAATGCCCCGTGTTCAGTGAGTCACAGATGGGGTCACAGGGTTCTGTTGCAAATGTTCCTCGTCAGTTGTATCCTGGTGCTTCGGCATGGCGGCGATCGATTCGATGTGGGCCGAGGTCAAGGGGGACGTGGATTTGGAGGCAGATCAGGAGGTAGAAGTCAGTATCAAGGTTTTGCCACTCAGGGTAGGGGTTAAGCTTGGGTTTTCACCCTGACCCATCAGGATGCTCAGGCTTCAAATGCAGTTGTGGCAGGTATTCTTCTGGTCTGTTCCTATGAGGATCGTGTTTTGATAGATTCGGGTGCTACGCACTCATTTGTCTCCCCTGTGTTTGCCATGAGATTGGGTAGAAACCCTGCAACTTTAGAATGCCCTTTGTCTGTAGCTACCCCACTTAGTGACAACATAGATGTAGACATGGTTTTTCCGGATATCCCAGTAGTAGTGGATGGAAAGATCCTCCCAGCAGACTTGGTTCCTCTACCAGTAATGGATTTCGATGTGATTTTGGGAATGGATTGTTGGCAACTCATTATGCCACTTTAGACTGCAGGAACAAAAAGGTGTATTTCCATATACCTGGTGTAGAAGAGTTTAGCTTTGATGGTGATAGGAGCGTGGCTCCATATAATTTGGTGTCGGCAATTAATGCTAGAAAAATGTTGAGGCGTGAATGCCAAGGATATTTGGCATTGATGAGAGATACATCTGTAGAAGGTGTCAGAATGGAAAATGTTTCTGTTGTCAGAGAATTTATAGATGTCTTCCCAGAGGAGCTTCCAGGGTTGCCACCAGGAAGGGAAATAGAGTTCTACATTGATATTGTTCCGGGTACAAACCCCATATCAATGCCACCTTACAGGATAGCGCCAGCAGAATTGAAAGAGCTAAAGGAGCAACTACAGGAGCTTTTGAACAAGGGTTTTATACGTCCGAGCACTTCACCCTGGGGTGCTCCTGTTCTATTTGTGAGAAAGAAGGATGGGTCATTGAGGTTGTGTATTGACTATAGACAGCTGAATAAGGTGACTGTAAAGAACAAGTATCCACTTCCTTGGATCGATGATCTGTTTGATCAGCTCCAAGGGGCTAGATTCTTTTCCAAGATAGACCTGCGATCAGGCTACCATCAGTTGAGAATCAGGAATGAGGATGTGTCCAAAATAGCTTTCAGGACAAGATATGGTCATTATGAGTTCTTGGTGATGTCTTTTAGACTCACTAATGCACCAGCAGCCTTTATGGACTTGATGAACAGGGTGTTCAAGCCATTTTTGCACCGTTTTGTCATCGTATTCATAGATGACATTTTGGTATACTCTCGGACCGAGGAAGAACACGTGTGACACTTGAGGATGGTGTTGCAGACTTTGAGGGAGCACCAGCTGTATGCCAAATTTTCAAAATGTGAATTTTGGCTAGAAAGCATCTCGTTCTTGGGACACGTGGTTTCTAGTGACGGCATTCAAGTGGATCCCAAGAAAATTGAAGTCAGAATCGATTGGCTTAGGCCTACAACAGTCACTGAGGTGCGAAGTTTTCTGGGTTTAGCTGGCTACTATAGGCGTTTTGTGCAAGATTTTTCCAGGATGGTGGCTCCCCTAACTAAGTTAACCCGGAAGAATGTTCCATTCATTTGGACAGATGACTGTGAGGAGAGTTTCCAGAAGCTTAAGGAGTGTCTAACCACTGCCCCTGTGTTAACACTACCTATGAGCGGTGAAGGATACACCGTGTACTGTGACGCCTCCAGAGTTGGCCTAGGGTGTGTTTTGATGCAGAATGGAAAAGTAGTGGCTTATGCTTCAAGGCAGCTGAAGAGGCATGAGCAGAACTATCCCACCCATGATTTAGAAATGGCAGCTATAGTCTTTGCACTAAAAATCTGAAGACACTACCTGTATGGTGATGCGAGATATACACCGACCATAAGAGTTTGAAGTACATCTTCTAATAGAGGGATTTAAACTTGAGACAGAGGAGATGGATGGAGCTTCTGAAAGACTATGATTGCACCATCCAGTACCACCCTGGGAAGGCCAATGTAGTAGCAGATGCTTTAAGCAGAAAATCTTCTAGCAGTTTGGCGTACATTTCAGCAGAGAAGAGACCGTTGATTCAGGAAGTACATGAGTTGATGGATCAAGGTTTAATCCTAGATCTTTCGGATGAGGGGGTATTGTTGGCACACTTTTCAGTGAGGCTAGACTTGCGAGACAGAGTTAGAGTTTCCCATCACAGAGACTAACAATTGATGAAGATCATAGAAAGAGTACAGCAAGGTGAAGGTGGTGAGTTTGGATTCGCCAATGATGGCACCCTTATGCAAGGTTCCAGGATATGTGTGCCCAATGTGGACAATCTCAGAAATGAAATCATGCGAGAGGCACACTATACACTGTACAATGTCCACCTAGGCTCCACCAAGATGTACCATGATATGAAAGATAGCTATTGGTGGAATGGCATGAAGAGAGACATAGCAGACTTTGTGTCCAAGTGCTTAACTTGTCAGAAGGTGAAGTTTGAACACCAGAGACCGTCAGGGAAGCTGCAAGAGCTCCCTATCCCAGAATGGAAGTGGGAAATGATTACTATGGATTTTGTGACTGGGTTGCCTCGTACCACGCGAGGATATGATTCGATATGGGTAATTGTAGACCGCCTAACTAAATCAGCTCACTTCTTGCCTGTGAAGACTACATACTATGTGGCACAGTATGCTCGACTTTACATTCGAGAAATAGTCAGATTGCATGGAATTTCGGCTTCCATAATATCTGACAGAGGGCCCCAGTTCACTTCTCAGTTTTGGAGAAAGTTGCAGGAGGCACTTGGCACCTGATTGAACTTGATGCGGCTTTCCACCCTCAGACAGATGGACAGTCGAAAAGGACAATCCAAACACTGGAAGACATGCTTCGCATGAGTGTTTTGGATTTTGGAGGTCAATGGGATGATCAGCTAGCTTTGGTGGAGTTTGCCTACAACAACAGTTATCACTCTAGCATAGGGATTGCACCCTATGAGGCACTATATGGAAGAAAGTGTAGGTCTCCTCTGTGTTGGACGGAAATGGGAGAAGCGAAGGTGCATGATGTAGACTTAATGCAATACACTTCAGAGATAGTTCCTTTAATCAGGGAACGATTGAAACTTGACTTTCGATGGCGTAAGAGTTATGCAGACCCCAGACGGAGGGATGTGGAGTTTGCAGTAGGCGACTATGTATTCCTGAAGGTTTCTCCAATGAAGGGAGTCATGAGATTTGGAAAGAAGGGCAAGTTGGCACCTCGGCATATTGGACCTTTTGAGATTATTGATAGAGTTGGAGCAGTTGCCTACCGGTTGGAGCTACCACCCAACCTTTCTCACGTTCATCCTGTGTTTCACATCTCCATGCTCAGGAAATACATTTCAGACCCTTCTCATGTACTACAACCGGATGTAATAGAGCTAAAAGAGAATTTGACATTTGAGGAGCAACCTGTAGCCATAGTGGACTACCAAATGAGACAGCTGAGATCAAAACAGATCCCTATGGTTAAGTTTTTGTGGAGGAGCCAGTCAGTGGAAGAGTGCACCTGGGAGTCAGAACGGGACATGCGTAGCAAGTACCCTTATCTATTCAATGTGTAATCATGTACTTTATTCTGCCTTGTGTAAAATTCGATGACAAATTTTCTATAAGGGGGGAAGAATGTAACACCCAAAAATTCTAAATTTTATTATTTTATGAGTATTATTGATATTTTAATTTTATTTAAATTTTAAGAAATTATTTGAGATTTTTCGGATTTTAAAAATCGGGTTCGATTTTCTGAAAATATAAACTTTGATGATTTTTAAAAATTAATTTAAAGACCACGTGGCAAAACTAAAAATATATTTGGAGTCTACGAATTTTTCTGAGTTTTCTGGAATTTTTTTTGGAATTTTTGAACCTCGTTTTCTATCCCAAGGCAGAGTAAAAATTCAAAATTTTGTATCCTAAATTGAACCGGCCGAATCGAACCGGACTGGATCGGACCGGTCGAATCGGACCGGCCTTTTCTTTTTCTTCCTTCTTCCTCCCCGCGCGTCCCGACCCCTCTCCCCTTCTCTCCCTTTTTCTCTCTCCTCCCTCCTCTCCTTGCCGCGCCGCTGCCTCCCCTGCCACCCCAGCTCGCCGGCGCCCACCCCCAGCCATCCCAGTCCACCGGCCGCCGCCTGGAACGCCGGAAAACGGTTCCCGAAGTGGAGCGACGCGCGCGCGAGACCGTTCGTCTTCCCGGCCAAAATTCGGTCGATCCGGCCACCAATCGGATCGGGTCTTGTGTCTAAACTCATCTACTCGTCGAGAGCTTTCCATAGACACCAAGAACACCGAAATCCATCGAGCGGTTGATACGGTGTCCGCAAGTGCACGGGTCACAGTAGTATAGTTTTAAAAATTGATATCGATCCCACAGGGAATTGTGCTTAAATTGGAAATAAAAGTATAAGCAAATTAGAATGACAAAAATTAAAAGATATTAAAAATAAAATCTAAAAATTAAAATTAAGACAAAAATTAAAGATGTAAAATGAAATTTGGAATTAAAATTGGTATTTGAGGAATTAAAACTAGATCAATCAATTAACTAAAATTAATTAAACTAGATTACCCAAAAATTAATTTGAAATATCTATTTATGAAATTGAGAGAAATTAAATCTAAATTAAATCTAAATAAAAATAAAGTGATTATAGAAATTGGATTTAAATTGGATTTAAATTTAAATTGCTATTTATGAGGTTTGGAGGATTTATATCTAATTTCAATGAAAAATAAATTGATTCTAGAGATTGGATTTTCAATATTGTTTGCATGTGGTTTTTCCCTAATTTAGCCAAACACATGAGAATTGCAATTTTGAGGGAAATCAATTCTTAAATTTTGAAACCTTTTCAAGCATCTCAAAATTGGTTTTCATTAAATCAAACCCTGTTTTCACGGTATTTCAAATCTAACAAAAACCCAATTAATGCTCTAATTGATTTTTGGAAAGTTCCCCTTAATCTTCTTAGCTTATTTCTAACACCAAGAAAATAAAGTTTATTGCAAGATTATCCATCCCCAATATTCACTTTTCAGTCCATCTATTAAGGATTAAAACTTAACTTAATGAGGCCCATTCATCAAGCAAGGAAATAAGCACACAAGCAATAAATCAAAATATAACAATCTTCATTTAAATGGCTAAATCGGTTCAAAACCACAAAACAAATCAATATTTACAAACCCATCTCTAGAATCTCAATCAACTACTCACAAATCATTGTTTAAAGACAAACCCAAATGAAGAAATGAAGAAATAATGGAAATGTAAGCTAAAGGGGTAGAAAAACCTAGCAAATTTGCAGCAGATCTCTGCGAAAAGTGCAGAAACTTGATCCTTCTTTGGAAGAAGATGCAGAAGATGCTCCTCCCTTTCCCTCTTTCTATCTTTCTAAAAATGCCTCCCTTGCTCTCTTTCTATCTTTCTAAAAATGCCTCCCTTGCTCTCTATGCTCTCTATATCCCAAGAAAGTGATAAAATGGGTCTTTATATAGGCTAAGGGATTGTTCTAGAATGGGTAAAAGGGGGAAGGATCTAGAGAAAGTGAGGTAAAAGTCGAGTAACGGAAATGCCACGTCAATTATTTTCCAAGAAAGCGACATAAGCCGAGTCTGTTGTGTCGCGGGTTGTGTCGCTCTCGGCCATTTTTTTTTTTTTTTTTTTTTTTTTTTTTTCAACTTCAAAATTTTTGCAATTCGATTTTAATCTCCTTCAAATGGCTACTCTGATCAAAATACATCAAATTTCTCCAGATTTAACCTACAAAACAAATAAATTCCAAAAATTAAACTAAGAGATGTGAAAATTGACTAAATATATATTAATATCTAAAATAATAGCTATGAATAAGGGTAAATTATGTGCAAAAATTACTCCTAAATGATGATATAAAATGCATGCATCAAATTCCCCCATACTCAAACTCTTGCTTGTCCTCAAGCAAAATTTCATTAAAACTCATTTGGAAGGGAATAGAATCAGTCTTTGAAAACTCAAAAATTCACTAATCCAAACTACCAACTTACCTCTAGCCACCAACATTCCAAATTCCCACCAGCAAAAGCACAAAGAATGAAGCAAGCACTCTCAACTTTTACAGAATAGCTAAGAATTAACCAATCAACCCAAACAAATACCAACCAACTACAAGAGTCAATTGTGCCAAAACAAACCTAAATGAAATAGATAGCCAATGTGTCTCAAATAGATGGTGAGTAATGTATGGAAGGTTATATTGCCAAACCCATATGCAAGCATAAAAGATCTAACTCTACTAATGTAACAAGCATTTTTCAAAGAATCATTAGGTCTTTTTAAGGGTTGTAATGGGGTCTAATAAGGTAGAATTGTGGTTAACAAAGAAAGGGAATAAGGTAAACAAAATATGAGAATAATATGAAACTCAAAGTGCATCCATTTTTATTTTTATTTTTTTTTATTTTTTATTTTTTATTTTTTATTTATTTATTTTTTTTTTTTTTTATCAAGAGGAAAGAAATTCTCAATGAAGCTCAAGTGCTATCACAATGTTTATACAAAAGGACTATTTTTTTATGCTTATTTTATTTTATTTTGATTTTGTATTGGTCCCTATTTCATGTCACACCGAAAATTACCTTTGGGATATTTTGGTGACCTTTTCAACTTTTCACAATTACTCTAGCACTTTTCAAGATGTTTCAATCCTCTGAGCCTTTTTTTTTTTTTTTTTTTTTTTTTTTTTTAAATCATTATCATTTTTTTATGCACTTAATTGCTAAAATACTATTCTCATAGATAGGTGGTAGTGTTTAGGTTTAATGGCTCGGTAAATGATTTGGGTTCCAAAGAAATTAGGGATTTAAGGTTCAAGGGGGTTTGCAAGGGTTAAAATGAAATTGGGGTAGGTTAAGGCTAAATGTGAGGTTTAAAATATGAAGGAATGCCTAAATCATATTCTTATCAGATGCAAGTTAAAAATTTCGCTTTGAAAGATCTAAGATGCTTGTTCTAGGAATGGTGAGACGACAATGACCATTTTCTTCCTTAAAGGCTTATCCAGACACTCAAAACTCAAAATAACTAATCAGAATCTGCATACCTAGATTGATATATTAATTTTCAGCTATTAAGTAAGAGAAAGAATAATGCTTAAGACTTTGTACCCAGCTGGAACTTTCATTCCACTAACCATCTAAAGGCAAGTTGGATTGCTTGAATAAGTGGCTTATGGAGTTCAAAGACTGGTTTAAAAATTCAAAAATTTTAAATGAGTGAATGAAATGCATGAGTGTAAATGTCTAGTCAACCTATATGCAACTAAGTATGCATAACTAAGTATATGAAGCTATATGCAGTGTATATACGTGAATATGTACAAGTATGAAGTAATGAGTGTGTCGCTATATGCAAATGAAAAAGAAAAATAATTTTTGCAAGGAAAAATAATTTTTGCAAAAAATTTACCCTCTCCCCCATACTCAGAATGAACATTGTCCTCAATGTTAAAAATGTGCAAGGAATGGGATAATTTGGCTATATGTGCATAGAAAGCTAAAATTTAAAGCTAAATAAAATTTTTATTGCTCATTTGCTTGCAATGCATTGCATCCCATCTGCACAAGGAAATTAGAACAATGTTAAATTCTGAATAAGGAGTATATAAAAAAAACTTAAAACAAATGAAAGAAAAATTGGGAGTTATGCACAAAAATGCTAAGTTTAGGTCTTTAGCTTGACCATACTTACTCAAAATTTCATGGAGAATGAGAAAGATAGCAAGTTGCTATTTTCTCAATTGGCTCCTGACTAAATAATGCCTCAACCTTTGTCCATTTACCTTGAAATTACCAGATTTTTCACCAAAAATTTCCACAGCACCATGAGGTAAAACTTTCACAATTTTGAATGGACCTGACCACCTTGATTTTAATTTTCCTGGAAAAAATTTTAACCTTGAATTGAATAAGAGAACCAAATCTCCTTCTTTTAAGTCCTTTTTCTTGATATGCTTATCATGCCATTTTTTAGTTCTTTCTTTATAGATCCTAGCATTTTCATAAGCATCAAGTCTCAATTCTTCTAATTCATCAAGTTGCAAAAGTCTTTTATGTCCAAAGACTTACAAATCAAAATTGATTGCTCTAATGGCCCAATAAGCTTTATGTTCTAACTCTACGGGCAAATGGCATGATTTCCCAAAAACTAACCTATAAGGTGTAGTTCCTATGGGGGTTTTAAATGCTGTTCTATATGCCCAAAGAGTGTCATCTAATTTAAGGGACCAATCTTTTCTGGACTTATTGTGAGTTTTCTCCAAGATTTGCTTGATTTCTCTATTTGTGATTTCTACTTGGCCATTTGTTTGAGGGTGATATGGTGTGGCAATCCTATGCTTTACCCCATATTTTCTCATCAATTTTCAAATTGGTGGTTGCAAAAATGGCTACCACCATCACTGATTATGGCACGTGGGGCACCAAACAGTCAAAACAAATTTTTTGAAATTTCACCACAACTTTTGCATCATTGGTAGGTGTAGCAATAGCTTCTACCCATTTAGATACATAGTCCACCCCTACCAAGATATATTTATTCCCATAAGAAGATGGAAATGGCCCCATGAAATCAATTCCCACACATCAAATAATTCAACTTCTAATATGGTATTGGGGCATCTCATCTCTTTTGGAAATGTTGCCTACCCTTTGACACCTATCACACACTTACAAAGTCTCTCACATGTTTAAACATTTTAAGCCAATAGAAACCTGATGTCAAGACTTTTCAACAGCTTTTGAGACACTAAAATGACCACCATATTCAGAGGAATGACAATGGTAAATAACATCATGCATTTCTTCCTCTGGTATACATCTCCTAATTATTCCATCATTGCATCTCCTAAACAAAAGAGGTTCTTCCCAAGAATAAAATTTAACATCATGCAAGAATCTTTTCTTTTGCTGCCAAGATAAATCAGGTGGCAAGACACCACAAGACAAGAAATTCACAATATCAAGACAAACCATGGAAGTGCAGAATTCAACACATACAATGCTCATTCATGAAAAACTCATCAATTGGCACAATTTCATCATCTTTATTTTCGTTTTATCCTAGAAAGGTGATCACCACCACATTCTCAACACCCTTTTTATCTTTTATTTCCAAATCAAATTCTTGAAGTAATAAAATCAATCTAATCAACCAATATTAAGCTTCTTTCTTGCTCATAAAATACCTTATTTCTGCAATATCAGTGAAAACAATTACATTTGAGTTGACAAAAAAAGAACGAAACTTATTGAGTGCAAATACTACCGCAAGGAACTCCTTTTCAGTTGTGGCGTAATTGACTTGAGCTTCATCAAGGGTTCGGCTTGCATAGTAAATGGCATAAGGTTTTCTATCTTTTCGCTGGCCAAGGACAGCTCCAACAGCAAACTCGCTTGCATCACACATAATTTCGAATGGCAAAGTCCAATCCGGGGGTTGCATAATAGGAGCTGTTGTTAAGGCCGTCTTTAACCTGCAAAAAGCAACCATACAATCTTGATTAAAATCAAATTTAACATCATGATTCAAAAGATTTGTTAAGGGTTTAGCAAGTTTAGAAAAATCCTGAATAAATCGCCGGTAAAACCCAGCATGTCCAAGGAAACTCCGCACTCCTTTGACAGTGGTTGGAGGTGGCATTTTTTCAATAATTTCTATTTTAGCTCTATCCACTTCAATTCCCCTATTTGAGATTAAATGCCCTAGAACGATCCCCTCTTGGACCATAAAGTGGCATTTCTCCCAATTCAACACCAGATCATTATCAGCACATCTCTGCAAAATCTTAGACAAATTAGTCAAGCATGAATCAAAATTAGTTCCATATACTGAAAAGTCATCCATGAAGACCTCCATAATTTCTTCAATAAAATCAGAAAAAATAGCCATCATGCACCTTTGAAATGTGCCAGGTGCATTACACAATCCGAATGGCATCCTTCGATATGCAAAAGTGCCATAGGGACATGTAAAGGTAGTTTTTTCTTGGTCATCAGGATGGATTGGAATTTGAAAGAAACCAGAATATCCATCTAAGTAACAAAAGAATGAATGCTTGGCTAATCTCTCTAACATTTGATCCATAAAAGGAAGGGGAAAATGGTCTTTTCTTGTGGCATTGTTCAACTTCCTATAGTCTATGCACATTCTCCAACCTGTATGATTCTAGTGGGTATCAATTCATTATTTTCATTTTTAACAACTCACCCCACCTTTTTTTGGTACAACATGCACAGGACTAACCCACTCACTGTCAGAAATAGGGTAAATAATTCCAGCAGCTAGTAATTTTAGGATTTCCTTTTTCACAACATCCTTCATTGTAGGATTTAATCTTCTTTGATGTTCAATGGAAGGTTTACTATTTGGCTCAAGGAAAATCCTATGCATACAGACTGTTGGACTTATTCCTTTTATATCATCAATTGCATAACCCAAAACTCTTCTATATTCTCTCAATACTCTCAACAATTTGTCATTCTCAATATTAGTCAAAGATGCATTAATTATAACAGGATATGTTTCATTGGGTCCAAGAAAAGCATACCTGAGGTTGGAAGGAAGAGGTTTAAGATCTACCTTTGGAGCATCCTCTACCTTTAATGATGGTGGTTTGATCTCCAAATTTTGCACTCCTTCAAGTTGAAAAATTGTGGCGTCAGGATGTGGTGGAGAGCTGTCTAAGTGTTGTGCAAAAGTAGCCATGTTGTGATTATCATCATCAATGCTCCCACCATGGACTAAGCAATTTTCAAGTGGGTCTTGTGGATAGCTTTTTCTGAAATGCTCTTGAACAATCTCATCAATAATGTCTACGCAAACAAGACTCAACTTCTTCATGTTTCCTTTTCATGGCTGGATTGATGTTGAATATCATTTGATCATCTCCCACTCTAAGTGTCAATTGCTCACCCTTCACATCAATTAATGCACCAGCTGTTGCCAAAAAGGGTCTTCCCAATAAGATAGGAACTTTTGTGTCTTCTTCCATATCTAAAATGACAAAGTCCACCGAATGTAGAATTTCCCAACCTTGATAGGCACATTTTCAAGAATGCCTTCCGGATATTTAATTGAGCAGTCGAAAGATACATGTTTGTGGGCTTCAACTCTCCCATATTCAACTTCTCATATATTGAAAGTGGCATTAGGCTGACACTAGCTCCAAGGTCACATAAGGCATTTGCCACACAATTATCACCAATATGACAAGGAATGGAAAACACACCCGGATCTTTGAGTTTGGGAGGTAACTTCTTCTGAATTATAGCACTGCATTGCTCTCCCAAGTTGATGGTGTCATAATCTTCTAGCCTTCTCTTGTTGGAAAGAATCTCCTTTAAAAATTTGGCATAACTTGGCATTTGAGATAGTGCCTCAGTGAATGGCACATTGATATACAACTTCTTTAGCACTTCAAGGAATTTGCCAAATTGTTTGTCTAGCTTGTGCTTAATGAATCTTTGAGGGTAGGGAAGGGTGGGCTTGTAAGGTTCAGGTGGGATGTATGGTTTCTCTCCCTCATCTTGCTCACTTTTGCTTTCTTCTTCTTTTTCATTTTTCTTGCTCTCAACTGAGTTTTCTTCTTTTGTGCTCTCTTTTTCTTCTCTCTTGTTTTCACTCTCTTGACCAACTTTTTTACCACTTCTCAAGGTCACCAACTTACATTGTTCATGAGGGTTTTGTGGTTGGCTAGGTAGTTTCCCATAGGAATTGCTTCCTGATGAGCTTGCTTGTTGCGCCAATTGAGTCTCCAACATGCGGTTGTGGACTTGTAATTGATCCATGGTTTGTCTCATGTGTTGCATTTCTTCCTCCAATTTGTTATTCATCTTGCTTTGTTCAGCAAAAAATTTCTCCATCATGCTCTCCAAGGTTGGCTTTGGTTCATGAGGTGGAAGGGATTGTTGTGCTCTTGCTTGATATCCAGGTGGTGGTTGCCTTGTGGGCTGAAATTGAGGCTGAAATTGAGGCTTGTTCTGCTGCATAAACTGCTGGTTATGAGCATAATTTGAGCTTTGGCCTTGTTGAGCAAAAGTTGCTTGTGGTCTCCATGTTGAGTTGTTCATATTAGAATAAGAATTTCCCATAGGTTTTTGTTGATAACCTCCTGCATAAGCAGCTTGCTCTTGCAAATAATCATCACCATAAGAAGAGTAATCAACTCCACAACTTTGAGTTCCATTTGTGAAGGCAACTTGTTGCATAGTTGTAGGAGTTGAGGTTGTTGCCTTTGTGCAAAAATCACTAAGAAGCTGAGTCAACTGATCAAATTTTGCATTCATGTAGTTAACTGAGTCAAGTTCATATATCCCAGCTTTCTTTGGCTCAAGTGCTCTAGGATTTCCCCATAAATGGGTATTATGAGCAATCTTCTCTAATAGATCATAGCATTCTTCACTTGTCATTCTCATGAAATCTCCTCCTGCTTGTGAATCAATTGTGTTTCTTATGGTGGAGTAACTCAGTGTAGAAATTCAACAATCATCCATTTGGGTATTTCATGATGAGGACATTGCCTTTCAAGCTCCTTAAATCTCATCCAAGATTCATACAAAGTTTCATCATCTCTTGGTTTAAAAGCTACCATCAAATTCCTCAAATGAGTAGTTTTCCCAGGTGGGAAAAATTGAGATAGAAAAGCTTGAGATAGCTGCTCCCAAGTAGCTATAATAGCTTGTGGGAGTGAGTCATACCACTCCAATGCTGAATCCCGAAGAGAAAATGGAAATAATGTGAGCCGAATAACTTCATCGAAACTCGGGTTGTCTTTGTGTACCACATATCATCAAAAATTTCTTCAAATGAGAATGAGGATTTTCAAGTGGGCTACCTCCAAATTGTGAATTCTGAACCATTTGAATAAGACCGATTTTAATTCAAATTGATTAGCTCCAATAATAGGTGCATTATCTCTCACATCAGTACATCTAGGAAAAGCATAGTCTATCTTGGATCTTCTTTGAGGATCATTTTGATTATCCACAGATTTTTGGGCGTTTTGCTCATTTGCTCCATTGTTTCCTCCAATAGCTCTATTTTGTTTGTCCATATTTTCTATTGTCTCCTCTTGCTCAAATATTTGTTGTTCTTCTTTTTCTGCTTCTTTTCTTCTCTTGTACTCCTTTTTGTTGGCTCGTGAATTTTTCAATTCTCGGTTGAACAACAATTGAGATCACTTGTGCTTTTCGATCGTCTCATAAACAAGAAAAGTACCTGAAAAACACAAGGAACAATAGTGAAAATAAAAGAAAATAAAAATTCTAATTAGCTTAAAACAATTAAAATCCAACTTAAAAACAAACAATTCCCCGGCAACGGCGCCAAAAACTTGATACGGTGTCCGCAAGTGCACGGTCATGAGTATAGTTTTAAAAATTGATATCGATCCCACAGGGAATTGTGCTTAAATTGGAAATAAAAGTATAAGCAAATTAGAATGACAAAAATTAAAAGATATTAAAAATAAAATCTAAAAATTAAAATTAAGACAAAAATTAAAGATGTAAAATGAAATTTGGAATTAAAATTGGTATTTGAGGAATTAAAACTAGATCAATCAATTAACTAAAATTAATTAAACTAGATTACCCAAAAATTAATTTGAAATATCTATTTATGAAATTGAGAGAAATTAAATCTAAATTAAATCTAAATAAAAATAAAGTGATTATAGAAATTGGATTTAAATTGGATTTAAATTTAAATTGCTATTTATGAGGTTTGGAGGATTTATATCTAATTTCAATGAAAAATAAATTGATTCTAGAGATTGGATTTTCAATATTGTTTGCATGTGGTTTTTCCCTAATTTAGCCAAACACATGAGAATTGCAATTTTGAGGGAAATCAATTCTTAAATTTTTGAAACCTTTTTCAAGCATCTCAAAATTGGTTTTCATTAAATCAAACCACATTTTCACGGTATTTCAAATCTAACAAAACCCAATTAATGCTCTAATTGATTTTTGGAAAGTTCCCCTTAATCTTCTTAGCTTATTTCTAACACCAAGAAAATAAAGTTTATTGCAAGATTATCCATCCCCAATATTCACTTTTCAGTCCATCTATTAAGGATTAAAACTTAACTTAATGAGGGCCCATTCATCAAGCAAGGAAATAAGCACACAAGCAATAAATCAAAATATAACAATCTTCATTTAAATGGCTAAATCAGTTCAAAACCACAAAACAAATCAATATTTACAAACCCATCTCTAGAATCTCAATCAACTACTCACAAATCATTGTTTAAAGACAAACCCAAATGAAGAAATGAAGAAATAATGGAAATGTAAGCTAAAAGGGTAGAAAAACCCAAGAAATTTGCAGCAGGATCTCTGCAGAAAAGTGCGTAAACTTGATCCTTGCTGCTGCTGGAAGAAGATGCAGAAGATGCTCCTCCCTTTCCCTCTTTCTATCTTTCTAAAAATGCCTCCCTTGCTCTCTTTCTATCTTTCTAAAAATGCCTCCCTTGCTCTCTATGCTCTCTATATCCCAAGAAAGTGATAAAATGGGTCTTTATATAGGCTAAGGGATTGTTCTAGAATGGGTAAAAGGGGGAAGGATCTAGAGAAAGTGAGGTAAAAGTAGAGTAACGGAAATGCCACGTCAATTATTTTCCAAGAAAACGACATAAGTAAGTTGTGTCGCGGGTTGGGTCGCTTTCGGCCAATTTTTTTTTTTTTTTTCTCAACTTAAAAATTTTTGCAATTCGATTTTAATCTCCTTCAAATGGCTACTCTGATCAAAATACATCAAATTTCTCCAGATTTAACCTACAAAACAAATAAATTCCAAAAATTAAACTAAGAGATGTGAAAATTGTAAAATTGACTAAATATATATTAATATCTAAAATAATAGCTATGAATAAGGGTAAATTATGTGCAAAAATTACTCCTAAATGATGATATAAAATGCATGCATCAGCGGTTTATCCAATTTTTGCCCAGGAAGTTTTAGCCCATTTTGACTTTTGGGCTAGATTTCTCACAAACCGTAAGCCCCACGAGGAAACCGAGAGTACCAGAGCGCTCCACTCGTCGAGAGCTTCGCGGGGATATAAAGTTCAAAATTTTCCGACACTGTTTTTCGGTGGGTCCCACGGAACTTCACAGTGTTTTTCCGAGCATTAAATGAGCTTAGAAAATTTCGTAAAAATTTTATACAAACCCCCGTATTGTGGGCTTCGTATAGGTATCCTCAATTCGCGGAAATTCGGCGATTGTCAGTGCAGTGAATTTTGGCCGAACTGCCATTCGAAAAAGTCTCCGAATTGGATCGAGGTTTTGGCTACCCCCCCCCCCCATTGTCAGACGTCCCGAGCGCGTCCCCGAAGTCGGAATCGGCAAAGGTAAACCCGAACCTAATTTTTTCGTAATTTTCTAGTTCTTAAATAGGATTAAAAAAATTCATAAAATATTCGTGGTAGCTCAGAAAATTATGATTCTTTTTGCAATAGCCTAGTAATATTGCTAAGGACGGTAGGGTAAAGTTTTAGAATTTTTAGAGCTTATTTGGGCAGTTTTTACAAAAATGATCAATTATAAGGACTAAATTAAAATTTTACATATTGTGATGGGTGACTGATTTGATGGGCCCAGGAGGGGCTGTGTGATGTGATTGAGTTGTAGATATATGGATTGTGAATATAGAAGTGTGTTTTGAGTCCTTTTATAGGTTGGGTAGGTCCTAGGTATAGGGAAGACTCTGCCGGATTTTAGGCACAGCTTAGGACGTATTTGGTCTTTTCATGATTTGTATTGAGTCAATTGTATTAAATAATTGTAATGTAATTGTCAGGTAAGCAGGGACAGCCTTCTTCCTCCGCCCAGCTGCCAGAGTGACCGTTATCAAGTCTGTGAGTAAAATATTAATTTTAATTGTAATTTCGATATTATTATATGTTCAAGCATGCCCATGCATCACTTATATGCATATATCTATGTAGATAAACTCTAGGCACGATTTATGTTGCATTAATAACTGTGAAAGTGCCATGAATGTTGTTGTGGTAATTTGAAGCAGTGTGCGTGCGTTGGCGTGCGTGTGATGTGGTGTGGACTATGGATAGGACGGGTAGTCACGGCTTGAGATCTTCACTGAGACCCGATCCTTCGGGGTAGTCACGGCTTGAGTTCTTCGCTGGGAGCCCCGATTTGGTATATTGAGCGAAAGTCCAGCTTGAGTTCTTCGCTGGCACCAGGTTGGATTTAAGAGAGCTGTATAGGGGATCAGCTCCCATATATTATGATTGGTATTACTGGGTGTGTGAGTGCTCCAAATTACCTTTTTGCTGTTATGATGTGAAGTTATTGCTGATGTTGCATTTCACTCTACATGGTGCATTAGTTTTAGATAGTTATAGAGATTATGGTTAAAATTGATATTTTACTCTCTGAGTCGAACGCTCACTCCTATTCAATAATTTTTTTCAGGCTACAGGAGGATTTTATTGTGGTTAACCTGCTTTTCTCCTTCGCAGGTTGTTTATCAATAATTGTGTAATTTTATTTACTCCTAGAATTTCCGCATGTGTTAGAAGTATTTAAATGATTCGGGTTTGTAATATAAATTGTTATGTGGACCTGTAAAATTATTATATGCATGTTTGATGGACTGGATGAGAGAGCTGAGCTCCCATTTATCTTTATGTTGATGTGAGTATGTGGAGGGTAAGCTGAGCTCCCCAATTGATGATTTATTTTGTTTACAGGTCGGGTGATTCAAAAACTCCCCGTTGAAAGGTTCACTTTATGGTCGGACTCTGTCCGGTTGATTTCTTGAAATTGGGCCCAAATGGGCTTTAGAGTTGAATTAATGAATAGTTAGGCTTACTACGGGCCTCGGGGGCTTTAGGTTGGCCCAGGTCCTAGTGTCGGTCCGGCCCATTGGTTGGGTCGTGACATGCGTTTAAATTGAAAAAGAATTGATCAATAGAAGAGAATAATTGTTCTCCTAATCATTGAATTAACAATAATAAAATTAAAAATTGATCAAAAATTAATTTGAAGTGTACCAATTATGTTAACTGAGATCAATAGAAATCATTGTTTCCACCATGGTTTTATTGAGAAAAAACAATTGTGGGAAAGCTAATGGAAGAGAGAATCTCATCAACTTATTAGAAAAAAAAAAAAAAAACTGTGGGTTAGTCCCTCATCAGAAACAACATTGCCATATTTTTAAAAGATCACCTTTTTTTTTTTACTTTTTTTTTTCTTTCGAACAGATAAAACACACGCACACTAAATTTAGTAACAGGAATAGACTTTTTCTTTATATTATTAGGTGCTTTTTCTTACTTTATATTACTAAATTTCCTTTTTTTTTATTTTAAAATTTTAAATTGAATGAGTGTTGTTAAATTCAGTTAAATATTACCCATGTAGGTCTAGTGTAGTGTGAACATACACTACACTCTATAGATATGACAGCATGAGAAAAATCTCAATTTAACAATTTGTTTGAATGGAGTAAGAGAAGGTTTTATAAGGTAATATAAGATAAGGTAGTAAAATTTTTCAATTCACTAATTTAGTATTTAAAAAAGTGATGATATGAGAGATTTTAAAATCTTCAAAAATCTTATTTTATTTAAAAAAGCTTTTCTCTCAAATAAGGATGATACTTTAGTCTTTCATTAATTATAAAATAGAGTATACTAATCAATGCATTTAAAAAACTTTAATTAAATAATTATAAAAAATTTTATGATACATTTAATATAAGTTCCAGCTTATAACACGCACCCAACAAGTTAATATTGTTTTTGATGTGAGCAATTTCCTGGTGCTGACCCACATTTCTGAAGATGTCATCATTTTTGCTTTTATTAATCATGTTGAGAGTTTGGCAAGCTTGATTTTGAACCATCTTGCTAGTTTGGGACTGGCATAAGTCTCCGGTCATAATAACTTTAATGATGCTCAAATTGAAGTTGAATGACTTTAATGAAATAATCATAAAGTTTAGTGACTTAGTGATAATAAAAATCAAAGCCAGTCATGAACATCTTCATATTTTTGTAGTGTTTACAGGTCGTACATTTCTAACTTGAACTGTGGGATTGCAGACAATTTAATTCCAACAAGAGAATCAAAGAAGTAACTTTTCAATGGTATGTCTTCATGTTTCCTAAGCTATTTCTTTTTCTAGTGATAAGAATGAAACTTCTGTATCTTACCAGGAAATCGAGTAACTTTCTGCTATAAGAATAATTAGTCCAATCCATTACTATGATTTCAAGAATTTGGTTGTGAACTCCACATTCTCCTTTGCTCCTCGAAGCTTCCTACGACAGCGGATTGGTTCTTAACTCCCAATTGCATTGTAAAAACATCATAATATACTACAGGGTCTACACTTTCCAATATTTTCACCAATTTTCCTTGTTTTTCATCCACCACAATTTGTCCATCTTTGGATTCAACACCTTCAGCTAGGACCTTAATGGGCTTGATTTGCAAGATAGGATTCAGCAAAGGATCCCCAGCCAAGACCACTGCACCAAGAATTTCCCCCAAGAATGTATCCTGCAGAATAACATCGTTCAGTAATATCAGCAAAAACAGCAAGCAGGAAAGCCAAGAACCAAGATAGTAATTAATGATAAAGCAGTTGAGATTTTTCTTTTGGAATTATACTATTTCATGGTATAGTACTGAAAGAACATCAGGCTAGTTATCAGATTTTTTTTTTTACCATGTGATGGTATCTGTGGTGAGTTTGTTGCAACCGGTAAAGCCTTGACAGCAAACGGAGGGCAAACAATGCCTCAGGGGTCCTGTTCGTCTTTCGCAGCTTTTGTAGGATCTTGGAGAATGAACTTGTTTTGCGTTGGGCGTCGAGTGGAATGAGTGTAATGTCCAGGGATGACTCAAAAACTATCTTTGCTGCCAAGGGGTCAAGATAAATGTTCATTTCTGTATATTCATTAGAATGGATTGTCAAGACATTTCCCTCGTCCAAATTGCTATGGCTAATGTGTCCTCCAACAACAGACACATCCTGCAATGAAAATTGAAACCACTTTAATGTGTTATATCTAAACTTCACTGCAATGTAGCTATGTGTGCACAATTTGCAGATGATATCTTCACCAGGAAGTCTTAACAGAATGTTTTGTTCCTGAACTGACAAGTCCACTGACCTGAATCACAGAGCTTGAATTTTTCCTTGACAGGATAATCTTTGCTAAATTAGTCAATGGTCCATTGGTTAATATGCTAATCTTAGATCCTGGTTCCAATTTTTGCACTACGGAATCCCAAATTTCGAGTGCTAGAGGCTGTCTAAGTTCAGGGTGATCTGTGTCGCGAGGAGCTCCAAATTTTGCAGAGTTTTCTGCAGTATACCTTGACAATAAAAAACAAATTTTGAGTACTACACTATTCAAGCAGCAAACAGAATATCACGAACAATATCCACCACCAACAAAATTGTACCTTCTGGGGCTTCGTGGCAGATTTCGAGCAAGCCCATATAGGGTGTCTGAATCCAAAAATCCACCACTTCCATGTGGGATGGCCTTAACATACTTGCAGTCTCCAACAGCAGAGAAAATTGAATCAGATTGGTTGATTGCAAATACATCTCCAAGACCAACTGGAATATCATCACGACCCATCATATGCAGTAAATCATAAACTACATCGATAGTTGCAGCATTCGCCCAGCCGGTTGGACTCACAATAATAGCCTGGAGGAAAACAGCAACAGGTGGCAAATTCAATTTAATGTTTTGCCTTGTGAATGAAGCAGAATAGCTTAGTTTCCAAGTTTACCATGCATCTAATTTTAGATAGAAAATGAGAAACATCACTTGCCTTGAGGTTGATCACTTCTACAGGTAATTTAAGAAGGTAGAATAGAGCAAGAAAATCTCCAGCACTCATATCCATGTCGAAGACAACTGGTTTTCCCAGTTTCTTGCTTCTAAAATCTGGTTTGTAATGAACTTCTTTGTAAAAAGGAAATTGTGTTGTAAAATTGAACCTCCCAGTTTTTTGAGGGTGATTTAGAACCTTCACCAAAAAAAAAAGAAGCGATTTCTCTGCATATCAAGCATCCGATAATTGAAAGCAATAAACAACAAGAATTTTAGAAGAAAAATTAGTAATTAAAATTGGTAATTAAAATTAGTAATTAAATGAACTTACATCCAAGAAACTCTTGAAATATGCTCTGTCAAGTTTACTACTAGTGTCTGGGTTGCGTTTTGCTCTCGTAGCAACGAGAACGCGTACCCCCTGCGAACCTGTTACCTCCTTTGTATAGCCATCCTGTCCCCAGTAAGTGAAACAAAAGGTCCAAGATTATGAAAAATTTGAAGAAGGGAAAACATCAGGTAACTCTTCATGCTATAAATTACTTTAATTACCTTAACAAGCTGAACAAGAAATCAAGCATTTAGAGGTGTATGTTTTATATAGTTACCTGGCATCTTCCCTTCCCATTCTGCACAACGCAGAATGGATCTCGGAGGCCTGTCTGAACATGACCACTGTGAACTCCACCTTTCTTTAGATTAAACACTGGAACTTTACGGCCATCGAAGAATGGATTTGAACCATCATATATCCCATAAGGTTCATTTGAAGTAACTACGGTTATGTTCATATATTCCATTTCAGCAAACTCATTTTCTCCATTTTGGTTATGCAAATTACTCATGATAGAAACTGCTACACCAGATGTAAATGAATCCCACATGAAATAGCTCTGCAAGAAGTTCACTACATTATTGGCCTCATAGGAAATGTTTTTGAGAATGGAACTTGCATAAGACATTGAATAAAGAAACATCTTAAAGAAAATACCGTATAAAATTGGTCATCAAACCAAGTGTCACGAGCCATTTTCAAGGACTGGAAGCAATATTGTGCCTCGTATGTATGCTGGCTGTTCTCAAATGTCTCAAAGAAATCTTCATTTATAGGAATTGTATTTGTTGCATCCAGGGGCACCAGGGTGACTGGTATTCCAGAATGGATCACCTGAAATAAAAGCATCAGTGTGTCACTGCCTTTTGCAGGCAATCTTTAGTGTTCATAATTGGAAAAACTTGCCAAGGATCATAGTTTCCTAAACAGTTTCTATGTGTTGCTTGCCTGGTATGCAGCAAAAGGATCTCCAAAGATATTAAACTCAGCATAAGGATTGCTAGTGTAGTCTGTGAACAGATTTCCGCGGTCACCGCACTGTCTTGGCTGGCAAGATGAACTGGAATTTTTTGCGCAACAACCAGTTGGGTTTCGAGACCTCACACCACCTCCCATTATATATATATGCTTAACATTCTTCTTTAGTTGTGGATTGTTCATAAGGAAAATGGCAAAATTTGTATGAGCTCCTATTATGAACACAGTAATAGGGCCTGCAGATATTTTGTCCATCAGCACTTGCTGGGCAGTAGGTTGTCGAAGAGGAGAATATTTCCTTCTACCCTGGTTTATGAACAGAATCTATGAGCTCCTTACAAATATTATAACATGAAGTAAAGTACATGATGAATATTATAACATGAAGTAAAGGACATGATGAATATCCGAATCAATTGAATGAGAGATTCAACTATTTTCGGGGGAAAAAACAATGAATATTCAAATCAGTTCAATAAGAGATTCAGCTATTTATAGGGGGGAAAAGATGAGTATCCGAATCTGTCTAGCGTCGTTGAAGCAAACCTTTGTTTAAGCCAGACTGATTTGGGTACTTAAAAGGACATCTCTTAAAATCTAGAACTTGAATTGATTTTAGCTGTTGGAGCTTAGTTCCACGGGAAATTCTGATATGGACTACGAACTTAAAAAAAAAATAAAAGAATCCAATTGCATACCTGTGGTAGGAAAGCTTTCCTTAGGCCATAATTGGTATCAATATCTAGCCTTCCTCCAAGACCTAAAGGAATAGCTTGTCTGTATCTACAACCTCCTGCTGTTGAATTTCCCTATTTAATATCCATAGATATAAATAACTTAACCAGTGTACAAGAAATTGAGAATAATGTGACATTTACTAATCAAGCATGCAACTTTCTTCTTCTTCTTCTTCTTAGATTGAAAAAGGGTGCTAGCTTGAATTCACCTGTTCAATTATAGGAAGATATCCACCAACATTTGGAAGTATAGTACCATCTTCTAGTATTCCACCCTCACCTCCCACTCCAACCGGTATATCGTCGCGGTCCATCATGTAAAGAATGTCGTAGATTTGGTTCACAGCATGCCCTGCATCAGTCCATGCATTTGCATTGATAGTAATTGCCTGTGCCAGGATGATAACTAGAGTCACTAAATCTTTCTGGTAATGCCAGAAAGCTGCCTTTGTACAGATAGATTTTCTTTCAAACTAGGATAAGTTAAGTAGCTGAAATCCATAAAAGAGGAGGGAAAAAAGGACTTGAAAGGTGCATTTTAACATTCTGCATATCCGATAAGCACATAACACTTTTGACAGAACGATGAGCTGATTCGATTAGATAAAACTATCGGAGTTAATCCTCACAAAGTAAAAGCTAATAGTAGTACAAGCAACAACTTGCTGCAACCAAATTTTGAATGATGATTTCAGGAGTAATTTAACCATTGCAACAATTCAATCATGATTCAAAATTGTAAAATTCCTACACATGTTTCATTAAATGAGCAAAAGCTGAAGAGAATCTGATCTGTAAAATTGTAAAATCATCAGAACGTAAAGACTCTCACCTCCAAGTCAAATTCTGATCTGTTAAGCTTCAAGATGTACAAAAGAGCAAAGAAATCATCGGTATCTACATCTGTATCCAGGAGAATCCGATGTGGCCTACCCTCCACAGTATGCAAATTAGCAGCAGCAAGTCCAGTGATCAATACAAAAACCACCCAGAAAGTCCTCTGCAATAACATTTTCTGTATTCCAATCACAAACTTCAAGAATATATTCGCTGCAAACCTGCAAACTGTTTCATCCATATGAGTCTTGAAGAAAAAAAGAAGAGCAAAAAAAGCATAGAGTAAAAGGAAGGGAAATAAGAAACAGCTCAGAAGGATACAAGAGAAGACTAAGACTAGGTAGCTGGAGTTGAAAATATTTAAGATATAAAATGGTTCACATGTGAAGGATTACAATAAATATGGCATGGCAGCAATCAAAGAGAAGAGACAAAGGAGAAGCAATTATATGTTCATTACCAGTACTGGAATAGATTCTTGGAATACGAAATCCCAAGAAGAAGATAAGGGTATTATTATCTTATAACAAGAAAAATGATTTAATTTGAAAAAGTGATGAATTTTCATGGGGCTGGCCTGGTCAATTTTTAGTTATATTACTCTTGGTACACCATCTGAGGCTACTGGTAATTGATTCTATTCCTACTTTGCTCTTTTTTGTTATTAATTTCCAAATCAGGATTGGGCAGAAATGTAATGTAGAATCTGAGTTTTCCACAAATCAATGGCTGCAAATTCAAGCAAATAAGCGGATATGCTGTAAGTGCGGATTTCAGGTATGAATGACTTGCGTTTAAATTGAAAAAGAATTGATCAATAGAAGAGAATAATTGTTCCCCTAATCATTGAATTAACAATAATAAAATTAAAATTTGATCTAAAATTAATTTGAAGTGTACCGATTATGTTAACTGAGATCAATAGAAATCATTGTTTCCACCATGGTTTTATTGAGAAAAAACAATTGTGGGAAAGCTAATGGAAGAGAGGACCTCATCAACTTATTAAAAAAAAAAAAAAAAAAACTGTAGGTTAGTCCATCATCAGAAACAACAATGCCATATTTTTAAAAGATCACTTTTTCTTTTACTTTTTTTTCTTTCGAACAAGTGAAACACACGTACACTGAATTTAGTAATAAAAATAGACTTTTTCTTTATATTATTAGGTTCTTTTTCTTACTTTATATTACTAAATTTCTCTTTTTTTTTATTTTAAAAATTTTAAATTGATGGAGCAAGGAAAGATTTTATAAGGTAATATAAGATAAGGTAGTAAAATTTTTCAATATATCAATTTAATATTTGAAAAAGTGCGAATTTCAGAGATTTTAAAATCTTCAAAAATCTTATTTTCTTTAAAAAAATATTTCTCCTATGATACTTTAATCTTTCATTAATTATAAAATAGAGTATACTAATCAATGCATTTAAAAAACTTTAATTAAATAATTATAAATAATTTATGATACATTTAATATAAGTTCCAGCTTATAACAAGCGCCCAACAAGTTAATATTGTTTTTGATGTGAGCAATTTCCTGGTGCTGACTGGTGGGTAATGTGCTGCAAGGGGTTGGCATGTGGACATGTTGGATTAAAAGATTGGACTTGACCATTTTTACACTTTATGGGAACATGTATCTGCGCAGCTCCAATTCAAAAATTTGTGATCTTGTGATTGGACAAAACAAATCCCACAGTAGCAGTGGAACCCACTTAGAGATCTTCTTGATCCGGAAATACCAGACCAAAGATAACACACCCAAAAGATAAAAGGACAAATTTATTTGTTCACCATGTCTATATCCTAATCCACCTAGCCACTGCTGCCTTCATCTGGGTTTTAATCCAATCGCTTGTAAAATTCTTGTGCGTATTTATTAATAGATTATAAATTATTTTTTTAACTACATTCTATTTATTTAATTCATTTATCATCTATGTAAAATTGGCAAAATGTAAGGAATAAAGGAGTAGACCGACAAAAGGGCAAGTGGGTAATAAACCACTTTTAAGAAGATCCAAATCGGAGGAAAAGTGGGCTTTAAAGAGTCAAACATTACCACGTGTCATGGCATGACACGTATTAAATTTCGATTTGAAAAAAGAAAGGTTTCTTTGTTTGTGGATCCCACTGTAAGATTGTAAGACAGTGATTGGCCACCTAACTTAATCGCTTCTTTCTCTCTCTTTTCTTTTCTTTTTTTTCTTCTTTACTTTATAGTATTATATTATTTTTTTTATTATTAATTTCACTTGAAACAATAAATAAATAATTACTCTGTGCTTTTCAAACGTCTGTCGTTTTGTAATGTGTTTCCCACGTGGATTGTGCTTCTTTTTTTAATTTTTTTCAGTTTTGGCCGTTGGAATCCCGGCATCTTTTGACTGCTTTGCGAGACTTGCATTTGTTCCAAAGATAAGGATAATTTGCATTATGAAATTTCCCTAATTATTAATTATGGCTCTGAAATTATAATTATTTATTGAAATATTTTGATAAGGATTAATAATTAATTAAATAATTTATTTGAAAAATAAATTAAAAATTTTAAATCAGGTGATGTGACAAATAAATTTAATTTGAATGATTATATACAATTAATAGCTTTGATTTTTAGTTAATTTTTATATAATTAAGGTGGAGGTGTATTGGATAAGTAGAATGTTTAAAGAGGGATCATTTCAAAGGCAAATAAAGCAAAAAAGGCCGATTAAAAAGATTTTATTTTTATTTTTATATATTATATCTTTGCTTTGTTGTGGCCTAAAAGGCGCTTTCCTTTCTACCACTAATACAACTTGCTTATTTCGGTCAAATCTCGTTTATTTCGGTATGCTTTTTGACACGTCATGCAAATAACAGTCAAAATACGTGTCAATTTTTCATTCAAACTCTATCATTACAACTGTGACTTCATCTATTCAGTTCCACGTTAAATTATTCTATTTTAAAAATTATTATTTTTTAAATATAAATGATTTTGAGTTAATTAATAATTGAAAATGATACTACATGATCCATGAACGTTAATTAATAGTTAGAAATTGATGGGTTTTTTTTTTATTAATATTGATTTATGGTCAAATATTGGATTAAGTTGGTATTTGGTCCTCAGCAATATCAATCATGGGCTTAATTAGTATATTAAATCAAAGGAATACAAATGCTTTTTCCATTTAGTGGAGGTTGAAAGAGGAAACACATATATAACATCTAAAAGATGGAACAATGATTACTCAAACAACACCATTATTTAATTCACTTGTGGTTAGGCTAACACCTAGCTAGAGAATAACATGGAATCAAATCAAATGGGTATTTTACGAGTAGAGGCTTATAATGGCTAACGGGTATGTGGAGCAAGGACATAATTCAAGCTCTTCGCTAATTAGCGAGGCACCCCACCAATGTATCCTACCTGCCCTAAATTAAAGCTTCAATCAAGCATGCCTTGTCAAGTTCACTTATTGTACCTCATCATTATTTTTATTTTGACTACAATTGTAACAACCCAATTTTTTTTAATAAATATATATTTTTTTGTTATCTTTTTTTATTGAGCTAATAATTTATTAATATTTTATTTATGAATTTAAATTAATATTTTTACAATGATAATTTTTGTTAAGTGGGTATTATTTTTACATGTATTATTATTTTTATCATTATTATTATTATTATTATTATTATTATTATTATTATTTATATGATTAATTTTAAATGTCCATATTAAATGTTTAATAAAATATTATGTTATATTATTAACAATTGATTTAGTGATCATTAATTTAATTATTATTAACATTGTTATTATTATCAATTTAAAAGTATTAAAGAAAGATTAGGGACCTATGTGAACAAACAAGAAAAGTTTAGGGATTTCAATAAAATTAAAAGTTAAAAAAAAAAGAGAGACCCAAAACGTAGTGCACAACCCCCCCCCCCTCCCCTCACTCTCCTTTCTCCCCAACTCTCTCTCCTCCTCCCTCTAGTTTTTCTTCTTGCCTGCGAGAGATCCCCTGCCGGTGACCACCCCAGTGGCTTCAGCTTGACCGGGTGACCACCAGTGGACAGGAAACAGCGACAGATGAAGGCGGTGACGACAAGAATTGAAGAGAGAGAGAGAGAGAGCGATGGCGAGGACTTCTAAGGCCATTTTCGGCCAGTTTAGGCAACCGTTCCACGAGGAAAGGGTGGCGCTCGACTCCTGGGACTACAGGCTTAACATCCCGGCCGGCGGTGTTCTGTTCCATAGAGGTTAAAGGAGAGTTTGGAAGAGAAAGAAAGAGGAGAGAGAAAGTTGAGGCAGTAGACTTTCCGGTCATTTTTCCGGCGATCCGACCGTCGGATCAAAAATCCGAGACCATCAATGGACTCAGGACAGCGAAATCTTTAAGAGAGGATTGGTCCCGCTCCGATTGGACACTGTTTGAAAAAGATGATAATCGGACGGTCCAAATTGCTTAGTGAGATTTTTAAACTTTTTCAATTCTCAAAATTTAAAATTAATTTTATGATAAGTATTAACAAAATTTTGACTTAATTTAGGTGCAATCGGATCGAGGATAGCTCATCGGCGCCGAGATTGCATTTTCAGTCAGATCTGACTATCCGACGGCCCGTCTCAGAATGTAGTCAATATTATAGTCAATCCAAGCATTTTTAAACATTTTGAACGCGTTTCAGGTATCAGATTTGGCATAGGTAAACCCAAACTCTATATTGCTTAATTTTTGCCTTATACCAGGTTAGAATAAAATTTATAAAATATTCATGGATGATCAAAAAATTACGATTCCTTTTGCAATAGCCCTGTAATATTGTTAAGGACTACATGACAAAATTTTAGAATTTTTGGAGCTCATTTTAGTAGTTTTTGCAAAAATGGTTAATTTTAGGGATTAAAATGTAATTTGCAAGATTGCAAGTATTGACTGTTTTGGAGGGCTCAGGAGGGGCCATATGACGTGATGAGATGTGATGGTGGAAATTGAAATTTAAAAGTATTATTTTAATCTTTTTGCAGGTTAGATAGGTTCTAGGTATAGGGAAAACTCTGCTAAATTTTTGGCATAAATTAAGATGTATTTGCCTCTTTAAATTTATTTTTATTTGAATTAGCACTACTAAATTCATAATAAAAATTATGTAGGTGATTATGGTCAACCATATTCCTTCACCCAACCTCTACAGTCGTTTCTGTTGTACTGTGAGTAAAATATTAATTTTAATTATAATTCAATATTATTATATGTTCAGGCATGCCCATGCATCACTTATAAATATGTATCAATGTAGTTAAACACTAGGCACATTTTATATTGTATTCTTAATTGATGAAGTGCCATAGATGTTATTTATGATAATTTGGAGCAGTATGCGTGTGTTGCCGTACGTGTGGTTTTTGGTATTGGATATGGATAGGATGGGTAAACGCGGCTTGAGAGGCACTCGCTGGGACTCGGTTCTTTATGAATAAGTCAGGGTAGGCACGGCTTAAGATGATCTCGCTGGCCCCTGCATTTGGTTTATCAAGCGAAAGTCCGGCTTGAGAGACACTTGCTAGCAGAGGTTAGATAAAGAGAGTTGTATAGGGGATCAGCTCCCGTATATATACTCTTTGAACATTATTAGGTGTGTGAGTGCTCCAAGTTGCCTTTTGCTATTATGATGTGATTTTGTATGAAAATTATGATGATGTTGCATTCCACTCTTTATGATGCATTAGCTTTAGATAGCTATAGAAATTGTAGTTAAAATCGGTATTTTACTCCATGAGTCGAACGCTCACTTCTATTCACCTATTTTTTCAGGTTCCAGGAAGAGTTCTTTTATAGAGCAATATATTTTCTTCCTTGCAGGTTTAACGTCAGTTATTTAATTATTTTATTATTTTTTTTCTAAATTTGAAATCTAAAACTCTGCATGTGTTAACAGTAATATGGACATTGTTAGGAATCGTGTTAATTTAAATTCCTGAGGTTAATAAATAAAAATTTGTATGATATTTAAACAATTTGTAAGTTTTTTTTTATGTTTATCGGGTTGAATTGACCCGAATAAAAATATTTTATTTTATTTAATTTTATTTACATGTTGGCCCTAAGTTTTTGGGCTTTGGGTATGGATTTAGGAACAATAAGGCTTACTATGGGTCTCGGGAGCTTTATACTGGCCTAAGTCTTAATGCCGGTCCAGCTCATGAGATCGGGTTGTGACAATAATATTTACCCGTATGAGGAGGAGATTATATTAGTTGTTGAAGTCTAATTTCTAAAGCCTTCCCAAAGGAGTAGGTGGCAGAATCAAATTTAAATTTCACTCCCTTAATCCTCTTATTTAAAAAATAAATAAATAAATAAATAAAAGACGCTATAGTGTAAACCAAAGCAATAACAATAGCGTGGAAATAAATGTAAGAATCTTCTCTTACTAAAAAAATAAAAGGCGTAACAATGTAAACTAAAATAATAGCAATAGTGTGGAAATAAGCGTAAGAAGAACGTGTGTATGATAAGACTTCGTAGAATTTTTGGGATTGTGATCCATACCAAACTCGAAAAGTCAAGCCTCAAAATGGCATTACCAAAACCAAATTCATATAGCTTGTATTTGGATTGTGATTGGAAGATTAAACTGCTATTCTTTCTAAAATATTATTTTAAATGTTGAAAAAATGATTTTCAAAAAATTATGGTGGTTTTGAAGTTTTTTTTTTATGATTAAGATATATTATTTAATTTTAAATTATTTTTTATGGATGCATCTAATATAAACTTAATATGATATTAAATAAATTTTATAATTATTAATTAAATATTTAAATATAAATTTATATAAAATTAATTAAAATTTATATAATAAATATATAAATTTAAATATAAATATTTAATTTAATAATTATATCATTTATTCCCATATAAAATCAAGTTTATAATAGTTACACTTTTTTTTTTTTAGACCTTTTTAATACCTTAGAACTAGCTTATTTAAATTAGTATCTTTCTCAACAGTAACGTCGAAGGCGCTGTAGGAAAAAAAAAAAAATCCAAGTTCAAAGCATGCCTTAGTTGACTAGCCAACGTCAAGCAATTGAAGTCTGAAATGAATTGATTAGACTCAGGCAAAAACAAGGGCCAAAAGATTGAAATTTGAGCATGACATCCACATATTTGACCACGCATGTATTGTAGAGGAGGATTTTATACGTGATCAACTTGCGCAAGTTTTGTAAATTAAACTAGTTAGTTGCCTTGGTTAGTGGGAAGTAGGATTCCCATATAATTTGAGGCTTATAATTGTGCACTGCATTCTAGATTAAACATTTTTTAAGGGGAAAAAATTTTGAGCTACCATGCAAGTTTCAGGACTTTGAGAATGCCAATGAGCGATATAGGTGCACTTAATTAATAAATAATTGCCGTACACTTGCATATACTTGAAATATAATGCATTTACTCATATTTACTCATTTCATTTATTTTTATTTATTTTTTAGAAAAAATTATTTATCATATTTAAAAAAATCAAAGAGAATTAACTATTTTTTTTTTTAATTTTACCTTTTATTTTTATTAAATAAAATAAATATTTATATAAAAAATAATTAAATAAAATAAAAAATAATTTAATCAATTATTAATATATATTTTAGAAAAATAAAGCTATACAATTATTTTCTTAATATAGAAGTAAGAATTTTACGCATAAACAGTTGTAAAATTATTACCATGCATACCAAAAGAAGGCGCTTTAGAGGATAGTCCGACTAAAGTTCGCTTGGACATGCGGCAAGTAGATATTATTCGGCCGTTTAAAGAAAATGGCTCTCTAACCTGGATTGGGTTGGGCCACTACTAACTGAATTTATAAAGGGATTGGATACATTGTCAAGGATCAATTGCTGCAACGACACTATTGAACGCCTTGATAGGGATGATAAAAAGGAAAATTCTTGCCTAAAACTTGAAATATCACACTAACTCCAGGCTAATATATAGGAAATAAATATAGATGAATATATAATAACTGAAAGACATGATAATTATTTATTAACCAAGTGTAACACTTGTATGAACATGCTAAATCTGATAATTAAAAAAAAAAAAAAAAGGAATTGGCCCCCAAACCTGTGCACGGCCAACCATTCAGAGAGTCTGAAAATTCCCAAAGCTATTGTGGATAAGTTACTTGGCCTTCTTAAAACAATGCCTAAATAAATTAAATTTGAGGAAGAAATTTTTAAGCCCTTTCAATTTTAATGGAAATTGAAATATTTGTTTTTGCAATGTTTGCCTAGTCGTCTTCCGTCAAGTTGTTTGCAAAATCAATTTATCCATGCTCGGAGTGAGCAATATCTTGCTAAATCGGACTTCTACATCTCCGAAGAACTGGTGTTTATGTACCTTAGATTTAAGTGTAAATTACTATTAGTTCTTGAATTTTACATTTTTAATTTGATTCCCTTAATAAACACACACCAACCAAAAATTCAATATTTTATAATTAAAGTCAAAGGAAAATACCATTCTACACCCCCCCTCCCCCAACTAGTACCATGTTCCCCTCAACAGTCAAGCTTGAGAGTTGCTCTCATTGTCTTAATTGTTTCTCATTAAATCGAGAATGCTGTGAAGGTAGAAAACTTGAATGCAAAGGCAATACCCGAGCACTACAGAGGAGACGCGCCACAATAGAGCAATAAGGAGGGCCACAATAGAGCAATTAATCAGAAAATGCCGTGAAAGTAGAGAACCTAAATGCAAAGCAAACTACATAGCACTGGCGAGGTAGATGAGCCAAAATGGGGGGCCACAATAGAGCAATAGATAGGGGATGATGACGATGGAGCGGCGATCCGAGGTGGGCTGCAACCGAAGCAAGCAAGGGAGATTTGAGTGGGTCTACAGAGGCTAAGAAAGGAGCAACAGCGGTGGGTAGAGAAGCATGAAACCTGTAACCCCACAAACAGTCTCCTGTAGAAGTCTAATTTTTTTCGCCTCCGTGACAAACTGCGTGGGGCCATGGGGTTGAGGTTTTAGGTAATTTTGTAATTATATTTTTTAATAGAGAGCATTTATGGTATTTTACACCTTTGACCACCTTGGTTAATAGAAAAAGATACACTTTAGAACGGAGGGAAGAATATATGAACTAATTAGGTTTTCAGAATAGATGAATGATTTGTTAATATTAGCAGAACTCATAGACTAGATAGTAATTTATCCTAAATTAAACCTCGTAAATCCACTATATCTAACTACAGAAGTATTACTAGGCTTTGATTAATTGGATTATCCATCACTTCCCATGTTCTTTAAACCAGTGGCTTTGGAGGCAAAATATCCTGCTTCTTCAAGGATATAACAGAAAAGAGAAGAGGACATTTCTGAAGTAACTACTCCATGATTCTACCTGCTGAAAACTTGAACCAAATAGCAAAAATGTTAATATCCCACATTGATTTGTAAAAGGATGATGTGTCTCTTATAAAGCCTTTGACACCTTCTCCTCTTGAGCTAACTTTTGATAGTAAGTTATACCCAGCTCATTTTCTTAAGAAAAAACCATGGCATGCAATATGCCAATCTACTTGAAATATTTGAAAGTGATTTTTACTAACTACAATTCAAAATATTGGTTAGCTTTTATTTAACAGCTACCTGATGAACCTCAACAAGCACAACACACTCCGGATTCCATAATCCACTTTGGTGTAAAGGGCAATAGAAAATAACAGCAATTGCACTAATCAGCAACATGATTAGTAAAAGAAAACCAACGTGTGCAAGTCTTAACTATCTCATGATACCACCCCATCACCCTGGCATTTTTTCTGGGATAACTTAATCAGTTCAGAACCCATAAGAATATGGAACTATGATCATGACTAATCTTTGGCTACCGAGTGTAGATCTTTTGTAACAGCGAAGAAATTTCTTCCTAGAAAATGGTTGGCTTATATACCATGGCTCAGAAATTCCAAATAACATCTAATCTGCAGAAATTCATAGAACACCAAACAGAATATAGAATCCGTTAATATGATGAACAACTCAATATCATCAAGATAGTAAAACATAGCAAAGCGTAAAGGAAAGGTTAAGACAACAACATTGGTGACAAAATTCTAAGTTCAAACACCAAAAGGATGAAGTTATGCAATAACCTCATGGTTGCCACAAAAAAAAAAAAAAAAACAACTAAATATCAAAGTCTTCTAAGCAAACAGGTTTTAGATCTGATTTCCATCCACCAACAATCAAAGTCATGTATGATGCTCAAACGAAAGCTAAAGCCAACTCTCTCTGCCCTTGTTGGTACCATTTACCAACTTAAAGGCAAGTTGGCTTGACAGAAAAATAAATTTGGTAAAGAATTAATTGCAGCGCCCTTTCAGTGATTTAGTATGTTTCTATGCTAAAACGTTATATGTAGCACCATACAATTTGTCATTAGCACCTACAATTTTGATGACCAATCCCTCATAGGACTTAATCTAATCAAGAACCAAAATTCTTCTAAAAAAAAGAAAAAAAGAAAATTTTACAGAAAACGAGTGCAGTGCTATAAGTATAAGCGACTGTACCATAATTCATTCAATTTCACCAAAAATCAACAATGAAACAGAACATAGAAATTCTTAAACTAAGAAATTTCAATACCAGAACAATAAAATACTCTAATTATTACTACAAACAAGCACCAGAACCAGATCTACACATAGATTTCTCCTGTAATCATCCTATATGAATAGCAAACACTAAAAGTAAATAAAAATTTTCTTTAACAAAAAAAAGCTTCAACTAATTAATAGTAAGAACCTTAAAAGAGTAGCCTCCGATTTATCGCTTTCCGATCTTCACGAACTCCAGAATCGGACTCGTCGTGGAACCAACCGACCGATTTCTGCGCTTCGTAAACAATCTGTGAAATGCCTGTGCGAGAACACGCCAACAAACAGATATAGATTCAGAAAAATGAAGATGCAAAGGCGTATGTACGTAGGTAGAGAAGAGAGAGAACCTTGTTGGACGGTGCGTTTATTCTCGCGGATCTCTTGAATGGTGGCGGAGATTTTCCAATAGAGAGGACGACCAACGTAGAAGAGGATCATAATGACGAGAACCGCCACCACTAGTCGAAATGTGATCCTCGTTGCTGGAGATGCCATTCTTACTTCTTAGCGTGTGGATTTTGGGACGAGAACCGATGTGAGGAATGAAGACTACGACTATCTTGTTCTTATGCAATGCGTCCTGCCACGTTTACAGTTCTCTTTTTTTTTTTCTTTTCTTTTTTTCAATTTCAGTAGAATGATTGGGATTAAAGGGTTTTTATATATTATTTTATTAATAATTATAAAAAAAATTAAAATAATTTAAAATAATCATAAAAAATACCTGATAAGAAATTTGGGAGATGTTGTCCATGTAATAAAAGATGTTTTAAATATCCATGTAATAAGGGTAATTATAATCATATAATCCTTCATTTCTTTTAATTAATTTATCATATTTAAAAAATGAACAAATATTAATTATTTTTATTTTTTATATTTATTAAATAAAATAAATATTTATACTAAAATAATTAATTGATATAAAAAATAATTTAATTAATTATTAATATATTTTTATAAAAATAAAATTACCCAATCATATAAAAAAGAGGTAATATTTTATATATTTTAATGAATTTATTTTCTGTTAAAATTGTTTTATTACTGTGATCAAAATACCAGAGAAAAATTTTCAAACTAAAATTAAGCAGAAATCTATTCAACAATTTTAATTTTGATTCCTATTTGATATTGATTAAATTCAATAGATAAAATCTTTTCGGTTTGCGGCCAAACATTAGGAATTCAAGCGAATTGATTTATTTTTTTTATTAATTTAATATTTTTTAATTTTTTGACTTAATTTTTTTTTAAAAAATAAAGAATAATTGACTGAATTCTTCTGAAGCTTATATAAATTACTCTATTTGCATGATATATATATATATATATATATATATATATATATATATATATATATATATAATGGCAATAATGAGATAAAATGAAAGTTTTTACATATTGCCGTATCAATGTCAAACACAAAAAGGAACCTGTAGTTTTTACCAATGCTATACTAACTGCTCATATTTCCGAAGAAGTGACAGCAAAGTATAGCTATACATGACAGTTCCATGTACAAAAATTTTCTATATGCCTATTATGGAAATGCATCAACAAAGCTTCGGGCTTTCACTAAACGTAGCTTCCAAAAAGAAGGCCAAAAATTGCATTTGTACAACTATATGCCATAAGCCCGCCTCCTACTTGACCTCCGTCTTGGTGGAACTGGTTCCCATTTGGCAATGACACCATCCCAGGAAGAGCTAACCATCATAGGGTAGACAGGATGCCAACTACAGTCTCTTACAGCACCTTCATGATAATCAAGTCTTGCAACTTGAGCCCCACTCACCTATATTAAAAGAATCCAGTTTACCAACAAATTAAAAAGATGAAATCTCTCATCGAGTTCCATCACTACTATGCGGACAACTCTTAAGTTGGGGAAACTACCATAGGCTTTTTTTGCCCATGTTTGTTTGTGCTTCTATGCAGAGACTCCCAAAATAAAAACAGTGCTCATCTCAAAACTCAAAAAGCACGGAGAGAGCAGCTTGTTCAATAAGAATGTATTGTTTGTGCTGGAGTTTCTGCATAGAAGCAGAAACTGCAGGACCAAACTAATTTGACAAGAAAATTTGCATATGAAACAAGCAGAATGATTGCTACCCAGATTAGTCATTAGCAAAGAGCAGATTCCTTGGTGAAATTCAGAGTGTCTCACTCCAGATTAGTCATTAGCAAAGAGCTGATTCCTTGGTTAAATTTAACATGTCTCCAGATTTAGGTCACAAACATTTGCTTTAAAAATATAAAAGGAAAGATATGAAGTCCTTGCAGGTCCTAACATTTTCAGTCTCATTTATTGAAGGAAAATTAATTTTTAACAACATATTTCAAACGTCAAAAAACAATTTCTAATTGATTTTACAGTAGAAACTAGAAAATAGATCAGTTTTCTCAGACAATGCACAAACAAGCTAATTTCTGCAAAAGAAACGAAGCTTGAGCAACATAATCTTAATTCTGATGGAAGTACTAAATCAGCACGTACCAGATCATAAATATAAACAGAACAATCGCTAGATCCACTGTAAATGTACTTTTGACCAGTGCTGCAACAAGCGAATCACCAAATTAGTAATGAACCAAAATTCTTTACAATTGTCAATGCCACCAAAACAAAATAACATCTTGCAAAAAAGAAATTGCCCTAAGACCAGTCAAATGATCAGACACAACCCAAATTTGATGACAAGTTAATTCAGGTTTTGGCCCAGCTAAATTTACAGTAGCATAACCACAATATCTAAATTGTCAACAACAAAAATCTTTAACAGTGTTATGCAGTATGATTAGAAGGTGCTACTTTTTCTAAATTGTTTGGTTTGATACTTGTCTTCATGAGTGGCTTGGCTTATAGATTAGCAAGGAGGAGAGAAAAAAAATGTCAAGATCTCAATCAAGTTAGGTGCATTAAGGATAAAGAAGGAAAAGTGTTGGTAAAAGATGAGGACATTAAAGAAAGATGGAGAAATTATTTTGATGATCTCTTTAACAATAGTCAAAGTGGTAATAGCGTGAATATAGATTACAAAGCAATAGAAAAGAATGTAAATTATACTAGAAGGATTAGATCTTTAGAAGAAAAGGAGGCACTTAAGAGAATGAAAGTAGGTAAATCCTGTGGACCCGATAAAATACCAATTGAAGTCTGAAAGTGCTTGGGAGATATAGGAGTGGTATGGTTAACTAAATTGTTTAATAAGATTCTAAACTCAAAGAAAATGCTAGAGGAATGGAGGAGGAGTATTTTAGTATCTATTTTTAAAAATAAGGGAGACATACAGAGTTGCTCAAACTATAGAGGAATTAAACTCATGAGCCATACTATGAAGTTGTGGGAGAGACTTGTAGAACATCGACTACGTCATGACACTTCTATCTCTCCCAATCAATTTAGCTTCATGCCCGGTCGTTCAACCATAGAAGCGATTTTTCTCATTAGAATCTTGATGGAGAAATATAGAGATGTGAAAAAGGATCTACACATGGTTTTTATCGATTTGGAGAAGGTTTATGATAGTGTTCCAAGAGATGTCTTATGGAGAGTGTTAGAACAAAAGAGAGTATCTATTAGGTACATACAAGTGTTGAAAGATATTTATGAAGAAGCAACTACTATTGTGCGCACAGTGGGAGGAGACACAAGGGAATCTCTTATCTCAATTAGATTACACCAAGGTTCAGCTGTAAGCCTTTACCTTTTTATATTAGTTTTAGATGAATTGACGAAACATATACAAGAGAGTATCCCTTGGTGCATGATGTTTGCAAATGATATAGTTCTGATAGATGAGACGCGATAAGAAGTCAAGCTAGAGCTTTGGAGAAGTACTCTAGAGTCAAAGGGTTTTAAGTTAAGTAGAACGAAGACAGAATATATGCATTGCAAGTTCAGTGAAGGCTGAACTGGTGATAGGGAATGAGTTAGCTTTGATAGAGTGGTACTGCCCCAAAGTAATCACTTTAAATATCTCGACTCAATCCTTCAAGTAGATAAGGGATGTGAGGAGGATGTTAGTCATAGGATTAAAGTCAAATGGTTGAAGTGAAAAAGTACCACGGGAGTTTTATGTGATAGCAAAATTCTCAATAAGTTGAAAGGAAAAATTTTACCGTACAGCCATACGATCGGCCATGTTATATGGTAGTGAGTACTGGACACTGAAAGAGTCGTATGCATCTAAGATAAGAGTTGCAGAGATGAGAATGTTAAGGTGGATGAGTGGTTACACTAGATTAGATAAAGTTCGTAATGAAAGTCTTAGGGAAAAGGTAGGAGTAGTGCCAATTGAGGATAAGTTGAGACAATGAAGATTGAGGTGGTTTGGTCATGTGAAGCGTAGACATACGGAAACTCCAGTTAGACAAGTAGAGCACATTAGGTTTGAGGATAGAAAGAAAAGAAGGGGTAGACCTAAACTGACTTGGAGGAGAGTAGTACAACATGACCTATAAGTATTACACATTTTCGAGGATTTAATCTAAAATCATTTAGAATAGAGAAAGAGAATCCATATAGCCGATCCCAAATTCTTGGGATAAATGTTTAGTTGAGTTGAGTGGAGTATTAAGCCTAACTTCAAAAATTTAGGAAAAACCCAAGATTCACAAAATATGCATTTAGAGGTTGAAGATTTACACAGGGACCTGCACAGAGGTGATTTAGCAAGTTCAATTATCCATGATGTGATATTTGATTGATGAGTACCTATATTCTGGAGAGAAGTAACAGCGAATCAGAGTGCGCAAGACTGAATGACCTCTGTATGTGGCCAATGACTGATCATGAGGATGTTTCAAGGTTCTTGCATGGGGTGTGTACTCCATCCATCTGTAGTCCCAGCCAGTATCTCCTAGAATTGGAGCGCTGGTTAAAGAGAAATGTTAATTAGCAACATAAATTGAAAACACATGCTTGACTTAAGTAAAGCATAACTGATTCAAGTACAACAAACAAGATCATATGATAACTACAATTCCTTATCTCCCAGTCTGTCCTTTTAAAAGTTCCATTCTGGTAATGTTCATCTAACACTTCAGTAAAAGAAGTTTCTGTATGGACTACAATAACTAGAAACCCCTCAAGCCCTCGACTTTCCTTCCTTTCTGACCCTCTTTACAGTTATTTCATAATGTTAGCCCACCACAGAAAGTCAAGCCACAATTTTCTTACTCAAGCCTATTGTCTTTATCCATGATTATAAACTCCTGGAAAGATCTTTATCTCATATTGCCAAGGAAAAAAAAATTAGAAAAACAAAAAACCTTTAACATTTGTGCAACCCCAAAAACAACGTTTAGTATCTTCCAAGACTTTCAGTAGGCGGCATAAGCCAAGACAGAAATGCAACTTCTTTCAAATACCATAAACTGAAACAGACATGCAACTCTAAAATTATTAAAATCAACCTTTTTGGACCTCAACTTGGCTCCAGCCAAGCCTCATCCATCAGCAGATAATATTAATTATGTATATTTCACAACCTGCAAGCATTTTAGATGACTGCCTACTAACAAGAATGGCTCAAACACAAACCATATGAGTATATACTAACGAAAGAATGATTGCGTCCTAAAAAGCATGGATCATACACAAACCATATGAATATATTCTTAGGAAAGAATTACAAGTATTAAAAGTCAAGCACAAAGATCTGGAAATGAGTGTGCATGTGTTGGATAAGATCAGAAAGGTAGGAAATAACATTTTGCACCATGTGGCATTAGAGGACATCTTTCGTATATCCCATAGTTTGGTAGTTTGATCTTTTCCATTTGAAATTAAATAACGCCCATCACCACGACTGTCTAAGAACGTAATGCCTTTTAGATGTCCAATCAAGATCCCTGCCGCTTTTCCTCTGCCGGTAAAGCAGCGCCTATCCCACACCTGCAGAGTTACAAACCAAGTAAAAATCCCTCAATCAAACAAGTTCATATGCAGATGGCCGAGCTAGCTTCACATTGAACATCAGCAGCCTGAAAAAAGCATGATTATTTGTTGAAAACTGTTTATTTTTTCAACAGCATTATGTCACTTGAACAGTAGAATAAATTGGTTTCCCGGATACTCTAAGTGCCTTGCAAAATGTTTGTTCAGCCTACACAAACGCTTCTGTTGCAAAGGGAATGAATTGGAAACAACCTTGGCTCATACTCGAGAAAAATATAACATAAAGATCAATATTTTACCTTACAGATGTTATCATCACTTCCAGAATATATGATATGGCCAGTTTCATCCGCAAAACATACTGTGTTAACATCAGACTGCAAGAAAAAACAAAAATCAGATTACAATGTGTCTAAACTCTAAACATTCTAAACCCTGCTCAAAAGCTAGCCACAAATATTAAGATTAAGGCATCCTTTGACACATAAAAATGTTCCTGGTAATTATCAATCAGAAATACCTGATGGGCATGGATTCGGAGGCTATTCTTATTTGCCTCAAGATCATAAACATATATTGCATTATCACTACTTCCAGCTACAAGTTCTCGCCCATCTGTTGAAAATTTCACAGAGAAGATCCCAAACTCATACTCATCATCATCATCTTCTTCATTCCAAGAAAAATCCAAACCATCATGAATTTCCTGCATGTAAAGGCTTCAGTACCCAATAGCCAGATTCTTAATAATATTATGCATTTGAGAAAGAGAACTGAACGATTTCTTCTGTCTTTTTTGAAATTCAATAAATATTGGTTGATCATATATTCCATTATAGTTATATGATTCATAGTATCATTTCCTATTTGATCCCTTTGAATTTCATATTTGAAGTTGCAACCAGATCTATTCATTAAAAAGAGTTGAGTCAATACATTTTTTATGTACCCATAGGTACTATATTGGATTTGAATAAGATTAAGGATCAATCCTCATTGATCGACTGCCAGTTGTTGCTAGAAAATACCACTTTTTTTTTTTTTTGGGATCTTCCAAATCATTCCCACAGGAGATCTGGACAGCAAAAATGGAAAAATAAACAGGTGCTAGAACCAAATCATAATTGGTAAAGTTCTCACGAAAGAGAAAATTGTTGTCTACAAGTGAGGATATCTTATCAAGTCATGGATGAAAATACCAAGGTAACTAAGTTGAGCACACAACAGTGCAATATAGAGTACTGTTGGTCACCTGCAGAGATGACTTCAGAACCATTTATGGTAACCTGACTTCAATAATCACAGTAACATAGGCACTCCTCCAGAAGAAAGAGATTTACGGCGGCAAATATCATCTAATCAACTGCTTCATTAGAAGATGCACCGAGTGAAATTTACCAAACAATGGCATCCTATAACCCAAACTAGATTCTAATGTACATATCATGGATCACAAATGAAGATCTATTGAGTGAAGTTTACCTAGCAAATGCATCCTATAACCAAATTAGATCTTCATGTACATATCATGGGCAACAAAATGAAAAGAAAATTTCCACATATGACTGTCTATAGAACCAATAGAATCTATAATTCAAAGATATTGGATAAAGGCAATCCATTAAATGAATGGAATTTTAAAACTAGCAAAAAGTTTAGCCTTCATTTGGCACAGAATAATGCATGCAGAAAAGGATCACTGTAAGCATGGACAACTTGCAGCACATACCGTTACGTTGGCAAGTGACTCTGTTGCAGAAGATCCAATATTTACAATATGGACAACTGGTGACATGCTAGCATACACCTGCACCATTTACATTCAACTAAAATCATATCAACACTGAAATGCATTGGCTTGACATAAGGGAATTAAATATTTCAAAGTTATCAATTTATGATGAAACTCGGTTATCCAACAATGACAAGCATAGGAAAAAAAAAAATCAGTTACAGAAAATGTAACCTACAAATAAAATGGAATCTATAAGGCTCAAAAGAATATGCCATGTCAGATTTGCAACTTTTATTATTGAATATTTGAAGTATCCAAGAATTGGTAATATTGCTATCTATACCAAAAAGAGCAGCAAATGCGATTAGAGGAGAGAATAAAGACATGCCGTGGAAAATTAATTATATTCAGGGTGCCAGAATAGAGCCAAGTTCTAGTGATGATCTAAGCTGCTGTATGAGATCACGTATATTTCCTTATCATAGAGGACCAAAAAATTAAAAGACTTAAGATGGCCATGGCGAATTTAGAAAAGACCAAAAAAATTTATGGGGTCAACATATAAAAAATTTTTCTGTGGTTATTTTTTTTTTTTTAATAAAGAGAGTGCCAAATGACTTCTCATTTACAAAAATGTATCTATCACTTAAAAAGAAGGCCAGAAAAAAAAAATTTAGAGTCAACATATAAAAAGCATTTTTGTAATCAAGATTTGAGGGTGTTTAGTTTGGCTTACAAGTCAGTCAAACCTACTAATAAGTAGAAGGTCATAAGTAAACTAGTGTTTGATTAGACTTATAAGTTAAAAAAACTACTTAAAATAAATCAGAAGTCATAAGTAAATGTACCTCACTCATGACTTATCTACTAATTTAAAACTACTCATTGACCAAGTAAATGACTATATTATCCTAATAATTTTTTTAAAATATCAATACTATCCTCATTTTAACAATTGCAACACTAAATGATATATCTTTTTCATAAATTTTGACAAATTAAGTTCTTTTTAAACATTTTTAACCAAATACCTAAACTATTTAAATTTAAATTTAAATAATTTTACCAAACAATTGACTACTTATTTTTAAAAAATTAACTTATAAATTAAAAAATATTTTTTAAGTCAAAAAGTTAAAAGTAAGTAGCCAAGCTAAACACCCTCTTTTCTTTTTTAATAAAAAGAGTGTCAATTGACTCCCATTTGTAGAAATACATTTGTTATTAAAAAAGAGGATTTAACAATTAAATTTATGAGGAGTCAATGTAGATGAGTACATATATACATAAGAGTAATTTAACAAGAAAGAGAGGTAAATTAACCCCTCATTTTTGCTACTGCATCTGCCAATGTGGCCAATAGATCCCTTCTTCCAGGCTTTTCAAGCAAAGAAGAAAACACTATTACAAAAGAGCACCCTAGCCTTCCCCCTCTCCCTACCCCCAACATACATGCAAAACACCACAATAAGGAGGTGGAAAGGGAGGCAACAAATAAATAATTGTCTAAAGCACTAGTCATGTGCACATGCATGTAAATGGGCATGCAAGTAACAAAATGTGCAAATGCATGCAGGCACAGATGTGTACACAACTACACATGCATGTACAGTGCAAGAAAAGGTCAATGAACAAATAATTGGGTAAAAAGATGATCCAATAACATGAGCATTTCCTAAAAATGAAAAATTACAACACAATGAACCAGGAAACAAACAGATAGATACTGAAGAAATTTCTGACTGATATTTAATTTGCTAAGAAGTTCTAAGTTGTAACAGAAGTGGTCCACCAAATAAAAAGCAGCTCTTGATTAAAATCAAAGAACCTGCATTAATGCATCAGGTAATGATTCTGATTTCCCATCTTGATCGTATATCTAACATGCCTCTTTGTCTAACAATTACCACAGACTTACAAGATGGCGCTGATCCGGTGAAAGACAAGTATCAGTAATTGTCCATCTCAAACTTTTGGCTAAAATGTCTTTCTGAACTTTCCAGTCCTTATCCACATTATATATCCTAATGTGGCTTCCCTGTATCAAATGAAACAAATAAAAACACTTGAAAAAATGTAACAAACAAACTTCATATTTTAAGTATCCCAGAACTTGGATGAGAAATAAAGCTTTCCAATTATCTTATCAATGTATCAGCTCTATACAAAGTTATAGAAACATACCTGAAATCCTGCAATGAAAAGAGTACCATCATCAGAAAACTGAGAAACATAAGCACGGCTTTTCATCCGGTCCACCCTACAAGGACCATTGACAGGCAAATATTGGCTTAAAACATGACAACCATCTGCAGTTGAGAATCTTCCCCTCCCAGAATAATTACACTCTCGACCAACCAACATTTTCACAGTTGAGACTGGTAGCCTGAACTTGCCAGGTACATTCTTACTTAAAAATTCACTGGGTGCTGATCTTAGTTTTGTGAGCTGAGCAATTTCGTGATCAAGAAAATCAGAATTCCCATTTGGTCCTTGCCTTGCAAATGATCTATAGTGAGCACTCTCATCATCACAGATGCTAGTATTCTTGTGTACACCACTCATGTTTATCCCTTAATTGAGTTCCAGTGGACACAAACTTTCAATTTAGAACCACAGGCATACATGGGCGAGTATAAAACCTACAGAACCTCCCCCACCACAACAACAAATCAAAATAAACCTGGTCAATCCTGCATTGCATAATGAACACCATGACTTTTAAGCCAAGATCATTGATAAAATAACTCAAAATCACACACAAGCGGACGTGTGAGAAGTGCACATATCGTCCCAATAGTCATGAATAAAACCCCAAAGTCAACGAAACTATCAAGCTACTAGAAGAAATGCACGATTCTACCTCAACAAAAACACTAAAACTCATGCTTGCCTTGTTTTAATCCAAATACCTGACTATTCCTTGCTTACACAGGTAATTCCAACAATACAACAACCAGAAACAGTTAAATATATTGATATAGCACTATGATTAAACACCAGGGAACGAGAGCAAAAGCTCAGATATTGAATTCGTAAACAATCCTAGATTGAGCACGATTTCGTTGAAAATTTCCACTAGCATGTAAACAAAAGGATAATAAACCAAAAACAAGAATCCGAGTTTCATTTTCTAGGAAACCAATAAAAAATGTAAACGAAAAAGGCAAAATCAAAGCTCACCTTTGAGCAGAATTAGTGAGAGTGATTGTGCTCGAAGCTATGATTTGTAGTTTTCGTGAGGGATTTGTCTTAGTATGGATGATTTCTTGGGCTAAAGATCGTGCAGAGTTGGAAGCCGGTGCTCTGTTCCATTGGAAGAGGGAGGGACACGTGCTTTATATACGGAGCAGTGAGGTGAGTAGGTGGCGTTGAATCACGCGCGTTCCATTGAGTCTGGTAGTCAGAAACAGAAAATTTCTCCGCACTTGGTCAGGGTGCCTTGTCGGACGAATTTGATACACCGCACGGAAAAATTTCCTTATTGGTGAAACCGAAGAGATTGCGGCTCTATATCCCCTGATTTGGAATTTATTTTTTCTTTTAAAAATTTCATATTTAAAATTAAAATTTTAATTTTTTTTATTTAAAAAATTTTAATTTTAAAGGAAATAAGTATAATTTTAAATTACATACTTTATTATAAAATTTATATAAAATATTAATTAAATATATAATTAAAATAATAATAAAACTTACCCTTTAGTGTTGCACCATTCATAAATATATATTTTTATAAATTTAATTTTTTAAGTTCTTTTGATTCTCTCTAAATATTTTTTTCTAAATTAAGTGAAAATGTGAAAAAAAAAGTCTCAATGAGGAAAGAAGTTTTGGGGCTGAGCAGAGATTGAAGAAGAATAGAGCTAAGAGTTTTTGATTTTCAATGGAGAATAATTGAAAAATGCAATGAAGGGTTTGGGACTTTGAGGGATATTGGTGACCACTAAGCATCATATTTATCAAGGAGAGAGGGGAAGTGACCGTAGTAATTTTAAAATTTCAGCTCGGTTTGATTCAATTTTATTGAAAATTTTCCTTTAAACTTAATCAAATAGAATACAATGATATTTTTAAAAAAAATTAAATTAAATTAATTTTTTTTAATTTAATTTGATATAAGATTAAAATATAAATATTATGAATTATATTTTATGTTAATGGTTTGTCTATTGAGAATTATTTTTTATTGTGAAAAAAAAAATTATTCTTTATTTATTGAAAGAGAAAAATTTATAAGCATTTGTCAAATTAAATTATTATGATGCGTAAGAAAAGTTCATTATTGTATTCTTTTTTTTTTTTTTGAAATTACTGTATTGGTCATATAATAAAATTTTAACTTTAAATAGATAGTTTCCCTTAAAAAAACATTAAATATATATTAAATTATAGTTTTAGCCTTTATCTTTTATGTCAAAATTTTCTTTAATGAGAATAATTTATATATAAATTTTTATTTATATTTTATGTTAAATTTAAGAAATTATATTTTTATTTATAATTGTATGACTCTTATTATTTTAACAATACAATAGTTATCCTTGTGGGTTGTTATGACAGTAGGATAGACTAGATTTTGAGGCGTGATAAATCATTATATTTAAGGTATTAATTACTTTCACTAGATTGCTGCAAGATAGTAACTTATAAAAATTATTTTTAAGAATTTTTTGTACGAATAGAATTTAAAAATATTAGAAGAGAAGAAGAATAATAAATGTATTATATGAATTTGAACAAATAATCCATTTTTATAGATAATAAAAAATCATGACATCTTTTATAACTATTTGCATGTAATAGATATGTCTATTTATAATAGACACATTTATTTGCTAACAAATACATCTAATTGTAATTTAAATAATTATTTTTATTTCATATGCATATATGCCGAGTGCTACCATGGAATAATATATATTTATTTAAATATATACAATTCTATATATTTTATTTTCTATCTACTTCTTCCCTTTGTATTTTAAATTTATGAAAATTTTTTATCTCTCTGCTATCTAACATTCAAGCTAGGACACTGCAGATTAAATTTTTTTGTCCCTTCTTCCTCTATCTTTTTCTTTTTGAGGAAGGACCTATGTTGTGAAGTCAGGCTACTTCCATTATTTCTCAAATGCAAAGCACAAGCACAGGCAACTATATACGGTAGTTACAGGTTAAAATTTCAGACCCTGGCCCTATGGCCTCTTTCTAACATGAAAAAGGAAAATTTTGATGGTCTTGTTGCAATATGCAGAGTGTGCAACTGCAACTGCAACTTCTTGCTGGGTTTGAGACTGGACCTTTTGCTGCTATGCATCATCAAAATTTTTAAGGCCTTCAAAAGAATTTCCAATCTAATTACCAATAGACTGGATCTTTCTCCATTTCTATGAATTGATAGATTCTTGAATTTCTTCTAGTGTTTTTCCTTTGGTTTCTGGCACAAACTTGGCCACGAATAGAATAGCTGTCAATGAGACTCCAGAGTACAGAAAAAATGTACCTAAGAACAATCAAACATTCCAAAAAAAAACTCAGTTGGGTATAACATTTCAAGCTGATAAAATACACTTTCTGTGCCTTGCATAGATAAAGAAGTTTCATTTACCTGAAGAACTCCAGCTCATGAGAAAGTTGAAAGTGTAAGAAACTAGCCAGGCACCTAACCAGTTCACCAGCACCACCAAGCTCCCACCAACTCCCTTTATATTTATTGGAAAGATCTGCCAAGATACCACAGAAGTTTTAGATGGCACACAAACTTTTCAATGCTGGCTGCATTATCAACTGTACTAGAATCGTAGCACAAACAAGTAAACACATATAGTTACCTCAGACATGATCAACCATGGAACTGCTCCCATTCCAATTGAGAATGATGATATAAATATCTAATTTCAAGTGGGAAAAAAAAGATCACTTATATTAATTTCTGGAGTTATCTGAGTAATTAAATGAAATTGCAGTTACATTGTAGGTAAATTTACCAGCACTCCTGCAAGAACCATTGTCGGTACCCATCTGAGCAACAAACCATGTGCCTGAACCAAAATCAATAAATTGAAGAGCAGAAAATACATGACAGACTACACAATTCATAGAATACCGATTCGTCGACTTACCTTGAGAAAGAAAGAAACTCCAGCGAGGAAGCAGCCTAGGAATGTCCCAGCTGCAGAAACCTTCACATAAGCAAAAGCACATTAGTGATAAACATATGCAAACCTAGCTGTCAAAATATAATCTTCAAAAACTAAGAAGTTGTTGAGGAAAAATGTACCATTATCAGTACTTTTCTTCCTGATTTGTCCATTAACAGTGCTCCCACTATTGTTATTGGAATCTGAATTGATTCATTTCAGATGGATCAGCTTTCAGGTTTCAACAGAGAAAAAAAATAATCAATGAATTTATTGGGACAGTAGCCAATGTCAAATACCTGAACACAAGCATAAGCTATGGTTCCAATCGTACCAGAAGAAAATCCTGCAGTTTTCATTAAAGAATTTAAGAATCAAAGGGAAAGTCAAAGAACTAATAACAACTGATATTAAACATAATAATTGGTTTAATTACCAGCTGATACAAAGATTTGACTAGCATAAAATCCAATTCCATTAATTCCTACAAATTGCTGGAATACCATGATTGCAATTCCAATCTGAACAAGATTGCAAGAAATCAGAAAACATGAAAGATAACCACAATATAAACTAACATTGAATTTCTCAACATATAAGCGATTTATACTTACAAGTACACAACGAGTGTATTGTCTTTGAAATAAATCGAAAGTTCTAGCTTTAGGAAGAGACTGAAGAGTTTGAATATAAGCCTGTCAAGAAAAAGAACAGAAATATTTAGTCCCAAAGATGCATGAGTTATATTTGAATTTTGATTAGATTCTTTTTAAGTTAGTTCAAGAAAACTACTTGGATTTCAGCTGCTTCGCGTGTAACATCAGTATCTTTGCCACGAAGTTTCTGCAGTGTCTCTTGGAATTCTTTTTCTTTGCCAACTTTTGCCTGAACAACTAAATTAGTCTCATTTTCCAAAACAAAAGTTGTTTAGCTCAGTAGCGCTAGAGTCTTCTCCAAGACTTTAACGTCTTGAGTCCGAGTCTCTGCTAGTTGGAGCCAAAGAAACTAAAAGAACCTCAGTGCTTATTTATATTCTTACCAGCCATCTAGGGGATTCCGGAACGAAGAACAGACCAACAAGCAGGAAAATGCAGGGAATAAGGCCTTCAAATTAAAATCAACCATCAGTGCTAATTGCAAGTTCAATAAAACTTACCAACAATAGAGAAATAGTATTATATTATAACAGAATTAATTAGAATTTTTACCAGTCAGAGCCAGTGCTCTCCATGTTATTACACTTCCTAGCAAGAAAGCAATGGATGAACCAGTAACGATCAAGAGCTGCAAATTAGAAAGGCATACAACCGAAGGGATCAAAAAGTTTAGTAAGTATTGAACGTCAATCAGTGTGGAGAATTTTTATGCATAGAGTTTCATGATCTCCTACCTGATTCAATGTGGTAAGCCCTCCGCGAAGATTCTTAGGGGATATTTCTGCTATAAATATAGGGACCTGTTTTATTTTCACATGGACATTAGAATTTACAAGGCAGAAAAATATTTAAAGCTAATAAGGGCAATGCTTATCAGGTAATTACCACAAACGAGAAAACTCCAATGCCATAACCTGTGAAAAATCTTCCCATGTCAAGCGACAAATATCCCTGAAGCAAACCCATTACCAAGAAACAAAGTAGCAATAGTTAGGTATAACTTGAGGTTCAAAGAATAATGAATTTTTCAAGGAACCAGAAGGCAAAAACTGTACATACTCCAGAGAAAAACACAGCAAGCCATCCTGTAATGCAGAATCCAGCTGAAATTCTCATTGCCTGTTTATATAAAACAAATCATGTTTAGTAAATTGGAGATTAACCAATTCTTAAATGGCCTGAACTTGGAAATTAATTTATTTACATACCCCTTTTCTACCAATGTAGTCTGCAATCCGGCCACTTGTAACAGCACCAACCATTCCACCAATTGTTAATATAGAACCAAACAAGGAGTACTGCAAAATGAACAGAAATTCAATTAACTAGTTGCAATTTAGATAATGTGATGCTTATATTGGCAAAGAAAAAACAGAAATAAAAAAGAGAGAGAGAGAAAATAGGCTAACCTGGGCTGTTGTGAGATTAAGATCCTCCATGATTGCAGATTGAGTGGGTGCTGAGTAGCCCACCTGCCAAAACAATAACTTGAGCTAAAAAACCAAACCCTTTTTTGACATATCTGTATTGTGTTTTGTATTCTGTTCCTAAATGGGGAAAAAAACGAAACAAAAAAGAAGAAAGCCACTTAGTAAACCATGAACATAAACTCCAGCTTCTTTCCATCCTCCAAGGTGACTTAAAAAAAGGAAAAAAGCTGATACTAGGAACAGAAAATAAGCTTAAAGAACTTACACAAGAACCAAATGCAAAAGAACCACAGACAACAACAAATGTGCTAAGCAGAACCATTGCAATGGATCCAGTCTCATGATCAGTAGTCCCATCATGAGTTTTATAAGCAACAATCTTCTCTTCTTGGATCAATGACCTTTCCAGGTCTTCAAGGCTATTAATTTCGCCTTGTTCAACATCTTTGTTCTGTTCAGTTGCCATAAATTGAGCTAAACAATGAAAGAAAAGAAAGTTGCAAATAAGGACTTTTTGATTGTGTGAGAAAAGAAGGTTGCAGGGTGGGGTATATTTATATGCATGCAAGAGTAAGATTTTTATTGAATTCTATCTTAAATCTCCATGATTGGGAGATACCATAACCACTAATAAAAGACTGCTGCAAGATTGAAAAATCCATGTGAGGCCCTATCAGCTCATTGTTCATATACAAACCAAAAATTTCTGCTGATGCCAGTAATAATTTAAGATTAATTATTGATTTTGCATCTCAATAATTTTTTTACTCATTTGACTTTAGTTATAACATTAAAATTTTATGTTAATTATGCAGATATCATTAAATTAATATTATATTATTTTTAAAAATAAATTTTAATTCAATCACATCGAAATCATCTTCAATTAATGAATGATGAGATGGGTGATTTACCATGCAGCCAGTTGAAGCCCAGAAAGAGTTGAAGTTTTGGTGGCGACAGTTGACAAACTGTATCCACGTGAGCATGTGTTGAGGAAAACTGTATCGGGTTACAGAAATATCAATGGCAACTTCATATTAATGCCTAAAAAAATAACAATAACAATAATTAAATTTTAATTTTAAATGAATTTTTTTGTCATTAGACTCTATTAAATATTAAATTCGTATTAATATTTAAAATTTATAAATATTTTAATAAAATTTTTGATAAACAAGGGAAGATATTTCTAACCGGTGGGATTCTGCAGTGGCCAAAGATGAATTATAAAACGACATTGTTTTGACTTGATCATAAATTTTAGCATTTTAACAAAAAATTATAATGAAAATAAATATGAATATTTCCCATTTTAAATTAGAAGTTTATGCTATCATATCTTGTTTAGCATCATAAATAAAAAAAATTTTGACCAACTTTTAAAAAAATATATCAAATATTTCCGCAGAAATTTCTAAACTGGTAAATTTTTTCTTTATATTTATTCAAATTTAAAAAGGTTAAAATTCGACATTTTATAATTTAAATTAGTAATTGTAATGAAATTAATTTATTAATGAAAACATTATTATAAATTAAAAAAAATATATTATAAATCAATGATTTTATATGGATAGTTACTTTCTAAATGGTTAAGAAAATGAGAACTTTAATATTTTTTAAAAATTAAAATTGTCAGTTAAATAATAAAAATTTTAATACTTCATGAAAATTTGAAATTCCTAAAGTGATTACTCAAACCCAATAAGTAATAAATCAGCCATCATGATCACTAGGGTCAAGTTTGTTTCTATTTTCCTGCACTTTCTTATATTAGCTTCATTTGAAAGAAGAAGAAAATCCATCCAAACAACTTAAAACCACAAAATGAAAAATCTCCCATCAGAAAGATATTATGAGAGTTGTACCTGACTCAGCCACCAATGTTTTGTAGCATATTATAGTTAATTATTCTCCCCCACACCTTTCCCTTCCCTGCACAAATTGGCTTCTTGCCAGTGTAGAAATGTAATGTAACATCTGGTACAATGTTGACTGGGACATATCTCATATCAATCTGCGTCAGAACCAACGCACCCATATATCTACATTTGATGAGGGTGGCCCTAATATAGCTCAGAAGAACTCTGAATATGGATCTATAAGATAAGTGATGTACTCTTAATTATTTAATATATAATTAATAATTCAATACCTCAAATGCTTGATATTTTCTTTTATTTTTATTTATCTCCACAAAAATAATTGAGATCGTAATATTATTTTGAAAATGATAGATATCGCCCATGAAAGTACTTACACGAAATATAAACAAAATCTATTTGATTATATATTTTATAAAGTTTTTCTTTATTTTTTTTAGAATTTAAATTAATTTAACGATTTAGTATTTCAAAAATTGATCACTTTTGGAAACTATTCCACAAGTTGTATGCAGGCAATTACTTGTCTTGTTAATGTTTTCATGGTGTCATTTTCTTTATTATAATTATTCATTGATCAATTTTGGAAACTATTCCACAAGTTGTACGCAAGTGAGAAGATTGAGAAGATATATATATATATATATATATATATATATATATATATATATATATATATATATATATATATATATATAATTGATTTTAAATTTAAAACCTCAAAATTTTGAAAAATACTCAAATATTTTTAAATTAAAATTTATTAATTAGAGTGAAAAATTCATGATAAATTCAATAATTATCCTTGAATTTAAGAGTCATAATGAAATTATCTCCAAGTTTAAAAATATAATATAAAGTAAAATATTTTTAATTTTTAATAGTTGATTTATACAATTTAAAGTGGAGTCAAGTAGGTAATTATGTGACAATGATAAAATCGACTATAATTTTATTTATAAATCAATAATGAAAGAATTTTAATGGTATGAGATAATAAAATATTAGATATATAATAATTAATTATAGTGATTTTATCTTTAAAAAATATCAATAATTATTTATATGACTGTCACTCTATATTATCTATATTATCATGTTACTTATAAATCGATTATTTAGAATTAAAAGAAATTTATTGTAAAAAATTTTGAAGTTCTTGAAGTTTTATGTTAATTGTTAAATTAATGGTATTTTTATTATAATTTTTAAAATTTTGGAAAGAAGTCTTGAGACTTATCTACAGTAACATTAATGGGAGATATAGGAAAAGAGATGTGGATGGAAAGCGATGAAAGGCGTCAAAATCTGAGACTCTTGATTTTTCAACAACTTGCATTTACTAAGCTTAACTGTTTGATAATATAGGAATTGCGTCATGCACATGGAATCAGCAGTGATCCCTGCAGTGTAAGGCTTGTTCGACGCTAAGGTAATTTTTAAAATTTATTTAATTATTTTAAAATTTTTATAATTAATATATATTAAATTTAATTTATAACTATTAAATAAATAATTTATTTTATTTACTTATTAATAGTATATTTATTCTAATTTATAAATTAATTATAAACTTTAAGAATAAGTTGTTATTTATTTATAATAATTTTTTTAATTTATAAATTAAAAAAATTGAGAAATCATCTTTTTATTTTAATATTTATGAATCATGTAATTATAAACTAATTTAATTAAATTTAAAATATTATTGTTCAGATACGGTGCAGAGACGACGCTTCTCCCAAACAAACACAGATATCCACATCCTATTGTTCTTAAATTTATTTCATTTATCTTCTCTTGAAAAATACAGGGACATAAGATTGTTTAGCATTGCCAATTAAAAAAAATATTTTTTAAATATATTAATTAAAAATAGTAAAAATTAATTTAAAATTAAATTTAAATAATAAACTAATTTTTTTAAAATAACATTTAAAATGATATTTTTTTGAAAAGCACTTTTTTTTTTTTTTAACCCGTAAATCTTAAAAGGCAAACTGGCGCATAATAGCTTTCACAAATGAACCTCAGGACCTAATATCGATTTACGTAAAAGGCATGAAATTAAAACAACCCTTACCCAAAGAAATGGTGCAGTTTGAACTATAAATATTGTCCATACTGTTCCAATTTTTGAAAAAACTGTGTTTATTTCAATGTGATTAGACCTTAATTAAAAGTGGCAAATAACAAAACCCTTCCTAATTATTCCCCATTATCACACAACAACAAAACAGATAATACATGAGCTTAAGGTCAGAAGGATTTGAAGCAAGGCACAAACATAACTTATAAAGAATTTTGAAACTAAACAAATAACCTCTTTTTCTGTCACTTGGAAATGCCATCAGTTTTCTTGATGCTTAGGGTCTGTCAGAAATGTAGCCCCCTCTGCTAAAGCTTGAGGCAGCTCAGCTCGATCTAATACAAAAAGAATGTACATAGCAAGCTATCCACAGGAGACATTTTGGATGCAAAGGCTCATTTTAGCATCTAAAGTCTGTCTGTCAAACATCTGCGGATAGACACTGCAAATTTGTTAACCTGGTTAGGGTGGAGGAGGATGGCACAGACTCCCAAACAAACAGCAAATGTGGCGATTAAAAATACTGCAGGGCGAAACTTCATGACTCTGTTAGAAAAAACGAGACTACATGACCTGTTTGGCCTTTCCTTGCCAAGGTTCACATTCACAACAACCTCTTTACTCAAAAGTGGAGTCCTGTCACTAGCAGATGAGTTTGCCATCACTCTCAACTTCTCATTTGAGTTTTTCTCCAAGTCCTGAAAAAGAACAATGATTTTCTATGAACCCTCAAGGGAATGAAGAATAAAAGTACCAGCTGTTGAAATAATATGGAAAGGAGACAAATTTTCAGATAATTTGAAAGCAGACTACCAAATAAAAATCTCCTAAGCACAAATACTACTTGAGAAAATTTTTGACTGATCCAAAATAGGATTTTTATTTTGACAGGAATAAAAAGCAGCAGGATTGCTAATTTAGGTAGAAGAAGAATAGGGGAAAAAAGGAGAATGAAAAGGAAAACCTTTATAAAAAGAAGCCAAGCCATGTGAAACAACTTCTAGATCTCAAAAAACTGAACCTAATTCCAAATTCCAAAGAAATAATAAGAAAAATTCACCACCCAAAGAAATCACAAAATCACTGATAAATGTTCAGGGGCTGAACTTTAAAGCAATGTCTTAAAGGCTGGAAGCTTAAAAATCAGAGTAAAGTACCAAAAAAAGAAAAAACCCCATGTGATTTACCACTTTTTTAAATATGGGTTTGCTTCGTGACAAGTCAGAAGCTTGTGTTTTGTTCCATTAAACAACTAGCAGCCAAATGCACTATCGCTATTAAAATTGCTAATGAGGCAAAGGCAAAATAATAAAAAAATATTTTAATTTCTTGAGAAGTCATATTTGATTATTTAGATGTTTTGAAAAAAAAATTAACAATTTTTCATAAAAATAAAAAACGTATATTTTTTTATCAATTCCCCCTGCCACCTCAGCAATTTTAACAATGTTAATGCATTTGGTTGCGAATTGCCAATGAAGCAAGACACTGACTTCTCACCCCAAGGAAAAGAAAAAAAAACCCACACCTCCACTTGAAAAAGCATTAAACCACAAGATATTTTTTGTACTTTAACCAGAGTTCCTTTTGACCCTTGCTTTGTTAGATAATGTTTCCATTTTATTTCAAAAAGATATCAGCATCAACCACCTCACAATCAACAATTCAGTAAGCAAATTGAAAAAAAAAAGGATCAAATTCACGAGCAATTGGTAAGCTTTTCTCAAAGCAACAGCTATAGACAAGAAAATAACCCGGATGTACAAACACTCACCTCATTGGTGAATGGAGCAACTGATGGCATGTCAGTTTCAGAACATCTTCTAAAATCCCTTTCATCCACATTATCACTTTGCTTAACCTTTTGATGAAGAATATCACTGGCACCATCCATATATTTCTGTAATAGGCTCATCTCAAAATCACTAATGCCATACATTACCCTTGTTTTCTCCATTTCATCCACTATGATTTTCAGATTCTGCAAAATTTTAGCCAAAATGGCAGTTGATTCATGGTGTAGCAAAAAATTCAATAAGGAATTGAGTCTTTGAATCTGTGAAGAGCTCATAATTTGTTGTAAACTTTCTGTTGAAGGCTTCTTTAGTAACCATGCTATATCCACAACTAATTCTGAAAAAGCCATCTGTCTACGTGCAGAAACCTCACACTGTGAACCACTCGACAGTTGAGATGAATCTAACCTATGCTGAATTATTTCCATTTCAGAACAAATTTCTTCATTCCCAATAAGCACAGGAATGAAGTTTGATAAGCCACTCTCGTTTTCAATCTGCAAAACACATTTACAGGTGATAAATCATTTCTAGCGTGTCAAAACTTACATGGATAACTATAATTCTTTTGCTTGTACAAAATTAGCAGCATCTAATTACAGGTTCCAGTTTCCACAGATTCAGAATATAGACTAATGTTATCAGCAACAGCCAAAACATATCTAACTAGAACAGGAGTGAAGCCAGCATTTGACGTTAAGAGGGGTAAACTTTCATGGAAAAAAATTTGTATAAGGGTCTGCTCGGTTTAAATTTCGAAACCAAAATTAGACTGAATGTTTTTTTTTTTTTTTTTTTCTAATTTGGCTCAATAAGAAATGGATATTTGATTCACTTTGTGGCATCAGTGCAATTGAAATCAATAATTCATTACTAAAATATAAAATTCATTTCAATTCTAGATAACTTACGTTTGCTATAATTTCATAGTTAAAATTCATTTATTCTTACTTCTCTAAAATATCTTAAATAGTAAAAACCAATTTCTTTTGTTAAATTGTTTAATTGTTAAACTCAAAGGTTTGAGACAACAATATATTTATGAAATTATTAGACTGTCAAACTAAAAATAAGTTTTATCCACTCCAAAAATGATATTAAGAGTGATAAAATGAAATTATAACTAGTGTTTCTTGTTAGCATAATAAAAGAAAATCTAACTAAAAAAAAAATACTAACATGTAAGAATTATAATATCATGATTTTTGATAATTTGAAGAACTAAATATAATAATTGATATACCCAATTATTATACTCAACTCAACTCAACTAAGCCTTTGTCCCAAAAATTTGGGATCGGCTATATGGATTCACTTTCTCCACTCTAAACGATTTTGGGTTAAGTCATCAGAAATGCGTAATACTTTTAGGTCATGTTGTACTATTCTCTTCCAAGTCAATTTAGATCTACCCCTTTTTTTTCTTTCTATCCTCTAACCTGTGCTCTATTTGCCTAACTGGAGTCTCTGTATGTCTACGTTTCACATGACCAAACCGCCTCAATCTTCCTTCTCTCAACTTATCCTCAATTGGCACTACTCCTACCTTTTCTCTAATACTCTCATTATGGATTTTATCTAGTCTAGCATGGTCACTCATCCACCTTAACAGTCTCATCTCTACAACTCTTATCTTAGACGCATAAGGCTCCTTCAGTGCCCAACATTCACCATCATATAACATGACCGGTTGTATAGCTGTACAGTAAAATTTTTCTTTCAACTTATTGGGAATCTTGCGATCACATAAAACTCCCGTGGCATGCCTCCACTTCAACCATCCGACTTTAATCCTATAATTAACATCCTCCTCACATCCCCCATCTACTTGAAGGACTGAGCCGAGATATTTAAAGTGATTACATTGGGACAGTATCACTCCATCCAAACTAATTCATTCCCTATCACCAGTTTGGCATTTACTGAACTTGCAATGCATATATACCCAATTATTATAAAAGTAAAATTTGAATATATATATATATATATATATATATATATATATATATATATATACAATTCAACTCAACTAAGCCTTTATTCCAAGAATTTTGAGTCGGCCATATGGATTTTCTTTCTCCATTCTAAACGATTTTGGGTTAAATCCTCGGAAATGTGTAATACTTCTAGGTCATGTTTGTACTACTCTCCTCCAAGTCAGTTTAGGTCTACCCCTTCTTTTCTTTTTATCCCCTAACCTAATGTGCTCTACTTATCTAACTGGAGCCTCCGTATGTCTACCCTTCACATGACCAAACCACCTCAATCTCCCTTATATATATATATATATATATATATATCACAATAACATGATTTAATAATATGGCTTTTAGCAATTTCAAAGACCAATAACCATTACAATAAATTATCTAATCATTAAAATTAATAAAACTTTAAAATTATGATACAAATGATTAATATTTTTTATATTTTATTATATTTACAACAAAAATTAAAATTGAGTGTATAGAAAACAAATTTATAAAATAGATTTGGGTACTTACAAAAATACATAAAACTACAAAAAAAATTTTTATTTGAGAAGTTTGAGAGAAAACTAAATACAAAATTACTCATCTTATTCTCAGATCCCACAATTGAATTTAATTTTTTATCCTTCACTTTGTTTTTATTTGACTTTGTTCAAAATTTTCTAACTTTGTTTCTCTTTTCTATGAGTTGTGATTCCAAAATACAAACGAAAATATAACTTTTAAGTTGTTTTTTTATATTACAAAAATGGCAAAAACTAAAATATTTGTCTTTTTATTTAAGTCAAAATTTAGTGGGGTCAAATATTAAATTTTAAGGGGAGAAAATTTCAAATTTAACATTTTCATAAGTATTCTTTTTTTTTTTTTAAGAAAAAAAAAAGAAAAGGAAAAGGAGGGGGGAATTCTGCTAGGCGTGGCTTCGCCACTGACAAGATATAATTTTACATCTCACGAGAAGTTAAAATAAAAAAACATCTGCACTAACAACACCCTAGAGAATCAGATTTTCTTTTTTCATTAAACAATATTTCACTGCACATAAAAACTATCTAAAGAGACATGTAGATCAAAAGGTCCTGCAAAACTGCAGTCATTGCCAAATGCACTCATTGTGCAACAATGACAGTACCGAAAACGAAACATCAAAAGGGAAGCTCAAGACTCGTACCTCAATAAATGCAGGACCAAATACATTTGGCTCAACATTAGGAATAAATATCTTGCACAGCTGATGGTCAAGGCCAGAACATCCTTCAGTAGGACCATGTGGTAACGCAACACAATAATCATATGCAAGATATTTCCCAGCAAACGACACCAGAAGCCTGCCATCACAAAGGTCTTTATTATACTTCATGTTTTATGTGTTGCATATAATGCGCTAGAAACTCCCTACTTATTAATGACATTTTCCCTTGAACTGAAATTCAACCAAGCAAAATCTATACATTTTCTAGAAAAATTGAAGGGTGGAAAAACATAAGGAACTGCCAACGACAAACACTATAAGCAAACAAGATACTAATACAAAGCTAAAAAAAAAAGTCAAATAAAACAGGCATAGAATATGATTTGGGCTTAGTAAGTTTGAAGGCATTATTCCTTACCTAAATTTGGGTTGCAAAAGATTACTTCCACAAGCAACAAACTCTATGGGCTTCCCAGCCTCAAAGCATGTAGGATGAACATAGTGAAGCCTTGGGGCTTGCCCTTCCAAGTTTACTTTCATCACTGAATTTCCATCTATTTCCATGAAAAATTAAAACATTAAAGAAAAAGATTGACCAAATAATTAAAAAGATTATTGAGCTAAATCAATTAGGAGGTCTTCAGGTTAACCATCTTACCAGTAACTTGACCTAGCATACCTAAGAATTAAATTTCCCACTTACGGTGCAATTTGAAATACACATGCATAAATTTCAATGGACTTGATTGAGCCATTGTCCAAGTAAGTTTATGTGCTAATCAAAAACAAAATAAATGAAAAGAAACAAGTTCAACCTTAAATCAAAATGCTTAGAAAATGTATGAACATCCATAAATTCAAAGGAAATACATACAAACCAATTGAGATCAACAACACAAAACAAAGCAGATCAGAAACAATCAAAGTTAGAAAGTCAACTATACACTCAGACAAGATAAGATGATTGCAGTAAGACCTTTTCACTGTTGATATAATTGGGATACGATTGATTTCAGTAGTTTTCTTTAATATAGGATGTCATTGTCAATGCCTCCAAGGAGACAATCCACAGTTTGAGCTAGGGAGTTCCTAATTGGAAAAATTAGGTTCAACACTCATTCAAATGGAAATGGGGGAAGATGTAATGGTTTTGAAATGAGGGAAAGCTACCTTCATTTTGTAACATGACCCAGATCCAGTGAACCTCCTATGGACCATAAAAACAGAAGCACATAAAACACTATTTTAATAGTATCTAAATGACCACAAAAGACATGTATGGCTTTACTCTTGTCGAATTCTGCCAGCTTAAAGCCATTAGTAAAACTAAAGAAAAAGGAATGAGGAAGAAGAGGACAGGGAAAAAAGAACAGTACAAGCATCACAATTACTAAAACTGATGCCATACACATCAAATAACACAGGAAAATGAAGATGCTCATGGTAAACATAATTCCAAAACCCTTCCAAAAAATAATTCTGTAAATCTCTTTAGTTCCCCACTTCATATACAAGGTTGCATGAAGTAATCCTTCAAAAAGCAGAATTCCCATAACAGCAATATGTAAAGACAGTGCCAAAGGAAAGCTACTCAGTTCAGAGAATTAGAATGACAACAATCAGTAGTTAACGAGCTACTTGAATTAAAGATAGATAGCACTGTGAGATAGAAAAAGATGATGTTAAACATCCAATGATATCTTACCTTTCATAACATGGAAGATCATGTTGTTCAGATAAACTAGCATTGGGCTCCTCTTGGACAGCATTTTTCCAGGAGTGATAACAAAATCGTGCACGTATGATACAGGGTCTTCCAATAACTACTTGATGTGACAAAAGATTGAAGTTAAATTATGTAGATTCTGCTAAGAATTGATAAAAGTACTAAATAGAAATTGGCAACAGGAATAAGACTTGTGACAACCTACTATTTTTGAATAACAGATTAATTCATGATACAAATCTGACATCTACAGTTGTCTTTGCATTTGTGTATTTAAAATACATTTGTTTTTACACTTGTGTATGTGCAGAAAATCAAATAATAAGGACTAGCTGTAGTAGTAGTTTTGTTGATTCACTAAGTAGTGAAGTCTACGATAAGTTGATTCACTAAGTAATGTAGTATTTTCAGAGTAGGATCCACAAATGAAATGAACATTGCAAAATCTCAGGTGCAGAAGTATCATGAGACAGATGCAAAGTTAATAAACGGCAATGAATTTTTTTAATCATAGAAGATATAACATAAAAGGAATCTAGTCAAATTATTACCTTTGCCCACATAACCGTTGGCATTGAAAGAAATGCAGTCAAGATTGTACAACCAGGGCGAATATATCCCTCCAATTCAACTGGCATACTGGCCAACCATTCAAAAATCTGTAAATACAATTAACCATATATCAACCAATTCATAACATCCTTGACCATCCAAAAATTAATTACCCTTCAAATACTAAACTGCAAAAATTCTTTAAAATACTTGGTGTCGAAGCCTTCTAGGGAATTCTGCAGGATTCCAATCATAAAGCTTGAACGATATCCGGCCTGTTGGGCACTACAACAAAACTTCATGTCAATTTTAGATGTGGTGCTGGTTCTTATATTTGCAACAAACCTACAGAACTAAGCAAAAATACAAACGAGCAATGCAAGATGTAGAGAACGGAGTGAATCAATGGAGACCCACCACAGACGAGTAAAAACTCTTATTGTCACAATTGAAAGGAGAATGCGAAAATTTGGAATCGTCTTTCACTCCAACCTTTGGGGTTCCAACAGATAAACCACTATCGCTATTGAGATTTTGGGAATTGGGACCAGAGTGAAGGCTAGAAACATTACCATCTTCAGATTCAATTAATGCTTCTTTCTCAACTATCTGACAATCTACATCATAGAAGATCACCTAAGGCCACCAGCCAAAAAGCATATTTATCAAAACAAATTTATTTAGTTTAAACTCATAAAACCTTTTCCAGCTTCACCATCACAAGCAGTATCTTCTCTAAGTAAATCCCCTTGAGGTTCCTTATCAACAGCTCCTTTAGAATCATGGGACTTTCTTCGCCGTCTATTGTTGTGACGCTCTAATTTTCTTCTACAACTCCGTTTGCCTTCGTCAAAATCTGACAGCAAGTGAAACCTACCCAAATAACAGAGGGCCCAAATGAACAAAACACAACCCATTTAATTCAGAAACAAAATTCAACGAACCTTGAAGAAAATTTGGGTAAGAACTAACTTCCCACACTGCTGACAGTATCTCTTGTTCTCCCCATCAAGTACAACAGCACTAGCATTAGCGCAGCGTAAACAAACCCTGTGCCTCTTATGATATCCTTTAAGCTCGCCAATATCTGCCTCGCACTCAGGCACTTGACACCTAGCAACACCCACGCTGGACCGGGTCGTTCTGACCCGCTTCTTCCCAGGTACAGCCTCCTCTTCTAACTTCTCGTCAAGCTCTGGGCACGCGCAGGGGACCCTTCCCGCAAGAAAATTGGAGCAGGTCAACCTCGGGTCGCGCTTCCTGACGCGATCCGGAACTGGAGCTGTCTCAATTTGATTGACTTCAATAGTAGTTGAAGTACCGACGGAATCGAACGATATTGGGAATTGATCGTCCACCGTGAAGTCCAACAGATCTCCCCAGTCCCAGAGAGCTGAAGACGAAGGGTCTTCCGACACAGGCGGGTGAATTTCCATATCGTGAAACTTAGGCCGAAGAGCTCCGGGTGAAGGTGGAGGAGAAGGTCCCATAACGGCGGAGAAAATCCCTAGATATTTTAGGATAGGTAAGGTGGCGTTTAGGAGAAGTAACAGATAGAAATTGGCCCGGTTGTTAAGCGATGGGTAAAGTTCAGTTTGGCTTGGAGGGCTAGGGAGTCGTCGTCGGAGGAAAACAAAATGAGGTTATTGTGGCGACATGGAATATTACTCGATTGTTGTCCTTAGAATAGCAATTCCACGCGCTTTCTTGAGACGGGCCGCTGCCAAATATAGCTATAATCAAACTGAGGACTTGACCTGTTGTATGGAAAATCTTAAAGCAACTTCGTATTAATAAAAAAATAATTTAATTTTATCCAAATAATTTAATTTTATTTAATTAAGTTTAGGACTGAAAATGATTTGTTTATAATATTAGTAAGTGGAATAATCTTTTTTTTTTCGGTGGACAGTTAATGGAGTAATCTTAACGCTGATCCGATTGATGCTTCAACGGTGGGGGCGGCGTGGAATAACGGACAGTTGGTGGAGGTTGCGTGTAGCGGTGGCGAGTGGGGGAGGACAGATGAAGCATCCTTGTCAAGAAGAACTGAAGCAAAGTAATGACGACATATGGTGTCGGCCTTTCGGTCTTTGGAAAAGTTGCATTCAGTAGAGGTACCCGTTCTCCGTTGTGTTCTCTGTTGCGTATGACTGCTGCGAGTGGCCACCGCCTGTTCGCGGTCCGAACAGATTTAAAAAATAAAACTGTGTTTGAAAGTTAACATGATTACTAAGTTATAATAACTCTAAAAGAACCGAATTATAAATTTTCTTAAATTTGGTGAAATTCTATGATTTAATTTATGTATTTTTAAAAAATTATATATTTTATTTTAAATATTTAATAATAGATAATATCTTAAACCCATTCCTATAATTTTTAAAAAATATTATACATATATTTTTATGTAATGAAATTTTATATTTTTTATTAATTTGATAAATTTTTTCTAATTAACTATTATTAAAAAAATAATAATTTACAAAAATCTCATAATATAAACCGTAAAATTTTATTAAACTATTTTATTTTCTGTTATAAAATAATTCTACTTATAATAAAGCCAAATAACCATATAGTACGCGTTAAATATAATTTGTACTAAACTTTCTCCTTCGGCCATGCATTCGAGATGAGGTTGATCGGGAAATGGAGCTAGCGTCAAGAGGGATCCATCGCCATCGAAATCACGTCCGTTCGACATCGATAACCGCTGGAATCACGCTAGAAGTTGCGGTGTTTCTCTCTCTCTGTGTGAAGCAGTCATTGTCTCACTGCCGCCGCCTAAACTCACCGTTGTTCTTCTCATTCCCGTCGCCAGTGCTCGTAGAGATGGTGGGAAGCTTCAGCAGCCGCTGGGTCTTGGCCAGAGAGGTGGGAAAAGTGTTGGATGGAAAATGAGAAGAAAAGAAACGGGTTGGCCAAAGAAAATGCAGGGGGCCGAGTGGGGACGAACCGGGTCGGATAAATGGTCCAGGTTCATTCCATTCAACACTTCGCTTGTTTTTATTAATTGCAAAATAACTTAGTTTCGTGAGTTAACTTTATTATTTAATTAATATTATATTCAAAACATAAATACCATAATAAAATAGTAGTATAATTATTTTATTTTTTACATAGTCTAATAAAAAAAAATAATAATAAATTTTATTACTAAATTTTAACTCATCTGCTCAATTCAACTATATTTTAAGCAAAAATCAATGTTTTAAATAATTTTTTTTGAAATCCAATTATTAAACTTAATTAAAATTAAATTAAATTAACAATGTTTCCGCAGTCGATTATTATCCAGTGAATTTTGAATTAAATTATTTTTTTTAAGAAAAAAAATTAGGAACACCCATAGCCACAGAATAATTATTAGATGAATTAAAAATATTAAAAAATAATATTTTTTTCATAAAAAATAAATTATTTTTATAATATAAAAAATAAAATTTATATGATTGTAGTCGGTGCATATGCATTGGTTACACTAATAATTTCTCTATTGCCACGGGATAGGATATTTTTAGACTAAGGTTGGATCATTTTCTTTTGGGCCGTAGACTTCAATCAATAGTCAAAAGCCCATAATCATCCAAACAAGGACTAACAAGTAATTCCGATATTTACCTCGCTCATGGTACACTCTTTCTTATTTTCTCTCTCTCTCTCTCTAATTATCGAAACCTACTAAGAAACCCTCTCTAGGTTAGGGTTTTTCTGAATTCTGTTACAATGCCGAGGTACAGGAGCCGAAGTAGGAGCTACAGTCCCCGTCGTAGCAGCAGAACCCCACCACGTGGCCGGAAGCACTACTATGAAGATGAAGATCCCCGTGATCGCTACCGCGACAGCCGTTCTTACCGCGAACGCCGCTCCCCTGCTCCATCTGGCTTGCTTGTTCGCAATCTACCTCTTGACGCCAGGTCCCCTCCCCTCTCTCTTAATGTATTCATCCTTATGGACATAAGTGCATGTGTTTAAGTTTGTTCTTGAATTTGTATATCTGCTGATTTTTTATTTATTTTTATTTTTATTTTTATTTATAAAGGAAGGGGAATTTACTGGCTTTTGGTTGATATACCTAATCCTTCTTAATTAGTTTCATGCTGATAGAAAAGGAGAAATAAAGTTTAATTGATTATTTTACAAATTTGCTAGCTAAGAGTTGAATTTTTTGTGCACACTTGTGTTTAGTTTTCTTGGACTGTAAGACTTGCTGATTATGTTGTGCAGGCCTGAAGACCTTAGGGTTCCTTTTGAGAAATATGGACCTGTGAAGGATGTATATCTACCAAAGAATTACTACACTGGGTATGCTTGTTTGTTCATATGAATCTGTTTGTTCTAATTTTTTTTTTTTTCAGTACATGTTGATATTGGTTCCCGTTTATGTACTCCATCTAATTTTGTTCCGGTGTTGATGTACCTTGGCGAGGAAAGTAATAACTCAATTGAATTAAATAAACAAGAAATTTGAATTAAGAAAAAGAAAGGAGAAAACTAATATTAAATAAATAGGAAATAAGTAAAAATAAGTGAGAACACTCAAAACACAAGAATTGAATATAGTCAGGTGGTAACTCTTTTGGTATTTTTTGATTTAACTTGCAACAAAGTAAAAAAGCATTTGGAGTTTTGATGCAAATTAAGAACAAAACAAGAAAGATAAAATGATAAGTAGGAGAGATATTTTTTAATAAGTTTAGAATGTCACAATGAATCCAATCTTTAAAGGTAGACGCATAATGATCCTTGTGATAAGTCAATTAATTTGTCACAATCAAACTAGATCGATAAGAATTGAAATTTAGAAGCATAGTGCTAAGTAGTGTTATTAAAGGTGTGAGAGGCGCCCAGGCGAGGCGAGGAGCCGCGAGGCGCCCCTCTGCCGCCTCGACTGGGTCGCCTTTCTTGGCATTACTAGAGTCGACGCCTCTGGCTGGCGAGGCGAGGCACCAGGTAGGCGAGAGGTGTCGCCTTTTTCAACCGAAGCAGAAAAATAAATCAATTATTTTACTTATTGATTGGTTGATTATTTAATATGGGTATTGTTAATTTAATGGTAATGAATTTATCATTTACCTATTATTATTGTTAATTTGATTAGTTTTGCTTTTTATCTTGTTAATTAGACATTAGTTCTCATTAGTTGTTTTTTTTATATAGTAAATATTATTTTTTTGTTAATTTGATAATTTTACTTTATGTTCTTATTAATTAATTAATATGAGTATTGTTAATTTATTTGTAATTAGTTTACTTTTTAATTGTTATTCTTGTTAATTTATTAGTTTTGCTTTTTGTCTTGTTAATTAGTTATTTATTTTATATAGGAATTGTTAATTAATTGTTAATTTGATTATTTTATTTTTGTTCTTGTTAATTAATTGTTTAATTAATATGAGTATTGTTAATTTGTTTGTAATTAGTTTACATTTTAATTGTTATTCTTGTTAATTTAATTAATTTTGCTTTTGTCTTGTTAATTAGTTGTTTATTTTATATAGGAATTATTAATTTATTGTTAATTTGATTATTTTACTTTTTTTTTTGTTAATTAATTGTTTAATTTATATAGGCATTGTTAATTTGTTGGTAATTAATTTACTTTTTACTTGTTAATCTTGTTAATTAGTTGTTGGTTTGATTAGTTTTACTTTCTTTTCTTGTTTTATTAATTAGTTGTTAAATTTATATGGGTATTAGTTGTTTTCTCATATTCTTTCCACCTTATATGGTTGTGATGAAAATGAAAGGTTTTAAAATTGATGAAAATTCTTGATCCTCTTGTAGGCACATTAAGTGTTCACTTTATTGACTGCAAATGCAAAGAGCAGTGGAAGTATACCATGTGAAATTTGAAAAATATATGAAGTGTTTTCACATACTCATGCATCTTCATTGTATGTTTCGATGGGAAACCTTTTGAAGCTGTATTTGGAAAACTGATTTCTATTGGATAATTACAATTTGAAGGTTCATCTTGCACTGATTCACTCCTTCAAATTGCTTAAGCTATGGATCTATCTTGACAGCTATTGGTCCAATCTGTTTGCACTCACTCTTTCTTTTTAGTTGTTTCTAGTGATGCATTTCTTATATGTGCCCCCTAAAACTGGATATATAAGAAGTGAACTGCAAGCTAGATTTCATATTCTGTTAATGCCACAAGTTTTGTTATGAACCCTGGCTAACATTTATAAGTGGATTGAACATTTTCTTTTAGCCAATGCAAAAATTCTTTATGTTGCTGATCTCTCCTGCTTTGTGTTTTCCTATCTGGTTTTGAATGCCTTTAATACTTTTTGTGTTATAATCTTTTGTTGTTGTAATCTGAACTGGTAGGGAGCCACGGGGCTTTGGATTTGTGAAGTACCGTTATGCTGAAGATGCAGCAGAAGCAAAGCAACGTATGAATCATAAAATTATTGGTGGACGTGAGATAAGAATTGTTTTTGCTGAGGAGAACAGGAAAACTCCTCAAGAAATGCGTACAAGTGCCCGTATTAGGTGTTACAATTGTTCTCTTTGCCTCCTTGATTCTTCACCATGTTTCTATTTTCTATCCTCTTTCTGATTCTAATTAAACTTTTACTTTGGCAATTGCCTGACTTCTCTCTTGCATTCTCTATTGAACTTTTACCTCAGCAATTGGCTGAACTCTCTTGTCCATTCTCTAGCTAAATATTTCTGTGTTTATATTCAGTGGTCGATATGGAGGTAGCTATAGAGGGAGAACACCACCAAGGTCTCCAAGACGCCGGCATCATTGTCAGTTCAAATTTTCACTTTGTCATTTAACTGAAGTTTCTGATAAGATATTCAAATTTTTATGTTTTTCTACTTTTATCTAAAGTTGCATGCAATAATATGGAAGCGAGAACTTTTATCTTTAAAATTTTTGCTGAATAGTGAAACGTTGTTTCTTGGTTGGCAGCTTACTCACATTCACCTTCTCCAGCAAGGCATGACTCAAGGTTTGATTTTATATGCTAGAAGAGTCTTTACATTCTTTGCACTTCTGTTAGTGCTTATTATTGACATTTCCTATCTTTCCATGTTATTCCTTCTAAATGTTATAGCTTTATCGTTAATTTGTTGTCTTCTTGCACCAAACACAAGATAGGGCACTATCTGTCTTGGTCTGGTCTTATCCCATATTATCTAGTAACTCACATGAAATGCAACCTCTGAGTTGTGGTTGGTTTTCATTTGTGCAAAAAATTGAGAAAATCCCACAGCTCTAATGCACTGCAATAAAAAGGTTAAAGTAATACCTGGTGTTTTTGCCTTGATGACCTGCTTTGCTTTGATGATTTGAACTTTGTGTGTGGCGCAGAATGTATGGTATGTCTTCCCATGAATATGAATGTTATCTGCTGGTGGCTTTGTTGATGCAGATAGTAAAGTGAAATGGGAGACTTTAACGACTTTTGGGTTAATAAAGATTAACGACAAAAGTCAAAAGTCAAAGTGATGGACCACATGACTATTTTTCACTGAAAGACTCTTCTTAAGTGTTACCCATAATGTCACCTTCACCAGCTATCATCTACATTTTGCGGTGGCTTTCCTATTCTTTGACTTTTGGTTTGTGAGGTTTGCTAATTAGCTAAACTTGGTCTGAGAGATAATTGGATCACAGGGGTACTTTATTTATTCTCTTCAATAACTTTTTAGTAAGGAAGTTTTTTAAGTTTGATATCTTGTTTTGCATATACTATCCAGTTAAAGAATATAAAGCTTATAGTTGGGCAAAGAAAGAAATCATCCTCAAAGAAGGAAAGCTATTCAAAGTTTTACTGGTAGAGATATGATGGCATTGCCCAAGAAAATGATAATTTGAGATTTTATAAAGTTGGGGCAAAGAGAGCTTTGAAGTTATCAGATGCTGATCAACCAGTATACCTTGTAGAGCCCAACTCTCAAAAGTGTTTGGATTCAAGTATCATAATTTTGTTCAGAAACCATGAAAAAGGTGCAGGTAAAGGTCATATTTTGATTAATTAGATTTTCGCTGAAGATGTAAGTATTATTTTTTTAACTTACTGAAGATGTAATTAGAAAATTTAAATTCTTTATGAATACACCATTTATCTGTCATCAAATGATGAGTTTGTGATGAAAATGTTGTTTTTATGGTTGTCGCAAATAGAGAAAGGTTTCAGTTTATGGTGGAATAGACGATGCTTCTTGTTTTTGTGTTACATTCAGCTAGGTTTATTGTTGATTAGATTTTTTATTTGTCTCTTTTGCATCTGTCTTTTATGCTAAACTGATGCAGGGATCTTGGTGCAAGGAACTATAATCTCTCTCCAGGGAGATCCAGGTCAATTTCACATTCTCGTTCTCCACGAGATGAGATGGACTATAGGTTGAACCAGAGGTTTTCAAGCCCAAGGCAGAATGTTCGGAGCCCTCGTGATGAAGGAGACTATGCATCTGCCAGGTCAAGGAGTCCAAGGGGTAATAGTCGCAGTCAATCGAGGTCACCTTTGCGGTCGAATGGGTAAAGTATCTCATTTAATCTCTGTTGTGGTTGTGAGATGCAGTGTCTAGCTAATGTGGGGTGATTATGCTTCTTATGGCAGCATGTTTTGGAGTTAATGGTTCCAATATCGGAATATCCTTCGACATACTGTTTAGTCTGAATCCTTAATTCTCAAAGTTCTTATTTGAATGGCTTCCTTTGGAATAAATCATTTGCAAGAAAGGAATTCAATAGAATTCTCTCAAAGTCATGGTTGATTTCTATTTGTTTAAAATGAACAATTTTTTAAGTTAAAAAAGAATTTGAATTTTTTCATTCCAAACATGAGAATTAAACTCAACTCAACTCAACTCAACTCAACTAAGCCTTTATCCCAAAAATTTGGGATCGGCTATATGGATTCGCTTTCTCCACTCTGAACGATTTTGGGTTAAATCCTCAGAAATGTGTAATGCTTCTAGGTCATGTTGTACTACTTTCCTCCAAGTCAATTTAGGTCTACCCCTTTTTTCTTTCTATCCTCTAACCTAATGTGGTCTACTTGTCTAACTGGAGCCTCCGTATGTCTACGCTTTACATGACTAAACTACCTCAATCTCCCTTCTCTCAACTTATCTTCAATTGGCACAACTCCTACCTTTTCTCTAATACTCTCGTTACGGACTTTATCTAGTCTAGTATGACCACTCATACACCTTAACATTTTCATCTCTGCAACTCTTATCTTAGATGCATACGACTCTTTCAGTGCCCAACACTCACTACCATATAACATAGCCGGTCGTATGGCTGTACGATAAAATTTTCCTTTCAATTTATTGGGAATCTTACGATCACATAAAACTCCCGTGGCACGTCTCCACTTTAACCATCCGGCTTTAATCCTATGACTAACATCCTCCTCACATCCTCCATCTACTTGAAGGACTGAGCCTAGATATTTAAAGTGATTACTTTGGTGCATTATCACTCCATTCAAACTAACTCCTTCCCTATCACCAGTTTGGTCTTCACTAAACCTGCAATGCATGTATTATGTGTTCGTTCTACTTAACTTAAAACCCTTTGACTCTAAAGTACTTCTCCAAATTTTTAGCTTTCTATTGACTCCTTCTCGTGTCTCATCTATCAGAACAATATCATCCGCAAACATCATGCACCAAGGAATACTCTCTTGTATATGTTTCGTCAGTTCATCTAAAACTAATGTAAAAAGGTAAGGGCTTATGGCTAATCCTTGGTGTAATCCAATTGAGATTGGAAAATCTCTTGTGTCCCCTCCCACTGTGCGCACAATAGTAGTTGCTCCTTCATACATATCTTTCAATACTTGTATGTACCTAATAGATACCCTCTTTTGTTCTAACACATTCCATAAGACCTCTCTTGGAACACTATCATAAGCCTTCTCCAAATCAATAAAAACCATGTGTAGATCTTTCTTCACATCTCTATATTTCTCCAAACATGAGAATTAACCAAAAAGAAATTAATTGAATTGAATTCTAGTAAAATTCTACATTTCAAACAAGGGGAATATGTTCACAATTTGAAATGTTTGCTATGGGAGGATAAGGAGTTCTGCTTACTGCCTCCCAAAACTATCATATAGGAAAACCATACTGAAGAAAGGGTTATTGGATTAGTGTGTATTTTTGCCTTGGTTAATCTTAAATGGTGCTGTAAGTGGAATGTATGCTGATGAACCTTATCCATTCTTTGTGATCATTTTATCGTGTAAATGGTGATCATGTTTTTGAAATTTTTAATTGCAGTTCTCGCTGATGGCTGTTGCAAGTGATGTGGCTATCTTGCGCTGCTCTTGGGGTTTGCATCAGAAAATGTAAAATTGAGCTAGATGTATTGTCGATTTGGACCTCACTCGTGGATTGCCCTATTTTGTTTTGTTGTCTCTCTTTATCAGTCATATGTCATGATCTTAGCTGCTTCTGTGTTGCTGACTCTGTCGTTGGATTGGTGATGCGGGAATTTGCAATATCTATGGTTCAATTGCTTTGTGCTTGCCAGTTTTTTATTTTTATTTTTCATTTTTATCAAGTTTTACTTGCCAGTTGGATGTTGAGTATCATGCGTTTTTTTTTAAAGGTAGAATGAATTGAAAGCCTAAGAAGCCATAGTAGAAGTTACAAATAAGACTTGTCCCCAGGGATTAAACAAGCTAGAAGAGTCTTCGAAGGCGTTGGAGGCTAGAGAATGGGCTGCCTTATTAGAACATCTTCTAACAAAGGAGAACTGAACATGGTTGAAGCTGGAGGACGAGATAAGAAATATCATTTACGATTGATTGAATTTCTAGAGGTGCTGGATTAGGGCTGAGCAGAATTCGATTCAAACTGAAAAATCGAATTGAATCGAGTTAATTCGGTTTAATCGGTTCGGTTCGGTTCGGTTTTAATTTATAAAAATTTTGATTATTTCAGTTCGGTTCGGTTCGATTTTGAAGAGAAAAAAATTGATTGAATCGAATCGAATAGTGATTTATATAGTTAAATCTAATCGAATTGATTTTTGAATTAATTTATTTTTATGAAAAATTTATGAATTATATTTAATTATATATATATTAATTGTTTAATTTCATTGATTAATGATTATTAGGTTCAAATCAAAGTCAAAATTAGATCAAATAACTTGAAAATTAAGTCTAAATTAAAAAAGTAATTAAAAATCAAACCGATCGGTTTAAATCGAATCGAATTGAAATAAAGCGGTTTGGTTTGATTTGATTTTTCATCAATTTCGGTTCGATTCGATTTTTAAAATTGACTGTTCGATTTTTATAATTTAATTCGGTTCGATTCGATTTGAACCGATTGCTTATCCCTATGCTGGATTCCCTTGAAGAACTGTAACGAGCGTTTGAGAGTCTCTCTCCACAATAATATTTGACAGACCTTTGGATTTTGCAATTAGGCAGGCCTCTAGAAAAGCTAATTTCATGAGTAAGCGGTTCTCAAATAACAGGGAACTTTCTGCAAGAGCAACCAGGATGTTGTTCCAAGTGGTCCCTAACTAGCGCTGCCTGAACCTTGGGAGGCATTAGTTGCAGCGTCGAAATTTAGATTGACCAGACCAATAGCGGGGGCTGACCAAGGAGCCTCTAGGTGGTTAACACTCAAGGAGTTGGTAGCAGGAGGGATGACTGCAGAGAATTCCTCAAAGTGCGTTAAGCCAAACCAATAATCTCTCGAGTAGGGCGAACTTGAGGAGGAGGGATGACTGCAGAGAATCATGCGTTGATGGTGTAGATAAAGGTTTTTCTAGAATGTCCAATTCGTCTGCTGCATCGCATACATGGATGCCGTATGTATGAAAAATTAATAGCTTGAGTACACAACTTGAGCTTATTTTAAGTTTTAATTTGAAGTAAATATTAATAAATTGAACTTAACCATCAAGATATTTGGTTTGGGTTGAATATATTTATTACAATTCTTAAATAGGTAGTGTTTATATATTATTCACTAAGGATAGAATTATTGGTAGTAAAATTTGTAATATTAAAAGTAATAAAAAAGTTAAGGAGTATTTTTTTTTTTTATCAATTTACAAATATATATATAAATAAATATAGATAGATGAATAGGCTATGCTGTATAGAAGTAAATTACTGCAGCCTCTGAAGGCCGAGTACCATCCCAGAAGCGAATCAGCTAGCCATTGCCCAACTGAAGTTAAGCCCAAAGTGCCGTTTCACATGTAACAATTTTAATCCTTATATCATCAGCTCTCAGACGGAACTAGAAATTCACTCATTAGTAAATAATAATAATAAAAAAAAAAGTAAAATTTTGATAAAAATATAAAATATTACTAAATTTTTGATAAAAATATTATGAAAATATTACTAAAATTTTGATAAAATGTAAAGATCAAAATAAAAATAAAAATATTGATGGAGAAAATAATATATTTTTTAAAAATATATGTTAAAATTTATAAGTAAAATTTAAATTTTAAAAATTTTAGAGGCACAGTAATTTTTTTTTAAGAAAAAAATTAAAATTTATGAATGAAATTTTAATCTTAAAAATTTTTGAGAGGCTAAAGCCCCCCAAAACACAAAGCAGTTCCGCCCCCAATTGCAACTCCAATAATATTCGCTCAAATGAACTTCATTTATCCTGCAAAAGACAGCAATTTGGTAGCTGTGATGGAATCATTCTGCTATTCTCTGGCCTTGGAAGTTTAGCGTTGGTCCTTAGCTCTTTATTAAGAAAAAAAAAATCTATGAACTAGCTGCTGAATGAACATATTAAAGTAAAACCTATTTGAAACCAAAATTCAAACCATCTGTTTACTGTAAAAGCAAATAATGATCAACAACTTCAATGCTTAAAAAGGAGGCAAGGTCCCATCTTTTTTTATTTGAAGCAATTCCTAAAGAACATTTTGAACCATACAAAATGACGATGATTTGTGTCAGGAAACCAGAAACAACAACAGTATTTGCTCATTGCAAACTGTCCTAATTATTGTAACCAAGGCATTATAATAAGTTCAGTTTGCCAATCATTCCAAAGGGCATGCTTTCTCAAATGCTTGCTGCTCTTTGCGACACAAATCAAATTCATTTGTATGATAATACATGCAACCAACATACGCATCCATCTCCTTTGTGCACCTCTGGTGAAGATCTTTCAGCCTGCAGTGCCAAACATTGAAGAATTCAGATATGCAACCAATTATTCTTTTGTGCATGTCATGCGTGGTTGTGACCTTGTGTGATGAAACAAGTTCTTGGAGTTCCTGTGCGAGCTTAATCTGATAGAATATTATATAGATTTTTTTTTTTGGGTTAGTAGATAAATTGTTTATTAGCATATGCAATAAGAATTGTAACTTAGTTCGACCTAATGCAATCGAATTTCAATCTTCAACTGGTTGGAGTTGGCACATAATACAACCACAAATCATGTAAATTTAATAGTCGACTAAGAAGGAAACGTAAAACACAATCAGAAAATGGAGAGTTTGCAGTATGAATTGCTCAAAAACTTCATATAGAGCAACTGAATGACACGGATTGGGCAGGGCGGGGGGCAGGGAGGGGATGGGGGGGTGGGGAGAGTGGGGGAGGGAGGGAGGGAGGGGAGGGGGGTGCGGTTGGGGAGGAGGGTGGTATCTAGTATGCTGCAGAAATATCGTTCAACAACACATACACAAAGAAGCATCCTGTATGTAGCATCTGCTTTGCTGCAGATTGGCCAAGATAAATTGCTGAGGCATTCAAGATTAATAATCTACTAAACAAGGAGGAAAAAAACTAGGAATGAGAGAATTTCCCGCTTCTTTTATAAGAGATAGGGGAGAAAATAAAATTGCACGTACTTGTACTTATTTGTTGATGCTTGGAAGTAATTTACGAAGAAAAAATGCAGTGGAGATAGGGGAGAAAATACAATTGCAAGTACTGCAACTAATTAGTTGATACTTGGAAGTAATTTATGAAGAAAAGATGCCGTGGAGATGGGCGAGAAAATACAATTGCAAGTACTTTAACATACTAGTTGATGCTCGGAAGTAATTTAAGAAGGAAAAATGCAGTGGACTGGTTAAAGCTGCCTCCAAATATAAGAATTTTTAGTCGGATATATTGCTTAAAACAGTGTCATGCATGGACTTTAAAAAGCTACAACTCAAAACCCTAGTCCTTATAACTTATGATACATGGACTTTAAAAAGCTACAACTTAAAACTCTAGTTGTTATAACTTATCAAACATAAATTTTATAAAGCTTACTTTAAGTTTTTATTCAATTACCAGAATGTTAAGGTTTCTAAATCCTTAAAGAGGATGACAAATCACTATTTTGAAGCTTTACTCATAGAGGATCCCAATATCAGCAACCCAAAAAGCTTATTAATCCATACACTAAAAACTGATAGCACTTAGAGTAGCCCTTAGCCCTCTGGTGAAATAGCAATCGCGGTTCAAGGATGTGAATGTGAGGTGGCAGATGAACCTTACCATTACATAATATATTATCCAATTGCAGTCCTGTAATAGCCTAGATTATGAGAGCATGTTGTTTAGTCCTACTACTTGTTGGAACTAATATATGTGATGAACTTAATGGCTGTCAAATTCATCATGCCAGCATTTTTCCCAGAGACTGCAAGGCAAAGACTTATATACACGACTTAAGAAGAAAAGGCATTCATTGTACTCAAAACTGTTTCAAGTAAAAATGGAAAGTGCAAGTTTAACGATTTGATGATCCTAATGAGGGTCGAGTATAATTTTGCAAAACTGGGAATCTTTAAGTTACCAACTGGTTGATACTCATGGATTCTATAAGTCAAATTTAGAATTTAATAACAATGTGTTTGCCCTACAGCAATTCAGACATGCAATTCAATGTATCAATAGATATTATTATGTGTGAATATTGACATACAAAAAAAAAAACAACAAAAAATAAACCCTATTTTATAAGAAACAATTAAATAGCAACAACCATAGTTATTAAAGGCTCAAGGCACACTAAGGCGCTAAGGGGTCCTGGAGCCTATGCGCAAGGCGCAAGGCGAAAGCGCACGCCTGAGCGAGATGAGGAGCAAAAAAAAAAAATAAAAGTAAAATAAATATGGATATTCCATCAAACTTCAAATAAGATAAAACTAAAAATAATAATAACCAATAAGCATTCAAGTACTAAATTATTAAAACTTTAATAGTCTTTTAATCTTTCATAACTAAAGTTAAGAAATTATAAAGTAACTATATCTTCTTCATCTTTTTCCACATCTTCATCCTCTTAATATTCATCTTCGAAATCAATATCTCCATCATTTCTCTCACATTTAAGAACTAAAGGAGTATTAACTTTTTTTTTTGAAAAAGATAATGAGTGGTAGTGTTTATAATGAAAATATGAGAGGTTTGTAATCTTGAATATGTTAGTTTGATGAGATTTTGGTGACTAGTTATCACAAACGATGCTAATTTTGAAAACTTCTATGTCAACAAATTTCGAGTTGGGTGATGTTACTTTTTGTCAATGGAAGCACTCGCCGAATGTAGAAATAAAAAAGGTGCATATTTCTAGCCTTGCGCCTGTAACAAGGCGCATGCCTAGGCTCGTAAGGCGAGGGCCTGATTAATGTTGTCCGCCTTTCTCCTGTAGAGGCGCTAGGACTGGAGCCTAGTGAGCCTGGAGCCTCATGCGCGCCTTAATAACTATGGCAACAACTTTAGCTCCAGAAACAACAATCAGCTAGCCAAATGCTAAATTAAATGATCATTATGTGACCTCACTGCAAGAAAAAGCAACCTTGAAAAGCTGATATCTCTTTTCCGATATATAAATCAAACTCAGAATCATGGATAAGACATTGAAGTCAGCATTGGAAAATTGGAAAATGAAAACCAAGAAAAGAAAATAAGATGAACCCGAAAGCAGAAAATATCTCACATGGATGAATCAAAGAACTGGTTTTTACTTGATGGTACCAATCCCACCACAGTTTCATCATCTGAATAGAACCCAAAACATGAAGAAAAGGAAATCCTTCACAATCTAACAAAAAAGGATTTTCATTTGAACTTTCAGTCCAACAATTCTTCAGCCCAACCAAACAGAAATACACAAACAAAATCTATAAAACAGTGAAAAAGTAATGGTTCAATAGTCGAAATACTGAAATTTACTTTAGACATGACATTATTAAAATATGCAACAACTAATAATCCAAAATCAGCTGCATAATCTAAAATAAAAAAAAAAAGTGAAAAAAAAAGCACAAAAACATAAGATTGCTTACAGGCCAAGGACGCAGCGAGTGACTTCCTGGCCCTTATCGAGGCATTTCTCCGGGTTCGGATCCTTCTTCTTGCACTTGAGGAACGCCACATTCTCCTGTAAGCATCTCGCCGATATGTGCTTTGATGATGCCGTCAACACCGCAGATGTGGGGATCGGATTCCCCGTAGCGTCCACCGCACTCGCCATCTCTAATCGATTCTATAAATACTAAGAAGAAAAAAAAAATTTAGTTGTTTTCTCAACATTTCCTCATTTTCTCACTAATCAAACAGAAAAGTGAAGGGTTGAAAAACAAATTGACCAAAACTTTTTCTTTTTTCCCTTTTTCTAGAATAATTGTACCTCCTCGTTGCTACTGAGAAACAGAGAAACAGCTTTGCGAGTGATAGAGAAGGGAAAGGAAACGAGATCGTTTAGGTGCTGAGAAATCAGTGAGAAAGACTGGGTAATGCTAATGTGCGCCGTTAGGTGGAGGATAGGATAACATGACACCTACTCGAAGGAAAACATCTCAGTGAACGAGGACATTTGTGTCATTTTATAGGATAGAAAAGATTGCCACTTTACTCGCTCCGCTTCTTCTAGGGTTTTGGGTTTTTGTTGCTGAGCTGTTCTATCTCTTGCATTTCCTTGGTTTATCGGGTGCCCTTTTGTTCACTCGTTGTAAGAAGATTGGCTAGTGAGTTCAAATTCAACTTTTCTTTTTGAATTGATTCATTGATGGAAATTTTCTCGAATTCTCTGTTTTTGTTTCCACTGGTTAAAGTTTTTCTCTCGCTGCCAACACAGCATTGGGTTTTATTTTCAGATTGTTGCTGACTCGCAGGAGTAGCAATTCTTTATTTCTAGGTACCCATTTGTTGTGATAATTATGCCAATATGGAGCGAGGAGTTTTGACGTGCGAAATTGATTCTGGGTCGCCTCTGAGACTTGCTCAATAGATGCTCGATAAAATGACCAATTGAGATTCATTTTTTGTGGACGTCTTTTATATGGTGTTTGGAATTGAGATTCTGTCTAATCCCTCAAATTTATTGTCTTAACTATTTTGATATCATATCTAGATTCAAGACCGTCTGTGCCCGGTAGGCAAATTTTAGGTTAGAGATGAGAAGCATGTTATATATTGTCTACGATGGATTTGGATTCCAGATGCACACTTACGCATACACTTATCAGTGATATCTATTGTTTCTAATTGTAATACGAAAAATATATGTTCTTTCTTTAAAGCACGTGTTTACACTGTCTTGGTGGCTTTATCTTGTGTATGCAATTAGGAATGGGTGACAAGAAGAAGAAGACGTTCATGTTCATCCGGCTTGTTTCAGCTGCTGGGACTGGATTCTTCTATGTTAAAAGAAAGAGTTCTAAGAAAATTACTGAGAAACTTGAGTTTCGGAAGTATGATCCTCGGGTGAATCGCCATGTTCTGTTCACAGAGGCAAAAATGAAATAAGGGGAAAGCATATGTGATGGATCATCGTTGTTATCTACTTTATTTTGGCTCAATATACTGCTGCTGTGGACAAGTTTCAAATTAAGTAGAGCTGAATAAGTATTTGTTCATGTGTTTGTGTTATTTGTCTTCCCCTCATCCCCCTCCTAGTTTTTGAGTCATGCGTGTCTCAATAGATGGCCTAATCTAGTTTACAAATTCACCTTTGTTTCACTTGTTATACTCATTGAATGATTCTTGTGAATGGGATTTTATTGTGCATTTGATAATGAGCATGTATATTTGCATTTTATCACTTGGAGGATCCCATGTGTTACAGTTATGGATCCATGTATCCAGCTTTCTGGTGCTCTTGTTCAAATTCCTGCTCTATTCCCTTTGAAAGGGCTGACCCCCAAATGAGGAAAAAAAGGTTTAAGTTTTTATATATTGGAACACCATCAAGAATGGTGTGAAAGTTCTTTGAATGCTTGTTTAGTCTCTAAAATGATGCATTTTTCATGCTGTTTGTCCTTATGTAGTAGTTTTCGATTTCTGCATCATGATAGATAATTTCTGGTTGATGGGTAATGTGATAATTTTCAAGACTGAGCTGTGAGCCGCATTTTACACGCTAGAAAGGACATATGATCACTAGTTGAGCAATTATGTACTTAAAATAAATGTACGTTGCGATTTCTATTTTCCTCACTTTCAGAGCCACAAGGGCCACTGCACTCCAATTATGGTGACAATAAATTTAAATACTTTGCTTAAATTTTTTTTTAATTAAAAAACAGTTTTGTTTACATGTATCAATTTTTTTAAAAAAAAATTAAAAACAGCTTCAACTTATTTTTTCTTTTTTTTATTGTTTTTCTTTTTTTTTATTGTTTTTCTTTATAATAAAGTTGTGTTTTCCTACAGTTTCTAAATGAATAATGATAGACTTTGTTATAATTAAAATTATATAACTTTTTCATAATTAAAATTAAATAATTATTTAAAAAATATTTTTTATAATGATAAAAATATATATTATTATTATAAAATAAATGAATAATATTTATTAAAAATTTTGAATGCAAAATAAGTTTTTCAATTATTTTATACTAATTTATTTTTTTATCATGAAATATGATTTTTAAAAATTTTTTGAATTAGAAAACTATTTTCTCTTATTAATGGATGAATCTAACTCCAAAATTTTCTATATAGATATCATTCTTACCGCTATTAACCAAATGAAAATAAAAAGAAATAACTACCAATACAAATTAGTAATTCACTTATTGGGGATATTCATTATTTCTCTCTAATATATCATCAAAGTTGCATGAAATGACAAGTTAATATAAATTTAATAAATAAGTCATTAAAAAAAAATCACACTAAGTATAACTATTGTATATATAATTTTGCCTATCCCTCTTATACTTGCTAACTGTCAACAGTCTTCTTACACTAATTAATGACTAGCCAATGAAGATGACAAGATGCAAACTAACTACTATTAGGAAGAACCCAGCTATTCTCTTCATTCTTGAAGATATACTAAACCATAAATAGGAAAAATGAAGCACAATGACATTTGCCAAACTACCCATTACCCAACCGAAAACAAAAATGAGCACCAAGGCGGAACTTATTTAAAAGCCCATTAATTGAATAATTGACCCCAACAATGTCCGTTGGTATGTAAGATATGTTTTTATTACTTATCTATCTATCTATCCATTTGTGATTTCTGATGACGTGGTCCAATGGAAGTAAACCAGCCCCTCTGACCCTGTCCTGAAACACTGTATCCTCCTTCTTGACATGGCTAAGACTATAAGTATGGGAGCCATAATTAAAAAGTTCAATCTTGGTGCTTGGTCCCGCTCCTACAACCCTCCCTGCATCTTCATTGTTAGCCACAAGCTCATTTTATTATTGTATCATCACCTCAGTAGTGGAGCATTTGGATCCATATTCACAATCTCCACTGTGTTTTTGTTTCTGGGTTCTTCTTCTTCTTCCTCTTCCTCCTCTTTTTTTCTCTATTCACGAGTTGGAATTGTTTTTAAGCTCATTTATTGCTTGCTTGCTCCCGTTGGTTCTCTATTTGCAATGGCTCTCTCTGCATGTTCATTTCCTGCCCATGTAAACAGGAACACAATCTCAGATCTTCAAAAGTACAGCTATGTTTCTTCTCATTTCTTATCGAGAAAAAATCCGTTGGCCCAATCTCTACACAGACTTAATCAGGTTTGTTATGTTTAAATGCTTTTTACGTGTATGGAATAATACCCATGTTGCAGAATTGAGTTAAAGACTGCTGGCTGTTGCCCATTTTGTCAAATTTTCGACTCTTTTAATCATGTTTAATGGGTGAGAAAGTGCCCTTCAAGATTTTATTTTAATTCTTTTTATATTTTTCTTCTTCTTTGTTTTTTTCCCCTTGCTTTTTGTATGGAATTTCAGTCATTTCAAGCCAAAAGAAAAAGGAAAAAAAAAAAAAAAAAAACATTGAAAGAAACGGCTGTTTTGTTCTGTCTAGGCAAAGAGCAAGAGAAGGCCAGAACGGGTTTGTGCATCGCTGTCAGAGAGAGAAGAATATCACTCACAGAGACCACCAACACCTCTCTTGGACACCATAAACTATCCAATTCATATGAAAAATCTATCAATCAAGGTATATAACAAAGACCATGTTCATGAACAAAGAAAAAGACTTAGTATCATCATATAGAATATATATATATATGAATCTTTATGGTAATTTTCAATACAGGAACTAAAACAACTGGCAGATGAGCTGCGGTCAGATGTTATCTTCAATGTTTCTGGAACTGGGGGTCACTTAGGATCAAGTCTTGGTGTTGTTGAGCTCACTGTGGCTCTTCACTATGTTTTCAATGCTCCTCAAGACAAGATTCTGTGGGACGTTGGTCATCAGGTTTCTGCTCTAAATCTTATTTGGTTTAACCTCTCCTTTTTTGCCATAGATAATGAATGGAAATTTTTTTAGACTACTGAAATGAAATGAACGGAAATTTGTCTGGATTACTGAAATGAAAATATTCTTTTGTCATATTGTTATGATAAATTGTTCAGAATTTGATTCTTCCACTGTTGGTATGCAGTCCTACCCACACAAAATCCTGACTGGGAGAAGAGACAAGATGCACACAATCAGACAGACAAATGGACTTTCTGGTTTCACGAAGCGGTCGGAGAGTGAATATGATTGCTTTGGGACTGGCCATAGCTCTACCACTATTTCTGCAGGCTTGGGTATTACTTTTCTCCTTTTCAAACGTTATGAAATTCTAACTATGTTCACCTCTATAAATAGATCACTATTGGGCTATTATCAGAGCTCATAGCTTTTCCTAGCCAAACTTTTGCATTGCATTCTCCAGTGGTGGCTTTGGAATGCCCCTACACTTGAACTAACCAAAGTAGTTGGTCAGTTGTAGAAAACTACATATTTTGAGAATTCTTTGTACGGATTGTTTTTGTGATGGTAGTACTCAAAAAGACCTTAAAACAGAGCTAAATTTATTAGATTTCCTGATCTGTTGGATACTGCCTTCTGAATTTCTCATTGGTTTGCTTGTGTTGACTTCCTATGTTGGCAGACTAGGACAGCTACCTATGGTAGGGGTCTGGATTTAAACTTATTGTAATTGATAACCATAAATTATTATAATTTTTTTTTCAACTGAAATGAAAGGATCATCCTTGCATGCTATTTGGCTAGTAGTTGAGTGGTCGAGAACTTTTCTTTCCCTTTATAGGTCTGATATGTCTTTTAGGGTATAAATTTTTGGTGCTTTTGGTGGACAGGGATGGCAGTGGGGAGAGATTTGAAAGGAAGAAAAAACAACGTAGTTGCTGTTATAGGTGATGGTGCCATGACAGCAGGACAAGCTTATGAAGCTATGAACAATGCAGGGTACCTGGACTCTGATATGATTGTTATTCTCAATGACAACAAACAAGTTTCTTTACCAACTGCTACTCTTGATGGACCCATTCCACCAGTAGGAGCTTTGAGCAGTGCTCTTAGTAGGTTGCAATCAAACAGGCCTCTCAGGGAACTAAGAGAGGTTGCTAAGGTAAATATACAAGGGAGAGAGAGGGTGCCACTTGATAAACTACTTAAATCTGGAAACTGTTCTTGTTGTAACTGAAATTATTGCAGGGTGTCACAAAGCGGATTGGTGGACCCATGCATGAACTGGCAGCAAAGGTTGATGAATATGCTCGTGGGATGATCAGTGGTTCTGGATCAACCCTCTTCGAAGAGCTTGGATTATATTATATTGGTCCTGTTGATGGCCACAACATAGATGATCTTATAGCTATTCTCAAAGAGGTGAAGGGTACTAAAACAACTGGTCCAGTCTTGATACATGTTGTCACTGAGAAAGGTCGGGGGTATCCATATGCTGAGAAAGCTGCAGACAAGTACCATGGTAACTGGAATTGACAAATTTTGTTTAGGGACAAAAATGCAAGCAAAATTTAGAGTGGCTATTCTGTGATTATGTTTATTAAGAAAAACTAATATTGACTAACCACTAGTGCCTTGGTATAGAAAATTCTTTCATGGATCTATTTAATTGCATCTAAACTTGCATTATTAGAAAGAAGTAACTGCTTGGTTTTTATTTTTCAGGAGTTACCAAGTTTGATCCTGCAACTGGAAAACAATTCAAGGGCAGTGCTATTACACAGTCTTACACTACATACTTTGCAGAGGCTTTGATTGCAGAAGCAGAAGTGGACAAGGATATTGTTGCAATTCATGCTGCAATGGGAGGTGGAACAGGCTTAAATCTCTTCCTTCGCCGTTTCCCAACAAGATGCTTTGATGTTGGAATAGCGGAACAGCATGCAGTTACATTTGCTGCAGGATTAGCCTGTGAAGGCCTTAAACCATTTTGTGCAATCTACTCATCTTTCATGCAGAGGGCTTATGACCAGGCAAGCCAGGACACATTCTTTTTGTTCATTTGCTTCAATACTCTTCTTAGTTGGATTGGTATTAAATTAGCATATTTGGTTAACCATCTACTTAAGTTCTATTAATAGCATTTTCTGCATGAATACCACAGGTAGTCCATGATGTGGATTTGCAGAAGCTGCCAGTAAGATTTGCAATGGACAGAGCTGGACTGGTTGGAGCAGATGGTCCCACACATTGTGGAGCTTTTGATGTCACTTTTATGGCATGTCTCCCTAACATGGTTGTGATGGCTCCTTCTGATGAGGCAGAACTTTTTCACATGGTTGCCACCGCTGCCGCCATAGATGATCGTCCTAGCTGCTTCCGATATCCAAGAGGTAACGGTGTTGGTGTTCAGCTGCCACCAGGAAACAAAGGCATTCCTCTTGAGGTAAGGTCCAACCGCTTTAGCAAAGAAATTGCAAAACCAATTAACAATTTAACTTTAATGTATTTCTCATAGGTTGGAAAAGGCAGGATATTGATTGAAGGGGAAAGAGTGGCACTCTTGGGTTATGGGACAGCAGTTCAGAGCTGTTTGGCTGCTGCCTCTTTAGTGGAACCCCATGGCTTGCTTATAACAGTAGCAGATGCTAGATTCTGTAAACCTTTGGATCACACCCTCATTCGAAGCCTAGCAAAATCACATGAAGTTTTGATAACGGTTGAAGAAGGATCAATTGGGGGCTTTGGATCTCATGTTGCACATTTTCTGGCCCTTGATGGTCTTCTTGATGGCAAACTGAAGGTACTGATCTAAATGAATTTTCCATTTACCACTTAAGCAATTGGTTATTATCATGATTTTTTTCAAGTTCAACAGTAACCATTCTTCTTAGGAATATGCAGAGTTAATATTTTCTTATGATGATTTTCTCTATATTTATTTGTTTTCAATTTGCAAAAACACTTAATATGTCTTCATACTTTCTGATTAAAAAAAAAACAATGGCAGTGGCGGCCACTCGTTCTTCCAGATAGGTATATTGACCATGGATCCCCGTCTGTCCAGTTGATAGAGGCTGGTCTAACGCCATCTCACGTTGCAGCAACAGTACTCAACATACTTGGAAATAAAAGAGAAGCTCTGCAGATAATGTCATCATAGAGAAAGTGGAAACATAACGGTTTTGCACTTTCAACAATGTAAAATAGAATACTTGCAAGATTTATTATGTCATCATCCATTTGTGTATGAAATGTAATTTTAGAATCACTACAGAATCATGTAACAGCACCAACTTTGGATAGAATTAATAAAAGTTTCAACTTTTTTTTTTTGGTTTAATCCTGAAGCATTGGCATTTGGTTGCTAACCCAAAAGTTTCTTGGAGCTTTTAATATAATATAAGTATCAACAAAGGTGGGTATGCTCTCCACACTTGTATTCCATTCACATTTCTCCAGTTAAACAAATTCAGTTGGGGAAAGAATAACACTCAAAAGGTCAAATTTCCTTTACTACATACTTCAAAAAGAAAAAAGAAACTTTATTACCATTCTCAGAACTTAAATTATGCTGTTGTAACTCTGATAGGAGTGGCAATTTGCATTTGTAAGATGCTTATTGCTTAATAGCTATGTTAGGTATTAAGTGGAGGGTATCTGCTTATCATGCAAAGTTGTTGGATTGCTCCAAATTGCCACTATAATATGTTTGGCTTCATCATGGAAAAAGACAATATAGAAGGTCTAGTCTGAGGCCAAACAGTGTTTCTTGGTGCTAAAAAGGTAGTGCTTATTGCTCATACAGGGAGAAGTCATATCAACTTTAGCTGTAGATTTATGCAAATGCAAGTTTTGTTTATCTTTCCATATGAATCTTTCTATCCACATAAATAAAGGTAGGGCGGTGGTCCAAAAATGTATCTTTCTGGCCCTATGTGGGCTAATGTCTTAGTGCCAACCCTAAAGGATATTTCCAATCGTAAGGATCTGCTTTGATATTATATATCCAAAACAAAGCAAGTCTACTTTGAAATCCAATGATATTGGGTTTTATTGTGCAAAGATGTCAATTGGTTAGGTCTTTGGAGATGGGTTCATATCCTTTTCCTCAAAATATGAAGTCCAGATGAGAGCCAATTTGTGTTGCTTCTTTCCCTTTCACAAGTCACTAGTCACAGCCAAGGATGGATATGGACAAGGACAATCAATAGTAAATCTCTTACTATTAATTGTAACTAAACGTGTTGCGTGGATATATTTCATATTTTAAAATTATTAATAAAAAAATAAAAATATATAATATTTAAATTTAGAAAAAGTATTATAAACTTTAAGAACCTATCGTATAAATATTTATAGAAACTCTTATTTATCATATATATATATATACTATAACTTTCAAGATAATATTCATAATGATTTTAAATTTAACTTGTTTTTTTTCTGTTTTTAAAATTTAATAGAATTATATTTCTAATAGTAATTTTAGATGGTGCTCATTCATGAATATATATATACTTATGATTATGACTTTTTATATGCTATTATTATATTTATTAATTATCTTTTATTTTACCTGTCATTAGTCTATTTATCTTCCAATCATAACTTAGTTTTATGTTCTAGCCTTATTATAGATGTTATGATAATAATTAGGAAGAAATCAAAAAGTTGCATTAATAAGTGATTAGTGATAATAATATGCCACAGATTTAGTGAGACCAATAAATTTTATTTAATATATACATATTAATTGTTAATATAGCTAAAACAAATAAAAATAAAAAGCATTAAATTTATATATATATATATATATATATATAATTTTTATTTAATTTTTTTATCTTAAATCACATATTAATTATTGGCAATAATAAAATTAATAAATTTTATTCAATAAATACATATTAATTATAATTAATATAAAAATATACATATTTATTATTATTATTATTATTAATGATAAAATGTATTTTTTCCAAATATATTTAATAAATATAGATATATATTAATTTTATTTAAATTTTTACATTAAATATTAAAAATTAAAAAGTAACATATTAATTAGTACTAATATTAAGACTAATAAATTTTATTTAACGCATAAATATTAATTATTATCAATAATAAAAATAAATAAAAAAATATTAAGAAACTAAAAGGTTATATACTAAATAAGGATAATAATAAAATAATAGTAAAATTAACAAATGAAAAAAAAAATTAATAGAGTCTTATTTGTCACCTTTAGGTGAACTTATTTAGAAAAAAAAAAAAAAAAAAAATATATATATATATATATATATATATATATATATATATATATATATATATATATATATATATATATATATATATACTTTCGTTCCAATTTAAGTGCAATAAAGTTGAAATTCTTTAAGAGTGAGCACAGAAGATTCAATTTGACCCCTTCCCCTTCAAAATAGCAAGAGAAAAAGAGAAGGTGAAGTGGTGATAAAAGAAAAATGAAAAAGGTTGGAAAGAGCGCTCATAAAATTACATATTAATTTATTTTAATTTGAGTTTATATAAGTGATTAAATTATTTTATACATAAAAATAATTAGCTAAATTAATATTGTGACACATTCACTTATATTCAACCTTTGATTTTTCTAATTTTTAATGTGGAACATATAATTCTGACAATAATTAATTTAAAGAAAAAAAGCTAGGAAATTTTGCTTTGTTTGAACAAGACTACAGGGATGAATATAGAGGAACGGATATGATATAAATTAAATGCACTTACTAGGAAAAAAAAAGTAATTGAGTAGTATTTCAGGAAAATAATATATATTTATTTCTTTAAATTTAATTTTTTTAATTTTTATAATTTATAATATTTTCATTTTAGCTTACAATTAAATTTCTTTCAAATGATTGTTAAAGCACACTCACACATTAATATATGTAAAATTTTTTCGAGTAAAAATGAAAAAGAGCTTCTATTCTTATCCATTAAACTAATCTATTGAGTTTAATTTCTAGCTCATTATTATTAATCAACTTAATCCGTCAAAATACTAAGTGTATGGAGAAAAAGAAAATTAAACAATTCAAAATCAAATAATCCAATATAATTAATTAATTAATGTATAGAAAAAATAATGTATATATATATTAAAAAAAAAATCTCTCTTTACATGACAGAACATGCATTTGGATTTTCATCACTAAACGTCATGAACACTTCCTCTTTACAATAATCCAAGAAATATGGTGGCCCTTCAACTCCTTTTGGTTCTTCATTTTCTTGATTATCTGATAGATTTTCTTTTGGAGCCTTCTCTTCTTTTTTTTCTTCTTCTGCTTCTTCCTTTTCCTTCTCTATAATTTCTACTTTCTTCCTTGTTTTCTTCTTTAGTTTCTCCAAAAGTTTTTGTGGATCCATACAGCCTGTTACCACTACTTTGTGTTTGTTCATATCTGTTGCAAATGTCTCCACCCCTTGAAGATCCACAATTAATAAAGTAAATTGATAATATGTATTCCATAATGAATTAATCATGGTTTATATTGAATTAGTTAATTAATTACCTTTGAACTTTGAAATTGTTTTGGCTACGGTTCTTTCACATGCATTACAATACATGGAGACTTTGAATTCCACCATTTTTACCTATTAATTAATTAATTAGTGCAGCTAAAGAACAAATTAAAGAAAAAGAAAATGCCAAATGCGAAGATTTTTAATTATAAAATGGAGAAAACCTTACTTCGCGTTGGTCATTTTTCTCTTCATTTGCCATTGAAAAATAAAGAAAGAGAAGAAGAAGAAGAGAGAGCAGCACAAAATGGCTTTAATGAATTAGGGTTTTTGCAGAAATTCTGGACACTAATTAAGATCATTTGAAGACGGGATTTTTTTTTTTTTTTTTTGAGAATTACAGAACCATTAGTTTTTAATTCAGAAAAATAGGATTACTTGGCTAAGGTAGGTATATAATTGAGGGAGGGAGATATAATTTCAGTTAACAAAATAACTGTCTGACAATTTTATTGAACATCAAGCTCCATAATTTAAGGGTAAATCTCTTTCAGCTTAATTAAGAGCCCTAGACCCTAATTATAACCTAAAAATTTATTACTTTTTTTATATAAGATAATACCAGAAATAAATAATAAATAAATAGTAAATAATTATTACTTATAATATACAATTCATAACAATTATTTATTATTAATATTTTTTATATTACAATTAAATGTAATTAATTTTTTTTTGTTATCCTTAAGGATTTACCACATGGCAATTCTTCCTAATCTGTCCAGCATCTCCAGTGAGCACTTCAATGGCTCCCATTTTCTTCATTGCAATAGCAAACTTGGCGAAAAAGGCATTGGGTATAGTCAGCTGTCTTACTATCCTGGCAGATTGTTCATTTTGGAGCAGTGCAGCATCAGATTGGAAAAGGCCTTTGTTTTGGAGAAGGATATTGAAGTAACTGGTATCAAATTTTAGTGAGCTTTGAGGATCCATCTCCACAGTAGTTGCTGGATCAAATGGATTAGGGCATTGGGTTTTCAAGAATTCTGCATATTTTGGATCTAGGGAAGGATCACTTCCATCAGTGCCATTGAAATTGTAGAGCCTTTTTGAGAATGTTGCACAGTGAGCAACTCCTATTGTGTGTCCTCCTGCACCAATGTAAATTTAATTAAATGTAATTATTGAAACTCAAAATTTCAATTTTTAGATAATTATAGTATTTATTCTCTCTATCTTGCAAGAATTAGGGAGGTTTCGAGTTTATACCTGATAGAACTACAAGATCATGAACATCAAGACCCTTGTTGGAAAATAGTTGCAAGAGAGTGTTGAAGTCTGAGAAGGGAGAGGGAATGTTTGCATCAATATCAGATGCAAGAGAAACATTGCCATCTCTTCTTCCTGTTAGGACTACCCACAAGGGCCTATTAAACTGCCAATCAATGAGTAAATATTTTTATTAAATGCATGCAGAGACTTGTATCAAGAGTAAATATTTTTATTAAATGCATGCAGAGACTTGTATCAAGAGAAAAACATTAAATGGGTGCAGTTGCTTATTAACTAATAATATGAAAAATTTCAGCAGATCAGTTCTAATTCTTGAAAATATTTTTGGCTAGCTAGAGTCTTACCTGAAAGGAAACAGCATCACGAGCAGCCAAGGCAAGAATGTCTGCACATGAAACTACTCCAGGGCAAACTTTCTCTAGTTCTGTCTTAATTTCATCAATGACATCGTAACCGGACAAAGATTGATTTGGAATTGTATCTTTCTCAGCTTGAGTATCTCCAACAGAATCTAACAGTATTGATGCATCACATCCCTAATACGAAAAAAAAGTTAATAATTAATGGAGTGTCTGTTTCAAAATGCAGGATTAACCAGCTAAAAAATAAAAACAATAAAGGCATGAAAAGAATATATGCTTGAATTTTTTTTTTCTATTTTTTGGATTAACATATAACTAGTTTCATGCATGAGGAGATAATAAGGCATACCCTAACAAAACAGTCATGAAAGTGCATCCTTAAGAGCTTAGCACTCAAAGCTGAGTTACTTTGAGCCCTATTTCTTGTGATTCTGCTCGCAAGCAGCTCAGCTTGTGGGCAACTTGTGCGGTAGAAATTCTGCCTCAACCCACTCGTTGCTCTCAACCCATCAGCACTACAAACCGTAACAGCTCCAAAAACAAGAAGTGATAGTATGATCAATATGGCATCTCTGCCCATCATTTTTCTAGTTCAAGAACAAGTCAAACAGAAGAAATGGAAATACTCGCAGTTTTGCACTGGAATGAGAATGAACAAGAAAGACAAAGCTATATATGATCTAAGGAACCCCACAAGGGTTCCGTTTTATTGGGAAGTAATTCCAAGACTTGTTCGAAAATAAAAGAATAGAAAAATCCCCTAAACTTGTCCATAAAATCGATTTCAGCTTGTGGGTTTCGTCAAACACCGGCTAGTTGTTAATTAATCATTATAACCACCGAAGGATTAAGCATGAAGCTATATGCGGGTGCTTATCCAGTATAACATGGACAGTATTAGCTAAAACGCCATCAAGAAGTATAGTTCATTTTCAAAAGAAAGTGCATTACACCGTATGATAGAGTGTTTTACTAATTAATCACATAACTTGCTTATAATTAATTAATCATATAACATTCTTCAATATTAGTATCAAATAGTCACTTGATATCCAAGTAACAGGGCAGGCTTCCTAGAACTTTTCTTTGATTTGATTACTATAGTGCCATTTGGAATATGGGATTGGGTCAACAAAACTTTAATTAATTGTAGACCTCAAATTTGAGTTAGTAATTTGATTTTTTTTGGAGGGGCCAAAGACTTTAAAGTAATAGTAATTATATAATTGGTAGGTTTTATAATAAGCATCTCAACTCTAACAAGGTTGGCACGCGGTACCTTCACTTCAAGGTAATTAATTTTGGTTAGATCAAATATGCAATTTGTCTATTTGACCTTTTTTTTTTTTGGGTTACATTATCTATTTGACTTTGAATTTGTTTGAATAAGGATTTGATTTCTCTTATTGCATTGCATGGATATAATTGTTTTCCTCCCTTCATATCCTAGCTTTTAAGTGTGTTTAATATCGAGGTTGAAATATGGTTTAAAAAACATATTTTTAGTTATTTTTATAAAAAAAACATATATATTTTTAATTATTTTTAGTTATTTTGTAAAAAAAAATTCAAAAATAATTTTGTATTTCTTACATTTTTCACACGAATATTCATTAAATTCATTAAATTTAAAATGTGATCAAACATAAACCTACTTTATTTTGTACTAAAATATTATCACTAATTTAAAATTAAGATGTTCCAATATTTTGTCAAAAAATCACTAAATTTAAAACCTTATAGTTCCGATGATATTAATTTTATCTCTAAGAAGACAAACTTAAATAGGCTTTATGCGTTTGGTTTTTGTACATGGTGTTTCTCAAAATTTCTTAATATTTAGGTTCCGTTTGTTTTGTAAAAACTAATTTATAAGTGAAAAATATTTTTTATGAAAAATATTTTTTATATGCTTAATATTTTATGTCATTATTCACAAAAACTATCAAGTCAAAGTATCGTGAAAGTTGAGAAAGTGAAATTAGAAAAATGACTTCAAGTGTTAAAAATGGAATGTCACTTTCCTTTATTTTGAGGTTATTTTTCTTTAACCGATAACTTATTTTTCCTTGACTAAATTTCTTCAACACCCCAAACATTGAAAAATAAGAAAAATAATTTTTCCTTTAAATAAATAAAGCCTAATTTATTTTCCTTTGATTTCTTTTAAACTATATTTCTTATCTAATTCCTAAACATCATCGCTAAATAAATCTAAAAAAAGGATTAGATCCACTAACATTGATGTTTTATTATAAATTAGCAAGATCCTCTTGTTATTTAAATTACATAAATTTTTTAAATATTACATTAAATATAATTAATTTCCTCATACATTAACTATTGCTTGCTAAGTAATGCGCAAGAAATATCTTCCTTTAATTATTAAAATATTTTTTATAATTAGGCTTCTAATTAATGATGTACACATCAATTAACAACGTGGCCCAATCTCCCTTTCATATCCTGTAATTTCTCCAATGGAACCCATTTTCAGCATTGAGCGAGTCAAAAAACTTAGCGTAACTTAAAATAAGTATGGACTGAAAAATTATTAATAAGTTTTTTTATTATTTATAAAAAATAAATACTGCTAGAGATTTTTTTTTATAATTGATTTTAATTAAAATTTTTTATTTATTTTTTGAATATAATTAATTTTTATTTAAAATTTAAATTTAAGACTTTATACCCCAACACGGCTCTAAAACCATTAAATTAAACTCACTAGTCCTAATCTTTTTCATTATAATAGACATTTAATTACTAATTAATTACTGATAGCATTGACTTTTCAATTGATGAGGACAGACATTAACCATTGCTGGCGTTGACTGTATACTTGATGAAACATGCTCTCCATAACTAGTCATTAATTATGGTACTATTTCTTTTTGGTAATAATTCATTATAAGAGATAATTTAGAAAAACTATCTTATTTATTATTTTAAAAATTAAGTAAATATTAATTTTTTTTAATTTTATTCTTATTTATTATTATTTTAATACATTATCTTTTCTTATATTTCAATGATATTATAAAAATATTTTAATTAATTATTAGATTTTTTTTATAAAAGTGTTATTTCTTTAATTATTTTATTAATTTTTGTATAAAAATCTTAAAAAAATTATTGAAATGAGATAAAGAGAGGAAGTGCCAATCGATTAATAACTTAATTCTAATAATGAAATATTTTATCATTTGATCCAATGAAATGACTTAATTTAACTCTTAAAACAAGAACAATAACATTAAACAAATTATTTGTGATGGTTTGCAAAAGCAATGATCATTTTGACATAGTAAACGAGAAAATAAAAATTAATTTCCACAAACCCAAACCCAACTTATTAAAAGAAAGAAGCCAAATAAAATATGAAATGATGCTTCCTTCACAAATAACAGCCCTCAAGAATTCACCACCCTACAATTCTTCCGGATCTCTCCAGCACTGCCAGTGAGCACTCCAATGGATCCCATCCTCATAATGGATTGAGCAAATTCATTGAAGAAATTGTCAGGGTCGAGCAATTCATCGACGATATTGCTAGAATCCTTGTCGGTTAGAAGCGCAGCATCAGATTGGAAAAGGCCTTCGTTAAGCACGAGGATTTTGAAGTAATTGTTGTCAAAAGATAAGGGGGTCAAGGGGTCCATTGGAACTGTTGTTGTGTTATCTGCAAGGCTTCTGCATTGGGTTTTCAAGAAAGAAGCACAGGTTGAGTTCAGAGAAGGGTCTTCATCACCTTTTCCCATGAAGTTGTATAACCTGTTGCTGAAGAAGTTGCAGTGTCCTACCCCAATGGTGTGTCCACCTTACCAAACATATATTTAATATATAATTGAAGTACAATAAAACTGTTCTGAACAAATACAAATTATAAAAAAAAAAATTGAATATTTACCTGATAAAACGACAAGATCATGAACTGTAAGGCTTTTGTTGGCAAAAGATTGTTTGAGAAGGGTGAAGTTGAAGAAAGGTGAAGGGATGTTAGAGAGAGCCTCTGACGCTTGAGAAATTAATCCATCTCTTCTGCCACTAAGCACTTCCCAAATTGGGAATTTAAACTGCAATGACCACAGTAAGCAAAAAAAAAAAGGCCTATAAAACCAATTAATAATACTAATTCCTGCAATTAAATAATCCCACTTACTTGGAAGGAAACAGAATCTCTAGCAGCTAGAGCAACAATATCTGCACAAGAAACCACTCCAGGACATGTCTTCTCTAGCTGGGCTTTCACGAGATAGGTTTGGAATTGCTGCCTTTTCTGCTGTGTTGTTTGGTGTGGAATCCAGCAATATAGAGGCATCACAACCCTGCCAGAATATCAAAAAATAATGAAATGCATGTTTAGCTAATACAGTATCTCAGCACTTCAAGTCGTAATCAACTATAGTATATTCAAAAGATATATATAAATGATGGAGAAAAAATTTACCCTAACAAAGCAGTCGTGGAAATGCATCCTTAGAAACTTGGCAGGCAATGTCGCATTGTTTGCGACATTCTGCCAAATGATGCTCCTCACAATGTCCTCAGCCTGGGGACAAGTATCCTTGTAAAAGTCTTTCCTCAATTCCCCTCCATGGCAAACTCCTACTTCATAAGCTAATGCAATAGAGATCAACAAGAAAATTAAGCGACTTTTCATCATCTTTCTCTCAGTATATCTCTTTGTGCTGCACTTCTGCAAAGCAAACGTAAGTACTAGCAATTTATATAGTGCTAGTCCTTGCTAATTATATATATATATATATATATATATATATATATATATATATAAAAGTTGGAATTTCCATACCTATTAAGCCTTAGAAAGTCAATAATTTGATTTGAATAGTGTAGTGAATAGTAACCCAAAACACAAAAATTTCAAGAACGTCGAGTTTAGCACATTACAGCTAGGTAAAAGTGAAGTTAAATTTATTTTTGGATTTATGCTAAGTTATGGTACTGAAACACTGTGAAACTGTGTGTTTCAGCTGAAAAAGACTTGGAAGTTCGGAGAGACTGATTCAAGGCCTAGAGGCGACCCACGTCAGGTTTGTGCACAATAAACCTTATTTGAGCCTTTTGTCATTGAAAAATTGATTTAGTGTGATTTATGAAAATTTGAAGTTAATTATGAATTGTGTTGCCATATTGTGAATGAAATTATGACTTTGGAAACTTATTGGATTTCTCACGAATCGTTTGAATAAAATATTTGAAATTGATTTTGATTCATACTTAACATGACATGACAGTATCTTATTATTCCTCCTCCATTTATGGGGTGAGATCGGTTATCTTTCCTCCCTCTCTGGTTTACCAGTTGAGGTTGTAGATCGGATGAGTACTCATTAGCTAGCTAGCCACCTCCCTCATTGATTTTGATTAGCGGGGTTGTAGATTACTTTGTCGTGGTGTACAACACGGTATTGATCGGAAATTTTGTGTCATGGCTTAAGTTGTGTATGAATTGGCAACACTGTGTTTCTTAAATTATTTGACTAAATTGTGTTATTATGAGTTTTGATAATTTGAGAAATATTTAAATTGTGTTTTGTCAACGAATGATTTATGTATTGTATTTTAAATTTTTATTGTGCACCACTGAGTATTTTTATACTCAGCGATAGTTTAATTTACTGTCGCACATAAGAGCAAGGAGAAAGCAGCAGAGTGAGCTGCGGGATTGACAAGAACTTCTTGATCCCTTTTGTACGAGTATTGTTTTATACCCTTGTAATTGTTTTGATGTAAATACTGTAATGTCATAAGTATCAATATAAAGTGAGCAGTTGTATAATAAATTGTAATAATATTATTTTTTTGATTTTATATATGTAAATTTAATTTGTGCATACAATGTTGATGGAATTATTTGAAATGGTTTGTTTTCAAAATTTTGAGTTGACTTGAAATTATTTGGTGGTTGGAAGTTGTGTAAAATTATTGAAATTGTTTTTCACATGTATTTGAAGAACTGCTTTCTCAAAATACAGACAGAACTCTGTTAAAATTTTTATAAAATTTGTGGTAAAATTAAAATGGACAAAAATTCTTACTAGTTTATAAGTTTTGAATAAATGATTTTAATTCTAATCAAAATGCTCACCACTTCCAAAATGCAAGAAAATAGTTTTAAAATCTCTTGTAGTGTACTTAATGAATTATCGATAGGTAAAGTTTGGTAGTTCATTAGGTATTCTACGGGATCATGTTATGTATTACAGAAGGATAAGGTGTGACATAATTACTGCGTAAGAAATATCTTCCTTTAATTATTAAAATTTTTTTTATAATTAGGCTTCTAATTAATGCTGTACACATCAATTAACAACGTGGCCCAATCTCCCTTTCATATCCTGTAATTTCTCCCATTTTCAGCATTGACTGAGCAAAGCGAGCCAAAAAACTTAGCTTATTATATGTGTAACTCAAAATAAATATGGACTGAAAAATTATTAATAAATTTTTTTATTATTTATAAAAAATAAATACTGCTAAAGATTTTTTTTTATATATATAATTGATTTTAATTAAAATTTTTTATTTATTTTTTGAATATAATTAATTTCTATTTAAAATTTAAATTTAAGACTTTATACCCAGCACGGCTCTAAAACCATTAAATTAAACTCACTAGTCCTAATCTTTTTCATTATAATAGACATTTAATTACTAATTAATTACTGATAGCATTGACTTTTCAATTGCTGAGGACAGACATTAACCATTGCTGGCGTTGACTGTATACTTGATGAAACATGCTCTCCATAACTAGTCATTAATTATGGTACTATTTCTTTTTGGTAATAATTCACTATAAGAGATAATTTAGAAAAATTATCTTATTTATTATTTTAAAAATTAAGTAAATATTAATTTTTTAAAATTTTATTCTTATTTATTATTATTTTAATACATTATCTTTTCTTATATTTCAATGATATTATAAAAATATTTTAATCAATTATTGGATTTTTTTTTTATAAAAGTGTTATTTCTTTAATTATTTTATTAATTTTTGTATAAAAATCTTTAAAAAATTATTGAAATGAGATAAAGAGAGGAAGTGCTAATCGATTAATAACTTAATTCTAATAATGAAATATTTTATCATTTGATCCAATGAAATGACTTAATTTAACTCTTAAAACAAGAACAATAACATTAAACAAATTATTTGTGATGGTTTGCAAAAGCAATGATCATTTTGACATAGTAAACGAGAAAATAAAAATTAATTTCCACAAACCCAAACCCAACTTATTAAAAGAAAGAAGCCAAATAAAATATGAAATGATGCTTCCTTCACAAATAACAGCCCTCAAGAATTCACCACCCTACAATTCTTCCGGATCTCTCCAGCACTGCCAGTGAGCACTCCAATGGATCCCATCCTCATAATGGATTGAGCAAATTCATTGAAGAAATTGTCAGGGTCGAGCAATTCATCGACGATATTGCTAGAATCCTTGTCGGTGAGAAGCGCAGCATCAGATTGGAAAAGGCCTTCGTTAAGCAAGAGGATTTTGAAGTAATTGTTGTCAAAAGATAAGGGGGTCAAGGGGTCCATTGGAACTGTTGTTGTGTTATCTGCAAGGCTTCTGCATTGGGTTTTCAAGAAAGAAGCATAGGTTGAGTTCAGAGAAGGGTCTTCATCACCTTTTCCCGTGAAGTTGTATAACCTGTTGCTGAACAAGTTGCAGTGTCCTACCCCAATGGTGTGTCCACCTTACCAAACATATATTTAATATATAATTGAAGTACAATAAAACTGTTCTGAACAAATACAAATTATAAAAAAAAAAAATTGAATATTTACCTGATAAAACGACAAGATCATGAACTGTAAGGCTTTTGTTGGCAAAAGATTGTTTGAGAAGGGTGAAGTTGAAGAAAGGTGAAGGGATGTTAGAGAGAGCCTCTGACGCTCGAGAAATTAATCCATCTCTTCTGCCAGTAAGCACTTCCCAAATTGGGAATTTGAACTGCAATGACCACAGTAAGCAAAAAAAAAAAGAGGCCTATAAAACCAATTAATAATACTAATTCCTGCAATTAAATAATCCCACTTACTTGGAAGGAAACAGAATCTCTAGCAGCTAGAGCAACAATATCTGCACAAGAAACCACTCCAGGACATGTCTTCTCTAGCTGGGCTTTCACCTCATCTATCACATCAAATCCTAAAACTCCAAGAGATAGGTTTGGAATTGCTGCCTTTTCTGCTGTGTTGTTTGGCGTGGAATCCAGCAATATAGAGGCATCACAACCCTGCCAGAATATCAAAAAATAATGAAATGCATGTTTAGCTAATACAGTATCTCAGCACTTCAAGTCGTAATCAACTCTAGTATATTCAAAAGAAATATATAAATGATGGAGAAAAAATTTACCCTAACAAAGCAGTCGTGGAAATGCATCCTTAGAAACTTGGCAGGCAATGTCGCATTGTTTGCGACATTCTGCCAAATGATGCTCCTCACAATGTCCTCAGCCTGGGGACAAGTATCCTTGTAAAAGTCTTTCCTCAATTCCCCTCCATGGCAAACTCCTACTTCATAAGCTAATGCAATAGAGATCAACAAGAAAATTAAGCGACTTTTCATCATCTTTCTCTCAGTATATCTCTTTGTGCTGCACTTCTGCAAAGCAAACGTAAGTACCAGCAATTTATATAGTGCTAGTCCTTGCTTGATGTTAAGAGATTTTATTTGACTTGTATTTCTTATTATACCTGGTCGTCTTTCCCTGTAAACCGTGCGCATTAGTTAGGGTTTGGTGAACAGTATCGTTTAAAAAATTAAGTACATAGCAGATCAAGGGTATGATTGATTTTCCATTACTTTTAAATGAGCAAAGAGCATTGACATCCCGATTTCAAGTTTCTACATTTATTCATTTTAAATTTAATTATTTTTATATTAAAAGAAAATAAATTTTATTTTGTATTACTACTAGTAATCACTCCATTTATCTAGCTTTTATTAAATTGCATGAATTAATTTCATTAATAAATACATATGAATGACACTTATTTAACATATGCTCATGCAAACATATGAGATTCATTATATATTTTGTATCTTAAATTTATAATATACCGAGTTTAAACAAGAATTTCCTTAATGACCTCATACATTATTTTATATTGCTCCAATAATCTAGCTATTCAAGTTATAAGTTCATTCTATCTAAGTGTAGTTATGGGTTCAGTCCATTTAATTTTAGTTGCTCCATTATTATCATGTTTACAGAATGCCTAGAACAAATTAAGAAAATCACTTAGAATAGCAAATGTTGGTATCAACAGCTGGAGCCAGTCATTCCTAACAAAATTCTTTTAAAGGAAATTAAACAAATCGAAATTGTTCTTTTTTTTTTTTTAAATCGTCAGAAGCAATAAGATTAGTTGCATCCGCCGGCTTCATTGACGTTGCTAGGGATTCTTAATTACCATGGGAGTTGGATCATTTGAGACTAGTCAAAATTTCATCTTCTTAATTAATTAACTCTCTTAGTTAATATCTGAATACATGATTAAATATCATACTTAATTAGTTAATGTAAGTGTCATCTAATTGAATTGTATAAATAATTAAATATGAATTTACATAGAATAGGTCTAAACTCAAGATCTTACTGTATAATGATCATGTTCGATAATAACTTTTAAGGTAATGTTTACTCTTATTTATATTATTCAATGAAATAAGTGTTTATATTAGTGTTTAGATATTGAAAGAACGGATAATGAAACGTTAGCCATGAGTGCTTAGTGATTTAACTAAGGATTAAAAAGTTATTATTTTTACATTTAACAGCTAATCTAACATTTATTTTAGCTGAATATTTTTTTTAATCCACAATTAATATTTAACAGCCAATAATTAATAAAATAACTGCTATTAAAAAAGCTAATATTGCTTAACAAACTCAATATATAAGAGCTTGTGAATTCAAATGATGAATTCTTATATTGTTTAACTATTTTTTTATAATTAATTTTGATTAAAATTTAAATTCAAGAGATTTCAAGGTTCTAAAAAAACTAATTCTCATATTTCTCAGTTAAATTATTTTTGAAATATTAAAAAAAATATTAAAAGCCTTATAATTGATCTCCTCTTTTTTAAAAATCTAGGGCAAGTGCTGAGGTAGTACAATATGAATATCTGTGGTTCACACTAACGACCATTATGATTAATTTAGGCAAAAATCAAGAAGTAGAAGCAAGCTATTTCTGGGATTCTTAATTGTTTGACTTTCAACATATGGTTTTTAATTAACTACATTGGAGTGCTACCTTTAAAAAATTTATAATAATGTAATTAAAGGAAAAGAAAATTGCACGGAGTTGTTGAACCAATCTCCATATTAAAAGACTCCGCCAGATAATATTATGCTATACATATTCATGAAGCCGCGTGACTGCTATTTATGGTTAAAAACTATCATACTAAAATAAATAAATAAATAAATATCAATTTTATATATTATAGAATTATCTTTAAAAATATAAAATTTTAAATTTGAATCTTAATTAAAATTAAATAAAAAAAGGTGAGTTATTCTTATATAGGCCAGGATTTGTGCAAATTATGAAATTATATATTTACCATCAACTTAATTGACACGTATTCTATGCTTGATATACAATTAATTGATCAATTAATTAATTATTTTGTATAGGCATAGGCATAGGCATATATATACACTAAATTAGATTTATTAATTAATTCTTAATCCTACTAAACCCACATCCCGCTAATCACGTTCAGAGAAAGATATGTTATGATTTATTAGAAGGCTAGCCATTTATGAATTTTGCATTTCAATTTTTAATTAGAAATTGCTAACTTGATTAATTGCATATTTGCTTGCCCCCGTCTGTTGATGCATTTATGGTGAACAGGGTGCAGTTATAAGTTGAGTCTTACGTGCAAATCTCACAATTAACAAGTAGACAAATTACTTTTTTTCAGTATTATGCTAAATACATTTTTGTCTCAATTTTAAAAATTTAAAAATTAATGATTTAATCGCTATATTTTAATTCCGCCAAATTAAAAATCTCTCCATCACACCAAGTCTTCTAGGTAATTGACAAACCTTATAAGAAAAGTTGAAAAACATAGAATTTAATGAGTAATTTAATTAGTATATGATACAATTAAAAAAAATAAAAGTATTTTTTTTTAATAATTTCCTCTTTTATAAATTTCTAATAAAAAAAAGGCACATAAGGATAACAATTAGCAAAACATCCGAAAAATCTCCATATTCAAACTTGGACTCGATTAGTAATTTCAATATCAATTCAGTTTGAAGTAATTATAATTCATTTTAAATTGTTTATACACGTTATAAATTTAATTATTATTATTCAAATAATATTTGAATTCATTTTATTTTATATATTTTAATTAATAATATATATATATAATTTAATTAATTATTTACATAAAATTAGACTCTTTTGCAAATATTACTATTAAACTTAAATTGATTACAAACTCTTGAATTCATTCTATTGAAATCGAATGATCGGATACCCTAAAGTACTAACCAATCATGAAAGATTGTTACATATTATAGAAGGAAGAAGAGAAATAATAATGTTAGGCAGAATAATCAAGTAGAGAATGTTTTGGAGGGAAATGTTGTTGAGGAAGTTAGAAGGAAGAATTGAATTTGTTAATTAGTCACAGTTAGTTGTGTAACTGTTGTATAAAAGGAAAGATCCTCATCTGTATTCATTCATTCCATTAATAAATTAATAACAGACTTTTCTCTCTCTGATTCTACTCTTTTCTTTTCTCATCTAAGTCTAAATTCTCTTCTCATCTACTTCTATTCTCTAGATCTGTTTTCAATCTTGCATTCAGAGGTTGAATTAGGGTTGAACCCTAACAATTTGGTATCAGAGCAAGGTTATGAAGGGATCAGATCTGCAATTGTGATTATGGCAGTCGCATGATGACCAAATTTGGAGTAGTTACTCAATATTCAATTAATTCAGCTAAAACAGCTGAATTGGAGGAACAGATTAGGGTTATGCAGGAGGTATCGAAGAAGGATAAGGAAGAATTGAGGGGAGAAATTAAGCAAAATGTAGATAAGATCTTGGAGGGAAGGGAATTCTGCCCAAACCAAACGAGAATGGGAATCAGCTATAGAAAGAAGACAATAGTGCTAGATTTACAGCAAACAATGAAGGTGTGTCAAAGTTCTTGCCTAAAGTCAAATTAGTGACATTTGATGGGAAGGAACCTAGGGCTTGGATTAGAAAATGTATCAAATACTTGAGGTGTATGGAGTACCTAAAGATCAAATGGTAGGAATTGCTAGCCTGTTTTTAATAGATAGGGCTGATGCCTGGTATCACAATTGGATTAAGGGGGATGGATCTTATGCTTGGGATGATTTTGAAAGGGAATTGTGTGGAAGATTTGGAGAGGATGGGCTAGAGGATATTGTGGAAGAATTTATGAAGATGAGACGAGAGATCTATTGAAGAATACTTGGATAAGTTTGAGGATATTAGAATAAGGTTGGAAAGGGTGATGCCTAGTTTGGGAGAAGCCTATTTCCTTTTTGGTTTCATTGGAAGATTGAGAGATGACATTAGGCCCACGGTGAGAATGATAAGACCTACTAGCCTTGCCCATGCTTTTGAAATTGCCAAATTTCAAGAACAACTACTTAATTGTAGTAAGAAACCTAATTCTTTCACCAGAACAGTACCAAAACTTCCTTTGTTCCATCATCATCATCTTTTCCTTACAAATCTGCCCCAACTCATCAAAATTTTCCTTATGCACCCAAACCACCCAATTCTGATCAAAATAATAACCTGAAATAGCCCATCTCCACCCAAAAACCAATACTTGCAACCAGTCAAGCTTCTGTCAACCAAACTGCTACTAAACTAAATACTAATACTGCACCTAATTCCAACAATATTAGACAACCAAGGCCCTGCTTTAAATGTGGGGATAAGTACTTTTCTGGTCATCAATGTAAGCAACAGAAATCTGTGATGGCTATTCAATGTTGTGAATATGAGGAATCTGCATTTCAAATGCAAGGGTAGGAAATGGAAGATGGGGAAGAAGTGTGGCATGATGTTATGGAAGGGGATGGAAGTGGAGTTGCAAAGGAGATAACCCTTTCTGTACATGCTATTGAGGGTAGATAGGGGATAAAAACTATAAGGGTGTTAGGGAAGCATAAGAACAGGGAGTTATTGATTTTAATTGACTCTGGCAGCACTCATAGCTTCTTAGATGTTAAAGTAGCAAGGGATTTGAAGGTGCCTGTGGTAGATGTGACTGCTTTTGCGATGCTGATGGTGATGGCAGAAGAATTTCCAGCACTTGTATCAGTCCTAATTTTAACTGGAAAATTCATCATTATTCTTTCTGTTTTGACTTCAGGTTGCTGGATATGGGGAGCTTTGATATGATACTTGGAGTTGATTGGCTGAAAACTTTTAATCTAATTTTATTTGACTTTGAGAGTTCCTCAGTCAGTTTCCACAGGGCTAGTACAATGATTACATTGCAAGGAATCACAAATGCTACTCCACAGCAAACACTTTTGAATTGTATGAGCTGTGGTAAGCTAGTTCATAAGAAGGGAGGAGACTTTCAAACCCCATTATTCTATCTACAGATTTCTCCACTGCAGGGGCCTATTACTGAAAGTGCTGCCATGGCAATTAATTCATCCTCTACTACTTATCCTATGGATTTGCAACTATTATTGGACAAATTCTATTGTATGTTTGAGGATCCTAAAGTGTTGCCACCTTTTAGAAGCCATAATCACTCAATTCCTTTACTGCCATCTGCTCAGCCTATTAATATCAAGCCATATAGGTATTCACACTTCCAAAAGACTGAAATAGAAAAATTGGTGAAAGAAATGTTAGGGAGTGGAGTCATACAGCCGAGTAATAGCCCTTATGCTTCTCCAGTGTTGCTTGTCAAGAAAAAAGATGGCTCATGGAGGTTTTGTGTTGATTACAGAAGATTGAATGATCTCACCATTAAAGATAAATTTCCAATTCCTATTATAGATGATCTTCTAGATGAGCTTCATGGTGCTTCAATCTTTTCTAAGATTGATTTGAAAGCTGGATACCATCAAATCAAAATGAATCCCTCAGATGTTCATAAGACAGCCTTTAGAACACATCATGGGCACTATGAGTTTACTGTCATGCCTTTTGGGTTGACAAATGTTCCAGCTACATTTCAAGCTCTTATGAACCACATTTTTCAACCTTTTTTGAGGAAGTTTGTTTTTGTATTCTTTGATGATATTTTGATATATAGTTCTTCATGGAAAGAGCATTTGCAGCACCTGGAAGAAGTGTTTAAAGTCCTGCAACAATAGAAGCTATATGCTAAGCTTAGCAAGTATTCTTTTGGGAAGCATGAGATTGATTATTTGGGACACATTATTTTTGGCAAAGGTGTAGCAACTGATCCTAATAAGATACAAGCCATGGTATCTTGGCCTACTCCCAAATCAGTAAAAGAACTCAGGAGTTTCTTGGAATTAGCTGGCTACTATAAGAAATTTGTTCCTCATTATGGAATAATTAGCAAGCCCCTTACTGATTTACTCAAAAAAGATGCATTTCAGTGGGATGAGAAAGCACAACAGGCCTTTGAGCAACTTAGGGCTGCTATGTCCCAAGCTCCTATGTTAGCCTTGCTAAATTTTATAAAACCTTTCATAGTGGAGACTGATGCTAGTGGCATGGGTATACGAGTTGTGCTGCAGCAGGATGGGAATCCACTTGCCTTTATTTCTAAGGCATTTGGTCCTAGGACAAAGTCTTTATCAGTTTATGAAAGGGAATTATTAGCTATAACATTTGCTGTACCAAAATGGAGACATTACTTGGAACAGGGACCCTTTTTCATAAAGACTGATCATGAAAGTATCAAACACTTGTTAGAGCAGAGGCTGCATACTAACTTGCAACTTAAAGGGGTTTCTAAATTGCTAGGTCTGCAATACAGAATCCTATACAAAAGAGGGGTGGATAATAAGGTGGCAGATGCCTTGTCTAGGAGACCTGCACTTTGGAAGCTACTTTACTGGCCTTGCATTCTTCCTCTCTGCAGCTTACTTGGATGTCACAATTAATTCATAGCTATGCTACTGATAAGCAAGCTACTGACTTAATTTCTCACCTCTCTATTGATGGAAATGCACATCTTGGGTACTCTTTGAAAGATGGACTATTGTTTTACAAAGACAGAATTTATGCGGGCAGAACAGGGCATTTGAGGGAGCACTTATTGGCTCTCTATCACAACTCACACTTACGAGGACACTCAAGAATTAATGCTACTTCAGTGAGACTTAGCAGGCATTCCTTTTGGTCTGGGATGCTTAAGGCAGTAGTGGAGTGGGTCAGAAGTTGTTATGTTTGTCCCAGGTGTAAGGTTGAGACTTGTGCCACCCCTGGGCTATTACAGCCCTTGCCTGTTCCTCATCATGCTTTGTAGCACATCACTATGGACTTTGTGGAGCAGTTGCCAAAGTCCAAAGGCAAAGACACCATTCTTGTGGTCATTTGCAAATTTACTAAGTATGCTCACTTTTTTCCACTTCAGCATCCCTTTTTAGCTTCTGATGTTGCCAAATTATTCTTGGATTTGGTCTTCAAATTACATGGCTATCCTATTACTATTATCTCTGATAGAGATAAGATTTTTACTAATTCTTTCTGGAAAGAACTATTTAAGTTGTTGAGGACCAAATTGGCTTATACTTTAGCATACCATCCCCAATCAAATGGTCAGTCTAAAAGGCTAAACCAAAGTCTGGAAGGGTACTTGAGGTGTATTTGTTATCAACAACCACATTCTTGAGCCAAGTGGTTACCATTGGCAGAGTGGTGGTATAATACTAGCCATCATTCTTCCTTGAAAATGACTCCATTTGAGGCTCTCTATGGTTACAAACCACCTCTCTTAACATTTTTGCCTTTGGATAATACTGTTGTTGGTGCTGTTGTTGACTTTTTGAAGGATAGGCTGCACATGTCTCAGCTAATTAGGGAGAATCTACTAATGGCTCAGAATAGGATGAAACAGTATGCAGATAAAAAGAGGTCTGAAAGGACTTTTGAAGTGGGGGACTGGGTTTACCTTAAGTTATAGCCCTACAGACAAACATCAGTGGCTCTAAAAAAGAATTTCAAGCTAGCAACCAGGTTCTATGGTCCATTCCAGGTGGAGGCTAAAGTGGGTTCTGTTGCTTATAAATTAAAGTTACCTCCCACAGCATCCATTCATCCTGTTTTTCACGTGTCACTCTTAAAGAGAAAAGTAGGTGAAGGTACTGTTGTAGTCCAAGATCTTCCCACTTTTCAAGATGACACAATTGTGGTACTGGTAGCTCCTGAGAGGGTGTTGAAGACAAGAGCTGTAACTAGGCAACAGCAGCAGGTCCTTCAAGGCCTCATTAAATGGCTTCATTTGCCGGAGAAGGAAGCTACATGGGAGGATCAGTCTTTTATCCGGAGCCAATTTCCTAACTTCAAATCTTCTTGGGGACAAGAAGATTGTCTTGGGGTGGGGGGGGGGGGTTGGTTTTGTTACATATTATAGAAGGAAGAAGAGAAATAATAATGTTAGGCAGAATAATCAAGTAGAGAATGTTTTGGAGGACAATGTTATTGAGGAAGTTAGAAGGAAGAACTGAATTTGTTAATTGGTCACAACTAGTTGTGTAACTGCTATAGTTGTGTAACTGTTGTATAAAAGGAAAGATCCTCATATGTATTCATTCATTCCATTAATAAATCAATAATAGACTTTTTTCTCTCTGATACTACTCTTTTCTTTTCTCATCTAAGTCTAAATTCTCTTCTCATCTACTTCTATTCTCTATATCTATTTTCAATCTTGCATTCAGAGGCTGAATTAGGGTTGAACCCTAACAAAGATGTGCCACTTTCTTGGTGGCAGCGCAATCTGAGATAGAAGTGTTAAATAATTCTGAAGTTACCATTTCCTAAACTATCTTCTTTCAATGAAATGGTTCGTCATATTTCATAAGCTTGGTTAGCCTAGGTTGTAAGTTCTACCAATGCGTGCTATAACATCACTCATTCTAAAGGTAAAATGATGTTTACTAGTGACACAAGCTCTAATCACTATGCTTCATATCAAGTGTGAACCGCCACTAAGCTTCATATCATCATTATGCTAATGTTGTCAAATACATGTCATGAACCTTATTTTTTACAGCACTAATTATGTTTTAGAAGCTCAAAAATGATCAAAGAAAGAGATTGTTAAACATTGAAATAGTTACATTCAAACATATATGGCTCCACGACTCCAGCTAGCTACCTACACAGCAACATCTTCCCTGTTTCAGAGGCTTGTTAGAGGCATGCATGGACTTAGAAGAAACAACAGTAAATGCGAACACTAATCAACAGCCTCAGTTTGCTGTATTAACACAAACTTATCTAATCCTAGGTATAATCCATTACAATCTAGGGGAAGAAATCATCATGACAGTAATAAAAGCATCAATGGACATAATCTGAAAGCCTTCAAACCAGAAGTACCTTACACACACATGCAAAAGAAATACAGATATATTGACTTGCAGTTTACATTTTTTGTTAGGATGCACCTATAGAGAGCTCGAACTCATATGAGAAAGAGCTCATTAATCATTAAATTAAATATTTGCATATAAATTTGTGTACTTTATATGAATACTTTAATTAATTTTGTATAAATCTCAATACAATTATTAATCTAATGGTTCGGAAGCTTGTTCTCATATGAGTTCGAGCTTAATTAGATGTATCATATTTGTTATTTGTTTTTGTATTAGATAGTAATTCAAAGAGTCAAGAGGGGAGAAAAAGTTTAGCCTGTATAACACATTCGAAGTTTTGATATATCATGTCTAGCCTAAATATTCCAAAAAGAGCAAGTACATCACAAAGTAAAAAACTCACATCAATAGTGTTTTGTCCCCCTCTCCCACAACTACTTACTGATGTTCTGTGACCAGGATAAAATATTACAATACATGAAACAAATTGCATAATTGCCAAAAAAGATTAAGGGCTATGAATGGGACAATTTGGCTTACAAATAAGTAGAAATCAACAACACAAGAAAAAACAAAAATTCAATAGCCAAACTAATTGCAAAATTGTATTTCAATGCGAGACAAACTTCAAATCCCAAGATATAATTAAACCATCAAGAAACAAACCTTGCAGAAGAAAATTTTCATCCCAAGGCTAGAAATTAGGAGTTTTTTCTTGCTTTTGCGTCATGGTTTCTCCATGGATTCAGTGCTTCTTTGATTGCCAGAGCTTCAGGGGAGCTCTCCCAAGCCTGCTTCTCAGACTCCAGAACAGTCACTTTATCATCTGCATAAAACCATAACAAGTAAATTAAAATTTATATCAATTGATAGAATGAGTTAGGTGCTTTATTGCTCTTAATATAATGTAACATGGAACAATTCCACAACATAACATCAAAGAAAAGGAACAAGCATCCAATGGCAATCAGACAGAAGCAACTGAAAATAGCTGGAGAAAAAAAAAAGAAGCTTTTTATCAAAACATTGAGCCTTATACAACACACGAATCAATCAGCCGATACAATAAAGCACATGCACAAGCAACCTTGTCTTTGTTGCAGACTTCAACAAATGAACCACTCTAGATTGAAGTGCACGAATAGTGGTTTATAGTGTCAAAGATGCTTACTTTCACAGTTTAAAAGCATGACATCTAACTTTTAATACAACTCAAACCATTTAACTTTCATGATTTCAAACTAGGAAGGAGCATTCAGTGAGATACAATCATCACAAAGCGATAATTCAATACATTAACATAAAATAGCATTGTAAAAATAGTACTAATAAAAAAAAAAAAAACACTGCTACATGTTAGAAGAGAAACCCATATCCATTCAATGAATCTCCCGTCAGATTTTCTTTTATGTGTAGAAAAGTCAATTTCCTTGAGTACATATTGTTCAATTCCAAAAATTTTGAAGATAATCAAACACTGCAATTCCAAACGTAACCTCAAAGATCAATTAATAAGATGATGTAAACGATTCGAGCATTTCAGCAAAAACAAAGAAATTAAATAACAAGTGATAAAAGAAAAAAAAAAGGGTTAAAATTAGCAAAGAAACGTATGAAGAGGAAGGTTCTCACACAGAATCCGGTCTTGATCATGAACAGCTCCATGGAAGCTCCAGTTAAAGCAGAACCGATCGCTATTTTCACATACCAATCCAGAAACTTCATTATATGAGCATATGCAACTCTTCGTCTCCTTCTGTTCTTTGTGCTCTCTGCTATGGTGCTCAATCTCCGCCTTCGACACTCTGAAATCTCGGATTCGGAGAGACTGACCAGGAAACAGGTTTTGGGCCATACTGGCCCATACTAATTTTAATAGGCCCAATAATTTGGGCCTGGGTTTTCAACATATCAGCCTCGGATAATACACCTATGCATTTTTGGGGTGACATCCTAACGGCGTGTCGTTTTGAAAGAACAATGTATCAATTGCTTAGCAGGAACCAAGGGGATTGGTGAATCACAAGGGCTGACAAGGTTCGAAAGTCGCAAGTACTTCATCGATCTGAGTAAATTATGAAGGAATTTAGCAAATTTTTTCAATATCATCAGCTTATGAAGGATTCCCAGAGGCTTCAAATTGGATGAGATGAACTCTTATTTGTTTCAAATCAACTTCAAGATTAGTAGATTACTGCTCAGTCAAGATCAGGTTTGTCGTAGACGGTCGCAAACTGTTCGATGAAATGCCTTGCAGAGATACGGTTGCTTAGAATTTAATGCTTACTAGCTATTCTCAACTGGGTCTTCATCTCTCTCTCTCTCTCTCTCTCTCTCACACACACACACACACACACACAGTCTCTTTTCTTTCAAATGAGAACCAGCAACAACAAACTGACCACTTCACCTCCACTGCAACTGTAAGTGCATACGCAGGTTCAGGGTCCATTTTAAACGGAACAAAAATGCATGCTCTAGTTACCGTTTCAGGTTACCAATCTTCATTGGCAGTCAATAACTCCTTTATAGATAATTATGGGAAGTGTTTGAATGCTTTTAGTGCTGATGATGTTTTAAAAGAAATGGATGATGCTAATGAAGTAGCATGGTGTTCGCTTTTGTTTGCGTATAAAAATTCTGGTCAATTTTAACGCGGCAATTGAGATGTTTAATTTAATGCCTAGAAAGGTGAATATTGCTTGGAATACAACGATTGTTGCCCTTGGCCGATATGGTGAAAATGAAATATGTTTGGATATGAGACAAAGTTTGTGTGAGCCTGATCAGTGGACTTTTCAGTGCCCTTACAAGTTACAAGTGCTTGCACTGAATCATCAGAGTTTTTATGCGAGTATGTGTTGCATAGTGTCATTATTAAGAGTGATTGTAAATCCACAGTGGAGGCAAAGAAATTCTGAGCTTTTGTGCTAAATTTGTTTCCCTGAATGATGCCATTGAATGCTAACACAGGTGTCTCAGAATGCTATTGTTGATGCTCATATGAAAGTAGGGAACATCCAAGAAGCGTTGCTCTTGTTTTTTTTTCGTTGTATGTGTGCCGGAAAATAACAACGTTTCATGGACATCTATGATTACTGGGTATGCAAAAGATGGTTGCGGAGAAGAAGTTCTTAGCTTCCTTGCTGGCAAGGTGGGAATCACTTGCTTCCATATGATTTTATGTTTGCAGCTGTCCTTCATGCGTGTTCTAATTTGGCAGTACTAGGTATTCATGCATATATTGGCAATGGCTTTGTTAACATGTATACTAATTGCAGAGATTTAGATGGGTCAATTCTCGCGTTTGCTGATATTTGTGAAAAAGATTTAGTCTCTTTTAATGCTATGTTGTTTGCATTTGGGTGGCATAAAAAGGCTAGCCAAGTTTTACAGTTATATGAATATATGAAGGCATCTGGGACAAACAAAACCAGATAAAATGACCGTCATTGGCATGTTAGTAACCTGTAGTTACTCAAGGCTTGTAGAAGAAGGTAATGTGCTTTTCTAATCAATGAGGTCCCTTCATGGGCTTTACCTATGAGGCTCACCATGGGGCATGCGTTTTGGTTATGCTTGGACGAGGTGGCTATTGGAGAAGCAAAAGAGTTGGCTAATAAGCATTCAAAAACAAGCCATATTGAATCCAACTCATGTGAGGATTTGCTGGGAGCATGTTTTGCACATAGTGAAGTAGAAATTGGAACTTGTTTTGGGGAGGCTTTGAAGGTTTTAGAGCCTTATAAAGAGCTAAGCTATGTGCTGCAATCAAATTTGTGCTATGCGGGGGTGCAATGGAAAGAAGCAGTGATGGTTAGAAAGGCAATGGTAGATGAGGGGTTGAAAAAAAAAATGCCTGGTTGCGGTTGGATTGAAGTGAGAAATAAGGTGACATCATTTGCAGCAGGAACCATTTACAATCGCACATGGAAGAGTCATGTAAGATATTATACTTCCTGGAGTTTGAAATGAGGAGTCCATGCTTTAGTGATGGTAGGAATTGACTGAGTTCCAAGTCAGATCTTCAGTTATTACAGAGGTGAATTTCACGTTGTTAAGAGTGTTAAGCGCAAATGCTTCATATATAATTTGGACAATTCTTTTGTCATAAGATAATTTTTGAGAATTATTTTGTTAACATGATATTAGAGTCAATCTAATTTTGATATTGGTCTCCATGGCCAACCCTACCCTAGACAATGCAGAGTTAGGTTAAGTCAATTTTATTAATACAAGTCAAGTTTGATCTCATCAACCCAGCAAGGATTGTCAATTTTTTAATTGAGTATTCTTTTGATCTGGATGTTGCAACACTCAATTATTATTTTCTTTTATCACTCATCATTTATTTAAAAATTCAAATTGTTAAATTTAAATAAAATTTATTAAAATGTTTTAATTATTATTGATTGAGTTGAAAGTTTTATTCCATGTGATTTTACTAAATTAGTATTTTTCCTAAAAAAATATTTTTGCATAATTTAAGACTGGGTATTAAAAAATATATATGTTTATTGACTAACTAAACTTCACATTAATTAATTGGGTAAATTATACAGAGGGTATTTCAATTCAGAAATATATAATAAGAAGATATTTAAACTTTAATTTATAACATAAAACTCTATAATCTTAATTTAAGTAATATAAAGCCCTCTTATTAATTAGTTTTCATGTTATTTATACTATCATAACATCTATTAAATTTAAAAATTATATTTTCCTTGGATTGGTAGTTTTGTGTAAATAAATTATGGGTTATTATGCAATTGCCAAGTATCACGACCCAACCTATGGGCCGGACCGGCACTAGGACCTGGGCTAGTCTAAAGCTCCCGAGGCCCATAGTAAGCCTAACTATTCCTTAACCCAACTCTAAGGCCCATTTGGGCCCAATTTCAAGAAATCAACCGGACAGAGTCCGGCCATAAAATGGACATTTCAACGGGGAGTTTTTGACTCACCCGACCTATAAACACAATATATATCAATTGGGGAGCTCAGCTCACCCTCCACATACACAAATCATCATAAAAATAAATGAGAGCTCAGCTCCCTCATCCAGTCCATCAAATATGCATACAATAATAAGTTTACAGGTACAAAGTAAAAATTTATATTGTGGACCCAATTCAATAAATACTTCTAACACATGCGGAAATTCTAGAGTTAACAAGTTTATACAGACATTAATAAATGACCTGCGAGGGAGAAAAGCAGGTTAACCTCAAAAATGTCCTCCTGTGACCTAAAAAAATATTGAACAGGAGTGAGTGTTCTACTCAGAGAGTAAAATATCAATTTTAACCATAATCTCTATAACCATCTAAAACTAATGCAACCTGTGGAGTGAAATGCAACATCAACAATATTTTCACATCATAACAGCAAAAAGGTAATTTGGAGCACTCACACACCCAGTAATATCAATTATAATATATGGGAGCTGATCCCCTATACAGCTCTCTTAAATCCAACCTGGTGCCAGCGAAGAACTCAAGTCGGACTTTCGCTTAATAAACCAAATCGGGGTCCCAGCGAAGAACTCAAGCCGTGACTACCCCCAAAGGATAGGGCCCCAGCGAAGATCTAAAGCTATGACTACCCGTCCTATCCATAGTCCACACCATATCACACGCACGCCAACGCACGCACACTCCTCCAAATTACCACAACAACATCCATGGTACTTTAACAGTTATGAATGCAACATAAATCGTGCCTAGAGTTTAACTACATAAATATATGCATATAAGTGATGCATGGGCATGCTTGAACATATAATAATATCGAAATTACAATTAAAATTAATATTTTACTCACAAACTTGACAGCAATCACTGTGGTGGCTGGACGGAGGAAGAAGGCTGTCCCGGCTCACCTGACAATTACATTACAATTATTTAATACAATTGACTCAATACAAATCAAGAAAAGACCAAATACGTCCTAAGTCGTGCCGAAAATCCGGCAGAGTCTCCCCTACACCTAGGACCTATCCAATCTGCAAAATGGCTCAAAACACACTTCTATATTCACAATTCATATATCCACAACTCAATCACTTCACACAGCCCCTCCTGGGCCCATCAAATCAATCATCCATCACAACATGTAAAATTTCAATTTAGTCCTTATGATTGATCATTTTTGCAAAAACTGCCCAAATAAGCTCTAAAAATTCTAAAATTTTGCCCCGCAATCCTTAGCAATATTACTAGTGTATTGCAAAAAGAATCATAATTTTCTTAGCTACCACGAGTATTTTATGGATTTTTAATCCTATTTAAGCACTAGAAAATTACGAAAAAGCAAGGTTCGGGTTTACCTTTGCCGATTCTGACTCCGGGAACGCACTCGGGACGTTTGACAATGGTGGGGTAGCCAAAACCTCGATTCAATTCGGAGACTTTTTCCGGTAGCCGATCTGTCTGGCCAGAAATTCACAGACCTGGACAATTGTCGAATTTTCGCGAATTGAAGATACCTACACGAAGCCCACAACACGGGAGTTAGTACATAAATTTTACGGAATTTTCTAAGCTCATTAAATGCTCAGAAAAACACTGCGAAGTTTTGTGGGACTCACCGAAAAACGGTGTCGAAAAAATTTAAAATTTATATCGCCGCGAAGCTCTCGACGAGTGGAGCGCTCTGGTACTCTCGGTTTTCTCGTGGGGTTCACGGTTTGCGAGAAATTTAGCCCAAAAGTCAAAATGGGCTAAAACTTCCCGGGCAAAAATTGGACAAACCGCTCGATGGATCTCGGCGTTCTTGGTGTCTATAGAAAGCTCTCGACAAGTAGATGGATTTAGACATAAGACCCGGTCCAATTGGTGGCCGGATCGACCGGATTTTGGCCAGGAAGACGAAGAGTCACGCGCGCTCAAGGGGGCGTTCACGCGCGTTTTCTGGCCGCCTGGAGCGTCGCCGGTTGTGGGGAAGGGTGGGGCGGCGCCAGCGAGCTGGGGTAGCTGGGGAGGCGGCGGTGCAGCGCGGCAAGGGGAGGAGGGAGGAGAGAGAAAACGAGACAGGAAGAGAGGAGGAAAAACGCGCGCGGGAGAGGAAGAAAAAGGAAGAAGAAAGGCCAGTCCGATTTGACCGGTCCGATCCGGTCCGGTTCGATTCGGCCGGTTCAATTCAGAATACAAAATTTTAAATTTTTACTCTGCCTTGGAACCGAAAACGAGGTCCAAAAATTCCGAAAAAATTCCAGAAAACTCAGAAAAATTCGTAGACTCCAAATATATTTTTACTTTTGACACGTGGTCTTTAAATTAATTTTTAAAAATCATCAAAGTTTATATTTTCGGAAAATCGAACCCGATTTTTAAAATCCGAAAAATCTCAAATAATTTCTTAAAATTTAAATAAAATTAAAATATCAATATTACTCATAAAATAATAAATTTAAAAATTTTTGGGGTGTTACACCAAGGTTGTTAAAAAAAGTTATTTATGCTGACATGATATTTATTAAATTAAAAAATTATATTTTCATATATTGATAGTTTTGTGTAAACAAATTATAGGTTATTGTGCAATTTGAATCGTCTAGGTTATAGATAGATGAAGAACAAAATTAAATTTTTTTCGATAAATATTAAATTAATTAGAAAAAAATATAATTCTTAATATAACAAGTATGTGTCAATAAAAATAACTTAAAATTTGACTATTGAATATAAGAGATTTTGTATTACAAATTAAAATTTAAATACTTATTATTACTGATGTAGTTTAAGGTTCTTAGGTCAATGAATGGTTCCAACAATGCGTTAGTGACCTAAGCAGGGTCACTTCAACGCTCAAGTTAGTAAATGCCAAAAGAATGAGCAAATACTAAAGAATAATAAGGGAATTAAATTGCGTACCTTAGCTAATGCTATGCGCCATATTTATAGGGCAGAGTAAGGTGACTTTTCTGCCCTCATCGGAGATTTTGTCAGCTCCTATTCAATTATTTTCTTTCGTGTATTACAAAAACTCCACCTATAGTGCAGTTACATTCTCGGCGGAAACATGGCATATCCTATTGACATGCATTTGACTTTTAAATTATATCCGAAAATCCTACCTTGTCTAAGTACCCTGTATTTTATCTGAACTTCTTGTCTCCAATCCAAACACATTGTGTCTTGATCAATACCTCGTATCTTGTCAAAATATATTATGTCTCGATCGAACACCTTATGTCTTATTCAAACATATCATGTCCTAACCGAATACCTCGTGTCTCATCCGAACATTTTGTATCTCATCTTAACACCCTACTTGCTTAGTAAAGTTTAGATCTAATTCGGATCCTTTATCATCTGAATCATCATACTATATCAATTCCATACCCTTAAATTGAGACAATGTCTATCTAATTTACCCTAAATTAATTAATGATAATTTGACTTTGAAACTAATTTAAAAGTATTAGCTTTTTAACTAAAAAAAATGGTTTAAATATTGCAACATACCGTAAGAAAATAAGCCTATTGCGACCCTTTTATGCCGATGCAAGTAAGAAAAAAAAATATAATCATTTTGACATTTGATGCTAATTACAAATTTTTTTATCTTTTCTAATAATTAATTATGCGTTTCTTAAAAAAAATAATTATGCTCTTATTAGAAAATTTTAATATGGAGATAAAACCTACATTTTGATTCCCAATCTTACATTGTATTTTTTTTTCATTTTAATTTCTTGATAAAACCTAAATTTTGTCCAAATTGAAAAAATAGAACATAATGGGTAATTTTTTTTTTTAAACTTTTGTGTCATGACAATTAATTTTTGAGTTTTTATATTTTAAAAAATGAAAAAAAATAATTATAATTTTGAGTTAATGGGGTATTGTTGGCAAACACTTTTTAAAAAAATAAAAATGAAAAGAGGTGTGATGGTGTGAAAAAGGAATAATAATTAGAAAGAAAGGGTGAATGCGGCCAACATAAGCAAATGCCCAAGTCGTCCAGTGGACACGAAGGAACCCAGAAAAGCAAGTTGTCATATTCCAAGCGGACCTGTCTTGGCCACCACACCAAATGCTCTCATGCCTTAAGGCCCATAATTACCAAAACTCCAACTTTCAATTATCTTCTATTTATTGCTTCTATCGTTTCTCTATCTTTTCTGGGTTTCTGTTTATTTACCCTTTTCTTTTCTTCTTCGTTGTATATATTTTCTTTTTGGTCTCTTGAAATTTTCCAATAATTCCTTTTTGATTTGCCACCAATTATGCAAGCAACTCAAGCAGCCAACAATGGAGTTGCAGAGATTCCTTCACAGGTTAGTACTTAAGGCCCTCCATCTCTTTTTCTGCATCTGCATGTTTATTTGGTACTTGTGCATTTCATAGATTGGCTTGCTTTTTCTGTGTAAGTGAGATTCACCTGCTTTAGGTTAAAGCTTCCAACTTTATCTAGTAGTTCAAAAGACATATAGCATCTTTTCTCAGTCCTGTATAATTTATGAGTTTGTGGAAATCTAGCTTCTTTTTTTTTCGCTTTCTTTTCTTGTGGTGGCTGATCATCTCAGATTGTTGACAATTAATAAGCCATTCTTTTTGTGATTTCATGATTTAATCCTCTGTTCTTCCAATTTTAGCTGATTTCTTGTTATTCAGACTGCTATATATAAAATAACGCTATTGATAATTCATTTAATATTTTTTATTATTCTCTTGGTGGCGGGTGCTAGGAGTTTGCGTTTACGTATCCAATTACTATATATATATATATATATATATATATATTGAAGAATTATGTTGCGGCTAGAGCCAAGTGATTGGGAACTCAGGTCTTTATCCACTGAGGTTTCTCAGGACCTGCATAAATGAATTATTTACTTCTGTTATGGTAGCGGAAACTGAAATTAGATTGGTTGTTGGCGACTAAATATCAATGAGACGCATAAAATATTCTATCTGACTTTGTAGATTATGTATCTGGCAACCGGCATGTACTATGTAGCACTTGCAACGCGTTCTCAAAGGAAATCATTGGAGAAAGATTTACTTTTGGCTTCTTAGCATCCTACTGATGGTAGGGCTAGGGAGTAAAATGGTGATTTTGCCCTTGGAATCATAAAGGAAACCCACTGAATGTACATATTTTCTACGTTATAATATACTGCCAGATTTATGGTCTATATTTTGCATTTCTAAATTTAGACAGTAGTTTTTAACGCCATCCTTTTCTTTTTCCATGGAAGTGTAGCAGCTTGGCTTGAAATGATCATGATTAGGAATGATCTTATTGAACGTCAAACACAGGCAGGCCCTTTGGAATTTGCGAGCAAAAACATTGGTAGTAAATAATTTGTAGAGTACACATGCTTGCCAACTAGGCCAACCTTTAGTTAGAACACTTTGATTAAGATTAAAAGAATAAAACTTGTTTAAGAAATTATTTCCCCCCTCCTAAGAAAGATGATGTTTCTTTTTAGGTTAATGGCAACAAAATTTCAAACCTTTGGTCTCATTTGCAGATTATTGATAAAATGAACCAGATCTAACTTCACCCAAAAGATACCTTGGGAAAGGAAGATTGCTAAGTCATATATATGAAGCATTTTTCCTCTATACCCAGCTGATGTGGGATTTAACTCGGCTTTGTGGAATTTAACATAACCTCGACAATTGGACCTCCTCACGCCCAGCCTCTGGAGAGTGATGTTTGTAGGATTGGAATTTTGTTGGTGGCCTAACATCAAGATTAGAGTTGGCTCTAATACCATATTGATAAAATAAATTGGGCCTAACTCCAAAGGAGTTAAGGCACCTTGTGGGAGTAGAATTGTCCGGCCATATATGAAGCATTTTTCCTCAATACCCAGCACTAGAATGAGATGTTTGCAATCCAGGTTGCATGATTCAGGATAGGCATACCTCTTGGTCACATTGGTCATATATTCTATTTTGGCATGGCATAGTCTTGTGGAAGCTCATTGACCAAAATGACTGATGGTTAATGCTTGTTACTTGCAGGGTGTTCTAAAACACATGGAACCCTCCAACGAAGAAGTTTCAACTCCAGAACCAGGAGGAAGGCGCTTGGATCTTTCAGTTCAGATACCCCCTAGACCTATAGGTTTTGGCACTAGTAGGAGTGGAAAAGGTTTAATCCACTCCCAAAATTCAAGTAAAGGCAGTTCATCATCTGGAGGTTTATTGCGTGGTTTAAGCTTCAAGAAAAAAGGTGTTGTAGTTGTACCTGATGGTGAGACTGAGCGGAGCTTTCTCATCAATTCAGATCCTACTACAGCTCCAGATAGTCCTGTTATGGCCAGTCTCAGGTCTGCTTGGAAAAGATGCACATCTCTTCCTGTTAAACCTGCATCAAACTTGTCACCTTCAGTTTCCACCCCCATTTCTGCAAGAATGCATGGTGAATCTCATAAAACAAGTGTAAGCTACATTGTTGCTTTTCTGCTGCCTGTTAAAGACTTTTTTGTGTAAATTTCAATTCATTTTGATTTTCTCAGAGAGCTCTTCCTGAATTATTATTGAATTTGGAAGAAGTTAATTGTTGTTTAACATTGGCATATTATATTTCTATTTCAAGCAATGTTCGATGCCTTACTATTATTATTATTATCAAGGTTATGGCATATAATATTTATAGAACAAAAAAAAAAATCTAAAATAATTATGGTAATCCTTATTCAGAAAGGAGCAGCTCAGGGAGTTGTTTCTAGGTCCCTCTCAGTGCCTGGGCAGAATATTGTAATTGTGCGGTCTTCATCTTTTGCTGCTCGCAATGAGAATGACGTGACAAATCCAAGCAATGGTATAAAGTAGCACGTCTTCCATTACTTAAGTTCTTTATTTCTATTGTTCATTCTACTTGTTGAATAAGTGGATTCTTTAAATCACCATCCACATGGAATTGGGTGAAGTTAGCATACTTTAGAAATTATAGATGGTTTTAGTTTTTTCGATGTTTGCATAGGATGATAGCCTGCTTCCTAGAGGAATCACAAAAAAAGTTTTATGTGCATTGTCAACTTTAATTTGTCACGGTGATGATTTATTGGCAGCCTACTTTTTAAAATTTGAAGCCATTTAACCAAGTATTTATGGCTCTGGAAATTGATTAAACTCACAAGTTTTTCTTGATGTGATGGAAAAAAATTTATCACCAGGTACTTTATCTATTTTTCATGCATGCCATTAAGATAATTGCAGACCAATCAATAATACTGTGATCTTCAAAGAAAATGACAGAAACAGTATAATGAAGTTCTGTATATATGCCACTTTCGCACTGGCATACTAAACCACATGCCTATGTAACTTTTCTTCTTGGAAAAACAGATCAAATTTCTGTTCCTGTAGAAGTTGATGATGAAGAAATTCCTGAAGAGGAAGCTGTATGTAGGATCTGTCTTGACGTATGTGAAGAAGGAAATACACTCAAGATGGAGTGCAGTTGCAAAGGTGCTCTTCAACTTGTACATGAAGAATGTGCAGTTAGGTGGTTTAGCACAAAAGGAAATAAGAGCTGTGATGTATGTGGGCAAGAAGTTAAGAACTTACCTGTAACTTTGCTTCGAGTGACGACCTCAGCTCAAAGCAACAACAGACAGGAACAGAGTAACCATTTGAGGTCACAATCTATAAGGTAGTACAATATGAGGTTAATCATGTTCTGACTGTTGAACATGCCATCTGGATTCAGTTATTTGAACGACCAAATCTATTTTCTTAATTCTTATTCATTATGTTTTTTACATCAACTCAGCTGAATATTTCTTGTTAATTTCATGTGACATTCTGTTGCTTGTAAAGTGTATTTTTTCCTGTCTGCTAATTTGATCTTTTGTTTTATTGATGTCGTTTGCAGTGCATGGCAGGACTTTGTAGTGCTTGTCTTAATTAGCACCATATGCTATTTCTTCTTTCTGGAGCAATTATTGGTATGTTGTCTAGAAGCTAGAAAGCATAAAATTAACTTACATATCTTTTCTGAAAGCTAAACTTGTAACTTATCTCATTCTGTAACTAAGATTTCAAATGCATTTGTCGAAGTATTAATGGTGCAATGTTAACTCTGTTTTCAAAATTTTGTAGATTCATGACATGAAGACTCAAGCGGTCACAATTGCTGCACCATTTGCATTTACTTTAGGCCTTTTGGCATCTATCTTCGCCGTCATTTTAGGTATTACCTAACCCTCAAAATCTACAGAAAGTATCCTTTTTTGGACTGAATTCTGTCTTATGGTATGCTTGCATGACTTGCAGCAATCAGAGAGTACATATGGACATATGCTGCTCTTGAATTTGCACTCATAGCCGTTTTTGTCCACTTATTTTATAGTATGGTAAGTAACATATCTGGCTTTTACTCTTTCTTCCTCTCCAACAACAAAAACAACAAAAACAAAGAAAATCCCCCTCTGAAGTAGCTGTGTTCTGTTTTCAATAGAGGAATCAATGCAGTGTTGGCTTGTGGATTTATGTGGTAACGTTAATCCAGAAGGACGGTCATTTCTTGTCCATGAAGATGCAATGGTTTTCATTACTTATTGTTCAGTACATGGTTGGTGTTGGAGGGTAAAGGAGAAACTGGTAATTAGGATATCGTATAGTTTCAGTATTTTAAGCTGCAGGATTTGGGTCAGAAACAATTTAAATACCATAGGTGCTCTTTAAGGATCATTTTTGAATTAAGCTTTTTAAATAGGTTATCTAACTAGCTCTGCTGCCATATTCCAGTACCATCGAAACTTGGGATTTCTATACCATCTTAGTTCCACTCTATCCATCTGCAGCCATGCAACTAGACCTTTCAAGAACTATAAGGGCAAGTTTTGCTAGTGACGTTTCCTTAGCACAACATGAAAACTTGTTTTTCTTGTATTCTGATTCATTCCCGCAGTCAATCTTTATACAGTTTTCTTCTTTTTAGAATCTTTAATTTCTATTACTTCCAATACAAATGCATCTCAAGGTCAGGTTTGTGAACCTTCTCAAAATTTGCTCTTATCAAAAGTTAATTAGACAAGAGAACATGATGAAGCCCATTCCAACTTAGCCAAGAGGTTGATAAGAAATGCCAGAACGCAAAGCTATTGAGGAAAACCATCACCCATATCAGAGGACCAAAATCAGTAAGTGATTGCCAATTGCAGCTACATTAATGAGACAGCCAACTGCTCAATTCCTCATGAAAACAGCGTGCAATTTTTCTAACATCAATAGTAAATCTTGGTAAATTTTTAAGTTGTATGACATTCAGGCTATTTTCATTTGCTTCACTGTTTCCAATTTCTTTATTTGGCTATTTACACATTGTTGGAAGTGGGAATTATTCCTTACACCTGACTATTCTTCTTGGCGTGCTAGAGTTTCGAATTTGACAGTGTATCTCTGTTCTCTTGCTCTTTAGATTAGTAAAGGATATTAGCTTTTATTTTAGGATACATCTGAACTTTTTGATTTCACTGAAAGCAGGAAAAGTAATCTAAATTCGTTATAGATGGAATGTGCTCGAGTTCAGAACTTTAGATGTCCATTAACTCATGTCATTGATTAAAGTCTCGTGAAACTTTGCTGCAGATTCATCTGAGGGCCATTTATGCTATATTGGTTTCATCAGTTTTGGGTTTTGGTATATCTATGACCCTCAACTCATTGTATATTCAATATTATGCTTGGCGAGTTCGGGTTGCCCAGAACCCTAGTCCAGTATGATGTTCATTTGCAGGTGGAGTTATGGCGTACATCTTATGTATTAACTTGGAAAGAAACAATGTAATGATGCCATTAAAATATGTATGGCCCATGTGTTATCAGAGGAAGAAATTCCACATTTATCTTTACTTTGGTTTAGTTTATCTCTTAATCTCTCATTGTCCAACTTAATCTAATTCAGAGAAGTGGAAAGGTTTTATTTTAGTTTTTTTATTGTTTATTATAACATGCCGGTAGGGCATTCAACTCCTGAACAATAAAATTAACTTCTGTAAGATGTCTTAGACTGCACCTGAACTTGTATTAGAACTCAAACAACCTTAATTTATATTTAAGGGTGGTCATGAGAGAGAGAGAGAGAGAGAGAGAGCATGAGCATTTTAGTAATTTTGGGATGATATTAAATTACATTAAAACAGAGATGGGAAAAGAGAAAGAAACTCTCCATTTCAAGTGTTACGTTATGCAGCTTGAAACTTATATATACAAGAAAACAGACCACTTTATATACATAATATAACACAACACCAAAATGCAAGTGGATGGAGGAAAAAATGGGAGGAAAAGAAAGAAAACCCCCCCTTCCTACCAAGGAAAAAAAAAAGCGCTATTTATGCTTTGTGACAGGAATGAAACTATCACCTCCTTTTTTCATCCATATTGTAGAACGAGTTCTCTTCACGTGATCTACAAAGAGCTGATGCCTGTCATCAAGGAATAGTTAGACAAATTATAAACATCAGAATTAGAGATGCATGGATGTGCTGATACAAGACAGTCCTAATAGCAAAGGAAAACATTCAATTCCAGTACTCATCATGAGAGTAATAAAAATGGGGCTTACCTTTCATATTCCAGCTTCTGAGTAACAATCCCATTTAGTAGCAGCTCTGAACTGTAAATAGCTGCCCCTGGAAGTATGAAGTGTGGGATGCAAAATTATCATGAGTTTATATTTAACGAATTATCTCAAGACATAAAGGAGAGTAAATATTCCAAACCTTTTTCGAGGAAAGGTACACAAACTTCATAATCCTCTTCACAGGATAAAACCAACAGATCTTCTAGGACAACATCATCCTTAAGAGTAGATCTGCCAACTCTCTCCACCGCCTGAAAAGCATTACCACCAGATATTACTTGACACACAGCATAAAATTTAAGAGCATGTAAAAGGCCAAATGGAGTGACCAAACTTCAAACAACCAGCAGATCAATGTACAACAGGAAAAATTGAGAAAATGAGGCAGATATAGATGGTGCATCCATGGATGAGTGACAGAGATCCCAGGCAAGAATATTAATCCAGATCTTTTATGAAACTATTGAGGGCCATCATTAAAAACAATGCAATAGAAACTAATCCAATTACCAATTGTAGAATTCAAATCAGATTATACAGATCACAGTACATACCTGACCACAAACTGCTTTAACCAAGCCTGAAACAATTTCTTTACTTGGCTTTATGCTGGGAGTGATCAAAACTCTTCGACCCTGCAGAAATGTTTATTAACTAGTTCAGCCACTGCAATAAGATAAACCAACATTATTAGAAAAAAAAAAATACTTGCCTGCAGAAGTGGACGTTGACGTGCATGTGCCAATGAAACTGGCATGTTAAAACCAAGCTCTTTTTCCTTTTTCATGTCCCTGAGTATGTATTTTTGCTCATCAATATAATAATTAGCCCGTCCCACATTCTCAAGCCATAAATGTGTTACCACTGGCTTGCCAGAAGCAATGGCTTCCAACATATTCCTTGTACGCACAAACTTATCAGTAATAAAGTGTGTTGCATCTGTAATAGAGGATGCTATGGAAACTTTAAGCCGGTCCACAATCTGTGAAATAAGAACAGCCAATATCTAGTTAAAACAGCATAAAATATTATGCAAACAAGCTCATGAAAACCAGAGGACTACCTTTCTCTGCTGCTTAATTATATCCTCATCCAAGTGGTGGCTTAGCAACACTCTAACATTAGCCAAATCTCTTCTCTTCCTTGAATCTTTTGGTGCAGAAATAGGTTCTCGTGCTGTAGCACACAAGGTACTAACTTCTCTCATGAGGCTTGATCTAGAGAGCCTCTTCTTGCATGATTGCTTAACATATTCACTACTGATACAGACAGGTGATGCAGTATTCACAGGGGTCATACAGTTAGCTGGGGACGTACACATTGAATTAGATGGTTCAGTTACCTCCTTTGGTAAATGATTTGAAAGTACTTTTACTTCATGTCCAGTAGATGGTGATGAATGTGCATTATTCTTTCTGTCAGGTAATTTTTCCTTTACTCCCATTTGATCAACAGAATTATTCTTCCCATTCTCAATGAAAATAGAACTGAGAACAGCATTGCCTGAACCTGATTTATCTACACTTCTCGGTGATGGTTCTCCTTTGAAATTTTGGTACAAGGAAGATGGGTCTGGGCAAACAGAAATGGAGGATTGAGTTTTTCTCTTTGTGTTTAAATCAGCAAGACTGGTGGTTTTAGCATCGCTATGTGGCCTTTTATGCATATTTGCAGACTTTCCAACAATACCTGGCTGATTAGATGCCTTGGACTGAGCATCTAAGTTGACCAGTCCATTAAGCTGACCTGATTTTTGTCGACAAGATCTTCTTCTTCTTGGGAAACTGATGCCATTACTTGTAGCTGCCAATTTCGACTTGAAATTTTCAAGCTCCCCAGATTGTGCCAAAAACACTTCTGAAGATTTCCCTTCAGCATCAACACTGTCACCAGCTTCATTTCGTCTGAGGGCACTAATCTCAATTGTACAGTTTGCTTCTTCTCCACAACCACTAGACACATTCTCAGCTCTTTTCAATTGAGTGGCAACCAAGGAATTCCTAGTTCGATGAGCAATGGGTGTCAAATTAGCAAATTCCTCTGGTAAGTTCTGTTTCTTAACTGAGCCACTTCCAGTTAAAGCAATTCCATGATGTCCATCACGTGCATCATGTAGGCTGCTTTCAATAGTTCCTTCTGCCATTTTAGATGGCATTTTGGCTGCCCTTTTTATCCTATTGGTCACTGAGACTTCAACATCAGATTTAGCCCTCTTCCTCCTACTCTTTAATAGATCCATATCAGAATCATTTCTGACAATCGCAGAATGCTTCTGTGGTGAACTTGGAGGTCGTTTTTTTGATTTAGCACCAATCCTCTTTGTTTTCTTAGATTGTACTGGGGCAACCTCAATATCATAGTCTTTACCAAAATAGCATTGCTTTGAAAGTGAACTCTTCTTAACTTTTCTTCCTGGAGATCCTTTTTGAGAGTCTGAATTTCCTGGCACATTATTAGCATCAGAGTTAGCAATTCCATCCCCACACAACAAGGCTTCCATGGCTTCAGCAGCCATTTGAGTGTCCAAACCTACATCAAGCCCTTCTGGCATATTATTCCTGGCAAGACCAGCTTCCAATTGCCCTACTGAAGTTGCTATATTAGACTGTTCATCAAACTTGCTAACTAGATTCTTTCTAATATTCATTTCAGCTTCTGGTGTTGTCTTCTTATTCAGTTTTGTATTATGCAGCACTATTTTAGAATCAGAGTGAACAACTATTTCATTGTGGACATCCAATTTTCTTTTATTTTCTCTGCATCCACCTAGTTGTTTTCCTTTGGCCTTTTGGGTTTTTATAAAAGATCTTTTCCCAAGATTTGTACTACCAAAAAATTCTTCCTTCCTTCTACAGAATATATCTCCCCCTCCCTCATCTTCTTGTAAATCATCCCAGTCAAAAATTCCAGTTTTCTCATTGATGCCTCTATCATTGGTTTTCTTGGCCAAACTTTGTGGCCCTTTTGCGGTTGAAACAAAATTTGGTTTTCCCTTACTATTCTTTCCCAGGTCAAATTCATTGAACAAGGCCTTGTTCTCTTCAATCAACCTTTGCACACAGGCAAATGCATTGGCTTGTGATGATTCTCCAGGTTCTTGGGAGTCGATATAGCTCAACCCAGCCAGACCATCATCACAAGTGGGCAACTGATGCATTTCTTTTACACCTGCAGTATTATCATTATTGGAAGCAAGTTCTTCATTTTCAACAAAGAAATCCTCATCAAAGAGTTTTCTCACTGCAGAACGGCCAATCTTATAGTCATGCACATTTATCAATCCCTTCACTTCATTGTTGTATCTTCCTGTTCCTGTATCACACACCTGATCAACTTCCTTCCAAGCTTCTCCATTTGACCCATTATTTTTCATAGCATGTTCTTCTGAATGCCCATTATTAGCCTGGGGAGAATGAGACTCACTGTTGGTTCCCTCCAAAGCAAGTCTGCGAGCTGCTAGACCAGATGCTCGCAAAGACGCTGCACGGACTGAAGTAAATCTTGCAATAGAACCTGAGGGGTAGGAAAAAAAAATTCAGAATGAAATAGTCCCATATCAAGATGGTAGTTATTAGCAGAAATGAAATATAAATTGCATAAGACCAAATACAAATTCCAAACTTCCTTATTATTTATTTTATTGACAAAGATAAATTGCACACTGTCAATATCAGTCATTTGAACCTAAGGTTCTCGCACGCAGCATTTAAATTTGCCCCACTTCAAAAGTTAAGTTCAGAGAGAGAAAAACGGATATCTTAGGCATTCCTCCATGCAATATAAATGATCCTTGGAGTTGCGCATCAGAAAAGGCATGATAAATAACAAGAAACAAGAAGAAAGAACACAAACCAGGCATTGGTTCTTGGCTGACTTGACCGGTTGGGGTTTCAGGAGAAACATCAAGTCCTGAAATGCACAGATGATATCACAATTTTAGTTTCCAAGACTGATAAAGTTCATTACGTGCAGAGGTTGAAAGTAAACATTTCAGTTCAATTCTTACTATTTCACAAGTATTACGATGCAAAATATTAGAAATACAAAACCAACTAATTAAAGAATTGGCATTTCATTCTACAAAATAATCCATCTTTCAAACTGATGACAAATCTAATCATAAATATCATTCCCAGAATCTTATACTGAATTTCATTTATCACAAAAGGTTCAGAATAACAACTCACTGGAACTACAGTTTTCATTGGGTTGCTCCACCAATCTGTCCTCACTGTGTTCAAAAGAAGTATGCCAACTCCTCTCCCCATCCAATGATTCACGCTTGCCTCTTCTTTGAGATTCATCATCAGAGAACCCACCACCATCATCCAAAACTTCAGTTTTATCTGTTCCTTCACCATCACTGCTAAAATCATCTATCAATTGAGTGTCCACGTGTTCAAGGCAAACAGGATCATCCATTACTTGCGTTTCACCTCCAAGATCAACTATTTGGGTCTCGAATGCATCTTCAACTGGAACAGAGTCATCAAAAGGTACAGTATTTTGCACCAATTGTACCTTGTTAGCATTGCCACCTTTTTCATCTACTTATAATTTTAAAGAAAACACCAAAATTCCATTAGATATAAGCATAACTGAAGATGCTGAACCATATCACAATTATGAAAGTTTTCAAGCATAGACTACAGCAATAAAACCACATAAAAGGAATCAGGAGAAACAACAATGCAAATACACAGTCAACTTTTATATACTTATTTACATTAGCAATTCAAAAGGAAGGATTAAATGAACACATGCTCATCCTAGACATCCAGAAACATACGAGCAATGCGAGGACTAAAACATAATCACCCGCACACTTCAAATCCTCCCCAATTAGGAACAATTGTCACGCTATCATATCAAAATACTGTATTCTCCTCTATATCAATTCAATTAATGCTTTACCATTTTTCATTAACAAAATAAAATGCCTAAAGTAGAAAATATAAACTCGGTTAGCTTCTCAATCAAACTGATCTCAAAATCAAACAAAAAATGACGACTAAAAAACAAAGCTTTAAGGTGTACAACACATATCAAATAAGTAAAAGTCGTTTACCAGGCAAGGAAGAGGGAAAAATCTGAGAATCAAAGGGCTGAGTATCGGTATATGAGAAATTGGGATTTAGGTTATCTTGCATTGGTTTAGTATAGGCATCATCGTCTGCGAGAGAACCCATGGTCTCAATTCATCGGCAGAACGAAATCAAAATCCAAGCTATTAAAACTCTGGAAAATTAGCGAACTTTAGACAGAGACTTGAGCGGAATTGAAGTGAAAGGAACAGAAATAGCAACTGACAAAAGAGCGAGACAGTTGGTTAGGGTTAAGAGAGTGGCGAAAATAGGGAGATTTTTGGAGGGAAACTGTACTGTACTGTACTGTACTGTTAGGTGTACGGATTTCACCGAGAGGTTTTTATAAGGAAAATTTTTATTAGCAGTCCTCAATTTTAAAAATTATTTTACTTTTATTCTTTAATTTTAATTCGTGATAAAAATTTTTACTCTTTAATTTTATTTTAAAAAAATTCCTTTCACTTGGAATAAAAAGTTTTCGAAAAAAAAAACCGTTCTTTTTAAATATATATATATAATTAAAAAAAAAATTAAAACCGAACTATAAGAACTTTTTAATTTTTTATATTATTAACCGATCAATTTAAATATTATTATTAAATAATTAATCATATTTAATAATATTTTTAATAAATAAATAAATATTATTAAATTGAGTATTTTTAATAAAAATAATTGCAAACAATCTAAAACTATAGAAACAATGACTTTATAATAAAGTTTCATAAAGTGCTCAAAATAAAGTTGTATAAAGTTTTAACGCAAAACACCATAAAAATATTTTTTTAGGAAAAAAAAAAATTTACTTTCAAATTTTTAATTATATTTTATATTAATTAAAATATTAATTTTTTAAATTAATTAAACTTTATATTTACCATTTAAATCCTATACTTTGCGACTCTTACTAAATATATTATGCTATCAACAGGTCCCTTGGTGACTTAATAGACCTATCACGTTAAATGTCACCTCGTACCCATTAAACATCACATTACGCAACGTTACATGTCGCCACGGTAAAATATAATTAAGAATTTTAATAATTATATTTTGTCATCAGCAAATAACCTTTTTCAATTGCCTTCATCATGTCATATTACACTACTTTAAATGCTACATCAAACTACATCAGATAGTACAATTAAAAAAGTTAGAAAATATAAAATTTAATTAATATACGATATAATTAAATATATATATATATATATATAATTTCTCTTTTTTCTTACACATATTTTAATGTATACGGCTCAATTTATTTTCTTCGTTGCTCTTCATAATTAAAAACTATAATTAAATTGGATAATCACTTTTATTGCTGGAGCTGTGTAGTTGTGGTTTCAATTCGATTTTTTATAAGAATCAGAATCAGAATATAACTTAAGTTTTTTTTATTTTTTGAAATTAAAAGAGAAATTAAATTTTAATTCTGATTTCAGTTCGATTTTAAGTGTTTAAATTTAGGTTCGATTCTAATTTTGGTTCTATTTTCACTTTTAAATTTTGATTTCAATTCAGTTTAATTTTCGATTCCTACACTTAAAATTACAGTATTATTATCTTTTTAAAAAAAATCTAATTATATATTTTTAACATCAAAATATCAATAAAAATAATAGTATTAATATTCAAATAAAGATAACAATATCAAAATAAAATATTAATAGAATAACATAAATATAATAACTTATTCAAAAGAAATATTAAAATCAAACTAACAATTATCACATAAAAATATAAGATAATAACTAAATATCCATAACATTGACACTGAGTGAAATATCTCAATGAGTCAGTATCGTACTCAAATTCTTTCAACTCATGGTGCTTGGACTATTACGTTATAAAGTATTAGAGTTGTGCCTCTTCTAAAAGTTTAAACGTTTGGCACAATAATAAGTACTCAGTCATATAATTGGTATCAGAGTAGAGATCATTTATTTGAATCCTTGACAGGTGCTGGGAGTGAATTGTTGGCACTGAGTAGGGATACCTCAATACCAATATTCTGCCTAAATCCTTTCAACCCATGGAGCTTGTGTTGCTACGCTAAAGTAATTCTTTATTATATTTCCATTCAACTCTTTAAAGTTAAAATTTTGTTATATACCTTGCAAAATATTTTTTTCGTATCGTATCACTAATATTTTCAATGGGTTATAATTCAATCCTGTAAAACAATATATACATTAATTAAATCACTTCATAACATATATTTTAATAAATATATTCTACTATCATATATATAATTTTCAATTATATAATTTTTAACAAGCAAATATACTACATTATTAAAAGTTTATTTAATAAAATAATTAATTACTATAAAGTTACTTCATATATAAATTAAATCGCTTCATAATATATATATTAATAAATATATTTTACTATCTCATACATATTTTTCAATTATATATTAAAAGGTGATTTAATAAGATAATTAATGATATTTAATATATTTATAATTAAAAATAATAAAAATTAATATTAAGTTACATATATACACTTATAATTAATAGTAAATTAAATTATATATACAACAATTTTAATTACGTATAATATATACAATTTTATTGAAACTATTTAATATATCTAAAATATATAAAAAAATACATATATATAAAATTAATTTTTTAATTTAGTTCTGATTCAGTTTGATTTAAATTCGATACTAATTCGATTCTACTTCAGTTCTTGATGAGAAACTAAAATCAAACTAAACAATAAAATAAATTCAACATCAATTCAGTTCTGTTTGATTTTTCAGTCCAGTTCAAATCTTAGAAATCGTGCAGAGCCCTAATATTCGCTGACATCTTTAGAATATGTAGATATCAACCGTTGGATCAGAGACTACAGTTTCTTCACTTCACATACATACCAGGATCTCTCCCTTCGAAGGAGAATTTATGCAACCATGTCCTAAATTAGTTTAATCTTTTGCCCTCAGACTAACTAGGACATTGCTCTTTGAAGATTTACTAAGCAAAAGAAGAATTACAAGAGAATACAAGGAACTTCATAAGAGCTAATTTCCAATGCATTTGCAATTTTGCAAATGATAGAGCTAAACTTCGCCCACCAAAATTCTTCCAAAATAGAATTATTTTTTAAATGAAACAATAGTAAATGAGCTGCTAGCATTTCATCTCTACATCCAACTAAAGAAAAGCTAATATGATAACTTGGAATGTGAGAGTTTACAGGAAAATGTGAAGTGAAATAGGACTGTCCACCGCAGCAACAAAGTGAAGAAATCTAACTTCCATGCTTTGGCTAATTTGCCATTCCCATCACTGATTTGTGGCTTAACCAACCAAAGCTTCATGCCAAAATTGAAGGGATCAAAAGAGTTTGAGCCAGTACAGATCTCTCCAGACACCAAAAGAAATGCTCAGAGGCAACTCCAGAACACAGTATGTATCTAGGCAAAATCTATTTCTAAAACAGCATTCACAAAACATGACCATGCTGGTGATACTATAAAGTCCAACAGCAAATAGATAGCATTAGAATAAAAGCTTGTCATGTTACTTCCTAGCAAAATAATGACCAGGCAGCGCTGAAGGGTCAAGTTCCCAGAAGCCTCTTAGGCTGCCACCCCTCTCTTCTGTTAGTCGAAAGGCAGGAATCTGATGGGAGAATTTAAGCAGCTCACCATGGAGAACCTCCATTGTAACAGATGATGCTTCCTTTAACTGAGCCTTGAAAATCGAGTTAAAACCATCAACTTGCTCTAAAAATGAAACTCTGATCCCCAAGTCTTTTTCCTCGAGGACTTCCACTATCTCATATTCACATTTTCTCAATTCACAAGCTTCAATTTCAGCAGACCAGTTCTTATACAATGCCCAAATCTGACCTTTTCTAGGCAAAATGGTATATTCATTTTTCTTGCCGGCAGGTTCTGCACTTACTTTGTGAGAGAAGGATTCAGCAGATGTATAAGATTGTGATTTACGCATGTTAGTCCTAAATCTTCCACAACAAATGATCATATCCTTATCATGCCATTGGATCACATCATTTCGCAATGCACAAGGTTCAAGCCACCTAAGCCACAATCTGAAACCTTGGTCAGAAGCAACTTTTGTGATCTGACCATAGTACTTTGGCAAGCAATCCTCATCACTGTACAATGACCAGATCTGACCAACCTGAAACTTTTCAATGGATTTCTCAGCTTCAAAGTTGAAGAATTCTGCTTCTGGAACTTCCATACATTCTGGGGTTGAAGCTGGAGGAGTATCACAGACATTGGCAAGTTCAGGTTCTAGATAAGCACCCTTCAGACCAGCCCCGTGCTTAGTGCTTGATTCAGACTCCACTCCAGGTTTCAATTTATGTGAAGATTTTGAACACGGATCCCTGGGATGACTATTACCAGCGTCAACTACCATATATTCAGGGACGACAATCTCTTCAATATTTTTAGGCAAAGAAGCTGGATCAAGTTCAAAAGATCCCTTTGGCACACCTTGTCCTTCCTCACCCGTCAATTTAAATGATGGAATCATGTGGGAAAAGCGGAATAGTTCACCTGGTGGAATTTGAAATGTGTCATTCCCTTCTTTACTAGTACGACAGAAAAGACTCGTAAAGGCCTTCAACTTGCCTAAATACGCAACGCATGCACCGCCATCCTCCGTATACTCTGACAATATTTCAACAAATTCATATTCAAACTTCTGGCTAGGGTCTGCATTAAATTTCCATTTAATATCCCAGTTCTTGAAGACAGCCCAAATTTCCCCTTTTCTTGGAAATATCTTGTAAGTGTCCCTTTGGCGGCATTGTTCCCAGTTAATCATATGGGAAAACATAAGTCGATCTTCAGTAATTTCGGAGCCTCCACCTCTAAACTTACCACAAGCAGCTGGCAAGTCCTCACTGACCCATCGAATTTCATCCTCATCACCTGGGTCTGGCTCCAACCAGCTTATCCGCAGTTTGAACCCAGGAGACAAAACTTTCCTAATTCGAACGTAAAACCTAGGCATGGCATCCAAGGTATCATAAACAGCCCAGATCTGCCCTATCGAAAAACACTTTTCATTCCGAACTTCATTAAAATCATTGAAATCTGGATCAGGATACTCATACAGCTCTGGGTCTGTTGTGTATTCGGTGCTTGAATGTGATGCAAAGTCAACATGAGCCTCAGAACTCTTCTTACAGCCACTTTCTTCTGCCTTTTCTTTTCCCTTGACATTCTTGGTTTCCTTAGTTTCATTTGGAAAGCTCTCTGGACCTTCTTTCTGTTTCTCATTCTGATCTTTCACACCAGAAGTTAGACCAGATTCACCAGAATGCTTATTCGTTTTAAAAAAATTGTCCTTCAATCCATTTCTGCACCCTTCTTCACTGGCACAGGATGATTCACTTCCCTTGGGCTTCTTTGATGGGGTCACAAAATCTTCATCTTCACTCAAATTTTCCTTATAAGAAACCTTCCGCTTATGTCGATCAGATCTCCTCAGGTGCTCTCCATGACACCCCGAATTCACTGCTGTCTTAAAATCACCATCTTCATCAACTACCGCATCTTCTTCAGTATCAATGCTACTATCATTGTCAAAACTTTCACTTGATTCAGAACCTTTTTTCCTCTGTTTCTTGCCATTTACCTTTTGTGAACCTAACTCAGAACTGAAACCTTTCTTCTGAAAGAACTCTGTTCTAGATTGACCAGAGCTTGAATTGCCCTGATGAGTAAGTTCCACTTTGCTAAAAGCCTGATTTGGCGTATCTTTCTTTTGATTTGGCATATCTTTCTTTTCAGTAAATGCAGACTGATTCAAGTTAGTTGCTGTAGGAGCTCCAAGCACACTCCTCTCATATGCAATAAAGGGCTTAGTACAATGTTGACAAATAAGAGACTTGTTCATAACTTCCACATAATACTGGTACTTCACATTACAAAATGGACAAGCTGTCCAGAAAGTTTTGCGGCCATTGGATGACCCCTGTTGAGCTGCTGGCTGCTGCATCTGCTGCTCTTGGGAATTGAAGCCCATAAAGTTGCTTCTATAATTGTTTTGCGTTGCAATATTTGCGCTGTAGGTTGTCCTCTGCTGGGGCCTGTATGTTGGTGCCGGTTTACTTACGGAAGCTTTTCGTTTAATGTCATACAAGGACCTTTTTCCTTTGTCTAAAAGCACCCTTTGGGCTTCACCAATCAACTTGAAAGCAGCCTCTGCACCAGGGAACTTATTTTTGTCAGGATGAAGTAAGAGAGCAAACTTCTTGTATTGCTTCTTGATTGTTGCCTCATCAGCTGTCTGCTCAATCTGAAGGATGCCATACCAGTCCATCTCATTCCCAAACAACTTCTTATCAGCAGCGCAATGCACATCACAAACCATTAGCATATGGAAAATATTATCCAAATCTTTGTAAAGCTGTTGGGCTTTGAGTGCAATTTTACGGGCAGCATCAAAATCCTTGCTTTGCATCTTAATTTCAGCAATCCCTTTGGCTCTGATTGCCTCTTCTTTATTGCAATCCATAACTAAACAAATCCCCAAAGAAACTGGCTCCAAATTGCTTCAAGTGCAAGAAATCAAGAAGCTATTTCAAAGCATGGTACTGTCTTCAATATATAAAGCTGCCAAGTTAAAATTCTAAGCCTCCACAGAATGCCAGAATTCTCCACTTATCAACTTTCACATCCACATAGGCCCTGCACATTAGTACAAATCAACATAAATAAGAGCTTTCCATTGACTAGGAAAAGAAGAAAAGTACGCAGGAGCTAAAATGACAAATATGCTTTTGATCACTTTGTATTACATTTACATATGTGGTGGACCTTGCTTAGACTGTAATACTAGCACGAGTGATCCAAAACTAAATACAATACATTGTGAAAATGTTAACCTTATGCATCTAACCTTATTAACGAATAATAAACTATGGAAATAAAACAAATCCAGCAATGCCCAAGTGATGCAGAACAGGAAAAGAAAAGGATTAGAGAGAAAAAAAATCAAATAAATTTTATTTAATTGTCAATATGATGCTGCCATGGATCTCTGGGTCACTGGATGCTTAAAATTGGGTCTCGGGTTGCCTGAAACCAAGAACAAAGTGAGGCCAGCGACCATTTGGTAGCCAATCCAACGATCAAGTCAGTGAAGGTATTTGGGAGAAATGACAATGAAACAGTATTCTTAGGAATGTGTAAAAACATACCTGAGTATATGAGACATTTTGGCGTGATTCTTGGGATTCCATTAGCTTTCCTTTGGCTGTACATTATGGAATTGCACTATCAACATGATTCCCAACAATATACAATTCCATAATGTACAGCCAGAGGAAAGCTCAGGGTTGGTTAACAGATTCTCGGGAATCATGCCAGAATGTCTCCTACTGCCATATAGATAGGCTCCTAGCGCCTACTCAGGTACATTTTTATACATTCTCAAGAATATTCTTTCATTGCCATTTCTCCACCTTCACTAGTTTGAGCATCAAAGTGGCTGCCAAAAGGCTGCAGGCCTCACTTAGTTCTTGGTTTTAGACAATCCGAGACCTAGTCTTAAGCGTACAATGACCCAGAGATCCACGGCAGCATTAAATAATATCAAATCTACCAAATAATAGAAAACCTATACTTATTTATAGAGTTTTGTAACCCTAATTATATTAGGATTTAGAAACCAGAATTCCAACCCTAACTAGGAATTACAAATCAAATAAAACTACTAAATAAAATAAACTAATTCCTATTTTTTTTCCTGAAATAAATAGTCCTAATATTTCTAGGATTTCCTACATCATTAAGCCAATTACACAACTATGTAGCTACAGAAAGCAAACATCAAATCAAGAATAAATTATGATGATTCACAAACTCAAGTCATTCACAAAAACCAAAAAAAAAAAAAAGAAAGGAAAATATTAGAAATCATCAATGAGTATGCCTTTTGCCTGACCAAATTTAACTGCAAAAAGCAGCAATCTAATTAAACAACATCAGTAAATAAAAAATAGCATATTACAATGAAAAAAAAAACTCATCATTACATTAAATAAACGCGTCAAGTGTAGAGGTAACAACAGAAGAATGCTATTAATTCTATGTGAGAAACCCAATGCCCTACACTATTAAGCCTTCAAAGAAATACCAAGCTAACTTCTAGTTCAACTCTCTATAAGAATTTTCTATTTCAATCAGAACCTTAAAAGATATGGGATAAAGTAAAAAAAAAATTGAGACCCAAAACCCTAATTATACACAACTTCAGCATAACCAACAGAACCCTCATTGCAATTAGTTATGACCCAAAGCCATAATTGCATACAAATAGGGCAAAACCCAACTCAAACATGAAATTTTAGAACTCAACAACCAAAATCAAAAAATTACAGTACATGCAAAAGGAGCAAACCCAGTAAAATGCAGCCATCACATCAAGTCCAGTTTAAACCAGGTTGGTCCATCGATTCAAATAATGAAAATTGGGGGCCAAAAAAAAATAAGAACAGCACCCAAACAAATTATAAGGCAAATTTAAGCAAAAATCAAAAGAAAATAAAGCTTACCTGCTTTGAGATCATAAGAGAAAAGGAAAAAAACACACGACGAATGAGAGAAAGGTGCCGAAAAAGCAACTAGGCGCAGAATGAATGAGGGTTTACGGATTTGAAGCAATAACTATCTACGTTTTGAGCAAATTTCTCTATTTGCCTCTCCACTCTTTCGAGTTTGATGCAAAATACATTGTAATTATTCTAAACTCGAGGGGCTCTTTCAGGATACTAATTTCAAAATTTGCTAATATATCCCTATATCATTTTTAATTTTCATAAACAGGGCCTTTAAATTTTGCAAAATTACAGTGAAGCATCACTAGTAGGGTTGAGCAAATTTCAATTTTAATCAAAAAACTAAACCCAACCTATTTTATTATTTTTTAATTTATTTTAATTATTTTTTATATATCAAATTGATTTGAATTTCTTAAAAAATTATTTTTTAATTTTTCAATTTGATTCAAAATTGAATTAATCCATTGCATCTCTCATGTATAGAGGTTACCATGAATTGAAATGATCCGTTTAAATTCAAAAAAGTTAAAATTAAAATTGCAGGTCTCTTAAAAAAATCATAGATTTCCACTTTCTCACATTTTCATGTTTATAACAGTTATTGCACACTTTTTTTTTTTGGTAATAAATTGCAGGTATTTCTTAATTTGCTTGATTAAACTTAATTTTGCTCGTGATGGAGATATCTATTATAGGGTAAAACGCTCTCAGAGGAGATTTTCTTTATTTACAGTGATCGAACACTCGATCTTGCTTAAAGGATAGAGTTCCTTATCACTGATACCAATTCATTAGTATTTCACATTACATTTTATTTTATTTTACTATTTAACTTCCTACCCACTCATGATAAACTACACTATTTTTCTTATTTTTATTCACTAACTAATTTATTACATCACCTTCATCCTCTTAATTTAATGCACAATTTTTTATTTTTAGGGTAAACAAAAAGCATATGGCCAAGAACTAAACAATATATATTCTTTATTTTAATGGATCTTGTGCCCTTTTCATGGAGATTTTTGCACTTACAAAAAGAGATTAGAAACAAGCATTTAGATCCTTGTCTCATGGCGCCTGATTCTCGAAAAGATCTTCCAAATATTATTTTCTTTATAAAGGTAAATAAATCGAATCGAACTGAATTTTGAAGAGAATGACTTGATTCATTAAAATTTTATAAAGCTCAAGTTAAATTTTTGCCGAATATTCATAAGCTTACGTTTAACTTAATTAGAAAACAAGCAAAATCAAGTTGAATTTTTTTTTTTTTATTGAACTGAGCCTTGAGCAGCTCGATCGCAAGTGGCTCAGTTCATTTTGAGTTTTAAACTTAAAGTTTTAAATTTAAGATTACAAATAACTATATGTAATAAATATATGTTATATATTTATATATCATAATTTTAAATAATATATTATTTTTATGTAATACCCTGAATTTTTAAATAATTATTTTATGTATAAATTATAATATTTTATTGTATTAAATATTTTAAAAATTAAATTGAAATTTTCTGAATTTTTAAAATCGTGTTTCGATTTTTCGAGACAATTAAATTTATCGATTTTTAAAAATTAATTTAAACCATGTGGCAAGTTTAAAACTACATTTGGACTCCAAAAATTGTTTTGAATTTTTTGTAATTTTTTTAAAATTATTAGGCCTCATTTTGAGTTATAGGGCAAAGTAAAAATTAAATTTTGGGTATCTTGAATCGAATTGACTAAATCAAATCGGATTGAATTGGACCGATTGAATCGAATCAGCTCATCTTCTTTTTCTCCCTCCCCTCCCACGCGTCACCTTCCTTCTCCCATTCTTCTTCTCTTTTCTCTCTCTCCTCCCTCCCCCACCGTCGGTCGACCACCCCGAGCCCTTCCCCACACACCGGCGCTCCTCCAGCCTGCTTCCTTGCCGCTATTCGCCTTTCCCAATGACCGAAAAATGTCCCAAAATTCCTCCATTTGCGTATGCGCCGTTTGAACTTCCAGGTCCTATTCCAGCCAATCCGGCCATCAACTGGACTGGGTCTTATGTCCATTTTGCTCTACTCCTTGAGATCTTTCAATAGATACCTAGAACACTCATTTTCATCGAGCAGTTTGTATGAATTGAGCCTATGAAGTTTTAGTCCATTTCGACTTTTGGGCTAGATTTATCACAAACTAGAGAACCCACGGGAATTTCGAGACCACCGGCATGTTCTACTCGGTGAGAGCTTCGCAATGATGTAAATTTTAAAATTTTTTAATACTGAAATTTTGATGGTCCCACAAACTTTGTAGTGTTTTTTTGGGTCTTTATTGTGTCTATTTAATTAAATAAAAATTATATTCTAACTCCTGGTGCTGTGTACTTCGCGTAAGTATTCTTGTTTCATGGAAATTCTATCAGCAACCGATATTACATTTTCAGGCTAGACAGGCTAGCTGCCAAACCCACTTCAGAAGTGGGTCAGTATTACAATCCTTTCCACCATTTTTAGACACCCCAGACACCTTTCATATGTCAGAATTGGCATAGGTAAACTTGAACTCTAAATTACCTTATTTACCTAATGTCAGATTTAGAATAAAAACTCATAAAATATTTATGGGTAGATAGAAAATTATAATTCCTTTACAATAGCACAATAGCATTATTGAGAACTATGGAGCATGTTTATAGAATTTTCATAGTTAGTTTGGATGGTTTTTGTAGAATAGTAGTTTTAAGTATTATAGCTGAAGTATCTTATTGCTTGAGTTTTGTCTGATTTTGGTGGGCCCATGAGGGGCTATGTAATATTGTTGAGATGTGGGCTTGAGGCCTTTAGTTATAGAAGTATTGTTTGAGCTACTTTGCAGGTTAGCTAGGTCTTAGGTATAGGGAAAATTTTATCGGATTTTCGGCATAAATTAAGGTGTTTTTTGACTTTTTAAATTCTTATTTTGTGTGAATGCTGATAAATTCATTAACATAATTATTTAGGTATTCAGAGTCAATCTTCTTTCTCTGCTCAGCTGCCATAATAATTTCTAGTTAATCTGAGGGTAGATTTTGATTTTATTTATAATTTTAATATTACTATATATTCAAGGCATGCCCATGCATTTATTTATAAATATATGTATATAGCTAAATATTAGGTACAACTTGTATTGCATATTTTCTTGATGATATTGTTATGGATGTCGCATTAAGGCGATTTGGAGCTGTATGTGTGTGTCGGCATGCATGTGGTGTGTTTATGGATATGGGTACTGGAGCTTTTTGGAACCCAATCCTTTTGTAGATAAGTCGAGATGAGTACGGCTTTGAGTTGATCTCACTTGGATTATTAAGAGAAAGTCCGACTCTAGTTGATCTCACTAGCAGAAGTTGGAATTAAGAGAGCTGTATAGGGGATCAGCTCCCATATATATATGTGTGTGTGTGTGTGTGTGTATGTGTGTGTGATGTGATTGATGTGACACGGGTGTGTGAGTGCTCCAAATTATCTTTTGTGCAATTATTGTTTGACTTGTTTGGAAATATATGTGTGTGTATTGCATTTCAAACATAGGAATGCATTAGGCCTAGATAGTTATTGAAATTATATTTAAAATCAATATTTTACTCTATGAATCAAATGCTCACTCCTGTTCAATTATTTTTCCCTAAGTAATAGGAGGGCTCTTTAAGATTAACCTGCTTTCTTTCTCATAGGTTTACCAGAAGCAGTTTCATTATGTTTTTATTTCCTTGTTTTATATTCTAGAACTCTGCAAGTAGCAGTAGTGTATTAAACTTTTTTGAGATTGCAACAACTTATTCAGGTGGGTGTTGTAAACTTTATAATGTGATTGTGATTGTATGGGGGAGCTGAGCTCCCATTAGATTATATTTATTTGTTTGAGGATTGTGAGGGTGAGTTGAGCTCCCCATATTTAGATATATTGTGCCTACAGGTCGGGTGAGCTAAAAATTCTTTGTTGAATAGTCCAATTTATAGCTGGACTCTATCTGTTTATTTTTTCAAAATTGAACTATAATTATGGGCCTTATAGTTGGGCTAGGAATAGTTAGGCTTACTATGAGCTTTGGGAGCCTTATGCTGACCAAAGTCCTAGTGCGGGTCTAGCCTAGAATTTTGATCATGACAAAGTTGGTATCAAAGCTTAGGCTCCAAATTCATGGGAAAGTGTATGTTTAGGGTTTTAAAAAAAGTCTTGTTAGGAGGTCACATGTGGAGTATAGGGTACATAATTGTCCTTGATTTGGTTATCCTTGCATCTAGTTTTTACCTTGCTTACCTGTGTGTTTGTGATATGCAATTGTGATTAGTATATTGTTTTTGTTTTATGGACTAATATTGCTGAATTTCAAGAAGAATGCGTAGAGGTAGGAGAGTTGCCACAGCACCAGAGCCAAAAGTACAGGATGAGATATCGACACAAGATGAGGCACTCACCCTAAGAAGGCGTGGTAGGAGACCTAGGGCTTTTCAGGTGGAAGAGCAGCCACAACCTCAAGAACAGTCATTTATGTTCCAAGGTCATAGGGATCCGCTAGCAGCCATCCTAGTAGATCTGCAGAGGACTATTGACATAATGGCCTAGTATATAGTTCACCCTCCAAAGCAACAACGCCCAGTTTAGAGAGCTGAATCATATAAGCAGCTGGTGCCTAGAATTTATGATACAACAGAGGATGTCTATCTATTTTTAGACTCTTACAAACAAGCAGAAGTGGAGCTACAACTAACAGACAGAAGATTAATATAGTGTATATAGCATGTTTTAGGACCAGTGCCAAGGCAATAGATAACTGATTATGTGCTCTCTTGGATTGAGGGACTATCATGGGCACAATTTGTAGAGCTGTTTACAAATAGGTTTGTACCAAAAAGCTTCAAGGATTAGAAGCAGTGGGCTTTTGAAGCTCTAAAACGGAATGGGAGATCAGTGGATGAATATGCTTTTGAGTTTCTGGAATTGAGAAGGTATGCCTCAACCACCGTGGCCACTGAAAATATGAAGGTGAAGAGATTTTTGAAGGGACTAGACAGGAGATATACGAATTTGGTTATGTTGTCGGACCAGCCATTTGATATGGTAGTAGATAGGGCCCGATAGATAGAAATTAGTTACATGGGAGATGATAGAGGTAGAGTAAAAAAAGAATAAAGCTGAAGGGTCATCAAGTATACCCTATATGAATGCCATGGGTGGTGGTAACCAAAGTCACCACAGTGGCAGAACCAGAGGAAACAAGAAAGGTGGCCTCAAACATAGATCCAGAGGGTTCAGATCGAGATATGGTTATAGCATTGGACAGAGTTCGGGCTATAGCAGTTTTGGATCTAATTCAGGGTCTTCTTTTGAACTTTGTACACAATGTGGGAGAGTACATTTAGGGTCCTGTTTGATGAGCTCAGGTGGATATTTAAGATGCAGCCAGCCGGGTCACTTTGCCAGAGAATGTCCCATGTTTAGTGAGCATCAAATAGGGTCTCAAGGTTTTGTTACTAATGTACCCCGCTAGTTACACCCTGGTACTTTCAGTATGGTAGGCAACCAGTTTAATGGCCAGTAGGGCCGTGGTCAGGAAGGACGCAGTTTTGGAGGTGAATCTGGTGGTAGAAGCCAATTTCTGGGGTTTGTGTCCCATGGCAGAGGCCAAGCTTGGGTTTTCACCCTGACACGTTAGGATGCCTAGGCTTCAAACACTATGGTAGTAGGTATTCTTTTAGTTTCTTCTTTTGAGGCTCTTATTTTAATAGACCCAGGTGCTATGCACTTGTTTATTTCCCCTGTGTTTGCTTCGAGATTAGGTAGAAATCCTACTACTTTAGAGTATCCCCTGTCTGTAGCTACCCCTCTTGGTGACGATATAAATGTAGATATGGTTTTTTCGAGTAGTCCATTGGTAGTTGATGGAAAAATCCTCCTGGTAAATTTGATTCCCTTACGGGTGATGGATTTTGATGTAATCTTGGGTATGGATTCGCTGTCAACTCATTATGCCACCTTAGATTGCAGAAATAAAAAGGTGTACTTTCATATTCCTAGGATAGAAGAATTCAGTTTTGATGGTGACAGAAGTGTGACTTCGTACAACTTAGTGTCAGCCATTAGCGCTAGAAAGATGTTAAGGTGTGGATGTTACGGTTGTTTGGCACTAGTGAGGGATACATCTGTTAAAGGTATTGATATGGAGAAGGTACCTATTGTCAAGGAATTTATAAATGTATTTCCTAATGAGTTTCCAAGATTGCCGCTAAATAGGGAGATAGAGTTTTGCATAGATATTATGTTGGGTATGAATGCCATTTCTATGCCACCCTACAGGATGGCATCAATAAAGCTAAAGAAACTGAAGGAGCAACTACAAGAGCTTTTGGACAAGGGATTCATTAGGCCAAATACCTTGCCTTGGGGTGCTCCCATTCTATTTGTGAGGAAGAATGATGGATCTTTGAAGCTATGTATTGATTACAGATAGCTGAATAAAGTGACAGTTAAGAATAAATATCTACTTCCTCGGATTGATGACCAGTTTGATCAGCTATAAGGGGCCAGATACTTTTCAAAAATAGACCTATGGTCGAGCTATTACCATTTGAGGATCAGAATTGAGGATGTACTAAAAACAACATTCAGGATAAGATATGGTCTTTATGAGTTCCTGGTGATGTCTTTTAGACTCACTAATGCACTAGCGGCCTTTACGAATTTAATGATCATGGTGTTTAGGCCATTCCTAGATTGCTTTATCATTGTGTTCGTAAATGACATTTTAGTGTATTCCCGAACTGAGGAAGAACATGCTTGGCATCTAAAAATGGTGCTGCAGAGCTCAAGGGAGCATCAACTATATGCTAAGTTTTCAAAATATGAGTTCTGACTGGAAAGTATTTCATTCTTGGGATACGTGGTCTCTAGTGAGTGTATTCAGGTAGATTCTAAGAAAATTAAAGCAGTATCTGATTGGTTTAGACCTACCACAGTCATTATGGTATGGAGTTTTCTAAGCCTAGCAAGCTAATATAAGCATTTTGTGCATAATTTCTTTAGAATAGCAGCTCCTCTAACACAGTTGACTCAAAAAAATATCTCATTCTTCTGGTCAAAATAGTGTGAGGAGAGCTTTCAGAAGTTTAAGGAATGTTTAACTACAGTCCCTGTGTTGACTTTGCCGGTGAGTGAAGAAGGATATATAGTGTACTTTGATGCTTCCAAAGTTGGGTATGGGTGTGTTTTGATGCAGCATGGTAAAGTAATGGCTTATGCTTCAAGACAGTTAAAGAGGTGCAATCAGAACTATCCCACTCATCTGGAGATGGCAGTTATAGTTTTACGCTAAAGATTTGGAGGCACTATTTATATAGTGAAGTGTATGAGATATACAACGACCATAAGAGCTTAAAGTACATCTTCCAACAGAGAGATTTAAATTTCAGGTAGAGGAGATGGATAGAGCTCCTGAAGGATTATGACTGTATCCTCCAGTACCACCCAAGTAAAGCAAATGTGGTGGCAGATGCCTTGAACAGGAAATCTTTTAGCAGCTTAGCACATATATCAGCGGAGAAGAGATCGTTGATTCAAGAGTTGCATGAGTTGATGGATCAAGGTTTGATTTTGGACATAAGAGATTCGGGTGCACTTTTGGCATATTTTAGAGTAAGGTCGGATCTGTGGTACAAGATTAGGGTTTCCTAACACAGAGACCCTCAATTAATGCGGATTGTGAAAGGAGTACAGTAGGGGGAAGATTGTGAATGTGGGTTTGATGTAGATGGTACCCTTGTGCAAGGCTCAAGCGTATGTGTGCCAGATGTGACAACTTCAAAAATGAGATTATACAGGAGGCATACTATACACCCTACAATGTTCACCCAGGCTTCGCAAAGATGTACCATGATGTGAAACACAGATACTGGTGGAATGGCAAAAAGAAAGATATAGCAAATTTTGTATCTAAGTGCTTAACTTGTTAGAAAATAAAATTTAATTGTCATAGGCCATCAGGGAAGTTGCAGGAGATTCCCATCCCAGAGTGGAAGTGGGAAATGATCACCATGGACTTTGTAACTGTGTTACCTTGTACTATACTTGTGCAAGGCTCCAGGGTATGTGTGCCAGATGTGACAACTTCAAAAATGAGATTATAAAAGAGGCACACTATATACCCTACAGTGTTCACCCAGGCTCCACAAAGATGTACCATGATGTGAAACACAGATACTGGTGGAATAGCATAAAGAAAGACATAGCAGATTTTGTATCTAAGTGATTAACTTGTTAGAAAGTAAAATTTGAATATCAGAGGCCATTAGGGAAGTTGTAGGAGATTCCCATCCCAGAGTGGAAGTGGGAAATGATCACCATGAACTTTGTAACTGTGTTACCTTGTACTATACATGGGTATGACTCTATATGGGTGATTGTGAATCGTCTTGTAACACCTCTATGTTCGGTAGTGCGTTCTACTGTTCCTGTGATCAGTGTTGTCCGAACAGTTAGGATGCCTAGAACTACACTTAGATATGAGTGAGGAGACATAAAATAATGAAATACAAGAGAAGAAAATACAAGAAAAACAAAGGAAAAATAATAGCAAATAAATATAACCAAGTTAAACAAGCCGAGAACCCTAGCGATGGGTAACTGCACCGAGAAGTCGCGGCGTGGACCGTTGACTAACCCTGGACCTCGGAAAATCTTGGACAATATTTTTAGGACTTAAATAAATGTCTATTGAAGTATAAATACCATTAGAATTATCAAAGAAAAATTAATTAATTAGTACAAAGAAAAGTGAGAAATCGAAAAACGGACAAAACCCGGTATTACCAAAAAATCAGGAATGCAACCCGAACAGGGGCATTGTGGTTATTTGACACGTCGAGTTATCTTTTGACCTAAATGTCCATTAAAAATACATGATATTACACTTGAAAAATGTTATGAAAAATTAAATTAGTGGTACCTAATGTAAATAGCAAAAATGGGGAGTTAAATGTGGGAATAAGGGAAGTTAAGGTTAAACTAATATTAAATTAAGCTTAGTGCTCCACTCACCCATAAAAGTGGACTACTAACTCACCATTTGGACAGATTTCATTCCTCACCTTGCCAAAGAACCAGCCAAAATGCTCTCAAGGGAAACCACCATTGCCGTCCACCTTGGAGCTCCATGCATGTGAGATTCAAGCTCCTTTCTTGGCACTTTCCTTCATTAAAGATTGTCCATACACCTTGGGCAGTAGATAGGCAACAAGAAGACCAATTTTTGGAGAGATTTTAAAGAGTTTCCAAAGTGGTAAGTTTGTGTTTTTGGGTTATGGCTTCATTAAAGTTAGTAAGAATGTTATGGGTACTTGAATTATGGAGAGATTTTTGAGGTTTGATGTTTAAAGGGAGAGGTGTATTTTTGGCAGCCATGGAAACTCCTTAAGGACAGTTTATTCTTGCTTGTAAATGGTAGATTAAAGGGTTGATTATGTGTTTATATGTGTAGGAATAAAATGGGTGATGTGTACTAAGTATATTGTGAATATATACTTGAATTTGGAAGCTTGGACATTAATGGAGTGTGATATATGAATCGGCAGCTTAAATGGTGAACCATAAAAATGTTATTTCATATTTGGTTTATGGAATATTAATGTTGAATTGTGGTGCGTGTTATGGCAGCTTGTGTATATGTATGATGGTGTGAAGTTGGACATGTAAATGAGCTAGGTTAGGTGATTGAATTGTTGTAATTTGAGCTTGAAAAATTCTGTACTATATGGTGCATATTGAGTGTGATTGTAAGCTGCCAAAATGACCAACAATATGTTGTGAAATGTATTTAGGTTATGGTACAAACCAGAATTGGCATGAATGTATCATTTGGTAAGTGTTAAAAGTGTCCTTTGATGAGTAATGAATAAAATGTAATAGGGCAGTTTATGTTATGGGCCTAGAACCTTAAGTGTGTAGCTCCAATTGGTATGAGACTAATTGGAAGTGAAACTAGGCACAAAAAGTGCCAACTTTCATGAAGGAAGCTTACTAAAATTCTGCTTATAAGGTAACTTGAAAAATGACCAAATCTGGATTAGTGCAATTAAGGCCTGAAAATTGACCATTTGGACAGTAGTTAGTATTTTGGCCAAAACTCACTCAAAACAAGTCCAATTGACCTGAAATTTTAACCATGAATAGTTAAGACATATATATACAAGTCTTATGAAGACACCAAAGCCCAGAAATAACCATAAGAAAGTCAAAAAGCTTGCACAAGTTCAGGTCCAAAAACTGGCTGAACCTAAAATGACCTAAAGTGACCAATTTTCATGCATTTTGACCAGCAATAGTAAAATGACCATAACTTGATCTAGTAAACTCAGAATGATCTAAAATTTTGTCCCGCGTGCAATAAGACATAGATCTACAAGTTTATAGTTTTGATCGAAACCCGAAAACCGAGGAAACTAGGTCGTCCAGCTAGGTCAAACTAGTATCCCGAAATCCAGCAAATTGCAATAAAACGCAATATACATGGAAATGAATTGGGTAACATGTGCCAACCCTAAAAGGCTACAAATGTGACATATTAGTAACATTAAAACCTAATTTACCTAGAATGCATTGAAGGTCGACATATTAGGTTGACTAAGCAAATAATAGAATTTAGTGAATTAATTATCTAACATTATTGTTAGAGACAGTTTAAATGAGTACTGAAACACTTTAAATTTGTGTTTCTCAGTTAGCAAAGACTCAGGAAAAGGGAAGGAAACACTGAGTCAAGGCCAGGAGATAGTTATCAGAGGTTTGTGCACAATAAACCTTATTTGAGCCTTTTATCATTGAAAAATTGATTTAGTGTGATTTATGAAAATTTGAAGTTAATTATGAATTGTGTTGCCATCTTGTGAATGAAATTATGACTTTAAAAATTTATTGGATTTTTCATGAATCATTTGAATAAAATGTTTGGAATTGATTTTGTGTTCACACTTAGCATGACAGTATCACATTATTCTTCCTCCATTTATGGGGTTGAGATCGTTTATTTTTCTCCCTTTCTGGTTTACCAGTTGAGGTTGTAGATCGGATGAGTACTCATTAGCTAGCTAGCCACCTCCCTCATTGATTTCGATTAGTGGGGTTGTAGATTGCTTTGACGTGGTGTACAATGTGGCATTGATCAGAAATTTGTGTCATGGCTTAAGTTGTGTATGAATTGGCAACACTGTGTTCTTAAATTATTTGACTAAATTGTGTTATTATGAACTTTGATAATTTGTAAAATGGAGTTTAAATTCTTATTGACATTCACTGTCTTTTGAATTTAACCATGTTTTGACTATTGAGATTTATTGTGATATTGTGGAATGGAGTTCAAATTCTTTATGACATTCATTGTCTTGAATTTAACTATGGTTTAAGTATCCACTATTTATATGACTTATGATTTGTGATTTAAAGCTGTATTTGGTTAATGTTGTGCACCACTGAGACATTGTCTCAGCGATAGCTTTTCATTGCTATCGCAGGTAGACAAACGGACAGGGCAGCAGACTAGGCTGCTAGGGCAACACTGAGAGATCATCGGGTATATTGAATATACCATATTTTGCATTTTATACTGTAATGTATGTTCACTGTATGTATATATTGTTCTTGGTTTTGAGCAGTTGTAAATTAAAATTGTACATTGAACTCGTAAAATAAATTATGAGTTATTTTGACTTGTAAAATTTGTACTATATTTCTTTTATTTCAGCCTTTGGAAATATTGAAAAGTTATTGTAGAATTGAGATTGAGAAATATATTTGAAGTGCTTTTTAGAGGTTTTTTAAAGAACTATTTTATTCAAAATACTGAGGGCACTCTGCCAAAATTTTTATAGAAATTTCTAATAATTCAAATGTATTAGCTCTTTCACTTAAGTTCAAAAAAATTTTTAACACCTGTAAATAGTGCTCACTACTGTAAAAAGAAGTAAGAAAAGTTTTAAAATCCCTTGTAGTGTATTTAATGGGTTATCAGTAGACAAAGTTGGTAATTTATTAGGTATACTACAGGATCATGTTATGCCTTACAGAGGGGTAGGGTGTGACACGTCTGACAAAGTTAGCTCACTTCTTACCAGTACGGACCATTTATTCTTTTGCCCAATATGCAAGGGTGTACCTTTGTAAGATAGTAAGATTATATGGAGTTTTTACTTCCATAATATTTGATAAAAGGCCCCAGTTTAGTTTTCAATTTTGGAGAAAACTTAAAGAGGCCCTTGGCATACAGTTGAACTTTAGTATAGCCTTTCACCCTCAGACATATGGGCAATCTGAAAGAATAATTCGGAGATTGGAAGACATGCTTTATATGTGTGTCCTAGATTTTGGAGGTTAATGGGATGATCAGTTGCCATTAGTTGAGTTTGCCTATAATAACAGCTATCATTCTAGTACTAGAATGGCCCCTTATGAGGCACTATATGGTAGGAAGTGTAGGTCCCCTCTATGTTTGACAGAAGTTAGAGAGGTAAGAATACATGATGTAGATTTGGTGCAGTATACTTCAGATATGATTCCTTTAATCAGGGAATGTTTGAAGACAGCTTTTCAGTAGGCAGAAGAGTTATGCAGATTTTAGGCAGAAGGATGTAGAATTTGTAGTGGTGATTATGTATTTTTCAAGGTCTCTCCTATGAAAAGAATTATGAGATTTGGGAAGAAAGGCAAGTTGGCACCCCGTTACATATGACTGTTTGAGATAACGGACAAAGTGGAAGTAGTTGCCCACTGATTGAAGTTGCTATCAAACCTTTCTCATGTCCACCCAATATTTCATATTTCCACGCTTAGGAAGTATGTTCCTGATCCTTCTTATGTGCTACAACCAGATACAATAGAGCTAAATGAGGACTTGACCTTCAAAGAGCAATTAGTTGCCATAGTGGACCATCAGATGAGACAATTCTAGTCAAAGTAGATCTCTATGGTTAAAGTTCTGTGGAGGAGCCAATCAGTGGAAGATGCACTTGAAAGTCAGAGTGGGCTATGTGTAGCAAGTACCCTTATCTGTTTAATATGTAATCTTGATTTATTACTATACCTTGTGTAAAATTTGAGGATGAATTTTCTGTAAGGGGAGAATAATATAATACCCTGAATTTTTAAATAATTATTTTATGCCTAAATTATAATATTTTATTATATTAAATATTATGAAAATTAAATTGAAATTTTCTAGATTTTCAAAATTATGTTTTGATTTTTCGAGATAATTAATTTTATTGCTTTTAAAAATTAATTTAAAGACCACATGGCAAGTTTAAAACTATATTTGGACTCTATAAATTTTCTATAATTTTTTAAAAATTTTCAGGCCTCGTTTTGGGTTTCATGACAGAGTAAAAATTAAATTTCTGGTATCTTAAATCGAACTGATATAATCAAACCGGACCGAATTAGACCGATCGAATTGAATCAGCCCATCTTCTTTTTCTCTCTCTCCTCCCTCCACCACAGCCAGCCGACCACCCCTAGCCCTTCCCCACACACCAACGCTCCTCCAGCCTACTTCCCCATCGCCGACCGCCTTCCCTAGTGACCGAAAAATGCCCCAAAAGTCCCCCCTTTGAGCACTCACCGTTTGAGCTTCCAGGTCCTATTCCGGCCAATCCGACCATCAATCAGACTGAATCTTGTGTTCATTTTACTGTACTCCTCGAGAGCTTTCTATAGACATCTAGAACACTCATTTTCATTGAGCGGTTTGTGCGAATCGAGCCCTAGAAGTTTTAGTATATTTCGATTTTTTGGCTAGATTTCTCCCAAATCGAAAACCCTACAGGAATTCTGAGACCACCAGCAAGCTTCACTCGGCAAGAGCTTCGCAACGAAGTAAATTTCAAATTTTTTTGATATCGAAATTTCGGTGGGTCCCACAAACTTTGTAGTATTTTTTCAGGCCTTCATTGAGTCTGTTTAAATAAATAAAAATTATATTCTAACCTGTTTAAATAAATAAAAATTATATTCTAACCTGTTTAAATAAATAAAAATTATATTCTAACTCCTAGTATTGTGAACTTCGTGTAGGTGTTCTCATTTCACAGAAATTCAATTAACGACCGGTATTGCATTTCTGGGCTAGATAGGTGAGCTACAGGATCCATTTCAAAAGTGGATCAATATTACAGTCCTTTCCACCATTTTAAGAAGCCCTGGACACATTTCAGATATTAGAATTGGTATAGGTAAACCCGAACTCTAAATTGCCTTATTTACCTAATATCGGGTTTAGAATAAAAATTCATAAAATATTCATGGGTAGTTAGAAAATTATAATTCTTTTTGCAATAGTACAATAGCATTGTTAAGGACTGCGGAGCATGTTTATAGAATTTTTAGAGTTAGTTTGAATGGTTTTTGCTGAATGTCAGTTTTAAGCACTATAGCTAAAGTATCTGATTGCTTGAGTTTTATCTGATTTGGTGGGCCCAAGAAAGGCAGTGTGATGTTGTTAAGATGTGGGCTTGAGGCTTTTGGTTATAGAATTATTGTTTGAGCTACTTTACAGGTTGGGTAGGTCTTAAGTACAAGGAAAATTCTACCAAATTTTCGGTATCAATTAGGGTGTCTTTTGACTCTTTTGAATTCTTGTTCTGTGTGAGTGCTGATAAATTCATCAACATAATTGTTTAGGCAATCAGAGTCAACATTTTTCCTCTGCCTAGCCACCACAGTAATTACTAGTTGATCTATGAGTAAATATTAATTTTATTTATAATTTTAATATTATTATATATTCAAGACATACCCATGCATTCACTTATAAATATATGTATATATAAATATTAGGCATGCCTTGTATGGCATATTTAATTGATGATATTGTTGTGGATGTCGCCTTAAGTTGTTGTGGATGTCGCCTTAAGGTAATTTGGAGCTATGTGCGTGTTGGCGTGCGTGTGGTGTGTTTATGGATATGGGTAGGACGAGTAGTCACGGCTGAAGGTTGACTCACTAGGATCCAATCTTTTGTGGATAAGTCAGGGTAAGTAAAACTTTGAATTAATCTCGCTGACCCCCACATTTGGATTATTAAGTGAAAATTTGGCTTGAGTTTATCTCACTGGTAAAAATTGAAATTAAGAGAGCTGTATAGGGGATCAGCTCCTATATATATATAATTGATGTGACACACGGGTGTGTGAGTACTCCAAATTATCTTTTGTGCAATTATTGTTTGACTTGTTTGAAAATATGTGTGTGCATATTGCATTTCATATATAATAATGCATTAGGCCTAGATAGTTATAGAAATTATATTTAAAATCAACATCTCACTCTATGAGTCGAACGCTCACTTTTATTCAACTATTTTTCCCCAGGTGACGAGGGCTCTTTGAGATTAACCTGTTTTCTTTTTCGCAAGGTTACTAAAAGCTGTTTCATTGTATTTTTATTTCCTTGTTTTATATTATAGAACCCCACATGTATTAGTAATGTATTAAATTTTTCTGGGATTGCAACAACTAATTCAGCTGGGTGTTGTAAAATTTATTATGTGATTGTAATTGTATGGGGGAGCTGAGCTCCTATTGGATTATATTTATTTGTTTGAGGATTGTGAGGATGAGCTGAGCTCCCATGATTTGGATATATTGTGCCTACAGGTCGGGTAAGTTAAAAACTCTCTGTTGGATAGTGTAATTTATGACTGGACACTGTTTGTTTATTTTCTTGAAATTGAACTATAATTATGGTCCTTAGAGTTGGGTTAGAAATAGTTAGGTATACTACGGGCTTTGGAGGTCTTATGATGACCCAAGTCTTAGTGTCAGTCTGGCCCAGAATTTCAATAGCGACATTTTAGAACATTTATAAACAAAATAATAAATATTTATAATATAATGAAATACAATAACCAGCATAAATATTTTTATAAATTAGCATGTTCATGACCAGGCTCGTGAGCCTGTAAATGAGCTGTCTCACGAGTTTTAACCAGTCGAATACTATAAAATTTGAGTTTGGCTTATTTATTAAATGACTTTAAAAATTGAGCTCAAACTCAATTCATTTTCTAAATGAGCTGAACTTTTATCGAGTTCAATCTCGAATAACTTTCCAACAACTTGGTTCGTTTAAACTCTAAAGATGAGTTTGGTTACCAAATTACATGCAAATAGTGGATCTTGAATTGAATTACCCAAGGATCAAGCTAATGCAAACAGATTTATAGTCTCTTAGAGTTCTTAAATAGATTTTATGTCTTTTCAATATATATCTTTTCAATGGCTTTCAATATTTGGTACATAGCTATTTGCTCCTTCGGTTAATGATATGAATTAGGTCCCAAAAAAATTATATATATATATATATATATATATATATATATATATATATATATATATATATATATATATATATATACCCAATAACTCCAATTTTCGATTAACTTATGGACTTAATTTTATTAATAGTTCGGTCACATGGTTTAATGGTTTGAACACATAGTTCAGTGGTTCAGCATGGTTTGGCCACATAGTTTATTTGCCACATTGTTCATTCGGGCATGGTTACTTCGACCACATTTAGCCAGGGTTCATTCTGCCACGAGGTTTGTTTGGTCAGTTTAGCCATTGTAAGACTCACCATTTAAAAAGAAAAAATCTTAATCAAAGATAATAATCTCTCTGTTGGTGAGATGGTCAAAGATAACAATATTTATAATTATGTACTATAAATATAAATGTATCCCAATAATTATGTTAGCTTTTTTTCTTTTAAATATGATTATGCTAACTAATAATTACATAATTGATTTTTTATAATCAATCTCTATTCATGGTCTCCAGGAAGAAATCAAATCACCATACTTGATTAATTTTATTATCTATTTTCTCATATCAACTCTAATTTAAAAGATATCTAATAGATTTTTAACTCATTTGTTTTTTATTTTGCAAGTTCACATTCACATGAAAATTCTATGAATTGCGTCAATGCTTAATAACACTTAAAAAAACTAAAATTTTATGTAAATTTTTTTTAAAATTTTGATAATTTCCCTAATTTTTAAAATTAATTATAATTTTATCCAATTTGTTAAATTAATAAAAATTAAAAAAATTATTCGTTATTAAAAAAAAAAAAAACTGATGCCTCTCTCTCCTGTCCCATAGAAACACCAATCTTTTGTAAGTGACCCGAAACTACGAAAACTTCTCAATCCAATCAATAGAGAAAAAAAATGGCCACATTGGTGTAGAGGAATCCAACGATTTCATTGACTAATCCTTTACACCTTGTTTGGTTGAATTTTAAAATGCAAAATTTTGTAAAATTTAATTAAATCCCATGTTTCGTATATTTGATTGAAAAAAAAAATTCTAAAAATTGGTTATAACTAAAATCAATTCCTATCAAATTTGATTGAATTTGAAATAAATTTCATAAAATTTACATAATAATAGTTTATAGACTAAAATGCCCTTATCGAAAATTTCATCTCATTGCTTTATCTTTTATTTAGCCATATATTAATTCTATTTAATATTAATAATGTGTCTGCGTAAGTTATAATAAGATACAAATACATCTCAAAAAGAAATAAAATACATGTCTTATAGAATAAATGGTACATTAATATCATTAATATAATTAATAAATGATAAACTTCATACTAGATTAAGGAATTCAATACCAAAAAAGTAACAAAGTACAGTGAACAACAAACATTAATTTTAGTTAGAAAAGTAACTTTAATGCTAGAAAAGTAATAAAGTGATATAATTTTTTAAATTTTGTAGAAAATTGTAATATTTTAATTTTTAGCCTTAGAATAGTTTAGGAAACTAGGACAAATGAATTTCAATTCTGAAATTATACCAGAATTATATGAAATTATACCAAATATGAATTTTAATTGAATTGTGTCATACTCAATAATGAAATTCATTTGAAATAAATTCTGACAAATTCTAGTTAAAATTTATTTTAAATGAATTTCAAAGCAGTTGCTCAATCAATCCCTGTATATTTCGTGAGTTGTTGCCTGATTCCTCAAGATATCTGTGATAAGCTTGAGTCTTTCAAGATGGAAGCATTTATGCCAATCCAGATCTCATTGTGGTCTGGGTTTCCGTGATATGCATGCTTTTAATTTAGCCATGCTCTGAAGACAGTGTTGGCGCCTTTCAACAGATACTTCTTCCATTTTAGCTTAAATTTTAAAAGCTAAGTATCATCCTCGAAAAGTTTTCTTAGAAGCGGATTGTGGATTTCAACCAAGTTACACATGGAGGAGTTTGACGCATGCCTGATGTTTAGTGGAGAAAGTGTCAAGATGGCCAGTTGGTAATGGTAGAGATATTCGCATTTGGAAAGATGCTTGGCTCCCAGCTCAAAATGGATTTCAGGTATGGTCTCCCCAACAATTCTGGATGAAAATGCAACTGTTGATATGCTTTTGGAGGAGGGCCAATTTCGGTGGGATAGTTCTTTAATAAACACGATATTCTTACCCTTTGAAGCTTCTCAAATTTGTACCATTCCCCTTTGTCCAGCTAGAGAAAGAGATATTTTGATATGGCATTTTAATAAAACCGGTCTCTTTAGTGTTAAGAGTGCCTATTATTTAGCCATGGAGCTAGAGCACAAATTCTACTTCAGCTAATTCATTAGGTGATGCACAACTCTATGTGAAAATATTTGTGGAACTTGTGCCTTCCTCCAAAAGTGCGTCATTTTTTCCATAGGGCTTGCAACAATCAACTTCCAGTTGCTTCTGAGTTGCGTAGAATAGGCGTGGATATCAGCTCATTGTGCGCCAGCTGCAACATTCATGAAGAGACTATCACACATGCTCTTTATGAATGTCCTTGTGCTTTGGCTATGTGGCAGGTCTCTCCTTTTAGTTCAGTTATACCGCATCCATTTTCATCTTATTTAGTAGTTTAAAGTTGGCAAGGATAAATAGAGAACAATTTCATCAATTCTGTATGCTGGCATGGGCTTGCTGGAATTCAAGAAATTCAGCTCACTCTTACAGGAATATCAGCATACCGTTAGATGGAAAGCGCCTGCTACTGATGCATTGAAAATGAATGTGGATGCAACAATTGTTGAAGGAGTTTGTTGTGGATAAAGAATGGTGCTACGTAACCAGAGAAGATTCTCATGTCTGCTGCTTTTTGCCTTGATCTTTCTCTTCCGCCTGAAGATGTGGAAGTAAAGGCTGCTTGTCATGGTATTCAGCGTGCACGAGACGCTGGGTTCCGAGTTTTCATATTAGAATCTGATTCCTTGCTTCTCGTTAATCATATGCAGAAGAGATTTGTGTTGCCTTCATACTTTGGAACCAGAATCCAATCACTATTAACGGAGATGGATGATTGCAGTTTCGTCGATTGTGTTCATGTGCATAAGGAGGTCACCGTAACTCGCGGAGTCAACCAGTGTTGGCAGTGTCGCGAGGGAGCGGCCAGAAAAGGGGATCAACAAAGGTGGTGATTGAAGCTTCAAAGCCTCGATTCTCGCAACCCACTGGCCATCAAGGAGCGTGGCGAGTACTGGCATTCGCAGGACGACGAGGAGAGTCCAGTCCAATAATGGCAACTGAGAGATAGGGGCTAGAGGTAGCTTTGCCTACAAATATTTTCAAAATTTTTTTAAGAAATTTGATTTTTTATTAATTGATGATTCAAATTTTTTTATTAATCTCTTTCTCTCTCACCATATATAAAAGCCACGTCACATGTGCGTCTTTCTCCTTCATTTGACGCCTAATGACTAGTCTGTGTTTGCAGTTGTGGACAAGGTGGGATACAAGAAGCAATAAAAAAACGATAAGTCGTTAACTCAAGCCTAATGATTGATCGCTTCCCAGGACAAATATTGCAGTGACATTTTTGCATCGCAGACTGTTCCCAAACTGTAGACCAAGCTGCCTCGAGATGCTGGAAAAGAATTCCCAAACCAACAAGGAGTGAATAATTATATTTCATTTCCACAAAACATTGCATAATATTTAACTCAACTCAACTCAATATTTATCCCAAAAATTTAGGATCGGTTATATGGATTCTATTTCTTCACTCTAAACGATTTTGGGTTAAATACTTCTAGGTCTCCTCCAAGTCAGTTTAAATCTACTCCTTCTTTTCTTTCTATCTTCTACCCTAATATGCTCTATTTATCTAACTGGAGTCTCTGTATGTTTACGCTTCACATGATCAAATCACCTCAATTTTTATTCTCTCAACTTATCCTCAATTTGTACCACTCCTACGTTTTCTTTAATACTCTCATTATGGACTTTATCTAGTCTAGTATGGCCACTCATCCACCTTAACATTCTCATCTCCTTAACTCTTATCTTAGACACATACGACTTATTCAGTGCCCAACACTCACTACCATATAATATAGTCGATCGTATAGCTGTACGGTAAAATTTTCCTTTCAACTTATTAAGAATCTTGCAATCACATAAAACTCCTGTGGCACGTCTCCACTTCAACCATTCGGTTTTAATCCTATGACTAACATACTCCTCACACGCCCCATCTACTTAAAGGACTGAGCCGAGATATTTAAAGTGATTATTTTGGGACAGTATCACTCCATTTAAACTAACTCTATCCAAACTAATTCATTTCTCATCACCAGTTCGGCCTTCATTAAACTTGCAATGCATATATTCTGTCATCGTTCTATTTAACTTAAAGCTCTTTAACTCTAGAGTACTTCTCCAAAGCTCTAGCTTTCTATTAACTCCTTCTTGCGTCTCACCTATCAGAACTATATCATCCACAAACATCATGCACCAAGGGATACTCTCTTGTATATGTTTCGTTAATTCATCTAAAACTAATGTGAAAAGGTAAGGGCTTATAGCTGAACCTTAGTGTAATCCAACTGAGATAGGAAAATCTCGTGTCCCATCCCACTGTGCACACAATAGTAGTTACTCCTTTATACATGTCTTTTAATACTTGTATGTACCTAATAGATACCCCATTTTTTTCTAACACTCTCCATAAGACATCTCTTGGAACACTATCATAAGCCTTCTCCAAATCAATAAAAATCATGAGTAAATCTTTCCTCGCATCTCTATATTTCTCTATCAAGCTTCTGATGAGAAAGATCACTTCCATAATTGAACGACCAGGCATGAAGCCAAATTGATTAGGAGAGATAGAAGTATCATGACGTAGTCGATGTTACACAACTCTCTCTCACAACTTCATAGTATGGCTCATGAGTTTAATTCTCTTATAATTTGAGTGTGTCTTTCTTATTTTTAAAAATAGGTACTAAAACACTCCTCCTCCGTTCATCAGGCATTCTCTTTGAATTTAGAATCTTATTAAACAATTTAGTTAACCATGCCACTCCCATATCTCCCAAACACTTCCACACTTCAATTGGTATTCTATCGAGTCCACAGGCTTTACCCACTTTCATTCTTTTAAGTGTTTCCTTTACTTCTAAATATCTAATCCTTCTAGTATAATTCACATTCTTTTCTATTGCTCTATATTTTATATTCACGCTATTACCATTTTGACTATTATTAAAGAGATCATCAAAATAATTTCTTCATCTTTCTTTAATGTCCTCATCTTTCACTAACATTTTTCTTTCTTTATCCTTAATGCACCTAACTTGATTGAGATCTTGACATTTCTTTTCTCTCCTCCTTACTAATCTATAAATATCTTTCTCCCCTTCTTTAGTTTCAAGTTTCTCATATAACTTTTCAAAGGCCTGCGCTCTTGCTTGACTAACTGCATTTTTTGCTTCTTTCTTTGCTATCTTGTACCATTCATATGCCTCATTATTATCACACTTAGGTAATTTCTTATACCATTCTCTCTTTCTCTTCACTTCCTTTTGTACTTCCTCATTCCACCACCGTCACTCTTTTGAGGGTGGTCCATGTCCTCTAAACTCTCCAAGTACTTTTCTAGCTACTTCTCTAATCGTTGGTGCCATCTGTATCCACATATCATTGGTCTCCATATCTAGCTTCCATGCTTTGGACTCGAGAAGCTCATTTTTGAACTTCTCTTACTTTACTTCTTTGAACTCCCACCACTTTGTTTGAGCTACACTATTTATTCTAACCTCACTTGAATTGTTTCTAAACTTGACATCCAATACCACTAACTGATATTGACTTGTTAAAACCTCTCCCGAAATGACCTTACAATCCTTGCATAGAGCTCTATTTGTCTTCCTGGTTAAGAGGAAGTCAATTTGGCTTCTATATTGCCCACTTTTGAAAGTCACTAAATGTGACTCTCTTTTTATAAAGTAAGTATTTTCTTGTATTAAGTCGTATGCCATAGCAAAATCCAAAATGTTTTTTCTCTCCTCATTTCGGTTGCCAAATCCAAAACCTCCATGAACATTCTCATAGCCTTGCCTATCACTTCCTACATGTCTATTCAAATCTCCACCGATGAAAACATTCTCTTTATTCGGTATGCTTTTCATTAGATCATCAATATCTTTCCAAAACCTTTGTTTACTCCACTATCTAGTCCTATTTGTGGCGCATAAGCACTAAATACATTTATTGTTTCTCCTTCTAGTACTAGCTTTACTAGTATAATTCTATCTCCTACTCTTTCCACAGCTATTACAGCATCTTTCAACGTCCTGTCTATGATTATGCCCACACCGTTCTTATTTCTCTCCTTTCCGGTAAACCATAGTTTGTACCATGAATTACCCACTTCCTTACTTTTCTCTTCTACCCATTTAGTCTCCTGAATGCAAACAATATTCACCCTTTTCCTTTCTAAGGTATCCGCAAGCTCTATTAATTTTACTGTAAGTGATCCAATATTTTAAGTACTAACCCTGATTCTCCTCCTATCATGTTCCTTCCTAATTGATCTCCTTCTATGATATCTTCTATTGTTCTCTATGCCTATCTGGTGTTCTATTCTACTATCTGTTCTACTATCCATCCTATGGACTAACTTCTTTACTCACACCCGCCTATGATGTGAGAACCCTTGCTCATTTAACACCACACCTGGGCCCCGACATGGAGCGTCGCTTTTAGTGAACGCCCTACACCCTTGCATATTTCTCACTACACCTGAGCTCCGATGTAGCGCATCGTAAGTAGAGGACGCCCCCAACATTTATATCATTTGAATCCATATCATAAGATGTGATAAAATTTTTATGCTTGTTGTCACCTACTGCAACCCTCCTCCTTTATCTGGGCTCGGGACCGGCTAAGCGTAAACTACTTAGGCGGAGTTATGAGTTGCATAATAGGATGATAAAAATCAAGTGCAATAACATCTCCTTTTCTCCCTTTGCAAAATTCTCAAAAGATGAAGAAGAGATGTAGTTTTCATTGAACCATGGAGGAGATAACCAGCTTGAAGCATAAGATTTGCCAAGAAACCCCATTAGTACTTTGACATAATTTTCCTAAAGAGTTCCTTGGGTGCTGCATGGAGAAAATGACACAGAAGATAAATAAATCAAAATGGATTTATAAATTATTGATGATGCTAAGAGAGTATGCCAACTTTTTAGGAGTCATAATTATTAATTATTAATCTTACCAGGTAATCCAGTGAACTTCTCATACTATCCATAACCAATAAACATCTCCAACCCTGAAATTGTTATGGCTCCAGATTCTTTTGCTTCTCTTAAGAGCCTGGTAATTTTAGGGGTCTAAACAGCATCGAAGACCAGTGAATAATGTCTCAAAGCAGGCTGCAAAAATACGAATCACTTAAAAACGTTATGTTACCTATGAATGTGCCTACAACTTATTATGAAAGCTTGGTATATTTACTTCCAAGAGTAAGTCACAAAAGAAGTTTTCATAAGACTTCTCAGATATAAAAAACAGGAGAACAAATGCCAAGCACAAAATGTTTCCAGTTCTGCAGAAATCAAACTAAAGCAAGCATGAATATACAAGGTTGGTCACAAATTTTACTTGCACTATGTCATGCCATGAACAATAGGGCACTTGAAGTGAAAATATAATAAACCCAGAGATTATGCCAGCCATAACAGATTTTCCCTCCAATTAAGCACTGATGTATCATTTTACAGTGATAACAAAATGATAGGGAGGAACCTTAGAAATGGGTGTCTCATCAATTTTTGGTTGCATTCCGATAGATGTTGTGTTCGCAAGAATCATGCCATTCTCTGGATGAAATGTATCCAAATCAGCGAGAGATAGCATCTCCTCCAACTGTCTCCGCAAGTTCTTTTGCTTGATCTTGAAGTCACATGGATAAAATAAATTAAGCACGTCATCATCAAGTGAAATCTCTGTCATTATTAACTAGGGGAAAAACAGAGGCTATCTTGATAAATATTTTTTGAAGCAGAAGGAAAAGTAAAAGGTAATAATAAACCAGTATAAACAATTTAATGTTCAACTTTTTATAAGTGCACAATCTACCATTGAATTCAGCTGAAGAATATTTGTACTTGTCAAGATATATACAGTTAGCAGTTGCAGTTCCTCTATGACATTGTTTCAGACATCCTTAAGAAAGTTATTTCTATCACTTTAGAGAACATTGATGAGCCTAGATGAAAGGTTTACCGCAAATACACTACACATTTCACTTTTTTTTTTTTTAAAGAAAAGATGTAACTGCATTATAGCACCCAAAAAAAAAACTACATTAAGAAAAATATGAGCTGGTAGAACATTTCGAATAAATAGAAATATAAAAGGTGACTTCATGCAGAAACTCACCAAAAGTGCGATTGGCAATCAAAACCCTTGCTCCCTTCTCTTTTGCACCATAAGCAAGTGCCTTGCCTGCACCACCAGCACCAATGACCACAAACAGCTTACCAGCTAAAGGTGAACCAGCCACACTGCTAATATTTTGTGAAACTGCAAGAGAGAGAGAGAGATGGGCCAAAAACATTTTGAAGGTAAGCATTCAAGTTAAATGCATAATTAGCTTGTTCAACATGATAGAACCTCGCAGTCCCTCCTCAATAGCAGAAATAGCACCAACATAGTCTGTATTGTAACCAAGTAACTTCCCATCACTTTGTCTCCTTATAATGCAATTAACAGCTCCTATTGACTGTGAGAATTGATCAAGAATATATCAGGTATCCATGTCACGAAAGAAAATATTAAGCACCTCCAAAAATATAAGCTTTTTATCAACTATTCTAACAGAGAAGAGTACTACTTTTGCAACTGGATCGACTTCATCACGGCACTTCACGGCAGCCTCTTTGTGAGGAATTGTACAACTGAGTTTAGAAAATTTTTTTAAAAAAAGGGTAAGATTTACATGCTTACAAGGCATATAATACCGAGAAAGTTTATATTGCAGAAATATATAACATGTGAAATTAATTACAGAATATATAAGAATCCACTACACCACCAATTAACAACACAAATAGGATGCTTCGTTACCTTCTTAGTGATTGACCTCAGACAAAGATCTTACCAACAGAAGAAGTGTAAAGCTAGAAAATGTTTACTGACAAAACTAGAGAAAGATACAATAATTTTAAGAAACATTATATTTTTCTAACAAATAGCAATGGTCATAGAAACAGAACCTAAATCCTGCAAAATCTGTGGATGAGAAAGTCTGGAAAAATTTGGCAATGTCATCCACTAACAAATGCACAAACACCCCATTGAAGCCAATTGATTTGAATGCTTCATTACATAGAAAAGGTGATTTGCTATGGCCAATAGGCTTCCCGATAATGCCGTGTACTTTTATATCGGGTCCAATTTGCCTGAAATTGTATAGATCCAGCAGATCCTTGATTGTTGGTTGACCAGGAGCTGAAACTATTCCTGACTCAAGGGTGCCAAAAGTGAGATAACCACCAAATTTTTCACAAAGTATCCGTGAAATCAATCCCTTCTCACCCATAACAATTCCAATTATCGGAACCTGAAAATTGTAGTTAATGTCTCCAAAACAAATCATTATTCATTAGGCTCAGAAAAAAATAAAAAATGATAAAATTCTAGAGCACCACACCACATAATAATAAGAAACCTCAAAGAAGAGGAAAATATATTAGAAAACAACATTGTCAAACTTCTAACGCTATTTAACAAATACAATATCCTATTTTGTTAGGTCCCTTGAATGGGTAAAGATAATATAACACGATAAGTTTCTGCTTCATTTCTAAGTATTTCCAAATGGTTCCATATTTAAATTATGAGTTCTTTGCTCCAGGAATTGTGATAAAAAGAAAAAGAACACAAGAAATAAAATTTGGGACTTGAAACAAACTTTAATCAAAACCTTAAACAAGCCTGTGAAAATGCTTCATTGTCAAACGCCAAAACACATTATTGATTAGTCAAATTAATTAACCAGGATTATATTAGCTTTCATAACCAAAATGAAAGCAAATCCGCAGCAACTTTGTTTCATTTTTGCAATTCCTTGTTACCTAAGGTTTATCCAAGATGCCTACTATAAATATTTTCTCCTACAAATGTTGCTCGTATGTTATCCATTTGTCCTTGGTCCTATCCCTGATGTTACAAGGCATTAGCCACAAAGAATTAAAGAGTAAAAAAAAAAGTTATTCTTCCAATTCATGACAGGGAGAAATTTAAACTTCACTCAAATTCAGCAAAACATCATATTATTACATACGTTGCTTACTTGTGAGTGGACAGTTATATGGAAAATGCGTGAAACATCGGTGATATCCAAGGCAGCTTTTGCAATCTTCTCTATGTCAGCTCCAGCCGCCTGAATTTTGGCCACAAGGTTGCCAAGCTCCTCAACAGACGGAGTGTTGTGATAGTTGTGAGAAGAAACAATGACTTTGCACTTTGCAGCTTTGTTTCCATGGAGGAAGTCATTGAACTCACGAGCAACTTCACACAAAAAATACATAACAACCAAAAAAAAGAACATTGAATTTTCAAATCGTCGCTTCTACATCCAGAGGGAAAACAATATACTATTAAAGGTTAGAAGGCTAGGAAGACTAGGAATGGCAATGGGTTGCGTCAGGGGCAGAGAACGCTCCCCCGTCTCCGCCCCACAACTGTTCAGGATTGGGGCGAAAACTTCCCAGCGGACAGTAGGGAGGGACGGCTTTTCCGCAGGACTTTTCTTTTTTTTTTTTATTTGTTATTATATACTATAAATTTATATAACATAAAATATATAAGTTAAAAATATAAGTTTTAAACTAATTTTAATAAATTTTTTTTATTAAAATTATAATATTTAAATAAATAAATAAAAATAAATGATTTTTAATAAAAAAAAATATATTATTACATAAAGAAGGTTTGAGATAGAAGTGAGTACTATTTAGTTTAATTTGAGAAATTGAATCAAATCATTTTAATTTAGTAATTCGGTTTGATATAATTTGATTTGGTTCAATTTTATATTTTAAAAATTTTGATTATTTCAATTCAATTCGATTTTAGAGAAAAAAATTTCATTTGAATCGAACTAAAATTTTTATTTTTAAATTAATTTATTTTTATGAAAAATTTATAAATTATATATAATTATATATATATATATATAAATTACTTAATTTCATTAATTAATAATTGTTAGGTTCAAATTAAGATTAAAATCAAACTAAATAACTTGAAAATTAAGTTCAAATTAAAAAAAAAAAACTGATTGATTTGAACTGAAATAAAACAATTTGATTTAATTTAATTTTTTATTTATTTTAATTTGATTTAATTTTAAAATATAATAATTTAATTTTAATAATTTAATTTAATTTGATTTGATTTGATCCGTTTGAATCGAATGCTCATATATTGAGAACAATTGACATCCTATAAAAGGCCTGCAAGGCTACCAAGGTAAGAAAATTTTATTGTAACAGTCCACCTCCATAAAACTGAAAAGTAGCTCTAATAGGATATTAGAAACTCAAACCCAACCTCCAAAATAATTTCTAGTAGATTATTTAGAAACTCAAGCTCAACCTCGAAATGTTGAGATTAAAAGGCCTAAGATGTTATGAAAATGTTCCAAGATTCATAAGCAGAAGATGTTGGATAAGAGACTAATGTGGGATAAGAGACCAAGAAGAATTAGTTTTAACATTTGAAAGAGAAACTGAAGCTCAACATCAATGTAATCAGCTCCCAATTGCATGGCCAATCTAAGTGCATCCAATCTCTGGTTTTCGTCAACTTCATACTGACCACCCTCCCATTTTGGCCTAGAAGCAACACATTTAAAATCAGATAGGGCAAATCATAGGCGGTTTATAGCGTTCATACTACGAAAATGGAAATCAAGCAGGAAAATTGGAGTTTTGGGAAACCTGTAAGTGAAAACAGTAGGCAAAGGAGAGCGTGTTATAAGCGCTTTAAGATGTTGGCGAGGATTGAAACTTTTCAAATTATCTAATCGAATTTCCACAAGATCAGCTCCACAAGCTTTAGCTTTACCCAAAAGAATCACCATCTCGTCGACGGATTCGGCCATGATTGGAGCACAAATTAGAGTCGGATTCTTCCTTTCACGTCCTCTTCCTCCACAGCTCATTTCCGCCACTTCAGCAGAAGGTGAAGCCAACTGTGCAAGAAATAAGAAAAAAGGCAAATTTGAATGCATTAAGCTTGGAAAGAAAGCGAAATGCTTCTTCTCTTCTCCTTTTATTCACAGGGAAAAGATGAAGAGGAGAAGAGGAAAGAGCAGGAATGGAAGTTACTTAGCAAGACGGTGCCGCCGGAGTCCATTTTTGCTGTTGAGATGCAGAGTCTAAGAAGAAGAAGAAGAAGAAGAAGAAGACAAGAGGTGTTTGCTTTGGTTTATCAGTTAGTTCAGTACCGTTGCAAAGAAGGAGAACGGAACGGGTTAGTTGTGTCCTTTGGTAGTACCGCCGTCAAGAGACGCATCCGTTTAAACCATTTCATATAGACTGAATTACCATTCTATCCCTCTATTGTGTCATAATAATATTTAAATACTGTCATCTCTGAGCCCTGAATTTTAGAACACTGAATTCAAGAGTAGGGTCGGAGATGAAAACGGGATTAGAATTATCTTTATCTATTACAGCAATCTGGTCTTTCGAGATAATGGGAGAAATTGCTACACTGTGCGTTACACTACACTGTTAATCAAATTTGTAGAAAGAGTTATAGTCAAAAGAACTGCATAATACAGTGTGTATACGTCATTATTGAGATACCAAGATCAATGGTGAGAAATAGCAGTGGAAACCATCATATCATATATTTCAGCAAGATTGATGCGAATTCTTATGTCAAATTAGGTGTCAATATTACCGGAACTAAGGTCATTTTTGAGGAGTTAATCAGAAACCATAATTTTGAGGAGCTCACTAGCAAATACTTTTGCCATTTTCAAACAAATAATAATAATAACTTTGAACCGAAGAGTTTAGAATCATCTCAAGAGATTTCTGATTTTGATTTCTGAGTCTCAATGCAGAAACAAAATACGTTGACTATAGTTACTGTAATCAGAAAACACATAAATCATGGGAGTATAAAATGGACACCAAAGTAGCAGCATGAACATGAAAACCACAGTGGTGTACATAGCATTCAATTATAACAGTGTATTTTTAAAAATAAAAGGAAAGAAAAGAAAAGGTAGAAAGGGAAAAGGAAGTATTGGTTGAACCGCGTAAGAAAATACACATTTTAAACAGTAGCATGGAACCACAAAGTTTGATGAAATTATAAGGAAATTAAAGATGACTGAAGACAACTTTCGGCAGAAGATGAAGATCATGATTTAATGCAACACAATGGCTAAAAACACAACTCAATCAACAGATAGCAGCTCCCATTATTTGTTCAAACAGTATAAAATATGCCAGGTTGCACCATCATTCACTGCCCAAACGTCTTTACCATATGAGAAATATTCTGTGCAGGTTCTTTAAGTCCTCCAAAGGATGGGAAATAACAACATTTTGTGGATTAAATTCATATAAATACACATCTAAAATGAAAGGTCAATCCAGATTAATTCAATACCTTGGGAATTATGTCCTGCACTAAAAATTGATACTTTATAATGACTGCAAGCACAGCAAAAAGTGTAATACGAGACCAAGCCAAAATTCCAGGAGAAATTTAGATAACTGAATACAGTAACTCTACAATAGATGCAATTACATTAGTTATATCGTGCAGTGCAACACATGATAACTAAATGTGTCAGTTCAGGCTCCTTCACAGTCAGCTTATAGATATTAGGAAATTACCATACAGCTGTACAACAAATTTCTTGATTCATAACTTACTCAGCTAGAAATTATTGTGATTTCTCCCCAGCTACTGAGGTGCTAACTGTATCTTTTCCAGGTGGGTCCTCAGTCGTTTCATCCTGTATCACTAATGAAGATGAAGGAAAGCCTGTATCCGCAGATACTTTCTCTGGTACAATCCCACCAGCCTCAGAATGAGATACTTCATCACCCACTTCAACTTCAGATCCTTTTGAATCCATGGATGCTATTAAGCTGTCAACTGCACCATCTCAGATGAGACATTTACTCTATCCCCCTGTCATCAGAGAAGATGAAGGCAGTTCTGATTTTTCAGACACATTTTCCACAACCATCCCACCATGCTGAATTCGACCATCTATTGCAACTTCAGACATTTCTGATCCCTCTGGAATCTTACACGGAGAATCCTCAATATTCACTTCATGCATCACTGGGATAGATGATGTAGGTATGATGACATTTCCGGATTTATCATCAGGCACAAAACTACCAACCTAAGAATCTTCAGGCTCTATCCCAACCAGAGAAGCTTCAGGCCCTATCCCATCAACCTCAGATTCAGCCATTGGATGACTGTTTTCAATTTTAGAACTTCTTGATTCATCCACTGCTGCCAATATGCCATGAGGGCTCTTCTCAGAAGCACCCTCCATCTTTTCATCCTCCATTACTGAAGAAGACGTCGGCACACCATCACCATCCAATGTAGTTTTGGACACAATACCAATAACCTGAGACGCAACCATTTCAACGGTTTTCGCTGTTTCAGATCCTTTGTGTTTCTCCGCTGCTGAGCAGCCATTTTTGTTCATCTCAGGTAAGCCATTACTTTTGCCATCCTCCAGGGCATTGCTTTTCTCAGTTACAGATACTTTTGGTTCCTCTGCCACGGAGCTGCCATTTTTGTTCATCCCAGATAAGCCTTCACTTTTGTCATTGTAACATCCTTATTTTAATTAATCCGTACAGTATATTTAAACTAAAGTGAGGAACTAAAAATATTTAAAATAAACTAAAAATATTTAAAATAAAGTGAGGAACCAAAAATTAACTCAAATATTAATAAGAAAAAAATTTAAAAAAAATTATAAAATAATTTTTGGAACTCCAGAGAAGGGTCATTGAAGTTCTTATGGCATTAAAATGCTAAGGAAATACTTAGAAAAATTTTTCAATCGATACAGACAATTTTGGACCGTTAAGCTAAACAGAGGGCATTTTAGTCATTTCGTCTTCAGAGATGATTTTTGGGCCAACTTGTCCAGTTAAATAAATAATTTATATAACATAAAATATGAATAAATATTGTCAAAAAATTTAATTGCAATTAAATAGACAAGAAATTGAGAGAAAATGAAAAAAAATGGATTTATGACATCATCATGATGTCATTAAAATTCACCCAACCAACCCAATCTTGACACATGGCATAACCATATATAAAAGAGACCAAATGGGCTGAAAAACAAAAAAAAAATCAGAACCACTTCTTTCTCTTTCCTTCATGCCGTCACCCATGCTCCCATAACCCTCCATGAACAAGCTTTTTCAAGCTTGATTTTCCCTAGCTTTCTTCTACCAAAAACCCTAATTGTCAACACAAAAACTTGCTCTTACACCTTGGTGATTTTTTTGGGAGCAAAAAGAAGAGGAAAATAAAAGTTTTAGCAAGTGGGAAAATCTCACTCCTTTGAGGTTAGTGACCTAACATAAATTTTTACTTTGAATACATGTTTGAGGACTTGAATGAGTGTAAATTTCAAAGGAAATTTGTTAAAAACCACTTGTATGCTATCCCATATTTTTCGACAGTCATGGTTAGGGTTTGATTGTATTGAGCTTAATGAAGTTAAAAGACCATCATGGCAAACCACAATATGTACACACTAAGTGGATTGATGAAATGCAAGTTAAATGCATGATTTGAGATGTTAGGGTTTGGGTTTGGGTATAAAATGGAGACTTTGATCATGTAATGATGAAAGTGAGTTTTAATGGTCAATTAGTGACCATTTGGTTATGGGTAAATAAGAAATGAGGTGGTTTGATTAGTGGAAATTGCAGTTAGTGTGGCTACCCATGGTGACCTACAGAATTAAAAATGAGTCCAGCAGGTTTGGGCAGTCATAACTTGAATTGTAGAGGTTCAATTGATGCAAGGCCAATTAGACATGAAACTAGACACATAATGGCACAATTTTGGTAAAGAAACCATCCTATAAAACCAAACCAAGTGGACCAAAAGCTTGCCTTAATCCTAGTGACCTGCAGTCTATTTCTGCAGAATGACCAAATAAACAGTGATTGTTCATTTGGCCATAACTCAATGTAGAAAGGTCCAATTGACCTAAAATTTTACCAGCAACAAGATGAGATATAACCCAACAACTTTCATGAAGAAACCTAACCCAAATTATGACCAGAACCTATCCAACAAGTGAGTTGCAGTCACTGTTCATTGCACTGTAGATATGGTCAGTTCAAAAAAATTTCAATCCGGCTAGTTGTGGTTTTTGGACCATAACTTGAGCTACAAAACTCCAAATGGAGTGATTCAAAAAAGGAAATTCAACTAGACAAAATAAGGAACAACTTTTATGTTGATCATTTTTCCAAATTCCCACTACAAAAATGACAAATAGAACAGTAAAAATGAAGCATGAAAACCTAAAATTCTGCTTAATTAACATTAAGCTTATAAATGGTATTGGCAACTAATACCAACAAATTTTAAATGCAAAATGTGGTATGGTGGGAGTATTAAAACCAATGTACCTATTGTCTATGCAAAAGTCAATATTTTTATTGACTAATGAAGTGAATACTAACACCAAAACTTGAAATTCAAAAATTATAAAACTCAAAAGTGTAAAATGTCCTAGTATACCTAACAAGATTTGGTTTGGATAGCTTGGCATGCCAATAGGGTCCTGTTAGCAGTACTACATATGGCTTCGTGCCATTCTGTGTTTCATGGCTTTTCCATGCCATTCTGTAAAATAATAGCCTTTAGCTATGTTATTTGAGTTGATATACTTGGGTTTTAACCCTAATAATTGTTACAGCTTATTAGCTGTTCTGTTGCACACCGGGAGACACAATGTGACCGATGGTGTGATGGTCCGAGGTACTTAGTACCCAGTGCCAGTTTACCCATTTATCCAGTCCAGTCAACTAGTATGGGCTACTCGGGCAATAATAATAAACCTTACCAAATTTTAAATGAATAATACAGCAAATAATACCAGAAATCAAGTCTATCCAAAAATGAAATCATACATTCTGCATAATTATTTTATTCTATTTTATTTTATTTTATATTGTCACCACTAAGCAGAATTGCTTAGCGCGTCGCTTTTGCCACGCGCAAGTACTGGAGACCTAGCCGGGGAGCCCAGCAGACATCAGACAGGGTGAGTCTTCAGAGCTGCATCCGGGGTTCGGAGTCACCTCACATCTGCACTGCATATGGTAGGACATTAGGACTATAGGTGGCCCTTTTGTGTTTTAGCATTTTGTATTAGTTTGGATTGTAACTATAAACTCCTGTAATTATGTATTAATGTAAATATATGAAATTTCATATTATTGAGGTTTTCTGCATTATGAATGTTGAAAAATGAAATGTTGAGACTTTGAGATTGACTTGAATGTGTATAATGGAGTTTGGATTTGGAAATTATTTTAGAAGTGTTTTTAAACAAGTTCAGAAGAACTATTTTTTCAATTTACAGTCGGCACTCTGCCGGATTTTCTATAAAATTTGCGGATAAATTCAGATTTATCAAAATTGAAAATAAATGAATTATAAAAGGAGAAATTGTAATAGAAACATAAATTGGTGCTCCGACACACTGAGTGGCATAACTTGCTCAGCTACACTGTAGACGGGTAAGGGGTGTCATATTTAGTGGTATCAGAGCATCGGTTTAGGCGTTTCTGGGCCTAGATAGAGTACATACCATTGCATTGCATTTGTAAGTGTTGAGGTGACACTGATGCAGATCTGTTTATTTTCTTATTTTGAATAGAATATGGATCCTGCTTCGCAAAGAGCAGTTGATGAAGAGGTGAAGAGTCATGCTCCACCAAGGACTGAGTTTGGGGGCAGGGGAGAATCTGCTCCACCAGCAGCTGAGGCACATGCCCAACCTCAGTTTGCTCTATTCTAGCAAATGACCGAATTCTACTGGCAAATGATGGGGGCAATTCCACCATCATAACCACAGCCACAACCTCCACCAATACCACAGAAATCTCATTTGGAGAAACTGCGAAAGCATGGGACTGTGGACTTCTTTGGGAAGAGGGAGGATGATCCCATGGCCACAGAAAACAGGTTGGATAGAACCATCAGAGTGCTGAAACAGCTAAATTGCACCCCCGAGCAGAACCTGGTGGGTGCTGTGTCCCTACTTCAGGATGATGCATATCAGTGGTGGGACACAGTAACTAGTGAGGTGCAAGCTGAACGGATCACCTGGGAATTCTTCCTCACAGAGTTCAGGAAGAAATATATTAGCAAAGTGTATTTAGAAGAGCGAAGAAGGGAATTTATCAGTCTGAGAAAGAGACAGTTGTCAGTGACTGAGTATGAGCGTGAATTTATCAGATTGAGCAGATATGGGAGGGAGATAGTCCCTACAGAGGCAGAGAGGTGCATACGGTTTCAAGAAGGGCTCAATGACAACATCAAATTCATGATCACAGCACTGGAGATCACGGATTTTTCTAAACTGGTAGATGCAGCATCAAAAGTGGAAAGTGTCAGAATTAATGAACAAAATAGAAGGGAAAGACAGCAGAAGAGGGGTCCAAGTCAGTCCAGTACATTTTCTGCTCCTAGCAAGAAGAGTAAGGGTCCTCCTGCTCAGAGTTCAGGACCACCACAGGGTCAGAGCCAGTCTCAAGGGCCCATACCACAGTTCACACCTAGGAGAGGCCAGTCCACACCATCAATGGGCAGCTCTCTAGGGACGGTGTTTAGGAGACCAGCCCCTGCATCTTCTGCTTGTCAGTACTGTCAGAAGTGGCATAAGGGGGAATGTTGGCGAGTGACCAGTGCATGCTTACGGTGTGGATCAACAGAACATCAGATTAAGGATTGTCCAAAGAGGACTACTACAGTTGCTCCAACACAAACTGATAGACCTGCTCCTGCACCACAAAGGGGTAGGAAGCCTGGTAAACCTAAGGCAGCTGGTCTATCACTGAGGCCTGCATCCGAGTTAGCTGAGAGCCCAGACACTAAAATACCAGACAGGGCCTATACCATCAGAGCTCAGGAGGAGCAAAATGTCTCGAATGTCATCAGGGGTACATTTTCCCTCTACAACACTTCTGTACATGCATTGGTGGATCCAGGATCTACTCATTCTTACATTTGCATCAAACTACCCATAGAGAGGGGAGTTCCAATAGAGTAGATTGATCAAGATATTCTGGTCACAAATCCACTGGGCCACAGTGTGGTAGTGAATAAGGTGTACAAAGGTTGCCCATTGAGGATTCAGGGGTATGAATTCTCGGCAGACCTAATTGAGTTACCCTTCCACGAGTTTGACGTGATTTTTGGAATGGACTGGTTGTCACCTCATCAGGCAATAGTTGATTGCAAATTGAAGAGGATTTCTCTGAAAACTTCTGAGGGTAATGAGATCACTGTTGTGGGTGAAAGGACAGATTTCCTGTCCAATGTTATCTCAGCCACAGTTGCAAGAAGATTGATGAGAAAAGGCTGTGAAGCTTACCTAGCACATGTAGTTGATACTAGGCAGGCTAAGTCGAACCTGTGTGATATACCCTCAGTGAAAGATTTTCCAGATGTGTTTTCTGAAGAGTTGCCTGGTTTACCACCAGAAAGGGAAGTCGAGTTTGCTATTGAGGTAATGCAGGGTACAACACCTATTTCTATTGCTCCTTATAGGATGGCACCCACTGAATTGAGGGAGTTGAAAACTCAGTTGCAAGAGTTGCTTGATAAGGGGTTCATACGCCCCAGTGTGTCACCGTGAGGAGCTCTGATGCTATTTGTGAAGAAAAAGGATATAACCTTGAGATTGTGTATTGATTACCGGTAGTTAAACAAAGTAACTGTGAAGAACAAATATCCATTGCCCAAAATCGACGATCTGTTTGATCAGTTGAAAGGAGCCGGTGTATTTTCAAAAATTGATCTCAGATCAGGGTATCATCAGTTAAGGGTAAAGGATGCAGATGTGTCAAAAACTGTATTCAGAACTCGGTATGGGCACTATGAATTTTTAGTGATGCCATTTAGGTTAACAAATGCACCAGCAGCATTTATGGACCTTATAAACCGTATCTTCCATCCATACTTAGATCGGTTTGTAGTGGTCTTTATTGATGATATTCTGGTGTATTCCAAGATCAGGGAAGAATATGATGAACATTTGAGGATTGTTTTGTAAACCCTACAAGAAAAGAAGCTGTATGCTAAGTTGTCCAAGTGTGACTTCTGGATGAGTGAGATCTCTTTCCTTGGACACATAGTATCAGCTGAGGGGATTAGGGTAGATCCCAAAAAGATAGAAGCAGTGATAGAATGGAAGCCTCCCAGAAATACAACTGAGGTCAGAAGTTTCTTGGGGTTAGCTGGGTATTACAGAAGATTTGTGAAGGGGTTCTCTCTTATAGCTGCTCCAATGACCAAGTTGTTGCACAAGAATATGAAATTTGGTTTGAACGATAAGTGCCAAGCCATTTTTGAAAGGCTGAAGGCTATGTTGACAGAAGCACCAGTGTTAACACAACTAGTGTCGGAAAAAGACTTCGTGTTCTACAGTGATGCCTCACATAATGGGCTAGGGTATGTATTGATGCAAGAGGGGAAAGTGGTCGCCTATGCTTTCAGGAAGTTAAGGCCACATGAACAGAACTATCCTACTCATGACCTGGAGTTAGCAGCAATTATCTTCGCACTGAAGATATGGAGGCATTATTTATACGGTGAAAAATGCTACATCTATACAGACCACAAGAGTTTAAAATATTTACCAACCCAGAAGGAGCTCAATCTTAGACAGAGGTGATGGATTGAGTTCCTAAAGGACTATGATTGTGTGATAGATTATCATCCTGGGAAGGCAAATATAGTTGCTGATGCCTTGAGCATAAAGTCCATCACAGCTTTAAGATTACTAAATGCCTGTCTGTCCTTAGCTCAAGATGGAGTTATTTTGGCTGAGTTACAAGTGAGGTCAACCCTGCTACAGCAGATACAAGATGGGCAGAGGGCAAATGAAAAACTAATGGCCATTGAGGGTAAAATTCCTGAGGGGAAGGAAACTGAATATGAGGTGAAAGCAAATAGGTGTCTGTACTACAGAGGAAGAGTGTGTGTACCAGATAATGAGGAACTGAAGACTAGTATTCTGAAGGAAGCACACACTAGTGTTTATGCTATGCACCTGAGAAGCACAAAAATATATAATGATTTGAAGCTTCATTATTGGTGGCCTGGTATGAAGAGGGATATAGCTGACTATGTGACTAAGTGTTTGACATGTCAGCAAGTTAAAGCAGAACATCAGGTTCCATCAGGATTGCTACAGCCTATAAACATACCTGAATGGAAATGGGATCGGGTCACTATGGATTTTGTTAGTGGTCTACCTCTCACCCAAAGGAAGCATGATGCAGTGTGAGTGATAGTGGATAGATTGACAAAGACAGCACATTTTCTGCCAGTTAGGACTGACTACTCATTAGAGAAGCTAGCAGAATTGTATATCAGTGAGATAGTTAGACTGCATGGAATCCCACTTTCCATCATATCTGACCGAGACTCAAGATTTACATCGAGATTCTGGAAAAAGTTGCAATAAGCCTTGGGCACACAACTTCGTTTTAGCACGGCTTTTCATCCCCAGACGGATAGACAGTCAGAACAAGTAATCTAGGTAAACCCAAGAACTAATTGAATTTTTTGCAATTAATAAATTGAAATGATAGTAACAATGTGAATTATGTGATAAATCCTGGAGGATATGCTAAGGAGTTGTGTCATTAAGTTTGAGGAGAGCTGGGATAGACACCTCCCACTGGCAGAATTTGCATACAACAATAGCTACCAAGCTAGCATTTAAATGGCTCCGTATGAAGTACTGTATGGGAGGAAATGTAGAACCCCAGTGTGTTGGACTGAATTGGGCGAAGATAAGCTGGTAGGACTAGACCCAGCGAAACAGACTGAGGAGAAAGTGAAGATAATCAAAGCTAACCTGAAGGTTGCCTCAGATAGACAAAAATCATATGCCGACTTGAAGAGAAAAGAGATAGAGTATGCAATTGGCGATAAAGTGTTTCTCAAAGTCTCACCGTGGAAGAAAGTACTGAGGTTTGGAAGGAAGGGTAAGTTAAGCCCTAGGTTCTTTGGCCCATATGAAGTCATTGAACGTATGGGACCAGTGGCCTATCGGCTAGCTTTACCACTAGAACTGGATAAAATTCATAATGTATTCCATGTTTCCATGCTGAGAAGATATCGCTTAGACCCTTCACATGTCATTTCCATGGAAGAAATTGAAATCCAACTGGACTTGACATACACAGAAGAACCTATACAAATCCTAGCTCGAGAAGTGAAGGAACTGAGAAATAAACAAATTCCACTGGTGAAAGTTCTTTGGAGGCATCACAACACTGGAGAGGAAACTTGGGAAAGTGAAGAGATAATGAGGCAACAGTTCCCTCAACTGTTTGCATCAAGTAAATTTTGAGGAAGAAATTTTTATTAGAGGGGAAGAGTTGTAACATTCTCATTTTAGCTAATCCGTACAGTCTATTGTTCCGGTGACCAGTGTCGGTCCGGACAGCTAGAACGTTTGGAAAAATATTTAAACTAAAGTGAGGAATCAAAAATTAACTCAAATATTAATAACAAAAAAAATTTAGGAAAAATTATAAAATAATTTTTGGGACTCCAGAGAAGGGTCATTGAGGTTCTTATGGCATTATAATGCCAAGAAAATACTTAGAAAAATTTTTTAATCGGTACAGACAATTTTAGCCCGTTAAGCCAAATGGAGGGCATTTTGGTCATTTCGTCTTCAAAGATGATTTTTGGGCCAACTTGTCCAGTTAGATAAATAATTTATATAACATAAAATATAAATAAATATTATCAAAAAATTTAATTGCAATTAAATAGATAAGAAATGGAGAGAAAATGAAAAAAAAAAATGAATTTATGACATCATCATGATGTCATTAAAACTCACCCAACCAACCCAATCTTGACACATGGCATAACCATATATAAAAGAGGCCAAATGGGCTGGAAAACAAAAAAAAAAATCAGAACCACTTCTTTCTCTTTCCTTCATGCCGTCACCCATGCTCCCATAACCCTCCATGAACAAGCTTTTTCAAGCTTGATTTTCCCTAGCTTTCTTCCACCAAAAACCCTAATTGTCAACACAAAAACTTGCTCTTACACCTTGGTGATTCTTTTGGGAGCAAAAAGAAGAGGAAAACAAGAGCTTTAGCAAGTGGGAAAATCTCACTCCTTTGAGGTTAGTGACCTAACCTAAATTTTACTTTGAATACATGTTTGAGGACTTGAATGAGTGTAAATTTCAAAGGAAATTTGTTAAAAACCACTTGTATGCTATCCCATATTTTTTGGCAGCCATGGTTAGGGTTTGATTGTATTGAGTTTAATAAAGTCAAAAGACCATCATGGCAGACCACAATATGTACACACTAAGTGGATTGATGAAATGCAAGTTAAATGCATGATTTGAGATATTAGGGTTAGGGTTTGGGTATAAAATGGAGACTTTGATCATGTGATGATGAAAGTGAGTTTTAATAGTCAATTAGTGACCATTTGGTTATGGGTAAACAAGAAATGAAGTGATTTGATTAGTGGGAATTACAGTTGGTGTGGCTGCCCATGGTGACCTGCAGAATTGGACATGAGTCCAGTAGGTTTGGGCAGCCATAACTTGAATTGTAGAGGTTCAATTAGTGCAAGGCCAATTTGACATGAAACTAGACACATAATGGCACAACTTTGGTAAAGAAACTATGCCCATAAAACCAAACCAAGTGGACCAAAAGCTTGCCTTAATCCGGGTCACCTGCAGTCTATTTCTGCAGAATGACCAAATGAATAGTGATTGTTCATTTAGCCATAACTCAATGTAGAAAGGTCCAATTGACTTGAAATTTTACCAAAAATAATCTGAGATATAGACCAACAACTTTCATGAAGAAACCTAACCCACATTATGACCATAACCTATCCAACAAGTGAGTTGTAGTCACTGTTTACTGCACTGTAGATATAGTCAGTTCAGAAAAATTTCAATCCAACCAGTTGTGGTTTTTGGACCATAACTTGAGCTAAAAAACTCCAAATGGAGTGATTCAAAAAAGGAAATTCAACTAGAAAAAATAAGGAAAAACTTTCATGTTGATCATTTTGCCAAATTCCCACTGCAAAAATAACAAATGGAACAGTAAAAATGAAGCATGAAAACTAAAAATTCTGCTTAATTAACATTAAGCTTATAAATGGTATTGGCAACCAATACCAATAAATTTTAAATCCAAAATGTGGTATGTTGGGAGTATTAAAACCAATGTACCTATTGTCTATGCAAAAGCCAACATTTTGATTGACTAATGAAGTGAATACTAACACCAAAACTTGAAATTCAAAAATTATAAAACTCAAAAGTGTAAAATACCCTAGTATACCTAACAAGATTTGGTTTGGATAGCTTGGCATGCCAATAGGATTCTGTTAGCAGTACTGCATATGGCTTCATTCCATTCTGTGTTTCATGGCTTTCCCATGCCATTCTGTGAAATAATAGCCTTTGACTATGTTGTTTGAGTTGATATACTTGGGTTTTAACCCTGATAATTGTTATAACTTATTAGCTGTTCTGTTGCACACCGAGAGACACAATGTGACCGATGGTGTGATGGTCCGAGGTACTTAGTACCCAGTGCCAGTTTACCCGTTTATCCAGTCCAGTCAACTAGTATGGGTTACTCGGGCAATAATAATAAACCTTACTAAATTTTAAGTGAATAATACAGCAAATAATACTAGAAATCAAGTCTACCCAAAAATGAAATCATACATTCTGCATAATTATTTTATTTTATTTTATTTTATTTTATATTATCACCACTAAGCAGAATTGCTTAGCGCGTCGCTTTTGCCACGCGCAGATACTGGAGACCTAGCTGGGGAGCCCAGTAGACATCAGACGGGGTGAGTCTTCAGAGCTGCATCCGGGGTCCGGAGTCACCTCACATCTGCACTGCATATGGTAGGACATTAGGACTATAGGGGGCCCTTTTGTATTTTAGCATTTTGTATTAGTTTGGATTGTAACTATAAATTCCTGTAATTATGTATTAATGTAAATATATGAAATTTCATATTATTGAGGTTTTCTGCATTATGTATGTTGAAAAATGAAATGTTGAGACTTTGAGATTGACTTAAATGTGTATAATGGAGTTTGGATTTGGAAATTATTTTAGAAGTGTTTTTAAACAGGTTCAGAAGAACTGTTTTTCCAATTTACAACCGATACTCTGTCGAATTTTTTATAAAATTTGCGGATAAATTCATATTTATCAAAATTGAAAATAAATGAATTATAAAAGGACAAATTATAATAGAAACATAAATTGGTGCTCCGGTACACTGAGTGGCATAACTTGCTCGGCTACACTGTAGACGGGTAAAGGGTGTCACAGTCATCCTCCAAGGCATTGCTTTTGTCAGTATCAAATCCTTTTGGTTATGTTGCTGCTGAATTGCTACTTTTGTTCATCTCAGACAAGCCTTCAATTTTGTCATCCTCCAGCACATGGGAAGACAAAGACGAAACCATATTTGCTGATACAATTTCAGGCACAACTTCACCAACCTGAGAAACATCCATTTCATTGTTCTTATCACTTTTAGGCCGTTTTGATTCTGCTGGTACTACTAAGCTGCAATGCAGGTAAGTCAACAGCCTTGTCTTCCTCAGTTGCCAAAGATGATGATGGCATATTTTCAAATGTACATTCAAGCACACATGAACCGACCTCAGATATACCCATATGATAACAATTTTCAGCTTCAGATCCTTTTGATTCCTCTAGTATACCCATCTCAGAAGTGCTCTTCATCTTTTTCTCTTCTCTAGCCAAGGACATTGAAGGTAAAACCATGTTAGCTGCTGTAATCAATGGCTGAACAATATCACTGGATACTTCCATTTGATGAATATTGAAAGCCCTTGATTCTTTTGGTGTTATTGAGCTGACAGATAAATGCTGCTCAGAAATCCAATTATCAATGGAAATGAAGACAAAACCATTTTTTCTGATGAATTTCTGGCAAAATCCCACCAACTTGATAGACATCCGCCTGACTACCCATTTATGCTTCAGATCCTTGTGGTTCCCTTTGTGCTAGGGAGTTGCCAGCTAGACCTTTCTCACACGCATCAACTTTTTCTTCCTCTACTGCCAAGGAAGACGGACGACTATTTTTCGAAATATTTCGCAATACACCCCCACCAAACTGCCAAGCCTCCATTCGATGAGTGTCCTCAATATCAGTAGATTTCTCAACAATATCATTTGGCATTGATGTGAGTGCTTCAGACAAGTTTGCTCCAGCACCGCAACCAGCAACATATTCACCCTTACTACTACCAACCTCTGGCTGTACCTCAGCTCCATAATCATCTTTCCCTATATTTAAAGATTCAGAAATGGTAAATTCTGGCAAAGATATCTGTTCTTCCACATTGCAAACCTCAACGTGACCACCCTCGATGCTTCCAAGAGACAGTTGCATTCCACTAGTGTCTTCAAGAATGTCCTGTATATTGTAAGATGTAGCAATAAAATTTTTTGGAGGCAGCTCTTGCACGTCAAAGGGGTCAACTTCCATATTCCAAACCCCACTACTCTTAATAGCCAGCAGCTGTTGCATCCCACCATGATCTTTTGGAATAACCTCAACGTAATTACATTCAGAAGTGACTGACTGTAAAGGTTCTGACATATTATCCCTTTTATCTTCAATTTGGCGGGATAGATCTTCTAATTTATCATGGTCAGAAGAAGTCTAGCACAATGTATCATTATTACAACTAGAAGTTACATCACAATGTGGGAGATCAGCTCCAAGATTGTTAGCCTTTACAGAAGCTTCTGGACATTCAACAACAGTTTCACTTGTGAAAGCTGCAGCTTTATCTTTTGTAGGATGTCTGTCAGACCTGCTAGTAAAACCTTCAACCAAATCAAAATCACTCAAATTTTCTTGACTTCCAGAGATAGACCTAGGCACTGGAGGATGATCAGCCAAAGCATTAGGTATTCTGAAAGTTGTGAAGCTTTTGATGCTTCTAATGTCAAGAGCACAAAGTTCTGGAGATTCTTTAGAAGAAGGCTCTATTTCATCTTTAGAATCATTTAGAGTCGTGTCAGGCAATTTCACATTGTTTGAAAGGTAGAAACTTGCAGAAATTGATGCAGACTCCGTAGGACGATCAACACCACTATATGCAATTTGTTGAAATGCTTCCAGTATCTTCTGAAGATGGCTCTATAATGTTTCCAGATGCAGTCTTGGCCAGAACAGGAATGCCTCTGGCATCTAGTGAATCTTGCAAAGAGGATTCTATAATGTTTCCAGACGCAGTCTTAGCCAGCACAAGAATGCTTCTGGCAACAAAATCTGGGCCAGGACTGGCAGGCATTTGTGTGCTGACACCAGAATGACAACTTACACCATCAGGATTTGCAGAAATTATAGGGTTTTCCACTCCAATTACAGGTGTAGGTGATGCTTTTGCTGAAAGCTCCATTTTCTTCATTGAATTATTATCACAAGGCTCCATTGTAGTAGGTAGAGTAACTCTGGGAAAATCACCAGCATTAGCAGCTATCTCAGAAACCTTGGGATGCTCAAGGCTGATAACATCAAGGAGGGAAGATGTTGGTAACTCTCTTGAAGATGGGGCCAACTCACCCGGTGTCACCTAAAAGGCTCTTCTGGGCCTTGAGATGCTAGTTTTGAATCAATCTCATTCTTAGAGGACCCTGGACTAGGACCTAGGAGTCCAGGAGCAGGTCTACAAGGAACAATCTCCTTCACGCCCACACTAACTGGAACTGTACAACTGACCTCCATATTGACCCCTGCATTTGAGTTTTTATAAGAAGCCTATCTTGAATCTGCTACATTTCCAGCAGAACCATCATGTTTGGGAATAGGACGCTTACCCAAAGCAGATGCGTGGTCCTCTTCCATCATGACACCAACCCCAGAGTCAGACTGTCTAGAACTGTCAACAGATATCCCTAAAGCAGTAGTTTCTGTATCCAAAGTTGGCACAGTTGAAGCTAACTTTTCTTCTGAGCTTTGGCTTTTTGGAACCTCCTCATGAGTCTTATTTACTACAGGTACAATTGGTCAAGTTCTCCATTCATTCCTAGAATACTCACCAATTTTCCTTTTTCACGAGCAAGTCTCAGAGAAAATGTCACACCTTACCTCTCTGTAAGGCATAACATGATCCCGTAGAATACCTAATGAACTACCGAACTTCACCTACCGATAACTCATTAAGTACCCTACAAGGGATTTTAAAACAATTTTCTTATTTTTGATAAGTGGTGAGCATTTTCTAATAGGCATTTAAAACATTTAGTTAAAATTAAAACTAGTTAATATTTTTGGTTCATTTTAGTTTTCCGCAAATTCTATAGAAATTTTGACAGAGTTTCCTCTGTATTTTGAGAAAACCGTTCTTCAAATACCTGTAAAAAGCACTTCTAAAAGTTTTTCTCAACCACTACTTCGGTTTCACAATCAAACTCAATCAATTTCTCAAAATTCACAAGTTCAATAGTTCTCAAAATACTGTCAATCAATATCATACATATTTCATTAAAAACAAAAAAATTTATACACAACCTTACAAATTTATATCAAAAGAAACACAAACTAAACTTTATTACAAACTTCATACAAATTTGTGTACAAGCTGCTCAAGACCCATTTTTACATGTCCATACATTTATGTGCAATATATACATCAAAAGAAGTATTTACAGTTAGGGTATAAATTATACCCGAAGACTTCAAAGCAGAACGATCCTCAATTCTCAGCAACTCAGTCTGTTGCTCCTCTAGTCTCTGTATCTGCGACAGCAATAAAAGCTATCGCTGAGTACTAGGACTCAGTGGTGCACAATATACTAAAATAATCTTTATGCAAAACTTAAAGCACATTCATTCAAAAATTTGGCTAAACATGAAAATTAAATACAATAATGCATTGTAAGATTTTACATGTAAACCAAATTCATTTCAAAGTATCAAAACACATTTCATAAAACCCACAGTTAGATCACGCCATTCGAAACAAATAGAATCTCAATAGCCAGAGGCTAAAGAGAAATCACATGAATCTCAATAGCCAGAGGCTAAAGAGAAATCATATCACAGGCTAGCTAGCTCAAATATATGGATATCCATTCACATCCTCTTCTACTGGCACACCTCAACACTTCTCCAGAGAAGGAATCAAAATTCGAATCTAATTACCCCCACTAGTCGTGCTAGTGAGGTGTTCAAATATATGGTCATGACACTGTGGTTTCAAAACTTATCTTAACAATTTGCTAAACATTGTCATTTCAAATATACACAATAACTTTCACAATTTAAATCAAACATCATAAAAATGCTATAATCCAATATTTCACATTATTCAAAACATTATGCAAGAGATGATTATAAAAGTATATGTTGTGCACAAACCTCAAACGAGTCGCCTGTTGGCCTTGACTCGACTCCTCGGGTTCTGTCCTGGTATTTTTTTCCACTGAAACACGAAATTTTCCAATGTTTCAGTACTAAAACTTAAAATAAATCCAAAATAAACTTAACTTCACATTTACCTAGCTCTAACGTGTTAAATTCGACGTTCTCGAAATTTTTGTGTTTCGGGTTACTATTCACTGCACTATTCAAGTCAAATTATTGACTTTCTAAGGCTTAATAGGTATGGGAACTCCAACTTCACCCACATACCACATTTTGGTCACCAAACTTGTTGGTTTTGGTCATTTGTTTAAAGCTTAGGTCATTTTGGCAAAATTGCCAATTTTCGATTTTGGTTCTCCGAAGTTGCACTGTTTCATTGGTCGGTCTACTGTTGGAATTTGATGAAACTTCCTTCATAGAAAATGTTCCTTATTGTCTTAAGTGTATTCTCATTTTTGGATCACCTCAATCGGAGTTTTGTAGCTCAAGTTATGGCCAAAATAAGTTTACTGTTCACGTGCACTATTCATACTGCATTTTTGGGTTCTGGCAGATTTTGGACCAACTTTGGTCAGTAATTTGATTACGTTAAATTCATAATTTGGTCTAACTTTCTTCATATGAAATGTTCTACTATGTCTTAGGTTTCCATCGGTTCAAGAATCGCCTAAATCTGAGTTTTCTAGAGGGAGTTATAGCCATCCAAACATTGCTGCTCAAATAGAAATTCTGGAAATCTCAGTACAGTAAATTTCACTTTGCTCAATGATTTGATTAGGTTAATGACATAATTTGGATTGGTGTCCCTCATGAAAGTTTTAGATCTATATCTTATCTAATTACGGTTAAAATTTCAGATCAATTTGATCTACCTAGCTCGAGTTATGACCAAATGAACAGTTACTGTTCATTTGGTCGATTTGAGGGGCAGCCTGCTATCAATTCACTTTGGTCAATTGTTTCACCAAGTTTTGGTCAGTTTTTGGCCATGGTTCCTCAATGAAAATTGTGCTCTTTTATGTCTATTTTCATCTCCAATTGGTGGCATATCCATTAGGCTTGTAAAATTTGAGTTTTGGTCCTTCAGTAGGTTTGGTCATGTCACAAAGCAGATGACCATTGACCTACGAATTTGGCTTAATTTTCTACCATTCCCACACAACTTATTTGGTCATAATTGACCATTATTTCACTTCAAAATAGGTCCAACATGCCATTTATGCATTTCTCTAAATTTTGCCTCAAAACCCTAAGTCCAAAACCCTAATCTCACTACTTTGTTACCATTAACAATTTCAATGCCTATATACATGCTTCTTTAACTCTATCAAGCTCATATACACCTTAAAGTCCATCAAATTCATGCACACACATCAAAACCCTAGCTAGATGAGTTTTGCTTTAATCCTCCAACAATTAATTTATTTTCATTTTAAGCATAATTCTAAGTTAATTGAACTATAAACACAATTAATTCAACTAGAATTTCAAGTTTAGCTTACTAACCTTTCTTTGAATTTTCAATCTTCAAATCTTTCACTTTCTCTCAATTCTTCTCCTTCTAATCTTCCTTTCAAGACTTGCTTATAATTTTTCTTCAAGAAAATTAAAGGATTTATGGTGGAATTAGTGTTTAGAAAGCTTAAAAATAAGCTTTCATGGAGGAAAATTTGAGAGAGAGAACTTGGTAGAGAGGGAGACGGCAACGGAAGGGAAGAAGGCCAAAATGACTTTTTTTTTTCTTTTAATTTATTAGTTTCATATGTATTTTCACTTAATTGACTTGGTCAATTATGGTAGGAAAATTAAAAATCAATTGTGACATCATTTTGATGTCATAAAGTAATGTAATTAGCTTTTTCTTTTTTTTTTTTTCATTTATCTATTAGTTCTTTAATTTAATTCCCGATTCCGAAATTTTCTTTTCTCCGATTTTATTTGACAGTTAGGTCAGGAGTCAGCTCTCGGGGTCAATTGACCAAATTGCCCCTCGCCGGTTCATCCCGGTTTGCAAATAATCCAATATTTCTTCCGGCTCTCGACCTAATTATTTGACCGGCTTAATGATTCTTTTCGTGATTTTCTCTTTTCCACTGTGTTCATAAGGGTCCTAAGGACCGCAGCGTCACTTTTTACGGTTCGAAATTTGAGTTTAAAATGACTTCGCAGTCGTTCCCGAGGAGGTCACTCATCGTTGTGACTCTCGGCTCGTTTAACCTCTTATGTTCTGTTTTTCTTATTTATAGTTCACTAATTAAATATTACTAATTATTTGTGTTTATGGGTTCTCAAGTTGTCTTAGGTGTGGCTCTAATCCCAATAATTATCCGGACCGACACCGGTCAACCGAATAAATGAAATATACTAGGCTATGCAACGGGGTGTTACAATTCTCCCCCCCTTAAATAAATTTCGTCTCGAAATTTTTACCTGGTATCAATCTCTGAACAGCTGTGGGTGTTGTCTCCTCATGTCCTCCTCTCGTTCCCAAGTAGCTTCTTGGCCCGAATGATGGTTCCACAACACTTTTACCAATGGTATCTGCTTGTTTCGTAGCTGCTTCACCTCATAAGCCAGAATTTGTATGGGCTCTTCTTCATATGTGAGGTCTGGATTCACTTCAATTTCTTCTACTGATAGTACATGAGATGGGTCTGATCGATACCTCCTCAACATCGATACATGGAAGACATTATGTATCTTTTCCAACTCTGGAGGCAGTGCCAACCGATATGCCAAAGGACCCACTCTTTCTAGAACCTCATATGGCCCGATAAAACGAGGACTTAGTTTCCCCTTCCTGCCGAATCTCATAATCCTCTTCCAAGGAGAAACTTTGAGGAAAACTTTGTCACCCACTGCATACTGAATATCTCTTCTCTTCAGATCAATGTAGGACTTCTGACGGTCTGATGCAGTCTTAAGTCGACCTCTGATCACCCTGATCTTCTCCTCAGTCTGCTGAACAATTTCGGGTCCAATCATCTTTCTTTCACCCACGTCATCCCAACACAACGGGGTTCTACATTTTCTGCCATACAAAGCTTCATATGGAGGCATCCCAATGCTTGATTGGTAGCTGTTGTTATAAGCAAACTCAATCAAAGGCAAGTGTGTATCCCAACTACCCTCAAACTCAATCACACAAGCCCGTAGCATGTCCTCCAATATCTGAATTACTCTCTCAGACTGGCCATCTGTCTGTGGGTGGAATGCAGTACTGAAGTTCAATCTAGTTCCTAGGGCTCTCTGAAGACTACCCCAGAATCTAGAAGTGAACCTAGGATCTCTGTCTGATATGATAGATACTGGCACTCCATGTAGTCTCACAATCTCATCAATGTATAACTTGGCCAATCTTTCTAAACTGTAGTCCATCCGAACTGGCAGAAAATGAGCAGACTTAGTTAGTCTGTCAACAATGACCCAAACTGCATCATGACTCTTCTGTGTCCTCGGAAGTCCCATTACAAAATCCATCGTTATTCTTTCCCATTTCCATTATGGTACTGGTAGTGGATGTAACAATTCAGCGGGTACTTGATGCTCTGCCTTTACTTGCTGACAAGTTAGGCATTTGGATACAAACTCTGCCACATCTCTTTTCATACCCATCCACCAGTAATGCTCCTTTAGCCCTCTATATATTTTTGTGCCACCAGGGTGCATGGCAAAAAGAGACTCATGTGCTTCCTTCAAAATAATCTACCTCAAATCAACATCATTAGGAACACATATTCTGCCCTGGTGTAGCAATAGACCATCATCTCTGATTGAGAATTCTGGTTTCTTACCCTGTCGGACTTCTTCCATCAACTTCTGATACTTCTGATCATTCTGAGCAGCCATTCTTATCTGATCAATCAACACTGGCTGTACATGCCATGCAACTGCTGTCTGCCCCTCATCATTAATCTCTAAACTGGCATGTAATGATCTCAACTCATGTACCAAAGACAAAGGAGTAACTCAGAACTTGCCATAGTCTTGCGACTTAAGGCGCACCACAACATTAGCTTTCTCGGCCGATAGTCAATCGATACCATAGTATTTTATCAACTCTAACCATCTCCTCTGTCTCAAATTCAGCTCTTTTTGGGTGCCCAAATACTTCAAACTCTTATGATCTGTGTAGATGTAGCACTTCTCCCCATACAAATAATGTCTCCAGATCTTAAGAGCAAACACAATGGCTGCAAGCTCCAAATCATGTGTCAGATAATTCCTCTCATGCGGTTTTAGCTGGCGTGATGCATAGGCAATGACATTTCGATCTTGCATCAACACACAACCTAACCCATTGTGAGAAGCATCGCTATAAATTGTATACTCTTTACCCGGAGTAGGTAAAGTCGACTGAGCCTCACAAACATCTTTTCAACTCATCAAAACTTTGGCTGGCATTTGTCCGCCCACCGAAATTTCACATCTTTTCTAAGCTTGGTCAATGGAGATTCCAACATGGATAACCCTTTCACAAATCGACGGTAGTATCCAGCTAAACCCAGAAAACTACGAATTTCTGTGACATTTCTGGGTGGCCTCCAATTAAGGACAACTTCAATCTTACTTGGATCTACCTTGATACCCTCTTCTGATACTACATGACCTAAGAAAGATATTTCCTTCAACCAAAATTCACACTTCGACAATTTTGCATATAGTCGCTTTCTCCTCAAAATCTGCAGATAATCCGCATATGTCTATCATGCTCTTCTACATTCCTCGAATAGACCAATATATCATCTATGAATACCACAACAAACTGGTCGAGATATGGTCTGAAAATAGTGTTCATCAGATCCATAAAAGCAGCCGAAGCATTAGTTAACCCGAATGGCATGACTAGGAATTCATAATGGCCATAGCGGGTTCTCAAGGCGCTTTAGGAATACTTTGTTCTTGTACTTTCACCGATAATAACTCGATCTCGTGTCAATTTTGGAGAACATACCGCACTTCAACCGATCAAACAAGTCATCAATGTGGGGCAATGGATATCTATTCTTTATCGCCACCTTATTCAATCGCTTTAATCAATGCATAACCGGAGAGTGCGATCCTTCTTCTTTACGAACAACACTGGCGCTCCCCAAGGTGACACACTAGGGCGGATAAAGCACTTGTCAAGCAATTCTTGCAACTGCACTTTCAACTCTTTCAATCTCGCAGTGCCATTCGATATGGCGTTATGGAGATTGGGTCCACACCCGGCATAACATCAATCTCAAACTACACCTCTCTTTCTGGAGGTAATCCTGGAAATTCATCAGGAAACACATCCGACAAGTCACATACAGTAGGGATGTCCCTTAGTGCCGACTCCCCACCGGGTGTCTATCACATGTGCCAAGTATGCTTCACACCCTTTCTCGATCATCCTTCCGGCTAGTGCAATTAAATGATGTTTGATGGCGATAAATGCCTCTCCGTGTATTACCACATCACCGTATAAAGGGAGACCAAAAGTGATCGTCTTCGCCATACCAATCATGGCGTGATGCCAGCTAACCAATCCATGCCCAAGATGATATCATACTCTCTGAAGGGCATTTCAATCAAGTCGACAGAAAACATGTCCTTGGATCACCAAAGGACAGTCTCTATAAATTCTGTTGACGGACCTCTTGTCCTAAAGGACTAGTTACTAGCACTTCAAAACCCATTTGCACACATGGAACAAAGAAGTGAACCGACTATGCTAGCACTAACATATGAATGGGTTGAACCGGATCAAAGAATACAAATACATCTTGACAAGAGATAGAGAATGTACCACTACCACATCGAAGTCTCACTTCTTCTCATTGTTTCATTGCGTAGATTCTGTTGAAGCACTTCCTTGTCGATTGACCAACTATGCCCCGATCGCTCAAGTAGTGCCTCTACCTCTACCTCTTCCTCTGCCAAATGACTGTGAACTTCTGGGAGCAGGACTCTGAATAGATCCCTCGGCAGTAGTAGGAGCTGGGCTATATCTCGGAGCACTAGTACAGTCTTTAGCTATATGGCCCTTGCCTCCACAGTTAAAACAGGCTCCAGTGGCCCAATAGCATTCCCCCCCCATGAATCTTGCCACAAGTCTCACAGGCGGGCGTAATGTGAACCCTCGCTGATCACGACTGCACTAGGGTCTCACTGTAAAATCTACCTCTACCAAACCTTCCACCTCGACCCCTGCTGGGTCCACTAAACTTCTTTTTCTTTCCAGAGGTAGCACCGTAACTCGCTCAACTGATTTTTCCCCCTTGTCTTTTTCTAATTTCTCGACTTTTTCCTTCACTGGGTTTGCTTCTGCTTCAACTCTCTCCAGTTCAAGTGCTTGAGACATAAGTTATGAGAAGTTGCTGTGTGAAAATCCCACAACTTGCATCCTTATGCTGGGCTTCAAACCCGTCTCAAATCTCTTGCATCTTGCTTTACTGGTAGTAAGGAGACTCTCCACATAGTGACTCAGGTGGGAGAACTCCCTCTCATACTCTGCCACTGATCGATTTCCTTGTTTCAAACTCAAAAATTCTTGCAATTTCTGATCAACATATGCGTTTGGGATGTATTTCTGTCTGAACTCTCTGATAAAGTCATCCCAGGTTAGCACTGGTGGTTCTGCCAAGCTGTGGGGGATGGTCTTCCACCAATCATATGCATCCCCTTGCAGTAGCGACACAGAATATTCGAACTTCAACTCATCTGGGCAGTGCAATTTCTTAAACACTGGCCCATTCTTTCAAGCCATTGCTCGCCTCTAAAGGGTCCATCAGTACTTTAAATTCTGCAGCCCCATCCTTCAATAATTTATCATACTGTCTGGCTGGAGGCAGTGGTTGTGTCACAGGTGGTTGGGGTGGAGCTTGAGCAGGCATACCCCCAGCCATTTGCTGAAACATCGCAGCCATCTGCTGTGCGAATTGTGCAGGAAACTGCGGCATTTGTGGGGCTGGTGTCACGACCCATCGACATTCGGTAAAGTCGGGCTTCTCCTTGTGCCTCAGCTTCAACAAATCGCTGATCGAGCGATCCCCTTCTTCCATTTCAGTCTGAAGTTAGGGTATCTCCTGAACAAGTAACACATTGAGATTTCCCTCCGTTAGTTCATATTCATGATGTAATGCACTGTATGTAACAATTATGGACATTGAGCAGTTGTACTTAACAAGAAAGACACAAATTTATATGTTAAAACATACTTCGAAAATTTGCTCTGATACCACTAAAACATGTCACACCTTACCCCTCTGTAAGGCATAACATGATCCCGTAGAATACCTAATGAACTACCGAACTTCACCTACCGATAACTCATTAAGTACCCTACAAGGGATCTTAAAACAATTTTCTTATTTTTGATAAGTGGTGAGCATTTTCTAATAGGCATTTAAAACATTTAGTTAAAATTAAAACTAGTTAATATTTTTGGTCCATTTTAGTTTTCCGCAAATTCTATAGAAATTTTGACAGAGTTTCCTCTGTATTTTGAGAAAACCATTTTTCAAATACCTGTAAAAAGCACTTCTAAAAGTTTTTCTCAACCACTACTTCGGTTTCACAATCAAACTCAATCAATTTCTCAAAATTCACAAGTTCAATAGTTCTCAAAATACTGTCAATCAATATCATACATATTTCATTAAAAACAAAAAAATTTATACACAACCTTACAAATTTATATCAAAAGAAACACAAACTAAACTTTATTACAAACTTCATACAAATTTGTGTACAAGCTGCTCAAGACCCATTTTTACATGTCCATACATTTATGTGCAATATATACATCAAAAGAAGTATTTACAGTTAGGGTATAAATTATACCCGAAGACTTCAAAGCAGAACGATCCTCAATTCTCAAGACTCATCTGCTGCTCCTCTAGTCTCAGATCTGCGGCAAAGAATAAAGCTATCACGAGTACTAGGACTCAGTGGTGCACAATATACTAAAATAATCTTTATGCAAAACTTAAAGCACATTCATTCAAAAATTTGGCTAAACATGAAAATTAAATACAATAATGCATTGTAACATTTTACATGTAAACCAAATTCATTTCAAAGTATCAAAACACATTTCATAAAACCCACAGTTAGATCACGCCATTCGAAACAAATAGAATCTCAATAGCCAGAGGCTAAAGAGAAATCACATGAATCTCAATAGCCAGAGGCTAAAGAGAAATCATAGCACAGGCTAGCTAGCTCAAATATATGGATATCCATTCACATCCTCTTCTACTGGCACACCTCAACACTTCTCCAGAGAAGGAATCAAAATTCGAAACTAATTACCCCCACTAGTCGTGCTAGTGAGGTGTTCAAATATATGGTCATGACACTGTGGTTTCAAAACTTATCTTAATAATTTGCTAAACATTGTCATTTCAAATATACACAATAACTTTCACAATTTAAATCAAACATCATAAAAATGCTATAATCCAATATTTCACATTATTCAAAACATTATGCAAAAGATGATTATAAAAGTATATGTTGTGCACAAACCTCAAACGAGTCGCCTATTGGCCTTGACTCGACTCCTCGGGTTCTGTCCCGGTATTTTTTTCCACTGAAACATGAAATTTTCCAATGTTTCAGTACTAAAACTTAAAATAAATCCAAAATAAACTTAACTTCACATTTACCTAGCTCTAACGTGTTAAATTCGACGTTCTCGAAATTTTTGTGTTTCGGGTTACTATTCACTGCACTATTCAAGTCAAATTATTGACTTTCTAAGGCTTAATAGGTATGGGAACTCCAACTTCACCCACATACCACATTTTGGTCACCAAACTTGTTGGTTTTGGTCATTTGTTTAAAGCTTAGGTCATTTTGGCAAAATTGCCAATTTTCGGTTTTGGTTCTCCGAAGTTGCACTGTTTCATTGGTCAGTCTACTGTTGGAATTTGACGAAACTTCCTTCATAGAAAATGTTCCTTATTGTCTTAAGTGTATTCTCATTTTTGGATCACCTTAATCGGAGTTTTGTAGCTCAAGTTATGGCCAAAATAAGTTTACTGTTCACGTGCCTTTATTCATCTTGCATTTTTGGGTTACGCGATTTTGGTCCAATTTTGGTCAGTAATTTGATTAAGTTAAGTTCATAATTTGGTCTAACTTTCTTCATATGAAATGTTCTACTATGTCTTAGGTTTCCATCGGTTCAAGAATCGCCTAAATCCGAGTTTTCTAGAGGGAGTTATAGCCATCCAAACATTGCTGCTCAAATGGAAATTCTGGAAATCTCAGTACAGTAAATTTCACTTTGCTCAATGATTTGATTATGTTAATGACATAATTTGGATTGGTGTCCTTCATGAAAGTTTTAGATCTATATCTTATCTAATTACGGTTAAAATTTCAGATCAATTTGATCTACCTAGCTCGAGTTACTGTTCATTTGGTCAGTTTGGTGCAGGGGCAGCCTGCTATCAATTCACTTTGGTCAATTGTTTCACCAAGTTTTGGTCAGTTTTTGGCCATGGTTCCTTAATGAAAATTGTGCTCTTTTATGTCTATTTTCATCTCCAATTGGTGGCATATCCATTAGGCTTGTAAAATTTGAGTTTTGGTCCTTCAAAGTAGGTTTGGTCATGCTGCCAGTAGCATGACCATTGACCTACGAATTTGGCTTAATTTTCTACCATTCCCACACAACTTATTTGGTCATAATTGACCATTATTTCACTTCAAAATAGGTCCAACATGCCATTTATGCATTTCTCTAAATTTTGCCTCAAAACTCTAAGTCCAAATCCCTAATCTCACTACTTTGTTACCATTAACAATTTCAATGCCTATATACATGCTTCTTTAACTCTATCAAGCTCATATACACCTTAAAGTCCATCAAATTCATGCACACACATCAAAACCCTAGCTAGATGAGTTTTGCTTTAATCCTCCAACAATTAATTTATTTTCATTTTAAGCATAATTCTAAGTTAATTGAACTATAAACACAATTAATTCAACTAGAATTTCAAGTTTAGCTTACTAACCTTTCTTTGAATTTTCAATCTTCAAATCTTTCACTTTCTCTCAATTCTTCTCCTTCTAATCTTCCTTTCAAGACTTGCTTATAATTTTTCTTCAAGAAAATTAAAGGATTTATGGTGGAATTAGTGTTTAGAAAGCTTAAAAATAAGCTTTCATGGAGGAAAATTTGAGAGAGAGAACTTGGTAGAGAGGGAGACGGCAATGGAAGGGAAGAAGGCCAAAATGACTTTTTTTTTCTTTTAATTTATTAGTTTCATATGTATTTTCACTTAATTGACTTGGTCAATTATGGTAGGAAAATTAAAAATCAATTGTGACATCATTTTGATGTCATAAAGTAATGTAATTAGCTTTTTCTTTTCTTTTTTTTTTCATTTATCTATTAGTTCTTTAATTTAATTCCCGATTCCGAAATTTTCTTTTCTCCGATTTTATTTGACAGTTAGGTCAGGAGTCAGCTCTCGGGGTCAATTGACCAAATTGCCCCTCGCCGGTTCATCCCGGTTTGTAAATAATCCAATAGTTCTTCCGGCTCCCTGACCTAATTATTTGACTGGCTTAACAGTTCTTTTTCGTGATTTTCTCTTTTCCACTGTGTTCATAAGGGTCCTAAGGACCGCAGCGTCACTTTTTACGGTTCGAAATTTGAGTTTAAAATGACTTCGCAGTAGTTCCCGAGGAGGTCACTCATCGTTGTGACTCTCGGCTCGTTTAACCTCTTATGTTCTGTTTTTCTTATTTATAGTTAACTAATTAAACATTACTAATTATTTGTGTTTATGGGTTCTCAAGTTGTCTTAGGTGTGGCTCTAATCCCAATAATTGTCCGGACCGACACCGGTCACCGGAATAGTGAAATCTACCAGGCTATGCAACGGGGGTGTTACAGAAAATCTCCTTCATCACACGAGCAATACAGTAATAGCAGCAGTCTGAATTCTACCAAGAGCAGGAATTCCACTAGTCTCTTTTCTTTTTGAATCTTGGCCAACTAAATCACGGGACAAATGTGCCTCCTAAAAGGTTTAGAATATCAATGTTAGTCAAATAATTAAATAAGAAAATTTAAAGGCAAAATGGAAAAAAAAACCCAAAACGTTAATGTTTTAGCCAGTTTCAAACAGTACTTACAATTATATCAGCTATATCTTCAAATATAGTCTTCAAGTCAAGCATATCCATCCTTTATCCAAACAATAATCTAAAGCTATTTGTTTGAATTTAACATTAATTATTTACCTAAAATTTAAAACAACAATGTCAATTTTTGTTTATTCAAACATAATGACATACAGCAACAACAACAAAGCCTTATCCCAAACTAGTTGGAGTTGGCTATATAGTCCCTTTTGCCATTAAGCTCTAATTGAGACCAATTCAGTATCAATATTGAAAAATTGTAAATCTTTTGATACTTCAAACATAATGACATACAAAATATTATTTTTTCCAATATTTTGAACACAATAATAAAAAGAGTGGCCCTTCTGGGTTCATAACACTATTAATAAGAACCTCGATGAAGATAATGAAGATAATAATATAAAAAATAGTAGCATACTTGGTTCAGAACATTATTAAATAAGAATATTGGTGGAAAAAATAAAAGATGATAATAGTGAAAAGTGCAAAATTAATTGGTTCATGAAAAGATATTTGATGAAATAATGGATTCATGACTCTTGGCCTTTAGGCATATGCTTTTGTGTATTAATCTATTTAAAAAAAAAACAAATTTTAAGCAGAGGATATAATTGAAAGTTCTGGCTACAATTGACACAAGCATTACAAGTTTTGGTTTCATGTCATTAGGCCTGATAGAAATATGATAACTTGAACATATACAGGTAAACAAACTGAAATACCTGACTGACATTTGCAGGTTCCTCAATATCACTCTCTTGTTTGCTCTTCAAGGAAATCACATTACTCCCTGATCTATCCCTGGATTTATTCTGTGATTATGGATTTGCTTTCAGGTCCTGACCAACCAAAGTGTCAACAGAAGGTGAAACTGGACCCTGCTTCTTTCCCCTACGCCTAGGTGCTTCAGCCCTATTTGGAGCCTTTCGACCTTGCCTTTTAACTTGCAATGATTCAGGAGGGATAGATTCGAAGGCTGGGGAGATGGAAGGATAAGATGCAGTCGGCTCAGAATTGGAAGCAATCTTCACAGCAACCTGATGAATTGATTTGCCATCAGCATCTACAGAAACAAAACGTGGTGATGACTCGGTTGGAAGGCCAACAACCAGGGATATTTTGTCCTCTAAAGCTTTGAACCACCTCTATAAAGGTTTTACTTAATACAGGTACATTTTGGGCAACGCCACCATCATTACCTTGTTCATCAAAATTAGCTTTTGCGGAGCTATTTTCAGCTGGTAACTCCTCTGTCACAGTAGCCACATCACGCATATCAGTACTCAGAATTTGTCCAGGAAATGTGCCTGCCAAAGTTTTTCCTTTTAATATCAGTAAGCAACATATTAGCCATTGATAGTAGAAGTGCATGATTTCCAATGGTATTTGCCTATGCAAATAACTTACAAATTGATCTGGCAATACCATCATTTGATGTTGACAAGCAGACTGGTTGCCGTTTTGGGTTACATCATCCAAATGCGCAGTAAATTTTTGATCCTGACCAGCTATTCTGGATGCTTGATCCTGGCTAACATCTCTTGGTTCACAATCATTACTCTTTTGGTTACTTGTCAGGACAATGGCTTTACATACTGAGTCCTCAGATTTATTCTGTGAAACTATATCAGATAAAGAAACCTGACTGACCAGAGCATTTGGAACAACAGTGATACTGGAGCTTGTTTCCTACCTCTACGCCGTGGTGTTCCTGCTTCAGTTTGTGTCTTCCGGCTTTGCCCTTTTATTTGCACAGAAGCCGAAGGGCCAGGAGGGAGGCATTCGGCAGCAGAAGTGATAGAAGAGACAGGAGGAGTTGACTTAGAATCAGAAGCAATCCCTGGTACAGACTGATGAGTGGGGTCCACTAATAACTTCTACAGCAACAGAGCCAGGTAAATTACTATGACAATGACCAACAGGAACACTAGGAACGGTTCCACTAGTGGCATAACCAATGGATTAAAAGATCTATTATGTGATTGCTCATTTGTACTCGGATCAGTAACAGCTAAATTCCCAGGAGCAGACAGTATTGACTCCTGTTTCTTACCCCTGCGTCATGGTGCCTGTACTCCACTTTGAACCTTCCGACCTCGTCCTCTTGATTGGATAGACGCAGAAGGGCCAGAAGGAATAGATTGTGATCCAGGTGTAACAACAGAAGCAGGAATAGATTGCAAGCCAGGAGAGACAACAGCAGCAGGAATAGATTTCAAGACAGGTGTGACAACAGCAGCAAGAATACATTGCGAGCCAGGTGCAACGACTGCAGCAGGTATACATTGTGAGCCAAGTGGGAGAATGACAAGGTAATAGATTGTGAGTTGGGTGTAATAGAAACTGAAGGGGTTGTGGGTTGAGGAGTAGAAGTAATCCCTATACTAGACTGAGTTGTCACTCCACTAGGACCCCCTAACTTAGAAGAACCAATTGAAGAATCAGGAGAAAAGGATTTTGATGGGATAGGCTCAATTCTTTTCTGCAAAGCCACATCCACTTTTCCATTTCCAGAAGGTGCTGGAAGTGCCACAGCAGTTGGAGATTTATCTGAAGTTGTTCTTCTTGGCCTTCCACATCCTCACTTTGATGGTGGAGTTACCTCTTTGATTTGTTGCAGCAGTGGAGGGTCCACAGATTGTGGTGGAGGGAGTGGTGGGAGGGGGGCCTGAGCTTCTGTGTTACGAATAGCTACCGAAGCCACACTAGCATCCCTTGGCACATTCATTTCTATTATTTATTCCTTTACTTTAGGGGATTCAGGAGAGTCAACCTGACACATCTTTTCAAATTCCTCTTCGATCCACTGATCTTTATAGGAGCACACCTTAAATATATAAAAAAAAAAAATAAAAATCAAAATTAGAAGAAATCACTGGGGATAAACCACACTGCATAAAACACGTGCACTGTCCATCAGAATCGAATATGATTACTGTCACGACCCAACCTATGGGCCGGACCGGCACTAGGACCTGGGCCAGCCTAAAGCCCCCGAGGCCCGTAGTAAGCCTTAACTATTCATTAACCCAACTCTAAGGCCCATTGGGCCCAAATTTCAAGAAAACAAACGGACAGAGTCCGGCCATAAAATGGACTTTCCAACGGGGAGTTTTCGACTCACCCGACCTGTAAACACGATAAACAATCCATTGGGGAGCTCAGCTCACCCTCCACTTACTCATCAACATAATAATAAATGGGAGCTCAGCTCCCTCATCCAATCCATCAAAACAGACTTAAAATATTAAGTTTACAGGTCCAACATGATAATAATATTATAGACCAAATTCAAATAATTACTGCTAACACATGCGGAAATTCTAGGAGTAATTAAAATTACACAAATATTAATAAACAACCTGCGAAGTAGAAAAGCAGGTTAACCCAGAACAAAATATCCTCCTGTGGCCTGTAAAAATTTTTGAACAGGAGTGAGCGTTCGACTCAGAGAGTAAAATATCAATTTTAACCATAATCTCTATAACTATCTAAAACTAATGCACCCTGTAGAGTGAAATGCAACATCCACATCATTTTCACATCATAACATCAAAAAGATAATTTGGAGCACTCACGCACCCCGTAGCATCAATCATAACATATGGGAGCTGATCCCCTATACAGCTCTCTTAAATCCAACCTGGTGCCAGCGAAGAACTCAAGCCGGACTTTCGCTTAATAAACCAAATCGATGGTCCCAGCGAAGAACTCAAGCCGTGACTACCCCTCGAAGGATCGGCTTCCCAGCGAAGAACTCAAGCCGTGACTACCCGTCCTATCCATAGTCCACACCACATCACACGCACGCCAACGCACGCACACTGCTCCAAATTACCACAACAACATCATGGCACTTAAACATTTATCAATGCATCATAAATCGTGCCTAGAGTTTAACTACATAAATATATGTATATAAGTGATGCATGGGCATGCTAAACATATAATAATATCGAAATTACAATTAAAATTAATATTTTACTCATAGACTTGACGATGGTCACTGAGGCGGCTGAGCGGAGGAAGAAGGCTGTCCCGGCTCACCTGACAATTATATTACAATTATTTAATACAATCTGACTCAATACAAACGAAGAAAAAGACCAATACGTCCTAAGTCGTGCCGAAAATCCGGCAGAGTCTCCCCTATACCTAGGACCTACCCAACCTGCAAAATGGCTCAAAACGCACTTCTATATTTACAATCCATATATCAACAGTTCAATCATGTCACACAGCCCCTCCTGGGCCCATCAAATCAATCACCCATCACAATACGCAAAATTTCAATTTAGTACTTATTATTGATCATTTTTGCAAAAACTGCCCAAACAAGCTCTAAAAATTATAAAACTTTGCCCCGCGGTCCTTAGCAATATTACTAAGCTATTGCAAAAAGAATCGTAATTTTCTAAGCTACCACGAATATTTTATGGATTTTTAATCCTATTTAAGCACTAGAAAATTACGAAAAAATAAGGTTCGGGTTTACCTTTGCCGATTCCGACTTCGGGGACGCACTCGGGACGTCTGACAATGGGGGGGTAGCCAAAACCTCGGTCCAATTCGGAGACTTTTCCGGTAACGGGTCTGTTTGGCCGAAAATTCACAGACCCGATCAACTGTCGAATTTCCGCGAATTGAGGATACCTACACGAAGCCCATAACACGGGGGTTAGTACATAAATTTTTCAGAATTTTCTAAGTTCATTAAATGCTCGGAAAAACACTGCGAAGTTTCGTGGGACTCACCGAAAAAAACGGTGTCGGAAAAATTCGAAATTTATGTCGCCGCGAAGCTCTCGACGAGTGGAGTGTGCTGGTAGCCTCGGTTTCTCGTGGGATTCACAATTTTCGAGAAATCTAGCCCAAAAGTCGAAATGGGCTAAAATCTTTCCGAGCAAAAATCGGACAAACCGCTTAATGGATTTCGGCGTTCTTGGTGTATATGGAAAGCTCTCGCCGAGTAGATGATTTTCGACACAAGACCCGATCCAATCGGTGGCCGGATCGGCCGGATTGGTCGGAAGAAGCGCGCGACGCGCAGGGGCGTTACGCGCGTTTTTCTGCCGTTAGGCGTACTGGCCGAGTGGCGCGCACGGCCTCATTGGGCTGGTGGCTGGCCGGCGGCTGGGGGTGGGGAGGAGAGAGAAACGAGAGAGAAAAGGGAGAGGGCCATCGCGCGCGGGAGGGAGGAGAAAAAGAGAAGAAGACCGGTCCGATTCGACCGGTCCGATCCGGTTCGGTTCGATTCGGCCGGTTCGATTCGAAATACAAAATTTTGAATTTTTACTCTGCCTCAGGACAGAAAACGAGGTCCAAAAATTCCGAAAAAATTTCATAAAACTCAGAAAAATATGTAGACTCCAAATATATTTTTAGTTTTGCCACGTGGTCTTTAAATTAATTTTTAAAAATCATCAAAGTTTATATTTTTTGGAAAATCGAACCCGATTTTTAAAATCCGAAAAATCTCAAAAAAATTTTTAAAATTTAAATAAAATTAAAATACCAAAAATGCTCATAAATTTAAAATTTTTGGGGTGTTACAATTACCTACCTCTCTTGCTCGTTTTCCCCTTCCATACTGCAGAGTATCAATGCCCCAAAGATTCCGGCCCTTCGGCTTCAACCCAACATTGGAATTAGATACTACCCCAGCCTTTGGTACTTCATATAAATTCATCACTTCATAGAATGCTTTCAAGTCATCATCTGTTACAAGGCGAGAAGTTAGGGGAGGTACAGGCTCAGTACCATCAAACCCCTGTCCCAATAGCGAACTCCTCCATATCACCTACAGAACTAGAAACTTTAGCAAGCAGATCCTACAGAAAAGTATTCAAGTCACAAATGTATGCATATTTATCCTTACCATCTCTTCTTCCTGCCTCTGTTTGTCAACTGATTCAAATACACGAGTCTCTGGCTCACTGCCACCATAGGTCAAATGTCATGAAAATTTCAACTTTCAGTAACGTCCATGGGAAATCTAGTCTAAACAACTTTCAGTAAAATTTAATTAAATTTTCATTAAATTTTGAGATTGAAATTTATTAAAAATTTAGAAAAATTTTGAATTTACTAAAAATTGAATTTAATAACTCGTATCCTTTAAAATGAATTTTAAAATTAAATTAAATTAATTCTATACTAAGTTACTTTCGATTCAATTTTATATTATTACCCAATTTAGTGATTTTAATTTTTAACAGAGCGCACTGAAATTTTATAGCACCAATTTTAAAAATTGGTTTGTCCTTGTCAGAATTGTTTGGATACAAGGATAACCTTAAGCCCGACATGTTTCCCTTAATTTCAGATCTGATTTTCAATTAAACTCGTATTCCCGCCCATCATCTCTCTCCGTCTCCTCAATCAAACTTTCTCTTTCTCACTGTAATCAAATCCAAACTAAGACCACATTATCTCTCCCCGGTTCCTGATTCTCTTGGCCGGTGACCTCTCAAATCGCAGCCTGATCTTCTACATTTATCCAAATCTAGACCATAGCGAGCCAACTCCGCCACCATGAACCATTTCCACATCTATGAAGCCATTGGCCGTGGCAAATACTCGGTAATTATTACACCGAAGCTTGCTCAAATTTTCAAATATATCAGAGCCCCAACAGTAGTCACTGATTTAATTGTTTATATTATGCTGCGGAATTTGTGCACAGGCTGTTTATAAAGGGAGAAAGAAGAAAACTATTGAGTATTTCGCTATTAAGAGTGTTGATAAGTCACAGAAGAGCAAGGTTCTACAAGAAGTAAGGCTGTGGAGATCTATTGTCTGTTTGGTGATTTGATTCCTGTTACACTCTGTGATTTCTTTTCTAATGGTGAAATTTGATGATTTACCGTTTTAATTAGCGGATTAAGTCTACATTTCAAGTTGCTGCGAGTATTCAGTGCATTGCCCCCTCCCCTTTTTGAAAGTTAAGCATCATTTTGAGCTCTAAACTGCTTACTGCTTTGTTGGGTATCATTCCCTTCTGATTAGTGATCAACATCTTACGAAGAGATAGATATTTGGAATAGGAATATATTCATATTTCAGGGGCCTAAACAGGAAAGAGTTAGTCATGCTAATGAGTACATACCTTTAGGACAAAAGTTGTGGTATGAATGAGTTTGCCGTTACCCATTTTTTCAGAATCATTCTCTGATATGATCCTGAAAAGTTATAGGATAATGAGTTTTAGCTTGGGTAGTATAAAGAAGAATGTTCCCCTTTTTTTTTTTTTTTTTTTTTTTACTCTTTCATAAATTGTTTGGAAAATTGAGCAATGAACCAAATGCATGCGTCCTCTTCTCTTAGGAAGCATGCTTTAACTGGACAATAGTTATCCTTATTTTATCTGCTGATGCACTTTTATTGTAATGAATTGCAGGTTAGGATTCTTCATTCCTTAGATCATCCAAATATTTTAAAATTTTACTCCTGGTATGGGTTACTTATCTGCTTATTTTTTGTTCACAAGTTTATTCTTAAAACTATAGTTGAAGACCTTATTCTTCTGGTCTGCTTTCTTGGTTTACTTACATCCATGGTGTGTGTACTAGGTACGAAACTTCTGCTCACTTGTGGTTAGTTTTGGAATATTGTGTTGGTGGAGATTTGATGACCTTATTACGACAGGTATCTATCAATTAATATTTGTGGAAACCTTGCATTTATTTGATAAAATTATATCATTCTTATATATATATATATATATATATATATATATATATATATATATATATAAAGTTCAATGTTATGGAACATGTCATGGTTAATTTCATTGGTAACTCTTTTAGATGTATAATTCAGAAAGTGGTCATTGCCACAAGCCACTGCATCAGTGCATCCAACACAGATGTGTTGTCCAGTACAACAACTTTTGGAAATCTTAAAATGTGATGTATATGTGAATGGATCGCAACATCGTTGTCAATCCATCTTAAGATCTGCTCCAGATTTAGACGTACAGAAATTGAGCAATGGTGTCACTGCCACACATATCTGATGAATGTTTATGATTGCACAATGATAATTTATGGTTAAATTGCAGGATGGTCAGCTACCCGAAGATTCGATTCACGATCTTGCCCGTGATTTGGTTAGAGCTTTGCAGTAAGAAAGACTGAATGGGTTTTATTCATCTATTTCATTTTCTCCTAGATGTTGCTAGTCTTATGTTTTTCAGTTTTTCTTCTGACTGACAAGGTCACTATTTTTAGGTTTCTACACTCAAAGGGAATCATTTACTGTGATCTAAAGCCATCAAACATTCTCTTAGATGAGAATGGTCGTACGAAGGTACTTAAGCTTTTTTTTTTGGCATGCATAGTTTAGTTATTGTAATGTTTTAGCTACGTTTACAAACCAGTTTTCATGTATGTTTATGCACTGCAGCTATGTGATTTTGGATTGGCAAGAAAATTGAGTGAAATATCTAAAACTCCTTCTTCCATGGTACGTTGTTATAACTGTTGCAGTATTTCACATACCGTGCACATGAAGTTTGTTTATCATGTTATTTTATGATTGTAATTGTTTACTACAGTAACTTGCTATTATATACTTCTTTAGTTACCCCAAGCAAAACGTGGAACACCCTGTTATATGGCTCCTGAACTATTTGAGGATGGAGGCATCCATTCCTATGCATCTGATTTCTGGGCCCTAGGTTGTGTACTGTATGAATGCTATGCAGGAAGGCCTCCCTTTGTGGGTAAAGAGTTCACTCAACTAGTGAAATCTATCATCTCAGATCCAACTCCTCCCCTTCCTGGCAATCCAAGCCGTCCTTTTGCCAACCTAATCAATTCTCTCCTGGTAAAAGATCCAGCTGAAAGAATACAGTGGACTGAGATTTGTGAACATGCTTTCTGGAGAACTAAATTTGCTGTAGTACCCTTACCTCCTCAGCCTGCTTTTGATAATATGATGGAACTTCATGCTAAGCCATGCCTCTCAGAACATAATGGAGACAGATCTTTACAAAACAAAACCCCTCCTAAACATCGTGAAAAGGATGCAAAAGGGACAGCAAAACCTGATGAGAATTCAATATTAGGTTCAAGAGGTCAGGAGACCCCAGTAATGGGTGTGCTGAGTGGTAGAAAAATTCAAACAAAGACATTTGGCAGAGTGGTTGAGGAGAAGCAGAGAGTTCCTTCTAGTGCTAGTAGGGGTGTTAATCTCTTAAGGCTGTCAAGAATAGCAAAATCAAACTTGCAGAGGGAGAATGAAAAGGAAAACTACAGAAGACCCATGCCTAATAGCTCTGAAAAAGATGCTGAGGTTAAAATTGAGAATACTGACATGGAACTTGATTTTAATGAGAATGCAGAAGATGATACACATGATGAACCTGATGGATCTGACAACACTAGCAGTATACCTGAAGAGGTGGACAATAACATACATCAATTGGAGACCTCACCTATGGCTAACATGCCTGCCTCAGATGAATCGAGAACAAATGATCAGGAATCATCTTCAGAATATGTTGACATGGCTACTACCCCACTCACTGCCAGTCCTCAGGTCAAAACTCAAAGAACCAAAGAAGGTTTTGGAGCCACTGAGTTTGATTCTTCAAAATCTTGCAATAACCTTTCGGAGGTCCTTTGGCATCCATCTGATCTTTCAGTCAGACCTGTGATGCCCAGCAGAAAAGCTGATAAAGAGTCAGAGCTAATTCCTTCTCTTCCATTTGAAGCACCCCAACTATCTGATTTTGTGAAGATGTCTAAGGAGCAGCTGGATGCACTTAATAATAGAATGATATCCATTTTTAATGGGAACACTAGCATTGGGGAGAAACATAATCTGATTAGATACCTTGAGATGTTGAGCAATAATGCTGATGCAGCCAATATCCTAACAAATGGGCCAATAATGCTCATGGTTGTCAAAATGCTCCGACTGTCCAAGGCTGCAGCTTTGCGTGTTCAACTTGCTTCACTAATTGGCATGTTGATTCGTCATTCTACTTTTATTGAAGATGATTTGGCTAATTCTGGAATTTTAGGGTCACTAACTAATGGCCTCAGGGACAAGCAAGAAAAAGTGAGGAGATTCTCCATGGCTGCTTTAGGTGAATTGCTGTTTTATATATCCACCCAGAATGAGCAGAGTAGAGATAACAATCCACCTGAATCTCCATCAAAGGATAGTCGTTGCTCATTTGGTTGGCAGGTTGGTTTTCTAACTTGACATCAATAATTGTCTTGTTTATGTGCTAGAATATATGATGATTGATTCATCTTTTTAACAAATTCCAACTTTCTACAATTTATTTGTTAAGTGAAGCTTTTTTTTTTCCTATATGATGATTGATTCTGTTTAGTGAAGCTTTTTTCTTTATTTGCTGCCATCAACTGAATTTCAAAAGTGATGCTTTGAGGTGAATGGTTGCTTGTAGGACAGCATTAATTCCTTTAAGCATTCTTTCATGCTCTTCTTTGACTTGTGTTCATCTTCATATATTATCATATAATATCTTTTTACTGGACACAGGTTCCAAACTCATTGATTTCATTGGTGTCGTCTGTCCTACGAAAAGGAGAAGATGATGTAACTCAACTTTATGCATTGAGGACAATTGAAAACATTTGCAGTCAAGGAGGACATTGGGCAGCTCGCTTCACCAGCTCAGATGTGATCAGTAACCTGTGTTATATATATAGAGCAACAGGGAAACAGGAGAGCATGAGGCTTACTGCAGGATCATGTTTGGTTCGTTTGGCTCGGTTCAATCCTCCTACCATCCAGTCAGTTATTGAAAAACTTTCTTTCAAAGACACAGCATCTGCCCTTGTTAAGGGCAGTCCACGTGAACAGCAAATATGTTTGAACCTCTTAAATATGGCCATGCTTGGAAGCCATTTGTTCACAAATATTGGGCGACACCTTTTACCCTTGGCAGAGGATAAATATCTGGTTCCAAGTCTTTTATCTCTTACTGAGCAAGGTAGCGAAATTTTGAGGGGAAAGACACTTCTTTTCATGGCTCTTCTTTGCAAGAATGGTAGGAGATGGCTACCGCACTTTTTCTGCAACCCAAGATTACTTTCTGCAGTGGACAGGCTGACCAAAGAGAAGGACAACTATTTGCAGCAATGTTTAGATGCATTTGTGCGCATTTTGGTATCTTCTGTCCCAAGCTTACTGGATGTTATAACTGCAGATATTCAGCATATGATGGGAGCAAGGCGCCATGGGCAGATATCTGCCATTAGCAGTCGTGTCACTCCAAAGACCAATATTCATTCATTTCCTGTTGTTCTTCATCTACTTGGGAGCTCATCTTTTAAGCATAAGGTGGTGAATCATCAAGTACTGCAGCAATTGGCAAATTTGGTCAAGGTTCTGGAAACACCATTCCAGGTGAGTAGCTGCATGTGAATAACTTATGTGATGTTAAAATTTAACTCATCTCCAATATTTGCCTTCATAGTTTATTGCTTAGTTATATCGAGTGGTACTTTAATATTAAATGACGGGTAAATTTAGGTTCTTGGCTGGATTTCCCAACATTTGATTGAAAACAAGCTTATGATGCGTGTATCCATTTTGACCAAGTAAAATTAGGGTTTAGAATGATTAGTAAGGTCTATTCAGGTGCAAACACATGGCACATATTGTGTATAAATATTTTTTAGAATTTAGTTACAACTAAAACATTTAGTGATTTACATGTTGCCAATACTGTCTATATTTATCTAGGGCAACCTTATCTAAATAGGAAAATATCCATATTTGGTAGTAAAAAAAAGCTGTTTATTTGACTGGTAAAATGCCTAAGCAAGTTATAAGGTCTATGTAAAAGTTACTGCTAAATAAGTACTAACTGTGCATGTGTTCACATGCAGTAAGCTTGTTAATTCTTTTGGAGATTGACAGTGTCGCAATCATCCTTTTATTCCTTGCAGAAAACCACCATGTTTTAGTTGTCTAGATGGTACATTTCTTTCTAGGAAGGAGGACAAATGGGTTTATATACTGATCAACATTTTCTTTTTCATCCTTTAGGGAAGAGATGACTTCCAGATAACTCTTCTTCGAGTTCTGGAGTCCGTTGCAGAGGAATCTTCTCTAATTCTTGAAAGCCCCGATATCTTTATTGGTGAAATTCTCCCCAGCCTAGCAATTCTGTACAAGGGAAATAAGGATGGGGATGCCAGATTTTTATGCCTGAAAATCCTATTTGATGTCATGGTCATCTTCTTAAATGAACCTTTTGATGATGTGCAAAGATCCCAGGCTTTGAAGGCAATATCCAATATCCATTTCCTACCTCTCTACCCGACATTTATTGTAGATGAAGATCCCATCCCCATGTATGCACAGAAGCTTCTTGTGATGCTTATCGAGTTTGATTACATAAAAATCTCAGACATTTTGCATCTGAAGACAGTCTCACAGTGCTTTGAATTTTTACTTGGTGATTTGTCAAGTGCAAATGTGAACAATGTTAAGCTATGTCTTGCTTTGGCATCTGCTCCTGAAATGGATTCCAAGTTGCTTTCTCAGTTGAAAGTAGTTAGGAAGGTTGGAAACCTTTTGGAGTTTGTGTATGCAAAAGATATGGAAGATTTTCTTGAGCCAACTCTTGGCTTGTGTAGGGCTTTCCTTCTGTGCTCAGTGGGTAGAAAAAGAGGATTAGCCTACGGACAAGAACCAGCACTCCTAAATGATGTTTCTTCTGAGGCAAGTAGTCTGATTGATCAGCAGCAATGTATAAGAGATATAATGGAATTTGGTGGCAATTTAGGTGTCTTGCTCGACTTGAGTGGGTCCTCTGAAGCAAATATCGCAGGTATAGCTTCTGAATGCGTGGTATTGTTGCTCAAGGCAGCTCCAAGAGAAGCTACAACTGGATTTCTAACTAACCTGCCAAAGGTTAGTGCAATCCTTGAATCTTGGCGCCAGGGTTTGCCTCACTTGCTTTTGCGGCGGATGCTGCACGCTCTTGCTTATTCTTGTAGGCAGTATTTGTCACATGCAATGATATTATCAATATCAAAACCTGAGGTGTCAAGGGTTGAAGCCATTGTTATGGAGCTGAAAAATTCAAGCACAACTGATTTAGCCAATGCTGCTTTGGATGCCGCCTCAGAGTTGCACCGGCTGCCTCGTTGCATTTGACGCCCTAGACGTTGGTTGGTTTGTAAACACTCCGATTTTGTTTCATAAAATCTACAATTTCTGAGATTTAATAGTTGCTTTTATGCTTGCAGATATTATGGAAATTAGCTTAAGAAAGGGCTGAACTGAAAGACAGTTCCTGAAATCTGGGTAAGGTTTCAATGCCCCATGTATCAAGATGAATTCAATTTTTTATTCATAATATAGTAATATGGTCCTCTTGTAGTCTTCTTTTTGTATAATCTTTGCATGTTTTGTATCATCGTAAGAACTCAATTAAATGATTTTTTTTCCCTTCAGAATTTGCTTGAAACTCGAAAGTGATTAGATCAGAGTTGATGCATGTCTTACCAGCTTCTCTTCAGCATAAATTTGAGTGTGGAGAAGCCCTGAATTCTTGAACAAAATTCTACAAATTAATTTGGTTGAGTGTGAGCTAGTGGTCACGCGCACACACACCCCTCTCTTACAGAGCCTTCCTGAGCAAAAGGTTAAAAGTGAAAGCTTTTAAGTTTTAACAGAGCTTCCTTCTACCACCACCACTGAAAAGCAAGCTATTCTTGCACTTTACCGGCAACAGAGCCATTCGCATGTTTGTAATGGCAGACATCGTGCTCCTCTTTCTATCGCTCTATGTTACGTTTGGTGTGGACGTGAAGTAGGGACAACGGTTTCGAAAATGTGTGTGCATTTCCTTTTAGGTCAGCGACTGAAGCGATCCAGCCTCGAGAAAAGGCTTTTTCTACAGCCTTTGGAAAAAATGCTACGTGGATCTTTTATTTTATCTTATTACATTTGTTAAGTTCACTTTTATCTATTATATACTTTTAATTTGTTTTTACTTTTACAATAAATAAATATAATTTACTTAATTTAATAATAATAAATAATTTAATACATTAATTTGAAATTATTAATACATTAAAAAGAAAATACTTAATACAATGCATAAAATTTGACATGTTAAATCACTTGTTAAAAAAAAAAGGAAGAAAAAGATATCAGTCCTTGGTATTTTTGACAAGAGATTACAAAGTAGAAATGCATTTGCTCATCCTGCTTGGACATTTACCCTTTGCATGGGGAGGAGTTTTTTTAAGGTAAAGATGTTTAAAAACCTTAATTTTTGTTTGGGGTGATAAAAGGTTTATTAAAATATGATTTTTAGAGATTTTTAAAAACTTTAAAAAATTTTTATTTTTCAACCTATTAAATTAATAGATTAAAAAAGTTTTCTCTTTGCAACTTTTAAATACTTTAAAAAAATTTTCATTTCTTCTTAATCGCTAAAAATTTATAAATATTTGAAAATTATAAAAAATTTTACTTTAAAAAATTTTATTATTCTCTACCAAGGATTAAGTAATCAAATTAGATTAAGCTATAAATCCATGATTATGCTGAAATTAGGGAAACCCAAGCCAAAATCAAGGGACAGAAGGAATCATTAACCAAACTCCAAACAAGTATATGGCAACAAAATTCAACCAATCTTTGTCTCTTACCCAAACATGCCAACCTGCATTTTCTCATCACCACCCAGTCATCACATCCCATATGGTTCAGGGCCCCACCCAAAGGCCCTAGTCATACCTTTAAAAATAATTCATCATAACTTGCACCAAAGCTCCTACACTGTCCACAGCCCCCACAATTTCTTCAAATAAAAACTTTCATTACACTCTCTCACTACTATATTTTACTCTCTCCATTAAGTATGGCATTGATTTCCTTCATCATTAGAATGGCCTCCTTTTGGTTTCTCTTATCATTCATTTTATCTTTAATCATCTTCCCATTTCTTTCTTCATCTACTCCGCTCAATTCACAAGATTCAACTATCCCAACTTCTCCAGCATCCCTACAAAACTCTCCACCTCTGTCTCCTTTCCAGGAGTTGTCACCAGATATTGCTCCTCTTCTGCCTTCTCCTGGTGGTGTGTTACCTTCTCCAACCGTATCATCTTTGCCTACCATTCCCTCCACCCAAAGCCCACCTAATCCAGATGAGTTGACTGCACCAGGCCCTGATTCTGCATTTTCACCACTAGTGTCATTTCCAGCCTCCTCTGCAGCACCTGAAACCTTAGTGAACTTAGCTGCTGCTGTAGGGTGTATACTATTTTGGTCATTTCAGCTTTTAAAAATGTGAGTTATTTGCTTCCTAAAACATCCAGTGGCTGTACTATGTTAGAGAATTTCTCTATTTCCATGTTAATTTTCCATTAATTATAGTATACAATATAATGTACCTAGTATTTGTTTGTCTACCGATGAGTTGAAAGGTGTATTGTGGTAATAAACATGATTGTCCTATTCTGTATTCTGGGTATTTGAGGAAGCTACAACCTCTTAACCTGAGTGCTATTCTGCAGAACATAGTGGTTCTTGCCTGCCATGGTTGCTGCTCATTGCATACCTGCTGTGAGTTGCAGGTGATGAGTGAGTGAGCACATGGTTTTGATTCACATCAAATATCAGAACAAACCATTTCTATCACAAAAGCATGTGACCCACAGCCAAAGCCCATGTATTAGGTGACAATTTTGTTGACAAGTCTGTCACATGTTAACTAATCATGCTTAATATAATAGTGCTATCAAGGTAAATCTGCTTTGTCAACTTTCCACTATCATCATTTCTCTTGAGGAATCCCAAGTCTAACTGGGTCAACAATATAATCGAAAGATATATTCATGACCAATCAAAGAAACATGTTCAAAATTTTAAAAGTAATTTACTATTTTAAAAATGAAAATGATTAATATAGTGAGTCATTATGATGAACAATATCATAATGATTACAACAAATAGAAAAATAACTAATTTATTAAAAATTTAATCACAGAAAATAAATGAATAAAAATCAAATTTTACCCACTAAAATAACAAAATAATATAAAAATGAATGAAGCATATAAAAATATTATAAAAAAAATTGTCACTATATCCAGCAGATTTCTTGTGCAATTTGCTCAAGTCTAGCAGCCCTTAAATCAAATTGAGATTGGCCCAAATCAAACCCAAAATTGGTCCTAAAATCTGACACAGGGGAGCCAATTTCAGTTTCTCCTCCTGTCAACTCTTAGCCTAAATCGGCAATCCAGTTTAGGTTTGAATCGAATTATTTTTAAAATGACGTTTTAGACGTAGGAAGACACTACGCGGACTAAATCAGATCGAATTGCTCAACAACCAATAGTCTTGAACCACAATCAATTAAAACCGCCCAGAATCGATTTGATTCAAGCTCATCTCCTACTCTTGGACGATGAATACACAACAATTAATACACGACAAATCGAGGCCACGAATGCGTAGCCACATACTGGAATTTCTGGACAAGTAATTATTTACCTGTTTGTTCAATTGCAAAGAGTAAGATACCTTTAACAGTGAACATTATCCATCTTCCTGCAATCATGGGGTAGAGGTTCTACTTTATTCTTTCTTAACGGAAGACAGTGATTGAACTGATAATAAACACTCGTTTAAATCTCAGCTGTGTTTATGTTTTCTCTTCTCTGTGCCAAATCTTGAGTTGGACATACACTCGCAATGTTTTATTACAATGTGAAATGTTCTGTCAAGAGAATTAATTAATCTTTTCTTGAATTTCTGGTGAAGTTGGTTAGCTTCATTTCTACCACATGCTGCAGAAGCCAGCCATCAATTGTTTATTATTTTGAAAAATTACTATTTAATTCTTACATTTTAATAAAATTAACTATTTAACCTATTTATTTTCAAATATATACTATTTAGTCCCCTCATTTTTAATCTGTGAATTGTTAATTTCTCATTATTTTAAAGCAACTTTTCTACAGTGAATAGTTGTATCATTCAAATTACACAATCAGAATCACAATGTCCCACCTTGCACACAAAGAAACTGAGCAGTGTCCTTCAGAATCATGCTGTTTTAGCATTGTAATGTTCCACTAAAAAAGAGAGAAAGTAAAGAAGGTGATACTTTTGTAAAATCACACACTGATGATATATTGAAACTGATAACTAATATAACACTGAGGCCTGACATACCTGTTCTCCCTAAGCAGCAGATAGAATAAAACGAAATTGAACAAAACCCTCGGTGAGTTATTTTATATTTGATTCTCTTGAGCAGCATGCCAAAAAAAACACAACATTAAGATATATAAAGAACTAAACTTCATATCATTTGATTCTCTTGAGCAGCATGTCTTTAAGTCTTTCATGCCATTTTAAGCAATTCTATTTTTTCTCAAGAAGCTTCTCAATCAGATCTGCCGCATCTTGAACACTGACAATACTCTGGGCTGTTTCTTCTTCCACACTGATTCCAAATTCCTCCTCAAGTCCCATTACAATCTCAACCTGAATAAAAGAAGATAATGTAAGATGATGAGAATAAAAGAAGTTGTTAGTTGAAGAGAATAACATTGATTACAATCTAAACAACTGAGAATTGTTCCCTGATGAAGAACTCTATTTAAACTTCACAGCTGGAAGTAATTAAGGGAGACCTACTTTCTCTTCACATGTCAGGGAATTTTCAGTTAAGAGAATTAATGATAGATTTCTACAAATTTTTGTTAATTTGAGCTCACATGTATTTGCTGTGGTAGCTAAACAATCTTGTATTTTGGTCAAAATTCTGGAATGTCGACTACCACCTGTCAGCTCTAATTTCTTGGAATAAATCCGTTTTTCCACACGAAGGAGAGGGATAGAATAACAGAAGTTGAAATGAGAAAACATACAGAATAACTACACATGTATATCCTGGAAACTTTTTTCTTAAATATCATTTGACATAAGCCTCAGCGTCTTTTCACGACAGAGTCTCATAATTCCAGTATCAAAGTAAATGGGGTTGTTCTTTGTTTCATGGATATTCAATATAACCGCTAACCAGAAGGGGAAAATATAGATACTGAAAAGAAAACAAAACATGCTGCTGAATGGATGTTGATCATATAAGATAAACAATGATACAATATTACTAGCATACTGTTGTGCGAAGAGATAAGTTTAAAATATAAGGGCAGAGGAGGTAGACATTGAAGTACCGTGTCGAGAGAATCAGCTCCTAGTGCAACAAACTTTGACTCTCCATTGACAACAGCGTCAGGTGCTAGTGCCAACTGGTTCCTCACAATTTCACACACTTTGTCCAATGTCTCTGGTTTGGCCTGCTTGAAAAAATCACCCTCATAATTGCTTGCTGTCTTTTCATTTAAACAAAGCAAGTTGCATGTGTGGTGGATGCCATATGCATATACAAGTTATCTTCCAATTTCAAACTACATTTTAAGTGTAACTATTCTACCGACAGGTGATGAAATTGGTAAAGCTTAATAATTGAACAATCAAGAAATCAAATATAACCATCCTTTGAATTACAAAGAAAGATATAAGTAAATTATTGTCAAAGAAATGATCACTAATGTTTACATGCCAAATGATGATATAGACACAGATGGCTTAAAAACCCAGATCATTGGGCAATGTGAGGTCACATTTAACATCTTCCTATGTTAAAATTACAGGTTTAAAAAATACTATAACCAAAAAAATCATATGATATGACCTCATTAAGTTCAGATGAGCCAAAGTTTATTTGACAAATAACATTAACAATTCAAATAGAATGCAGAGGAACATGGGTATGACTGCTAATGCAGAATCAACGATAAAGGCCATGCTTATACAGATTCAAGGATAAAGACCAATATTGAAATATCTCTGTAGTCTATATAAAGGCTAGAAATACACACCGCACAGGAAACACGGAAACGAGATGCACCCTTTCTCAATCTAAGAGAGGGGAAGCTTCTCCCGCTAATGGGAAGTGAAACTGATCTCAGACTAGAGATACCAATGCTTGATGTCTGTCCAAATGTTAAAACAGAAAAACCATATAAATCCAGATATTATAATACAGTTAAAGATAAGTACATCACGAAGAACAACCTATTTTTGATAATAGTTTCAAGAAAACACTCAACTTAAAAATTTAAACTTGTAGGTGAGGACAATTTTATATCTCTGACACACTCATGTATGTGAATGCTCACCAGACTTGAAGCCTAAACAAGCGAAGACCTGCTTTACCTTGCTCTAAAATGTTTAATTAATAAATGAGAGCGGCCACACCTTGACAAGATGTCAAAAATACTCAACTTAAAAGCTCAAGCTTATAGGTGAGAACCACGAGAATGGTTTTATATCTCTAACTAATAGTACATATAAATGTGATATATCGAACAAGTCAAAGTTAGCATTTATATATGAAAAAGAAATTCATAATCTAACATCAAACCCATAGCCACATTAGCTTTTGCTAGCTAAAGTTCGCATTTCACTGGTAAAATAATTGGAAATGTTTTTATTAGCTCACATAGCCAAAGCCTCATAGAATATTTCAATAATACTCTTGAAATTCTACTGCAACACAATCTCAACTTTGAATCTACATGAATTGGGTATTAAATCTAAAAACAACTCCTCAACCCCCCTCCTTCTCAAAATAACAATAAAGAAAGAATCTTTACAAGTTAAAGATCTAGATCACACGAAAAAGTCCGGACTTTTCAATCAAGACAACAAGAGAACAAGAATAAACAAGCAGCAACAGCACCAATATTCAAGAATAAAAAGAGAAATCAATAACCCCCCACCCGAAAAAAAAAAAAAAAAAAAAAAAGAAGGAAAGTAGATCAAGATTGAAAATTACCTGGGTGGTAAGCTTAAGAGAGCTTGAGAAAGAGGTTATGGAGATTGAAGCTCCTGCAATAGAGGCCATGGCTTGTGGTTCGCCAAGAAGAAAGAACACGCACACACAAAGAGAGAGAGAGAGAGAGAGAGAGAGAGAGAGAATGAGCACGAGAAGAGCGAGTGCTTTAATGGGCAAGCGCTCAAGTGTCTTATTAGGGACTCCTACCAAGTTCTCGTTGTTTTATAGTCGCATTTCCATTTTCTATCGTTGCTTGTTTGTTGAGATTTGGTGTCTTCGTTTCTATCGAAATTCCGTCTGTTTGTTTCTCCGTTTTGGTTTTCCAGTGTTTGGTTTCGGGGTTATCATACAATTCAAAATTACAAATTAGTTCCCATGTAAAATACAATAAGTGGATCTTTTATTTTTTTTTAATGATAAATAATTGAATATCTCAAGTTTAATTACATTAATAAATTATTTTATATCATTTAAATTTATCCAATTTTAAATAATTTAATTTCTCAACTTTCATTCTATTAATAAAATAATTTTGCAGTCCAAAATTATATTTAAATAATTATATACTTTATAAAGCATTTAATTTTTATAATTATAATTATTTAAATATAAAACTTATAATCATTTAAATTTATTTAAATGTATTTTTTTAATTATACGTTCAAATTTTAAATTAATTATAAATTAAATAAATATTGAGTGATTATTCAATACACCTGATTTATGTACAGCAGATATAAAATTTCGTCTCCCAATAAAGTGAACGATGATGATCATGCTCATTCATGGCGTCAAACAAAATGTGAACAAATAATAAGGGGGCATTTTACAAAATCCAGTATCTGGAACACAACATCATTGGACAAACCCTATGAACAAGAAAAAAAATCACCAAAATTGAAGCAAGCTAAAAGCTGCCAGTGTTGACTATAAAAATGGCGTCACGACCTCACTCTGAAATCTCTTCACACTGAATGAAAGCCGATTTCACGATCGACCCATGTAAATTAGTAGTCATACAGTCACTGGAAATTTTTCCAGTCCTCACTGCACCGATTAGAGAAGACTTTCCTCAGCTGGGGAGCCAGGTATAAAAGGTACAAAACCCCGGCCGCCAAAAACAGGCCGCATGAAGGCATCATCGAATTGTCGCCAATAATGGTGGACAGTGCGAGAAGGGGTGCACAAGAGCATCCTTAAACTGGTTGGGTGGACAACATTGTAGCTGCCTTTGTCATCCTCTAAATCTTGCTCATTGAGAAGTGGCACAATTAAGGATTTAGGACTAGAAGGTTCGGAAGACAACATGCTGGAAGTGTGTTTTGGAGATGGAAGCAAGATCCTCACTAGTGGTTTTGTTATCAACCCGAACACCTGCACAGATCCAACAATTAGCTAACAGTGCCTTTTGCTTTTCATGGCATGAGCAGAGTTTGGTCTAGCAGGTTGCCTGTCCTAATAGTATCATGGTTTTAAATATCAGCCTTTTCAGACTGATTCAGTCAATTTCGTTAGTTGTTTCTGATTCCAATGCCGTTTGCGATTCCTTTGTTTAAAACTCTGCTAGAAGTTTAATAAAATTCACAGAATCGTTGGCTGATTCAGTTCATTTCAGATGGATTCAGTCTAATTCTGTCATTTAAAACCCTGAGCATCTGGACAGATAAGTAGGTGCCTTACCACTGTGCTGAAAAGGACAACTGTGATGGTACTGGTGATCATTATTGCACTCCCACGCAATTGTGTATAGCCTGAATTAGTAAACTGCATGAATGAAAACAAATAGAGCATTCAGTGAACATGAACATACTACATGAAGAGAACGTAAACCAATTCAAATTCCCCTAGGACAACTTGGAAAAATTGTAGCCAGTTAGCCATCCCACCAAGGTTTGGATTTTGTTAGTGTATATAGCAGGACTGCTGCTGCTTGAGGTGGAACAAAGGGAGCTATCACAGGCTCATAGGTAAAAAGGAAAATTTTTTGATATGCCTGTAACAAAACTTATGCATGTTCAATCTTCTCTACCTGATCATAAGCAAGAGCCATCGAAACAGCACCACGCATAAGACCCGCCCACCAAATTGTTACCTGCCGATGGAAATTCCGCAAAGACATTTAGTACATTAGGTGATTCACGAACATTAAATTCTAGAAATTTGCGTAGCTAAAAAGCAGTACCTGTTGCTTTATGTTAATTTTCTTATGGGAAGACTTCTTGATCAAGTTGGATAGAAAGAACAAGGGGAAAACAAAGGCTGCTCTCCCAACCAGAACCAATCCCAAAAGAACTGCACTCACACCAACTGATGTTCCAGGGCTGAGAAGAAAAACAAATTTAACCCCACAGTCAGAAAAAGGTACACTTAATTGCATTTGACTTGCATTATGCAATCTTGGAATTTATTTTCCCAATCTCACTTCCATGCATTAGCCTTACCTATGGCTTACAAACTTCCATTTCTCAATGTCCAAGGCATCCATTCCAACATAAAGGAAAATGAAGATCTCAGCAACAAATGACAACGTGGCAAAAGCATGCCTGAAATGGTTGATAAGAAGCCAAATATCAGTAATGCAACAACTAGGCTGGCATCTCTAGAGAAAACAGAAGGGCATATTGTAATTGACTCTTCCACAATAACATTTAAGCCAATGTACATAGCTATACATACTTAGTTGTCACTCTTGAGCTTTCAGTCACATTATGCCTTGTATAGTGAGACATAACAATCCCACAAAAGAATACAGTGAGAATGGCACTTAAATCAAATAGCTGCAACAAAAACCAAATTTTCAACAAGGTTAGAATGCCTTTTATCCCTCAGATTTGAATCTACCAGTAGAAGGAAACAAGGGTCCCAGGTGAGGTGCCTCACTTTACTGTTTGTTAGAAACTTACATCAGCCAGTATATATGAAAGGTAAGCCATGAGAATCATTAGAGCAACCTCCCGGTCAGTAGAGTGCCTGAATTTTGCACAAAAACAGAAAATATGAGAATACGACCTAGTCAGTGCACCAAAATCCCTTTAATGTAAGTGGGACATTATTTATTTTCATCTGAACTACCATCAGATTAAGTAAACAAAAAGCAATTTGAGGTGACTGAGATTAGAAGATACTAACAGCAAGTAAATATCAAATGTATTTATAGAAAAAAGACACATAAAAGTGCAGAAACTCCTTTGACATGGAAAGATAAACGAGTAGGACAATGATTACAAACCTGCCAAAGTAAAGCTTCTTAATAATATATGCACTGAGTAGTCCAGCCTGGGAGATCAAAAATATATACATATTCATAAAAGTGCATGACAAGGAAGCGCATGCAAAACACAGAGTATGAGAGAGAGAGAGAGAGAGAGTCTTACTAAAACACCCAAAATGGTGCTTGAGATAAACAGATATAGAAAGTTCCCAAAAAATTGCATAGCAACACTTGAATTTATATGGGAGAGATCAAAGCTCTGGATTGCATTGAAAAGCACCACCGATGTGGCATCATTTACCACACCCTCTCCAAAAACCAGACTGTATAGCGAAGGTGTTTCATCCTGATCAAGCACCTGCAGCAACACAAATTAAATTAATTAATCGGTCTCTTTTTTTGTTCCCGATAAGCTTTAACCAGACTTTAGCTTCACTAGGCCATCTATACCTGTAAGGTACAAACAGAATCTGTGGCAGAGAATATTACTCCAATAGCTGCCACGAAAGGAGATAACAGATAAGCAAACATAAATTGGGGAAAAACTAGGGGAAATAATAATAATAAATGAAATTGACCATACCAAGATAGTCTCCTATATCAAGGGAACCGATGTTCATTTTCTTGAAGAAGTGCATAGCACCTAAGTAAAAAACCAAAAGAGTTATTCATGATCATAGCATAACTAAGGCCAGTTCTCAGAATTCACAAGACAGTATTAATCAGTTTGCCCCTATTGAAGTTCATATTTTTTTGTATTAAGTCCTGCATTAGTTTTCAGTATCTATTTAATTTTTCTCCCCTATAAACGTGGCAAAGCATGCAACAGAAATATGGAAGAAGCATAAACCCATTAGACGTTTGAGTGTTTTATATATACTCTTCTGGGTATAAAACTAGAATACAGGACAAAACTCAACCAATCATCAACAACAGCACATATGCAAATTACACCTGGGAAATTGTCTAATCTACATTCAGCAGTTTTACTGTACCTATTGATATGACACCAGTGGATATCAGGGTACCAACTGCACCAAAAAGAACGATAGTCATGAAGTTGCGGAAAAATTGCTTCTTCTTCACTTGGAACCTGGTGGAGGAAGAACCAAAATTAATAATGAGGAAGCAACAACAATTGTCATGAAAATTGAGTTATCCTAAGACACATTTGTTTAATAGCACAGAAAATCAAAAGAACAAATACATCTGTGTTAGTGGATAATATAGCAAACTAGGAATACTTCTCTTGTAAGACTGCTATAAGCTCTAGGGCTTCGGCGTAAGGTGGAGAAGCTATAGTCATATTGTTACATCAGTAGTAAGCACAAGATAGCATTGCCAAATAAATAAACACCTAAAACCACTGAATGAACAAACTCAGTCTCAAAAAAGAGGGGAAAATCAGAAGTACCCAACTTACCCGGCATTAAAAATAATAGGTGGAAGAAGATAAATAAAGAATAAATCTTCACTAAACACGAAAAGACGTGAGCTCTTTCCTCCAGTTGTAAGCAAAATAACAACCCCAGTGCATAGACCCTGCATTAATTCGCCATAAACCTATTACAAATTGTGCCTTTTTATACATCCAAAAACCATCAAAACCATAAACATAACACAAGAATGAGCAAGGGAAGATAATACTGACAATAGCGAGGGCTGTAATGGACTCGTTCATCCACCGACTCTTCTCTACTAGATGGCCAATTATAATACAGGCGCAGAGAAGTGCCACGAAAAGGTTTATCGATTCCACTGATGAGTGATGGGATCCTATTATTGCCTCCGATTTCGACAAAACAGAGTCTACGGGAAGCGCCATTGTACTTGAAACTTGAAACAATTCCCTATGATGAGAAGAAAGTCCTGAAACTGATATAATGTAAACCGAAAGGTTCGATTTTTAAGCTTTCAACTTTCCTTCAAATCCTTTAACTTGAATCTTTAAGCTGACACAAAGCCCCCGCAAGTATGAAAAAAGCAACCTGATTTGAGTCGATCCATATGAATTTTAATACTTTCATGTCTTTCATTAAAATTTCCTCCACTCTTTTCTCGCCGTCCAAACAGAGGTTACCAAAAACCACAATAAACCAAAATACTCTAACGCACAAACGCTGAGTCAGATACTCGTTTACTCACTCACTCACTCACCACGAAGCTCGAGCAGTCTGGCTACTTTCAAATTCAAAAAGCTAAGAATGCAAAATTCAAACCAAACAAAGCCGCAACTTCGATGCTTTTCGAACTCGAACTGATCAAAAAGTTTCAATAAAGAGCCAAAGAAGAACAGCTTCGTAGAATTCTCTGATTTCAGCGAATATAGAGAAAGAACAAGTGAGAAGCTGAAGGAACTAAGACATGAAGGTCAGGGACCGCGAAAGAAAGCTAATATATATACTGCTTTAAAACGGAAACCCGAGTCAAATTTTCAAATTTTTACAACGCGAAGCACGTTGATGGAGAATATAGGAGTAAGTTAACGGTTAGGATTAATGTTGGTTACTATAGGATTGGATGTAGCGTAAGATTCCAGATGAGCTGTCTTTTGAAAGACATTAATTAGAGGCAAAATGGGACTGGGAAAAGTGAGATTAAGGAAAGTTCCAGTGGGAATGATTTTGTCCTCCTCAAAATCTTAATACACAATGGATCATACTTTTCTATTTAATTTTTGAAGTTATTTTTAATTTGTCTTTTTAATGAGATATTAGTAGAAAATTAAGATATAGGATTTATAATTTTATGAATACTTTTTTATTCTCAACTTATCAATAATTATTATTATTATTAAAAAAGTATTTAATTAAAAAATTCATATAATTAATTTAAAATTATAATTATTTTTAATAACATTAAAATCATTTTTGAAATCATAAAACTATAATTTAAACCAAATAAATCAAAAAATTTAAGCTATTTAAAAGAGTAAAAGCCAGAGGCCACGAATCCACTTAAGACCCAACATCAGAACAAAAGCAGCAGCAGCAGCAGTGAAATGGTTTCCCACACCCATGGGTCTCCCAGAGAGATCTTTAACAACAACAAATAAGCCTGTACGGATGCCGGTACCTTTTTCCAGTATAAACTCACCACGAGCACTCCTGCCGCATATTAGGGCCACAATGCGATGATTGCTTTGCCTACCGTAATCCCAACAACCCCATCAAATTCTGTTCTTCCGCGGAGGGATCATAATTATAAGATAAATTTAAGAGTAGTTCTTAAATTCATTGTAATAAAAATATTCCTCAATCTAAAATTGTGGTATAAAATTTTTTAAATTTTTTCATTTTATATTGTTAATTTTTTTTAATTTTTAATAATTAATTTTTAAGTAACATACTAATATAAAATAATTTAGATTAAATAAAATTATCTATATTATAACCATTTTAAATTGTATAAAGTGATTATTAAGAGTTAAAAAAAAATTATTATTCAAAATTTTAAAGTTTAAAAATTTTTATATTATATTTTTTAAGTTTAAAAATAATTTTATTATAATTCCTGTAATTTAGGGACAATTATTAAAATTTTTCTCATAATCATATGATCAAGTTTCCAATGTCACAAATTATGGATGTTAATGGGTAAGGTATGTAAAAAAATAATCATATTCGAACTTAATTAATATTCTCAAAATCAAAATTTATCATAAATTTGATTAAAATTTATTCTCAACTACTTAAATCATTTCAAATACAATTATTATTATCAAAAAATTACTTTTAAGTTGTTTAATTTTGTATATTTTAATTATTCATATACAAAAAAAAAATACTAATAATCTATATTTTAAAATTTAATAATTTCATAAATATTTAAATTCCATTTTATTTAAAATAAAAATATAAAATTTATAATTATTGTTATTAAAATATATATTTTATATTTAATTAAATATTTATATAAATAAATTTAAATAATAATATCTAACATGTAAAATTTAAATTTGACTTAAACTCAATATCAACATTACTCTTTCAATTTAAATTTATCATAAATTTAATTATATATTACTTAAATTTATCTTATCAAATTTATATAAAAATTCTACTCATTGTTCTCCCCGACACGTCTGTTGCTCCACTACCTTATCGTATGGTCCTTCCCATTTGATATCTTTTCCTGATTAGAATAAACCTATATCAACCTTGGAAATAGTAATACCACTAACATATAGTTTACTAAGTTCATTCTCGCGTGGATTCTGGTCACATGATAATGTCCACTACGTCGTTTTGATCCCTTTGATTATGTCGTTTGGTAATGAAGATTTCACGTTTGGTTGTGTAATTATGAAACACAAAGGAGGGGTCCAAAAGATAAATTTTGTTTGTGGTTGGATCCTTTTGATTAAAGAAGGCCAATATCCTAGTACTTACCATTTGTGGGTTCGTGCCATAATAGCCTAGGGCTAGGTGGAGGCTACTAGGTCTCCTAGAGAGAAGATGGTAACATTATATTTATTCCCTCTAGTTTTGCTCTCTATATATATAAATTAGGAGAATGTATTTACTAAAAATCACAACTCATTTAGTGTGAATCTATTTGATTTAAAATTTGATAAAATTAAATAAATTAAATTTTTTAAGAGGGAAAATAAAATTAAGTAGTTGAATCAAATTGAATCGATTAAGTAAAATAAATAATTCAATTAAATTAAATTAAAATTTTTTTAATTTGATTTAATTCAACAGTTAAATATATATAACTGATCTAATAAAATTAAGTTCAAGTCATAATTTCTTAATTTTTTATTAAAAAAATTAAAAATTAAAATATTTTTATTATTTCAATTTAATTCTTTAATTGTATTTAAATATTTATTTATTTATTTATAAACACACTAAATAAATTAAAAATAATTAAATTTTTATTAAATTGATTTTAAATCGGATAATGTTGACCCCTAAAGTCATCCCAATCATTTGTCTATTCATAAATATTGGATAAGATTATATAATAAATAATATTTTTGTCAATACAATAAAATTGGATGGGATTGTAATTTTTGAAAAGTTTTGTTATGTTAAACTCAAATACTATGTAATGATTCCTTTCATAATTATTTTTTTATTGATTTTGTTTATATTTTATTATTTCGTCATTAAATAAACTATTATTTATTAATTCAATGTTCTATAATTTAATGGACTCATTTTAATTAATTTTAATCCAAATTATTAATTTGATATGCTTTTGTCTAACCTTACTTATTATTATCTCATGGGACGTGAAAAAGGGGGGAAAAAATTAAAAACGATAAATAATTTTAATAATTTATAAAATAATAAAATATTTAAAATGGAAAACATTTTTCTCCAGGCCGGCCCCCGCTGCAGCCGGCGGCGCTTGCCATTCATAAGTAAGCATTCGAGTGCTAGCGGGTGAGCGGCCCAACCCACTTGAGTTAGCCCAGCCCAGTTCTTTAAGCCGGGCTACCCCTTACTCGATTGGTTCTCTGCTCAAAAGGATTAGAAGTTTGAGATATGGTGCGCTACGGATCACATAAAGACAATAGAATCGGTTTCGCAAGCCTAAACCCAACCCAGCTAAAACAGTTTACCATTTTTAGCTTTCGTCAATCTGCCACCTCTTCTTCTCTCCCTCTGCTCGAGGAGAGGAGAAGAAGAAGAAGAAGGGAAAGAAGCAAGAAACCAGAAGCCCCATATAGGCAAATACTGTGTGTTTGGCAATTGTAAATTCTCTTCCAACCTTCCTCTACATCTAGGGTTTCTGCTTCTTCCAATGCTACGCTATCTGCTTCTCTCCTCGGCTTCTTCTTTATACGCGCATTGCACTGAGATCGACAGTTTTTTTATGTGGATTTTAATTCGGCGATTTGTCGTTGATTTGAAGGATTTTTTATGGGTTAATTTTGGGATATGTACTTGTTTTGTGTAAATTTGAGGTGAACTTCCTTTTCCTTTTCCTTTTTAGATTCATTTCGTACTGATTTGATGGTTTGAAGTGATTGATTAACTACCTTACGGACTTTATTAAATAATCTCTTTGAATGCGAACTTAGGGCTGGGTTCTTTCTGTAGGTGTATGATTTTTTATTTTTTGGTGGTGGAGCGCCCCGCCATGGGTGTGGGGTGGTGTGAGGAGAGGGGAGAGGGTGGGAGGGGCGCGGGGGCGGGTGTGGTGGTGGGGGGTGGGGTTGTTGGTGTATATTAGAGATGGATTTGAATTGCGTGGCACTGCAACTCATGTAGTAGTTGTGAAATGTTCCTGACTTTACCACTCCAAATGTTTATTTTTAATAATTTCCTGCATTTAATCCATCTAAAATCATTTTTTCCCCTCTGACTAGTCTTATTATATTTTTAGTTGGTAGCTGTGCTAGTAGGATCGAATTTGAGTTGTTCTGTATCAATGCAGGTGGAAATGGAAATGGCTCAGTATCTTGTTGCTTAGATATTTTGATTGTGGTAGGTGATATATGTAAGTAATTGCAGTGTACAGGTACCCAAGTAGTTGTTAGTATCAATGGTATGTTCGATAGGAAGTGGGAGAATGGCAGTCCTGGCTAGGCTTCTGGCTGCAGGAAATTTATCACAAACCTTAGGAGGTAAAATGAGACTTGTATTCAAGACTTGCAAGATAATTTTATATCGAGGATTTAACTAATAATTGTTGCCTTTAAAATTAAAGTCTTAAAAAAATGATTCAATTAAACTTTATATGTTGAGTATTTTTTCATTGGTTGTTTCAATTTTGTATTCATATTAGTCCTGCAATTTGGCAGAGGAACTCGCCCAACAGAAATTGGCTACTCAATGCATTTATAGAGAATTACACGAGGCAGATGAAGCAAATTTGCTTGATGAAGAAGGTAATATTCTTAGCATTAAATTTTATGCAGGGAATTTTTAATCATAATGGATGGGGCCTTTTTTAAGAGTGTGGTGTGGGACTAGGGAAATGAATGCTCTTCATTACTTGGGAGACATAGGTTCCAAGAATAGGTAAGAGTCAGCTGACAAGGCCTTGCTCAAACAGGAACGCAATTCAAGGACATGGGAGCACTATCATGTTCTAATTTTGTGGTTTCAAAGAGTATACAGAAACTGCAATTCTAAGTGTTAATTTTGTTGCTTTTTTTTTTCTTCATTTTTAAGTTTTTCTGTTATGTTAAGTTCTTTAACTGCTTGATGATTTTTCCTTCTGCAGATATGCATGTTTTTGGTTTGAAACCTATGACTGATCCTTTGGATTTGGTAAGTTTCAGCAATGCTACAAACTTCTTTATGCTAATGATAACATCTCGGTATTCATTTGGTTATGGTATGGATGATTGTCTTTTGCATCTACATTCACAAATTTCAACTTTGAATAATTTTTCTGATTGTGTAATATCATTGTGAAGGTTTGTTGTAATGCTTGCAAGAAACCAGTGAAGACCAGTCAGTATGCAGCTCATGCAGGTTTTGAGGTTTTCTTTTTTTTTTTTTTTTTCCTCTTCCACCCCCTTTCCCTTTTCTTTCGAACTCGTCTTGATGTTATGGCAATGGGTGTTGAAAATGGTTGTTGAACTGTTGAACCCTTGTAGGCAAGCATATATGTTTTTTTGGGTTGATCAAATTTGCATACTGGCCTATATGTGGATCGCTTGCCTAGTTTTACTAGCTCTTCAAATTCAGTGGTTCTATTACTGCTCTGAGTTTTTTTTTCTTTTTCCTTTTCCTCGTTATTTTTTCAGAACTTTGTAGGTCCTTAAATTCTGCAGAAGACAGTGCATTGGAGCTTGATGGTAGTGTAGGGCACAGGAAACCTCCAAGGAAAGAGAGAAAAAAGTTATTAACTGCTTATCTTAGTATCCTTTTTTCTCTTTTTCTTTTTTCAAATGCTGGTTTAAATTCCTGTTTTTTGTTCATATTATTTTGAACAAAAAACTAGTTTTTGTCTTTGTTTCAGGATGATAGAATCATATTTTGATGTTTTGTGTTTTGTATATCATTTTAAACATATTTTGTTTTTTGGTTTTTATACAGGCTAGTCTTTTTTGATCGCAATGATATTTTATTTTAGTTCTTAACATGTATTAGACCAAGCTACACCAGTTGCAGAGCAAGAAAGGTCTGTATCTATAGATTTAACTTATACAGCTGCCTTGGAATCTCAGTTGGATGGGCAACCTGGAAGGTCATCTTCCTTCTCCATGGATACAAAGAGTAGGTTCCTTTCACTCTTAATTTGCTTTCTCTGGATTCTGGCCTATTCTGTATCAATGGTCAGTGAGTAATTTGATTTTCTATTTATTTTTCTTCTGTTATATTGACTCCTTAGTTAATTGGAAAGATTTCATTTGACTATGCTATACTCCCTTGGTTGACATAATGATGATGTCACTTCCCCTAGGTTTGAGGCATTTACTTGTCAGTGTTTTGAGTCTTAAGTCATACTTAATATTTTGAGATCCTCTGTTCTGCCTTGATACTGAGGCAAGTGCCCTTACTGATATTAATCCTGATCTTTGAGTTCACAGTTCACACTTACTGGAACTACACCTGTTAATCCACTTCAAAAACATTCCGTGTTTTACGCACAATATCTCTGTTCTTCTGCCTGCCTTGTCTTAGTGATCATTCCTACTTATTTAATTACTCAATTTTTCGAAATTTGGATTGCAATCCTTTCATCAAACAAAAAATTTTTAGTTCAACCCATGCTTGTCTTGGTGTTGGATGGTTATATCGGGACGTAATTGCCATTTGCTTTTCAGTGATCATTTGCATCTACTGTACAGTGATGAATTTCCAGGGGAAAATTAACTTTATTCTAAAGACAATGGATGCAGTTTCCAATCATGTGTGTTTTCTTCTTTGGGCAAGTGTCAGAAGATAAAATAATGTTTTGTTCTTTCTATGTGTAATTCTGTATCATTACGAACAATTTTTCAGTGGTGTCTTTTGTAACAGAAAAATAATATGGTCATCTGTCTTTTTCCCACGTGATGCAAAGGTTTGGTTGGAACTTTTTTGTATAGGAGAGTAGGCTGTTAGTGATGGATACTTCTCTATGGCCAGCAATTGAGATTGCACTTGCTATGAAATGATGGAAAGTGCTTTTTTTTATTGACATAAATTTGTGAATGCTGTGTAGCAAATCCCATATGTTAGGGATAGTGGTGATGGTCAATTAAATTGAGTTGCATCTGCTTTTAATGCATGCTTTTTGTTGGTGACAACTTGGTAGTATATTGTAAGCTTGTAACTTCTACAGTACATAGGTTTATTTTTGCAAAAGAAAAAAAAACTTTGAATTTAGCTTTATTTTTTGCTTTCCTTGTGTCAATTAGGAAATCCCGCATGTGTAGATATGGCATTTACGGTGGATGGTAAAGGAGAAAGTCCTGAACATACAGGCTACTCAGCCTGTGTAATGCCACCTCCAACAAAACGCTCTAAACTGTATGCTTTCTTTGTTCTTATTGCAATGTGACTGCTTTAAATTATGTTAATCCTCGTTTTCAGGTATCATATATTTGTTCTGCATTGATATCCTCATTCTTTTCATAACTCCTATTTTCTTTTTTTCTTAATTTTTCATTTATGCATATTCATTTAATTGTTGTACTAGCATGCTTAAGCAATTATTTTTTTAAGGTTACGTCTCCAAGAACATGTCAATAACTGTATTTGTGGCATTTAACAGGGGAATGATTTTTTAGTGCTTATCTTATTACCAGTCTTTATTGTGCGGATAAATGATAAGGCATTTAGCCTTATGAGTTGCTTCATTACACTGCTGTATCCCTCAACATGCCCACCTGTTGCAATGAGTGCGGAATATTTGCTGCTATATATTGGTTGGGTTGTTGTAGTTTTTGGATTTATACAACCAAGAATCCTCCCTGAAAAATCACTAGGTTTTGCTAAATTCATTTAACCATAATCGAGTCATCCTCTATTTAACTTGGTACATATTCCTTTTTGTTCTTGTAGTGTATCAAGTCAGCATCTATTGTTATCAAATGATCCAGAAGCAGCTTCTGGCCTAACAAAAATCACGAGTGCTCAAGATAGTTTTGCCTGTAAGGCCTGATATATTGCTATTAAATTTACCCAAATTCATCTTATTTCCCAAAGCATTATATATATATATATATATATATATATATATATATATATATACACACACACACACACACACATACATCACAACTTCATAGAACTGCTTGAGCATTGCACTTATAGTTCGAATTTAGTTACTATTGTTTCTTTAGTTGGTGCTGCTGAACATGAGCACATGACATATGACACTCATGATGACATGTCTTCCTTGCATTTATTCAGTCAGGGATTTTCAAATACAGTCAACTTTGGGTAGTGACATGCCAAATGATTGTGGTGTTGTCTCTAAGTTCCCTGGGCAAGCTAATCAAAAGTTCCTGCTGACAAAAGGTGTTCTTCTTTTGCTTTCAGTTGTTCTCTATAACATTTATGTGACATCATCTTAAATCTTTTTCTGATCCTTGACTTTAAAATGTTTCCTTCTTTCTTCATATTCAATAACAATTAAAGCAATTAAACCAGATGTTCCAATTCCCCTTGCTACAAAAATATATTACTCTCAGAGGAACACTCGCCTTCGGTCAGCAGTTGCTCATATGTACCATGCAGCATCAGCTAAGGTGATAAACAGTAATGTTGTGAGTCCAGAAGTATCAAATGAAAACATAATGCAATTACAGGCTTCATCCCATAAGGACTGTTCACATGAGCAAGTTGATAACTTTCTCAACAAGAAGGTTTGTGCCTATTAATTCTGACTTTTGTTGTTTCCATGCTTTTTTAATGACAATCATTATGTGTCTTATCTATATAGTATGATGGAAATAAGAGATACTATTTAGAGCTTCACTTGCCACCATGCATAATCCATTTATGGTCTTTTTAATAGTTTATATCAATAACTGTATTGAAGAGCAAATTATAGTGCAAATCATATCAAATGAACTAAGAATGTTTACTTTCTTTTTGGAAGTCCAGGTCCCTTGAGTTTTTTTAAATCTCTACAACTTAATGTTATTTTGAATTTTTTTGTGGTAGCATGGCTTTGTAGGGCTTCATCTAGTTATAAACAAATCAATGTTTTTTGTTGTATATGTTTAAACCAAGGTTTTGAAAATCGGCTTAGTTATTGAACCGGTGAAGGTAGAAAGTTAAGGGTTTAAAGTTCAACTGGGATCGAACCGGGGTTTAACCAATATACCATTAAATAAATATTAATTATTTATTATATAATTAATAATCTCTTAAAAACAATAATAATGCATTATTACAATAATTAATTCAATATATTTTATAAATAAATACTAAAATATAATTAATTATATTTTAAAATGTAATTTTTAAAAATAATTTAAAATTTTAATTAAATTTTAGAGTTAAATAATAATAGTTTATAATAAAATTTAATAATTTAAGTTAATATATTAATAAAATAAAATGTTGATATAATTAACTATTTATTCAAAATTTGATAAAATAAATAAATTTTATTTTTTATAATTATTATATGAAAATATTTTTTAATTATTTCATTTTTAATATAATTTTAATTTATATAATAATATTCTACAGGTGATATACATATAAATTTATTCAAAGGAAAATGCACGAGGTGCTGAGTAGACCAATTGGTAAACATAGCTTAACATTTTGGTCTAAGGCCTTATGTTCGGGTCCTGGATGAGACATTGTACATTTTTTTTTTAATCTAGCAAATCGAGCCATTTAAACCCAACCAGAACCAGTTTACCCGGCCGGTTCACACAACTATCTGGCCGGTTCATGCTGTTCAATTCCGCTTTTCACAATTAGAGGGCATGAGCTTGAACCGAACCGGTTACTGGGTAAATCGGTTCAACTGGCTGGTCTGGTTCTGTTCTGACAACGGTGGTTTAAACTACATGGTTTTCAGGGCTGTTTGTGCGCATAATTTAATGAGGAACTACTTGATCATTATTCCTTGTAAAACAAAGAGAGCCTTACTTATTATCCCTTGCATAACAGAGAGAACCTTCTGCATGTAAACCTGATCAAATTCTTGCACAAAGCTCAGAACTGTGCTTGGATAAATCAGGAGGATGCATACCAGCCATTAGCTTCTCAAATCCGCTTCCTGTTGATAACATTTTAAGGCCTCAGACTGCTTCTGTTGGATTGCTCAGAAGCAAGTATCTTTCAGAGCCTTATTCTTTTGCAGGCAACTCAGGTAGTCTACTAACTTTTCATATTGTTGTGGAATTTAAGTTATTTATTTTTGAATCAGCTGCTAACTAAGCATAAATTAATCGCTTAAAATGGTAAACTATGAGCAACTTGGTTAGAACTGCTGATTGGAATTGAGCTTAACAACTATTAGACTGTATGCTGCACTCCTAAATGTGTACTGCAGTATAGCTTTAAGCCTTCGTTGTGGATACCAGTTTTTGATACCTGAACTGAAAAGAACTGAAAAATATGCCCTTTTCTCGGTCACTTAATATATATATATATATATATATATATATATATATATATATATATATATATATATATATAGACACACACACACACAGAGCTTGCCTAACCATGTTTATGATATATGACCCATTTTTTGTTTTCTTTTTTTCCTTTTAGTTGTTGATGCAAGTCATATGAGAATGGAAATTAAGTCACCTACAAGGTGATGTCTTTGGTTTTTGTAGGACAATCACTGGGGACCAGGACCATGCAGCAAGCAAATGGAAGTGTTCCCGTTTTATAGGAGTCTTCGTGGTGGGAGTTTTGGTTAACTAATGGTGTATTTAGTACAATACACGAGGTTAGGATCTATTTTTGGAGCTGAAAAAGCAAATTACCATAATTGTTTATTCTAACCTTCTTTAATCTGTATCATGCTCGACTTCTGACTCTGTTTATATGCTTGTAGAAATAAAGAGAAAATATTACTTAATAGAGCCATCGTTGTAGTGCCTCGAGAATGCTGCAGTATTCATATAATTATTCTATTCAAATGTGTTTGAATCTTTTGTTGTTTTATGAGATCTCATATATGAGCATAACCTTCAACCGATTTTCAAGACCATGGCGAAGAAGTTAGTTGTGGTCAATAAATGAGACTATGAAAATGAGCAAGTTCACATGAAAGAAAAAAAAGGTCGTTTTAGTCGTGGTAATGAAGTTTGGTGAGGGTGGGGACTAGTTCCTCCAATTCAAAAGAGTAATCAAGCTTTGAGCTCTTAGTGAACATGACCCCATAAGTTGCTGCCAGCCTATCCTTTCACCTTCATATAGCTACAGATTTGGACAGCCTCTTCTGTTTGTGCTAGGATTTGGTTTTGTTTTTCTTTAAAACTTGCATAATTGCAGATAGGTTTTTGGTTCACCATTTAAAAAAAAAATCTGCAAATTGTGATCATTATGTGGCTTTCTTTCATGGGTTACTTTTATGTTTCATGAAATGTCTTGCTAAGTTTTATTTCATATTTCCGTTAGAGCTGTAATATATATATATATATATATATATATATATTAAAAAATAATTTTGTAAGAATTATAAAATAATTAAATAATTCTTAAGAGCATTTTATTTATTTATTTATTTATTTTTGCATATAAGTGTTTTTGAAAATTAGATCAGCTCCATTATTGGAACAAGTTAAATCAAACTAATAAATAATATATCTAGTCAGATTTTTTTTTAATTATTATATATAAAAAATTTATTATTAATGGTATTTGTAGGTCAGTTTATGTATATTAAAATTAAATTGAATTTCAAATAATAAAAAAATAAAATTCCTTTCATCAATTAAACTAATTTTATTTTGTAATTCACCTATTAATATGGCAGTTTGAAAACATTGATTATGAAATGCGAAAAAACAAAGGATTTGAAACTTTTTAACATTCTCTTGGAAAGAGAAGTTACAATTTTTTTTAAACTGACAATAACCGGCCGGCGAAGCTCACCTGCAGGCGGCTGGCGGCTGCAAAGGAAATTACCTTTCAGTTTTTAAAAATTTTTTTTAATAATTTTAATTTAGAATTAAATTAAATTGAATTAATTAATTTGGATATAGTTTAAGATTTATTTTAATCAATTTAATTGATTTTAATTCGCTATTGAATTTGAGTTGGACCATTCATGATTCCACATCTGTTTCTGTAAGAGGTGGCTTTTGGCTGCTTGATTCTTTTCCATATTATTCATGTGATTCATAAGGGATCTTACAAGGCAGCTTCTTTAATTTGTTTTAAAAATGAAAATTAATAGAAGTCTTTTTATCATTTATAAGGAAAAAATATATAGAAACACAGAATAAAGGAAAGAAAACATAGTTTTTTTTTTTTTTTTTAAGAATGAATCATAATAATTTACCAAGTGGAATTATTTATAGCAATAAAAAAATGTCATTTATTATTATTAATTTTTGTTTTTTAAGGAAAATGAATAGAAGAGGCAAAATAGTCCTGAATCAATCATCCTGGTGTGGTTGATAATGATGGAGTTTGGTTCACAGGACAAGACCAAGAATGTTTAATACTAAATGCTTATGCTAATTCCTCCATTGTTTTTCTTTTTCATGTTTTCTTCTTTAACTTTATTTTTTTACCTCTTTATTTTCTTCTTTTCATTTTTCTTTTCAAGCTTTTATTTTCCCTTTTTTGCATTTTTTTTCCTATTTATGTATTGCAATGCAATTGCATGCAATGGGGATAATTGGTTACCTAACAATTCTTTTTTTTTTTTTAATATATATATATATATAATAATTAAACATCCAAAGTGAGCTTTGTTTGAAATGATAATAATTTTTTAAAGAAGCAGCAGAGACCCAGCACTTTGGTTGTAGCGTCCGCCCACTGACTCATAGATATATCCCACGTGTAATAGTGGTACCACTTTTTTAGATAATTATCATTATTGCTAAATTACTATTTAGCGTCTAATTATGTTAAAATTAATAATTTCATTTTTATATTTTTATAAATATATAATTTAGTCGGTCATACTATTTAATCATTCTATCTATTTTTATTAATTTAACCAATAATTGATAGATTAAAAAATATTCTATAAAAGATAAAATTATTAATACGAGTACTGGCAAAAATTTAATGACAAAAAATATTTATGATAGTAAAATTTTAGGAATAAAAATATTTATGAGAAAAATAGATAAAGAAATAAAAAATGTACAATAAAATTAAAATTTAAAAATGAATTAATGTATTTTTTAAAATATAAAGATTAAATTATTAATTTTACTATGATATGATCATAGAGTAAATAATATTTTTCTCCTGTTGTTAATTTATTATATTAGGTAAAAGAGTAAAAAGTAATTTCATTATTTCATGTGGGGCTTTTCTTCTCCATTATTTTCTTTTTTTATATTAATATATTTCTTTAAATTGATGGTTATAAGTTAAATTTCAAATAAAAATTAATATAATAATTATTAAATTAAATATTTATATATTTATTATTTATATTAAATATACATATATTAATTTATTGAGTATAAATTTTAATTTAAAAATTATTAAATTCATTTTTTTTAAATTAAGCTTATATTAAAATTGTCCTTTTCAATTACATTTCACTAATCTTGATTACTATTTATTAATAGTATTTGCTTAAAGCAATTGATTTCTAATAGAATCATTAGTGGTCAGCATTTCAAAACCAAGTGATTAAGCATAATATTTTGTCACGACCCAACCTATGGGCCGGACCGGCACTAGGACCTGGGCCAGCCTAAAGCCCCCGAGGCCCGTAGTAAGCCTTAACTATTCATTAACCCAACTCTAAGGCCCATTTGGGCCCAATATCAAGAAAACAAACGGACAGAGTCCGGCCATAAAATGGACTTTCCAACGGGGAGTTTTCGACTCACCCGACCTGTAAACACAATAAACAATCCATTGGGGAGCTCAGCTCACCCTCCACATACTCATCAACATAATAATAAATGGGAGCTCAGCTCCCTCATCCAATCCATCAAACAGACTTAAAATATTAAGTTTACAGGTCCAACATGAATATAATATTACAGACCAATTTCAAATAATTACTGCTAACACATGCGGAAATTCTAGGAGTAATTAAAATTACACAATATTGATAAACAACTGCGAGGTAAAAGGCAAAGTTAACCTGCAACAAAATATCCTCCCGTGGCTTTATAGAGAGAATATGATTTTTTTATATAATTTGAATAAAAAATTATTGATTAAATTTAAATTTTTTATATACGTTGGGAATAAAGTTTGATTTTTTCACGGAAATATTTTATATTTTTTTAACATTTGAAGTGTTTAAAAAAAAAGAGTTTTTATTCTTATTTTTAAAAGAAAAAATTATTTTTAAAATTTTAATAATTTTATTAAAATATAAAAATATTTATTAATATAAATATATATTATTAATTTATTATAAATTTTTTTATAAATTTTTTTTAAATAAATAAAACTTTTAAATTGTTGATCTAATCGATAAGTAAAGATATCTAATCTTACTAAAAATTTAGAAGAAGGATAAAAAAAATGGAAATTAAGAGGAAAAAAATTAATAATTAGGAGATAAGATAGCACATGATTCAGCCTCCTACCACGGACCACTTTCTCTCGACTCTCTTTCGCTTTCTCTGCATTTTAAATAAGAAAGAAAAAAAATAAGAACTTTCTTTTTATCTCACCAATCCCAAGAATCCGTCCTTAAAAAAACATTGGGATTTCCATGTTCTTGTAGTAGCTAAGATTATGTTACAGTTTCTGGATTGATTTTTCTTTTGGGATTAACAAGGAAAAAACTAATGTCTACAATTAGGTGCATGACAATCAGGTCGAGGTCCCACCGGGTGGTGCAGGACGGGTCGTTGCCGGCCCTGGAGGTGGAGGAGTGGCATGGAGGGGATACGTCTTGCTGGGCTAACATGCCACAGGAGCTCTTAAGAGAGGTCCTATTGAGAATAGAAGCATCAGAAAGCAGCTGGCCACCCAGAAAAAGCGTGGTGGCTTGTGCTGGTGTTTGCAGGACCTGGAGACACATCACTAAAGATTTAGTTAAAGTCCCTGAACTTTCCGGCAGGCTTACTTTCCCCATCTCTGTCAAGCAGGTACCCCAGTTACCATATGTTCGTCTTCTTGTAATTTATAAAATTGGGCCTTTTTTTATTATTAATGGAGGTAATTTAACCTGAGAAAAGTTGGTTTTTTCTTTTTTATTTGTTTTTAGCAGCGAGATTATGGGTTTAGTTCAAATTATCGGCATATAAACTCAGTTCAACTGTTTCCTGTCGATGTTGTGCAATTGTTCTTTTCGTGATTCGACTTTTTTTTTCTTTTTCTGGGAGGGGAGGGGAGGGGAGGTTGAATGTAAATTTTGTGTTTGAGATTCGTAAAAGCTGTTCGAAGAATTTTTTTCAGTGTAGCTATGGTTGTAATCCAGTGGAAACATGCTTACAAGGGATAATTGTGAAGGGATTGTGATTTCTCTTTTGGGTAATCCTGATTTCTGTAAACTCCAAGTATTTTGCTTGGTGATTCAATTAGTCACTTGTGGTTTGTTCGAGAAATGTTTTTTTTTTTTTTTTTTTTTTGCATGTTTTTTCAGTTTGTGGTATCAAAGTTTTATGGATCAGCATTGACTTGCTGTTCATCTCTGATATCTGTATATTGGAAAAGCTGTGTGGGAAATGATATCTATCTGTCTTAAGCCTTGTTGTGGTGTTTATGAAAGCTTGATTCTTCAAGATATTTCTGGCTGGAATTTTCAACAATTTCATCTAAATACCAATTGCAAGAGCTTGGAGGTGCGACCAGACCATCTTTTTCCAGGCATGAAAAGATTCTCAATTGTTCCTGATGTTTACACTGAAAATTGCTGGAAAACTTCCATAATTAAGTGGTGCATGCCCTTAAGGGACCACTTTTGCTTCAGTAGTGCAGGTCCACTGCAATTATTAGCTGCGACTTTGGCAACACTGCTATGGATCTCTTCTCATATGGTTTCTAATTTACCTTATTATAACAAACATTAGTAATATTTTGTTCCCTGAATGCTGATGAACCCCAGTTCCTCAAAAGAGGTTGTGGATTGCAATATGAGAACTATTACGATGGCTTCTTTTTTGAATTTAGATTTCATTATCAACTTGTTCTTCCTTTGGAATCTTCCTGTCATGCATTGTCTCATTTTTGGCCATTGTTTTCAGCCTGGTCCAAGGGATTTTCTCCTCCAGTGCTTTATAAAGCGGTGCCGGTCCACTCAGACATATTATCTTTACCTCAGTTTAACTAATGGTAAGAATTTGGTTCTTATTGGTCATTTCTTCTGAGAATGCTCATACGACAAATCACAATTAATTAAAACATTTGCCAATGCACCAGCTTTTTTTTTTTTATTTGGATAGGTTGTCTAAGTAGTCAATGTGATTAATCTCTAGATCTTATGAGGGATTGGCTGTCTTATTCCTGGTCCCTTTCTGATCTGTAGAGAATGGACAATTTGCTTTTGTTTTTCCCTAATGCAGCACTAGCCGAGGATGGAAAGTTCCTTCTTGCTGCACGCAAGTGTAGACGCCCTACCTTCACTGATTATATCATCTCTCTAGATGCTGACAATGTGTCGAAGGGAAGTAGTAGTTATGTTGGGAAGCTAAGGTATCATACGCATTCCACACAGAATAGGCCTTTTGTTTTTGTTCTCTTATTTGCTAAAATTTTTAACATCTTTGTCTTATTTTCGGCAAGATCAAATTTTTTGGGAACCAAGTTCACAGTCTTTGATGGACAGCCACCTCATACTGGGGCCAAGATGATGAAAAGTCGCTCCACTAAGCTAGTAAATTTGAAACAAGTTTCACCTAGGGTTCCTGCTGGCAACTATCCTGTAGCTCACATCTCATATGAACTGAATGTGTTGGGTTCCCGGTAAGATCTTAGTATATGCACTTATAAATTTTTCTTTGATACGAAATAGAATGATTTCTGTCTTCCTCTATTCAGTGTTACTCCACTAGTAAATTTGTAAACTGGGATTTTCTGCTTGCAGTAGCACAAACCAAATTCCTAAGCATGCTTTTCTAGAGGCTAGCTAATTAGTTATGGAATTCATGTTATATAAAAAACAGGGGTCCAAGGAGAATGCAGTGCATTATGGATGCTATCCCTTCCACTTCTATTGAACCTGGTGGAGTAGCCCCCACACAGACAGAGTTTTCTCATCACAATGTAGATTTATTTCCATCACCTCCATTATTACGTTCAAAATCAAATCGTACAGAGAATTTTCTTTCAGGACCTTTGCCCAGTCAGAAAGATGGAGCACTAGTACTGAAAAACAAGGCTCCAAGGTGGCATGAGCAGCTTCACTGTTGGTGTTTGAACTTCCATGGTCGAGTAACGATTGCTTCGGTTAAAAACTTTCAGCTGGTTGCTTCCCCAGAAAATGGACCTGCTGGTCCAGAACATCAGAAGATCATCCTCCAGTTTGGGAAAGTGGGAAAGGATTTGTTTACTATGGATTACCGATACCCAATCTCTGCATTCCAAGCATTTGCAATTTGCGTCAGCAGCTTTGACACCAAGATTGCTTGTGAATAATGGCATATGATCAAACAGGTATGGAGTCTCTTATTGTGCATCTAAAGCTCCTAGAATTAAATAGGGACATGGGTGAATCTGGGTCCGAACTGGCAGTTTTGGTCCGTGGAGGGGAGGCTAGACTATAGAGGGTCGGTTTTGGTTTTGGTTCTGGTTCCTAATTGATCCAGGTTGAGTCATTCCAACAGTTGATTTCTTTTCTTTTTTTTTGTAAAAAGGCTGGTTTGAACTAGACCTCTGATTTCAACTAGGGATAGCAAAGAATTGGATACTTGACCCGATTTGACTTTAATCGGACTAGTTCAAGTTGTGTATTATTTGGTTTGGAATGGGTTCTAGTTTGATAATTAGTATGTGATAAGTTCAGATTTTATATATTGAATCAGAATACTTGTTATTCGAACTCATTTATCAAAATTATTAATTGAATAAAAAAATAATTTTTATAATTTTATTTATAAATTTGAAATATTATATTTTAAAGATAGAATTTAAATTTTTTTATAGGATTATTAAATTTTAAAACATAAATTGTTAATATATATATATATGTATTAATTAAATATATACAAAACTAAATAGGTTTGGGTAGTAGTAATTGGGTTTGGAATGGATATGGATAGGAAGTGGTGAATTCTAATTGGTTTTGGGTAGTAGTAATTAAACGGTTCGGGTACCTTGAATTTGAATTTGGCGGATACCCTAATTCCTATCCCGGGTTTGACTGGGCGTGTTCTGGACCCAAACCAGACCATGGCTATGCTGATTTAGTTTTGATGCGCATATGCATATACAACAAAGTATAAATACAACAATGGATTCCCTTTTATTTCATTTAGCCAATTGTCAAGTCTTGATTGGCGACGTTACCTTTGACAGGCTTGATGGAATCATTAAATGGATAACATTTTAATCATATATATACTGGCCCAATTCTAAGACCACCATAAATCCTGCTGTTGCATCGAACTTTAAAATAGATGAGCATACCTAGGTGAATAGTAATTCTCTATTGGAGTTGTCTAACACTGAACAAGTTAATGATAAAAGATGGGCATCACTTTATGAATAGAAAAGTTAATCATATTCAGTGGCTAATTTCTGGTCATTAGCAGGCGAAGAAGTTTCATCATCATGCATGTGAAAAGTTATCTCAACGAGCATAGCTGACCCTATCTTCATTTGGTCCAGGTGCAAAGTTTCAAGGTTCAAGGTCCCGGTTGCGATGACAATAGAAAGACTGCAGCTTGTTCTGTGGGTACAGATTGCATATGGGGCATAACTTTGCAAATTAAATGGAAAGAGACTGTAGCTTTTGATTGCTTGGGTTATGAAATCAATCAGTTGAATTGCTTAGAGCAATGGAACTGTCATTCATAGTTTCCTGTACATTTTTCTATGTATATAATAATATTGTTTAAGTATCTGCATTTTGTAGTGCTTCCTTTAACTCTTTAACTAGAAATGGTAGACATTACTAGAGTTTTCAAACTCTCCGCAACTGGAAAGATGCGCAACCACATCAAAATTACATTTGATAAGGTAAAAAGGAACATCAATAATGAGCTTTAGTTTAGTGATGTTGGAGTCTTGAAACTGTTCGAATTTCAATAAGATTCAATTGTATTAAATGAAGTCTAGAATATTAAGAGGTTCATGTAGCTGCAACAATAATTTTATGAGAAGTTGGGATGTGTATCTGATATATATATATATATATATATATATATATATATATATATATATATATATATATACTAGCCAATAAAGTAAAGGCTGATATTAGCAGGAAAAAGATTAAGATACGTCCAATAACAGCCTCTCCAATTCCCTTGGGGGGCTTTATGCACCAGCTACGATTGCAAAACATTGAGACAGCAAAATATGCTAACTTTTGTATTTTGTGCTTCATGTGCTCTGGGTTAGATAGTGATCTGGTTTGTGCAAATCAAGGAAATGTTGAAAAAGGTCGAGTCCTTTAAAACACGTCCAACAAGTCCCACAGTCGGGCTTTCACCAAAACAAGGAAGCTTAATTTAATCTAAGCCATGAGCACGATAGAAAGGGGCAAGTTTCAGTCGGCAAATGATAGTGTCATAGGCAAATAATCTCTTAATTTACAACTACCACTCTCTTGTATGCTTGGCCTAATACAATGGGAAGTACAAATAATATTTCACACATACATATACATGCCTACTTCATACTAAGATGCTTGCATTTGAATGCTTGATTCTGTACTTGTCTGTAGAGATTCCGCAACTTCTTCCTCTTCCTCAGGAAGATCATCTGCATGCTTTTCTGGTTGATTAAAGCTTCTAACAAACTCGGTGAAAGCAGGAAAATGCTCAGGTGAGAAAAATTCAGCTCCCATTCTCTGATAAGTGAACAAGTCTACCACATTTTCACCCGACACATTTTTCTTCATCTGCTCAAAATGATGGGGAGATTTAGAGACCAATGAGTTCTGCCCAGAAACGTCAACCCCATACTTTCTGCAAGCTGTTCTAATTTGTGCAAGTAACAGCTCTGGGCTTGACAGTGACCCCTGAGGCTGATGCTTATCTGACAGGTCCATTCCAGGTAAAATCATTTTACATGAATTCCTTGCAAACATCTCAGCAACCGCCCCGTAGCCATCTCTGTTTTCTGTGTTATAAAACCCAGCCGTCAGCTCAGACGGGTGAGTGCGGGTTTTGTACCAATGGTGCATGAGTGGGACTTTGCCATAAATTGTCACGGTAGTGTCACCAAACTCAGTGGAGGCAAGGGAAAGGAGGCGATTTCCATGAGACAAAAGCTGACTTGAATACCAGGAAAGGAAGAAGTAGCCATAAGGAGACTCCCATGATCCTCCATGATCCTTGAAGAAGCTGTTAAAGTTTGGCAACTGGTTATAACTGGGGGCATCATGGGGACCACCAAGTCCCCATAAAGGATTTCCCATTGCCTCAGCATGTTGCTTTAGAAGGTTAAGCATATTTTTGTCATAACATTGGAACTCCCCAACTCCATGGATTTTGCCACTTTTAACCACCCCACGATAAGAAGGATATCGTAGTTCTCCATTTGGACCAAGTCCCATCGTGATGCCCTGCAAAAGCAGCAAGTGATGAGCCACTTATAATGACAATACACCAAATTGTAATCTATTTACTCCTTAATTATAGAGTTAATGAATCAAAACTTACAGTGATTGTGGAACCCATTAAATGCGAGAATGAAGACTTGAAGCTCTTGCAAAATTCCTGGTAAACTTGGACTGCTGTCTTACCATTAAGGACAGGAAGATCATCAACAGCCAATGACAAGCACTCTCTTAAATGATGCCCTGATCTATCGGCAAAGAAAATACCAGGTTCTGATTCACCAATACGGGATACCCACTCAGGGAGTGGGATTTTAGGTTGTTCATTAGCGTGGAAGCAGAAAGACACATGAAGTTTGAGACCAGCACTCTGAACCATCTTTGCAAGATTAAGGTAGCCTTCCCACTCGTATTTGCCCATTGCTTCCTTCTCAGCTATTCCCCACCACACAGCCATCTCCACACCTTCAACTCCTAATAATTTCAAAGCTTTAAGTCCTACAGAGATTGCTCTAGCATGGTTGATCGAATTGCAGTCAGAAACTGCATCCAAGGGCAGTCCAACATATAATCTTACATCATCGAGCTGCAAAAGACGATTACACTAATTACCCCCAATTTTTTTCCCCTAATACATAAAATATGACAAGTATACAAGCGGTAGCTGAATTAGAATGTCTAGAATTTTTTTTTTAATTTAAATTCGGGAAAACTGCTAAAAAACGAACATTATAACACAAAAATCGATTCTTGTTTGCTTTCACCAAATAATTTCCCGGAAAATTGATTTCCTTTTCCCTTTTTCAAGCAGAAAAATTTTACTTGACAAAAATAAAGCAACAAGTTAAATAAAATTAAACCAGAGTTTAGGAATAACTTCAAGATCTAACCTTGAAACGAAACAAAATGCAAATATGCAAACACTAACAGAAAACTATGGGGAAAAAAATATCGCAACAAAAAGAAGGAAAAGAAAGATAGAAACCATACCGATTTGGACCTGGAAGCACAACCCCGAGTCGAGAGATCATCGGAGAGGACGGGTTCTGTTTGGATCGCATTTAAGGTAAAGTGAAGGCCAGAGTTTCTTCTCCACCTCGTTCTTGAATCAAAGAAAGACACATTAGTAGAGTTTCTTCGAGGAAAACAGAACCTCAACTCTTTATTCACTAATTCGCTTTTGCAAATAGCGGCCTGAGAGCTTCCGATCACCGACACCTCCATATCAAAAAACGAAAAATCTAAATATTATCGACAATCTAAGATCTGGCAGGTGGATGGACCTCAAATCGGGAAAAGAAAGCACCAAAATTCCAAATAAAATCCAGAGAGAAAATTTAGTTTTGAATAAGCGGAAAATCGATTTGGTAGCGAGAAAATAGAATGTGTTTGGTAGCCGCGAAAATCGAAAAATTTAGTGTTTGGGAATTGAAGTTGAAGGTTCCGTAAACGGTGTGTGGTTTTAAAGACGCGCTTTTTTCTGGGGCCACTGATCAGAGGCCGGTGGTGAAGAACAACAGCTGACGCATATAGTGTCAGCCACGTGTCTCCTTTATGGACTGCCGATTTTCAGCCTCTATTTATTTCTGTGTGCTTTCTACCGCAATTGAACACCTTGTTTGGATGATTTCTTTTTCCATATCAACGGAAAAATTAAAAAAATTAAAATTTATAGTAAATTAAATTAAAATAAATTGATTCAATTTACTTTCTCGATTTGAACTTTGCTTTAAGAATTTTTTTGTGATTCATTTTAATTTTAAATTTAATTTTTTTATTTTTAATTTTAGATTTAAAATTAATTAATTAAAAATAAATTATTTCATTTGATTCCACCAATTTTTAGAAAATCAAACCAAAAGGATAAATCAAATTTTTTAAAATTAAACTGAAATGATTAAAAAAATAAATTGAAATTACTAATTAAGTTTATTCAAAAATTTTTTGATTTAAATTAAATTTTGCTCAACCTTATTTTTTATTATAAAATATATTAAATTTTCATCCATCATAATAAATCTCAATTTGGATCGTGAATAAAAATTTAACAACAAATATTTCTTCATCAGTTAACTTCAATTTTTAAATTTAATTATAAAATAAAAATAAAACTCAATTTAAATAAAAATAATGGAAATTCTATTTAGTTTAAATCATAAAAAAAATCCCTAGTACACTTTTATCTATATTTTTTAAAAGTTATTTTATTTATAATTATGAATCAATTTTTGAAAAAATTAATAAGTATTAATTTTTTTAAATTTAACTTTTATTATTTTTATATAAAATAATTATTTCTATAATTTTCTAAAATTTATATTATCCTCTTTCTCTATCTTAATTAAGAAGATTTTTATCTTAACTTGATCGAATCAACTTATAAATTTTAAAAATAAATTAATCTATTTATTTATAGTAATATTTTAACTTAAAAAAATAAATTAAAGGTCTTTACTTACGAGTTAATTTAATAAAATATTTTATTATATTATTTTTATTTAATTTTTAAAATTTAATTATAAATTTAATTTAATATTTTTTAATTATTTTAATAAAATATATATATATATGTTATTTTTTTATCAAATAATTAACTATTTATTAGTTACTTATATGTATTTTAAATAAATACGTAATTATTTAAAATTTTAAATATCTTTTAATTTAATTTTTATAAATTAAATTAGATACGCTCTAAATGAGATAAAATAAAATTTAATCAAAAAAATTAAACAATAAATAAAAATTGAGCAAAAGGAGTAACATAGTATGATGTTGATTCGACTAAAACATGATATTAAAGGGAATAGTGAAAATATTTGATTTTGATTGGGCATAAATGGATGAGAAAATGAAACGCTTGTATTTCCCACTAGCAATTATTTCCTTGGTGCTCATCTCTTTTCTATGAAATTTCTAATTAAATCAGTTCTTTTTAACCCTATTTCATATCTCGTATTATCTATTTTTGTAATTCTGTAGAGTTCATAAATATATTTATTTTTTATTGTATTAATATAATTAATTTTCATCATTATTTTTAATACAATTTCTAATATAAAAATAATATAATTACTTTTAAAAAGAATTTTAAATTTAAATTTATGGAATCAATTATTTTAGAGGAGTGTTAATTAATTTTAAAAATTTTTTAATTATTTTATGGTAGAATATGGAGGGGTATAGTATTTGACAGTTGATGTATTTGTGGATAAGGGAAAACGTGGCCAAACGGTTTTGACGTGGAAAGTGATGCCAACGACCATAGAAACAGGTAAAACGTGGAGCGTACGGAATGGTTGATGAGGATTCATGCTGAGTCAAGTCCAGGCCAGATTTTGGTCCATTGTGCTCAGTTTTGTGGATAAGAATATTTCGCATCATGTGAATGTGATCCATCATCATCTTCCTTCCTCCTCACTGATAAATTATATCATAAATCAATTATTTCATGCAGTGAAGACTGTATTTACGCATTTATTTGTATATTTATTTATCTCTTATTATTATGATATTTCATATAAAATATTTTTCGCAAAACTTAGGATTATCCCTTGATTTTTTAAAATTTTATTTTAAGTAAATATTAATAAAATTTTTGATATAATATTTAAGTAAGCCGGGTCAGCCTTTCTTCTTCGCCTAGTCACCGTAGTGAGTTTCGGTTAATTTATAAGTATATATTAATTTTATTTATAATTTCAATATTATTATATTCAAAATATGTTCATGCATCACTTATACATATATGTATGTAGTAAATATTAAGCACACTTTATATTATATTTATTCTTGATGATATTGCTGTGATTGTTGTCTTATAGCGATTTGGAGATGTGTGTGTGTTGTGTATATAGATATGGGTAGGACGGGTAGACGCAGCTGGAGCTTTACTCATTGGGACCTGATCCTTATTATGGATAAGTCGAGGTGGGCATGACTTTGAGTTAATCTCGCTGGCCTTCGCATTTGGATATTAAGAGAAAGTTTGATTTTGAGTTGATCTCATTGGTAGAGGTTAAAACTAAGAGAGCTGTATAAAGGATCAGCTCTCATATATATATATGTATGAGTATGGATGTGGCACACAGGTGTGTGAGTGCTCTAGATTACATTTGATGTTATTATGACTTGATTTGTTTGAAATATATTAAGATGATGTATTTCACTCTTATGATGCACTAGACATAAATAGTTATGGAAATTATTAGTAAAATCAATATCTTATTGTATGAGTCGAATGCTCACTCATGTTCACCAATTTTTCCAGGTTACAGGAGAGCTTATCTTTGTGTTTAACATGCTTCTTTCCTCACTGGTCCATAAATTTCTATTTCCATATTTTGTATTGTTAAATTTAAATTCTATATCTCCGCATATGTAAAACCATTTTATTTAGCTTGGAATTGTAAGATTAATTATTTTAGAGTTGTAAACTTATTAATCTATGTATGTGTGAATGTGTGAATGAATGACCTGTTGGACGAGGGAGTTTGACTTCTATTTGATTTTATATTGATTTGTGGATAATTGTAAGGGTGAGTTGAGCTCCTTAAATGATTTTATTTTGAGATTACAGGTCGGATGAGTTAAGAATTCTCCGTTGGATGGTTCATGTTATGGCCGGACTCTATCCGATTGAATTCTTAAAATTGGGCTCAAAATATGGACTTCATGGATGGGTTAGAGATTAGTTAGGTTTAATACGGGTTTCGGAAACCTTATGCTAATCCAAGTTCTAATACCGATTCAGCCTGTGAAAATTGAGTTGTGATAAAAATTAATAAGTTTATTGATATAAAATGTCGAGTTTATATCAAATACATTATAATATTTATATTAAAATTTATATATACATATATAAAAAATACATTTTAGTAATTGATTAAATGATATTAAATATTAAAAAAATAATAAAAAAAATTGGATTCAATAATAATTTAATGTAGCCTAATTCAATTTGGTATTTTTCACCTTAAGAATAATTTGCTTGTTGAATAATGTGATGGTCCGACGTTTAGATAAACTCAAATAAGATGAGTATCCTAGTGATTAAAGCAAGTGAAATTCTAGGATGAGGTCTGCACATTATGCCCAACTCTATTGGCAACTGGATAAATTATATATATAATAATATAATAATAATGCAATGATTTCATATAATTCTAGATAAAATAAACAAGTCATTGAAAATTATACACATATGTATTAGTATAAAATTCAATTATTTTCATATATTAAAATATAATTTTTTTTATAAAACATAACTCCTTTATGAAGTGTCATTCTATACTTTATTCACTATTTTATGTCATATCTTCACATAGGATGATCAATAAAAGTGAGTTTCACCTCTGCCACGTAAGCACATTTTTTATTAGACTGCTAAAGAAGATAGATTTGGATAACATATTTAGTCTTTAAGGGGTCCTCCAAAGTCCTTAATTGAATTGAAAAATTATATTGAATGGATTAAAATTGTAATAATTTTTATATTTCTAGATTATTATAATTTTAAAATTATTATTATTATTTTTATATTTAATAATTATTTTTATTTAATAATTTTATGTCAAATGATTATATTAATAATAAATAATTATTAAAATAACTAACAATGATTAAAATAAATTACAAGATTAGTCCAGCCGTTACAGTAAGTTAACGGTGGTGAACTATTTTGAATAATTGATGATTGATTTTTTTTTTTATATATAAATTAATTCAATTGAAAAAATTAATAATTGATCATTGTTGACTATACATGTTCTAGAGCATTCAATGGCATACCCAATAATTCAAATCCGGGTTGGCATTGAATCATTTGTCTCAGGACAAATGATGATTGCAAGTGATTTGTTTATCACCAACGCAAGTCTAGGGCCCATCTCATTACACTAATATATATTCACACAATGAATTCAACCTTCCATGCAGTTTTGGGCCTGAATTCCTGCCTTGGGCTACTTAGCCCAGTGAGGCCTAGAATCGATTTGGCTGTGCTGTGAAATCTCCAGAATCAAAAAAACACTTGATAACGTATTCAGGATTGTGTTGTCTAAATTTTAATTGAAACCAAATGAAAAAGAAAAAAGAAAAAAGGAAAAAGTATTTGCGATGAACTTGTCTGGATTAGTGAAAACAAATGATTAACTATTCTTAATAACACCTTGTAGATTGTAATTATATATGGTTGGTTGTTCCACAATGTAATATTATTGCATAAACATCAAACAAGCTTTTCTAATGGCTTTAACAATAACTAGTAACAATCTTTTAAGCCAAGATAGCAATCATTTCAGACTCCTCTTATGTGGTTAGATATTAGATCGAGCCATGGGATTATGGAGGAGGTGGTCCTGGAGGACCAGGTGGGCCACCCGGGGGTCCAGGAGGTCCAGGTGGAGGTGGAGGTGGTCCAAGAGGCACAGGAGGAGGAGGTGGAGCCGGAGCCAGAGGCGGACCTGGAGCTGGAGGTGCTGGTGGGGCACCAAAGCAGTCTTGAAACAGCCAGCAACAGCATAAGATGTAGAAGCTGCCAGACAAAATGATATCAGTAACAGCTAGTTGTTATGAATTATCAATGCATGCTAAATTTGCACTCAAAGGCAAAGATTATTTATAATTTTGAGTTACTTTGATTGCTTACTTCAAAAATTCCATATTTGAGTCTCCATCATTTATTTATTTTTAAGATTTATCATTTTTAGTATGAGATTTTTTTTTTCAAATATTATAAGAGTTTTATAAAGAAGAGACATATTACTCGATTTATTAAAATTTCATTAAATAAAAAAATAATAATAATAATAAATTGCCCTCTCAACTTTCATATGCTTTCCACCCAAAAAAAAAGGAGATTCTAATTGTTAGAATTTGGAGTTCAATAAAAAGATCGCAAGGTCTAAAATGTAAATAAAGAAAGTAAATATGAAGCTAAGCATTGTATAGAATAATAGAATTGTTACCGACCAAGATGATACCGCACTGAACAAGCCATTGAAGAAACCTCCAGGGAGACCAGGTCCTGGAGGAACCCAGCCAGGTCCAGGTCCTGGTCCCGGTCCGGGTCCGGGTCCTCCAGGGCCAGGTGGCCTCATTCAGCAGTCTACACTACCACTGTGGTGCCACTGAAAATAACCCAAGTTCCAGATTTTGGCAGGAGACGACGCCAAGGGAGTCTATAGATTATATGGTTCCGAGTTCTGAGAATTGGGGTTCAAGTCACTTGAAAATTTATAGGGAGCATATATTCAAGGACATATGCCAACAACTTCCTAAAGTAAAAGTTTGACAGTTAACAATATATGTGAACAAATTCTTTCAAGTGGCAACTGCCAAACCTGCCAGTCAAACCCACCCACTCCTACTACTCTTTTTTCAACCTACCCTCTTACAAGGCAAAAGTAAAAGAAAAAAGATACACTCGTTGGATGCTTGTTTGATTACGCAAGAGGACTCTGATGAAAGATTGTAAGCTTGACATATTTGAAAATTTTTTTGTTCAAACTAGAAGGTGAAAAGCAGTAAGCCTTTAGGAAAGTATCTACTGGTACTGGTTTGGTATTTAATCTTCTCACGTTGCAGAGCATGTGCTAGAGCTAAAATGGTAGCTGCCATAAAATAATGGCTTCATATTCCATTTCCTCAGCAACGAGGAAAAAAAAGTATAGTTCAACCTTGCTCAATAAATTTTTAATACTCATCTTTCCTTTCGAGTAAGAATCTCAGAGAAATATTTTGATATAAAACGGTAACACATTAATTGGATTCATATTCAGAATGTCCTCGAATCTTGATCATCCTTTTATGCCTGAAAAGAAAGAAGGCTTTTCTGAAATGGCCTTTCGCCATCATACCATAGGGTAAATAGATCTTTAAGATAACATGCAAATGAGAGCGGCATTGTTATACTACAGTCAAAAGCACCAGAATAAGCTGTTATGTTGGGTCATAATTATGCAAAAGTTGAACTGATCCAACTAACCGGCAAGGAGACGACATGCGGTGCATGTTGTACAGTTGAAAGCATTGGAAACTCATAAGTTTATGCTCAATTATGATGTCCATGTAATTTTGTTCAGCTAATAATTACCATTTTCACTCTACAATGACGTTAACAGCACTTGATATTTGATATCCAAAAGGAGCTTGAATACTTGGCACATTGGAAAATACAACTCTTGAGGAAAATCCTTAAAGAGTAACTAAACTAGAAAACTATATAGGAAAGAACTAACAAAATCAGAGTAAATACCAGAAACACAAAAATCTGAGTTCCCAATACAAATTTATTAATTTTTTTCCCACTATTCTAAATAGAGTTTTTCAAAAGAAAACAGAAGACCATATACAATACTGGAGCAACTTCCCACAGTACAAAATGATGTAACAAGGGAAAAGAAAAATGAATTTAAAGATATTTTACCTCTCCTTGCAATTTAATTGGCTTTCCCGGAACAGATATCAAAGGCTGGATTTGCAACTTTGCAGCCTTATGAATAGTCTCACAAATAAGCTGAAAATATATTACATGCCTTCCTTCTCTTTTACCCGAGCAGAAATTTTATCTTTCTGTTTCTTTCTCTTTGGAGCACCAACTGAAGCTGGGTCCACCAATGGGCCAGACCATGTCTGGATAGGTGCTTTTGAATATGAGAAATTCGTGGAACTGAATGGGACATCAGGGGGATCAAAAACAGGATCAATCTGATGTGAAGAGCCCAAAGGATAACCAAGTGTTCCATCTTGGTGAGGTGGAGGAAATTTCTCACTCTTGCTCTTAGCATTTGCATGTGTTATTAAACGCCGTCTCTGTTTCAAGGGAAAAAAAAAAGTATTATTTACAGTAGATAAAATTATCATCACCAGCCCAAGCTACAAAAATTGTGCATTCGAGGATCATGGATTCACCTGCCTCTATGCCAAGTGGTAAAATGATATGATGCTAACCTATACACACTTGACTACAATTAAAATCCAGTTCAAGTGACAAATGGGCTACAGGATCTTAGCCCATATGTTGGGGATGCATATGACGCTATTGTTTGTGGTTAGATTTTACATAGAAGCATTCACTGGATAGAAGTGTACATTGTCACACATCCGGACAATTATGGTTATTCTATTTCCATGCAACTCTTCTTAGGAGGATGAATACATATCTATGCAAATCCAGCAACATAAGATAAATCCAGCCAATGGAAATTATTTCTTGACAAATTCTTTTTTTCCTTGGGACTTGGTGAAGGCAATCAAATTTGTCCATTTAAAACCAATGAAGACAGCAAATTTTTCATGACTGTGAAAGCAACAAAAGCATGCAAAAGACTTATGAAGCAGCTTATCAAACTTACATCAAGATTGGCTTGAAGCTCGGCATTGGCTTCTGGAGCAGGAAATGCCTTTACAGTTCGATCACGTGGACGCAACTTCTTCACACCATCAGCATTAGACCTTCCAGCTGCTCTCAATCTGCAGTGATAAACGCTTACATTTAAATATAAAGTCGCAAAGACAGAGGAAAAGCAATGAACATTGAAAGAAGGGGGGAGAGGGAGTCATGGAGAGAATAAATTAAGTATAAATTTGAAACCTCTTGCAAGCTCTTGCCAAGATAAAAACAAAAAGAATTCCACAGTAATGAGCTGAGGGATCAATTAAGTATTATAGGAAAGATGCTCGATCAATGACAAACATTAAACAACTTTGAGCTCATCAAAGCACAGAAAATGCCGTAACATTTTTCAGAAATTTGTGTTATACTCTGTTTAGTTTGATAAGATCTTTGTCATAAATCTCTAGGCATACGGTGAAAATAAAACATCAGTCTAGCTGACCAAAAAAGGCTTATAAAGTTATTTAAGCCACCCCACCTTCTAGCTTCTTCATCTCGTAGTTTAGCATCCATCTCCTTGCTTGGAGGATATTTTGGAAGACTAGAAGGCTCACAAGCATAAGGCTTGGTGGAAAAGAACTGAAAAACAAGAGTACAATGTCAATTTCCATATGATAGCAGACAAGAAGGATTTTATTGCTGTAAGCATCTGATATTTATAGCAACCATCCAAAGATAATGTTCCAACAAAATATCTGGTAAAACATTTTTTTCAAATAGTCTCAGCACTTCATGGCATCTTGATCAGTATGCAGTGGTTGTGTCTTTAGTGTTAAAAACTTAAAATCACATAATAGAATTTATAGTCGCTAGTATTGCTTTCAAAAAGCAAGTTTAGGTTGAGCTTGTGAGGAGGCTTTAAGAATGGTGAATCTCACACAAATCATGCATTAAGATGGATAGCTGAGCTAGGAGTCATTCAATTGAAAGTTCAATAAAAGTCCAACAAGGTGTAAAACTGAACAAATCAAAGTGCCCTTGATTATTTTCTAGAGTTTTTTATTATGTCCCAGCATAAGTTATTATAAGTAGCAAATTGGCGAAAAAAATGTCTTACCGTAAATGTCCACGAGAGATGCACATTTACCAATGAGCATCCTTCTCTCCGTATCCATCACAACAGATGACAACTAATAAACAACAGGACGGGAAAAGAAACAGAAAATAATGTACCATAAGAAAGAAAAACTCACTTCACTCTTCAATGCAGCAGTAGCAGTTTGACGTTCAGCTGGGTCAATGGCAAGAAGGGTCTCAATTAGGGGCAGTGACGATGGTGGGAAGTCTTTAAAAGTCTCTGCTATACATCTCTTGTATGATTGCTGGGGCTTAAATATGGTTGCATGTGGCAACTTTGACTTTTTCCAATACTCTTCAGAAGGAGAGCCACATAGTTTAAATATCTTGTGCAATTGCTCCACCTGTGCAATGAAATGAGTTTGCATCAAAAGACAACTTTTATCATATGCACAACAATCAATTGCTTTTTCTTAAACTATCTAGTTAGCCATGTATGAGAAAGACCAATACCAATAGACCTAAGGAAAAGCACAACAAACATAGGATTTCCTATTTTTGCTGGAGACTGATTTAAATTAAAGTAAATTCAGCTATAGTTCCTCTAGAGAAATATTTGTGAGTTGTGACTGAAAATATAGCACCAGATACATCTTTATAACTGCACTATTCTCCTCAATTAAGGCAGGGTCTCCAAGTGACTGTTGGACATATTAGATCAATGGGAAATGTGTGACAGAGAATCCAAAATTTGCGACCAAAACAACCAAACTAAGGCAACTCTAAGCGGAGGAAAAATGCCATGGCAGATGAACCAAAATAAATAAAAGATTTAGAAGTTACCTCAGTGCGACCAGGCATGATTGGCTTCCCGGCCAATAGCTCAGCAAGAATGCAACCAGCACTCCAGAGGTCAACACCCACACCATAGTCAGTAGCCCCAAGGAGCAGCTCTGGGGGTCGATACCATAAGGTAACTACCCTGCTAGTCATGGGCTGCTTGTGATTAGGATCAAAAAAAGAAGCCAACCCAAAATCAGCAATTCTAAGGATTCCATCATTGCCAATAAGAAGATTTGATCCCTTAATATCACGATGCAGCACATGGAGGTTGTGACAGTGTTCAAGACCAGATAACAACTGATGCATATAACATTTGACCTGCCATGTTCTTATACATAAGATAAGGCGGATATATATCCACTCAACAACAAAAACTAACAAGATGCATTTTTACCACCTGAGGCTCGGTGAACTTGATGTTTGGGCTTGCTGCAAGTCCAGCTAAATCATGCTCCATGTATTCAAAAACAAGGTACAAACTACAAGACATCCTTGAGGTCACCAAACCTTCCAATTTTACAACATTGGGATGATCCAAACGACGCAAAATCAAAATTTCCCTAGCCATAAATTTTACACTTTCGGGTTCCAAATTGTCAAACCGAACCTTCTTCAATGCAACAATTTTCCCTGTCATGTTATCCTTAGCTTTGTACACATTACTATATGTACCCTGCCCAATCTGGTGATAAGCAAAGCAAACTCATCATTCATATTTGAAAATGAAATTAAAAAAAAAAAAAAAAGTTAAAGCTAAATTGATTTTCTAATTATTGATGAGTTATCTAAATCCAGGAACACAGAAGCCCCAATTTAATCCCCTGCTTTCCCTCGATCACTTCCCCACCCATAAGACTGAACTCAACTAAGCTCAATATTCTTTCAAAACTAGTTATGCATTCTAATTATGGAAACTAAACAGCACAAAAGATGCATTTTCTATTTCTTTCCCTACATACTCTCAAGTCTCAACAATCTTGAAAGCATTGATACTTTACTGAAAAACAACATAATTTTCCTTTTTTGTTTACCTTGTCAAGCTTCTCAAAAGTATCAGCACGTCGTGGGGTCCATCCATTGATAGCTTCACCGGCGACGGCAGAGAGCCAAGAGGGCCATCCGGCAGCCACCTGTTCACCTTGCACGTGCTTGGGAGGATTACTCAACCTCGGATTTGGCCTAGAGGATCTCCTCCTCTCACCCCTATGCCGCACCCTCCCCTCCCCCTCCTCCTCTTCCACCTCCACCTCATTTTTCTCCTTCCGATTCTCTCCTCCATTTCTAACCTGGCTACTACTTTCCTCCTGCACTACCCTAACTTCCTGCCTCTCTCTTCTCCCTTCCCTCTCCGCCGCCGCCGCCGCCTTCCTCGGAGTCACCTCTCTCCCAAAGACGCACCCCATTTCTCATTCCTCATCACATTCCCACACCAACCCACATTTTTTTTCCTCGTTATTCAGATAAAGAAAAACCCTAAAAGGAGAAATGGAGTAATTAGAGCGAAGGAGGGACGTGCATACGCTAATCGAAGAGAGAAAGCTTTTTGAAGACAAAAGGAAAACTAAGTAATGATTTAGAGCTGCCCACAGTCAAGAAATATCAGCTAGAAATCACTATACACAAACTCAAAAAAAAAAAAATCTTAATTAAAAAGCAAAAAAAAAAAAAAAAAAAAAAGAAACTAAAAAACACAGACCCTATCTTTTGTGCATTTTTCTTCTTGTGAGATTTTTCACCCAAAGAAAAAAGAAACGAAAAAAAAAAAAAAGCTTGAAAAGGTAAAAGAAAAGAATGTTTAGAGAAAGAAAGTGTGGATCTGTTTTCCACTTTCTAGTGGGTCTCTCTCTCTCTCTCTCTGGTCTTTGTCTTTCTTTGACTCTCTCGGTGAGAAGAGCAGAGGTCTCACCACGGTTTACAGATTTCACAGTAGCCTAGTTGAATTATTAGCGGAAACTCTATACCATGTGGATGCTTCTATTTTCGCATGAATGAGCCAATTGAAAACTGCCACGTTTGAAGGCCCTTGTCTTTCGTTTGACGTGGCAGCTATCTGTTGGACTATATGGATGACAGTTGGTCTGATGGACTCTAACGAAACGGCTATTTTTTCCTTATTGGATGAGAGCTATCCAATCCTGAAGTAACATGTGGAAAATAAAATAAAAAATTCCCTTCATGCATCTAATTGAAACCTGCCTTTATTAATATTAAAATTTTTTATCTTCTAATTTTTGTTTTTGCATTCGATTATTAGATGTTAAATTTTATTGAATTAATTATAACTCTAACATTGAATGATATTATTACGATCATTCTCTTTCTATTTTTCAATTTTTGAAAGAAATTTATATAAACTGTATGTGAATAAATATTAATCGATTCCATTATAGATCGAAGTAATTAATGTGATAATTTATAAAATTTATTTTTTAATAGAAAAGACACAAAAATAGTGAACCAAAATATTTAAATAATTAAAAAAATGTAAATTTAAATATAATTTTCATTCAATAGAATTTCATTTTCATTTATAAATATATTTTTGTAAATATTGTGTTTTCAAAATATATAAATTAATTAATTAATTTTATTAAAACAAAGTGACAAAATGGTAAATAGTAAAATTTTTCAAAATATAAATGTCTACTCATTAATTTCACTAAAATAAAAATATTAAATAATAGTTTGACTGGTACCAATTAATATTAAATTTTATAAAGAAATTAAATAATTTAATTATAATAAAATATAAGGATTGAATAATAATATTTCATTTTAAAGATATTATAATTAAAATATATTAAATTTAATTATTATATTTAAAAAAAAATCATCAATAATTTCAACAACAATTTAGAATAATAATTAAAAAAAATGTAAGCTAGAATAAGATGTTTTTATCATTTCATGAGAAGAATTTGGAAAATAAATGCAATGGGTTAAGAGCAAGGTTGTTAAAGTTGGTGAGAATTTGTTTAACTACACACCACCTTTTTCTTCATTATTTTTATTATTTAATTAATTATGAGTTCTAAACATATTAACATAACAAACTCTGGCCATCCAAAATTAGTCGAAGAGATATCCCTAATTTCTAATTCCACATTTCCTAAAAAAAAAAAAAAATACAAATATATATAATGGGTCTTTAAATTTGATTATAATTTGGTACGTCACGTAAAAATCTCAAATTCAATTTTAGAAATTCTTAAAAGGGAAAATAAATTTATTAAAATTTAATTTAAGGACTTCAATTGTAAATAATAATAATTTAAAATATATTTTTTTTTATCTTACATAGACTTGTTTATCACAAATAAAAATATAAAATATACGACGAGATTCATCTATTAAATATATAAGTGTCATATAATGACAAGATTAAAAATTAACATTAGAAAAGGGAAGGCCTTATAATTTTATTTTTTCATCTGAAAAAATAACAAATGCTTTCAATTGGAGTTGAAAAATAGCTTTTAAATTTTAAGAATATCTTTTTTATAAAATACATATTGATAATATTATTTTTACTCATAATGATAATTTTTTAATTTTATTAACTTATTTTTTTTTTAAATTTACCATGCAATCTATACAATAATGACTTATAAGTTCATAGTTTATATATGAATATAATTACTACAATAAAGCACAAGTTAATAAAAATTTTATCAAAATTTTCATTCATCTATACTAAATATCAAGGTTGATAAAAATTCTATACATGAAATTATTAAATTTAATTATGAAATTGAAAAAAAAAAAAGAAAAAAAAGAGAAGAAGTAAAGAATAATAATAGAAAATGAATGAGAAAAAAAAGTTGAGTATTGAGTGTTGATATTTTAAGTTTATTGGATATATATATATATAAGTAATTATAATTTGTTATTTTACTGAGCTATTTATTTTAATGGTTAAAATAATTTTTAATATATATATATATATAAAAGATTCATAGTGAATCGGATTTTAACAAAAAAATTTTATGTTAAATTAACAATAATACTTCCCCAGAGCATAAAATACCTGCAATGGGCACAAGAAACGGCGTCGTTGCAGTAAGCGGACAATTCCCGGCAGTTCCCTCCAAAGTGAACGGTCCATATCTTTTTCCCCGCAAGCAAGTAGCCAAAACCCATCTACAACACCATTTGTAATTCAATGATTGGCGAGTCGAAAATCTCCATAGCCAAGCCAACCGGCCCAACCCCACAAATCATCTGCAACCAAAGACCAGCAAAAGGGACCTAATAGAGAGTGAAAAATACCCGGTTCAACAAAAACCCAATAGTCACCGGTTCCAATTCTTTAATGCCACACATGGGAACCGTTTCTTGGTCCTGCCCATCTCTCGGAGTTGGACCTCGTCCCCTCGTGATTGTTGACTATTACTCCACACTCCCTTGTTCAAATCGCTCTTCCCCAATGCTCTCCTCGTCCAAAAGACTCAAAACCAGACTAATATTACCAACATTATCTTCATCCATGGCCAACCCATTTCGAGTTTCTGCCTCCTCTGTGATTGGTATGATTTTATATGTGCTAAGTAGTTCAGTTCTTGATTAATTGAGGTACTTTATATTTTTTCTTTTTGGAGGGGGAGGTTGTCTATGTAATTTGTTGATTGATTTGGTTCCTAAAGGTGCGCCGAATGAAGAATTGGAGGCTGCATCTTCTGGTCTTGTGGGAGAGAATGATCTGCTTATTGTTGGCCCAGGCGTTCTTGGTCGCTTAGTTGCTGAGAAATGGCGCCAGGTACTGTTTGGTCATCGAAATCATTTGGTCATTAATGGGTGCTTACTTTTTGTATATAATTCTGGTTCGTTTCATATATCTCATCCTCAATTCTGGATCTGTTAGTGATTTTGGGTTATTATAGTTTAAATTCGGAAAGGTCAATCAATTTTGGGTTCTTTAATTCTTTGCTTTGCATGTTCAGGCCTATATGGGAATTGTGTGATTCTTTTGGGGTTAATTTGCTTAAGAGTTGAGAGGTTAGTGGTATTGGTTTTGAATCTATTTCTTTCTATTCTTGGGCAGGAACATCCGGGGTGTCAAGTTTATGGGCAGACAGTGACTACAGACCACCATGATGATCTGATAAAAATAGGGATCAATCCATCTTTGAAGGAAACTAAACCAATTCACCAGTTCCCTTACGTCATTTTCTGCGCTCCTCCCTACCAAACCTCTGACTATCCTGGTGATGTCAGGTTATAAACTTGAGAATCATTGTTTCTAAAATTAATGCAGTTGTAATAAGAAATATATTTTCCATGGTAGAAAATGTCTTTGTGTAGTGGATCTGAGTTCATAAAGACTTTAGATGTCCATATGATCTTGCACTTTTTTGCTGTAGTTATGGGTAAGGTGCTGAAGAGTTTTCTCTATATGGGAGGGAGAAAAAATTGCAACGTTTGATTGATTTTGATATTTTTCCTCTCATGCCTTATGGTGTTGTTTTTTGGACCATGATTGCACCAGGGAAGCTGCTTTGAGCTGGAATGGAGAAGGTTCTTTCTTGTTTACATCAAGCTCTGCACCATATGATTGCAATGACAATGGACAATGTGATGAGGTGATACTGATGCCTCTACTTGTCTAACATGAGTCAGAACTCAAAACGCACTTCTCTCTATCTTTTGGAGCTCAAAAGAATTCTTTCCTAGCCTACTTTTAGATATGGCCTTTTGTCTTGGGAATATATAATGCCAACTAGATTAGCGGAGATTATACTTATGAAGTAATATATATCATATATGTCATAAATTCTCAATATGCTTCTATGCAGGACTCTCCAGTTGTACCGATTGGGAGAAGCCCAAGGACCGATGTGCTTCTAAAGGCAGAAAAAGAAGTGTTGGAGAGAAATGGCTCTGTCCTGAGATTGGCAGGACTTTACATATCCTTTCTTAGACTTGAATTGTGAGGATCCCATGCACATTTCCAAGGGAAATTCTAGGCATTTGCCTCGAATTTTGGCTTTCTATTCATTTAACCTTAACGGGCCCTACAAAGCAGATAGGGGTGCACATGTTTACTGGTTGGAGAAGGGGACTGTTGAATTTCGTGCAGATCACATCCTCAATCTCATACATTATGAGGTCAATACTTTCTTCTTTCGAATTTATAATTTCTGCTTCTTGAATTATGGTCAATGCGCATTATCATGCCAAGTTATTTATTTGCCATTTTCCAATTATTTTCTGTCTACTTTTTATTAAACAAGAAGTTTCATTTTTGGTTTACTTACCATGCTGTAGATGGTATTTGAGCATTATTGAAGGTAGTTCAGTTCTATCCCTGCAGCCTTGAGTTTTTTTGTGCTACAATTTTTAGTCGTATCTGTATCATAAACTAGTGAAATGTTGAAAAAAAGAATCATAAACTAGTGAAAGTAATTTCTGGTTTGGACCTGGTGCTATTCTAACAGGATGCAGCTTCCCTTTCTGTTGCAATCTTGAAAAAGAAATTCCGTGGCCGAATTTTCTTGGGTTGTGACAATCATCCATTATCGAGGTACATCGTTGTTGATTATAACCTTCTTATGTTTTCAAGGAGTTGATTAGATAAACTAGTGATGTTCAGAAGAATAACTTGGCCCTGCCTCTTTAAATTTCTCTGCAGGCAAGGAGTGATGGATTTGGTTGCTAAAAGTGGGAAATTCAGTAAAAAATTTGAAGGCTTTGCTGGTAAGCTCCTTTCTGATGTTTGACAGGTTTGACTTCTCTTTCGTTTCTGCCTCATTATCTTCTAATTTGAGTAAGGAACTTTATTTATGTTCTTCTCTTTTTGTTTTTGTTATTTGAACCATGGAAATTCACACATTGCTCATCTTGTTATTGCAGGAACAAGTGATCCTTTAGGCAAGAAACTAAACAACACTAAAACTCGAGAGGAAGTAGGATGGGAGCCAAAATACCCTAGCTTTGCTCATTTTCTTGGTGTATCTAACTAACTGCTATCTGTCTTTTGCACTTGGATGGAATATAATTGATAGGAAAGGACAGAGTCAACTGGCTCAAAGAATGCTCAGAGATGAGCTACTGACCTCTTTTTAAATTTGTTCAGCTCTTTCCTGAGGTACTTCTTGCAGGTTGCCTATGAAATATCACACTTTCGAGCACATTTAGATGGTCAGAACCATTTATACTCGCATTCGATTTTATGAGATTTATGTATATGTATATCATATCGGTGTATAATGCGAGCTTTTGTATTTTCTAGCAATACTGCAAGTTGTAAGAACATTTATTCATCTTGAATATGCTTGACGCATAATCTTGGATTTTGCTCATCAGTTATTGACTTCTGCTCTTCCCCATATCCTCAGATTCAAATTTGATTGGTGGCAAGGAAAGTTGGTTCTATCGCAAGTATTGAATTACCCCAGGACCTTCTAATAAGAGATTCATGTTCATAAGCGCCGCTCGCCAATCATTGTGATAATAAAAGGTTTCTGCTTGTGTTTCTGAAACTATATTAATAGCGTCCCGATATTTAAGTAAATGAGGAACAGGAGAAAAGAAATTTAACTAATCTTTTCTGGATGGCTTCGAATGGCTAATAATTTTATACCATCCTACGAGTGAGGATAAAAATTAGGGGTGTGCGGTTTCAGTGTTTACTGGATCGATGTGAGTCGCTTTGGCAGTGGGCCTCACGGATTGTCCCTTGGGAGGTTTCGCTCCCAAAGCGACGATTTAGGTGACCCCACATATATGGCCCGATTCCCTTCTCCCATTTCCGATGTGGGACGGCGGCACTGCAGCGTTACATATCGCGTCCCCTGATCGTTATAACCCACCAACTTCGTGGCGTCCTCGCACCCTCACGTTCTCGAGGGAGTCCGGCTCTGATACCTATTGTGACCAGCCATCGGTATTGTCGCTTTGGCGTGGGCCTCACGGATTGTCCCTTGGGAGGTTTCGCTCCCAAGCGGACAATCCGTGAGGCCCACGCCAAAGCGACAATACCGATCTGGCTGGTCGTTACAATTGTGGGTTGTAACGATCGGGGACGGCGATACGTAACGCTGCAGTGCCGCCGTCCCACATCGGAAATGGGAGAAGGGAATCTGGCCATATATGTGGGGTCACTAAATCGGTCACGCGCTTTGGGAGCGAAACCTCCCAAGGGACAATCCGTGAGGCCCACGCCAAAGCGACAATACCGACCGGGCTGGTCGTTACAATTGGTATCGAGCCGACTCCTCCAGACGAGTGGTGCGAGGACGCCCCACGAAGTTGGTGGGTTGTATCGGACTGTGGGGACGGCGATACGTAACGCCTGCAGGTGCCGCCCGTCCCACATCGGAAATGGGAGATGGGAATCTTGGGCATATATGTGGGGTCACTAAACCGGTCAGCGCTTTGGGAGCGAACCTCCCAAGGGACAATCCGTGAGGCCCACGCCAAAGCGGACACACCGACTGGCTGGGTCGTTACAATTGGTATCAGAGCCGGACTCCCTCCAGTACGAGTGGGTGCGAGGACGCCCCCAGCGGAAGTTGGTGCCCACGGGCCAAAGCGGACAATACTGACTGGGCTGGGCTGGGTCGTTACAGGTACGGTTCTTGATTCTTCAGTTTCGATTTAATTCGATTCTCGACGATTAAAACAATTTTATATAATTATTTTCTTAAAAAAAATTATATTTGAATTAACATTTAAGTTTTGAATTGGATTATTAATATATAATATATTTTTTAACTATTTCTAAATATATAATTATTAACTATAAAGTAAATGTATAATTTAGGATTAAGTATGTTATATAATATAATAGTATAAGTATATCATATAATATATATTTTAATTATTTATTAATTATGTAATATTTAACTATAAGATATCAATATAATTATTAATTAATATATATGGTATAATAATATATTTATAATTAAAAATTGTAAGGTAATTTAATATATTTATAATTAAAATTATTAAAAATATAATATTATATTATATTTAATTCATATATATATATATTCTAAAAAAGGTATATATTATATCTAAAAAAAATACATATATAAAATTGATTCACGATTTAGTACGGTCTTGGTTTGGTTTCAGTATGATTCCAATTCAGTTTTTAGTGAAAAATCAAAACTGAACTAACATATCAAAATAATTTCAATTTAATATGATTTTTATTAATTCAGTATAATTTTTATAGATTCAGTCTGATTTGAAATCCTAATAACCGTGTACAGTCCCAATAAAAAATTATAGAAGGAAATCAAGCTGTAATCATGGGACTTGTAAACTGGAACATGCACATGTGATGTTTAGGACAATCACAATTGATCCTAATCTGTGTCCCCTCTAAATTTCAATGTTTCAAATGTTAGGGTAAATTACAACTTGTGCCGTTAGATAATTAAAACTCACAAGCCAGTCGCTTCATTCATAATTTGAAACAATTATATTTCTTATATTTCATTAATAAAATGATTCAATCATCCAAAATGATTACATTTTCTAACATGAGAGAGTTGTAATTTATTCAATTTTTTTTTATTATTTTCTGCTTTTAATGAGAGGATTATAGTATTGACAGAGTCATAATTAATTTATCTTTTTCATTTGGATCATAACTGGTGCATGTATTATTTTTTTAATTTATTTTTAAATCAAAATTAACCCATTTTTGGTTCACGAATCTCAAGTTACCATGAGATTTCTGAACCAAACAAATCCAAGTCAACTTCACGTGGCAACCATTTACCATTTCCTACCAACTTATATTGCATTGCCTCATCCCTCCTCTCTTTTCTATAGACATAGTAGTCAAGAAAACTCTCAAGGCAAGGGAAGGCGTTTGATATGGGGAAGATTTACATCTCAGAATCAGATGATGATGATGGAGGTTTGGATCTTAAAGTGATTCTAGTTTTGATCGCATTAGCTTTCCTGTTGATGTCTGTCTGCATCCCTACAAGGCGGCCAAGGGCTTATGCTGTGTATCGCTGCTGTTAGATACTATCCCTACAAGCTTTCTCTCTGTTTCCTCTGTTTTCATTATGTCTTGCATTTAACACAACTTTTCCCTCTTCTTTCTGAGGAGAAAGAAGAATGTTGTGTAGTTGTTCTTGCGAAAAGTAGTCACAGAAATGGAATTATCTTGTTTCTTGCTTTTCTAATAAAAGACATGGTACTATGATTCATGGTTCTTATACTGATTTTGTTCTGGGGAAACTTCGTTTCAGCTTGCAGGCTTTAGTTATAAATTGTTCAGTGAAAGCCAGAGATCCTCCATTTCACATTCATGGATTTCTTGACTAAACAATGAGGCATATGCTTGATGCGTTAGGTACTAACTAACAAAGAAAAAAAAATAACATTAAAGAGTGTCTCCTGGCAAAGCAATTTGCATTTTCAATTTAAAATAAGCCCATGTTGTTAAGTACACAATTAAGTTGACCCCTAGTTTGGAAATTTTTAAAACTGAGTTCTTTGATGAATTTACATGGCTTTAAAAGAAAAAGAAAGATAACTTCTTGGTTGTATCATCCTCATTATTATTCATGAGGCGCAATGTGACGCATTCTAAATTCCAAGTTAATGCAATTTGAGATTCTAAATAGTACAGCTCCCGAACAAAATAAATTGCAGGAGTCAACTTGGCTTTGGAGTTTGAAATCCTTCTTCTCTTCTTACAGATACAAAGAGATCAATAATAAAACTTAAGAGCAGAGGTGCCAGATGATAAATGTATAGATCTTGCTGGTTTTTTTTTTTTTTTTTTTTTATAGTGGTTATCATCTGCATATGCTGTATGTTGTTGCTGAAGAATCCTCCATACAAGAGTACTACATGCTCTGTTTCCTGCACTTTTGGGGGCCAACTAGTAGAAGGCAACAAAATTTTGGATATTTTCACTTCGTTTGAACAATAATCTTGTTTCATGTATTTATTGTTTGAGAGAAAAAATGACTAATGATACATGTTTTGTTTTGTTCATTTTGCTTCTTTCTTGTTCATATTGCTTCTTTCCAGCTCCGTTCTTGTTCTAAAGGAACGTCACCTTCCTTCTGAACCTGAGACTGAGAGCTTAAACTCAATTTCTGAAAGAATTATCAGTTACAGTTTTTTTGCCATAAATAAAATGGTGTTTATACCACGTTATCCCAAAGAACAGGCAACCTGCAATGCATCTAACAATGCTGTTGGTGGCATCTAGCTAAATCAACCATGGAATTAAATTTTTTGAAAGATTTCAACATTTGCACAAGGATTCAGCTTCAGTTCCTCTATTTTCCACAGAGGACAAGCCAGAGGAAAACAAACATGTCAACTTACATAAATATCAATAAGCATTCAGACCCAAACATTATGAACATGCCATAATCTTAGCCGCATTCAGCAGCCATTTCTTTACATGATTTTATAGGATCAGAGATACGATGTGGAATTAACAACATAAATCACCTTGGAGAAGCACCTTCTTCTTTGGCAATTGGAAGTTGCAACATAAGAGAGCATAAACAATTATATACAGAAGCCCATTATTGCAGCAATCCTACTCTTGTTGCTGTGAGCTTTGCCAAGACCAAGGAGTAGATGCCACATTTGAAATGCAGATCTCAATACGTAATAACTCATGAATGGCACCTCGGCAAAGGACACCCAAAACCTCCTCCCCTTTGTTTGTTAGAAGATCTGCCAAGGATATTATACGAGAATGAAATTCATCTCTCATGCGGAAGCCATAAAACCATCTGCCAAGTTTCCACCATTTCACACACACTTGTTGCTCTGAAATTTTGCAACTTTGGAGTGCATCCATGACATGCCCAGCCTGCCCATTATTACATCCAAATGTCACACAAAGAGAGCATATAAAAGAACAGCACATAATTGGAAAAAGCTCTGGAGCATCTAAAGGTAAGCTATAAAAATAATGTAGCATGAGGCTACCATTTTTTTGATTGATGCACATGAGTTCCACATATCTAGATGAGCAATTGAGCATGCACACTATTTTCTCCATATGCAAATCAGGCAGTCATGTTTCTGCTGTGGACGTTGATTAGTGCTCCAATTGGAGGTCATTCTTCTTTGAGTTTCTTAGGCCAAATTTCTAACACAGCAGCACAATACTTGCTGATTTTAAACAATAGCCTAGAAGACCTGAGCTAGCTGTTGCTTGAAGGTGGACTAGTTAAGAAGCTTGGGATTAAGTACTTGAGTGATTTCTCCAGCTGGTGAATCAAATTGATCAAACCCATGTTCAAGCTAGGCCTGAAGTGCAAATATTTACTACCTTAAACTCAAAGATCCAGAAACTTAGGCTACTCACAGCAATATCAATTTCTCCTCAAAGTTGATATAAAGGCATACAAAATATCAAGGGTTTTACACAAATGGCGTATTAGTCACATTTCATAGCATGAGGACCTGAAGAAATGTTCACTGATAAAAGGATTGCCAATCAAAGAATTAAAAGATGCTAACCTCATCCATCTAAACAAAAGTAATCAACACCGTGAAACAAACAAAAAAAGTGCAAGAGCAGTTTACCTGCACTTGAAGGCAGAAAATGCAGTAGTGCAAACCAATCAAGTTAAGCAGCACATTCAGCTTTGGTTTGAAAAGAAAAATTTGGACATCCCTAAATGCAAGCTGCTTCGAACACAATTCTTCAACTGCTTTGTAATAGTCCCCAAACGCGAGCGACTTATTAGATGAAGAGCAATGCTCCACAAACTCAACCACAGCAGTAGCGTTACCCGCCATCTCTCTATGCATCCTTATGTAAATCTGCCTCCATCCCTACATCACCAAATTAAATTACCAAATGAGAAGAAAAAATCCAATCAACGGATAGTAGCAGTAATCAAGAGGGTTTATTCAGAAATTCATGAAAAGATTCAATAGGACGGCATCAACGAAGAATTAACAAGTGGGTTTGTTTGAATTTCACATAACAAGAATACAAACCGCTACAAAAACCTGAAATAAACTGATTCCAAGATCGAAAAGAACGAACCTTGATGATGATAGGATCCGAAGAAGAAGAAGAAGAATTGTTGGGAAAAGTAACCAAAGGCCATCTTTCTCTGGTAAGAGACTCCCATAAGCAATCCAACCCGCATAGCTCCCTCCAAAATCGAGAACAACTACCCAATGCACACACATCCAATACCTTCAGAAACAGAAATTGAAACATTAAAAATAGAAGAAAAAAAAAACAAAGAAAACATCACAAAAAGCAGGAGAAATCATTGAACCTCAAGAGATGAAACGATTTTAAGGGCAATATCGAAGGGGAGGGAGCTCTGCATATTACTCGATATTTGTTTCATTGCTCACTCATCGAAGTAGAATTGTTATGGAATGATTTTTTTTTGGGTTAAATTAACTCAAACGACGGCCTAAAACGTTGCATTTTTTTTTTTTTATAAAAACGAACTAGCAAATAGATATTGGCCACGTGTCGTTAAGCCAGGCGTAGGATTTATAAGATGGTGAAAAAAGCAGGTGATTTAAGTGATTTGTTGCCCTCCAATGGTTCGATGTGTCGTTTACCTGCTGAAATGGCAAATCACGTGCTAATGCTATGGGAACTACATCTCGTTTCATCCAACTAGTATCTGACGGCGTCGTTTTGTGTAATAGTACCTGACCCATGCCACTTGGTCCTATAATTTAAAACATATATTATTTAATTTATATATTTTACTTTTTTTTTAATTATTTAATTTTTATGCTAATCAATTTATTATTTAATCCCTTTATCTTAATAAAATTAATTAATTAATCAATATATTTAAAAAAAATAAATTAATTAATTTTTAAAATTTAATTTTGTTAACTATTTATACCTAAACTATCTCAATCTTATCTCTCTTATTATTTCCCTATTACTCTCCTTTATTTTTTTTTATCCTATTACTCTGCAACCACAACCCTTCTCCCCTCATTCTTTTTCTGTTTTTTTCTATTGATAAAAATAGCATCAGTTTTCTTAGATTTGTAAATAATCAAGAAAATTTATTTTTAATAAAAAAAAATACAAAAATAATGTCTAAAAAATTGAATAAAAAAATTAAAAAAAATATAACTTCAGATTCAGTCTCCATATAACAACATTTTCATTATATCTAAGAATATATTTTCAAAATACAGGACCAACTAATTAATTTTACTAAAATGAATAGACTAAATAATTATTATTTTTTTAAATACAAGAATTAATTAATTAATTTTTTTAAAATAAATAGACTAAATAGTAATTTGATTAGTATTGATTGATGAAAAATTTGAAAAAAGAACTAAATTATTTAATGAAAATAAAATATATAGAGTAAATAATATATTTTTCAAAATATAAAATTAAATAATTAATTTTATTAAAATATAAGAGTTAATATATATATATATATATATATATATATATATATATATATATATATATATATATATATATATATATATATATATATATTCTAATCCTGGTATTGTAGACTCTGTGTATGTACTATATATATATATATATGTTCTAATCCTGGTATTGTAGACTCTGTGTATGTACTTTCATTTCGTGGAAATTTGATAGTCGTCTGTATCTGCAATTTCGGGCCGAGCAGATAAGCTGCTGGAACAATTTCAGAACCGGGTTAAGATTATAGACTACCCCACCATTTTCAGAGCTCTGGACGCGTTCTGGTTGTTAGATTTGATATAGGTAAACTCGAACTCTACATTACTCAATTTTTGTCTTGTACTGGATTAGAATAAAATTTATAAAATATTCGTGGATGATAAGAAAATTACGATTCCTATTGCAATAGCCTTATAATATTGTTAATGACCGCATGACAGGTTTATAGAATTTTTAAAGTTAGTTTGGATAGTTTTTGAAAAATATTAATTTTGAAGTCTTATAATTGAGTTGTCTGATTTGTGATTATTGCTTGGTTTGGAGGGCCCAGGAGGGGCCATATAATAATGATGAGATATGGGTTGTTTAGAAGTGTTATTTGAATCATTTTGCAGGTTGAGTAAGTCATAGGTATAGGAGAGACTCTGTCAGATTTTCAGCACAACTTAGGGTGTATTTGGTATTTTCTAAACTTGTATTGAGTCAAATATATTAAATAATTGCAATGAAATTGTCAGGTAAGCCGGGATAGCCTTCCTCCTCCGCCCAGCTGCCACAGTGATGCGGTTCAAGTTTGTGAGTAAAATATTAATTTTAATTGTAATTTCGATATTATTATATGTTCAAGCATGCCCATGCATCACTTATAAATATGTATCTATGTAGTTAAACACTAGGCATGTTTTATATTGCATTTATAATTGTTGAAGTGCCATGGATGTTGTTTGTGGTAATTTGAAGCAGTGTGTGTGCGTGGCGTGCGTGTGGTATGGTAATGGATATGGACAGGACGGGTAGACACAGCTTGAGAGACACTCGCTGGGACCTGGTCCTTCGGGGTAGACATGACTTGAGAGACACTCACTGGGACCCCGCATTTGGTTTATTAAGCGAAAGTCCGGCTTGAGAGACACTCGCTGGCAGAGGTTGGATTAAGAGGGTTGTATAGGGGATCAGCTCCCATATATGTATTGCTTGACAGTGTTGGGTGTGTGAGTGCTCCAAATTGCTTTTTTGCTGTTATGATATAAAAATTATGACGATGTTGCATTTCACTCCACAGGGTACATTAGCTTTAAATAGTTATAGAGATTATGATTAAAATTGGTATTTTACTCTCTAAGTTGAACACTCACTCCTGTTCATCTACTTTTCCAGGCTACAATAGGATTATTTGTTGTGGCTAACTTGCTCTTCTTCTTCGCAGGTCCATTAATAGTATTTAATGTATTTTGTACAATTGAGTTAAATTTTAGACTTTGTATGTGTTAGAAGCACTTATTTTTATTTTGGGCCTGTATTATAAAAGTTATGTTGGACTTGTAAAATTATTAACTGTATGCATTATGGGATTGGATGAGGGAGCTGAGCTCCTATTTGAGTTATGACATTTTGATTATGTGGAGGGTGAGCTGAGCTCCCCAATTTATTATATATTGTGTTTACAGGTCGGTCGAGTCAAAAACTCCCCATTGAATGGTTCATTTGGTCGGATTCTGTTTGGTTGAATTCTTGAAATTGGGCCCAAATGGGCCTTAGAGTTAGGTTGAGGAATAGTTAGGCTTACTACGGGCCTCGGGGGCTTTAGGCTGGCTCAGGTCCTAGTGCCGGTCCGGCCCATAGGTGGGGTTGTGACAAAAGTGGTATCAGAGCTTAGGCTTTAGATTCATAGGAAAGTGTGCACCTAGAGTTGTCACATGTGGAGTATAGAATTCTATTTCGTCTTTTTTATGTAATTCTTCGTTTCTAGATTATGCGTTATTCCTCGGTTAATATAAGAGTGCTTCAATTTAGCACTTCAGTTTTGTGAAGTACATAGAAGTGTGAAATAGAGTGAACAGACATATTGAGGTCTGCCATGTGAAGGAACGAAAACGTAAAAAACACAAGTTTATACCATTAAATTCAAAAATTTTCAGCTAGGGTCACATGCATCATGCAAGATTTATTTTTATCTATTTGATTTCAATGATAAACAACATATTATAACTCTTTTAATATGTTTTTGGATCTGTATTTGCCATTTAAGATTTTAAAATTTATCAGATTAATTATAGAACCCTAGATTAAATCAAGAACAAACACACTAATCTCTTGATGCACTGTAGTATATTTGTGCCTTTGAGATGCGTCTTCAGGACACTGAATGTTGTCTCTCCAGCTTGTCCACACCAAGAACACCTATGGCAGCCCTTGAACAACTTCTAAAGCTTTTTCTATTATTTAAAAAATCAAGTTCTGCCTTTTAAGAGATTAAAGATGTAAACAGGACACTAGAAACGATTTCTAGTATTTTTAATTCAAGAGATTGTTGGTTCATCTCTTTGAATTAATGAGAGATGAAGAAGATGAAAGGGAGAGGTGCTTTTGGGCGGCCACAATGAAACAAATAGCAGCTAGATATTTTTCTTTTCATCATTTCCCTTATATAACTAGGTCACCACTTAAAACCCTTGCCACATGTCACCTTCTGATTGGCTCTAGGTTTAATTGACCCAATCACGTTGTGCCAAGTGTCAAACCTATATTTAATCTTAATTTTAATCATCTTACACGATTAAAAAACATTTGGCAAGCTTATGTGTAATGCCATGTGTCACCATCTCATGGTGCCACATGTCACCCTGTGAAATGACCAAAATACCATTGTGTCTTAATTTTGAGTTATCAACCCAAAATAATTATTTCTCTTCTTCTAATCAATTTATATCAAATATAAATTAATTAATTAATCTCTATTAATTAATTTCTCATTAATTAAATTTATATTTAAACATTTTAAATATAAATTTAACTTATACTATACATCCAACAACCTAGATTTGGTTTCAAGTCATGCTAGGGACTTTGCATTCTAATTGCAAACCAAACCTATTTAATTAATCAATTAAACTCTTTAATTAATTAATTAAATTATATTTAATTAGGTGATAACTTATGTATGTGTGTGAATTACTAGGCTTATCATTAATTGGCAATGAGATATGATATCAACTCTTAATATTATTAGAACTCTTTCTTACCATAAATGATTTCTCTAAATCATTTTATGCACCTCATAGACCATGGTTAACACCTAGCATAGCATGCCATGGCCATCCAATTAGTAATAAGGTTTACCTTAAATGAACCTATAATCATATGTTACCATGCACTAGAATCTCTCTGTTACAAAATCTCAACTCAAGCTGGAGTCATGGTTTATGTCAAACTCCATTTGCTATGAATATTATGTTCTCTTTTAATTCCAGTTCTTGATTAAAAAGATTTTTCTCATCAAAAACTCTTTTCTGAATAAATCTATCTGTCCTGGCCAGGAACTTGAAACATTAAGAACAATTAAATGAACATATGATTTTATCTCCATTTACTTAGAGGAACATATTCCATCTTGATCAACACCTACCTCCATATATAACTAGTAGGAGCCAACATATGCCCATATACCCATACACAGTACAAGTATGAAAATAGTATCAAACTCAAACTACCTATATACAAGATAACTGTGCTATCTCAAGTCTAAAGATTATATGCACTGATATGATTTATGACAAAACATTGACAAGAGTAAACTCCATGTACTTATCATAAGTGTCAGTAGTTCGGCCTACTTATCATTTATAAGTGCCTATCATGTTTGTCATATGGCATGAGACTCACCATTCTATCTTATTTATATCTCATATAAATAACTTGGGAACAAACATGAATACAATCTTTATGGATAAGTTATGTCCTTATTATGAAGTATCCTCGATTGTGAACCTAATTATGATACTTTGTGCTAGAAATACTGTCACTCATATTCTTAACAACTTAAGAATAGAATTTCTAACAAAATTTCAATGGACCTTTTCTATTAAACATAAATATCTTCTGTAAATAGAAAAGTGGAAATGCCTTTTATTAATAAAATATGTACAAGATACATACTAAATGATATGCTCTAGGGCATATTACTAACACCATGGAAATACGTTCTCTAAGAAACACTATATTTCTATCAGTATGGGTCTAAGTGTTGTGCCTATCTGGTGCTAGGCACGAGTACATAAAGGTGAGTTTTGATAGTATAATTGCACTAGATAAGGGTGAGGATACCACTGCTGGCAGTTGTCAGTGGATGACCCAGTCAGAGTAAATTTGTGATAATAGTATATTCAAGAGAGATAAGAGATTAGGAGACCTAGTCTGTCAGGACATATCGTAGTAACTATACAATGTTCTCGATATATGCTCTGTAAGCTACAGATTACAGTACCGACATGAGATTATTGTGTAGAGCTGCGTGCATCCCCGTGGTATTCCATAATGAGGGTGTTTGCGGATGGCCTCTGTTTTGGTACAATTATTCCAGAACAGAGTTCTATATCTACAGAGGAGTTGGGAACTCCTGGTTAGGGATCTAGAGTAAGAATATTGAAAGGTCACAGTTGGATGGTAACTAAAGTCAGTAACTCGGTTACCCTAGCATGAGCTCGAGTGACATTAAGAGTTGCCATCAGACCAAAGGTTGTGGATTAGTTGCAAAGTAAAGGTGACATCTATAGAGTGAGACCATCTAGTCTTCGGTATAGAATTTTGGTTGGTTTTTGCAGTACGACAGACGTTTTGCTTAGAGCTTAGTGAGAATAGTATATCTTGTGTGTATCAGCAAGGTGTAAAGCACAACCCTACTACCTAGGGAAGGTCAGAACTATGAATTGATGATTTACAGAGCTATGATATGATAAGAGAGTCATTAATTTAACATGGTTTTGGCAAGGTGGTAAATGTCGTACCTTTGTTGCAGTAAGTTAGGGTGTAGTCCTATCTTTTCTTAAGGGATCGAAGGTTATTACTAATAATGATGACTTATGGAGTAGTGTCCCAGATGGGATTGTAGCGTGAGATAGAGAGTTGTTAGCTCAGGTGTTCCGAAGAGGGTACAAGTTCCATATAGGAAATATAAGATGTAAGATCAAGATGTATGTAAGCCTTTAAATTGAATAACAGGTTTGGATACCTAGTATTTTAAGTTTCAGCTAATTAAATGGATATGAAAAAATTAGAGTTGCTATAGATCCCCTCCCTAAGGTAGTAGGGGGTAGTATGTAGTCCAAAAGGGTAAGAATAAAGATCATGCAGGAGAAGTATGACTGTTATTCCCTAAGTTCATCCTTAGCTTCTTAATGCTTAAGACTAAAGTATAATCTAAATAAAGTAAAAGAAAAAGGACAAAAGTTAGCATCGATAAATCATAGAATATATATATATATATATATATATATATATATATAGATGGAGTGCAGTTCAAATGCAGTAGGAGAGATAGCCTGTATATAGATGGAGTGCAGTTCAAATGTAGTAGGAGAGATAGCCTGAATGCCAGTAGAAGTGTAGTTAGGGTAGTTAGAGTATCAATTCTGAGTAACATTGAGGTATAGATGACGTGGTAGGGATAGTGGAGAGGTATAAGTTTATGATATAACAATCAGGTTCAAAAAGAAAATAGAGCTAAAGGATGGAAGAGTGAAAATTAGGATTTGGGTAAGATAAAAATAGTTGGCTAAAGAATAAACTGGAAAAGCATATTAGGATAAGATTAGGAAGAATAGAGCCAAAATACTGAGGAGGTGAATGTGGTTCTAGGAAGGGTAAACGAGATAAAAAAAAAAAAAGGATAGGGAGCGTAGAAAAGGATGGCATTAGGAAGAACATTGTTAAGTTATGGAACCCAGAAGTACAGGACTTAGAGCAGGTCATAATTGATGTTGTGTTAAGAGCTTGAGCCTAGAGCTTAGAGTTACAGGATCTGGATTAGACTTTTTCTGTTTTCTACCCTCAAGGTAGGATAATGGGGCAATGGCATAGGAACCCTTTTGGTTGTTGACAGTATAATGGAAATTAGGTGAGGTGTGCGACTAAAGTAGGTAATGACTGTTGAACGTGCTGTGGTAACTTGAATTGTATTGTCAGATAAAGAAGCAAGATCAGTAGGAGTAAGTTGGATAAAAGTCAACATAAGGGATATAAATATGCAAGATGAGGGATAATGTCACAGAGGCTTGATATTAAAATTTAGAGTGGTGAGACCTAGAGTAAAAAATTGGAGTTAGACATATATTTTCAGTGTGATCGATAGAATAATTATGTAGAAAAAAAAGAGTAATAAATAAATAAATAAATAAATAAATAATAGTATGATAATATGTAGCAGAACACTAATAATGGTCAGAATAGGATAAGATAGGTATAGGTGTAATTATAAGATATTGAGAAGTATATGGATTAGAGGAGTGATTGTTGGTAAGAAGTAGATCTGAAAGAATCTGTGAGTGCTCTTATCTTCTAGAATATAATTAAGTATAAGGAGCATTAGACAAATAATTATAAGTAAGGAAGATAAATAAAGAGTAAAAAAGAAATAGTAAATTCTAAGATCATATGTCAGGCACGACAACAGTATAACAAATGGTAGATACAACTAATATCTTGTAATAACGCACAATAATTACAAAAAAATAATAAAACTAAAAAGCAAGACTAAGAGGTATGACCTAAATCTTATTTATCAAACAATGGTATTGTAACACTTTCACTGTAACCATTCCGTACATTTTATTGTTCTGGTGACTAGTGTCGGTCCAGATAGTTAGAATATTTAGAAAAATATTTAAACTAAAGTGAGGAACCATAATTAACTCAAATATTAATAAGAAAAATTTAGAAAAAATTTTAGAAATAAAGTACAACAAAGTTAAGTAAGTCGGTGCCCTAGCGATGGGTAACCCAGTGGAAAGTAGCGGTTCTCGCAACTAGGAGCCCTAGACCAAGGGAAAAATTCATAAAATAAATTTTGAGACTCCAGAGAAGGTTCATTGAGGTTCTTATGGCATTATAATGCCAAGAAAATGCTTAAATTTTTTTTTTCAATTAGTACAGACAATTTTAGTCTGTTAAGCCAAACGGAGGGCATTTTGGTCATTTTGCCTTTAGAGGTGATTTTTGGCCGACTTGTCCAGTTAAATAAATAATTATTATGATCTAAAATATGAATAAATATTACCAAAAATTAAATTGGAAATGAGTAGAAAAGAAAAGAAAAGAAAAATGAAAGAAATTAGGAATTATGACATCATATGATGTCATTAAACACTCTCCCACAAATTACATTTGAACAAGCTATTAAAAATCAATTAAAAAGAGATAAAATGAGGTAAAAATTAACAAAAATAATCTGTTTCTTCTTCCCTAACCAAACCAGCTGAAAACCCATTTCCCACCCCAACTACCATGAAAGCTTAAGGTAAGCTTGAAATCACCCACCAATTCACCTTGAAACTACTACCTTGCTTCACAAAAAAGTGATCTTGCATCTTAAACAACCTCTAGCCAGCAAAAAGAAGAAGAAAGAAGGAAGTTTTGGAGACTTGGAAGAGTGAGCAAGAGAGGTTAGTGTCCAATCTTTGTTCCTTTTGCTTTAACTCATGTCTAAGTGCATGAATTGTGTAGGAAATGTAAGAAAATAAAATAAACAAGCGTGTGTGTGCACCCTACAATTTTAAAAGCTAGGGTTAGCTAGGGTTTGATGATTTTGCTTGTTAGAAAAATGGTTATGAGCAGCCTTTGGTAGTGGATGAGGGATTGAACATAATTGAGTACATGAAATGCAAGAATTGTGCATGTGTGAAATGAAAAAAAATTGGACACTTGAACAATTCTAAGGTTTGCTCATGTGATGGTTCATTAACCTTGTAATGGTCAATTAGTGACCATTTGAATGTATATGATGAGGAAATGAAGTGAGTTGAGGCTTGGCATTTGTGTATGGGTGAGCTGCCTTGGCTGACCTGCAAGACTGAGCATGAGTCCAGCAGGTTTGGGCAGTTATAAATGGAGTTGTAGAGGTTTAATTGGTGCAAGGCCAATTAAACATGAAACTAGACACATAATGGCACTACTTTGGTGAAGAAACCTTGCCCAGAAAACCAAACCAAGTTGACCTAAAAATTGCCCTAATCGGGGTGACTTGCATTCTGCCTGGGCAAAATGACTAAATGAACAGTGTTGATTCATTTGGTCATAACTCAGTGTAGAAAGGTCCAATTGACCTAAAATTTTACCAGCAAAAAGCTGAGACATAGATCTACAACTTTCATGAGAATACAAATCCAAATTATGACCATAATCTAGTCAAATTGCCAACCAAACCTAGGTTACCAAATCTGGCAAAACCGGTTTTGCCCAAAATTTTAGATTCTGTCCAATCCGGCCAGTTATGGTGATTAGGCCATAACTTGAGCTACAAAACTCCAAATGGAGTGATTCAAAAAAGGAAATTTAACTAGACAAAATAAGAAATAACTTTCATGAAAACAATTTTGCCAAATTCCTACTGTACAAATAACCAATGGAACAGTAAATATGAGGTTTTAAATCTGAAAATTGTAAATAACTAACACTATGCTTTGAAATAAAATTGGCAATCAATGCCAACAACTTTAGAATGCAAAATGTGGTATGTTGATGATATTTGAACCAATATACCTATTATCTATGAAAAAGTCAACATTTTAGTTGACTAATGAAATGAATAGTAACCCTACATGTAAAGTACAAATATTCGAGAAATGACTTTGTAATATGCCCTAGTAGGCCTAATGTGATTAGGTTGGATAGGTTGGCATGCCAATAGGGTTCTGATAGCAGTACTGCGTATGATGTATGGCTTCATTGCCATTCTGTGATGATAGCCTCTGGCTATACCGATTATGATGTTATACTTGGCTTTATGCCTTATTGCTTTTATGGCTTATTAGCCATTCTGTTTGCACACCGGGAGACACATTGTGACCGATGGTGTGACGGCCCGAGATACCTAGTATCTAGTGCTAGTTTACCCGTTTATCCAATCCGGTCAATTTGTATAGGTTACTTGGGCATGGAAAAGTATAATTGTAATTGAACTGATTATTAAAGAATATATGGAAATTAAATATTAAGATAAAGATCAAGAATGATTACAATAAAATAAATAAGCTCAAAATCATCAAGAAAATAATTAACAAAATGCATGAAGAAGTTAATATCATAGAATGTAATTAGACTTCGACTAAACAATAAGTTAGTAATTATTCTTTTTTTTTTATGAACATAATAACCAGGAAATTATTATTTTTATTTGCATATTATATTTTCTTGTATTATTGGCACCACTAAGCTTTATGCTTAGCGTGTCGCTTTTGCAACGCGTTGGTACTGAAAATTTGGACAGAGAGCCTAGTAGACCACAGACTGGGTAAGGCCGTTCACAGTTCTACATAGTATCCGTGTCACCTCACAGGCTACAGTGCATTGGTAGGACACTAGGTCCCATTTTGTATTTTGTGATTTTTGTAAGTTTTGTAATTAAACTCTTATTTTGTCATGTATGTTTGAAACCTATGTAATATAATTTTGTATTAATGTAAGTATTTGTAACTTTGTGTTTACAAATAACATATGAGAATTTATTTATGATTTGAGCATGATGATGGTGTGAAATGAATGGATGACAAATGGAGGAATTGTTAAGAAATTATTGTAAATTGATGTGATACAAATGGAGTTTGGGAATGATTGAAAATGTATTGGATGTATTTTTTTTTCACAGGTTCCGAAGAACTGTTTTCTCCATTTTTAGCTGGCACTCTACCGAATTTTCTGTAAAATTTTCGGAACCTTAAATTAATTTATAATTTCAATAAATAAATTAAATGACATAAATTTCACTTAGTGACTAATAAATGAATAAATAAATAAATCAAGAAAGAGTAAATTGTAATGAAATAAGATATGGTGCTCCGGCATACTGTGTGGCATATCTTGCTCGGCTACACTATAGATGGGTAAGGGGTGTCACATTTAGTGGTATCAGAGCACGGTTTAGGCGTTTCTGGGTCTAGATAGAGTCCATACCATGCATTGCATTTGTAAGAGTCAAGGTGACACTAATGCAGATCTGTTTGTCTTTCTTATTTTAATTAGGATATGGACCCCACGTCACAGAGAGCACTAGATGAGGAAGTGGAGAGTCGTGCTCCACCTGCAGCTAAGACAGGGGGCTAAGGAGAACCTGCTCCACTGGCACCAACAGTGCCTGCACAGCCTCCGCCAGCTATGTTTCAGCAAATAGCTGAATTCTTCAGACATATGGCTGGGGTAATGCCACCACCACCACCACCACCTCCACAGCAGAAATCACATATAGAAAGACTGAGAAAAAGGCTGTGGACTTCATTAGTAAGAAAGAAGATGACTCGGTGGCGGCTGAGAATTGGCTAGATCGCACCATAAGGGTATTGAAGCAACTGCATTGCACCCCAAAGCAGAGCTTGGAGGGTGTTGTGTCCCTACTTCAAGATGATGCCTATCAGTGGTAGGACACCGTATTTAGTGAAGTCTGGCCAGGACTGGTAACTTGGGATTTCTTCCTCGCTAAATTTAAGAAGAAGTATGTGGGAAGTGTATAACTAGAAGATAGAAGAAGAGAGTTTACTAATCTGAGGCAAAGGCAGCTATCAGTAGCGGAGTATGAGAAGGAGTTTGTCAGACTAAGCCGCTACAAAAAAGAGATAGTCCCCACAGAAGCAGAGAGGTGCAAAAGGTTTGAAGAGGGGCTAAATGACAACATTAAAATAATGATCACTGCCTTGGGGATTACGAACATCACGAAATTAGTTGAAGCTACACTGAAAGTGGAAAGGGTCAGAGTAAGTGAACAGAATAGGAAAGATAGGCAGCGTAAGAGGAAATTTAAACCAGGATAGTCAAGTATACTGACTGATAGTAAGAAGCTTAAGAGTTTTGGTTCACAGGATCAGACATAGGGCTAGAGAGGCCAGATTGGAATATCTATAGTTAGCTCCCTAGGCACTGTAACAAGGGGATTTGCCCCAGTGCCTGAATGTATGCACTGTGGTAGGAGACACAGAGGGGAGTGTTGATTGTTAACTGGAGAGTGTTTCAAGTGTGGGTCTACGGATCATTTCATAAGAGATTGCCCTCAGAAGAGTGGTTCAATAGCTCCAGTACAAGTTGATAGACTTGCCCCTACAATCCAAAGAGGTAAAAGATCGGGTAGAGCAGAAACAACTGACATTTCACAGAACATTATTTCTGAGACAGTTGAAAGGCCCAAAGTCAGGGTGGCACCACAAATATATGCTATGGAAGCTCAGGAAGAGCCAAACCCAGACACTGATGAGACGATACAAGGAAGTGAAGAAACAAAGAGGTAGCAACTCCATGATTACTTAAGTCAGGTAAATTTCGATGACGAAATTTAAATTAGAGGGAAAGAGTTGTAACACCCTTACTGTAACCATTCCGTACATTCTACTGTTCCGATGACCGGTGTCGGTCCGAATAGCTAGAACGTTTGAAAAAATATTTAAATTAAAGTGAGGAACCATAATTAACTCAAATATTAATAAGAAAAATTTAGAAAAAAATTTAGAAATAAAATACAACCAAATTAAATGAGCCGGTGCCCTAGCGATGGGTAACCCAGTGGGAAGTTGCGATTCTCGCAACTAGGAGCCCTAGACCAGAGGGAAAATTCATAAAATAATTTTTGAGACTCCAGAGAAGGGTCATTGAGGTTCCTATGGCATTAGAATGCCAAAAAAATGCTTAGAAAAAATTTTCAATCGGTACAAATAATTTTGGTCTGTTAAGCCAAACAAAGGGCATTTTGGTCATTTCGCCTTCAGAGGTGATTTTTGACTGACTTGTCCAGTTAAATAAATAATTATTATGATCTAAAATATGAATAAATATTGCTAAAAATTGAATTGAAAATGAGTAAAAAAGAAAAGGAAAGAAAAATGAAAGAAATTAGGAATTATGACATCATATGATGTCATTAAACACTCTCCCACCAATCACATTTGAATAAGCTATTAAAAATCAATTAAAAAGAGGTAAAATGAGGTAAAAATTAATAAAAGCAATCTGTTTCTTCTTCCCTAACCAAACCAGCCGAAAACCCATTTCCCACCCCAACCACCATGAAAGCTTAAGGTAAGCTTGAATCACCCACCAATTCACCTTGAAACTACTATCTTGCTTCATAAAAAAGTGATCTTGCATCTTAAACAATCTCTAGCCAGCAAAAAGAAGAAGAAAGAAGGAAGTTTTTGAGACTTGGAAGAGTGAGCAAGAGAGGTTAGTGTCCAATCCTTGTTCCTTTTGCTTTAACTCATGTCTAAGTGCATGAATTGTATAGGAAATGTAAGAAAATAAAATAAACAAGTGTGTGTGTGCACCCTACAATTTTGACAGTTAGGGTTAGCTAGGGTTTGATGATTTTTCTTGTTAGAAAAATGGTTATGAGCAGCCTTTGGTAGTGGATGAGGGATTGAACATAATTGAGTACATGAAATGCAAGAATTGTGCATGTGTGAAATGAAAAAAAAATTGGACACTTGAACAATTCTAGGGTTTGCTCATGTGATGGTTCATTAACCTTGTAATGGTCAATTAGTGACTATTTGAATGTGTATGATGAGGAAATGAAGTGAGTTGAGGCTTGGCATTTGTGTATGGGTGAGTCGCTTATCGACTGGGCAGGACTGAGCATGAGTCCAGCAGGTTTGGGCAGTTATAAATGGAGTTGTAGAGGTTCAATTGGTGTAAGGCCAATTGGACAATAAACTAGACACATAATGGCACTACTTTGGTGAAGAAACCATACCTAGAAAATCAAACTAAATTGACCTAAAAATTGCCCTAATCCGAGTGACTTGCATTCTACCTGGGAAAAATGACTAAATGAACAGTGTTTATTCATTTGGTCATAACTCAGTGTAGAAAGGTCCAATTGACCTAAAATTTTACCAAAAAAAAAAAATTGAGACATAGACCTACAACTTTCATGAAGAACACAAATCTAAATTCTGACCATAACCTAGTTAAATTGCCAACCAAACCTAGGTTACCAAATCTGGCAGAACCAGTTTTACCCAGAATTTTAGATTCTGTCCAATCCGGCCAGTTATGGTGTTTAGGCCATAACTTGAGCTACAAAACTCTAAATGGAGTGATTCAAAAAAGGAAATTTAACTAGACAAAATAAGGAACAACTTTCATGAAGACAATTTTGCCAAATTCCTACTGTACAAATGACTAATGGAACAGTAAATATGAGGCTTTAAATATGAAAATTGTGAATAACTAACACTAAGCTTTGAAATGAAATTGGCAACCAATGCCAACAACTTTAGAATGCAAAATGTGGTATGTTGATGATATTTGAACCAATATACCTATTATCTATGAAAAAGTCAATATTTTAGTTTACTAATGAAATGAATAGTAACTCTACATGTAAAGTATAAATATTCAAGAAATGACTTTGTAATATGTCCTAGTAGGCCTAATGTGATTAGTTTGGATATGTTGGCATGCCAATAGGGTTCTGATAGCAATACTGCGTATGATGTATGGCTTCATTGCCATTCTGTGATGATAGCCTATGACTATACCGATTATGATGTTATACTTGGCTTTATGCCTTATTGCTTTTATGGCTTATTAGCCATTCTATTTGCACATAGGGAGACACATTGTGATCAATGGTGTGACGGCCCGAGGTACCTGGTATCCAGTGCTAGTTTACCCGCTTATCCAATCCGATCAATTTGTATAGGTTACTTGGGCATGAAAAAGTATAATTGTAATTGAACTGATTATTAAAGAAAATACGGAAATTAAATATTAAGATAAAGATCAAGAATGATTACAATAAAATAAAGAAGCTCAAAATCATCAAGAAAACAATTAACAAAATGCATGAAGAAGTTAATATCATAGAATGTAATTAGACTTTGACTAAACAATAAGTTAGTAATTATTCATTTTTTTTATGAACATAATAATCAGGAAATTATTATTTTTATTTGCATATTATATTTTCTTGTATTATTGGCACCCATAAACTTTATGCTTAGCGCATCGCTTTTGCAACGCGTAGGTACTGAAGATTTGGACAGAGAGCCCAGTAGACCACAGACTGGGTAAGGCTGTTCACAGTTCTGCATAGTGTCCATGTCACTTCACAGGCTACAGTGCATTGGTAGGACACTAGGTCCCATTTTGTATTTTGTGATTTTTGTAAGTTTTGTAATTAAACTCTTATTTTGTCATGTATATTTGAAACCTATGTAATATAATTTTGTATTAATGTAAGTATTTGTAACTTTGTATTTATAAATAACATATGAGAATTTATTTATGATTTGAGCATGATGATGATGTGAAATGAATGGATGACAAATGGAGGAATTGTTAAGAAATTATTGTAAATTGATGTGATGCAAATGGAGTTTGGGAATGATTGAAAACGTATTGGAAGTGTTTTTTTTTTTCACAGGTTCCGAAGAACTCTTTTCTCCATTTTTAGTCGGCACTCTGCCGGATTTTCTGTAAAATTTTTGGAACCTCAAATTAATTCATAATTTCAATAAATAAATTAAATGACATAAATTTCACTTAGTGACTAATAAATGAATAAATAAATAAATCAAGAAAGAGTAAATTGTAATGAAATAAGATATGGTGCTCCAGCACACTGTGTGGCATATCTTGCTCGGCTACACTGTAGACGGGTAAGGGTGTCACAGGTATACCATAAATAGTGGGAGAACATTTCTCCTTTTTTCCAAATTAGCTCGTGTTTCGATTCTAAGAGATTATGTTAAGAAGAGAGGTCATATCAAAGTGACCCAATTAATTAAAAATTTGATGGGCGTTAGCACATATCCAATCTTTTGAGGTGAAAATGACAATAATGGTGTACCGAATGTTAAGTATGAAAGAATGATCAAAGAGGTGACAGGAGTTAAATCGAGCTAGTTACTAGGGCTTACAACCCTTTTGAACTATAAGCTGGAGGAAGTGCTATTTGCTAATGAGTTTCGATAGATGAAATTGTTGCTAATGGGAAAAGTTGAGGCTGAAGTTTGGGAAGCTATGGGCAGTATATATGATTATATTAAGGAGAATGAACAAGTGAAGTATCTTATTTGGAATTAAGGCATGGCACACATTTCCCACAGCCGTGTTAGTTTAGATGGAACTTATAGTTTCTGGGGCTCCTATCCATCCAGGATGAACAATTTTCTACTAAGGCTGGTAGGGAATGATAATGTTCTGATAGTTAAAGTTGGGAAAGGGGATATAAAAAGAATTTTCTATGGCTAATTCCAAGTGTTACATAATGTGAAGAATGTGCTGATAGGAGTCAATCGTAAGGTTAGAATTCTCCAAGTAATGGAACTAGTAATCAAGATAAGACTAAAAAATAAAAAGAAAGTTAAAGTTGATGATGGGATGGACATCCTTGAAGGAAAAGGTGTAAGGGTGAGATAGGACTAAGATTAAGGAATAAGTACAGCATGTTGAAAAGATATCAACGATAGTAGAAATAGGAAAAGAAAGTGGATAAGATCCAAAGAACAGGAAGAAAGCTCAATAGAGCTAGTTATAATGATGAGGATAAGAAGGAATAGGTATGATAGGAACACACTAAGAGATGTTTGAAACAAGTTATTATGAGATGATAGATTAAAGGAGTAGTAGAGCCTCGATCTGAGTGCCAATGTGTCAGAAGTAGGCCACATACTAAGAAGCTTTAGGAAGAAGTCTTGATATTTCCATTCCATAGAAGGAGTGGAAAACGATAAAGTTGTATTAATTAGGTTGTCAGGGAGTACAAATACATTTGCCCTATAAGAGAAGAGACCCAGTTCACTTTCCAATATTGATAAGTAGTATAGGGTACGCTTGACACTTGGATGGAGCTCTACATAGCTAGTTACATAAGATGGACAAGAGCTGGTCTAAGGACCTTAGTAATAACACAAAAGAGATTGAAAATTTGAAGTATCATGGGAGTGAGAAGATTAATAGGTATTGACCATTGAGGTCATAGGACAAGTAAAGGTTTCGAACGAGATGTATATGATAGGTGCTACAGGAAAGCATTTCATAGGATACTATAGGGTAAGGAACATAATTCATGTTTTTGGAAAACAGAGATTATTAAAACAAAGGAATGAGGACTAAAATCACCAAGAGACACGTTAGGGCATAATAAAAGTGAGGTAAGTGACAAAGTTGATTAAAGTTATCAGATATCAAGTCGAGAGTAGTGGAGTTATAATGAGTACTAGAGATGACAAAAAAAAAAAAGGGTAAACGAGTAGTCAGATGTAATGGTTTAGACTCAGAAGAAGGATGGTAGCTGACATACTACGACAGGGGCAGATAGACATAAAAATTTTTAACCATCCATGCAGATCCAAGGCTTAGATGTAAAATTTGTAATGGGTGACCGTGTTCTTGAAGGTTTCTCCTATGAAAAGGGTTATGAGATTTGGAGAGAAAAGACAAATTGACACTCCATTATATAGGACCTTTTAAGATCATGGACAGAGTGAGAGCAGTTGCCTATCAGTTAGAGTTGCTACCAAACCTTTCTCATGTCCATCCAGTATTCCACATTTTCATGCTTAGAAAGTATGTTCTCGATCATTCTCATGTGCTGCAAACTGACACAGTGAAGTTAAATGAGAATTTGATCTTTGAGGAGTAACTAATAGCCATAGTAGACTCTCAGATGAGACAACTTTGATCAAGGCAAATCCCTATGGTTAGTCCTGTGGAGGAGTTAATCTATGGAGGAATGCACTTGAAAGTTAGAGCGGGATATGCGCAGCAAGTACTCGTAAGTTTGATGTGCAATTATGTGTCATTGTTCTGCCTCGTGTAAAATTCGAGGACGAATTTTCTATAAGAGGGGAAGAATGTAACATCCCTAACTTTTAAATAATTATTATATATATATATATATATATATATATATATATATATATATATATATATATATATATATATATATATTCTAACCCTGGTATTGTGGACTCCGCGTATGTACTTTCATTTCGTGGAAATTCAATCGTCGCCTGGATCTGTAATTTCGGGCCGAGCAGATAAGTTACTGGAACCATTTTAGAACCAGGTCAAGATTATAGGCTACCCCACCGTTTTCAGACGTTCTGGACGCATTCTAGTTGTCAGATTTGGCATAGGTAAACTCAAACTTTACATTACTCAATTTTTGCCTTGTACTAGGTTAGAATAAAATTTATAAAATATTCGTGGATGATAAGAAAATTACGATTCCTATTACAATAGCCTTATAATATTGTTAAGGACTGCGAGACAGGTTTATAGAATTTTTAAAGTTAGTTTGGATAGTTTTTGAAAAATATTAGTATTGAAGTTTATAATTGAGTTATCTGATGTTGTGATTATTGCTTGGTTTGGAGGGCCCAGGAGGGGCCATATAATGATGATGAGATATGGGTAGAGTTTAGAAGTATTATTTGAACCATTTTGTAGGTTGGGTAAGTCATAAGTATAGGGAAGACTCTGCCGGATTTTCAGCACAACTTAGGGTGTCTTTGGTCTTTTCTAAACTTGTATTGAGTCAAATATATTAAATAATTATAATGAATTTGTCAGATAAGCCGGGATAGCCTTCCTCCTCCGCCTAGCCTCCGCAGTGATCTCGATTCAAGTTTGTGAGTAAAATATTAATTTTAATTATAATTTCGATATTATTATATATTCAAGCATGCCCATGCATCACTTATAAATATGTATCTATGTAGTTAAATACTAGGCACGTTTTATATTGCATTCATAATTGTTGAAGTGCCATGGATGTTGTTTGTGGTAATTTGGAGCAGTGTGTGTGGGTGGCGTGCGTGTGGTATGGTATTGGATATGGACAGGACGGGTAGACACGGCTTGAGAGACACTCGCTGGGACCCAGTCTTTCGGGATAGACATAGCTTGAGAGACACTCGTTGGGACCTCGCATTTGATTTATTAAGCGAAAGTCCGGCTTGAAAGACACTCGCTAGCAAAGGTTGGATTAAGAGGGCTGTATATGGGATCAGCTCCCATATTTGTATTGCTTGACAGTGTTGGGTGTGTGAGTGCTCCAAATTGCCTTTTTGCTGTTATGATATGAAAATTAGGACAATGTTGCATTTCACTCTATAAGGTGCATTAGCTTTAGATAGTTATAGAGATTATGATTAGAATTTGTATTTTACTCTCTGAGTTGAACGCTCACTCCTGTTCATTTATTTTTCCAGGTTACAGGAGGATTATTTGTTGTGGCTAACCTACTCTTCTTCTTCGCAAGTCCATTAATAGTATTTAATATATTTTTTATAATTGAGTTAAATTTTAGACTCCGCATGTGTTAGAAGCACTTATTTTTATTTTGGACCTGTATTATAGAAGTTATGTTAGACTTGTAAAATTATTAACTGTATACATGATGAGATTGGATGCAGAAGCTGAGCTCCTATTTGAGTTATGACATTTTGATTATATGGAGGGTGAGCTGAGCTCCCCAATTTATTATATATTGTGTTTAAAGGTCGGACGAGTAAAATACTTTCCGTTGAATGGTCTATTTTATGGTCGGATTCTGTCCAGTTGAATTCTTAAAATTGGGCCCAAATGGGCCTTAGAGTTGGGTTGAGTAATAGTTAGACTTACTACGGGCCTAGGGGGCTGTAGGCTGGCCCAGGTCCTAGTGCCGATCTGGCCCATAGGTTGGATTGTGACAGGTGATTTTCCCTTTATGATTTTCCCTTTATGATTTTATCTGCTCGTCCCTCCAAGTTTGCTCTTTGACAAATGAAAATAATAGCTCAACTGATCCTAATGATAAAAACCAAAAATTCTTCAGTTATTTTTGTATGTAAATCCCTTAGGTGACTTGTTTTCTGTCATCTTCTTCAGTTTCTGGTAAACTTGTCATCTCTTCTCAGACAATGCAGCATTCAGGACTCTTCAGTTCCTTCAACAAGATTGGTATGCAAAAGAATAGGTTCTCAAATTTTGAGATTCTTTATTAATTTATTTCTATTTCTACATTTATCATATTGAATCAATAACAACAATTTTCTTCTAATTAAAATCACTGAACTAAATTTAAAAAGTCATATTCTGGCATCCTGCTCATATTTGAAGCTGTTCAAACTTCAAATTTCTACCTCAAACTTAGCTCTTTGGTCTGAGATTTCTTGCTGTTGAAGTATGAAGAAAAGGGCTTGAACTCTTTGGTCTGAGATCACTAGAAGACACAGAACCAGGATTTCTAAGTTCTAGCAGTCGAAGGAAATGCAGCTGTAGATATGGTACAAAGACTGGCAAATCCAGGAGAACCATTCGCTAGAATATTTTGTGGTCTAACACAAGGCTTCAAGTGGATCAGATTGTGTGGGTTTTCTTTGGCCTCATCAGCGCTGATTCCTCTGGGTCTAAATCTATCATCTGAGAGTCTGAGCAAAAACCAGTAATGCAGGGACATACTTGTCGTTATTTTCTTTTTCATTTCCCTGCAGCTTCTGTAGCATCCTCTGTTCAGAATGATTATTTAGAGAAACCAGAGAACTACAAACTTACACAGGAGAAAGACCAGATGCATTTGATGAGAGCTCAGTTTTCCAACAATCAGAATCTCCCTCACCATTAAGCCACTCCTTGAGAAGTTACTAACTTGTTCGTGCACAGGATGGCTTTCCCCTCTCATAACTCAATTGTTAGTGCACATTTTGGCATTACACTTTTTTTAATTATTTATTATCAAAGATATTTTCAAATTAATTTTCACCTATTAAAATTAAATTTCCTTCTCGATGATTTTATTCACATACTTTTCCACGTCGATATATACACATACACACACGTATATGTGTAATAAACAAATATAACTTATAATTTAACCAAACAGAAGGAACTGAAAATACACAAGTTTACAAAATTAAGCAATATAAACAAGATCTCAAGCCATGCACCATACACACAAAACTACATAGAAGATCCAACACTTCTCACAACAATTGGGGTGGCAACAAATGCTTAAAGATTTTAGACTTTGTGAACAAATTAAGCTTTACTCACGGATTCTACTGTGAAGGGAGAAGACTGAAAGCATGATAAGCAGAACTAGAAGAACCGAAGCGAACAATGCTATTGCTATGGAGCTTCCTACATGTCTACAGAATTCATCATAAACATTGCAAACCTTCGTCCATCGTGTGTGGCTGTTCCCCTTCAACCCAATATATGCTACTCCACCGGCTGCACCGGTTGCTGCCGCTACTATTCCCAGAATCAACTGCACCATTATAACATCGTTCAAGTTCATGGTATCCATATCCCTGAATATATATATATCTTAAAGAACGCAACAGAGCAATAATCTCAAGTAATAGTATTAGATGATAATAAGAAGAAAAAAAAAAAAAAAAAAGATTACCACATCCCAAAATGCATAGTGAAGCAAGAATTTTGTTGCATAAATTGGCTTAGCGATGACCCCAAGGGATGCAAGCGCTGTGATGATACTGTACAAGCAAGCAACTGATAATGCTGCTACAAAGTATCTGCACAATGATTGAGCTACCATTAATAGAGGAATTATTGCATGAGACTTCAACACTTTTTATTTTGAACATTAATTTGAAATTGATTTAATATATTGTCAGAATAAACTTAAGCGATATGCTTTTTAATATAAAAAATTTAGAACGTATGAAATTTTTAAATGCAGAAGACAATGGCAATTAAATTTTAATTTCTAATCATCATAAATGTGGAAATCTTTTGGCCAAGCCCCTCTCATTTAAGCAAGGCCATTATCAGAGAAAGCTAGATTTTTCTTTTTTTTTATTTGGTATCTATTATAATTCGAATTTGAGACTTAGTGTGTTTGGTTTGGATATTTATTTTTAATTTTTGATTTAAAATATATTTTTTAATTTATGAGTCAAATTAAAATTAAGTAATTAATTGTTTAGTAAAATTACTTTAAAATAACTTTTAAGTAATTTAAATGTTTGATTAAAAAATACTTAAAAATAGGTTAATTTATTAAAATTATAAAAAATATATCTAATCAGGTATTGTAGTTATTAAAATAGGATAATATTGATATTTTAAAAAATTATTAAAATAATATAGTCTTTTATTTAATTAAAAAATTTCATAACTTTGTATATTAATTTAAACTATTTATTTTGACTAAATATATACACTATATCATCAATTATAAAAAAAAACATAAAGTCAAATATGGGATGGATTTTTTATTTTTTTATTTTTTTATTTTTTACTGATAAGGTTCTTTAAAAATGATTTTCAAAGTAGTTCTTCAAACATTAGTTAATAAAAATTCAAATTAAATAATTCGGCGTATTAATTAGGTTGTTCACCAATCATTTTCTTTTTTTTTTATAAAGAATTTCAGTATCCTGGCCATAAATAATTCTCAGAGGTCTTTATCAAAGTGCAGCAAAATTCCTCACATAAGAGAATGACATACATTTTATGTATAAAATATATAAAAGTTAATTTATTTGGTATTTTATTAATTTTTTTTATTTAATATTGCTTGTCCACAAAACTCTTCTACTTAAGTTCTATGCTACCTCATTTTTCACTAAAATTCAACCACATATCCTAATAATAATCCTTAAATCTCACCAATTACTATTAATTAATGATAATTTTGACAAGTTTTTAGTTGAAAAAATTCAAATTTTAATGGTGAATAAGTGAATACTAACATATGTTAATTAATTAAGAGATTGAAAACTTAATGTAGATTATTAACGCTAAACTTATACGAACTTTCATAAGAATCATTATTTCCTCTAGTTATTAATTGCATGCACACGTATATTAATTTACTCACATGAAGGCAGGTGAGTGATTAAATTTGGCCGCGATAGGAACTCTGACAGGCGCTCCCGGCACAAAAACTGGCTCTGTTTGCTTGGCAGTGGACATGACCACAACAGCAGTTAGGGTGGCTGCAAAAAGTAAAACCCTAAGACCAACATCAACGGCAAAGTAGTCGATGCCCTTAGGAGGAGGATGTGGCACCTCCGACTTGGTAGCGGCTTCTGGGTCGGGCTTATCTGTACCGGTGGACGCCATGAGCTAGGAGGCAGCAGACAAGCAAGCAGATATGGTTGGGATAGTGTTCGAGAGTGGTTTAATAGTCTATTTATATTGGATATGATTCACATCTAATTAAGCCAAAACAAAACTTGCAAGAAATAGAAATTTGCTTGGAGTTCCCTGCACGTCATATGGATTTGAATATTCTTTTTAGCAGAGAAAATGAGATTTGAAAATTTTAATATGAATTTATTAAATGAATGATATATTTTCAGAAAAAAAATCTTGCTGAAAATTTGAAAATTCTTCTACATAGAGCTGAGAACTAGATAAAAATAAATTAAGGGTTCCAAATTTGTTTGATTGTGAACAAGAAAGATTTTCCACCTAATTTGTAGCTTAATAATTGTGATCATGATTGTGGCAATTTGCCAGTATATATATATATATATATATATATATATATATATATATATATATATATATATATATATATATATATATATATATATATATATATATTTTGATAAAAGTTGTCGCTATTAATTTAATTAACATCTTTATATACAGTATGCTTGAGCACCAATTAAACTATGCTATCACATCCATGTGTATGGCTTGATTTCTGCCGTTGAATTTGCTCTCTGGAAGATATTTTACATAGACTTTATCAATCCCATTATCTTTCCAATATCTTTTATATTCCAATTCAATCATCTTCCTCCCTCTAGTATGAAGAGACGTGTAATAATTAGAGCTTCATTGGCTAGATTAATTAATTTAAATCTTTCCATATTTGTATGAATTATATTATCTATCGTGTTTGAACAATTTCATGTTTTATATTTAAAATGAATTATTAAAATTTTATTTTTTCATATATAACTATTTATTTCTTGAAAATTAAACTTTATTTTTTAATGAAATCTTAATTATTTGTTTCAAAATTAAATATTAAAATTGCATAAAAATATAAATCGTGTTTGAAAAGTATGAATTGCGATCAAAATAAAAAATAAATAGTTAAGTTGGGAATTCAAATTTTATCAATATTTTTTTTAATAGACAATTTGTAAATTTTGTTACAATCCCTGAAAAGAGGTTTGTGATATATTTTGGTCCCTGCGAGTCTCTCCTCACCTAATTTTTTTTTTTAATCTTAAAGTGCTTATTATTTAAAAATTAGTTTATTAATAATAAAATCATATTGAAAATAATAATTTCTTTTATTTCAATCAAAATTAAATAAATAAATAATATTTAATTATTTTTATTATTGAGATATTTTATTTTTTTATAAGATTACCCTATGAGCCATAGATCTTTCACTTAATATAAAATTTAAATTCGAAAGTTATTTGACAGGGCTAAGAAAAAGATTATGTATTTAGAAGGTGAAATACATAATCTACCTATAAATCAATTTATATATTCTATTAATATTAATTATTTAAAATTTTTTATATTATTTTTTATACGAGTGGATAATTTCATTTAAAAAAAATATAATACATTAAATTTATACTTATCTTTTTTATTTTATTTTTAATTAATAAAAAAAACCTACAATATATGGTTTTCCTAAAAATTTTGAAAGATTTCTACTATTCAATGATAGCATGAGTCCACAAGCTTATCCCATAAATATACACACGTCATAGTGAGGGGAGCTTATCCTACTATTGACTAACTATAGATACGAGACTAATTGAATATATTTAAAAAAAAAAAAAAGAAAAGGAAATAATTTTCATTCATACGGATAGGATAATTATAATAAAATTTTGTTTTTAAAAGTATAAAATTATGATAAAAATATTTTTTATATCAATTTAATCAATTCTAAAATTATATTATTATCTCTTTATCAAGAAAATTTTTCCATGGAAGTAATTTTTTTTTTCTATTGATTGGAGATCGCACAATTTTTAGTATTTTGAGAGTTCAAATTTATATGATATAATATATAAGTAAATGTTAAAAAATTTATGAATATTACAATCAATTTATTTCTCAACGATAAAAAAATTTTATAATAAAGAGAAAGAAAACTCTTATCTAAGATGACAAAAACTCTCAATAAAAAGAAGATAATAAAAAAAGAAATTTGTAAAAAAATAGAGAATAATGAAAAAAATCAAATAAAAATATCTTACTTTATTAAAAATAAAAAAGGAAATAGATTTACCATCCATATAAATGAACAATAGTAGCCTTAAAAAATTTTTAAATGAAAAAAAAAAAGGAGAAAGGAGGGCTATAATTTTGACCAAATTAATTGAAGGTAAAATCTATAATATATAGTTTATTAATTTCATTATCATCATTATTAAGGTCAAAATTTAAATTTGTATATAATAATTTTTTACATTATAAAAGAAATTAATTATGAATACAAATAGATTTTATTACAAATCTAATTTGTATGGATAGGAATCTCTGGCCTGGGTAATTTTTATAGCTTGTTGTTAAATTTTATTCTCTATTTAATTTCTATCTTTTAATCTTAATTTATTACTAAAAAATTTTTAAATTTTAATTTTGTTTTATGAAAAATTCCTATAATTCCACAAAAAATTTCTCTAACTTATAATAATAATAATTTTATATATTACAAAAATTCTCTAAATTAGATGTGACATTTATAAATATAGTTTTAATACTTTTTAATGGAGTATAAATTCTTTTCTTTTACAAGAAATGATATTAATAATTAATATTTTTTTATTATAAGAGTAAATGAGATAAAAAGATAATTTTATTATTTTTCTAATTTAAAAACCCACTATAACAATTAAAAAAAATTTATGAAATAAATTAACATTTAAATTTTTTTAATAATAAATTAAAATTAAAAAATAAAATATAAAATAAAATTTAGAAATGATCTATAAAATAGCGTCTCTGACCCTGCAAATTTATTATCGCCTAAATACTCGCAACTTTATGTGAAATGCCAGATAGACGAATAAGACGGCCAACCCCTTCCTTTTGCTAATTTAATTGACATTTGCGATTGGAGTGCACCAATTGGTCTAATTGCCAACGTGTCACTAAAAGTCAACTCTCGATTTCAATAAAAAAAAAATAAATATATATATATATATTATTTGAAAATAAAATGAATTAGATATTTTAATAATTAATAATTAATAATTAATTTATTGTTGATAATTTTAAAAATTATTATTTAAAAATAAACAATATTATAAAAATTTAAATTTCTTTTTGAAAGACATATTGTTAACATCAAAGACATAATTTATCCACTGTTTTTACTATTTTCACTAAATGTTTCACTGCCTTTTAACTTTCTTTAATATTGTATTTTCGAAAGAATATTTTAATTATGTTAAAATTAATAAATCGTAATTTTTATAGTAGTAATTAACATTTTAATTTAAAATAGTAAAATTATTATAAAATTTGTAAATTAAAATCTCACATTTTAATTTAAAATAGTAAAATTATTATAAAATTTGTAAATTAAAATCTCAATCAAAATTAAATTAATAAATTAAAAAAAAACTTAATTAAATCTAACCCAATTTATGAGGAGGCCAATTTCTTCGGTGCCAAGGATTGTTCATCAACAATGTAGACCTTAATAATAATAATAATAATAATAAATGCTGCCTTCTATGCCAACAACTTACACTATTGATTTGACTCTATATTAATGTAGTTGATAATAGTAATACTAATTTAATTTTCGTGTACTATACATATATATATATATATATATATAGAATTTTTTTTTTTTTTTACAAATTTTTCTTCACCATATTAATAAATTGCAATGAATCACAAAAGGTAAAAGAAAAGAACAAAGTTGTTTCAGTAATTCAAGAAAATAAGTACAAATTGGTCAATTTAAAATTAATTTAAATTTTAATTTTTTAAAAATTCTTTTTAATCGATAAATAATCGTTAATTATCAATTAATATTATACATTTATTAACTTTTATAATTATCTTTTTTTAATTTCTTATAGTGTTATATGAAAAGATTACATATTTATTTTCTTAAAATGTAATTTAAAAAATTAGAATTAATCATTTTTAAGAAAAATACTTTCTCAATCATTTTTCTAACTTTAACAATTATATTAAAATATAATATTTATATATATATATAATATAAATATATATTATTAATTTAATATTATAACTAAATAATAAAAATATTTATTTTTTATAAAAAAATAAATATTTTTTATATATAAATTATTTTTCCGAAATAGATGAAGTTTTAAATAGAAAAAAAAAAAAGCTTTGATACAGAGAAAAAACGTAGAAAGAGGGATTAATTAAGGACTCAACTGTCAACCTCTTTCCTTCTACTGGCTTCATTGATGAAGGGAACTGCCCAAAATATACTACAGTATAAAGAGGGTGCCACCCTGAAAGCCACATATAATTTAATACATGTGTAGAGGTATAAATTAAAAAAAAAAAAAAAAAAAAAAAAAAAAAAAAAAAAGCAGTGTAAAACAGGAACGTAAAGAAAAGAATCCCACAGAATGTTGTACGCTCCTACTTCGACTAATTAGAAAAAAACAAACAAGGTTATCACAGGCAGGGAGATTTTTACAGATCAAAGCAAAGAAAGGAGCCCCTGCCTCTTCTAGATAATCTCCGAGCCAGTTTCCTTTGAACAATCCAAAGGCACCAGAGGTCACTAATGGGCACATGACTTTACTTACTCCTCATGCACACTTAATTATCTTCTTTACTCATTTGCCATATTTGGCTTGTATTTCCCATATGCTCCAAATGATTTTAAACCAATCCATGGGAGACTAATATGGGAAAATTAAAGACTTAAGTTCATCCATTGTGCCCGAATACCCTAGAGAGTTTTAAATAATATTAAATTAAAACTTTAATATTTTTGTGATAGAAATTGCCGAGACATAAATCAGAATGGTCCTACATATCACATGCGTTCTTATAATAGAATAGGTGGCAAAAAATTTGATAGGTTTACGCATTTCTGCTCTTGGCAAGTGGCAAGTGCCTCAGAAAAATGGATGGCTTTTGTATTATTATCACGCAACATCAAACTTCAATGCCTTTCTCTCAACATCATTCACACTGCTCGCCTCCTTTGCTTTAAAAGTTTCAGAGTTTTGACGCAATTTATTATAGTCATAGCAAGAAAAATTTAATTACCTTTCACATTTTCTTGCTTGAACATTGTTCTTGCCTCTCTATTTAAGGCCACTCCTTTTCTCTCAACTCTCTATTCCTCCATCTCTTCCATACCCCTCTCTCTCTCTCTCTGTTCTCAAGACTTGGTTTTTTGGGTTTCTGTGATCATGGATAGCCAAAACTACGTCAGTCATGGAGGCATGGATGGTGTAAAGGACAAAGAGGCAAAGGAAGGAGGAGGGGGGACCAGTTTCTTTCTACTAAGAGTTATGGCTTTGCTTCTAACTTTAGTTGCTGCAATAGTTCTTGGGGTTGATAAGCAGAACAAAGTTATTCCAATTAAGATTGTGGATTCCTTGCCACCTTTAAATATTCCTGTTGTTGCTAAGTGGCATTATCTGTCTGCCTTTGTGTAAGTTAATTGCCTGCTCTTACCACTTTCTTCATGTTATGGTTTCTTCTTTTATATATATATTTAAAAAAAGAAAAGAATTTTGAAGAGCATACAAATTTTAATTATGTATCCAACAAGAAAATATGATATTAGGTTAAGAGCTTCTGTAGAATAATTATTTGGGTCTGATATGATCTCACATTGATATTAGCTTAGCAATGCTAAGTAATAATTTTGACGAGAGCTTAATAAGTTCCTAACTGCCCTCTTCTTACAAGCCTACCTTGGTGACTTCTTCTCAACCTATTGATTTGTGGTGTTCAATGATTTATATCTAATAACATTAGAGTCAGCCCCATCTTGCGAGTCTTCCGTAAAAGTTATGGCCAATGAAGTAGCAATAGAGTGGTCTAGTCTAGTTAGTTAGGTGACTTGTTTCTCACTTGATTTAACCTCAAAAAAAGTCTCCACAAATTAACAAAGATAAAGTTTTCTTTTTTTTTTTTTTAATTACTAACTATTTAATTAATTCTATTTTTATTCTGTTAAACTATGTAATTTTTTTATAAATTAACGAATTTTAATCGAATTAAATTGCTATTTAATCTAAATTAATTATTTAATCATTATATTTTGAAAAATATTATTATTTAATATATTTATTTTAGCGAAATTAATTAGTTAGTCTCTATATTTTGAAAAATATATTTCTAAATAAAAAATAAAAATTTTATTTTGTAGAGACTAAATTTAAATTTAATATTTTAAAATAAAGGGACTAAATATTTTTAAAAAATATATATATAAATTAATTAATTAGTTTTATTAAAATAAAATTAAATAATTTAATAGTGAGAGCAAAATATATGAATAAATATTGTATTTTTTAAATTATAGAGAATAAGTGATTAATTTTATTAAAAATACAGATATTAAATAATAATTTTTATTTATTTCTGTAATATTAAATGTTTTTAAAGAAGATGAGTTGGGGGACTGATGGCTTTTATTATACAATTAATTTTATAATATTTTATAATTTTAGTTATTATTATGTCATATTTTAATAGCAGAAAGTTGATTACCGATTAACCCTTATCAACTTTTACTAATAACATCTAGTTAAATTTAATTATATATTAATACAGAATTATTGATCACTTGCCAGGTTCTTTGTGGTATCAAATGCCATAGCATGCACATATGCAGCACTCTCTCTACTACTTTCATTTAACAGAAAGAAAAGTTTGGTGCTTGTTACCTTAATTCTTGACCTATTGATGGTGCCTTTGCTATTTTCCGGCATCGGAGCAACGGGAGCTATTGGACTTATGGGTTACGAAGGGAATTCACGGTTGAGATGGGGCAAAGCGTGCAACGTGTTTGGGAAATTCTGCGATCAAGTAGCAGTTGCCATTGTCCTCTCTTTGCTTGGTTCAATAGCTTTTATCTTGCTGGTTATGCTTGCTGCTCTTCGTCTTCATAACAAATCTAAATGAAATGGGCATTGTATTTGGATTTGACCCTTCAATAGAGGTCCTTTGTAATTTCTATCCATGTATCTGAAGCTTTTGTCTTTTTTTTTTTAACCTGAAATTGCAAGTTTATCATCAAAACTGTTATTGTGGGAGTTTGCAGCTGTAAATCGTACGCTTTGGTCCATAGCATAAGATCAACTACTTTCAGTGTCCTGTCACTTGCCAGGATTTAAATTGCAACTGCAAATCAGAAGGGCTATTTTGTCAATGCACTGTAATTGAGATTCCAATCTTTTCCACTTGCTTTTAAGATCGTAACGCCTCAAATTCAAATTTTTATTAAAATTAAATCTAAATAAAACAAACACATGAATCAACTTTAATGTGGTTGGACGATCATATAATGCGCCGAAAAAACTCATTTATTATTACATAGAGGATGGAAGGATGCTGTGCTAGGGCACTTAGGAATGACAAAGATTTAAATTTTTATGTATATTAAATTTTAATAGGATGAATTTAAATAATATATAATCAAATTTAGAATGAATTTAAATTTTACATGTTTAATATTTTTTATTTTAATTGTTTATATAAATATTTAATTAAATATAAAATATATATTTTTATAATAAAATTTAAATATTTTATTCAATTAATAAATTTTTAAATATAAATAATTAATAAAAAATAATTTTTTATGTAGATTATTAATTAAAATTTATAAAATTAAACTAATTCGTATATTTTCGAGTAATAATAATCGGGTTTGAAATTGATCCGGGTAGTTGAAAATAAATCTTAACTGTATTTGAGTAAGGTGATTTTCGCGAATACCTTTCTATCCGTTGCTATCTCTAAATACAACCCCACCATGGGATCGACAGAGAACCAAGATTTAATGAGAAAGTGAAGGAACAAATTAATCTTGAGATAGAAGACAGCCCAACCAGTTAATCAAATACAATCATTGAAAACACAATCATTAAGAATTCATAGCAAGCAAATAACATTCCTGTAGATTGCTGTATATGTAATGTTTACATAAAACCACCCAGAGAATTAGATAGCTGGATTTTAATTCTGTAAATTGAAGGAAGAATATTCAAATGCTATTGAATCATACTGTAATGGTACAGAATTCATTTTAATCAGCAATAATCATTGAAATTGCTTAAGCTGGAATTAAGTGTATCCCATATGTTTTATGGTCAGGATGCAAGCTCTCAATGCTCTTATATGCCTGGATATTTTCCCATAACCATAACTCAAGTCATTGAGGAAGAACAGGAGGTGCAATTGTGCGGGTGTTGTATGATTTGCAGTGCCTGCATTTCTGCCCAATTATGTGGAAGTATACTTCTGCTGTGTCATTGCAGTCATTACATAGGATCCAAACCTGCAAATGGCCCTTGCTTTTCAGACGTCCTTCAGTAAATATTACTTCAAAAGACTAATAATGCAGGTCTCAATTCAAACACAGGAGACAGATTGTTATTTACATGCTTAACTTTCATCTATTTTCTGCGTGAAGTTTTCCTTTTTTACTTTTTGCTAACTCATATGATGTGATATAAATTCAATATACCTAAAATCTTCACATGAAATCTTGGCAGCACATCGTATATTATATCCAATGAAACACAATAGTTCACTAGTGGACTCTTAGATCAGGACTGTAGCATTAATTAAAGCAATATATAGAGGGCAACAAGATAGTAGATTCATAAACTGGGTAAACAGATGTTAAGAAGGATGAAAATGTGTACCTTCTTGTAGCGGTAATCCTCAGGCATGATGGTTGCTTCTATCTAAGAATTATTGATAACAAATCAGTGTTCTGTTATCATTTAATGTTGGAAATGTCTTGTTCATGATCCAACCAACATAATAATTTTTACGAACGTGCAAAGTATTGAAAGGTTGACTGTGGCAAGCAACCAGGATTCAGTGAGCTTAAATTAATAAGCCTACCTCCTCATCTATTCTCTTCCACGTTTTAGACATGTCAATCACTGATTTGGAGCATATGGGACAACAGTATCTGGATAACGATGCCGATTCAAGTTAAAATCAAGTGCTGACTTGAGAATCACAAAAACAAAACTAAAGAACAACTTCCAGAGAGCTTACTTATCGCGCTTTATCATCTCGCAATAACATTCAAAATGCATTGTGTGCCCGCATTTCATTACTCTAGTGTCTTTTAGTGAGTCAAACAAGTACTGCAGAAGCACATTATGGGAATTGGGAGGTGTCCGAAGACTCATTATATTAACAAAAAAAATTCACTGCACAAAGTTTAAGCAGTCACATGACAGACCTCATAACATATGGGGCAGTGGTGGCGCATGGAGTTCTCCACACATGAATGATTACCACGCAGGCTAATTGAGTAGCAAGAATCTGCATATACATGAAACATCGACACTTGTCAGCACACAGAAGATTCTGGCAAAGGAACTAAAAGCATATCATGTGGGAATGGAATATATAGTTTTTTTTTTTTTTGATATCAAGAATCTATAGTTAAATAACTAAAAGCATAAGAAGAGCTCCAAATGCTTCCAAAAAGGAAGAAAACATAAAATCATATCGTAATTAATTGCAAGGTGGACATCAACAGCAAAGCGATGAGGTAGATAGTGCATACCACACTTCTTGCAGTGAAAATAATTTTCACAGCCACCAACTCTGTTTTGATCACAGGCAAAGAAATTAATTTCATGAATTCATTGGCAATAAAAATGGGAAGAGAATTAAAACAAATGAATCAAAATTATGCTCACTCACCTACAGATCCCACAATCATCACAATGGAACTGCCCTTTCTCTGTCTGCAGCATAGATTACCAAAAGCTAGCATCAGCTACTAATATCAACTAAAGATAAAAAAGTACCACACTCAAGTGATCCCAATATAAGAGAGATTCATAAGTATCTACCAGCAACATCATAAATATTAGAAACAGCAAAGTAGAAGTTTTCAATAAATCAATATTGATTATTCAAGTTCAGAAGGTAAGATTACATCATCGTCATAGAATTTGCAGACTCCACAGAAATATTCCCCCATATTGACGCCACAGTTAGTACAAACTTGAGCAACCTGGAATTCACGTGAATTTGATTTGAGATACCATAGAAAACTTAAAAAAAAAAAAAGGAAAAATCAGAACAATTAAGTTCTACATTACAAATCTAGAAGGATACACACCGGCTGCTCTGTGTCACAAACTGAACATATTACCTGAAACACAAATACAAACCCCATGGATCTCATCATTTCCGTTTCATAACCCAGTAATTTTAGGAAAGTTGATACGTATGTATACATATTCAAGAATAATTAAATACTGAGAGAGAGAGAGAGAGAGAGAGAGAGAGAGAGAGAGACAGACAGACAGACTTAGATTAACATACTTGCTTGACATCGAATCGATTGAGCTCATGCGGATCACAGGGGTTCTTCAACACGCTCTTGTGAATCAAAACAAAGGAAAGAGAACAAATCATCCATATCAGAACAAGGCTCACTCACAGATGTGTAAGGCAGAAAGACAATAAGTGCCAAGGAATATTGCCTGACGTGATCTAGTAATTAAGGGAAAGGAATAACAATTAACAAAAACCAAGACCAGCTTAAGCATCCATCCATAAATGTTTCGGAACAACAGATTAAGCAAAACATAAGAAACGGAGCTCAACATCCTCCAATTAAGAAGAACAAAGGAAAATAAAGATCACCCATATCAATACAAGGTATAAAGGAAAATCAATACAAGGTATTAAGGAAAAGGATTTTAGCTAAATGAAGAAAAGCAGAAGGGAAATCAAAGAGAAATTATACCGCGGCCTCGTTGTGACAATGGCGACAAGGAAAGACCTCGTTGCAGCATGGAGCTCGAATCTTGCACCTTCTCCTGTAATGCTCGCATCTATCAAAGAAAAGAAACATAAAGGAAAATATGAAACCAAACATTGAAGAAGGGAAAAAGAAAACAGAGGAAGCAGAAGATGAGACAGAAAACCAAAAGAAGGAAGAAAAAGAAACATTACCCATAGCCCATCTTCCCAAAATCAAGACGTCCATTAGATGGGATGATGCCTTCCATTAGTTCTGGAGAGAAATGGGTAATAGATAGATTTGCGGAGAGAGCGCAGAACAAGGAAGGTAAGGCCAAAAAGGCAGTTTCCTGATTTGGGAAGGGATTGGGCTTTCCTTCCTTCGCTTTGTCCCAATCCTCCACAGAAAGCAACCCATCATTAAAATACATTATCTTTATATAGAAATCAATTCCTTTTATGATAAAAAAAAAATCAATTCCTTTCTCATGAATTTTTATTTATTAAAGCGAATTCTCATGCATACATTACAGTGCTGCATAGTAATGCTTTGATTGGATTGAGGGAACGTTGAGAAGATAAAAGAAAAGAAGTTTGATTTTTTTTTCAATCTCTTATTTCAACATTAAATAAAAAGAAGAAAGAGAGAAATAAAAATGAATGAAAAGAAATTAAATTTTTTTCTTTTTTTGTTAATTAACTCACTCCATTTCACTTTAAATTGATAGAAAATAAAAAGAAATAAAGAGAAATTTATAATAATATATTAAAATATTTTTATATAATATAATAAACATAAAAAATTTTTCTCTAATTATAATAATTTATTTAAATAATAAAAAGTAAATTAATTTTTTTCTTATTTGATTTCTCTTCAAGTACAATTAACACTATGTTTGGATATTTTGAAGGGGAGGAAGGAAATGAGAAAGGGAAAATAATTTTTATTTTTCCTCTTTTATTTTCTTTTCTCATGTTTGAATAAATAAAAAATAAAAGAGGAATGAAAGGAAAATAAATTTATTTTTTCTTGTTTGGAAAGAGAATAAATGGAAAGAAAATAATATAAATTACCATTTTACCCTTTTTATACATTGTATTTTTACTATATACTAGTAAATTCATAAATAATAATAAAATCAAACTACTTAAATAATAACAATATCTCCCTCCTACTTTCTACTTTTACATGTAACATAGTTAGAGACAAGATTAACACAAATAATATAATAATAATAATAATAATAATTCTTTCCTAAATAAAAAATAACAGAATAGATTTTACAGATCACATAGTATAATTAATTTTCTTACAATACTTGGATGCTTGGCATTCGTACAGCCATAATTAGCGTTGCCTATTACTATTATTATTTCAAGCAAAATCTAATTCCAATATTGATGGTATGTCCTAGTAACCATTAAAATTAATATATATAAATCAAAATACTAACTAGCATTTATGCATAATATTACATATAAAATCAGTTCATATAACACTATATATCATTAGTCAAACAACATGCAGTCGATTAGCCTTCATCTTTATATCACTGTAATTCACAACCCTCGTCAACCATTCCAAACGCCATCACATGGAACATCAAAAAATGACCTTGTTGCTGATGTATTTTTTGAAAGGTAACAATAAGTTGTCATCACGAAATCCGGATGGACCCCATTAATTTCAACTCTATAAATAACTCCCCAGCTCACAGCATTCAACACCCCATGAATCTGGCAAGAAAATCATCAAATGACCATAATTTGGCAACATCCTACAATAAATTCCTACATATCTGGTCTATAATTTTATTTCCTATATGTAATCCAAATGCTTTCTTTTTTATTACCTTCAGTTAGTATTATCGACTGATTTTTTAGGAGGCATCTTGTTAATTTTAATTTCATTTTCTCGATCAACAAAAGATCAAAAACTGTGAAATTCCCCATGTTCAATTTCAGCAAGAAACAAGCATGAAACTTGGTGTGCTCAGGTTTCCCAAAATAATTAAACATAAAAAACTTTGATTTTTAAGGAAAATTTCTATTAATATAAATTTCCTTGTTTAAAAAAAAAATCATACAAGAAAACAGTAAATATAAAGGGCAGCGAGCTTTGAGGTGCTAAGGAAAAACATGCTTACCAAATGTATCGATTTTAAGTTGGCATAGATTGGAGAGAAAAATCCATCAACAAAATGAATAAACCACCATGTTATGTAGAAGGTGACAGAATGGAGAACAAGATTACATTGCAAAAAAAATGAAAGAAAAAATAAAATAAAATATATAATTAAGCAACATCTATTACGGCATTGAGCACAACAAGCAGGACAATATACAAATTCAATTATCAGCATTACATATTTTAGAGGAAGGAAAGGATATGCAAGGATATGTCATTGGCTCACTATGGTAAAAATCAGAAACAAAAATCAAGTTAATAATAATAATAATAATAATTAGAAAAAAGCCTACTTTAGCCCTCGTCTTCTCTCAAGAACAGAGATCTAATAGATGGAAATGGAAATGGGTTGTTGAGAAAAATCATCACAATGCTGCGGTCATCTTTACTGCACTTGTTAAAAACAGGTCCGTAGAAGAATTTGAAGCCAAATGTTAAGGCTTAAGTGAAAAAAAAAATTAATGGACATTCACCATTACAATATCAAACTGGGCTCCATATAGGAAAACAATACAGAGCTCCCATTAAATACCTATTTATCCTCCATTTGTAGAGCTACAAAAGCAAAACCCCTAAAAAATAAGATGAGGTATAATTGATAAAGAATTAAAGATTTGGTGTTTAGCAACCCTTTTTGATTTTCGATGTTTCAAATCTTCCTTTCGTCGTGAAGGAACAACCCAACAAAGATAAATCAATGCTTGAGGAAGGAGCTTCAATTATTTTTGCAGCTGTAGATGGGATTGAAAATTTTGGTAGATGGTTAGAGTTGGCCAATGAACCCTACCGTCTGTGAAAAACGAAAAAAAAAATGATGCAAAAGAGGACAATGAACTCAGAAAGATAATTATGTAATTTTACTAGTTAAAAGGCAGATTACACATTTGATTCTTTCTTTTCTCTCCAATTTGGAGAGAAAATTTTCTGATGAAAATAAATGCTATTTTTCTTTCCATCTTTATTTTCCTTTGTCTATCCAAACAAATAACAAAAATATCCAATCAATCCTATTTTCCCTCGGTTTATTTTCTTTTCCCTCCTCTTTTCACCTGTCCAAACAAGCTGTAAGTATCCAAATATAGGGTAAAATTAAATTTCTGGGATAACGGCATGAAATGGTGGGGCGGCCGTGGTTGTCAGTGAGTGGTGACTTGGCTGGAGGAGCCGTAATCTTGGGGAATTGGAAATCGCAACATCAGCAAAGCCAAATGTAGAAAAACTATAGCTTTTTGGGCATTTCCACAAACAGTTAGTCATTGAATTGCTGGAAAATTATAAAATAGTCTCAATAAAATTAATTTATGTTTTCTTAAATACCCTTAGAGAGATGGAAAAAGTATATAATAAGGGAAAAAAAATAAAAATTTGAATTTTTAAATTCATAAAATTTAACACCATAAAATTTAACCCAATACAATGCCTAAAAATAAACCATTTATCCCAATGTGTCCTTCTGAGCCTCCAAAGCACAACAGAAAAACTGTTCACGACACCAAATTCCACCTCATGCAGGGTGCCTCTGCCTCCCTTTTGCAAACCAGAATTAACAAAAAAGCACACAGGCAAGAATCTGTCTCCCTTGATAAGAAATGGGAGTGAATTCTGCTTTCTCCAACTAATCTTTTTCCTTTTCAAGATTCGTAGAAATGGGTTGTGGAGAATCAAAACATGCTGTTGCCACAGGAAACACCATAACTCGTAAGAAATCTGAAGCAGGAAGCAGCAGGAAAAGCAAAGATATAAAAACTGTTAACGAAACAACACAGAAAGAAGAAATCCAAAATGTGAAAAAATGCTTAGGAGCTGTTGCGGAAGTGAAGGACATAACTGATGAGGACAAAGAATCGAAAGAAGAAGCACAAGAAATGAACAAGGAACATGGTTTTGCTTTCGAAGACCAAGAACCAGGGAGATTGATTTCAAAAGAGTCGCCAAATCGATTCTTTTCGTCGAGGAAAGATGAGGATATTGAGGGGTTTGCATTTGAGGGAAGGTCTGAAAAGTCTGAATATTTCTCTCCACGCCTTGTATACGAAAAGGAGAGCTTGTTCAGTGATTGTGCTAAATTTGTGGAAGAGACATTGGTTTAAGAAACAGAAAATGGTTTGTAAACTTACAAAACCCTCAAAAATTTCTTCAGCCACACATATATTGCAGTTACAAAGGAGATAGCTTTTTTCTTTTTCTTGCTGGTTACAATATAGCAATTTCTTGCAGCGTATTCTGAACTTGCATCAGTTTATACATGTACACAGGAGAGACTGCAATTGTGAAGGAAGAGCATGTGGGAAAGGAAGAGAAGTTGGCAGTTCCACCAAGCAAGGATCTAAAGGAAACCTGAAGGAAATATTAGTACTTCCACTAGTTATTGGCATTTCATTCAGGGGGGTTTGGAATCTACAATGGGGTTAATAGCATGAGCAATAAAAGAATGAAAGCTATGTTCCATATAAATAAGAGTTCCATTCAACTTGGGAATACGTCAATGCTATGTTTAGATTGAGGGTTTGGCTCTATAGATTTGGTTTTTAGGTCAAATACGTTCTTCCGATATTAATTTATAAACGCTTAAAAATTACCTGCCTTCATCTCATTATTTTAAATTCATCTTACTACAATCAGTTCCATGACGATGTCCAACTTTCAGACACATTCATGGATATGTCCAATTCTAATAATATATATATATAATTTTTTAAGTCAGTAACTCCATTTTCTTAATTAATCATGATTAATTAGATGAGTCTTGTATTATTTTTTTGTTTAGCATTTACGCTTAATTTAATTCATCAAATAAAACATTGCTTCCTTTAATTTGCTTGATTTCTTTAATTTTTAGATATAGAATTACTTTTTGTTAAAATTTAAAATATATCTAATTATATATATATATATATATATATATATATATATATATATATATATATATATATATATATATATATAACTTTTTTTTAAAAATTTATGAAATAAAAAATTTCAAATTAAGATTTGAAAATCTTTTTATTAGCTAAATAAAATAATTTAAAAAAATTATTTTTTAGTCACTGTATTTTAATAAAATTAACTGTTTAGTATCATTATTTTAAAAAAGTATACTAGTTAACCTCTTATTTTTGGCATGTTAAATTTTTTAATCATTTTGTCAATTTTTTTGATAGTTAACAAATTTTAATACCAATCAAATTATTATTTAGTCTCTCTATATTAATTAGTTAATCCCTATATTTTAAAAAATATAATAGCTGGTCCTTATAATTTGGCTTCATTAACTCTCTAGTCCATTCGATTATCTTTTCTTTTATATCAAAACTTTACTCTCTCCCCTTTATTTCTCTCTCATCCTCTCTCATTTTTCTTTTGGTATGTTTCTTCTTTTCTATATCCACTTTTTTCCTCCTCATCCTCTAATTATTTAGGAAAACTATTTCACGATAAATAAAACACAAAAATAATACTCAGGGAATTAAATGAAAAAACTTGAATAATTTTAAAAAAAGTAGTCTCTATATAACAAAATTTTCATTTTTATCTAAGAATATATTTTTTAAAATATTGTGTATTTCAAATATGGAGACAAACTAATCATTTCACTAAAATAAATAGACTAAATAATTTTTTTAAAATATAAAGACTAATTAATTAGTTTCTTTAAAATATATGAATTAAATAGTAATTTTATTGATATTAAAAATTTAAAATTCATTGATTAATAAAAAATTTGACAAATGAACTAAAGAGTTTAACAACAGCAAAATATAGAAACTAAATGATATATTTTTAAAATATATGTCTAAGAAATTAATTTCATTACAATATAAAAATTAAATAATAATTTTTTCAAAATTTTTAAATTTATAAATTTTAAATCTAACATTTAAAATATAAATTTCAAATTTAAATCCCATCATTCAAACATAACCAAGATTATTTAAAAATTATTAATATGCTAACTGAGATGAGAGAATGCAATTTTAAAATCATTGAAAAGAAAAACTGAAAGTTGATAAAATGACGAGACAACAGGATAGTCCTGGAAAACGCTCCAGTGGCTTGAATAAAAAACTGATGCGTAGTGTCATATCATCAGTAGAGCAAGTCTTATATGCTCCGATGGCTTGAATAAAAACTGATAAATAGAATGCATACATCCAATCAGTCAATGAATGTTATTTTAACTAAAAAATAATAAATTCCATATATAAATTCATGATTGTAGCTTTTATTAGTTAAGTATATAAATACTATAGCGTAGGCAAGAATTTTACAAAGTATGTCAGATAAATTAATTTGAGAATCCACCTCATCACTTGCATGTCTAGAAGAGAGTACCAATGAAATGACCACTTCAACAATTTACAGATTTCAGAACTTACAACACTATATGTGGAATACCTCGTTACAGTTGGTTTAAACAATATGGTAACTGTATTCATATTAACAAGGCTGACAATGTACAAAAGTCATTTTCTATGTACACATTTTCTCCCTTCACATAACAACATGCATTCTCCATCCAAACCTCCAAGGAAAGGTTGTACCAAGCAGAGAATGAAGATTAGCTTGGTTGGGGAGAAAATCAAGGTGCTAAATCTTGCCCTGATCCAAATAATATTCTAAACATGGTTGCCTCCACCATAAGCCTCCGTTTTCAGTTTAAGAATAGGCGAGGCAGGATCTCTGGACAATACAAAATTTCCTTTGAGATCCATTTTTCCATATTCTTTTACGCGAGAATCCATCACAATACCACAAGATCTCCATGTCTCTGCCATTAACTCCACACCATAATAAATTATATGATCCGAAATGCTGGTCCCACTTACTGACCTGCAAAAATAACAGAAAGTAATCTATTAGTCCCAGAACCACACAAATAAAAAGTCTTGAGAAGCCTCATTTTCTTAGTAATCAGGAAAATTCAAATGTACATTTCCAACAATTTCTTAATGGATCTTACTTGAATGACATGTGAAATTTCAACCTAGTTAAATATTTCAGTTCATCACACTTAACACATAAAAGGAAAGACTCACCTGCTGCAGGTAGGATCCTCGCCAGTAACATCACAGACCTTCTCTACTGTGTAGACCAGACTTCCCAATCCAACGTTATAAAGCCAAACCTGCAACAAAAGGAAGGATATTGCAATTTCATAAGAAGGATACTGCAATTTCATAAGTTAAAAAAAAAAAACATAAAAAAGGCTTCCATGCACGTTCAAGTCCTCAGGAAATGATTCCCAAATATATTCCACACGAGAATGTGGCAGTAGGTGTGGCCGGATGAAGTATGTTGTGCCTATGTATTATAACTGTCTGATCCAAAACTCAGGACATGAAGACATGGCTAGATGATGGCATATTGGTATGTCTTTGTCATTGATCATTCATCTAAGCATGAAAACATTACCTCTCTTGGGAAGTGATGGTATGTCTTCTGAGGGAAGTAACTATAGTATGGAGGCAAATGAGGCACAATATCATGGTCATTTGTCACTCGGATTGTATTTGGCACACATTGGCTATAGTAAGATGCAAAAGCTGCATTGCCAATTCGAGGCTGTCCAAATGTCATAACCATCACATTTTTGGCTTTATGGTTAACCTGAGAGTAAACAAATATTCATTCAATACAACTTCTATGCATTGATAATCAAGCTTGCAAAATAAGCGACAAAAGTAAGTAATGGAAGAAAAGCCATGAACTAGAGATAGTATGATTTCAACTAGATTAAGAAAAGGATAATTATGATTACAGTTAGATCAAGTCCACAAAAGGCAGCAATAGCCCCTCCCATTGAATGCCCTGTCACCATGATGTCAAGATCTCCATAATACTCCTTTGCTCTTTTGACTGCATTTAGAATTCCAGGGCGTAATGTGGTGTTATGGTAAGCATTATAAAATCCATGATGCACCTGAAACAATGCAACGGAGTAAAGATTGCAATTATTAACCAAAAGAACATAACTTATTGTCAAAAGAGAAAAAAAATCTGCAATACACACCATTGCATCAGGCATGCCAGGATAATTTAGATCAAGCTGTTTCCAGAATAAGTCTTCAATCCAATTCTGTATGCTGAAGAAATGTAATTAATCCATTAGGAAACAATCAACAAGGGAATTATACAAAATAAGATAATCTCCACATAATTGTTCTAATTTTAAAAGAGGGTAGACTAAATCTATTGTCCCTTTCAGCTTTATTTGTCTACACTGATAAAATTAGAGAATCATATAAGACACAAGAAAAGGCATGAAATGATGATAATCAGATATCAAGACTTGCATTTGGTTGCTAGATACTTGCAATTTTGAGGACAATCTCCACAAAATTATTCTAATTTTAAAAGAGGGCAGACTAAATCTATTGTCCCTTTCAGCTTTATTTGTCGACACTGATAAAATTAGAGAATCATATGAGACACAAGAAAAGGCATGAAATGATGATAATCAGATATCAAGACTTGCATTTGGTTGCTATATACTTGCAATTTTGAGGACAAAACAGGTGTAGCTAAGATTACAAAACCATAAAATTCAATGCAACATTAACCAGTCAATTAGGAGGTTTTTTCTAAAATTTACGCACATGCAAACATTAGGTTTGCATGTGTGTAACACTTGTGTGAGTGAAGAAGTGCAAAAATATTTTGGATGTTTATTATGCTACTTGAGAATAATATTTTGACATGTCTTCTTCTTATTCCCAACCCCCCCGGGGCAAAAAAAAAAGTCAATTATCTATGTTCCCTGTGTCTTTTTTTTTTTTATTATTTTTTAATTTACCATGAGCAATCCCCCTTTTCAGGTAGCTTAATAACCTAGGTCAAAGATACCGTAAGCATAATTAAATGAATGAAATATTCATACCTGTGTTCCTGAGTTCCTCGAAATGCAATAACAACAGCATTAAGATTCTTTGCCACACCAACAAATGCCTATCAGAGATAGCCATAAAGAAATCGGTAAATGGGAAGAGAGAGGGGGGAGGGGGGGTAACCTAATAGAAGACTAAGGTAGTGTTTACTCTCTTAATTAACAAAAGGAAAAATGCCAGGAGAAAATGTACCTGTAAGCAGTGCTGAATGTCAACAATCAGCTCAATAATCTCAAATCCCTGTTCCCATTCAAATGCATATTAGGACCAGTTAATTAGAATGAAAGCTTAATTGAACAGGAAAATCCACAACCTATATGATATTAATCAAATTACCTCAGTCAAATCATCACATCTTGAGCATGTCCAAGTAAACAGTTCTGTCAAATCTGACATATAAACCTGCAAGTTCAAAGCTTATTTCAGCCACCAAGTAAGTTTTGTGGAAACTTTCCGTGGTATGAAAATTGATAACACATTGCAATTACACAAGAACTAAGAGGCCATGACCCAATTCATGGTTTTGATTCGGTGCTCAAAGGAACTTACAGCAGACGCATATTCCACCAATATTGTTGCAAGAGTGTGATTGTAAATGGGGAAATGATCTATGTGCTTGTGCTTGTGCTTGACCTTAAGTTCTGCAACACAGAACAAAACCTTCTAAGATTTCATTTCAAAACTTCACACTAGCAATTTAAGTTCAACCATCCACAATCCCATTATGCTTCAAGTGAAGTACATATCATCAACTATCCATACACTCAGGCAAATATTACATACAATCATCACGTAAAAGAGAGGGCAAAAAAATACTTAACACATCTTGTTTTCCTAAAACAGGACACAGCAAGCAAGTCCCACCTATTTAGCAATAAAATCCTATTTAGTCTCTGGACTTTTTTTTTTTTTGCCTAGGACCCAAGATATAAATGGTACTCATCTATTAAATGCATGTGTCCCGTATGTTTGTGTCTTGAGTGCATAGTGTCTAGGTTAGAATTTCCCTAGATCTCTAACATCACCAAGCTCTTCATAAAGTTTCTCCAGCCCGTTTGGAGGAAAGAGGGGAACAAGCCGCTGCTTTTTCCAATTTTCAAGATGTGAATACAAACATCATGCGTCATGCCAAAAATAGGCGTACATATTCAAAACCACATTTAACATGTTCCTTCCATCAAAAAGCCATCATAGAAAAAAGCTATCAATCATCTGCTTATGGGTAAAAATTAGAAGAAACCGTCCGATCAGAAAATGTTACCACCTAAAATGAAAAAGCCATTAATTCAAAATGACACTAATAAGCCCACAAATTGAATTTAAATAATAATTTTCCAAGCAGCTTTCTTTTATATTTCGTGAGCTAAACCTTGTGCAATTATCTCATAGAAATAAATTAAGAGGATAACCAATTGACACAATTGAAACATTACCTCTCCCAGAACAAAAAGCAAATAACAAAACAACAAAAATTGCCAATATCAAACGCCTTCTGTGTTCCATAATCTGCATTATCAAACAATTATAATCGATAAATTACTCAAATTAAAATGCAATTCCTAATCTAACAACTTATACATAAAAAAAAAAAAAGAAATATGACCTGGATATCCCGCTAATGCAGGCACGGCAATCTGGGAGCAGCGATATGATGCAGTTTTATGTCGTCCTCCGGCGACCGTGCAGAGCTATATGCGCCGGTCTCTTTCGAGTCCTCTCAAGATAAGTAGAAAGAGTACATGATGGATTAATTGATGCGGTTAAATAGAAGATGGAAATAAATACAATGATTGAGAAAGGAAAAGCTTTACTAGCTTTAGTTAATTACCAAAATTACCCTCCTTGGTTGCTGTGTATATGGGTTTGTTTTCTGAGGGTATTGTGGTAAAAGTGGGTTTTTGATTGGTTGTTTGGTAATTTAAGATGGGATTCTGATTAGGTGGGTCGCGTGTATCATTTTACGGGCGCGTTCCTTTCTTTATTTTTGTCTCATTTTCATTTATTATTATTCGGATATTCCCTCCGTTTCAACGATAACGTTTTGAATTTTTGCACCGAAGGTTGCTCTTTCTTTCGATATAAATATTTAATTAATTATATATATTTTTTAATATAAATATTTAATTAATTAATTTTTATGTGAAAAAAAATTTTAAATGAGTACTATATTTTTAATTATTAAATTAAATTATATTAAATAATATTATATATTAAAATTAAATAAAAATATCTCAATTTTATTTATATATTAGATATTAAAATTTAATGAAATATAAAAATAATTTCTTCAGTTAAACCAATATTACTTAATAAATTATATTAATTTAACTTAAATTTAAAAATTAGGACACACAGCATAGAAAAAGTTATAAAAATAATGATTAAATTATAGCCCTATAAATTTCAGACATCAAATTATAAATATCAAATTTAATTTGAAGCATATATTCTTTTTTTTAATTAATCCAATTATTATATTTATTATCAATTTAACCATAAAAAAATTATTTATTTAATTAAGTAGATGTTGAAATTTATGTATAGATTTAAATATAATAAATAATTACTTAAAATATTATAATTAAACCTCCATTATTATATATTAAAAATTAAAATAACAGCAAAATTATTAATAAAATACAAAAAATTAAAGAAAAATATTTGCAAAGTATGGGTAGAATATTTTGCATCATTTATTTTATTTTTTGAAAATTTGTCAATATGTCATCCTTCATTCCAATGGCGTCGTATGCAGCACGGCACGTCAACGGCTTCCCCAAACTAACGGTTACATGTTAGTCAAATTTGGATAGGCAGCTACGGGATGAAGGAAATTTTGTTATTGACTAGTTTTGAGTAGCACGCGCAAGGCATGTGCTTATATTCATGTGTTTTGAGCCATTTATTCCCATAAAAAAAATTATATATCTCATGATTTATACATGTGTTTTTTGGTAGGTAATATTTTAAAATAAATAAAATTAATAAAATTTAAATTACAACTTTTTGTATTAAAAAATAAATATTGCATTTTTATTTTATTAATCTAATGATATACATATATTAATTTTACATTTTTAGTTGCTTTAAAATTTATTAAAGAGGATTTAAATTTGATATAATTTGTTTTAACCATAATAATATTAAATTAATAAAATAATTTTTTAAAAATCATTTAAAAATGCTAATATTTTTTAAAAGGCACCTTTTTTAGTTTGAAACTCAATATCAAACTGTACTTTTTTTAAAGAAATATCAAATGGTTTTAAATATATTTAAATATTTAAAATGACATTTGATAATTTTAATTATAAGAATATTAAGCCTTTTTTATTTTACAAAAAATAATTTATATATGTAAAAAATTTTTTATAAAGTTATTTTATAAGAAAATATTTTTACTCGTGTAAAAATTTTTATTATTTAATTATGATGTTAAATTAATGATTTCTATCTATATAACACACACACTTTTAAAAAAATAAAATTATTTTCTTTAAAAATTATTTAATTTTTTCATTTAATTGTGAAATTCATTAATTCATTTCTTTGAATACCCCAAATGATACAATAATTTATTGTGTTTTACTATTTTTTATACTTTTAAAATTGTCTCCTTTACTTCACAAATTTTTCCTATATAATTTTAATCTAAGATTCTAAATGCATTAGAATTTGATAGTGTATACGTATAGAGATATAAATAAATTTTGTATTAATGAAAATATAATGAATTGAATAATAATTAATAGATTATCTATATAATTATTATAGTAAATTCTATTATTACTTGGTTTAAAATAAAATAAATACTATTTTGTTATGAGAAATAACATGATTAAACAAAACTTTACAATTCATCTTATTAAATTTTTATAAAATGATACTTTTTTATCGTAAAATAGTAAATCATGGAAATTTATTAACTTAACGGAAAAAATAAAACTTTTTACATAAAATAACATATATAATATTTTTTAATAATATTAAGAAATATTATAAATAAAATTAAATAAGATATTGTCGCAACCCAACCAATGGATCGGATCGGCACTAGGACCTGGGCAAGTCTAAAGCCTCCGGACCCGTAGTAAGCCTGATTAATTCTAAGGCTCATTTAAGCCCAAATTCAAGAATTCAATCGGACAGAGTCCGACCATAATATGGACCATACAACGGGAGTTATTAACTCGTCCGACCTGTAAACACAATATATATATAACAATTTGGGGAGCTCAGCTCACCCTCCACATACTTATCAAGTCATAAATCAAATGGGAGCTCAGCTCCCTTATCCAATTCAATCACACTCACACATACATACATTTAATGTTCCTACAATTTCAACATAATATTATATTACAGTCCCAAATTGATTAAAATACTCCTAACATATGTGGAGTCTAAAATTTGACTAAATTGTACAAAATATATTAGATATTACTAATTGACCTGCGAAAAAGAGGAGCAGGTTAGTCACAACAAGTAATTCTCCTGTAGCCTGGAAAAATAAGTTGAATAGGAGTGAGCGTTCGACTCAGAGAGTAAAATACTAATTTTAACTACAATTTCTATAACTACCTAAAACTAATGCATCCTAAAGAGTAGAATGCAATACCATTAAAATTTTTATACACATCACGTCATAACAACAAAAAGGTAATTTGGAGCACTCACACACCTAACAATGTTCAAACAGTACATATATGAGAGCTGATCTCATATACAGCTCTCTTGATTCAACCTCTGCCAGCGAGTGTCTCTCAAGCCAGACTTTCGCTTAATAAACCAAATGAGGGGGCTAGCGAGTGTCTCTCAAGCCATGCCTACCCTGACTTATCCATAAAGGACCAAGTCCCAGCTAGTGTCTATCCGTCCCATCCATATCCAATACCACACACTATACGTACGCCAACGCACGCACACTGCTCCAAATTACCATAAACAACAACCATGACACTTCATCAATTAAGAATGCAATATAAAACGTGTCTAGTATTTAACTACATTGATATATATTTATAAGTGATGCATGAGCATGCTTGAACATATAATAATATTGAAATTATAATTAAAATTAATATTTTACTCACATACTTGACTTGAGGTCACTGTGGCGGCTAGGCGGAAGAGGAAGACTATCCCCACTCACCTGACAATTTTATTGCAATTATTTAATATATTTGACTCAATAAAAGCTTAAAAAGGACCAAAGACACCCTAAGTCATGCTGAAAATCCGACAGAATCTCCCATATACTTAGGACCTACCCAACCTACAAAATGGCTCAAAATGCACTTCTATATCCATAATTCACACATCCACAACTCAATCACATCACATGGCTCTTCCTGGGCCCACCCAAACAGTCAACAACCACAATTTAGAAAATTACAATTTAATCTCTATAACTAACCCTTTTGCAAAAACTATCCAAATGAGCTCTAAAAGTTCTAAAACTTTGCTCCGCAGTCCTTAGTAATATTATTAAGCTAATGCAAAAGAAATTATAATTTTTTAATCTACCACAAATATTCTATAGATTTTTAATCGAAATTAGGCCTATATAATTAAGAAAAATGGGGGTTCGGGTTTACCTATGCCAATTTCGACCCTGCGAACGCGTCCGGAACATCTGAAAATGATGGGGTGACCTATAATCTAGATCCAATTCTGAAACTTTTTCGGTAGCCTACCTGCCAGGCCCGAAATTGCAGACCCGAGTAATTGTTAAATTTTCGCTAATAGAAAGTACCTACGCAAAGGCCACAATACTAGGGGTTAGACTAAAATATTTATATTTATATATAAAATAATTATTTGAAAATTAGGGGTGTTATATTCTCCCCCCTTATAGAAAATTCATCTTCTAATTTTACACAACACAGAATAAAAGAATTACAATATTACACAGTGGACAAGTACGGGTACTTGTTGCGTATGTCCTGCTCTGAATATTATTAAGCTAATGCAAAAGAAATTATAATTTTCTAATCTACCATGAATATTCTATAGATTTTTAATAGAAATCAGGCCTATATAATTAAAAAAAAAAAGGGGGTTCAGGTTAACTTATACCAATTTCGACCCCGCAAACGGGTCCGGAATATCTGAAAACGGTGGGATGGCCTATAAACTCAATCCAATTCTGAAACTTTTTCGATAGCTTGTCTGCCCGACCCGAAATTGCAGAACTGAGCAACTATTGAATTTCCGCGAATAGAAGGTACCTACACGAAGCCCACAATACTAGGGGTTAGACTAAAATATTTATATTTATATATAAAATAATTATTTGAAAATTAGGGGTGTTACATTCTCCCCCCCTTATAGAAAATTCGTCCTCGAATTTTACACAACATATAATAAAGAATTAAAATATTACACAGTAGATAAGCACAGGTACTTGTTGCACATGTCTTGTTAGTAGTATGCCCTAGAGCATATCATTTAGTATGTATCTTGTATATATTTTTATTAATAAAAGGCATTTCCACTTTTCCGTTTACATAATATATTTATGTGTAATAGAAAAGGTCCATTGATATTTTGTTAGAAATATTATTCTTAAGTTGTTAAGAATATGAGTGACAATATTTCTAGCACAAAGTATCATAAATAGGTTCACAATCGAGGATACTTCATAATAAGGACATGACTTATCCAGAAAGATTGTATTCATGTTTGTTCCCAAGTTATTTATATGAGATATAAATAAGATGGAATGGTGAGTCTCATGCCATATGACAAACATGATAGGCACTTATAAATGATAAGTAGGCCGAACCAGTGACACTTATGACACATGGATTTTACTCTTGTCAATGTTTTGTCATAAATCATATCAGTGCATATAATCTTTAGACCTGAGATAGCACAGTTATCTTGTATATAGGTAGTTTGAGTTTGATACTGCTTTCATACTTGTACTGTGTATGGGTATATGGGCATGTGTTGGCTCCTACTAGTTATATATGGAGGTAGATGTTGATCAAGATGGAATCTGTTCCTCTAAGTAAATAGAGATAAAATCCTATGTTCATTTAATTGTTCTTGATGTTTCAAGTTCCTGGCCAGAACAGATAGATTTATTCAGAAAAGAGTTTCTGATGAGAAAATCTTTTAATCAAGAACTGGAATTAAAAGAGAACATAATATTCATAGCAAATGGAGTTTGACATAAACCATGACTCGGCTTGAGTTGGGATTTTGTAACAGAGATTCTAGTGCATGGTAACATATGATTATAGGTTCATTTAAGGTAAACCTTATTACTAATTGGGTGGCCATGGCATGCTATGCTAGGTGTTAACCATGGTCTATGAGGTTCATAAAATGATTTAGAGAAATCATTTATGGTAAGAAAGAGTTCTGATGATATTAAGAGTTGATATCATGTCTCATTGCCAATTAGTGATGAGCCTAGTAAGTCACACACATACACAAGTTATCACCTATTTAAATATGATTTAATTAATTAATTAAAGAGTTTAATTGATTAATTAAATAGGTTTGGTTTGCAATTAAATTGCAAAGTCCCTAGCATGACTTGAAACCAAATCTAGATTATTGGATGTGTAGTATAAATTAAATTTATATTTAAAGTGTTTAAATATGAATTTAATTAATGAAAAATTAATTAATAGAGATTAATTAATTAATTTATATTTGATATAAATTAATTAGAAGAAGAAAAATAATTATTTTGGGTTGAGAACTCAAAATTAAGACACAGGGGCATTTTGGTCATTTTGCAGTGTGACACGTGGCACCATGAGATGGTGACACATGGGATTACACATAAGCTTGCCAAATGTTTTTTAATCATGTAAGATGATTAAAATCAAGATTAAATATAGGTTTGACACTTGGCACAATGTGATTGGGTCACTTAAACCTAGAGCTAATTAAAGGGTGACATGTGGCAAGGGTTTAATGTGTTAACCTAGCTATTTAAGTGTTGTTATGAGAAAATAAAACACAACCAGCAGCCACACTCCTTTGTCACGCCACTTTGAGGGTTTTTATCTCTTCTTCTTCATCTCTTATCAATTCAAAGAGATTAGCCATCAATCTCTTGAATTAAGAGCACTAGAAATTGTTTCTAGTGTCCTGTTTACATCTTTAATCTCTTAAAAGGTAGAACTTGATTTTCTAATTAATAGAAAAAGCTTTAGAAGCTATTCATGGGCTGCCATAGGTGTTCTTAGTGTGGACAAGCTAGAGGCACAATACCTGGTGTCCTGAAGACGAATCTCAAAGGCGCAGACACGCTGCAGTGCATCAAGAGGTTAGTGTAATCGTTCTTGATTTAATCTAGGGTTCTAAAATTAATCTGATTAATTTTAAAATCTTAAATGGCAAATACAGATCCAAAAACATATTAAAAGAGTTTTAATATGTTGTTTATCATTGAAATCAAATAGATAAAAATAAATCTTGCATGATGCATGTGACCCTAGGTGAAAATTTTTGAATTCAATGGTATAAACTTGTGTTTTTCACGCTTCCGTTCTTTCATGTCTTGCTCTGACTCCCAGGTACACTCTTCTACCGATTGGCTCCTCCACAAAACCTTAACCATAGGGATCTATTTTGACCTTAGCTACCTCATCAAAAAGTCCACTTTGGCTATTGGCTGCTCCTCGAAGGTTAGGTTTTCCTGCAACTCCATTGTATCGGGTTGTAACACGTGGGAAGGATCAGGTGTGTACTTCCTAAGCATGGAAATGTGAAACATTAGGTGGACGTGAGAAAAGCTTGGTGGTAACTCCAATTGATAGGCCTCGACTCCAACTCTATTAGTAATCTCAAAAGGCCCTATGTATTGGGATTCGAGCTTACCCTTTTTTCCAAATCTCATAACCCCCTTCATTGGAGAGACCTTTAGGAATACATAATCGCTCATTGTAAACTCTAAATCCTTTTGCCTAGGATCTGCATAGCTCTTTTGTCTATTGTAGTGTCCTAACTATCATCATCATTTCATAGCGAATCTTGTACCTCAAACCACTCCTCAATCTTTTTTTTTTTTGACATCTACAGTACGCACTATACCTCCACTGCGCTTGACTTGATATCTCATAACTTCAATTAGCTTTGGTGTTTACCTCTCCTTCGTTGTGTCCTAACGTATCTCTTAGTGAATTCAGTCCCCATTCCTCTGTTTCAATAATCTCTACTTCCCAAATATATAACTTACGTTCCTTGTCCTATAGTATCTTATGAGATGCCTTTCTGTAGCACCTGTCATAGACATCTCCTTCAAAATTTCTACTTGTTATGTGGCCTCAATGGTCAATACTTATGAATCTTCTATCCCATGATAATTTGAATTTCTAATCTCCTTTGTGCCATTACTAAGGTCCTTAGACCAACTCCTATCCATCTTATGCAACTAGTCATGTAGAGTTCCATTGAAATGCTAAGTGCCTCTACACCATCTATGCTTATTCTACACTCTGATATGGTATCCTACAGCACTAGCCTTTGTTCCCCTTTATTACCAATCTCTATGGTGTAAGGATGTGACTCATATTGTCTGTTTTACAATGTCTCATGAAACACCCTTTTAAAACAACTACCTTTGAATGCACCTTACCTAAGATCATTGCTAATTCTGTTGGCCATTAAAGCTTTAGCTAGATCCTCCCATACTAAAAACGTTTTTACCTTCCTAATTCCATGATACTGCAAGCTTCTAACTTACTTTGTGTCACCAAAGAGTTCTTTGTAACAATTCCTACCTATCTTAGGTAATTTATTGTGTAGAGTTCCACCCAGTCAACACTACTTATCATAGCTTACTCATTTCCTGAAAAAATAGTTTCTTGACTTCTGCTTAAAACTTCTTACTATCTGACTTGCTTCTTGACACATTAGTACTTAAATCGATGCTTCATTATTCTTTTATCTTACCATTTCACCATAATTTATTTTAAACATCCTTTAGTGTGTCCCTAGTGTACTTATTCCTTCTTATCCTCATCATTGTAACCAACTCTACTGAGCTTTTCACCTATCCTTTGGATCTTATCCACTTTTCTATTTTTATTTTTATTTTTATTTTTGTGCTAGTGTTGATATCTTTCCAACTTATTGTACTTATTATTTAACCTTTGTCCTCTCTCACCCTTATGTCTTTCCTTCAAGGATATCCATCCCAACATCTACTTTGACTTTCTTTTTATCTCTTAGTCCTATCTTGATTACTAGTTCCATTACTTTTGGAATTCTAGCTTTACTATTGGCTCCTACCAGCACATCCTTCACATCATGTAACACTTGTAATTGATCATAGAAAATTCTTCTCGTATCTCCTTTCCCAACTTGACTATCAGAACATTACTGTTCCTTATCACCCTTAGTAGGAACTCGCTCATCCTAGTTAGATAGGAGCCTCAGAAACTATAAGTTCCATCTAAACTAATATGGCTGTGGGAAATGTGTGCTATGCCTTAATTCTAGTCAAGATACTTCATGTGTTCATTCTCCTTAATATAACCATATATACTGCCCACAGCTTTCCAAACTTCAACCTTAAAGTTACCCATCAGTAACAATTTCATCCACTAAAACTTATTCACAACTAGCTTTTCCTCTAGCTTATAGTTCAAAAGGGTTGTGAGCCCTGATGACTAACCCGACTTAATTTCGGTCACTACTCTAATCGTCCTTTCATACATAACATCAAGTACACGCTTACCGTCATTTTCTTTTTAAGAAGAACGTGTTCATATTGGTGCCTATCAGGTTTTTAAATACGAGGCCATCACAATATTATTTCCTTTGCTTATGTAGACTTCTAGAGCCAAAGGTGCGATCTAAACTTGAAGAGAAGGAGAAATCTCCTCTTACTGACATCAACACACCATTCATGTCTCTTGGTCTTCTCCTTGAAATTTCATCATCTTTATATAATATATCAATTACAGCAATCCTTCTATTGTACCACCGATTTGCCTAATATATCATCATAAAATTTTCTATCTCCACTTGTACTCCATTTCTATCTTTTTTATGCCTAACTTAACTCTTTGCATCCCTATATTTTACTGTATTCAATAAGATACCTCTTACTAATAAACTCTTCTAAAATGGATTCCAATCATGCTTACTGTCATAACTCTTATCCTTGTACTTCTCAGTAACTTGTGACTGTCACTCATACATATCTCTTTATGCTTTATCTCCTTCTGTAGTTCTGTCACTCATTTTCATTCATGTTTCCTTATAAAGTGACCCTATTGGCCATACTAAAAATGCTTACCTAATCCTTGATCGCAGACCCCATGATTACTATCTCACCATCTCTACTCAGGTCCTGAGCGTATGTGCCCTTTTCCACCATCCTTTTTGTTTGTCATGCCTATTTACTTTTATTTAACTTACTACTTATTAATTCACTCATTTGTCTGATAGGATAGTTCAAGACACCATTGCACATCCTATAACTTTTACTTGCTCTGGTTACATTCCTCAACTAATTTTCCTCATACTGTTAGAAGTCTAAATGGACTGATCCCATTGGTACCTACTCCATCTTGGAAACAGGAATAGATAGAGTTTGATCCATATCCTACAACTCTGAACCCCATGTTTTGGCTCCTGACATTGCCCGAACCATGACCTACCCTAAGTCCTACACTTTTGGATTCTACATCTTGACAACTATCCTCACTCATGTACCCTCGTTCTAGGTTTTCTAATATTGCCTTTTAGTTTATCCTATTTACCTTGCTCATAATGGCACTTTATATACCTTATATCACATTTTGATCTTCCTGACCTTGTCCTATTTTTGGCTATTCGGTTTGCTCTTTAATTCATCTCTTTTATCTTACCCAAAGTAGAACTTGACTATTTTATTCTTTAGTGCTACTCTCTTTCTTGATCTGACTATCATGTCAGGAACTTATATCCCTTCACTATCTCTATCAAGTTATCAACACCTTGATGTTACTCAAAATTGGTGTTCTAACCACTCTGGCTGGTTCTTCCACTGTCATTCGAATTTCTCTCCAGTTGCATTTAAAACCAACTATCCAAATTTTCATTTCTATATTTCCTTTTATCTACTGATATTTTATGACTTATTTTCGCTGACTTGCAGTCATTGTCCTTTTCTTTGTTTAACTCTAAACTACCCTCTAATACCTCAAGGAGGGAATCTACAGGATTCTTTTTTTTTTCCTTACTACTCCAAAGCTCTGCATCCATCATTATCTGATCTCTTATGATCCTTACAACGAAAATTGTACTCTCCCTAAGGGGATACCGGAGCCACTATTTCATATCACACTGTAGTCCCATTTAGGACATCATTCCATAGATCGTTATATTAGTGGTACTCTTCTGTCTCTCCTTACAAAACATTACCATACTCTACAATATAACTGACTACAAGAGAGGTACTACCTCAACCCTATTACCACAACTATATAAAGTTGTCTGCTCTCTTTTTATATTGTCAACCTTCCTAAAATGTCATTTCACAGGATACAAATATTATTCATAACCTCCAATCTCCTTTAGGGAGTACAGTGGTACTTATGTTCCAATGTCACACGAAGGAGGTGCTATCTTCATTAAACTTTAGGCAATACGTCCACTGTAATGCTAACACTGCCAACCATCTCATACCGGAGACGAGATGATCCCACCAAGTAGGTGTCACTATTACACTGTAATCATACTAAAAACCTCTAGTCTTGTGCCACTTATGCTTTAACTCTGCACTCAAAGTAGGATAACTGAGTTACTGACTCTAGTTATCATCCAACTGTGACCTTTGATGTTCAATCTCTAGGGTCTTAAACCCTAACTAGGATTTTTCCTAACCTCTCTACAGAAATAAAACTCTGTCTTGACATAACTGTACCAAAACAGAGGTTATTTATAAACACCCTAATCATGGTGCACCACAGGGAAGCACACAGCTCTACACAATAATCCCATGTCGATACTATAATCTACAGCTTACAGCACAGACATCGAGAATATTGCATAGTTATTACTGTACGTCCCAACAGACTAGATTTCTCACTCTTTTATCTATCCTGACTCCATTGATACCATGAACTTACTTTGATTGGCTATTCACTAATGACTGCCTACAACGATATCCACACTCCCATTTAGGGTAGCAATACTGCTAAAAATCACCTTTAGGTCCTCGTGCCTTGCACTAGATGGGTACACCACTTGGACTCATACTAATAGAAACATAGTATTTCTTGGAGTATGTATTTCTATGGCAGATCTCAACACGTCTGCTAAATTTATTTCACATCACTATGTACTTCACAAAACCGAGGTGCTAAATTGAAGTACTCTTATACTACCTGAGGAATAACGCAGAATCTAGAAGTAAGAAATTATAGAAGAAGATGAAACAGAATCCTATACTCCGCATGTGACAAACTTTAGGTATAAACTTTCCCATGAACCTAAAGCCTAAGCTCTGATACCACATTTATCATGACCCAACCTATGGGCTGAATCGGCACTAGGACTTGGGTCAGCCTAAAGCCCCCGAGGCCCATAGTAAGCCTGACTAATCCCTAACCCAATCCTAAGGCCCATTTAAGCCCAATTTCAAGAATTCAATCGGACAGAGTTTGGCCATAATATAGATCATACAACAGGGAGTTTTTGACTCGTCTGAAATGTAAACACAATATATATAACAATTTAGGGAGCTCAGCTCACCTTTCACATACTCATCAGGTCATAAATCAAAAGGGAGCTCAGCTCCCTCATCCAATCCAATCACACTCACACATACATGCATTTAATGTTCTTACAATTTCAACATAATATTATATTATAGTCCCAAATTGATTAAAATACTCTTAACACATGCGGAATCTAAAATTTGGCTAAATTGTATAAAATACATGAGATATTACTAATTGACCTGTGAAGAAGAGGAGCAGGTTAGTCACAATAAGTAATTCTCCTGTAGCCTGGAAAAATAAGTTGAACATGAATGAGCGTTCGACTCAGAGAGTAAAATACCAATTTTAACTACAATTTCTATAGCTACCTAAAACTAATGCATCCTAAAAAGTGGAATGCAACACCATTGAAATTTTCATACACATCACGTCATAACAACAAAAAGGCAATTTGGAGCACTCACACTCCTAACAATGTTCAAACAATACATATATGGGAGCTGATTCCCTATAAAGCTCTCTTGATCTAACCTCTGCCAGTGAGTGTCACTCAAGCCGGAATTTCGCTTAATAAACCAAATGCAGGGGCCAGCGAGTGTCTCTCAAGCCGTGCCTACCCCGACTTATCCATAAAGGACTGGGTCCCAGCAAGTGTTTTTCAAGCCGCGTCTACTCGTCCTATCCATATCCAATACCATACACCACACACATGCCAATGCACACACACTGCTCCAAATTACCAAAAATAATAACCATGGCTCTTCATCAATTAAGAATGCAATATAAAACATGCCTAGTATTTAACTACATAGATACATATTTATAAGTGATACATGAGTATACTTGAATAGATAATAATATTGAAATTATAATTAAAATTAATATTTTACTCACAGACTTGACTCGAGGTCATTGTGGCAATTGGGTGGAAGAGGAAGGCTGTCCTGGCTCACCTGATAATTTCATTACAATGATTTAATATATTTGACTCAATAAAAGCTTAAAAATGACCAAAGACATCCTAAGTCATGCCGAAAATTCGGCAGAATCTTCGCTATACCTATGACCTACCCAACTTGTAAAATGGCTCAAAATGTACTTCTATATCTACAATTCACACATCAACAACTCAATCACATCACGTGGCCCCCCTGGGCCCATCCAAACAGTCAACAACCACAATTTAAAAAATTATAATTTAATCCCTATAACTAACCCATTTGCAAAAACTGCGCAAATGAGCTCTAAAAATTCTAAAACTTTGCTCCGCGGTCCTTAGCAATATTAATAAGCTAATGCAAAAGAAATTATAATTTTCTAATCTACTACGAATATTCTATAGATTTTTAATCGAAATCAGGCTTATATAATTAAGAAAAATAAGGGTTCGGGTTTACCAATGCCAATTGTGACCCCGCAAATGCGTTTGGAACGTCTGAAAATGGTGGTGAGGCTTATAATCTCTATCCAATTCTGAAACTTTTTCGACAGCCTGCCTGTCTGGCTCGAAATTGCAAACCCGAGCAACTATTGAATTTGTGCGAATAGAAGGTACCTATGCGAAGCCCACAATACTAGGGGTTAGACTAAAATATTTATATTTATATATAAAATAATTACTTAAAAATTAGAGGTGTTACAGATATGCTTATTTAGCATTTCACATTTAATATTTATTATTTTAATTAAAATTTAAGATATTGTAAAAAATATAATAATTTAAGATATTGAATAAATTTTATTTTTTTCATTAAGTTAATAAAATTTTCTGTAACCGACTATCTTTCGCAAAAAAAAAAAATTACAAGAACCTAATGAGATAAATTATAAAATTTTGTTAAATTATATTGTATAAAAAATCCTAAAATAATATGAATTGAACAAGTATGATTGATGATGGTTTTACTAAAAAGTAAGGCAAATAATATATTATATAAATGCAATGAATCTAATAGAGGGTGAGATGTATTACCTAAGACTACTATTAAGCTATATAAAATGCTCGAAATTATTTGACGACCTGTTAATAATAGAAGGTGTCTAATGCTTAATATTAAAAAAAAAAAGAAATATAATTTCTGCAAAAACAACGATATGATAACATGTTTAGAAATAAGCATTTTTCTCTAAGATATTACTATTACACACAAAAATTGAAGATACACATTCTATTTTAGAAAAAAAGAAATTATAAGTTCTTTTATACTCTACGATGACAATAAATAATATTTAAAGACAAACAATACCAAATATTAATGTATGTATGTCATAGGATATCTTTTTCCATTGATAGTTGTATGTAAGAGTATCGATGTCAACTACAAAAGTCTTTATTAAGTCAAATAAGATAATAAAAAAAAGAGCATATACAAAGAACGCCATTTACAAAAATTTATATTCAAAATATTTGGCACTTATATTAAAATAATAATAATTAGTATAATAATTTTAATATTGTAGTCAACCTGTATTCTGAAGTCAATTGATTTACTATAACAATATCGTAAAAAAAAAATAGAAAATATTATAAAGTTAAATGTGACATTATATAATTTTATCTTATTAATTATATTATATTAATTATCCTCTCTAATTTTTGAAAATGTAAAAAGATTATAATATTGTATAATATATAAAAAATTAATAAAAATTATATATAAAAAAATTTTAAAATAAATATATTTAACAAGTACAAATAAGGTATAATGTATAGCGCATGTTAAAAAAAAAAGTTAGTAAAATTAAATGTAGTTATCTCTATCTTTATTGGAAAAATAATAAATTTCACAACATAATTTAACATTTTACTATTTTTTATATTTTTAAAGGTATAAAATATTAATAAGCTCACTCATGAATATTATATTTAATAAATTTTAATTTTGTGAAAAATATAATTTAAAAACTATTTTAATTATTTTAAAATTTTTACAATTAAAATACATTAAATATAATTTTAATATTTTTAATAAATATAAATAATTCATAACATCCATTAAAATCCAACACTATTTGTGTTAGTAGTTGTTTTATATAGCATACATAACTTCAATACTTGATTTTATTATATATATGAAATATATTTAATATTGCCGTTAAGTTATAAAAAAATATTTTTTGAGAATATTATAAATTAATTAAAAATTAAATTAATATTAAAATAATTTAAAATATATATATTTTTTTATAATATTTTTAATTAAAACCGCCGAAGCCCTTGACTAACCGATCTCCGTGTAGCAGGAAATCACAATTCCTTTGTAATAAAATGTGGGAAAATTGAGTTCACTCCGGGCCCGACCAGACTCGACTCAAAAGCCACAAAACCCAACTTTCTCTATAGTACTAAACATCCCCTCCGCTCCTTCATTTCATCTTTATTCGAAAGTCGCTTCCAAATTCCAATTTGAACTCGCTTTGCTTCTCTCTATAGGGAAAACGAAACCCTCGATCTGAGGGAAAGGCAAGCAACCATGGCGAGACTAGGAGTTATACTAAAATATTTATATTTATATATAAAATAATTATTTAAAAATTAGGGGTGTTACAGATATGTTTATTTAGCATTTCACATTTAATATTTATTATTTTAATTAAAATATAAGATATTGTAAAAAAATATAATAATTTAAGATATTGAATAAATTTCATTTTTTTCATTAAGTTAATAAAATTTTCTGTAATCGACTATCTTTCGCAAAAAAAAAAAATTTACAAGAACCTAGAGAGATAAATTATAAAATTTTGTTAAAATATATTGTATAAAAAACCCTAAAATAATTTCAATTGAACAAGTATGATTGATGATGGTTTTACTAAAAAGTAAGGCAAATAATACATTATATAAATGCAATGAATCTAATAGAGAGTGAGATGTATTACCTAATACTACTATTGAGCTATATAAAATGTTCGAAATTATTTGACGACCTATTAATAATACAAGGTGTCTAATGCTCAATAATAAAAAAAAAAAAGAAATATAATTTTTGCAAAAATAACGATATGATAACATGTTTAAAAATAAGTATTTTTATCTAAGATATTACTATTACACACAAAAATTGAAGGTACACATTTTATTTCAGAAAAAAGTAATTACAAGTTCTTTTATACTTTACAATAACAATAAATAATGTTTAAAGACAAACAATACCAAATATCAATGTATGTATGTCATAGGATATTTTTTTCCATTGATAGTTGTATGTAAGAATATCGATGTCAACTACAAAAGTCTTTATTAAGTCAAATAAGATAAAAAAAAAAAGAGCATATACAAAAAACGCCATTTACAAAAATTTATATTTAAATATATTCAAAATATTTGGCACTTATATTAAAATAATAATAATTAGTATAATAATTTTAATATTGTAGTCAACTTGTATTCTAAAATCAATTGATTTACTATAACAATATCGTAAAAAAAATTAGAAAATATTATAAAGTTAAATGTGACATTATATTTGTAACACCCTAAGTAAATCCCACATCGGCAAAACACGGAAGAGATGCTAGTTTATAAGTTGGCGGTTCGTAACCCCTAGTCACGCGTTTTAAAACCGTGAGAGCTTCTGCTCAGAGCGGACAATATCACTAGTGGGCCGAGCCAATACATTTGTAACCTCACTGAGGTTTGCCCCACCATCGCCCAAGGTTGCACGCGAACCTGGCTCTGATACCACAAATGTATTGGCCCGGCCCGCTAGTGATATTGTCCGCTCTGGGCTGAAGCCCTCACGGTTTTAAAATGCGTCACTAGGGGTTACGAACCGCCAACTTATAAACTCAGCATCTCTCCCGTGTTTTGCCAATGTGGGATTTGCCTAGGGTGTTACAATATTATTTTATCTTATTATTTATATCATATTAATTATTTTCTCTAATTTTTGATAATGTAAAAAGTTTATAATATTGTATAATATATAAAAAATTAATGAAAATTATATATATAAAAATTTTAAAATAAATATGTTTAACAAGTACAAATAAGGTATAATGTATAGCGCATGTTAAATAAAAAAGTTAGTAAAATTAAATGTAGTTATCTCTATCTTTATTGGAAAAATAATAAATTTCACAACATATTTTAACATTTTACTATTTTTTATATTTTTAAAGGTATAAAATATTAATAAGCTCACTCATGAATATTATATTTAATAAATTTTAATTTTGTGAAAAATATAATTTAAAAACTATTTTAATTATTTAAAATTTTTACAATTAAAATATATTAAATATAATTTTAATATTTTTAATAAATATAAATAATTCATAACATCCCTTAAAATCAAACACTATTTGTGTTAGTAGTTGTTTTATATAGCATACATAACTTCAATACTTGATTTTATTATATATATGAAATATATTTAATATTGCCGTTGAGTTATAAAAAAAATATTTTTTGAGAATATTATAAATTAATTAAAAATTAAATTAATATTAAAATAATTTAAAAATATATATATTTTTATAATATTTTTAATTAAAACCGCTGAAGCCCTTGACTAACCGATCTCCATGTAGCAGGAAATCACAATTCCTTTATAATCAAAAGCGGGAAAATCGAGTTCACTTCGGGCCCGACCAGACTCGACTCAAAAGCCACAAAACCCAACTTTCTCTATAGTACTAAACATTCCCTCCGCTCTTTCATTTCATCTTTATTCGAAAGTCGCTTCCAAATTCCAATTTGAACTCGCTCTGCTTCTCTCTATAGGGAAAACGAAACCCTCGATCTGAGGGAAAGGCAAGCAACCATGGCGAGACTAGGGATTAGACTATAATATTTATATTTATATATAAAATAATTATTTAAAAATTAGGGGTGTTACAGATAATATTTATATGCTTATTTATTATTTCACATTTAATATTTATTATTTTAATTAAAATTTAAGATATTGTAAAAAAACATAATAATTTAAGATATTGAATAAATTTTATTTTTTTCATTAAGTTAATAAAATTTTCTGTAACCGACTATCTTTCGCAAAAAAAAAAAATTACAAGAACCTAATGAGATAAATTATAAAATTTTGTTAAATTATATTGTATAAAAAATCCTAAAATAATATGAATTGAACAAGTATGATTGATGATGAGTTTACTATAAAGTAAGGCAAATAATACATTATATAAATGCAATAAATCTAATAAAGAGTGAGATGTATTACCTAAGACTACTATTGAGCTATATAAAATGTTCGAAATTATTTGACGACCTATTAATACTAGAAGGTGTCTAATGCTCAATATTAAAAAAAAAAAGAAACATAATTTTTGCAAAAATAACGATATGATAACATGTTTAGAAATAAGTATTTTTATCTAAGATATTACTATTACACACAAAAATTGAAGATACACATTCTATTTCAGAAAAAAGTAATTACAATTCTTTTATACTTTACAATGACAATAAATAATGTTTAAAGACAAACAATACCAAATATCAATATATGTATGTCATAGGATATTTTTTTTCCATTGATAGTTGTATGTAAGAATATTGATGTCAACTACAAAAGTCTTTATTAAGTCAAATAAATAATAAAAAAAGAGCATATACAAAGAACGCCATTTACAAAAATTTATATTTAAATATATTCAAAATATTTGGCACTTATATTAAAATAATAATAATTAGTATAATAATTTTAATATTGTAGTCAACCTGTATTCTGAAATCAATTGATTTACTATAACAATATCGTAAAAAAAATTAGAAAATATTGTAAAGTTAAACGTGACATTATATTAATTTATCTTATTATTTATATTATATAAATTATCCTCTCTAATTTTTGATAATGTAAAAAGTTTATAATATTGTATAATATATAAAAAATTTGATAAAAATTATATAAATAAAAATTTTAAAATAAATGTGTTTAACAAGTACAAACAAGGTATAATATATAGCGCATGTTAAATAAAAAGTTAGTAAAATTAAATTTAGTTATCTCTATCTTTATTGAAAAAATAATAAATTTCACAACATAATTTAACATTTTACTATTTTTTATATTTTAAAGGTATAAAATATTAATAAGCTCACTCATGAATATTATATTTAATAAATTTTAATTTTGCAGAAAATATAATTTAAAAACTATTTTAATTATTTTAAAATGTTTACAATTAAAACATGTTAAATATAATTTTAATATATTTAATAAATATAAATAATTCATAACATCCTATAAAATCTAACACTATTTGTGTTAGTAGTTGTTTTATATAGGATACATAACTTCAATACTTGATTTTATTATATATATGAAATATATTTAATATTGCGGTTAAGTTATAAAAAAATATTTTTTGAGAATATTATAAACTAATTAAAAATTAAATTAATATTAAAATAGTTTAAAAAATATATATTTTTTATAATTTTTTTAATTAAAACCGCCGAAGCCCTTAACTAACCGATCTCCGTTTAGCAAGAAATCACAATTACTTTGTAATAAAAAGCAGGAAAATCGAGTTCACTCCGTGCCCGACCAGATTCGACTCAAAAGCCACAAAGCCCAACTTTCTCTATAGTACTAAACATCCCCTCCGCTCTTTCATTTCATCTTTATTCGAAAGTCACTTCCAAATTTCAATTTGAACTCGCTTCTCTCTATAGGGAAAACAAAACCCTCGATCTGAGGGAAAGGCAAGCAACCATGGCGAAACTAGGGGTTAGACTAAAATATTTATATTTATATATAAAATAATTATTTAAAAATTAGGGGTGTTACAAATATGCTTATTTATTATTTCATATTTAATATTTATTATTTTAATTAAAATTTAAGATATTGTAAAAAATATAATAATTTAAGATATTGAATAAATTTTATTTTTTTCATTAAGTTAATAAAATTTTCTCTAACCGACTATCTTTCACAAAAAAAAAAAGAACCTAATTAGATAAATTCTAAAATTTTGTTAAATTATATTGTATAAAAAATCCTAAAATAATATGAATTGAGCAAGTATGATTGATGATGGTTTTACTAAAAAGTAAGGCAAATAATACATTATATAAATGCAATGAATCTAATAGAAGGTGAGATGTATTACCTAAGACTACTATTGAGCTATATAAAATGCTCGAAATTACTTGACGACCTATTAATAATAGAAGGTGTCTAATGCTCAATATTAAAAAAAAAAAAGAAATATAATTTTTGCAAAAATAATGATATGAAAACAAGTTTAGAAATAAATATTTTTATCTAAGATATTACTATTACACACAAAAATTGAAGATACACATTCTATTTCAGAAAAAAGTAATTACAAGTTATTTTATACTTTACAATGACAATAAATAAAGTTTAAAGACAAACAATACCAAATATTAATATATGTATGTCATAGGATATTTTTTTTCTATTGATAGTTGTATGTAAGAATATCGATGTCAACTACAAAAATCTTTATTAAGTCAAATAAAATAATAAAAAAAGAAGAGTATATACAAAGAACGCCTTTTACAAAAATTTATATTTAAATATATTCAAAATATTTGGCACTTATATTAAAATAATAATAATTAGTATAATAATTTTAATATTGTAGTCAACCTGTATTTTGAAATCAATTGATTTACTATAACAATATCGTATAAAAAAATTAGAAAATATTATAAAGTTTAATGTGACATTATATTATTTTATCTTATTATTTATATTATATTAATTATCCTCTCTAATTTTTTATAATGTAAAAAGTTTATAATATTGTATAATATATAAAAAATTAATAAAAATTATATATATAAAAATTTTAAAATAAATATATTTAACAAGTATAAATAAGATATAATGTATAACGCATGTTAAAAAAAAAGTTAGTAAAATTAAATGTAGTTATCTCTATCTTTATTGGAAAAATAATAAATTTCACAACATAATTTAACATTTTACTATTTTTTATATTTTAAAGGTATAAAATATTAATAAGCTCACTCATGAATATTATATTTAATAAATTTTAATTTTGTGAAAAATAAGATTTAAAACTATTTTAATTATTTTAAAATTTTTACAATTAAAATATATTAAATATAATTTTAATATTTTTAATAAATATAAATAACTCATAACATCAATTAAAATCCAACACTACACTATTTGTGTTGGTAGTTGTTTTATATAGCATACATAACTTCAATACCTGGTTTTATTATATATATGAAATATATTTAATATTGCGGTTAAGTTATAAAATTTTTTTTTGAGAATATTATAAATTAATTAAAAATTGAATTAATATTAAAATAGTTTAAAAAATATATATTTTTTATAATATTTTTAATTAAAACCGCTGTAGCCCTTGACTAACCGATTTTCGTGTAGCAGGAAATCACAATTCCTTTGTAATAAAAAGCGGGAAAATCTAGTTCACTCCCTGCTCGACCAGATTCGACTCAAAAGCCACAAAACCCAACTTTCTCCATAGTACTAAAATCCCCTCCGCCCTTTCATTTCATCTTTATTCGAAAAAGTCGCTTCCAAATTCCAATTTGAACTCACTCTGCTTGTCTCTATAGGGAAAATGAAACCTTCGATCTGAGGGAAAGGCAAGCAACCATGGCGAGAATAAGAGTTAGACTAAAATATTTATATTTATACATAAATAATTATTTAAAAATTATGGGTGTTACATATATGTTTATTTAGCATTTCACATTTAATATTTATTATTTTAATTAAAATTTAAGATATTGTAAAAAAATATAATAATTTAAGATATTGAATAAATTTTATTTTTTTCATTAAGTTAATAAAATTTTCTGTAACCGACTATCTTTCGCAAAAAAAAAATTTACAAGAACCTAATGAGATAAATTATAAAATTTTGTTAAAATATATTGTATAAAAACCCCTAAAATAATTTCAATTGAACAAAGTATGATTGATGATGGTTTTACTAAAAAGTAAGGCAAATAATACATTATATAAATGCAATGAATCTAATAGAGAGTGAGATGTATTACCTAAGACTACTATTGAGCTATATAAAATGTTCGAAATTATTTAACGATCTATTAATAATAGAAGGTGTCTAATGCTCAATAATAAAAAAAAAAGAAATATAATTTTTGCAAAAATAATGATATGATAACATGTTTAGAAATAAGTATTTTTATCTATGATATTACTATTACACACAAAAATTGAAGATACACATTCTATTTCAGAAAAAAGTAATTACAAGTTCTTTTATACTTCACAATGACAATAAATAATGTTTAAAGACAAACAATACCAAATATCAATGTATATATGTCATAGGATATTTTTTTCCATTGATAGTTGTATGTAAGAATATCGATGTCAACTACAAAAGTCTTTATTAAGTCAAATAAGATAATAATAAAAAAAAGAGCATATACAAAGAACGCCATTTACAAAAATTTATATTTAAATATATTCAAAATATTTGGCACTTATATTAAAATAATAATAATTAGTATAATAATTTTAATATTGTAGTCAACTTGTACTCTGAAGTCAATTGATTTACTATAACAATATCGTAAAAAAAATTAGAAAATATTATAAAGTTAAATGTGACATTATATTTGTAACACCCTAAGCAAATCCCACATTGGCAAAACATGGGAGAGATGCTGGTTTATAAGTTGGCGGTTCGTAACCCCTAGTGACGTGTTTTAAAATCGTGAGGGCTTCGGCCCAGAGCGGACAATATCACTAGTGGGCCGGGCCAATATATTTGTGACATCACTGAGGTTTGCCCCACCATCGCCCAAGGTTGCACGCGAACCTGGCTCTGATACCACAAATGTATTGGCCCAGCTCGCTAGTGATATTGTCCGCTCTGGGCCGAAGCCCTCACGGTTTTAAAACGCGTCACTAGGGGTTACGAACCGCCAACTTATAAACCCAACATCTTTCCCGTGTTTTGCCGACGTGGGATTTGCCTAGGGTATTGCAATATTATTTTATCTTATTATTTATGTCATATTAATTATTCTCTCTAATTTTTTATAATGTAAAAAGTTTATAATATTGTATAATATATAAAAAATTAATAAAAATTATATATATATAAAAATTTTAAAATAAATATGTTTAACAAGTACAAATAAGGTATAATTTATAGCGCATGTTAAAAAAAAAGTTAGTAAAATTAAATGTAGTTATCTCTATCTTTATTGGAAAAATAATAAATTTCACAACATAATTTAACATTTTACTATTTTTTTATATTTTAAAGGTATAAAATATTAATAAGCTCACTCATGAATATTATATTTAATAAATTTTAATTTTGTGAAAAATATAATTTAAAAACTATTTTAATTATTTTAAAATTTTTACAATTAAAATATTTTAAATATAATTTTAATATATTTAATAAATATAAATAATTCATAACATCCATTAAAATCCAACACTACACTATTTGTGTTAGTAGTTGTTTTATATAGCATACATAACTTCAATACTTGATTTTATTATATATATGAAATATATTTAATATTGCCGTTAAGTTATAAAAAAATATTTTTTGAGAATATTATAAATTAATTAAAAATTAAATTAATATTAAATAGTTTAAAAAATATATATATTTTTACAATATTTTTAATTAAAACCGCCGAAGTCCTTGACTAACCGATCTCCGTGTAGTAGAAAATCACAATTCCTTTGTAATAAAAAGTGGGAAAATCGAGTTCACTACGGGCCCGACCAGACTCGACTCAAAAGCCACAAAGTCCAACTTTTTCTATAGTACCAAACATCCCCTCCGCTCTTTAATTTCATATTTATTCGAAAGTCGCTTCCAAATTTCAAATTGAACTCGCTCTGCTTCTCTCTATAGGAAAACGAAACCCTCGATCTAAGGGAAAGGCAAGCAACCATGGCGAGACTAGGAGTTAGACTAAAATATTTATATTTATATATAAAGTAATTATTTAAAAATTAGGGGTGTTACATATATGCTTATTTAGCATTTCACATTTAATATTTATTATTTTAATTAAAATTTAAGATATTGTAAAAAATATAATAATTTAAGATATTGAATAAATTTTATTTTTTTCATTAAGTTGATAAAATTTTCTTTAACCGACTATCTTTTGCAAAAAAAAAAATTTACAAGAACCGAATGAGATAAATTATAAAATTTTGTTAAATTATATTGTATAAAAAATCCTAAAATAATATGAATTGAACAAGTATGATTGATGATGGTTTTACTAAAAAGTAAGGCAAATAATACATTATATAAATGCAATGAATATAATAGAGAGTGAGATGTATTATCTAAGACTACTATTGAGCTATATAAAATGTTCGAAATTATTTGATGACCTATTAATAATAGAAGGTGTCTAATGCTCAATATTAAAAAAAAAGAAATATAATTTTTGCAAAAATAATGATACGATAATATGTTTAGAAATAAGTATTTTTATCTAAGATATTACTATTACACACAAAAATTGAAGATACACATTCTATTTCAGAAAAAAGTAATTACAAGTTCTTTTATACTTTACAATGACAATAAATAATGTTTAAAGACAAACAATACCAAACATCAATGTATATATATCATAGGATATTTTTTTCCATTGACAATTGTATGTAAGAATATCGATGTCAACTACAAAAGGTTTTATTAAGTCAAATAAGATAATAAAAAAAAGAGCATATACAAAGAACGCCATTTACAAAAATTTATATTTAAATATATTCAAAATATTTGGAATTTATATTAAAATAATAATAATTAGTATAATAATTTTAATATTGTAGTCAACTTGTATTCTGAAGTCAAGTGATTTACTATAACAATATCGTAAAAAAATTAAAAAATATTATAAAGTTAAATGTGACATTATATTATTTTATTTTATTATTTATGTTATATTAATTATCCTCTCTAATTTTTGATAATGTAAAAAGGTTATAATATTGTATAATATATAAAAAATTAATAAAAATTATATATATAAAAATTTTAAAATAAATATGTTTAACAAGTGCAAATAAGGTATAATGTATAGCGCATGTTAAAAAAAAGTTAGTAAAATTAAATGTAGTTATCTCTATCTTTATTGGAAAAATAATAAATTTCACAACATAATTTAACATTTTACTATTTTTTATATTTTAAAGGTATAAAATATTAATAAGCTCACTCATGAATATTATATTTAATAAATTTTAATTTTATGAAAAATATAATTAAAAAATTATTTTAATTATTTTAAAATTTTTATAATTGAAATATATTAAATATAATTTTAATATTTTTAATAAATATAAATAATTCATAACATCCATTAAAATTTAACACTATTTGTGTTGGTAGTTGTTTTATATAGCATACATAACTTCAATACTTGGTTTTATTATATATATAAATATATTTAATATTATCGTTAAGTTATAAAAAAATATTTTTTGAGAATATTATAAATTAATTTAAAAATTAAATTAATATTAAAATATTTTAAAAAATATATTTTTTATAATATTTTAATTAAAACCACCGAAGCCCTTAAATAACAGATGTCCGTATAGTAGAAAATCACAATTCTTTTATAATAAAATGTGAAAAAATCATCAAGTGTAGTTTGGGACCGACCCAAACTTGACTCAAAATCCCAAAAGCCCAAAGCCCAACTTTCTCTTTGTTACTATACATCCCCTTCGCTTTTTCGTTTTATCTTTATTCAAAAGTAGCTTCCAACTTCCAATTTGAACTCGCGCTTATCTCTAGAGAAAAAACGAAACCCTCGATCTGAGGGAAAGGCAAGCAACCATGGCCAGACTCTCGAATCAACAGGAATCCTCTGACGACGCTTTATCCAGTGGCTCCAATTCGTCCGACGAGGAGCAAATCAACGAGCAGATCAACGAGGCGGAGGACGAGGAGGAACTTGAAGCCCAATTTGAACTACAAAAACTACAAAGCCCAATTTGAACTAGCTCTGCCTCTCTCCTATCTATAGGGAAAACGAAACCCTCGATCTGAGGGAAAGGCAATCAACCATGGCCAGACTCTCGAATCAACAGGAATCCTCGGACGACGCTTTATCCAGTGGCTCCAATTCGTCCGACGAGGAGCAAATCAACGAGCAGATCAACGAGGCGGAGGACGAGGAGGAACTTGAAGCCGTGGCTCGCACTGCTGATTCCGATGATGATGAAGCCGCCGATGGTACTGGAGACGATGTCAACGGTGATACTGACGATGTGGAGGAGGTATTGTTTAGATTATGATGGCTATTAGTAGTTCTCTTTGTTTCCTGTGATATTGTTTTATGGAAATGTTCTGGTTTTGGTCTGTGAAGAAGGCTTGATGGTGTAGGGATGGGCTCTGTTTTTATTTGTTAATTCATTTTTAGAGGATGGGAGTTGCGCTTAAAGGAAGCAGAAATAGTTGAATCAGTCTTGAAAAATGTGGAGGTGTTTTGAGTGTTAGGCTTATTTTTCTCTTCTGCTGCCACCCCCACCAAAAGAAGAAGGAGGAAATTAAATATATGACGCAATGAAGATGCACAGACGTGTTTCATGCCACCCAAAAAATTGAGAAATAGTAGATTGCTGGAGAAATTAAACTAGAGGGAATAACATTGTAGAACTTTAATGTTTCAATGCGTCATGTTTCTTCTTCACACATCTAAGTTCGTTTTATATTTTTTTCATTAAGTTAATAAAATTTTCTGTAACTGATTATCCTTTGCAACAAAAAAAAATTTAGGAGAACCTAATGAGATAAATTATAAAATTTTGTTAAATTATATTGTATAAAAAATCCTAAAATAATATAAATTGAACAAGTATAATTGATGATGGTTTTACTAAAAAGTAAGGCAAATAATACATTATATAAATGCAATGAATCTAATAGAGGGTGAGATGTATTACCTAAGATTACTATTGAGCTATATAAAATGCTCAAAATTATTTGATGACCTATTAATAATAGAAGGTGTCCAATGCTCAATATTAAAAAAAAAAGAAATATAATTTTTGCAAAAATAACGATATGATAACATGTTTAGAAATAAGTATTTTTATCTAAGATATTACTATTACACACAAAAATTGAAGATAGACATTCTATTTCAGAAAAAAGTAATTATAAGTTTTTTTTATACTTTACAATGACAATAAATAAAGTTTAAAGACAAACAATACCAAAAATCAATGTATGTATGTCATAGGATATTTTTTTTCCATTGATAGTTGTATGTAAGAATATCGATGTCAACTACAAAAGTCTTTATTAAGTCAAACAAGATAATAAAAAAAAAGAGCATATGCAAAGAACACCATTTGCAAAAATTTATATTCAAATATATTCAAAATATTTAACACTTATATTAAAATAATAATAATTAGTATAATAATTTTAATATCGTAGTCAACCTGTATTCTGAAGTCAATTGATTTACTATAACAATATCATAAAAAAAATTAGAAAATATTATAAAGTTAAATGTGACATTATATTATTTATCTTATTATTTATATTATATTAATTATCCTCTCTAATTTTTGATAATGTAAAAAGTTTATAATATTGTATAATATATAGAAAATTAATAAAAATTATATATATAAAAATTTTAAAATAAATATGTTTAACAAGTACAAATAAGGTATAATGTATAGCTTTAACAAGTACAAATAAGATATAATGTATAGCGCATGTTAAATAAAAAAGTTAGTAAAATTAAATGTCGTTATCTCTATCTTTATTGGAAAAATAACAAATTTCACAACAGAATTTAACGTTTTACTATTTTTTATATTTTAAAGGTATAAAATATTAATAAGCTCACTCATGAATATTATATTTAATAAATTTTAATTTTGTGAAAAATATAATTTAAAAACTATTTTATTTATTTTAAATTTTTTACAATTAAAATATGTTAAATATAATTTTAATATTTTTAATAAATATAAATAATTCATAACATCCATTAAAATCCAACACTATTTGTGTTAGGAGTTGTTTTATATAGCATACATAACTTCAATACTTGATTTTATTATATAAATGAAATATATTTAATATTACCGTTAAGTTATAAAAAAATATTTTTTGAGAATATTATAAATTAATTAAAAATTAAATTAATATTAAACAGTTTAAAAAAATATTTTTTTATAATATTTTTAATTAAAACTGTCGAAGCCCTTGATTAACCAATCTCCGTATAGCAAGAAATCACAATTCCTTTGTAATAAAAAGTGGGAAAATCGAGTTCACTCCGGGCCCGACCAGACTCGACTCAAAAGCCACAAAACCCAACTTTCTCTATAGTACTAAACATCCCCTCCACTCATTCATTTCATCTTTATTCGAAAGTCACTTCCAAATTCCAATTTGAACTCGCTTTGCTTCTCTCTATAGGGAAAACGAAACCCTCAATCTGAGGGAAAGGCAAGCAACCATGGCGAGACTAGGATTTAGATTAAAATATTTATATTTATATATAAAATAATTATTTAAAAATTAGGGGTGTTACAGATATGTTTATTTAGCATTTCACATTTAATATTTATTATTTTAATTAAAAAATAAGATATTGTAAAAAAATATAATAATTTAAGATATTGAATAAATTTTATTTTTTTCATTAAATTAATAAAATTTTCTGTAATCGACTATCTTTCGCAAAAAAAAAAAAAATTTACAAGAACCTAATGAGATAAATTATAAAATTTTGTTAAAATATATTGTATAAAAAACCCTAAAATAATTTGAATTGAACAAGTATGATTGATGATGGTTTTACTAAAAAGTAAGGCAAATAATACATTATATAAATGCAATGAATCTAATAGAGAGTGAGATGTATTACCTAAGACTACTATTGAGCTATATAAAATGTTCAAAATTATTTGACGATCTATTAATAATAGAAGGTGTCTAATGCTCAATAATAAAAAAAAAGAAATATAATTTTTGCAAAAATAACGATATGATAACATGTTAAAAATAATTATTTTTATCTAAGATATTGCTCTTACACACAAAAATTGAAGATATATATTTTATTTCAGAAAAAAGTAATTACAAGTTCTTTTATACTTTACAATGACAATAAATAATGTTTAAAGACAAACAATACCAAATATCAATGTATGTATGTCATAGGATATTTTTTTCCATTGATAGTTGTATGTAAAAATATCGATGTCAACTACAAAAGTCTTTATTAAGTCAAATAAGATAAAAAAAAAAAGAGCATATACAAAGAATGCCATTTACAAAAATTTATATTTAAATATATTCAAAATATTTGGCACTTATATTAAAATAATAATAATTAGTATAATAATTTTAATATTGTAGTCAACTTGTATTCTGAAGTCAATTGATTTACTATAACAATATCGTAAAAAAAATTAGAAAATATTATAAAGTTAAATGTGACATTATATTTGTAACACCCTAAGCAAATCCCACATCGGCAAAACACAGAAAAGATGCTGGTTTATAAGTTGGCGGTTCGTAACCCCTAGTGACGCATTTTAAAACTGTGAGAGCTTCTGCTCAAAGCGGACAATATCACTAGTGGGCCGGGCCAATACATTTGTGACCTCACTAAGGTTTGCCCCACCATCGTCCAAGGTTGCACGCGAACCTGGCTCTGATACCATAAATTTATTGGCCCGGCCCGCTAGTGATATTGTCCACTCTGGGCCGAAGCCCTCACGGTTTTAAAACGCGTCACTAGGGGTTACGAACCACCAACTTATAAACCCAGCATCTCTCCCGTGTTTTGCCAATGTGGGATTTGCCTAGGGTGTTACAATATTATTTTATCTTATTATTTATATCATATTAATTATTTTCTCTAAGTTTTGATAATGTAAAAAGTTTATAATATTGTATAATATATAAAAAATTAATGAAAATTATATATATAAAAATTTTAAAATAAATATGTTTAACAAGTACAAATAAGGTATAATGTATAGCGCATGTTAAATAAAAAAGTTAGTAAAATTAAATGTAGTTATCTCTATCTTTATTGGAAAAATAATAAATTTCACAACATAATTTAACATTTTACTATTTTTTATATTTTTAAAGGTATAAAATATTAATAAGCTCACTCATGAATATTATATTTAATAAATTTTAATTTTGTGAAAAATATGATTTAAAAACTATTTTAATTATTTTAAAATTTTTACAATTAAAATATATTAAATATAATTTTAATATATTTAATAAATATAAATAATTCATAACATCCATTAAAGTCCAACACTATTTGTGTTAGTAGTTGTTTTATATAGCATACATAACTTCAATACTTGATTTTATTATATATATAAAATATATTTAATATTGCCGTTAAGTTATAAAAAAATATTTTCTGAGAATATTATAAATTAATTAAAAATTAAATTAATATTAAATAGTTTAAAAAATATATTTTTACAATAATTTTAATTAAAACCGCCGAAGCCCTTGATTAACCGATCTCCGTGTAGCAAAAAATCACAATTCCTTTGTAATAAAAAGCGAGAAAATCGAGTTCACTTCGGGCCCGACCAGACTCGACTCAAAAGCCACAAAGTCTAACTTTCTCTATAGTACCAAACATCCCCTCCGCTCTTTCATTTCATCTTTATTCGAAAGTCGCTTCCAAATTTCAAATTGAACTCGCTCTGCTTCTCTCTCTATAGGGAAAACGAAACCCTCGATCTAAGGGAAAGGCAAGCAACCATGGCGAGACTAGGGGTTAGACTAAAATATTTATATTTATATATAAAGTAATTATTTAAAAATTAGGGGTGTTAAAGATATGCTTATTTAGCATTTCACATTTAATATTTATTATTTTAATTAAAATTTAAGATATTGTAAAAAACATAATAATTTAAGATATTGAATAAATTTTATTTTTTCATTAAGTTAATAAAATTTTCTGTAACCGACTATCTTTTCGCAAAAAAAAAAATAACAAGAACCTAATGAGATAAATTATAAAATTTTGTTAAATTATATTGTATAAAAAATCCTAAAATAATATGAATTGAACAAGTATGATTGATGATGGTTTTACTAAAAAGTAAGGCAAATAATACATTATATAAATGCAATGAATCTAATAGAGGGTGAGATGTATTACCTAAGACTCTTATTGAGCTATATAAAATGCTCGAAATTATTTGACGACCTATTAATAATAGAAAGTGTCTAATGCTCAATATTAAAAAAAAAAAAGAAATATAATTTTTGCAAAAATAACGATATGATAACATGTTTAGAAATAAGTATTTTTGTCTAAGATATTACTATTACACAAAAAAATTGAAGATACACATTTTATTTCAGAAAAAAAGTAATTACAAGTTCTTTTATACTTTACAATGACAATAAATAAAGTTTAAAGACAAACAATACCAAATATCAATGTATGTATGTCATAGGATGTTTTTTTTCATTGATAATTGTATATAAGAATATCGATGTCAACTACAAAAGTCTTTATTAAACAAGATAATAAAAAAAAGAGCATATACAAAGAACGCCATTTACAAAAATTTATATTTAAATATATTCAAAATATTTGGCACTTATATTAAAATAATAATAATTAGTATAATAATTTTAATATTGTAATCAACCTGTATTCTTAAGTCAATTGATTTACTATAACAATATCGTAAAAAAAAATTAGAAAATATTATAAAGTTAAATGTGACATTATATTATTTTATCTTATTATTTATATTATATTAATTATCCTCTCTAATTTTTTATAATGTAAAAAGTTTATAAAATTGTATAATATATAAAAAAATTAATAAAAATGATATATATAAAAATTTTAAAATAAATATGTTTAACAAGTATAAATAAGGTATAATGTATAGCGCATGTTAAATAAAAAAGTTAGTAAAATTAAATGTCGTTATCTTTATCATTTTTGGAAAAATAATAAATTTCACAACATAATTTAACGTTTTACGATTTTTTATATTTTAAAGGTATAAAATATTAATAAGCTCACTCATGAATATTATATTTAATAAATTTTAATTTTGTGAAAAATATAATTTAAAAAATATTTAATTATTTTAAAATTTTTACAATTAAAATATATTAAATATAATTTTAATATTTTTAATAAATATAAATAATTCATAACATCCATTAAAGTCCAACACTATTTGTGTTAGTAGTTGTTTTATATAGCATAAATAACTTCAATACTTGATTTTATTATATATAAGAAATATATTTAATCTTGCCGGTAAGTTATAAAAAAATATTTTTTGAGAATATTATAAATTAATTAAAAATTAAATTAATATTAAATAGTTTAAAAAATATATATTTTTATAATATTTTTAATTAAAACCGCCGAAGCCCTTGACTAACCGATTTCCGTGTAGCAGAAAATCACAATTCCTTTGTAATAAAAAGCGGGAAAATGGAGTTCACTCTGGGCCCCACCAGACTGAACTCAAAAGCCACAAAGCCCAACTTTCTCTATAGTACTAAACATCCCCTCCGCTTTTTCATTTCATCTTTATTCGAAAGTCGTTTCCAAATTCCAATTTGAACTCGCTCTGCTTCTCTCTATAGGGAAAACGAAACACTAGATCTGAGGGAAAGGCAAGTAACCATGGCGAGACTTGGGGTTAAACTAAAATATTTATATTTATATATAAATAACTATTTAAAAATTAGGGGTGTTACAGATATGCTTATTCAGCATTTCACATTTAATATTTATTATTTTAATTAAAATTTAAGATATTGTAAAAAATATAATAATTTAAGATATTGAATAAATTTTATTTTTTTCATTAAGTTAATAAAATTTTCTATAACCGACTATCTTTCAAAAAAAAAAAAAATTTACAAGAACCTAATGAGATAAATTATAAAATTTTGTTAAATTATATTGTATAAAAAATCCTAAAATAATATGAATTGAACAAGTATGATTGCTGATGGTTTTACTAAAAGGTAAGGCAAATAATACATTTTATAAATGCAATGAATCTAATAGAGGGTGAGATGTATTACCTAAGACTATTATTGAGCTATATAAAATGCTTAAAATTATTTAATGACTTATTAATAATAGAAGGCGTCTAATCCTCAATATTAAAAAAAAAGAAATATAATTTTTACAAAAATAATGATATGATAACATGTTTAGAAATAAGTATTTTTATCTACGATATTACTATTACACACAAAAATTGAAGATACTCATTCTATTTCAGAAAAAAGTAATTACAAGTTCTTTTTATACTTTACAATGACAATAAATAAAGTTTAAAGATAAATAATATCAAAAATCAATATATGTATGTCATACGATATTTTTTTCCATTGATAGTTGTATGTTAGAGTATCGATGTCAGCTAGAAAAGTCTTTATTAAGTCAAATAAGATAATAAAAAAAAAGAGCATATACAAAGAATGCCATTTACAAAAATTTATATTCAAAATATTTAACACTTATATTAAAATAATAATAATTAGTATAATAATTTTAATATTGTAGTCAACCTATATTCTGAAGTCAATTGATTTATTATAACAATATCGTAAAAAAAATTAGAAAATATTATAAAGTTAAATGTGACATTATATTATTTATCTTATTATTTATATTATATTAATTATCCTCTCTAATTTTTGATAATGTAAAAAGTTTATAATATTATATAATATATAAAAAATTAATAAAAATTATATATATAAAAATTTTAAAATAAATATGTTTAACAAGTATAAATAATGTATAATGTATAGCGCATGTTAAATAAAAAAGTTAATAAAATTAAATGTCGTTATCTCTATCTTTATTGGAAAAATAATAAATTTCACAATATAATTTAATATTTTATTATTTTTATACTTTAAAGATATAAAATATTAATAAGCTCACTCATGAATATTATATTTAATAAATTTTAATTTTGTGAAAAATATAATTTAAAAACCATTTTAATTATTTTAAAATTTTTACAATTAAAATATATTAAATATAATTTTAATATTTTTAATAAATATAAATAATTCATAACATCAATTAAAATTCAATACTATTTGTGTTAGTAGTTATTTTATATAGCGTGCATAACTTCAATATTTAATTTTATTATATATATGAAATATATTTAATATTATCGTTAAGTTATAAATTTTTTTTTTATGAATTTTATAAATTAATTAAAAATTAAATCAATATTAAAATAATTTAAAAAAATATATTTTTTTGTAATAGTTTTAATTAAACCCGCCAAAGTCTTTAATTAATGGATTTCTGTGTAGCAAAAAATCACAATTTCTTTACAATAAAAAGCGAAAAAATGGAGTTCACTCCGGGCCGACCAGACTCCACTCAAAAACTACAAAGCCCAATTTGAACTAGCTCTGCCTCTCTCCTATCTATAGGGAAAACGAAACCCTCGATCTGAGGGAAAGGCAATCAACCATGGCCAGACTCTCGAATCAACAGGAATCCTCGGACGACGCTTTATCCAGTGGCTCCAATTCGTCCGACGAGGAGCAAATCAACGAGCAGATCAACGAGGCGGAGGACGAGGAGGAACTTGAAGCCGTGGCTCGCACTGCTGATTCCGATGATGATGAAGCCGCCGATGGTACTGGAGACGATGTCAACGGTGATACTGACGATGTGGAGGAGGTATTGTTTAGATTATGATGGCTATTAGTAGTTCTCTTTGTTTCCTGTGATATTGTTTTATGGAAATGTTCTGGTTTTGGTCTGTGAAGAAGGCTTGATGGTGTAGGGATGGGCTCTGTTTTTATTTGTTAATTCATTTTTAGAGGATGGGAGTTGCGCTTAAAGGAAGCAGAAATAGTTGAATCAGTCTTGAAAAATGTGGAGGTGTTTTGAGTGTTAGGCTTATTTTTCTCTTCTGCTGCCACCCCCACCAAAAGAAGAAGGAGGAAATTAAATATATGACGCAATGAAGATGCACAGACGTGTTTCATGCCACCCAAAAAATTGAGAAATAGTAGATTGCTGGAGAAATTAAACTAGAGGGAATAACATTGTAGAACTTTAATGTTTCAATGCTTCATGTTCTTCTTCACACATCTAAGTTCGTTTTATAATTTCAAGAGGCGTTGCTGTCTTTTTTCTGACGCAATGTTCCCTGCATTATTTGACCTGCAGGTAGGAAACAACAATGAAATGAGCAAGCGTGAAAAGGAAAGACTCAAAGAAATGCAGAAATTGAAGAAGCAGAAGATTCAGGAGATATTGGATGCACAAAATGCGGCTATAGATGCAGATATGGTGTGATTATTATATGATTACTCAATATATACTTGTTGCTCGAAGTACATTGAAAAATTGTTGCAAAAGTTTGCTAATTTTTAGTCTAACGCAGAACAATAAAGGAAAGGGGCGCCTGAAGTATTTGCTTCAGCAAACTGAATTGTTTGCTCATTTTGCCAAACCTGATCAATCTGCATCCCAGAAGAAAGCTAAGGGAAGGTATTAACCTTTTGCTTGACAGCTGTGCTCTATTCAGTCTTGCTCTGATGAAATTATTTTTTGTTTGTGTCTAATTCAACACTTTTGACTCCAATACTTGCGTCTATTAAGTTTTGCTGAACTGCCTATAGCTTATTAAAAGCATTTCCCTGTCTGAGTATGAGCCATCTATATGATCATGTAGTACTCTATTGGCTGTTTTGGATCATTTCATGATCGACTCCATAGAGTTATGGCTGCGAAAAATAATCCTTTGAAAATCTACAAGGAGGTAGATATTTGACCATAGCTTAAGTGGCTCTTTGATGGATTGGATGCCTAGGTTCAAATTCTTGTTCTTGTTAGAAAAAGGTTTGGATGTCAGGAAAAGGGTTGTTTTCTTTATTTATATTGGGTGGCATGCCTCATACTTTGGATTGTTTATGTGTCCTTGTTAGAGAGGGTGCACAAACGCTTACGCCTAAATGCATTTAAATGCCCACCTATTCTGATGACTGCTTAATTAACTTATTTTTAGGGGTCGGCATGCATCCAAAATAACTGAAGAGGAAGAAGATGAAGAGTGCCTGAAAGAGGAAGAAGATGGTTTATCTGGGGCTGGAAACACTCGGCTGGTGGCACAACCCTCTTGTAAGTGCTCTATCTATCCTTTTTTTCTATTTATGCATACGCATTTACACCTTGATGGGATTTATTATTATTTTATCATGCCTTTTTCACAATTCACAGACAGTTTATGCATGATTCCTAGGTTCAAATAGTTGAATATTCTTTTGTTAACTGGATAATATGTTCTTCACATTATCAAACACTAAACTAATGCTAGCTGAATTGGTGTCCATCTAGTGAAGCAATTTACATTTAAACTGATGTTTCTGTTTTAAGTATATTTCATTTGGAAGCTAAAATTTTCTTTTGTTTACTACTTTGTGTAGGCATTCAGGGAAAGATGAGGGATTACCAACTTGCTGGGTTAAACTGGCTTATAAGACTCTATGAGAATGGTATAAATGGAATTCTTGCAGATGAAATGGTATGTATCAATGCCATGTTTTTGATATATGATATTGATTCTATAATAACCTGTGAGTTCACCCTTTTATCTTGATCTTTTGTTATGTTATGTTGTATTCTTTTGAACTGTGTTTGGTTGTGTTATAACTTCTCAGTGAGTTTCTGTATTTTATTATGCGTCAGTGTTATAGTGATAAATTCATGTTTTTGCAATCTAGGGTCTTGGTAAAACTTTACAAACCATCTCCTTGTTGGGTTACCTGCACGAATTTAGAGGAATAACTGGTCCCCATATGGTAGTTGCTCCAAAGTCTACACTTGGTAACTGGATGAATGAAATTCGTCGTTTTTGTCCAGTTTTGCGAGCTGTAAAGTTTCTTGGTAATCCTGATGAGAGGGTATGTTACCAAAACTATTCTTCCATGTATAATTCTTTGTTGCATTTTTTTCCCTCAAATTATATTTTGTTGGGTAATTCTTTACTGCTGTGGTTTTGCAGTTATAAACTTCTGTTGGATTCTTTTTTTGCAGAAACACATACGGGAAAATTTACTGGTTGCAGGCAAATTTGATGTGTGTGTTACAAGTTTTGAAATGGCTATCAAAGAGAAGTCAACCTTGCGTCGCTTTAGCTGGCGCTACATAATCATTGATGAAGCCCATCGAATTAAAAATGAAAATTCTCTTCTTTCAAAAACAATGAGACTTTATAACACCAATTACAGGCTCCTCATTACTGGTACTCCTCTTCAGGTATGCATTCAACTCTTTAATGGTATGGAAATTTGTTAAGTAGGGGTTTGATAAAACTTGTCAAATGCTGATTTGTTGTATGTTATGCTGAAATTTATTTGTGTTGGTGCCTAACTTTATTTAGTTACGTAAAAATTTAGGCAGAGTGGCATAAATTGGGCTGTTATTCATTGATCCGTCTATTTTAACATGTTATCTTCTGGTTATTATTATCTAGATTTGTTTATATATATATATATATATATATATATATATATATATATATATATATATATGTTGTTATAAATGTAACATTCTCTTTATATTTTCTGATGTGCAGAACAATCTCCATGAACTCTGGTCTCTTCTGAACTTTTTACTGCCAGAAATTTTTAGCTCAGCTGAAACCTTTGATGAATGGTTTCAAATTTCCGGTGAAAATGATCAGCAGGAGGTTGTTCAACAACTGCACAAGGTAGGCATGTTACCTTTGTACCATTGAATGCTGAGATTTCTTTTTGCATGGGGTTGTTGATTTTATGGAATCTTCATTTTTAAGGTTCTTCGGCCATTTCTTCTGCGAAGACTGAAATCAGATGTTGAGAAAGGGTTGCCACCAAAGAAGGAGACCATACTGAAAGTAGGCATGTCCCAGATGCAGAAGCAGTATTACAGGGCATTGCTGCAGAAAGACCTTGAAGTTGTTAATGCTGGTGGAGAACGTAAACGTCTTTTGAATATAGCAATGCAGCTGCGTAAATGCTGTAATCATCCATATCTTTTCCAGGGAGCTGAGCCTGGCCCTCCATATACAACAGGAGAGCATCTTATTACCAATGCTGGTATGCTTCAGAACAGAAGTTGAGTCTATTGCTGTTTATGTTTTATGTAATAATGGAAATCATTCTTTACATTGTTAATCAATTTTCCAGGTAAGATGGTTCTCTTGGATAAGTTGCTTCCTAAGCTAAAAGAGCGCGATTCCAGGGTTTTGATATTTTCACAGGTCAGTTTGTTATATATATTGAATGACCAGGGTCTCACAAATTGTTTACAAAGTGTCTTCCATATTTAGCAGTGATATTTTTTAGTTCATGCGTGTGCAGTATTTTCTGTGTTTATAGGTCATTATGCTTGATGTTATGGTTGGATAACTCTCTTTTATTCTGTGTGGCTGGTTTGGTTTAAAATGCAGATGACTAGATTGCTTGACATTCTTGAAGACTACTTGATGTTTCGTGGCTATCAATATTGTCGGATTGATGGCAATACTGGTGGAGAAGATCGTGATGCTTCCATTGATACCTTTAACAAGCCAGGGAGTGAGAAATTTGTCTTCTTGTTGTCAACTAGAGCTGGAGGACTTGGTATTAATCTTGCTACTGCAGATGTTGTCATACTTTATGATAGTGACTGGTGAGTGTCTTTCTATTTTTTTTTTCTCTTACTTTATTCTTCTACTTCTCTCTCTCTCTCCTTTTAAAGTTTTTCTTGACAAGACTAAGGATTTGTTGTAGGAATCCACAAGTTGATTTGCAAGCACAGGATCGTGCTCATAGGATTGGTCAAAAGAAAGAAGTTCAAGTGTTCCGATTTTGCACAGAGGTTTGCATTTATATAATTTCATATGTTATTGTGGAAGCTGAGTGATGCCAATTTTATTTCTCATTTTGATTATGGAACAGTATACCATTGAGGAAAAAGTTATCGAGAGGGCATATAAAAAGCTTGCACTTGATGCTTTAGTGATTCAACAAGGGAGATTAGCAGAGCAGAAAAGTAAGCAGCAGATGCACATTGAGCTTTAGAAATGTTTTGATGTTTTTCATAGCTAATGCTTTGGTGCCTTTTTGTTTCATGCAGCTGTTAATAAAGATGAGCTGCTTCAAATGGTGAGGTTTGGTGCTGAAATGGTTTTCAGCTCAAAGGATAGCACAATTACAGATGAAGACATAGACAGAATTATTGCTAAAGGAGAAGAGGCAACAGCAGAGCTTGATGCTAAGATGAAGAAGTTTACCGAAGATGCAATAAAATTCAAAATGGATGACAGTATGTTCATTATTGAGTTCTTTTAATGGTTTATTTTTAATGACTTAGTTGTTAATCACTATGCAGTTTCTCTATTTTAAGTGCCCCCCTTTTTTTTTGGCAGCTGCTGAATTATATGATTTTGATGATGATAAGGTAGATACGTCTATCCCTCTCATTTCCCCTCCCTTAGTGCTGACCATGGGCTGGTTCCAATCTTAGAGAGCCGATTCTGATTCAAGGACAGTTCTGGTTCCATTTCATTCTGGGTTGAGTCATCCTTCTTTTGTTTTGGTTCCATATCATGACCCTGATCATTTTATTTTGGTTTCATGAAGGATGAGAGTAAGTTTGACTTCAAGAAGATTGTCAGTGAAAACTGGATTGAACCGCCGAAGAGAGAGCGAAAGCGCAAGTAATGCTCTTTTCCTTCTTTTGTTTTTCTTGTCTTGTTACTAATTGTGCATACATTATTTCAGCATTATACACAACAATGATTATGTTTTAAATCCTTGTTTAAGCAGTTACTCGGAATCTGAATACTTTAAGCAAACATTGCGTCAAGGTGGTCCAGCAAAACCAAAGGAACCTCGAATTCCTCGTATGCCTCAATTGTAAGTGCTTCTGAATCTTCTTGTTTGCTTGCTTGAATGGGTTTGAACTTTGAATTCACACGACTACATTTTCTTCTATTTTCAGACATGATTTTCAGTTTTTCAACACACAAAGATTGAGTGAATTGTATGAAAAAGAAGTGCGCTTCCTCATGGTGGGTACCATCTTTGTTCTCTAACTTATAATTCTGGTTTCTTGGTTATCTTGTGCTGTTGAAATTCATTGTCTATGCTAATTGTTCATTCATTTCTTGTACACAATTTCAGCAAACACATCAAAAGAATCAGTTGAAAGACACAATTGATGTGGATGAACCTGAAGGTATGTTTTATGAGATGCCTAATTATGCTGTTCCTCGAATCATTTTACATACCGCTAACGGATTGTTGATTGTTTAGAGGGTGGAGAACCTTTGACTGCTGAAGAATTGGAAGAAAAGGAGCGACTATTGGAAGAGGTGGGAAGTGTGTTTGCTGGAGGTTTGATTTATGTTATATTACAGGCCTATCTACTGACAATTAGTGGATAATTTCAGGGTTTTTCTTCATGGAGTAGAAGAGACTTCAATACCTTTATTAGGGCTTGTGAGAAGTATGGTCGGAAAGACATAAAAAGTATTGCCTCTGAAATGGAAGGAAAAACAGAGGAGGAAGTTGAAATATACGCTAAAGTTTTTAAAGAGCGATATAAAGAGTTAAATGGTAAGTGTTGTCACTTTTTTAATATACTTTCACTTAAGTTGAGCAAACTCTTTTTGGATGAAGTTAGGATGTTTCTTTCCAGCTGGCTCTATTACATCAACCTTAGGTCATGTGGTATTTATTGTTAGATGCAAGGATCCCCACACAAACATGCTACATGCTAAGCAAATTGTTCAGACATGGTTCATTAGGTTTTATTGTACCACTTTGATTGTTTAAATTGTTGGTCGATAAAAACTGCCTAGGTGTTAATTCTGGTCCACTGCCATATGGTTGGTGCTTTTCATTTTCCATTATTTGTCATAGGGTATCCTACTCACCCTCGTTTTTCTCCTTGTAGTGTTAGAAGAACCATACTTGATATGTGGCAGTTTGCTTTCTATTGATAACATGAATTTATTGTTCACTGGGTCTTGGCAATGATTTAATCACCTTTTTTTTCTCTGAATTGTGGTATGTCCACAGATTATGATAGGATCATTAAAAATATTGAGAGGGGAGAGGCTAGAATTTCCCGTAAAGATGAGATCATGAAAGCAATTGGGAAGAAATTGGATCGATACAAGAATCCGTGGCTTGAATTGAAGATCCAGTATGGTCAGAACAAGGGGAAGCTGTACAATGAAGAATGTGATCGATTCATGGTGCAATTTCATTTATACATTCCTCTGATATAAACTCCTGCCCCTCCTCTTCCCCCTAACCCATCCTCTCCCTCCCCCGCCACACCACACCCACCCACCCAAAAAAAAAAAAAGAAAAAATCTCATTTTCTCTCTTTTAACGTAGTGATATTAAAAGTTAAAACCTTCTATTGCAACTGGCAGATTTGCATGGTTCACAAGCTTGGATATGGAAACTGGGATGAGTTAAAGGCAGCATTTCGCACGTCACCTTTGTTTCGTTTTGATTGGTTTGTGAAGTCTCGTACAACTCAAGAACTCGCAAGGAGATGTGATACTCTAATTCGGTTGGTGGAGAAGGAAAACCAAGAATATGATGAGAGAGAGAGACAAGCACGGAAAGAGAAGAAGCTTGCCAAGGTGCTTTTTATAATAATCTTCAGCAACTGACCAACTCTGCATGCACCGTACATGATTTTTTTTTTAATTTTTATTTTTATTTTATTTTGTGTGTGTGTGTGTGTGTGTGTGTGTGTGTGTGTGTGTGTGTGTGTGTGTATTCCATGGAGATCTGCATTTGGTCTTGTAGTCTGGCCATCTTCATCCATTCATACTTGTTATCATTTTTTTTATTATGATACTTGTATGCCAGAACATAACACCGTCAAAGCGTGCTACGGGAAGGCAAACTGAGAGTCCCAGCTTGCTAAAGAAACGTAAGAATTGACAACGGATGATTATGTCGGCTCAGTAAGTTTCTGGATGCAGTTATTTTCACAAGACATGACTTATTTATCATTGAGAGTGTTGCTTCGTCGAGAAAATGATTTACTGAACCTGGTTATATTCTTTTTTGCAGGGAAAGAGGAAGAAGTAATAGGAGATTAAACCCATCTTCCTGTATTTTGATTTTTAGGTGTAGAAGGTGATTAAAAATTTCAAGTATTTCAATGTATGGATCCCCATATTTTTACTCACTCGGGATCAGAACCTATCTTGCCAACAGGTGAGAGAATGCGATAAAGCAAGAGAAGATGAAGTAGGTGCATGGAATTTTAACCGGCATGTGCTATGTATTTTTTTTGTTTTTTCGGTTTTATTCAACTTGACTGAGATTTGAAATCTCACAGTTCTGATGACAATGTTAGTAATCATTTAGTTGAAAACTCATTGGTAACATGAGCAATGTATTTACTGGGCTCATTGTTGCGTTAAGAGTAATCTCTGGTTTATGTTTAATTTTCATCGCTGATGTGTTGGTTTATTGTGGTGGAATTTCTTTCTTAGATTCTTTAAAGCCTTATGCAAGATAAAAGTAGTCGCTGAAGTCCAGTAACTTTCCTCTGTGTTTCCCACAGATAACTAAGTAGAACATGTTAATTGTCTAATTATTCATGGCAAAAAAAAAAAAAAAGGGTGCTTGAAAAGTCGCGTGCTCCCATGACTGCAGCGTTAATAAGCAATACAAGGAGGAAAAAGCTGCATTGATCCTCTACTGATATTTTGCCGATGGCAATTAGCTATTCAACCAAATAATAAATGAGGATATTATGTTTATAGTGTAATTCATCATGATTAATGTGTATTATGCATTTTGATATTGATAAGTCTTTTCCATCGGACTCTAGATCAAATGAGTGTACATAATTGGGTATTGATGAGTCTTTTCAATCAGGATATTGATAAATCTTTTCTATCGGATTAGACGATTTATAATGTAATCAAGAAAAGGATTCATGGGACAGAATGTACTTCGAAGAGTTCAACAAAATGACAATTGGAGCTCCTTGCAGAACTCCTCAGCCCCAAGTATTCATAGGCATCCACGTTTATGCATAATAGAGTCGTCCAAAAACTAAGCTCGTAGTAACTATCCATTACACTGGAGGATAAAAAGAAAAAGAAAAATAACTTGACACAATTCCACAAATAACAAACGTAAAAGACTAAAAAAAAGAAAAAACCACCAATTAGAACATCATTCCCTACTGCTGCCCCCAAGTGGAATAATCTTTTGCTCATTGGCTTACGTCTTCTTAAACATTGTCTGTTTTGATTATGTAATCATGTGACAACTTCCATTCATGGAGATTCTTGTTAAAAAAAGTCCATGATTCACCGAATTTAATATTTTACATTAACATGCGATAGTTTTTGAATTTAATATTGTTTTCTCAATTTAAAACAAGAAATTTTAGAGCCTCTTTTTGTATTGTAATCTGTTCCATGTGAAGTGATAACAATCAAACCTGACAGGAATAATAGGCTTGGAGCGTAAATTCAGAATCTTCAACCTGTGACTCAGAGGGATAATTCAATAGAAGGGGCATAGGTAGACGGAAGAGTAAATACAATGAAGAGATATGGAGAAGAATATCCTGAAAACTTCCTGTATAAGCCGAAACATCATCGTCTCTGGAAAATCCATACACAAGACCGTACTTACGAGTACAAGATGGACACCAACGACACACCCACACCAAATCCACCAAGTCTCCCCACATTTTAGGACAAATACACGGGGCAAAAATTAGCTATCTTCCATCTGTGACAACAACTTCAAAAAGAAAAGAGAAAAAAAAGAAAAAACCCTAAATACATAGATTAACATGTTGCATACATCAATTCTGCAGTGAGGTTTCCTTTAAATGCCTGAAACCAAATGTTTACCCTCTTGCCCTGAACACCCTTCTTTTGAACTCTCTTTTCTCCTTCCTTCAACCGTATAATTGAAGCACTCAATTTCATACTCAGACTGCAAGAATGAAACAGGACAAAACAACAGCAGTCTAAGTTGGATACAAGTAGTGTTATTCCCTGAGTGGAAATAGAAACCAAGACGGTTATGGATGCTGTATCTGCAGCTTTTCTTTCCTTGGAAGCATACAACATATATTGCCCAAACCAAAGAAAGTAACATGAATTGGCCTTCTACTACAATCTTACTCATTTGTACCATTAAAGCTACCCATTGCATTTGCCCGCTTTTTCTCCCTCCAATTTTGACCCCAAACTTTTGCATCTGCAACTGCACGCTCTCTATCTAAATCACGATTCCTTGAAGTTTCCCTTGCTCTACAGTTATTTACTGGATTATCTCTTTGAGAGTCCTGTTGCTCAGAGTCATCCAAACCCCATTTTCGACTAGACCCACCACTGGCATCACTCCTTCGTAACTCTGCGCCATTGCTTAATTCCCAGACAGTATCACGCCTTCTATAATCAGGTGAATTTTTGTGAGTAGAAGGAGAACCATGCTGTCCATCATGTCCATGTTCATCTGGGCTATGCAGCCCACCTGCCATCCCCCTTCGATCGTCCCTGTTCCTAGGAGTAGATGGCCCAATTCTGTTACTTTGATTGGCAGCATTAGGGTCATATGTTTGGGAAGCTAAGTAAGTGAGTGCAGTCACCACATCGCCTATTAGAGGTCTCGTGGCTGCTTGTTCTTGCAAGCACATGGCTGCAACTGCAAGAGCTTGATACAATCCTCGCATTGGATAACGCCCTTGAAGCAATGGATCAGCCATTTTGGGGAACTTCCTACGATCCTTGAAAAGCGGCCGCGCCTAAAAGATCCCATGTCCAACAGTAACGAGGGGAAAAAAAAAAGAAATCTTGTTTCATGTTAGTTCAACATTTAAAAAGAAAAGGAAAGGAGAAAAAAAGGGAAAATGCCATAATGCAGTAATAGTTTAATAGAATTATCAGAAGTGTTTCCTAATGAAGATGAAAGGGCAAATAAGACTCACCCATGCAACAAGATTATTCTCTCCAGGAGCCCGGGTATTATCGATGGCCTTGCGCCCAGTGATGAGTTCAAGAAAGACAACTCCAAAGCTATAGACATCGGATTTTAAAGTAAGTTGACCAGTCATAGCATATTCAGGGGCACAATAACCATATGTTCCCATCACACGTGTAGAGACATGAGTCTTATCACCGACAGGACCCAACTTTGCAAGTCCAAAATCTGACAACTTGGGATGATAGCCCTCATCAAGAAGGATATTGGACGACTTCAAATCTCGGTAAATGACAGGTGGACTTGCTTTGTCATGCAAGTACTCCAACCCCTTAGCTGCACCAGCTGCAATCTTCATCCTTGTGTTCCAGTCCAGAGGCTCCTTGTCTGGTGGAAGATCTGAAAACAAGTTTAAAATACAGTAACAGTAATGAGCAACCACAGTTATCCAATTTACACTTCATACTTGTGTACAGTTGCAAGTATACAAGAACAGATTTAATAATAATCATAATTGGTTTTAAGATATTTTGGCACTAATGATCTTTTCTCACATGCAGTACAGTTTAAACTTCGACAGATAACGATTTTCATGTCAATAACTCATCATATGATCCAGATTCCCAGCTATTCAAAGAAATACCAATCATGGGACTCAGCGTCCCTGTGAATGACACTAGTAATCTGAAAATCAAGAAACAGAAAAGAGAAGACAAATTTTCATAATGGAAACACATCATTGAGAGATAGGAGGAGGAGGAGGAGGAGGATGAGGAAAGGCTGCACATGGGGTGGAGGAGAGATTGAGAGTCTTCACAATAAGCTTGAGGTAAAGACAGCCCCAGTAACTGTTTGGACATAAAAAAGAACTCAGGGATGGATTCAAAACATTCAATTGTCCCAATTATAGATTCAACAAACAACAGAGTGAAATGACATTTTCATCAAAGAATTGGGTAGACGCACATGTAAACATGAAAAGATATGTTTAATTAATAAAAAGATGAAATACAATATTAGAATTATGCATTTGATGCAAACAATCTATGTGTATTTATTGGATTCTCCACTTCAGATCTCATATTTTCTCTTTGGACGGGATGATATTTACAAGGCCCATCATGTTCTGCACAGTTCTATTTACCATCAAATTGATCAAGCGGAGATCGCCAACAAGCAACCACTGAAAGGTGGGTTTTTTTCGTCCTAGCTTGCCTGACAGGCATAAACATGTTGTTGGCTTATTGTTACTTATTTTAGTAGGATGATCAACTAACAACCTAAAATTTAACAGATTTATGTCAAACCTACCAAGCCTCATCCAAGTTCTCGCATTAAGCAGCAAAGAGCCTTCTTTTGCAATTAAGCACCATCAAGGAGCTGTTTCCTTCGATCCATAAAAATATTAATTTTCTAATTATTCTTATGAAGTTTTTACAAGAGTTTTCCATAGTCTTACACATACACAGGTCTGATGTTTAGCCTGTGCTGGACAATGGTACAATACCATAGTCCATGTGGTTTAGCAATAAATTTGTACAGGTGTTGTGTGTAAATATCACTCTCCTGGTTGACCACCTTAACAATAGCAATCACTTTGATATGCTATCAACCATTTGATAATGTTCCATGTCTTCATTCCAGGGGCAAACTCTTGGAGAAACATGATCCAACAAAATGCAGTTATCATCTGTGCTTCACTTACACCAGTAAATGCACTCACACAAGCTGAGGCAAAGTGCCTAGCATCAATTGAAAAGTTGGTACATATAACTACCAGCAGCATGTCAGATTAAACTACAACCACTGATAGAACTGCAATGGTAGCATTATAAGCACAGTGCCAAGTCAATAATTCTATAAGACCAACTTCTATCATTGTTGAAGCTGTCACATCAAAGTTAGCAACATCTGCAGTTACTGCCACAGAATTAGGACACTCCCCCTTCCCATTCTCTTTTCAATTCTCGCTCTATTGCATGCTATTTGCACCACTCCACCTGATTCAAATCAGTCCAGTCCAACTTCTGCAAATGACAGACATCATTAATAGATTAGTCCAAGCTTATCCCAAATGCTTCTGTTCCTCACTAGATAATTCCAATGACAGATAGCTATATCCCCATACAGCCATACCAATTGAGCTTTTCACTTATCATGGAACCCATGCCAGTTGACATGCAGTTCCACAAAACACTATAGTTGATACTTGCTTCTTGAGATTTTCTCCTAAACATTCGCATATGTTTGGAGAAACAACTGAATTCAACTTCTGAATCTTTCCCTATGGTTTTATCCAAGTCTTAAAAGAATGCATCAAAAGGAAAAAGAAAACCACAGCTTGATACTTTGTGTGTATATTTTCCAACTGCAAATTGATCAATGGCTTTGTGCAATTAGATGGTATTCAACTGCAATATGCCATGTCAAATTACAAAGCAAAAGTCGGGAGTTATTGCTCACAGTTTTACTTATTATACTTGCATTATACTTGCATTGATTCTGTCAGTGTACCTAGGAATATCTTGAAGCAGTTTGTGTAATAAGGGCACAAGTGGTTACAGCAAAAGCCAAGTGTTATAACCTCCATAAGGTAAAATGTTTATTAATCATCTTGCTTACAAGAAGCCAGAGAACACAAGTGACACAATATCTAAGTTATGGACACTATCCAACACTATTATCACTTGTTAAAATTCTACTGCATGAATCATAAATGCCTATAACACAGTAGAGAACTTTAAAGATATTCATTTCTCCAGCCATTTATTCAACATTGCATAAGTAATACTGAAACAATTAAAAAGTTCAGCTGCATTTCATATAGTGTCACTTTCAGAGCCATAACATTCTTTATATCTCCAAGTAATTCTAGATATACCAGAATTAGAAGCAACCATACAGAGCACATAATAACTACATGCATAATCAAGTTTAAGAGAAGACATAACAGAGCAAAGATGACTTCTCTAAACAGTATGTAATCAATCTCAAATAAGTAAGTGATTGTTCTATGTTCTCAAGAATGAATGATACTGCTATAATATTAAAGTTTACAGACCCTAGCAAATTAGAAGATCTGTACAGGAAAAATTTGTAAGGTTTAACACAAGTAAAAAAAAAAAAAAAAAAACTAATTCAGACTTGAAATGTCAATATTGTGAGATATATTATAACTTATGAGAACATAATTGCACTAGGAGCGGCAAGGTTCCATCAATGTCATATATTAAAGGAAAGAACGTGGGTAATCTAACCATGTAAGTGATCCTCTAATGATCCCAGTGGCATAAACTCATAAACGAGGAGGCGCTGATCCCCATCAGCACAATAACCAATCAAATTAACGAGGTTGGTATGGTGCAAGAGGCTAAGCATGAGAACCTCAACAAGAAATTCCCTGTTTCCTTGAAGTCCATTCCGATCGAGCTGTTTTACAGCAACCACCTGCAAAAACAATTTCCATTCAGTCAATATCATCAAATAAGAGATGAAATTTAGCTTCTTCATAATTATTATTCCTAAAAGGTGCTTATACAGGCAAAATTTACACATGCAAAAGGTTGATACCAAAGAATTGAAACTCTAATAGAAAATAAAGGCAACTATTGTATAGAAAAAGTGTTATGGCACTATTCATTGCAAAATAATGACATTGACTTCAAGTATTCTCAAATTACCTGTCCAGTGCTCTCCAAATACCCTTTGTAAACACGCCCAAATCCCCCTTCACCCAACAGACACTCTGGTCTGAAGTTCTTCGTCACAGCAGCAAGCTCTTTGAATGTAAATGTTTGTGCTGCAATATTGGCAGTTGGTCCATCTTTAGGAATTGCTGGCTCCTTCTTAGGATCAGAACCATTTTGGGATTTTGATTTGTCTGCATGAATAATTGCATTAGGCAAATGCAGAAGTGCAAAAAGAAAAAGGTAGGTATGTATACAAGCAAATCATTATGAAACATAATTGAATAGCCTAAAGACTAAAAAAGGTATATAAGCAACAAAACAAGAGATCTTTATGTCTCTTTGACGTAAGTTTTGTATAAACAACAAAACAAGAGATCTTTATATCTCTTCCGTGTAAGTTTACTGATGACCACTTCAGAGTAAATGGCCTATTCCAGAGAATGCTTACACATGGCGAGATAATGTTCATCAGGATTTCTTATTATGATTGAACAATCTAAACAATCTAAAGCTTCCTTTTTTTGTCCAAATAAATTGGTTGTGATGGTATGGCTTTAAATAAAATGCAAATTTTTAAACCTAACAGATTCCAGTTTTACACTATGCAAACTAGCACGCACATCTAGACAATTTTGGCTTAACCTATCAATGTGTTATGCACTTGCAGGGGCATTAACAATTTTCCAAGTAGCATCCAGTTCTGTCATAACTCGACAATTATGATAGAAAAGAAAAATATAATTACAAGAAACTCAAGAAACAGAAGCTCCTAAAACTAAGAGCAGATCCCTAAAATAATACTTGGCACCACTCGCTTAGCATAAAAATCAAATAACACAAACAAGACGCAATTCCACAAGCAATAAATCCATCAAAAAACTGTAGGACTATAACTAAAAAATAAAGAATCAATTCAGCAAAATACTAACAGATCAAAGTAGCAAAAAAATTTACCAGAGACGCAATTACCAAAACACTCGAAACAAAACCCAAAAAAGCATAATTCAAACAATTACAGCAACCAAATTTAATCCTAAAAAGAACCCAGAAATTATTCATAAAAAATTATTCTAAAAAAGAGAGCTTTTACCTGAGCTAACTCTACTAACATGGTGAGACTGAGCAACTGAGCCTTCTTTGACCGAATCCTTCTTAGCCACTTCTTTGACGGCAGCACCACCACCACTGCCCTCCTTGTTTGATGATCCAAAACAAGGAAAACACCCACCCATATCAAATCCAAACAAATCAAACCCGACCCACAAACCTCAGACTAGATAAAAACACCCCCCCCCAAAAAAATTCCTCGCCAAAGTTAGGCCCTTTAGCAATTAATTCATCAAAAACTGATATAATTCACTACGAAGCCACTCACTTTACTTTGGCTAATTTGGTTTCTCTCTCCAGGATCTTCAGTGGCCATTGAAGGGAAAGATCCAGAGAGTAAAGGTTAGATCAACAAATCGAAGAAACTGATGTGTAGACCAGCAAGAAAGAAGAGAAGGTAAAGAAAAAGAAAAAAGCTTGAAAAAAAAAAGGAAAAATCAATGAAAAAACATGTAATTAAAAATAAAGATAGTTTATTTTTTCATTTAAAAAAAATTAAAAATCTAATTAACCCGTAATTATGGGGGATTTGCCATAACATACACGTAAACAAAATAAATAAAAATAGAAATCTACTGGAATAATACAAAGATGCCAAAGTGATTATAATTACAAACAAGTACACACCACTTTTGAAAATCTTTTTTTTTTTTCCTTTTGACCCCGTGAAAAGTGGCAAATTACAGTTTGTGGTAATAATCATCATCAAGGTGGAGTGGGTCCCATAACAAGGATGAGCTTCCACACTTATGATAGACATTCTTAACACTTTGTGGCTTGTGTTGTAGCAACAAGTCTCTTCTTTGGTTTGGAGGGAGGGAAGGTGCTGTTTCTCTGCTGTGGATACTATTTTATCTTCTGTGAGATTTGGGTTTCGTACTGTTGGATTGGAATGTGATTTCGTGGATGTTTGATGGCGTCACTCGCGAATGATCCAACGTCAGAGAGAATTGTTGTCGGAATTAAGAATTTTATTTAATATATGATTTTGTCAAAAATGTGTTATTTCAGACAGTAGTGGTAAGTAAAAAATTTAAATACTATAAATAAAAAAAAAATATGCAAAATTATTTTCTCTGCAGATTAATTTTCTTACTTGTGCTCTGTGCTGGTAGCATTAAGAGGAGGACACGTCCACTACGGCTCTATCTATTATTATGATTTTACATTGTCCTCTTCTCAGCTATACACGTGTCTGTCTCCACATACACGCGTCCACTCTCCATATAAACCAGTTTATTACTATTATTTACTCTATTTTTATTGGATCCCCTGCATTTAACACGTAGGCAAATGTTCAGTGGAAGACGACACACCTGTCAACCCCTGTACACGATTAATTAACGCCGTCTTGGTAACCACTTGCTTGATTAAATAATTATAGTTACTTGGTGATAATTAACTGTCCATTAATATTAATTGTAAAATAAAAGTTTAATGTTTAATAATATAATTATAATTTTAAATCATAAATTAATCTACGCTTAGATTGTGAAGAAAATCTCACCTGTGGTAATTAATTATTAATGAAGAAAATTAATTTATGAATTAATAAATTTAAAGAAAATTTAGTAACTTTTTGGCTTTTGGTTAGCGGTGTATGATGCAATGGCTTTCCTTAAGACAAACGAGAATTACGTGGTCATTCGGACCGTCATTGACCACCGTCTTTGGTGTCGTAAAGCAACACGTGTCATCTGACTTGGTCAATGGTACACTGAATTGACCACCGTCTAGGGTGTTCAAATGAACACGTGGCCTTAGGTACATGACAGTTGACAAACTGATTAACCGTTATTTTATCCAGAACTTTCCTCCAATAAAATCGAGCCGTGCTATGAAGATTATTGGCTCTAATATTTGGGTTGATTAGCATATTAATACACAGCACATCATGATCACAAATTCAAGAAAATCCTAAGAACCCATAATAAATTAAAATATTATATATATATATTCAACAAGCTGTACTTCAATACTTGATAAAATACAAAAGTTGCAAATGGCATATTGATAAATTGGGAAGGAAATGATAGTTTTCTTCATGCAGATATATATTTGAGTTTGACTCGCCAAATGCTGTCTTATGGATGTCGGGGGTAATTTTTGGTCCTTGGCGGCTGCACAACCTTATTAATTCATCTCTAAACCTTAGTGGCAAGTTACCATATACATGTCTCCTTTGTTAATAGTAGGAGAGAAGCTAATCAATTAGCGGATTACTTGGCAAAAGCAGGATGCTCCAGAATTTATGATTTTGTTGCATGTGTAATGTTATACCCTGTTGAGTGTTTGCTGATTAGAGGTTGGGTTTTTGCTTTCTTTTTCTATGGGGCTCTTTGGTTTTGTTTAGGTTGTTGGTTTTGTTTGGTTCTTGGCGTATTCTCCTTTCAAATCTTTTCATTTAACATGCCATGTTATAGGATTGGGTGTATGGGGCCGAGAGGCCTGCTAAATGAGGGGCAAGTAATGGGTTGATGTTAAATTTTTCCTGAAGTTTTATTAATAATATTTAAATCATTTTGCTGATAAAAAAAAAATCTGTTTTACAATATGTAATATAAAAAAAAATTAATTCAACTATTTATAGGCGAGTTAGCATTATTAAACTTAACTAGTGGCGGCATAGATACCATTCAATATTGATAGTAATAATTATTAAGCCAAATAGCTCCAGCTTCCCTGAGAAATTTCTTCAAGGAACCATTCAGGTGAAGGGTAATGACGGTGTTATCACAAATTTACCCCCGATGAACACAGCAGGGACTGAGGGGTTGCACCCTAACCTCATAAGAGCCCATTCCATTTCCTTTCCTTTTGGATCTTCATCAAGCTCATAAATTGCAGGGCTCATCCCTTGTTCATAGAACAACCCGTTGGTTGCATGACACATGCAGCAGGAACTCTTGCTGAATATCACCACTGCCTTCTGTGATGCCAACTTGGCTACTCGATCCATATCTACTATATGCATAATCTCCCTTTCAAAAATGTGCATTGTATACAACTTTAGCTTATAATAAAATGAGGGTGGATAATAAAGATTGTTAATTTGATGGGAGATCAAAAGTTAAGAAAATTGCCCGTCAAACTTAGGAAAAAAATAATATAAGTAATAATATATAAATATTTTAGTAAAAATTCATTTAATTAATAAAAATATAAATGATAAAATAAATAAAAAAATATAATCAAGTGCCACAATTCGATTATCTTCCGTATGTTATAGGATGCAAAAACATCGTCTCACTTACTATGTTAATGATGTTTCGTATGATATTACGGGTATGTTCAAATTATTTGTCTTCTTTTTTTTTTTAATTTTTTCTATGAATTGTTTCTTATATTAATTGTGTTACTTTTATTTATTTGTTAAAAAAATAACTAAATCTTAATATTTATCAAGATAATTAATGCAAATATTTATTTATTTAATTTATATTTTATTATCTAATTATCAATTTTTTTCTCTCATATAATTCGTTGATTAATAATTATTAAAAACTATTTATTATAAAATAATTATCAAATTTTATGTTATTAAATATTGAAACTATATTTAAAATATTTATACATTACTTTTATTATTTTATTTATTTTGATTTTTAATTTCATATTTCACAAATATTAATTTAATATTTATAAATTATTTTATTTATTTTTAATTAATTTATTTCAAAAATTATTTATTCATATTTTTTATTAATTCATATTAATAATAATTATCAAATTTTAATATTTTTTTAAATTAATAAATACTAAATAATACCAATTTTCAAATATTTATAAAATATTTAATATAATTCATTCACTATACTAATTTTATTAATTTGCTAAATAAATATTAATGCTCTTTTACATATAAATAATAATTTTATTTTTAAATTTTTATATTATATAGTTATTAATTTTATGTACAATTTTCAAATTTTTTATATTCAATAAATATTAATTTTTTTAATTTTACAAATTTATCCTTATATGTTTATTAATTACAAAAATATAAGAACTTATTTATAAATACTTATAATATTTAGGATTATTTTATAAAATATATGGATGATTTTGTAATTAAAAATTTTTTAGAAACTTTAAAATAATTAATACATATTTTTAAAGACCAAAAAATAGTTAGACGCTTTTTAGAGTAGCGTCAAATAGGCAGATGCAACTCTAAATATCGTCCAATTACTTTTTAGTGATTATTTTTTTTTTTTAATTTTTTTATTTGATGAACGCTATTCATACTCGCAACCAGTTCTTTTTATCATCCACGTCAACCAAAACATCCTTTTTTTAATCAATAATTTTAAAGTCACTGGCTTTTGATATATATATATATATGTTTTTTTTTTTTTCAGTTGCCACCCTTTTGAAAATTGCCCAACTTTGACAGAAATGCGAGAGAGCACAGTGAGAATAGAAGCAGGGGAAATGCTGGTATTGTAGGTGATCCATGATCAAAGCTTGTGAGTTGTGTGCTAGCTACTTTCTCATGGCTTGATATAAATGTGTGTGTGTGTACGTACACTGAGAGAGAGAGAGAGAGGGGGGGCAAGTGATCAGGTTGGTGCACTGAATATTTCTTTGTACTGTTTAACGCAAGGCAACTAATAAAGATGGAAAAAGTGAAGGTTCCTTGCCTTGGATTGATGCCCAATTTTATTTATTTATTAATTATGTCCTTTCATAGATCATCAACATAATCTTTGGTCGGGGAATGTCAACTTTTGAACATATAGGATATATAAGGATTTTTATTGCTAGATCTTATCTATACGAATCTAAAATATAAATATATATATAAATCTCACTTAGATTAATGATAAATAAGTCTAAATAAGAATTTCGTAATATATCAAATTACTAATAACGTGATGACCCATACATAATTATATCGATGTACATACGCATAATATATGGTTATATCATAGATGATGAGCAACGAATATGAGACTATAGGGGATATAATTAATTAATTTGTTATCATAAATTGTTTTTCAACACTAAAATTCCTAATTGTTAATAAAGAGAGGGTTAATTTGAAATTTAAATGTTTGTCTTAGAAGTATTAATGTTATATGGATAAGGATCTTAAAATAATTTTGTATCTCTAATATATTATTGTCTATTTGACATTGAGTTTGGAAAGTTAAAATCATTTTTCTGAATAAAAACATAATTTTAGATGCTGTTGAAAAAAAAAATTAAATTATTTTATTATTTTAGTATTATTATGACTAAAATTTATTAAATTTAATTTTAAATTATTTTTTAGTTAGATATTTAAAAAAGTGATTTTCTCAATAACAGTATCAACAGAATACTAAATAGGCCCGGCGCAAATATCTCAAGTTTTGTTTTATTCTAGCATCCTTTGTAATCAAGTGGGGAAAAAAAGAAAAAAAAAAAAGAAAAATTATGCGCAGAGAGTTCAAATTCCCATGTCCACCACATACAAGTTGGATAATGATATCCATTTACTCTCTAGCTACATGACGAAGATTTATCAACCCCAGCTACAGCAGAAGATGTTGGTACGTAGAAAATAACCTTACACAACCTCATTTGTCGATATAAAGGCAAAGCAAAGCCAACAAAAAAAAAAAAGGAATAAAATATTCCTAAAAATATATTCATGCACGTGTTAACACCGATACATCATTTTTAGTCACCTATTGGGGATGCCATCAGTAAGATTGATCCTGATAATTAACAATATGATTAAGATTAACTATAATTAACAGACACGTGAAATCATTGATTGGACATTTATATAATTGTGCTACTTTTCTGATAATGGACGGAGAGGTATTCTTTCTGTTTGGTATCTGGGAAAGGTAGACATATATGAGAAAGAAAAAAATGTTAATTCCTATTGGGGTTTCTCTTTGTATTTTTCTTGAGAAAGGAGGATATGAGAATATGTAAGCACAGGTGTCTATAATCAGCTGCTAGGCTATATATCAATATCATGAAGGCAATATATGTGATGCCAGGATACGTCCTCGCATTCTTCTTTATCATCATTTGCATAAAGTTGACATTCTTTTTTCCACTTCCCACCATCCTCCTTTCTGGGGATCTTATCGCCTCCTTCTCTCTCATTAGATGCTGCCTCCATTACTCTATACATATATATACATACATGCATATATATCATGCATGCATAGCATAATAATGTCTATTCTGACGTAGATATATGGTAATAACAAAATTAATTAGATGTCTCATGTCATATTTCTCCTATCGTTTGTAAGTTCAACATAAAATATACTGCACAAAAAATTTTCAGTTCATTTATTACCACATGCTGATAAAAAATGAACAAGTTTATTATTCAAATGATATAGTAAAATACCAACATCATTTTTATTTTTATCAATTTTTTAATTCTTTTTTCACAATATTTCTCGCATCTCTCGGTCTCAAATGATAATTTTTACTAATATTAGTATTGTTAAAAGTTCATGTCGATATATTTATAGTTACTTTCACTTATCTTATTGATATGATCATTTAGTAAATAAATTTATATTTAATAAATAGAAAAATAAAAATTGAGATATTTAATACGTCAAAATAAAAGTTTGAGATGCTATCAAACATTTTTATAAAAATATTGGAGATATTTAATGTATATGTTTGGTCATTTCTGACTATGTATGCAAATATACAATTAACAGATAAGCATGTATTGAGAAAGAAGATAAGAGAATACGGGCATATATATGTTCCAACTCCTATATGAATAATCAATGTAGTATATAATTTTTCTAAAAATGGAGCTAGTCACAAGAATTCTTGAAAATATATATTCTTAATTATTTATATGGTGAATGGGAAATAATGAGGCGTAGGTTCTGGATATGTGGCAATATCCACCAATTGAAAATAACATGTCCTTCATGAAGAATATGGAGTATGTGCATAAATATTTCTGAATGTACAACTTTATATACGGATGTTAAAATGACTAGGGATTCGAAATCACCATTAAAGGGGAAAAGAAATGAAGAAAGTAAGTACCTTTATTTTAATATATTAAAATAATGAAAAAAAAAATCAGGTAGAGATCAAAAGGATGACAATGGGGACCAACATGCAGGCATCTGCCTCTCTTCTTTCCATGTACGCGACGGTCACTTTGAATGGTGGAAAACTGTGTGCGATCCAAAGCGAGAAAATGAAGTTTCTGCTGCAAAAAAGCAAGAAAACGATTTCTTTATCCGAAAACAAAAAAGTCTCTGCTGCAAATTTTAATGATATATATTTCCTGTTCTTGATCATCTTTATCTATTGCGTGGGAATTCTAATGTATTACTCTTCTTCTATCTATTACAATTATGCAATATAACACCCAAAAAAGAAAGAAAGAAAAGATAATCAAACAAAAATCCACAAGGGAGATACGATCATTGGCATGGTTACTATATGATGAGAATGAATCATTCCAAAATAAGTTTTGCACAAAGATTTGATGACTACTACTTAACATTTAATTTATCTAATATTTTCACTTGATCTTTCTTTCATATAAATGTTAATTCAATTTTCTTTAATTGGGAGCGAATCTTGTTGCCATCAGAAAAGGTCCCAAATGGATATAAATCCTACTTTTTTTTTCTCTCCCACTTCATCATATATGCCTTAAAATGCTCTATGAAAGAGACTTTGGATAGAGATGAAGAAGAGGCATACAATGTACACATATGTGGGGAATTCTTCATGTTATAATAATGTGAAACCGTACTAAGGATATGTCTCTCAATAATTATTTTCCGTATAAAAAAGATTCTTCATTGTGCGATTGCCTTTTTCCTTCTTTCTCTAATGGAAAAAAGTAGTGATCATTTCCAAATTCCAATCCAACCCTAAATATCTAATAGAACATTCTCATTTTGCTTCACATTCAACCTTCCATTTGTACTCTTCAGGGAAGAAAAAAAATTAAAAAAAAAAAAGAAAAAAAAACCTATATAAATGCCTCCTTCATGGAGCCCAAGAGCAAGAAGCACCTCACACCATAAACCCTAGCTTCTAACTATCATATGTCTTGATATATAGTTTACCATTCACCAATCAGTTTTTTACCCACCAGTTGATTCACATTGTGCCTTCTTGCTTCTACTTGGCATTGGGCTTTAGACTTGTATTAATTTGGACTTTGAATAATCTGAAGGTAGAGAGCTTTATACATAGAGAGAGAATGGAGAGGGTGACACAATTGGCATCGGAGAGGCCAGTGGTGATCTTTAGCAGGAGCACTTGTGGCATATGCCATGCGATAAAGACCCTGTTGTGTGACTTTGGAGTGAACCCTGCAGTTCATGAGCTAGATGAGATACCTAGAGGAAGGGAAATAGAGCAAGCACTGTCGAGACTTGGGTCCCCAACCTTGCCTGCGGTTTTCATTGGAGGTGAACTTGTGGGTGGAGCCAATGAGGTCATGAGTCTTCACCTTAATCGCTCCTTAATCCCAATGCTTCGACGTGCAGGGGCATTATGGGTTTGAATTAATATATATCATCCAGTAATTAACTCTTGGGCATGCATCACCCACGCTACTCTAATATATAAATAGAATAAGCATGGATGCCTTTTGATTACGTGTGTGTTTATATATATATATAAAATAGTACAGTGCAAGATCCATTGATGGATTATGAGTATTAATGAGTTTATCTCGTAGTTTTAACGAGACTAGCTAGTTATACGGTAATCCCCTTTTGTAATGCTATATATACAAACCTAATGTTATGTCTTTCTTGCTAATTATAATATTAAGTTTGCCTATGGATTGCTTTTTTTTTTTTTTTACCTTCAAAGTCACATTTTTAATAATTATATATTTAAAATATGAGATTTTAAATTTAAATTTTAGTTAAAATTAAATAAATTAGAAAATATTACAGTCCAATAAAAGATTCCCATAAATAAAATTCTGTTTATTATTGAAATGTGAAATTAATTACAGTATTGAAGTTTCCTTGAGCTATGTGAGGGAATATAAATATTAGAAAGTATTGTTTATATCCGATTTAATATAGATTTAAGATATAAGTATGTGTATTTAGTAAGTTTTAATAGATAGAACTCTAAAATTTAATATGTGAGTCTCTCTATATATTTTGTATTTTGAGTTCATAATAAAAATTGAGTTTATATAAGAAAAATTCATATCTTATATTTTATATTCACAATAAAAGTCTCACAAATGACTTTCTCTTTAACTCGAAGAAAAGTAAATAAATGAAATTACATTGTTATTTTTATAATAATTTATTTTATTTACATATAATAAATATTTTATTATTTAATTTTTTTATTTTCCTTCAAAGTATAGTAATTTTCATTCACTTCCATTTTTTTCATTATTTTCTCTTTATTTTTTTTCTCTAAATAATTTCTCAAGATTGTGAGAAATCATTAAATACACTTAATATACATACTACATCTCATATATTTTGTCTATTATAAAAAGAGCTTATTAGGAAAAATATTATTACTATATATTTAATAATTCCGCAGCAGTTTCCAATTTATCACGTGGAGAAAACTGATTCGATAATCTGCAATGTTCAAGTCCGAATACAAAACCGGGAAAGTCACCTCCACGTTATGACTATGGGCGCACTGCCGCACGCAATTAATTTTTCTCTCTCTCCGTCCGAAACTAAAAACTCATCTTCCTAACGCCTCACCCAACGGTCATTTCTCATTCATATGATCCAAAAATTATTGGATACTCCGCAGCACACGTACATCTTCTCCTAACAAATATAATTTATTATTATTAATTCATTTTTCCAAATTAAAATTATTCATTTGAAAAATTGTTATGTATTCTTATTTTAATAAAATTAATTATTTTTTAAAGTAACAAAATTAATTATTTAACTTCTTTTATTTTAAAAATATATTATTTATTTTTTATATTTTTATTTTATTTATTTTTAATACATTCATTTAATTTAAATCAAAATTTTTATTAATTAATATTTTAAAAGAAATAAATTATTATTATAAAAATTAAATAATTCAAAAATTAAAAAGTAATGGAATTATATAATTTTAAAAATAATTAAAAAAAATAAAGAAAACTAAGCAAATATCTCTCCCTATTTATCCTAAAGTCTCAACCAGAATTCACCGAAGGACAATCTCTATCTCTCTCTCTCTTCAGTTACAGCTCACTAGAAGAAAGCACCAGCTCTTTCACTTGACCAGCTTTTTCTTGGACCAGGGATTCCATTGTAATGTGTTACTTTTCACTTGTAGTACTTGCTGCTACTTTCTTTTTCAACTTCTTCACTAGTTTTGTTTTCTCAGAAACCTACATTGTCCACTGTTGTTTTCTGTCAGATGTCTTTTTTCATAGGTAGGTTCCTGACCCATTGTGTGTGTGTGTGTGTGTGTGTATTAGCTTGTCTGTTCTTCTGTTTGTAACTGTTTATAGAACTTTTTTGACAATATGTTTTGGGTTCTTGATTATGCTTCTTTGGGCTTTTCTTGATAATTTTTTGGTTGCATTGCTGAAAATTTTAGGGTTTTGTTCAAAGCAACTTGATAACTGGTGGCTTTCTGGTAGAGAACGTGTTTTAAAGTGTTGAACTTCTAATTCAAGCAAAATGTTTGGTTTCTCTCGTAGACGCATGAAACTCGGCAGGTCAGTTTTTTCTAACTTTGAGTTTAGCTATGGTTGACGCCTGTTTATTTTTGGGTTTTTCCTCATTTTGTCCAAAAACTTGGTAAATGTGTTGATAGGTAGATGAAGTTTTAGTTAAGCTTGTAAATTGACTGCTGGATATTATGCTGGTAATTGAATTGAATTTTCTCCAAAAATTTAGATTCTGATGGTAATGTAATGTTTCCAAATTTGGATGCCAATGCTGTTTTCTGTCAGAGTGAAGAAGGTACAACTCTCGGATGCAACACTTGTAACTAGAAGTCCTATTAGACCGCAGAAACGAATTAACAATCCCAATGTAAGGCTTCTAACTTGTTTGATTGTCATGGCATTAATGGGTTCGTATGCATTGTGCTAAGCACTTCAAAATTTCAACCCCTTTAGAGTGAAGGTGTTGCCCCTACAATTAGTCATTCTGATGAGCTCGATTGTCAGTGTTCATCTGGTCCACCTGATATTAATAACTCTACATCAGGAAACTCTGAGAACTGGATGGTGTTGTCTATATCTGGGGACAAACCAGCGCCTCGATCCAATGTAAGAAGTGATTGATGTTTATGGTCTATTGATATCTTCTTATGCATATGCTATCCTGGTTGAAGTGAAAACTCTTTTCCCCTTCTTAAATAGCATGCTGCGACTGTGATTGGTGACAAGATGATTGTGGTTGGTGGTGAGTCTGGAAGTGGATTGTTAGATGATGTACAGGTAAAGAGCCTTTCTTCATATTCCATTTGTTTTTAGTGTTTTTTACCACATTATGAATAAAGAAAGGGAAATCTTACTTTACATTGCATTACTGGGCAATTTAGTTGTTTAAAAGTGATGAACACATTTGAGAGTGATCATTTGAATATTTCACTTGAGAGTTTCTCAAATTTCTCTCAAGTCTATAGCCGTACTGTTGGAGTTAATGCAGTCTTTTTCATTTCTCGTTTAGGTGCTTAATTTTGACCAATTTACCTGGACTGCAATTTCATCGAAGCTTTACTTGTCACCGAGCAGCCTGCCGCTAAAGATCCCTGCATGCAAGGGCCATTGTCTGGTACTGTCAATTAGGCGCCAGTTCTCTTCCACTGCATTATTGCGTATTATGTGCTTCAATGTTGGCCTATATGATTTGATGTAGGGTATTTCAAGTTCAAGATATTTGATGGTGCATTTTACGTGAATGAGAAGTTTGGTTGCTTAATTATTTTCACAACAATGTCAATTAAAAAAGTTAACTCAGTTGTTACATTTAGTTGCAAAGGGATATTTTGCACTACAGATTCAGGCAAGAAAATAAAAGTTATGTTTTACACCAAGTTTTGAAGGTGGTGTATTAAACTATAATAGAAAACCTGAAGGGAATTAGAAAAAGAAACAACCTGTATTTGATACTTGATAAAATGCAAAAGTTGCAAATGACATATTGATAGAGTGAAATTGGGAAGGAAAGGATATTGTTCCTGTTGCATGGATATGGTATGAGTTTCTTGTGCATCATGTGCTGTTTTTCCTTAATCAAGAATAATTTATAATTAGTTGAGGTGGTCTATACTTTTGTTATGCTGGTTGCTTAAAATGCTCTGCCATAACTGTTGGCTAGGTTTCATGGGGGAAGAAGGCACTTCTAATTGGAGGAAAAACAGATCCTGCAAGTGATAGAATTTCAGGTTGGATTTTTGCGTTTGTCACACTCATATTGCCATGTATTTGTGCTCCTGGATGATTTGAAATTACTCCAATTCTCTTTTTGGCTTTCAGTGTGGGCATTTGACACAGAAACAGAGTGTTGGTCACTTTTGGAAGCAAAGGGAGATGTGCCGGTACCATCACAGCAGCCTATCTGATACTGCAGCGAAAATTCCTATTCAAAGTGTTTTTATCAAAAAATTTAATAACAGTGGCTTTTTGCTATCATTGTTATATCACTCTATTGTTTGAATTGACAATCTGATCTGGTTGTTTCTGTTACAAAACTCTGAACTTAATGTGTGAATAAGTGGGCTTTAAAAATAGAAGCATGCTTCCTGATGAGACATTACATATGCATTACAGGTTGCTCGCAGTGGTCATACAGCTGTCAGGGCAAGCTATGCTTTAATTTTATTTGGGGGTGAAGATGCTAAAAGGAGAAAATTAAATGATCTACATATGTTTGATCTGAAGTCTTTAACATGGCTCCCTTTACATTGCACGTGAGTTGATTTTGCTGCATGTACTCTGCTCTACATGATGGAGATATGCATTTAGGTTTTCAATTAGCATTCCCTTGTGTGTGCAGAGGAACAGCACCATCTCCAAGATCCAACCATTTGGCTGCTCTTTGTGATGATAAAATGCTACTTATATTTGGAGGAGCATCAAAGTCACGGACTTTGAATGACTTGTATTCACTTGACTTTGAAACGGTGCTTAAATTCATTCTTAATATTGCCATGTTAACTATTTTATGGCCAGATAAAAGCAACTTCATATTAATTGTTGCATCTTATATTCTATTTCTTTTCCTCAGATGGGTTGGTCAAGAATAAAGATACGAGGTTTCCATCCATCTCCTAGGGCTGGTTGTTGTGGAGTTTTATGTGGAACTAAATGGTACATAGCAGGAGGTGGTAGCCGAAAAAAACGTATGCCGCATGAGCTAATAAGCACATGCTTCATCATTTCTGACCTGTTTTTAATATTTTGCAACTTTAGCTCAAAGAAAAAGGATATCCAATTTCTCTCATATTGCATTACATGAATGAGTTTTCTTGTTTCTCTATGTCAAGTCCATGTTGGTGCATAATTAATAGCTAGTTTGTGATCTTGTAGCCGTTAAGCTGAAGTCCTTGTTCAGTGTTTGAAACCTTCTACATGCCTTAAAGATATTTTGCTTTTTCATTATCAATTCATGGACACATTATTGGTCTATTCTTCAAACATTTTGTCACACAGCCATGCAGTTGCATGCTGTTGAAACCTTATCTCCTTGTACCTGCAGGACACTCGGAAACTTTGGTTTTTGATATTTTGAAAGTGGAGTGGTCTGTAGCCTTTGCAGCATCCCCATCTTCTATCACGACGAACAAGGTGATCCTTACCCTGCATATATGATAGTGTAAGCTAGGGGACTAATTTGCTGAGAAATGGTTGATGTAAACAATTTATTTGATTTTTTTTTTGTAGCTGAAACTTGTTTGAATACTATGGCTTCGTAGATTTAGACTTCAATTTATGCTGTCCTGTATTTTGTAGGCAGCATGGCCACATGTTTATTTCTTCTTGCTCTGTTTTTTTTTTTAACTGTATTTGTCTGCCTAAAACACTTGTTTCACTCTCAGGGATTTAGCATGGTGCTTGTGCAACACAAGGAAAAGGATTTTCTAGTTGCATTTGGAGGATCCAAAAAGGAGCCATCAAATCAGGTTGGAGGCTGAAATCACATTTTTCAAGAGCTATTTTTCTAAACTGTTAATTTTGTTTTACATTGCATTACAGGTTGAAGTTATGGGTATGGATAAGAATGAATCATCCATGAGTCGAAAATCTGTTGCTAGTAAAGGTCCTGACCCTATGTTGTTTGGAAAACGGTCATCATCCATGGGGCTGGGTGCACAACTCAGTACTGGTTCTTCCCAGCGTTCAGACGAATCCCTTGCAAGACAAATTTTGGCATCTGCAGTTGAGCAGCATGTTTCTGGTAGAAAATCTTTGTCAGAGACACTTTTTGATCCATATTCTGTTTCTGGCAGTGTCTCACTGCACAAGCAATTTCACGAGGAAGAACATAACACAGCTGTTAAGATGGCAAAGAATTCAGAAGATGGAACATTTTCATCTATGGTAAGTTGATGGTTCTCACCAATTTAACGGTCATCACTAATTCTTAGTGTTATATGAAATCTAGCATATTAATATAATAAGCTCAGTTTTTAATTGATGAAACTGAAATTCAGTATTCTGGTTATTTACAATGAAAAATTAAGAGATCATTACATAGCAGCTTGTGTCACTAGAGAAGAGTGTATTCATGGTCAAATTTCAACCCTTATTAGAGATGCAATGATTTCTAAGTTCTAGACCTAAATTCTGGATTCCTAAAATTCTTTTTGCAGTTCTACATCCCTTGCAGTGATTGGTCCAATTCTAATCTTACAATTCATCATTATTAACATGCTATTTTTTCTACAACAGCTATTTGGCAAGCTTACTGCTAATTTGTGGATAAACAAACGAAAAGACATAAATGTAAAATTGTAATTTTTCCATGTTGGAACATAAATTCACAGTGAGACGTTTATATTTTATGTTAATATAAACATGATATTTTTTTTTCAGGCAATGGGACACCAAACAAGTCAACCTGATATGTCAATTCAGACTAACGTGTCAATAGGTAAAATTATTGCGGAGGAGAATTCTCATGTGTTTGAGTATGAAAATTTGAATTCCCAGAATCAAGGAATTGGAAACCATCTACTTGATAATCCGGATGTATTAGTACCAGAAACTGACGGTATAACAGGAGGCCATTCAAGTGTATATCAATTATATGAAACAAAAATAACTGCACTAATACGAAAGAATGGGATACTGGAGGGACAACTGGCTGCTGCATTGTCAAGTCGAGATGCTGCAGAGAAAAATCTATCCTCTGTTATGAAGAGTAAACAAGATATGGAGAAAAAGTTGGCAGACACACGAAGGGAGATGGAGTTGCTAAAAGAGAAGCTAGCTGGTGTAGAGCTAGCACAAGAAGAGGCCAACAGCTTGTCAAATATTGTCCATTCTGACAATGTAAGGCTTGAGCATGAGTTGGCTTTCCTTAAGGCAGTTTTGGATGATACACAGAAGGTATTTTATGTTATGCAGTTTCCTATGGGCAATATTAAGATTGATTTGTTGATCATAGTCTGACCAATCATATATTTATGTAGGAACTACATTCTACTAGGGGAGTCCTCGCAGGGGAAAGGGCTAGAGCATTCCAACTACAGGTAATCACTATATGCCAAATACCAAAGGAAGTAAGAAAAATAGCCATTTTTAACAGAGTATTCTTAATCTTAAGAAGTAATATATCCTGCAGGTTGAAGTTTTCCATCTCAAACAAAGATTGCAATCCATGGAAAATCGAGTTCCCACCCCTAGGAAACAATTCAATGTCTAGCAAGTGAAAAAATATATGTTGGGCAACGAAATGCTGTACAAGAACAGATATGGTAGGAATGGTCTGAAAATTGCCATCCATCTGAATGGCCTTATTTTGATGCAAGTCACGCTGTTGTACAAGTTTTTCGTTGCAATATTAACATTCATCAGATGCCAGTCTATTTGACAAATTCTCACAAGTTTCCTTTATATATGTATATATATATGTATATATCTGGCTAGTTTTACACCATTATCCAAGAGCTCCAAGCGTCCCTGGATCCTTGAGAGTTGTGAAACCCAATCAGTCTGTCCTTCCCCTTTGCAGCAATATTTTTTATGATACAAGCAAAACATCTCATAGCTAGAACCTCATATCACAAGCACACATAAAATCCCATTTTATCCGAATCATTTTTTAGCATTTATCAGCTAACATACTTTTGGGAATCGTAATCAAGGCTCCACATTGCTGTCGCAATTTATGATTTTCTTCTACAGTTTGCGATTCAGAAATATGTAAGATATTACGATGCCAGGTTTCCCTTTACATCAGTATCTGGGGTTTTTTATCCTAAGATTCTGATGATAAGTTTTTGCCTTGGACCACCTTATTCTGGAGCAGAGCTGGTGCGATTTCTCGGTCACACTGCAAGAATCAGGATCTTTTGAACCTTTCTCAATTTCGACTTGGACAACAACTTCCCATCCTCTTTCTCTCTCTCCAACAACTTCTCCAAGTGGAGTTCTTCATCAATTTTATATCGAACAGCCCAGGTTATCCCCAGAGAACACAAAAGAGAACACAATGATGGGATCCGTGATCTCTTGCAGGAGGAAGCACTAGTTCCAGGTGGGTCTTTGGAGGAGGCATTGAAGAGAAGGAGCAAGGCACTGGAGTGGAAGAGGAAGAAAAAGATATATAGCTCTGTGATCTCTTTATGGACAGAATTCATTTGGGTCTCTTCGTTGAGCCATTGCTTCAAAAGGAGCTTGTGCGTTGGTGTTTCTGCTATCTGGTGAAGTGGAAGTGGTGGCTTTAGGCGCCATGATTGAAGGGTTTGTGCTCTGGTCTGCCATGATTGAGAGAGAGAGAGAGAGATTGAGATTGATTTCGATTGACCTCAGGAAGGGAGAGAAACAGTGAGTAGTAGGCCTCCGTTTCCTGAATCTTTGCACAATGTCTAATTTAACGGTCATGTCATTTTAAATTGTTTTATATTTTATTTTATTATCATCATCAAATTTTTTTCCCTTTTTATTGTAAACTCTCAGAAGAGGATGCTTAAAAAAAAAAAAAAAAAAATCTCAGGACAGCATATTTTATAAACATTTTTTATTGAAACATTCAATAAACCAAAAACTCATACGCATATTGTTATAACATTTTGTTAAAAAAGAAAACACATGCATAAAAAGATACTATATATTTTTCACAAGAAAATTTTATATATAATTTTACTCTCTTCTTTGCATTAAAATTATAAATGTGCTTTTCACATAATAAAATTAAAAAAAAAAAGAATTTAATGGACATTAATTTACTGATTTTTAAAGTTCCATTTGACAATTAACATTGATATCTAGAATAAAAAAAATACTTTTAAATAATATTATTTTATAAATAATTGAAAAAAGCAATTTAAAAAATTATTTTATCATATTAATATTCTTATTATTTTAATAATTTTAATTAATATATTTTTCTTGACAATACTGCCCTAACGGTGACAAGTAATTATATCATACCCCACACATTCTATCTATTCCATGTAAAATTAATACATTATATGATATGACAAACTAATCATAAAAAACCAGTTGAGGCAAGAAAAAGTAATTATAATTAAAAAAATATATAAATTTTTTTCTTTTGAAAAGATTAAAAATATATATTTTAAACACAAATAAAACTGAATTTTACAAGCCCATTATAATTTAATTGTTATTTTATAGTGAATTTGTCATTTCATGTATGCATTTGAGAAATGCTAGCCACCATCTCCAATAACAATCACTTTTAACGTTTGTTATATTATTAGCTCACAATCATCGATGATGTATACCAATAATATAGCAAGTGTAGTAACTGTTATTAGAGAGTGGGCAGCATTCCTCATATGCACATCTACCTAAAACATGATCCATATTTCTCGTATTCTCCTTCCTCTTGAAACTGCAGATGATCACAATAACTAACAAATAAGGGCTTCGACTGCGAAAAGGTAACCCAATCAATTTATCAAGCCTAATGCAAGGTGTTAGTGGAATCTTATCAAAGGGGAATGTGATTAAAAATGGAGCAACTTACAAACAACTCTATTACAGGAGCCATTTATCATTAGCATGTATCAATTTCTATTATCTTCTTTTACATCACATGGCAAGATACAGCCACACGCCAAAATGAAATCATACATGTGAGAGTGTAAGACAGATGTTAAGAAACCTGTTCAGTGTTAGCACATGAAACGCCATCATTCTTCTTCTGGTTCTTCCTCTTCTTGGAGAAGATTTTCTCTATTATCATGTGCCCAGAAACCTCGCACATCGATAAGCATGCTGGCAACAGTCCCACCCTGCTTACAAGATAGCAAATCAGACAGTGTAATCTTGAGTGGGTCAGTTGGCTTAACCATATCCCAGATTTCATCCCTAACATCTTCGATGCACAACTCGTAGTTTCCACCTTCAATCCATTTCTGGTGCACATCTCTGTTAAGAAGGGAAGGGTAATCATTAGGCTACTACTAATTTTAATCTCAAGTCTAATCTATCTCTGAAGATTTGAGACTTGCAGGACTTGCTCAAGTACTACAAGCAGGAAACTACAGAGTTTTCTCTAGGAAGATTGTATCAGGCAGCATCTCAGTTTTCAGATGCTCCCCTTCTCTACTTCCATAGCAGCTTTTAATTTTTCACAGTGGCTCAGAATGAGAAGGCGATTTTTTGTAAATTTGCTTGTAGCAACTAAAGCAACTAAACTCAACTAAGCCTTTATCCCAAAAATTTGGGATCAGCTATATGGATTCTCTTTCTCTACTCTAAACGATTTTGAGTTAAATCCTCGGAAATGTGTAATACTTCTATATCATATTGTACTACTCTCCTCCATGTCAGTTTAGGTCTACCCCTTCTTTTCTTTCTATCCTCTAACCTAATATACTCTATTTGTTTAACTGGAGCCTCTATATATCTACGCTTCACATGATCAAACTACCTCCGTATGCCTGCTACATGTCTACGCTTCACATGTAGCAGCTAAAGCAAATGAGAAAAAAAATTGAGACAAAGGTATCAAGACAAAAAAATGGTGCAAACCTGAAAAGAGAGTGGATATCAGCTGTTGTTAGGTATCCCCGTCCATGAAGATCAAGACAACGGAACAAATATGTTAAACCTTCTGGAGTATCCTTGTTTTCTAGGGCCAGCACAAAGTCGAGAAAACTTTCAAAGTCCATCTCCCGTGCATTTCCTCCTCCACTTTTGCCACGACGGACATGCTCATCAAACACTATAACAAACATAACAAACACAAAGTGACTTATGATGAAAATCTTAAGAAAAAAATCAATATACCAGTGAGAGGGAAGGCATCTACTCAATGCAAAGAATTGCAACAAACATGCAGAAAAAGCACTGGAATTGAAATTTAATGAAATGGCGTTAGTACACCCTGCAAATATGAGATGTTTCAGTATAGCAAATTCATAGGAAATGAATTATTGCACCACACCACTAGGTCGACCACAAAACTTAGAAGTAACATCTCATTTTCAAATGGACCTATTTTGTGAACAGAGAAACTCAATTAAGTATTTAAAAACATAAACTCGAATAAAAGAAAGCATGATGTGAATACGCTAACAAAACCTTACAACCAAGATAGTAAAGAGTAAATAATCATAATACCAAAGAAGAGAAACCAATATATGTTACTCCATTTTACGACAGCATTAATGATATGCAGTAGTTATATGGTTATTTGTCTCGATAGAAGATATTATCTTACTATGGATGCCTACATAATTGTTTTGGACGAAGTTACTCCATAATCCATAAACAGAAGCTCAAACTGCACAGTTCTATATGAGATGAACTCTTTGAAGCTTGAACATAAAGCAATTGTAGTGTCAGATTAGAATCACACCAAGACTAGTGCAACAAAATCTGCGCTAATACTTACAACAGATGTTATAGCAAATCAGATTTCAAGTAATCAGCAAAAAAAATTAAAAAAAAAAAAAGAGATGATTCTGTCATGGTAAACGAATTATAATATAATAGAGTATATACTAAAAACAATTTTAAAAATCCTACCTCTTTCAATAAAAATTTCAGTGAGTGTACCCTCTGCATATTCTCGAAGCTCTTGCTTGCTCAACGTTCCATTCATATCTTTATCAAGTGCAAGAAACATATCTACAGAAAATGAAGATTACTTAGAGAGAGAGAGAGAGAGAGAGAGAGAGAGAGAGAGAGAGACTAAAATACAAAAACCAGTGGCATAAGAACTAATTTTAGACTTCAACTTAAATGAAGAAGGTAAAAACAAAAGACAGTAAGTACATAAAGGAAAATATTTTGTAGTCCTCACCACATATGCGTTGTGCAGATGTCAAAGAAAACCAATTTTCAGCTTGTTCAGTGTCAGTGACTTCTTCCTCACTTTCCTAGTACAAGGACAGGTTACAATAAAATAATTAGCATCAATTTAGAATCTAATAGCACTATCACTATTGATCCACTTCAATGTTTTGAACTTAATAAGCTAAACAAAGTAGAAACGCAGACTACAAAGTGTTCTCAGCCAGCTTCTTATACATCAGCAAAGCCATAAAGTTGCAAAGAAGAAAAGAAAACACAGAAAAGAACCAGAAAAGGGGATTCTAGCAAAATATCTTTGTGTCACAGAAGGAAACACAAACAATAACGCCTGAAATTAATGGACGGTCTACTCATGAAATAATAATTTCACAAAATATAAGTGAAATTTACCTGGTGCAATTCCATTAGTTCCTGAAGACAATTACTAAGGAGCACCTTCTTTATGCAGGCCTTCCCTGTAAGCAAAACCAAACTTCAAGTTTCAATTATTTTTCATCACCACAATTAGGAATGAAAAATACTATGTAAAAGTAAAATTAGAAACCAAAAATAAAAAATAAAGGCAAAGTAAACAAATCAGAACATTAAATTATCTTCCTTTCTCCTCCATCATCAAGATAGAGGATCCTTATCCTCATACCTCAGACTAATGTCTTCCAAAGGCAGATTGTTAAGCGTGTCATTCCCTTTCAACCACAACTATCAACTTACTCTCACAAATCTATTAGTCTAATACCACTCTAAGCCATCACCAACCAGTGACATGTTCATCAAATGTGACCCAATACCTAAATACTTGAATTCTTCATCAAACACAAATTCCCCTTCTGCCCACAAAATAAGAATTCCAAAAAAATTTGAAATCCAACCTAGCATTCACAGTTCACATAGTAGAGAAACATCTAAAATAATCCACAGGTTCCAATACAACAACACCATGGAACACAAGTAACTACCCCTAAAATTTGAACATTGAAAGAGAAAGCACACATTCAATGACTGGCTCACTATTTGATTACTGAAATCATACTCTAAATCAGTACTGCATTATTCCTAATTGAAAAGTAGAGCAAACCTCGCCTATGAGGATCACAGAAGAAGAAGAATTTGTGTGCAGCTATGCGACAGTACATCTGAACAAATTGTGCAGGCATATCGCGTAGTTGTGCTAAATTAGGAATAAGACCTCGTATATAAGCCTCCATTTCCTGATAAAGAACAAAATAATTAGCTTATACATGAGATAACTAAGGTTGCACCAGATGAATGCACATCGCCAATGAAGATATCTAAACGGTAGGAAGATCATTTATCCAATTTGCAATGTACAAAGGCGCAAAGATGCATCAGCTCCATACATGAGGCTGGAGGAAACCATCTGAATCCTCATCAAGTTCACTCATATCTATTCTGGCCTGGGTAAGTGAAACCTAAACAACAATGAACAATAAGCGGAAATCATGACAATGAACTTAAAAAAAAAAAAAAAATAGATAAAACCATTTATACATGAATGATAATTTAGGCTAACCGAAAGAATTCTGTGGAGAAAAGGTAAACATCAAAAGGCTATACTCACTGTGCGCATCACATAAAGGTAAAAGGGCAAAATGGCAATTCTTCCAGATTCATCTTTCTCAAACTTCATGAAATTAGAAGGGCTAAAAAACCGTCGACATTTGGGGCCTATTTGTTCTGTACATACTGAGGCTATGTGGCAAAAATCTTCATAATTCATCTATAATATGAAAGAGTAGTATATCTGTTAGCATCTTTAGAAGGTTAAAATTAATGATGCATATTGACACTGCAATTCTCACAGACCTTTTCTGCACCAGTAGCATCATCAATAACACAGTTTTCTCTCAAGCAAACCCACATTGCATCCAGGTCATCAGCATTAAGCAAAAGATCTGATTGCTTCTGCAAAAATGAGCTTACAATGTCAAAAGAAAACAAAAAGCAAAGAGAAATAACAGAGGTGAGCAGGTAAGGAAGGAGAATAGATATTACATTTAAAAACCGATATTTTGCCAATCTTTGGACCCTGTGACTGATTGATCCTTCTTCAGGTTTCTAAACAAAGAAAGCACAAAAAATGTAAAAGGAAGAAAATGAGCACACACTACAAGATTGTAAAAGAAACACCCAAAAAATCCCTATTAGCCTTTGCATCTTTGCCTAACAAATCAAAGAATACAGCTTTTATATATGCCCCTGAAAATTTGCCAAAAAAAAAAAAGTTAACAAAACAACCAGAATTCTACTACATGCCTTCTTATAAAAACTTGGTATTGTGCCAGCTTCAGCACTTTTTTGTTGCTTCTCTTTGAAAATATCAAGCAATATCCTCTTTGTCTCGAGCTCTACAAGAGGGCCAAAAAAAACCAAAAACTTGGTTACATGCTGAGAATGAAATCTAAGTACTGCCATAAGAATTAAGTGTAAAGTCTCACTTCATATGCAGCCCATTAACAATGCAGCAATTGCACGTAAATGGCAGCCAATACAACATATTCAAAAGCTCCAAATTGGTTAAAATGCGTTTCTTATTGATTATATTATCACAATTAGAACAATAATTTTGCTTTTCATATATATTACGATGTGGATGACAAAGACACAAACAATAAATAGAAAATATTATAGGAGAACCAAATTCGCTTGGAAACGGAAAAGTAAATGAAATTGGTAAGTAATTGACACCAAAATGCGAGTGAGAGAAAACATACCCATTAGGGCTTCGGATCCCAGACCAGCACCGGATCCGATGTACCGGCGGAGATTGCGAACCCAAGGCATGGAAGAGGCCGGCGGGATCTTCCTCTGCGCGGCCTCGTGGCTCTCGCCATCGCTTGACCCACTGTACATAGCTAAGTCCACAAATCCGATTTAACAGAGTCGAATCAAGCGAGTTCAGACTTCAAAGTTCAATTACAGCTTCGAATCGGAGACTAAAAAACCTAGAACTAGAGCCATTACTGAGTGAAAAGCCAAAACCCTTTGATCTACGAGCTTCTGTGAAAAATGGGGAAATTTTTACAAAAAGCGTTTTTGCTGTGTCCTGTAACAACTTTTGCCTAAATTTCAGTTACCTTCCCAAGGTTTTCTAAATTCGAGTTAGACCAAGTAACTTTATAGAAATAATGGTTAGCTCCCCAACCTCTCATAAGACTTGCAATGGGAGGGGATATTACTACTGAAAATTGTTGCTGAGAAGATTATATTTTTAAATATATAAATTGAAAATATTAAAAATAATTTAAAATAATAAAAATATTAAAATAGTAAAATAAATTTAATATTTCAATCTCAATATTAAATAAGTATTTAGTCTTTAAAATTTAATATAATTAAAAAATTAATATCTAATTTTAAACATTAAACAACTTGGTTAATATATTTTAAATCTGTTAATTATTTAATTCGTTCATTTAAAAGGTATATTTTTTTCATTAAATATATATATAAATATTATCATTTTTAATTAAACTACTATTTAATTCTCAATATTTGGCAAAATAAATAAATAAATCCTTTCCTTTAAGAATTTTGTTAAAAGCATTTACAGGGAAAATTTTTATACAAAAATGTTTATTTAAAATAATATTTTATTTTTAAGACAAAATTTTTCAATAAATTTCTAAAAGAAAATATTTCAGTATTTAAAACTTTCATCACTAAGAACGCATTATTAAAAGACGATTAAAATTTCTTATTGTTTCTTATTTAAAATATACAAATTTTCGTGAAATTTTTATGGGAAAATAATTTTTTCTTAGGAAAAAACTATTTTTATTACTAAAAATATTTATGAAATTTCTGCTTTGACTAATGAAAAAAATTCAAAAAGTCAAAAAAGTGATTAAAGTGTTAACAAAATAAAATAATGACTAATTAATTAAATTGGAAAAATATAAAGATTGAGTCATTATTTTTATTAAAATTTAAGAATTAAATAGCAATTTATCCAAAAAATTAATGATGTTTGTTATAATATTTACTACCACCTTTACACTTTAATCCTTAATAACATGATTATAATTTCATTCAACAAGGAGAAAACTTTTGTAGACAAGCAAATAAAATTGCTCATTCCCTTATTCCCCGTTTAGAGCGTAGTGTAATTTATTAATGTATTATATTATATGATTCTTACTATTAACATATTTGGAAACAAAATATTTCAATAACTTTATACAAAGATTATTAAAATATTTTATTATTATTTTAAATATATAAATGATTTAAAATATTTATTTAAATAAAATATTAATTTATAAATAATATTATTATAATAATTAAAGAAACATTTTTTTAAATTAATTACTAAATATACAAATTATATCATTAAAATTTTATATATTATGTAGGAAAAAAGTGGGAAAAAAAAATTTTAAACCATGAAAAACTATGGTAAATTGATAGTTATCAAATCATAAAAATTAAATACATAAAAATAAATAATAATTCACCCTAAATTTTACTTTATTAAAAAAAAAAAAAAAAAACAAAAAAAAAAAAAAACAGAAAGCACAACCTTTCAAGTTGGCTAGAAAAACTTCTTTGTGGATTTAAGCCTCAAAATTGGTTACCAACAAATTGGTGCCTAAAACATTTCCTGACAAGCTTTTCAATGGAAATGTGCACTACACTTTATGGATTAATCAAGTGTGAAGTGTTCAATACATAGAGTTGATATCAACTGTAAAACGATAACAAAGGATACCCTGTGTCAATACAAAATAAATAAATAAATAAATAAACAAAAATCTCGTTATGAAGGATGGTAGGTGGAAAATGCTTGGGTGGGATAAGCTCCAAATTAAAGAACATCAACGAAGAAGGTAAGAAGCAACCTACTTTTCATTTTCTGTTATGTCGGTGGCTTTCTGAGCTCATATATTTTTTTACCACAGTTCTTCTTATCCCACAACAGACCTTTTTTTTAGCTTTGTTTCCTTTTTTACCCTTTTGTAGCAGGATTGGCCCCCCTTATTTGGTGGGTTCTTGGAATAATTTCTAGCATATCCAATCCAATTAGGACAAAGAAACCTCCCTTTCTATTCAGACAAAAAAATACACATGTATACATGCAGAATATGGGGTAATAAACATGATTGAGCAAGAATGCTTTGTGGCTAAAAATATATATATAATCTTGCAAATGATACTTTGGCATACTTTCTAGGTAACAACCTTATTATTTGTAAATGTAGGTCCCCAGACCTTTTTCTTTTCGTAGGGGATTGGAGAGGTGAAACTCGAAATTTGCTTTGTCATATGAGTAATATAAGAAGAGAAGGACAATCTTTTTGCAACCAGGGCTAAGCACAAAAACAACATGGCTTCACTTGCCTGATAACAGAGATCCAAATGACACCCAGCTTAAAATCATCTCCATCTCCAGTATGGGCCTCTTAAGCATACCTACACAACATGACAACTTCCTCTCAAGCAAATGCTCTTCTACTTTCCAGCCCAACCCAAAAGACAACAAATTCAGGAAAGAAAACAAAATAAATAAATGACAGAGAGAAACAGACTTGAGAAGCTAGCGATTTTCATATCTTGGTCACAACTCAACCGTATATGCCCAAAAAAAATAAGTAAATACAGAAGCAGGCAAATTGAAGGGAAACCCAACAATTTAATTGGCCAAAACAGCTATAATATATTCCTAGGCAATAAAACCAAGAACATGTAGCCATGGAAACCAAGTACCTGCTGAACTTGCTGTGGTAATGTCTTGTTGGCTCTGTTGTCATAGACCCCATCTGAGAATGAGGAGTCCCATCTTTCCATTACTAAAATAAGAATCCACTCTCTTCTTTCCAGATCAGATGACAAAAAGAGGCAAAAAGGAAGATAAGAGTGAATTCAGGGTAGAGGCTTGGGATTGATGGAGTGAAAACTACCTTTTTCTTTAGATCCCCTTCAATAATTATGTCTTCCAGTGCCTGCCCAATTAATGTCGCTTTCATACATGTCCATGTCTTCATGGTAAAAAAATTTCAAAGTTTTTTACAGTTGTTAACCAACCCACATGGGCCACTGATTTTTGTTTTGGAAGAGAGATTCCAAATAAAGGAGCTAGGGAGATTAATGATCCCTGTATATATTCAAAGATGTCTACATGAATGAGTGTATTATTTGTCATCATTTCATTTACTAGATAACTTCTTCACATGCATCAAAATCTTTTCCTCCTACCTGAGGTGCTTAATTCTTAAGTGACCGCTTCTCCAAGCAATGCTAAATATAAACCAGCATGAGGTCTATCAGCAGCAATAGATAGGGTAATAACTTCTGCTTGTGTTTTTCTAGTTTCCTCCAATATTACCCTCTTTCCGACGAAAACAAATAAAACATGGGTTTGCCTTGGCAAGGAGCCAGGTACAGGATATTCTTCGGTTCAGGGCTTCTCCACTGTAAATAGTTTTTGGAGGTGCTCAAAGTTGCGGTACTTTGAAAAGAAATGAGTTGTCTGCTGGTATATTATTCAGATTTTTAGCAGCATCAAACCTTGCCAAGTATCTGTTTGAGATCAGCCAGTTGTGTTTCTGCATACTTGTAGGGCCCCATAGTTCTTCAAAGTTGTATTGCCATTGTAAACAAGAGAGGAAATTCGATATAAACGACAACTTGATCATTGGTTTCCATAGCTGGCATTGAAAACCAGAGTTCCCAATTGCAAAATCTGGTCTCCATTGCAAAATATCTTTTCTTGCATTCTTCATTTCTTAATAGAGATCAATGAATAATTTTCAGTTGTTTAAATATTTTAATTATAAAATCTGGTTCTTCTATATTGCAGTTTCAATGTTTGAGTTTCTTGAAGGAGATTTGGCCTTACCTCATGTCAAAGTCCTATGCTGCAATAGTTGGAGGAGCTGCAGGGGTGGCACTTGTTGCACTTTCCCTTGTATTGTGGTTCTGCAAATCACATTGTAAGAAATTTTCAAACAAGAACTCAGAGACAGGTTCTTCAGATCCACATGCATCTGCACTAGGTAATGTTTCTCCAGGGACAGAACATGGAGAAACTTTGTGCTCTTGTGGTGACATTCACTAATTCTGTTTCTAACTTATGACAGAGGAGTGGAATAGGGGAGGTGGATCAAGTTCAGCCCCTAGCCACCCTTTATTTGGATCACAAGGAGCCAGGCAGTTCACAATGGATGAGTTGGAGCAAGCTACCAAGGAATTTAGTGAAAGTAATCTAATTGGATATGGTAGTTTTGGGTCAGTATATAAAGGTTTGCTTCATGATACTATTGTAGCCATCAAAAGGCGTCGGGGTGCTCCTCGAGAGGACTTTGTCGCAGAGGTAAAAATAACTTTCAAAGTCTAGATTATATTAAGTTGATATCTATCACCTATAAGATGTGTATAATTCCTCTTAGGCAACAAAGCACAAAGTGCATAAAATTCTTTATAGCGCATGAAGAGTGATTTGACAAGACATTAACTATATCAAGTGGCAAACAGGTACTCTATCTGTCAGAAATTCGACATCGTAATTTAGTTTCTCTTCTAGGTTACAGCCAAGAAAGAGGATCACAAATGTTGGTCTTTGAATATATACCCAATGGCAATATGTGCAATCACTTGTATGGTATGATTATTTTAGCGAAGTCTGTTTTGCATGATCCTCTAAGAGATACATGTCACAGAAGTTCATCCTTTTGACAGATACAGGATTGAAAACATCAACTAAACTAGAGTTCAAGCAGAGGTTGTCCATAGCTCAGGGAGCAGCTAAAGGTAAATCCAAAATAATCTAATAAGGAAATTCTAGGATTTAATGACAGTCACAAAATAGATTTAAAGTAAGTGTTTCTAACAAGTGCAGGTTTATGCCATTTGCATGGCCTAAACCCTCCCTTGCTACACAAGAACTTCAAAACAGCTAATGTCCTGGTTGATGAGAACTTCATTGTAAAGGTTGCAGAAGCAGGGATCTCAAAACTGCTTGAAACTATAGAAGAAGCAGGTCCATCTCACACATCTGGTGTAAATGTTTTCCAAGATCCAGAGTAAATTTCTTTTTATTGCATTTTGCTTTTGATGTGGAAATATGGCTTTCCCATTTTAAAATATCTCCACTGTTTAGGGTAGGAGTATCAGGGAACTTCACTGAAATGAGTGACGTTTACAGCTTTGGGGTGTTCCTTCTGGAGCTTATAACTGGACAGGAAGCAATGCATCTTGGCTTCCTAGGATCAGATGAAAGCTTAATTGAGTGGGTACGTAAATCAACTACATTACTTGTTTATTCATTTGTTTAATTTCCATTTGGAGTCATGTATATAGATTCAAGATGCAAATAGTAGGCACCAATTATGAGTTCAGCTTAATTTATAAGTTCAAATTCTAGGAGTTGCTTGCCATAGAAAGTTCAATACAAGTTCATGTTTCACTGAAATAGAAGAAAGTTTGAAAGTAGTACTAAAATTTGAGATTTAACTTTGTGAAGGTGGCTTCTCGATTGAACTCAAACAATTTTGTGGACCGTCGACTCGTGGGGAGTTTCACTACAGATGGAATCAGGGATTTGATCAGACTGATGCTACGTTGCATGAGTTTTCCAGGACTAGAGAGACCAAAGATGGAAATGGCTGTGGTTGAACTAGAACGGATTCAAGAGAAAGAGATGGCACTAACAACTGTCATGGGTGAGGGCATTGCTACATTTATTAAAGGCAGTGAGCTATTTACTTCAAAATGAAACCAATAGTTAAAGAATTGTTTTGTGTGTTATGTTTGGGCCAAGCTTAACCTAAAGAGCACCAGCAACAAACAACATTTAAGAGGCAGTGAGGGAAAGGTCTTGAGTAATTAGGAAGGGATATATGTGTAAGGCCTTCTAAAGATTAGCCTTAATGACTTTAGTGCTTGCAGCACTTATGTATCAATCATTTATCATCCAAATATGAGAGTATTTTCTGTCAGAAGATACAAAAAAAATCTGTCCCTAAGTATTGCAGAAGTTGATTCCAATCCAGTGAAGCACCTTCAGAGTTGATATCCATACATGACAAAAATACAAACAAAAAACAAGCAGATTGACCCAAAAAAAATCAGAGCGTGCAGGGCAAATTTGCATGATCCAGCATAATATCACACACAGAAGAGAGAAAAGCTTCTTAACTCAATATCAAATTTCATATAGAAATGTATTCAGGATAGAAAAAAATAGTTTACCATAAATATGTTTCAGACACCTTGAATATCCTAGATTGGCATTCCTTTGCCAAGTCTTAATTTCCCTCGTTAAATTCTTATGTTACACGGGATACTTGTTTCTGTTGTTTTGGCCATGGTGTACAACAACATCATCATCTAATCTATCTCTTACTGCAGCTTCCAGTGGAAATAGCAAAAGCAAAAGCAAATGACGATGATTGTTTTGTGAATGTGAACAGAAGGGAAGGGGGAAAAGGTTGTGGATAATGACAAGCTTCTCCTACCACCGAATGAATAAGCATTGAGACCAGATGCACAAAACCCTAAAAAATCTATTAGGGAAGATAGCATTATTGCATTTACAAGACATGAAATTTTGAAGATTAATTTCACAATAAATTTTCTATTCAATCAAATCATACTCATGTCACAAAATCATTAATAAAATATTTTCATAAAACATATATATAAAATAAATTCATTCAATAAAAATTTTGAAATTAAAGTAAGTTAAAATAAAACCACTTCAAGATTTTAGCTTACCCTACACAATTCGCTATCTTTAAGCCATGGATTCTTCAAAATCCACACCATAAAGAAAAATAAGAAAGATAGGAAGTAGCAGCTAAGCAACAAGAGGAGATAATATTAAAAAATAGACCATTTATGCAAATTAACATAGCAGAAGTTATTAATTTAACAACCAGATCATGAAAACTGGAACACATGAGAGATTCATAGCAAGTTTCAGTTTTTGTAATGGAAAGAAACGAAATTTATCAAAGCTAGAAGACCATTTAAAGATTAAAATCTTCAAGATTTGATCAAATTTAATTGATACCGAAGAAGAGCAAAGACAGATAACAGGATCATGAAAGGAGGGCATTGCAGAATATGACCGTGAGTAGTACACTAGCTTAGCTGTAATGAAAGGTCCCAAGTATTTTCCGTATTTTAAAATTTCCCCATTAGTTTACAGTATTTATACTTTGCTCTATCCCTTCCTGCTGGTGGCTCTGAAGCCGGGCTGGGCTCCGCCTTCGGCCTTATTTTTACTAAATTCAATCAGATATTTGAAACGGTGTCGTATAATATGAGATGATTGCGATATTTGAAACGGTATCGTGTAATATGGCATGGCTTAAAGGAATGGGAGGTACCACCCGCCGACAATTGCTAAACCAAACTTGCTATGAGTAAGCCGTGCGCAATGTTGGGAAGCGTGCGGGAGTGAGAGGAAATCTTGTAGTACGCGTACTAAAACGAAGTACAATGGTCGCTCTCACTTCTGGACCGTCCGATCTAAATCTAGCCGTCACAATTGAATCTTTGACCACAAAAGTAGATTCGCTTTTACTGTACTCTACATCTCCTCAAGAAAATCCTGTCCGTACATAAACCGTAATTCACGTCCAGATCTTCGACGCGTAATCTAATTGTTCCCACACTTGTTGTTACAATCACCCCACCATGACCTCGGACTGTTTTGACACGTTGTCGACGTGGGTCCATTGTTTGCCACTCTCGATGACATGGCAACAGTGCCTGAGCATAGTAGCCGATACTAGGTTTGGTCTTCTTCAGGTAGCGTGGCAATGTCCCATTGGATGTAGAAAGAGCAAATCCCTGTCTTTGTTGCCCGTAAGATTTTTACTGTTGGATTAATATCTGAAAGATCTTTCAATCAAATGGGAAAATTTTGGTTTTTTTACACGGTTGAATTAATGATTATGAGAATTATAATTGTTATATTTAGAGAGTTTTTATTTATTTATTTATTTAAAATTAAAAAAAAAAAGGGTTTTTATATTGAATTCAAAGTCCAAGTTGTTGGAAAGACAAGTTAATATTTATTTCCCCTGAATTCAGGGACACCTTTAACACAAAGATAAAAAAGGAATGGTGGTTTGGGGGAATGTGCAAAATTCTCATCTGACACAAACAAGTAGTACCAATCTAATCTTCCATTCCATGTTGTCAAGAGACTGCAGAAAGGGACCTTCCCACCCTTTAAAATAAGAAACTAAATTTGTTTTTTTAGAACCCTTAGAAATGCTCAAAACTTCCCTTTTCTATTTTTTAAGATTTTACCTTAGATTAGACTATTTTTTTCTTTTAAAGAGATAAATATAAATATATCGCTTTGTTAAAATTATAATAATTTTAATAAAATTTTTATTTTTATATAAATTATATATACACGTCATTTTTAATTAATGTAAGATCCTTAAGGGCTAGTCATTTCTTCGCATTCATTTGCTCAAATTCATAATCACATCTTCTTGCTTTTTTTTGTTTAATGGGTTTTAGAATTTTTTTTTAAATGACTCCTATATATTATATATGAATTGGGTTTATTTGTATTGATTCTTTTCAATGGGATATATTTTTCATTTTCTTATGTTTAGGTCCACATGCAAGCATTATGATACCTTCAAAAAGAATGGGCATTGCTCAACAAGATAGGTCAAATGGAGCTAATTTAATAATCCAACCAATTTATATATATATGTGTTTCTTCAAATCTTTAGTGGAGGAGTCAAGGTTCATTGACTAGATTCTATGACCATGTCTTTCTAAAAGAAAAAGAAAACTTAATTTTTCATAAATTACTACCACATGATTAATTGCTTAAGTTGTTCTTTTTTTTAAATAAAACATATTTCCACATAAATTAGTAATGAAATAGATTATATGACAATTTTAACAAAATTTTTATTCTACTATAATCTGTAATTAGACACACTTCACAATCAATTTTGTCACTAAGTTTTATTTTAATCATACGCTAGTTAGTTTACAACAAACAACAATAATGGCCAGTGATAGAAAAGCATAATATGTAGAATTTTGAGCCATTTGAATATGATTAGTTTATGTCATTCCCAATGCCATTTTAGGCTTGTGCAGCTTCATCAAAGAGAATTAAAAATATAATTTTTTTTTAGCTAATTAAATAGGTAATGGTAGTGACCCACTTAGAGCTTATGCTTGGGCAGTTTTAATCCACCTTTCTTTGAATGTGTTCTTCAAGCTTTTGATTGCCCTTTTGACTATACATAATATATCCCTTTTTGCTTTCTTTTGGAGATCAGAAACACAGACCCCTTCATGTCTCTCAATTTTTTCACTTCAAAACAACCAGTAAAAAGAATCAGTTTTCTGGAATTCTCTCCTCTTTTCAAATGTAAATTACCTGCCACCTTTTTTCAGCTTATTTATTCAATTTAATAATAATATTAAGTCCTCTCCAGACTGATAATAATTGAATAATATATATATATATATAACCAAATTGAAAATGATATAAAATGATTTTTTTATTAATTTAAATTATTATATTAATTTAAAATAATTAATAATATAATATAAATTATTATAATAAATTATATTATTAAAAATTAATAATATAAATTTATTAAAGATAAATTATTATATTAATTTAAAATAATTAATAACTATTTTAATAAAATTATTTAAATAATTCAATAATTTTAAATTTTTTATTTATTGTGTTATATAATTTAATATATTATTTATTTTTTTATTAATATGAACAAATTTTTTATTATAAAATTTTAAGTAAAATATTATTAGTTCAAAGTTTAATTAAAAATTTAAGTCTTTTAAAAAAATTTACATATTAAAATTTAATTAAATTTACTTTAATAATTATTTATAAAATATATAATAATATTAATTATAAGAAAATATTATTATTAATTTTAATATTTATTTAATAATACACTGACTAAATCTCAGCTGAACGTTAAATTTTTAATTCTCTATTTTCACTGGTTGAAAAATTAAATCGAATTTAAAAATTTTAATTAAATTGTAAAAAAATTTAAAAAAAAACCTCCAACAGAAGAAATAATCTATTCTTTTTATAAAATAATAAATTAATTATATCATGGTTTTAAACACTATATTAAATATATTCCAGAGATGTTGCTTTCGGCACATCATTTTTTTATTTTTATAATTATGAGTGTTAGCTTAAACACATTTAGACCAAGCAAATTCACACGTGCATGATTTGTTGATGACTGTCCCTTTTGGGATAGAAATGAGAAAAAGAGAAGGAGCCACCCAGCAAATTTTCTGGATATTTTGTTAAATAGTTGATAAATTAGTAGATTAATTTAAAAATTTTTAATCATAATAATTTTTATGAATTTAAATTAAAAATTAATAAATTTTATAAAAAAAATTAAAATTTAATAATATTTATAAAATTACTTATAAAATTAAATAATTGCGTGTAATTTTTACTCGTATAACCTTATTAAATTACGAGTGTTTTGTATGAATAAATGACATACACCCATAAATGTTCTATACTTTATAATAAGTAATAAATATTTTTATTTATTTAGTGTATTGCCTATTCACATTCTCATAGGGACAATGGTCAACTACTAATAGATTTGCTTAAGCTTGAGGGAAAAAATATATATATATATAATATGTGATTTATGTAAAACCTAATAATATCTATGAGGTGACTAACAAAGCAAAGCTAAAAACTTATGGGCCCCTTTAGAAGGGCAATGCTTCTATATCAAGTGGGGTTGTTTCTATATGACACTAACACATGAGAATCTAAATATAGAATTTCTTTGTTCTTGAGCTCCATTGAGACAATTCTTGGTTTAGTTAGACATAAAATCTTAACTACTCCCTTTGAAAATATTGAACAAGACAAGAAAGTTCCATGTAATTTCATTCATCTGTTTTGCATAAAATGCGGATTCACATGTGCATAATGGGGTTAACATAAAAATTTATTAATAATAATGAAATTATTTTTAATTATTATAAATAACAAATAATTAAAACAATTAATTTTTTATTTTTTTTTAGAATGGGAATTTAAATTTAAATTTGTCAGATAAATTATATGTCTTTGACCACTGAACTCAAGCAGTAGCTATTTTCTGTGTAGATTTTTTAGCTTCATTTAGCTTATTAAAAAAATAACATTTGATTTAATTCAATCATATTTATGCATGGACTTATATATGGTCAAAAGCTATTAAAATTTTGAGAAAAATTCTAAAAAAATTTTATTCAGTGCAGCCGTTGTACATACAACAGTTTAATCATAATCATTAATCATGATAGGACCTATAATAATTAACGGTTTCAATGAAATCGTTATACATACATCTATTTTATTATATAATTTTTCAAATAAAAATGAAGCATTTGTTTTTTTTTTTTTTTGTTAGAAACCTTAAAGATTAAGACTTGAGAGAGAACAAAAAGAAAGAGAGTAAGGTTTTAAAAGTAGGTATAGAAAAGCCAGCATGGTCTTCTAAAGAATGACATCTACATTGTCCTTTTTTTCCTTCACTTCATGATTAAATCAGTGTCTTTAAAAGACTTCCCTACAGCTTCACTCTCTATACCACACAAAATCTTTTAGACTTTGAGTTTCTTCCTACTCACTCACTGACTGCTCATCACTAGCTCCCTCTCTATAGCCACATTTATTTTTCTTTCTTCTCCTATCATATTCCTTATCTGGTTACCCTCATTTTCTTCACAATGTCCACCTCTCAAACCTTAGATAAACCCTTGTATGAACAAGTTAAGATTCATGGTGGGTATGCTTTTATTCAAAGAAACACATCCCCTCCTCAAACTGGGGAAAGAAGAGGCAGAAGAAAACAGACAGAACCAGGGAGGTTTCTTGGGGTGAGGAGGAGACCTTGGGGTAGATATGCTGCTGAAATTAGAGACCCAACAACTAAAGAAAGGCATTGGCTCGGTACATTTGATACTGCTCAAGAAGCAGCTCTTGCTTATGATAGGGCTGCACTTTCTATGAAAGGCACCCAAGCAAGAACCAACTTTATATACACTGATCATGGTACTTTTCATTCTCTTCTTACTCCATTTGATGATGTCCAACTTCAACCCTTCTTCCAACCTTCAGAGTTTTTCACAGGCATACCTCAGTGTAATAAACAACAACTACCCACCAACCAGAACAATACTCCACCCAAGCATGAGACTTGTCAGAATGAGTCTCCCAACCAATCAAGTGGTGAAACAACTGAATCAGTATATGATAATAGTTTCTTCTTTTCCCGGGATGATTCTAATAACTCAGGCTACTTGGGCTGCATTGTCCCTGATAATTGCCTAAGACCACCTTCCAATCCCACAAGTACAAACTCCAAAACCAGCAAGTCCAAAGCTCCAAGTGATCATCATCAAAACTTTTCTTCCACGATCACCACAACTTCCATTGAACACCAATCAGCACAATGTAATAGCAATGCATTTCCTCCAGATACTGCTACAAGAAGCTATCCATGGTTTGATGAACTCAACAGTGGATTCTGGGGAGATGATGAGAAGCCATGGGAGTTCAACTCTGATGAGCTCTCTGCTATGATCAATAATGACCCATTAACGGCGGGAGATGTGTGCATGGAAACTTTTTTTCCCAGCGCCAATAATATTCCTTGTTATGAGTCAGTGCCTCAAGCTACTTCTTCAGTATCTTCTTTCACTCCATCATATCCTCCATATGGTGATATAGTTGAGTTTGGCTATTCATCACTCTTCTAAGTAAGGGTTGTTAATTACTGGGTTAACGTTAATTATCTATCTGCAGGAATATCTCTATTAATAATATTTTGATTAATTACATGCACTTTGTTTTACTGTAATTATAAAGAAAGCTTTCCGTATGTGAGCAAGAAAGAGATGTAAGGAATGTGTATCCCATTCCTATGAGTTTCAAAGAACTTGATTGGTTAATTTGAAAAGCTCCTTAGCTTGTTTCAAGGCAGAAAGTGCTTATTATTAGATGCGCAAAGCAAAACATTGACTGCTGTGTATCTCTTTTCGGCTATTTGCCTTATCTTTTCTCGACAATGCTTATAATAAGTTGTTAACTCACATATACATAGAAGATGACGCATGCCATTATTTCCAAGCACTATACAAGTTGATGATTTATTAATCACTAAGCTATAGCATTAGCACCCCCATAAGCCTTTTGCCCATCTACAAGACTACTACAACTGCCTACCACTGTTCTATTACTTCATTCCATTCCATTTCCATATGTTGAGTTGCATTCAAATGGGATTTGGTAGATTTTCCTGATTGGAATAGGTCCATTAATATCCTTCTAACTTTTTCTGGCATTTGTTGTTGGTCCCAACCTTTCAATCCGAATACTGGGCAGAAGGACCATCCCTACAAAACTTGAGGGTCTACATGTAACAACTAGATCGATAGATTCCTCAATCTTCATCTACTTAATTTGACATAGCAATTACATATGTTCAAGCATTATGGTGAACAGTGCTGCAGTGATCATAGAAACAAAAAATAAAAATTTAGTAACTTGACATCATGATGAATGACACTGTACATTATAAGGAGTCACTATAGTCTATATCAGTCTTTACCTGTTGGAACCTTTATCTTTGCAAATTTAGTTGAACACCAGAAACAGTAGCTCCATAAATGTATACTTGAATTTCAGTTGATTTAGGAGCCGTTTTTTGTGCAGCTAATTACAGGTATAATTGAGCTAGGTCAAGGCTAGATTGGCTATTTAGCTGACTGCAGCAAAAGGATAGCTACAACACTATATAATCCCTCAGCATCAACAGAATGAGAAACTGGTGACAGAGAGAACTCAGCCTCATCATCAGAGAATTTGAACTGCTCTATATACATCTATAGCAGACCTACAATGACACTGAAACTTAAATGTATGGCTAGTGAGAATCAGAAGTTCAGTAACACAGGAGAGAATGCTACAATCCCAATAAATTCAATCATGATCAATGGTGATTAAGGAAGTGTTAACCACTAGAGTCTAGAGCCGAGGTTCGATTAGAAGTACATTGCTTGACTAAAACCAAGATGGTTAATAATTTTTCATTTTGTTTTACCAAGAGGGTGTTTTTCAACGAGTAGTGCATTGCACCCCTGAAGAAGCATTGCACCAAGATTTAACTGCAATGGCCATTACTAGAAAGTAATTTTTTGTTTCCTACCAAAAAAAAAATTACCTGATATTGAATATGTAATAAAGCTCATGCAAAGAATATCAAATGGTGAAAAATGCAAGAAAAGTATGATAATTACAGAATCAAGAGTGATTCTTCATATATACGTATTTCATAATAAATTTATCAATAACAGTGTCGAGCATTTCAATTGTCACAACATAATTATGTACCTAATCACATGTAAGGTAGCATTTGGATGCCTCCTTTTGAGTCTCTGTGATTACTTCTCTTTTTCATAATAAACCCCAGACAAAAAGTGGGGGAACCAGGAAACCTTCAAATTCCTATCTGGACAAATTGGAAAGCCTGTTCCCAAATATAAAGAAAACTGTAAAATGATTGACGTGAAGACACAGCTGATGTAAAAAGAAGAATGCTATAGGAACTGATCATTTTCATTTTTGAAAAGGATTGCAGCATAAATAAACACAACAAACTCCAAAAAATTGGAGACATGGATAGAGATTTGCCTAAGGGAAGTGCAGATCTTGTTGGTTATTCGAAAGAAAAGCAGAAGGCTATGTGGGGTTTTGCTGAACATTTTGAGGGTTGACCATAGCTTATTCAAGACAAAAGAGATGGCTGTAAGATTGTATGAACACAATTATCAGACCTCACGTGTTCTAGGCTTTAATTGTGGAACCATTGTGGCCAAGAAATGAAGCCTCCTATTTGAGGGATTGAAAAAGAAAAAAGAAGGGGGAAAAGATATGAATTTGATCAAAAAAGTTGTTTGATATTTTGCTTAGCTTGAGGTATGGGCCTCTTTGCTGCTGCTCCCTGTTGAATGGCCAGAGCTCTGGCTAGACTGTTGCACACTTGAATAAGGAACAGGCCCACTCTTTGAAAAGGTCGAACCCACCAATACACTAGATGTGCTTGATGATGAAGACATTCTGGTTGAGCTGGAGTCCTTGCTTGACCCTGAAAGAAGTTCAGGTCGCAATTCTGAAGATGACGATGATGGTGCTAGAGTACCGATTGAAGAGCCCACAGCGTAAGGTGCAACAGGCATATCAGCGAGAGAAGATGCAGATGGACTGTAACTCAATGTTCCCATTGGATGGTCAAATTTGCATGCAGGTCCAAACTTGCATTGTCCTCGTTGTGTATAGTGGGTACAAGTTGGTGCACCCTGATCAGCATAAAGGAAATATCAGATGCATCACTACTTAGAAGGAACTCAAATTACAACCAAGTATGTGCATGGATAAACTCGTATGAAATAGAGCACCTTGAAAGGGCAATTACATGTGTGTTTAACTAATGGCTTTAATTATAAGAAATTGAAAACCAACATTAACAGGAGGGAAATTCACAACAAACAAAAGAAGGATAAGCAGATGAATATCAATACAAATTGAGGGAGAAAGTCTGAAAATAATACAGAAAGGAGTAGTTTCACATGCAGTTAAAATGCTTTACAGAGTTAGTGGCAGTATTCTCCATGTAGCAAATAAATGAATTGATGAATTGATCAACTGTAGAGACAAATCCTAGATGCATGACATCATGCTAACGCATTTAATTTGGCAGAACATATAATATAAGTAATATGCACTATGGAATATCCTATCAAGCAAGCCATTCACATAAACATGTCTTGACTCATGACCTGATATTTGAAAATGGTCTCACATTAAAAAAAGCAGATCATATATTTGAAAATGGTGTTAAACATTTAGGAGGTGCCATAAGATCACTCATTCTAGTCTGCTTTGGCTCATTATACACACGATTGCTTATGAAGAAATCTACGAATGAGAAATTATAGAAGAATAACAAAAGTAACATAATGGACAAAGAAATAGACAACAACTATTCCAAGAATCCAAATTGCCAAGTCAAATACACCTATAGCATGCGCCTCACCCCTGTCAGCACCATACACATGATGATATTGCATAACTTTGAAACACTTGATGATACGACAACTCAACCCAGCACTCAAAACTCTCAACAATATGTGAACCCTAACTAGGCTAATTAAAAATAAGTAAAAATTATAGGGAGAAAGAGGCACTGTTCACTAAAAAAAAACTCAATTGAACATTGCTCAGAAGTAAGCTAGAGAATGCACACTAATCATGGATAGCACAGGAGAGGGGCAAAAAAGAAGAATTTCCTGATAACTCTTAACACTTGTTAAGAGATGCACCAGATATCAGTAAATTGTAAATGCAAGTAACTTGCAACAGCAATTCATCCACCACCTATTTTTCCAAGTAATCTGTCACTATTTTTTTCAAGTGCACAGCCCATGCATCCCTGCTTCTATGTTGTTCAACTTTCAATGACAATTTTTGGAAGCAGACTTAATTTGCTTCCCCAACTCGCATAACATTTATATGCTTATGATGAAATGGAAAAGCAGTATCATCTCCCTTAATCAAAATATATAGCCTCTTCAGGATTAAGCTGAGGTGGAATCTTACCCACCTTCAAACTCCTAGTGATACACCAAAATTTGCCATAAGGAGGAAGAAAAATGACTCATTAAAGTATCTCGCCTTATGAATTCTAGTAGCAAAAGTCCTTACAAATTTAGCAGACAGAACTCAGAATATGAAAGAACCCAATCAAAAAATCTTCCACATGGATCACTTACACCAATAAAACAACTCCCAAAATATTTACTTCAGCTGATGATATAATAAAGCATTATCCACATTGTGTAACCATACAGATTCTCCCAGACAACAGATACTGAACAACAATAAGCCACTCATTATTCAGTCAATGATAGAAAAATGTTGCAACCTTCCAATAAATCAATAAATGTGAAAGTTATCAGGGCATGGAAAGTAAGGACACTGCATAGTTTCTTCTAAATTAAGTCAACTTATGCAAGGGAAGAATGAAAGAAATGCAGTATAAGAAGAACAGGAAAAATACAAGGAACACATCAAAGTTCCATGACGCACTGATGACTGAACAAATCCTTTCAATAGAAAACATCAAAGAATCACACAGATCCTCGCATAGCAAAGAAAAAGATGAAGGAACAAAAAAGAAAATACAGAAGATAAATCCCTTGTTGCTCTCTGCGGAGGAGAAAAACATAGAAAACCTTCCACTCTTATGGAAAGATACCACTATAATTCTTAAGACTGAACATTATAATTTAGGGTTTGCTACAAATAAAGAGTTGGAAGCAAGTTTATCCCATTGAAAATCTGAGGTTAAAGAATAACAGGTCAAGGATAATAACAGCCTATTATCAACATGGTACCATCCCATAAGCTACAAGTTGGGAAAATAGAAGAGGAACTACCAAAGTTCTCATTAACCATAAAATGGTGCTTTTCAAAATAAAAAATAACATAGTCTTCAATAAGGAAGAGAAGTGAAAAATTTTCAAATTTTGAATTTTAAGAACAACGAGTTAAGACCAAAGTCAGCTGCTATAAAGATAGAAAATTGAAATGTGTAAAAATGCCAAGAGTTCACAAGGGAAAACAATGTGTGTATACACACACACACACACCTTATCTTCTCTGTTTATGAACCAAAAATAAGTAGCTCTCTCTTTCCAGCATTCTCCATACAAACAACGCATTGCAAAGTGATGAATGATCAACAAGATATTAGTGACCCATCCCATTCTTACAGCCAATCATACAGGAACAAAGAGCTGATCCCAGCTTGAATGCATGGGGATATCTGTGGGACCAGCTATTTGCAACACAAGCTCAGATAGGAATGCATATGTCCAAAATACAATTTAAAGGCCATCATTTATAGTCTCTTACCATGCATACTCTTAACCCTAAATATATTGTGTAAGAAAAGTAAACATGCCAAAATGAACATTAGCATCACGAAAACACTGACCAGATTGCAAAGATCAGAAGCTTGATGCTCAGAGTATCATGATGAGAAATGAATAAAGCTCCAAAACAAATTAATGTTGTGCAGTTACAGAACCAATAAAGCACAAAGGTGTTATAATGAAGCAATAGAGCATTTCTCTACTTAACATTAAAGATTGTTTTGAGTACAGAGTGTAATAGTTTCTTATTAAGTTAAAGATTGCTAAGTAAAGAATCAAGGAAGCAGTATTCTCTTCTTATTTTCAACAATAGACGCATAAATGAAAAACACCTTACGCTAAATCTTTGGAATATTCTATAAAGGCACGATGGATACAATTTGCAGAAAATGTTGACACTGGATTTAGTAATGAACTTTCAATGTCAAAATCCAATTCCAGCATTGAGCAGAGAATTGCAAGGCAAAAGAAGGAGAAGAAGAACCATTCAAGAAATACATTTTGAGTTAAAGATGCCAAAATAACAGTGCAAGATGACAAAACAACATTCCAGAAAAGCACTACATTAAAGGCAAGTAATACATGATCACTGCCTCTGCTAAGCTTTCGACCATCATATAACAAGTAAGAGTGTGAGTTGGGGTGCATGTCACTTTTGTATCAATAGGTTCAGGGTTGTGTGCATGTACATCAATATTCTAACAGGGAAATGGGGAAAACTACAAAAGGAGACTTTAGAACACATTCGGAAAAATTTATCAGGAGAAAACAAAGAAGATAGGGGGGCTAGAAGAGAGGATGGGAAGAAGAGAACAATTATGTAACTCCAAGACATGTTTCACATCCCTGGAAACAAAACCACAAGTAGATATGCACATACTTTGTACATATGCTTCAAATACCAAATTAACGCCTCTCATACTGCTATCTAATAAACAATATATACAAGAAGCCTGATTTATTTTGCAACTTCAGTATATAGAGCTAATAATTCATATCCTGAATAAAGATAAAACATGAAGGAATTCTTACCGGACGCAAAGGAAGACCAATGGGGCTAAGAAGAACAGTTGTTTTTGGTGCAATCAATTCTGGTGGATGATGATATCTACATGATGATCCAAATTTACAATCACCAGTTTTCATGTAATACTGGCATTCTGGTTGGCCAGGTCTTTCTGGAAACGAGCGTTCCTTCTGGCTGCTGCTTGACGGACCAATTGAAGTAGAGATGGGTTGATAAATTCCAGTATAAGCGGATGCTGAAGGAGACAGCTGTGTTATCCCATACACAGAACCTGATACAACTCCTGGCTGAGTACTATGAGATGCAACTGGACTTACAGGTGCCTACACCAGGGGGGATGACAGAATCAAAATAATAAATGAATTCAACCAAATTTTATGGAATAAATAAAGCTATCATTCACATACCGGGTAGGAACTCCAACTTGGATAGGAAACTACACCTGGGGAAAGCACCATTGGACCATAAGGACCTTGTACATATGAGCCAGGCAGAAGAGAAGGCCTCGCAACTACTATTCCATACTGTTGAGTGGAAGGAACAGATGGAGACTGCACTGTAGGATATAATGTAGAAGCTGCTACAGGAGAAGGCAAAGGTGCAACTTGAGGAGCCACTGACTGCGCTGGGATTTGTAGGTTAGCTGGCTGTGGGTGATGGAATTTACATGTTGCACCAAATTTACAATGCCCAGTTTTTACGTAGTATGTACACTCCCTTTCACCCTGTTGATAATTAAAACTCAGGTTTTAAGCAAACTTCAGACTCAGAAGACCAACATGATACAAGATACTAAACATTAAACATCAAAGTGGAAATATACAGACCTGACGTAATGGGTACCCATAATAATTTAGTGACACCGGGCTAACAGAACCACCTCCCTGTTTAGGATGGTGGTACTTGCAGGAAGCACCAAACTTGCACATCCCTGTCCGCATGTAATACTGCAAATCAAGTAAGAACAGCAAAATCAATGCAACTAGAACTCGCCATTCCCACAAAACATCAAACCTGAACAAAGATATTACAGAATAGTAACATTTTAACTTGCGCCACAGCATACATAAACTAATGGCATCCACATAATAAGAAAGAATGTAGTGACTGTACATTGTAAAAATTTGCATATATACCTAGCTCTATATTCGTAATAAAGACGACCACATTAAGTACCTGGCACACGGGCTGGCCCACTCGCTCAGGGAACTCCCCAGCGCCAGCTCTTGTAGCTCCTATTACCTAAGCAATATTACCAAAACAATTTATTATGACAGATCTTATTCCAGTAACACCGTAGACTAACAAAACTCTTTCAAATTTTTACTTATTTCATAACAAACCCCACATATCAAAACACACTCACTCAAATTACGCTAAACAATCTTCCAATTTCCAATTAGAAAACCACAAGATCAAACTCGATCGAACCAAATAAAACATTCAGTGATCACTTTGAAAGAACGAATCATAAAGCTCTAATCCAAACTCAATACAAGACAAAACCAAAAGGAATCATCATCAGCAAGAATTACCGCGCCACGGTCACGCGGGTGATTGAACCGACACCTAGCCCCGTACCCGCAAAATCCGGTCCTCAAGTAATAGATACAATCCGCCTCGTTAGGTCTCTCCGGGTACCCGGATTCCCTTTCCCCTAATCCCAGCTGCCAAACACCCTCTACATTCACACCAAAAACAAAAACACAACAAATTAAACAAACAGACAATCAAAATCCCAACAACAAAAAACAAGATGATCATACTTATATAAATACCCATACCCACTTGGCCACACATTCAATGAAACGTCGTGTAATTGGAATGTAGCTGAAAAGAACTCACCTTCAAACCCAGTTTCAGGTCCCGGAGCCGTCCATTCCGGTGACGGATCGGACTGCGAGCCTTCCTGGGTCCGACCGTACCGGTCCATCCCGAAAACCACGGAACCGGACGGGAACGGAGGAAATTGTACCGGCTTTCGGACAATTAACAGAATGAGACTCCGATCAAATGGGGTGCGCTTGTAGAAAGAGATAGAGATAGAGAACTAGTGTGATAAACTGTAGAAAGCGTTTCTGTTTTTTGGATTTTGGTTTGGGTTTTTTTTTTTTTTTTGTTCTTTTTCTTCTTTCACTCTCACACACAGAGACTCGCTCACACACAGTGTTTGGTTTTCTTGTTTTTGCGTTTCTCTCTCTACTTTCTCTCTCGCTCTCTCAGCTTTCAAAACGATGGCTTTTTGATCTTTCTTCCTCCTCGTGCGTTGGTGGTCTATATACGCGCGAAACAGAGAATAAATCACCTAAAATAATGCTCTCTTTTTTCAGGTAATAAATAAATAAATTAAATAAAAGTGTGTGTTGAGGAAGCAGAACTCGACTAAGGTAACCAATTAACCAACTGCTTAGTTTCTCTTTAAGGCTTGAGAAATGTCGATAATGCCCTTACCTTTCGACGGTGATAAGCAATACGTCGGCTTTTTGACGGTGATTAGCACAACGGCGGCGTTGGTTGGGCGTGGCAGAGTTGTCTTTTTAGGCCGTGGGATAATTACAACAGAGTTAACTGAAATGTTAAGTGATCGTACATGAGGGAGTTCACGGAGCGTGTGTAACGAAACGAAAAGAGGAGAAGAGGGTTACGTGGCATGAAAAGAGAATCTTCATTAAAATTTGAAACCTTTTTTTAATAAATTATAAAATACTTAATAAATATAAATTTTATTTTATAAATTTCTCATTATAATGCGTCGATTAACTTATCTAAATATTAAAGTTTATTGGATAATTGAAAAATTAATTAATAAGAATCTAAATATGTTATAAATATTATTTTTATTTATAAAATATTTAATATCATTTTTTATTATTAAAATTTATTTTTAAATATTTTATGTATCTCTTTATTAATTTATTTTTATTAATACATTAAATAAAAAAAATATTATAATTAATGTCTTTATATATACAATTAAGCTTATCTCGCATTAAAATATATGATTTAATGTACAATATTTTAAATTTGTATTTATATTATTTTAAAAAACAAAATGATATTTTATAATTAAAAATTATATAAATATATTGTTGAAATTTAATTTCTATATGGTATATTGATATTATAAATTTATTTTAACATTTAAAATTTATTATCATTTCAATTACAACCATTGTTTTAAAATTATAACTAGTCATAAATATACTACATGGTAGAATTACACAACAAGAAAACTTGCTTTATATTCCATGATGGTATGGTGGGGCTATACAATAAGATTTTTCCCCCTTTTATTGTAAGCATCAATGAAATTAAATTACAAATGATCAAACAATTTCAACAAATATAGTATGATTGATGTGGTGATACATATTCTTTGGCATTTTTGCATTAATTTATGATAATTTACTTTCTTTGGTATTATTCACTTGAACAAATATATGATCAAATTGTATTACCTCTTAATCACTCTTAATCAAATTGAATTTTACATGGTGCTTCAATTTCTATTTTGTTATTCACATCATCTAATATGGAATTATTTATTTACACATACATTTTAATTTTTATTCGGCTTATAATTACCCCATCATTATATGCATATATATATTTTTTTAATTATGGTATTTTTGGATTAATTTATATATTTAAGAGCGATATACTTAAGGGATATTTGATTCAATTGTCGGATACAGCTGACAACTGATAAGCATCTAAACAATTGAATCATTATATTTAATAACACTTCAAAAAATTGAGTAATAGCTGATGAGTAGCTGATAGAGTGCGTACCAGCAATGATTTTTAGCCATGTTTGACAATATTAGTTGTTAATTATTTTAGTAGCAGTCAGTTATTTTATAAGCTATTAGTTGTTAGATATTAGTTATTAGTAGTTAATTACTCACG